>NC_091061.1:11389076-12639076 GCF_000393655.2 Nicotiana sylvestris | reverse complement strand
GGTTAAAGTAGGTGAAAAGACTGTTATAAGAGAGAAGAGAGTGGATTGAGTATGATTTGATCGTGAATGAGGAGTATGAGGGTTGGGGTTCTTTGGGAAGAAATATAGGAGTTGGGTGTTTTGATTTCGGAGTGAGGGCTTAGGTTTAGGCATGAATAGATTAAAAGAGGGAGAGAGATATCAGGTTGGGGGGAAGGGATAAGTTAGTATATTACAATTAAAAGGACAAAACAACTAAAAAAAGAAAAAAGTAAATAAATAACAAAAAATAGCTTAAACTCAAGTGGCAAGCGGAACAGTACAAGCGCTGTCCAAGCGCGACCACGCTTGCAAAACAAAATACTTAGACACATACGCGGTTTGAGTGCAGCCGCACTCCTGGGAGAAAACCTGAGGCAGAATACTTTGCGTTTTGCATGGTCTAAGCGTGGTCACGCACCTGGGCCTCGAGATTTCTCAAATTTTTACCTATTCCTTCAGCGTATGATCTAACCATACTAAAATCACTATGCATTGGGTTGCCTCCCAACCAAAGCCTTAGTTACTGTCATGGCACGACAAATACAACAATTCAATAGGTTGCCTCCCATGAAGCACCTAACGTCGCGGCACGATGCAGATAAACACATTTAAGGTACTCTCAACTTTGGAGGCTCGATCAAATGGGTCACTGACACTTCCTTTGCATCCTACATGCCCACATAATGTTTTAGTCTATGCCCATTGACTCTAAACGTGCGAGAGTCATTACTCGCAGCAATCTCTACTGCTCTTGTGGGGTAAACTTCAACCACATGAAAAGGGCCTGACCATCGTGATTTCAACTTGCCCGAAAACAACCTCAGACGCGAGTTGTATAGCAATACCGTATCACGAGGTTTAAAATTCCGCTCAATAATACTCTTATCATGTATCATCTTCATTCTCTCCTTGTATAATCTTGTGCTCTCAAAAGCGTGATATCTAAACTCATCCAGCTCATGCAATTATGTTACTCTACTTGTTCCAGCTACTTCACTATCAAGATTCAACTGTCTCAACGCCCACCAAGCTCTATGTTCCAACTCTACTGGTAAATGACATGCTTTCCCAAACACCTATTTGTATGGCGACATGCCAATTGGAGTTTTGAAAGCAGCTCAATACGCCCACAGTGCATCGTCTAACTTCCTTGCCCAATGTGTTCTAGTTGCATTCACAGTTTTAGTCAGCACGCTCTTTATTTCTCTACTTGAGACTTCCACTTGCCCGCTTATTTGTGGATGATATGGGGTGGTCACCTTGTGGTGTACATCATACTTCTCCAATAACTTTGTAAAGGCTCGATTACAAAAGTGAGTGCCTCTGTCACTGATTATTGCCCCTGGGGTGCCAAATCGGGTGAAAATATTCTTTCTCAGAAAACCAATTACCCCTTTGCATCATTTGTAGGGAGTGCTGCAGCTTCTACCCATTTGGACACGTAGTCCACAACGACGAGTATGTACTTGTTGCCATATAAGCTGACGAACAGCTCCATGAAGTCAATCCCCTATACATCAAACACTTCTACTTCCTGAATTAGGTTTATGGGCATCTCATGTCTGCGGGAAATGTTCCTAGTTCATTGGCATTCATCACATCCCTTTATCTATAGATGTGCATCTTTGAATAGTGTTGGCCAATAAAACCCTGGCTCCAAGATTTTTGCAGCTGTCCTCACTCCCCCAAAGTGCCCACTATATGGTGACACGTGGCAAGCCTACAAAATAGAAGACTGGTCTATCTCGGGGATGCATCTCCAGATCATGTTATCAACATAAATCCTGAACTGATAAGGTTCATCCCAATAATACATGCGACAATCACGAAAGAACTTTTTCTTTTGAACCGAAGAAAGGTCATAAGGAACAATACCGCTCGCCATGAAGTTTGCAATGTCTGCATACCATGGCGCTTCCTCGAGACTCGTGGTTAATAGTTGTTCATCTGGAAAAGTTTCCAGAATCTCTTCTACCTCAACCTTCTTTTCAGCTCCTTCTAGCCTAGATAAATAGTCAGCTACTTGGTTCTCCGTTCCCTTTCGGTCACGGATCTCCAAATCAAATTATTGCAGCAGTAGCACCCATCAAATCAGACGCAGTTTTGACTCTTTCTTTTCAATTAAGTACCTGAGAGCTGCATGGTCAGTATAAGCAATTATCTTTAAGCCTATCAGGTAAGACCTGAACTTGTCAAATGCAAACACCACTGCCAGCATCTCCTTTTCGGTCACAGTGTAATTTTGCTGGGCTCCACTCAACATCCTACTTGCGTAGTATATTGGATGCATGATTTTATCTTTTCACTGCCCAAGCACAGCTCCCACAGCATAGTCACTAGCATCACACATCAGCTCAAATGATTGCTCCCAGTTGGGGGTAACTATGATAGATGCTGTCACCAGTCTCTTCTTTAATTCCTCAAAAGCTACCCTACAATCATTAGAAAACATAGAAGGGTAATGTTTTTCAAGCAATTTACACAAAAGGTTAGAAATTTTGGATTTTTTTAATAAATCTCCTATAGAAACCGGCGTGCCCAAGAAAACTTCTGATTGCTTTGAGTGAGATGGGTAGTGAAAGATTTTCTATCACATCAACTTTTGCACGATCCACCTTAATACCTTTACTTGACACTAGGTGCCCCAAGACTATACCTTCTTATACCATGAAATGACACTTTTCCTAATTGAGTACTAGATTAGTCTCGATACACCTTTTCAAAACTCGCCTCAAGTTCACAAGGCAATCATCGAATGAATTCCCCACCACTGAGAAGTCATCCATGAAAACCTCCATTATCTCATCTACTATATCTATGAAGATGACCATCATGCACTTTTGGAATGTGGCGGGTGCATTGCATAGGCCAAACGGCATTCGCCGAAAAGCATAGATTCCATAAAGGTAAGTGAACGACGTTTTCTCTCTATCCTCTGGGGCAATGGAAACCTGATTATACCCCGAGTACCCATCTAGAAAGCAAAAGTGAGACCTCCCTGCCAATCTATCTAGCATCTGATCAATGAATGGCAGTGGGAAATGGTCTTTCCTGATGGCCAAGTTCAACTTCCTGTAGTCCATACAGATTCGCCATCCTGTGACTGTTCGTGTAGAGATCAACTCCTTCTTCTCATTTTTCACTACCGTCATACCTCCCTTTTTCGATACACATTGCACTGGGCTAACCCAGTTGCTGTCAGAGATGGAAAATATGATTGTCGCATCTAACCATTTAATCACTTCCTTTTTCACCACTTCTTTCATGTTGGGTTTCAGTCTTCTTTTATGTTCTCTGGAAGGTTTATGCCCATCTTCCAGCAGAATCTTATGCATACAAAAGACCGAGCTGATCCCCTTAACATCTGTAATAGTCCACCCCAATTGCAGTCTCGCACTCAGTTAGTACCTGCAAAAGCTGTTCTGCCTGCACATCTAACAAACTGGATGAGATAATAACAGGTTGAGTTGAGTCAAGTCCTAAGAATGCATACCTGAGATGAGATGGCAATGGCTTCAGTTCCAGCTTTGGTGGCTCTTCTATTGACGACTTAGCTAGAGGAGTTTTTCTTTCCTCCAAGTAGGGGTGAGCATCAGTCAGTTCAGTTCAGTTATGAATATTATCGGTTTTGCATATCAATTTTCAGTTTACAAATATGATAAATCGATAACCGAACCGATAAGATATCAGTTATCGGTTGATCAGTTATTGACTATTATCGGTTCGGTTATCGATTTACCCAATAAGATAACTCAATCTAGGGTTAAGCAAAAAAAGAAATAATTCACTGGAGTTAAGCAAAAAATTAAAGAGAAGAATTCACATATAGTATACTACCCATTTATGTGTTCTGGCCACAGCTAATATTTGAAGCATGCTTCATTTTGACAAATTCAAGACTTGTGCAATCTCAAAAATTGATACTACAACTCCACAAGCATTTCATCTCCAATTCGCTGGAAATAGAAGTTAACAGGAACATAAATAACAATTTTTTGGGTTCCTGCCAAACCATAATCAAGAGATCATTGTCTTTTTTCAGAGTCTAATTGTAGCAAGAGCAACAAGAGTACTAGTAGTTCAATAGTTGTCCAAATAGTACTAATTCTTATTGGGTTATCGGTTTACCCATTAAGAAATTGTGCAAACTGAGGCCCGAGCCAATAACCCAATAGTGAAAAAATATTAAACCATTACCGAATCGTTAACCCAATAACCCGATATCGATACCCAATAAGCTTTTTTTGATTTGGTCTGTCGGTTATACCCGATATATGCCCAGCCCTACCTCCAAGTGCAAAGGCTCAAATTCAAGCTCCCTTTTCCAAAAACCTTGGCCTTCAAGAACAAGTACCCACTCTGCCAAGTATTCATCATTAGCTTCGTCTAAGTTCATAAGACAATGTACTAGAGGGTCTTTAAGGTTCAATGTTGCATCGTCCTCCTCCAACACTACATCCACCACATCTATTAGAGAGCAATTGGCAAATTCACTGGGTCTGTGCATAGATTTCTGCACGTTAAATGTTATCTCTTCATCGTTTAATCTCATTTTGAGTTCTCTAGTTTCACAATCAATTAGAGCTCTCCCAGTGGCCAAGAATGGTCTTCCCAAAATTATGGGAATTTCCTCGTCAACCCGACAATCAAGGATGACAAAATCTGCTGGAAACACAAACTTCCCAACCTGCACCAATACATCATCTAGAATCCTGGAGGGCCTTTTCATAGTTTGGTCAGGTATCTGTAGTAGCATAGACATGGGTCTAGCTCTTCCAATGCCTAGCCTTTTATAGATAGCTAGGGGCATAAGGTTTATGCTTGCTCCCAAATCACATAGTACCTTAGCAAATGCAAAGTTGCCTGTTGTGCAAGGGATTGTGAAACTCCCTGGGCCAGACAACTTCTCAGCTATGGGTCTCGTCACAACAACAATGCAAGTCTGAGTCAGTGTAACCGTGGCCAAGTCTTAGAAGTCGAACTTGCGGGACATCAAGTCCTTCATCATCTTTACATACCCAGGCATTTCCTTTAAATCATCAATCAATGGAATGTTTACCTGAATCTGCCACAAGATCTCCAAGAATTTCTTGTACTGCTCATCTTTTTTATACTTAACCCATCATTGTGGGAATGGTGCTGGAGGTCGCTTCTTCCCTGTAATTTGATTTTTCTCTTGTTCAGACACTGCTTCTACTATCGGTTCTGGTACAGCTTTAATCTCTTTCTCAACCACATCTTCCTTGTTGGTGTTTTCTTGAGCATTATGTACAGTCACCTCAGTTAAACCTACTGAATCATCTATCTCAATGGGTAATGGCACCAGTGTCTCAGTCGGCCTGCTTTCGCGAGCAATTTCTTGCTCTAGATCTAAGTCCCTACCATTTCAGAGACTCACTACCATTAGCTGCTTCGAGCCCTGCTCTTTCGAATTGATTTGGGTGTCTGCATGTAACGTCCCATGAGGACAATTATTTAGGGCCATGGAAATCTGTCCTAGCTGGATCTTAATATTTTTATTCGCTGACTCATGTGAGTATACTCTGTCAACTAGCTTTCCAGTGAACCCAATCACTTGTTGCATCATACCCTCGAGTTTAGCAAACCCATCTTCATGTCTCACAATCTGTTGCTGTGGAGGTTGTTGATAAGACTGCTGCTGATTTGCTAGTGTCACACCTCCCTTTTCACTACATCCCCATAAAGGGTATATAAGGGAGTTTTTTCCAACTTAAAGTGACAATCAAAACGGGATTAATTTATTAAAAATTCAGAGTCGCCACTTGGGATAATTTATGGTGTCCCAAGTCACCGGTTCAAATCCCGAATCGAGGAAAGAATGACTCTGTATTATAGTCCGCGAACCAGAAATCCGAGTAAGGAATTCTGTTAACCCGGGAGAAGGTGTTAGGCATTCCCGAATTTCGCGGTTCTAGCACGGTCGCTCAACCGTTATATTCGGCTTAATTAGCTGATTTTAGTACATGTTCAAACCTATGTGCATTTTTCAACCTTAACCGCTTTTATTCATTTTTAAGAAGATTGCAACGTTTTTAAAATACGTCTCGAACGACGTCACATAAATGCACCTGCGGTCCCCGACACATTTTATCCAACGTTGTTGAGATTTGGATGGGTTACATAAATGCGCACCCGAGTTTAGGAAGGTAAATTATTAAATAGCGCGCCTAAAGCAACTACGCATTTTAATTATCTTCTTAATCTTTAAGATTGTTGCGAGGCCAAATTTATGAACAAGATATTATTGGAGCAAATAGGCTAGCTAACATGATCATTACTTGGCTAGATTCTTTATGGTCCAAACCCGCCTTATGGCCCATTCTTATTCCTTTTCAAGAAAGAAACAACTTCAATTTTTCTATCTACGCAATTAAAAGCATATAATCAAGAACCAAAACTACATATATCACAATCGAAATAAAAACTAATTAAAATAATTTAAATGAAAACTAAAGCATACTACTCAAACAACGTAGAATCACAAATCAACCAACACACGCACCAAGCTATCATAACACAATGAAATAAGAATGAAAATTGAGAAATGAATCTTTTATTGGTGAACAACGTTGAAAATTGCAAATCAATCGGGCTAAATAAAGCAACAGTCCTTGGACCGAAACCTCGAATTGATAAACTAAAATTGTGAACCGGAACCTCGAATTGACATCGGCACGCCCGAGACCCAAATCGACTAACTAAAATTTTTGGTCAGATTAGATCCTTGAAAATGGCAGACGATCGAAAATGCCATTATACATAGTGCAATGCTTTCGTTACACAGTGCAATGCTAGTTAAGTGAAGAAAATGTCTAAATGGTCCAATATAACAACGCCAAAAGTACTTTGAGGAGAAGACGTCTGACTTGAAGATTTTGAATGCCAGTGATCTTCTGAGCCACTGTCACTAATCGCTGACAACACTCCTGCAGTTATTACCTTTTCGTACTGTTTTTGTTGCTTTAGAGTTGTAGGAATTGAAAAAGTTAGAGTATGGTTTCTATAATTAGGTATTTTATATGGAAGTGGGAAAGGATGATGGCCATTAGATTGGAAGAAAATAGAAGGCTAGGATTAAATCTTGTACTTAAATGGGCTAATGGGTTGGGAAGAATGGGCCAAGGGTAATTGGGTTGGACCATGTCTTTTTTTTTTGTGTTTCAATTTTGGGCTAAGTAGACTCCAAAAATTATTAATTAAAATCATAGCTAAATTCCCTTAATATAAGATAACTATACTACACGATGTAGAAATAAATTCTAATTAATTAAACTAAACTATATTAAAACATGAAACTATTACATATTTTTTGTATTTTTCAAGATTATATAAAGATAAAATTAAGGTACTATTTTTTGTATATCTTTTACTTTATGAAAGGTACATAAAATAAAAATAGTTTTGTTGTAATTTTCATTTTCTTATAGTAAAATAAAGTAAAAGGGTAAAAATGAGTTGAAATAGCTATATTGGGCCTAAATTAAATATTTACGTGCTAAAATATGAAAAATATTGGGGAGGGTCAAAAATCACATGTCTGCAGCTGCCCCTCTTTGACTGGAAAGACGAAGTATTTTCAGACAAAGAACGACTAGACAGGTTTTTTGACCCGACCCTTATTTGAAGAGACTAAAACTAAGAGAGAGGGGAATGTGGCCGAGCTCTGGTATTTGAGCTGCCTACATATCCTTGGCTGTAAACAAATCAGGCCACGTGTAGTTCAGAAGTGAATGAGATGATGAAGTACCGAGGTGGAGAGTCGGTCGAGGTGCCGTTCCGCCGAGGTTCCGGTCCGCGTTTCCTGTTATTACATCGAAATCAAATGAAAAAGACTAACTAAACCTGTCAACTACGAGTTACAAGATTCCTATCTATAAGTCTTCTGAAGTTTGATCTTGAGTCTTGAATGGTTCTTCATGCAGACTTTGGATTTGAACCTTGACCCTTGCTAGTTGCAGGTGCTAGCTCGTTCTTCTTCAGATTTTCGGATCAAGATCGGACATGTAATGCTTGTGACCTCGGCAATGTCTAGAGCAGCCCACATCTTTCATAAACTTCTGCATTTGGATTAACTTCTTGCCTTTCTCTTTTTTCTTTATTGTGACTAATTTCTGTTGATCACCTCAGACTGCTAACTCGCATTCTTGCCGTGAGCTTCTTTTGTTGCTGACTTGAATTGAAATCTGAGATGTTTTTCCTTTTCTTCAGGTGGACGTCTGATTGTTAAACTCGAACTATATTCCCTTGCTCTCCAGATGGGCTCCTGATTGCTGAACTTGAAATGTATTCCCTGCTCTCCAGGCGGGCTCCTGACTTCAACAAAATAGACAAAAACAAAGAAAACTTTCTGCCCCCGTTTGGGTATCTGGGCACACATTTAAGTGTAAAACGGATCACATTACCAAATATCAATAAGGACTTGAAAACTAAAACTTGAATTGTACTCCCTTGTTCTTCAGGCGGGCTCCTGACTGCTGACTTGAAATGTATTCCCTGCTTTCCAGGCGGGCTCCTGACTTCTAGCTTGAAATGTATTCCCTGCTCTCCAGGCGGGCTCCTGACTTCTAACTTGAAATGTATTCCCTGCTCTCCAGGCGGGCTCCTGATTTCTAACTTGAAATGTATTCCCTGCTCTCCAGGCGGGCTCCTGATTTCTAACTTGAAATGTATTCCCTGCTCTCGAGGCAGGCACCTGATTTCTAACTTGAAATGTATTCCCTGCTCTCCAGGCAGGCACCTGATTTCTAACTTGAAATGTATTCCCTGCTCTCGAGGCGGGCTCTTGACTGCTAACTTGAAATATATTCCCTGCTCTCCAGGCAGGCTCCTGACTACTGACTTGAAGTGTATTCCCTGCTCTCCAGGCGGGCTCCTGACTTCAACAAGATAGACAAAAACAAAGAAAAATTTCCTGCCCCAGTTTGGTGGCTGGGCACAGATGTGAGTGTAAAACTAATCATATTACCAAGTATTACTAAGAATTTGAAAGCTAGGTCCCATTATCCAGGGGGTCCTGACAATTCTTACCTAAACGACAATTTTAAATCTAAGTTATATCTTCTAAAGGTGCGAATTTTGCTAAATCTTGTTATCTAAGAGGGCCTTTAAACTACTCCCCATTATCCAGGAGGGTCCTGAAGCTCAAAGGTCAAATTTATCTTAAGAGTGACAGCTTTTATGGCTGGATTATACTATCCTACAACAGAATTTACGCTAAATGTTGTTATCTAATCGAAATCTTAAAGCTAAGTCCCATTATTCAGGAGGGTCTTGGAAATTCCTAATTGAATCATATCTCGAACATGCAAACTTCTAAGCCAACTTATATTCCTTTAGGATACATTTATGCTAGATTATGCTATTTCTGAACTTTAAACTAGGTCCCATTTTCCAGGAGGGTCCTGAAAAATCAAAAATCAAACCTGTGTGGTGATCGCCTTTCACCACGGAGGGTTTCCCCGAAACAACCGAAATTTCCTGCCCCTGTTTCAATCAAAGAAAAATCTTGCCAGTTTAAAATGCGGTGGTTGGTTTGTGGCCTTGACTTTGAGGGCGATTGCTCCTCCACTTCCCATGATAACTTTGACTTCCAACCGGAGACCTTGCTAACCACTTTCTTTGTCATCCTTATCACAGAAAATACCTCTTCTCCGTTCAGACCCAATACCTTTTATCTGTTGCATTGCTTCATGAACTGACATTTACCTACCTTTGTGTTTCACCGAAAGTACCTTTGATCCGTCCACCGAACACCCTCCATCTGTTGTATCGTGCTCTTGTGTTGACATGAATTCCAAAGCACGTTAATTGCCATCCACTTAGTGTGCATGTTGTTCCTTCCTGACTTAAATCACTGGCCTTGGCCTTGAAGTTTATTGTTCCCTCACTTGTCACGATAACTTTGATTTCTGCTTGGAATACCTTGCTTGTCACTGGTTAAACACTTTCTTTGTTGATCTCATCACAGAGAATACCTTTGACCCGTTCACCCAACATCCTCTATCTGTTTCACTGTACACGAATTGAAATATACCAAACCTTTGTATTTCTCATGGACCCCAAAGCATATTGATTGTTACCAACTCAATGCGCTTGTTATTCTTTCCTGACTTATGACACTAATGTGCTGGCTAGATCCCGTTTTGTGCAATTGGTAAGCTGGTGGCAAATTTTGAAGTCATTTCTCACTTATTTTGACCAAACAGACTCAGGAAGAGGAAGTAAACAAGACAAAAGGAACAGAGTAAAGGACAAAGGAAAGAGGTGATTCCTAACAAGAAAACTACAAAGCAGAAACCTATCAGATGTGGATACCAACTATAATGACCATGCCATGCACCTGTGGCCTATTCTGTTGAGCAAGTCTGATGTTCAACTCCTGTTATACCTCTAAACCATGAAAATGGGCTTCTATGTTCCGATTATCCAATCTGATTCACAATCCTTATTCGATTTGTGGTGCTCGAAGAGTTTTCACCATCAAGCCTCTCTCATTTGTTCTTTCTCTCAACTTACTTTCGCCTTACGGTGCCCGTGAGGGTTTTCACCAATAAGACTCTCATTTTCATTATTTTTCTGCTTGGACCAGAGTGTTGCCCCTGATATGAATTACCTCTCCTTGCTTGGCATCTCTCGAAGACTGATCGGAAGGTCTTTCTTTGGACCATAATGTGGGATTTTGGATAGGGTTAAAAATAAAGGATATCAAAGGCTCAAAACAATTCACATGGGTTCAAAATTACAACTTTCAGAATCAGATTTCTTACAACAACCACAACTTCTGCCCCAGTTTCTTGCTTGGGGACTTTTGAATTTTTATTTTGATGAGACTGAACCGTGAGGCTGCCTACGTATCCTTAAAAGGAATCAGGTCGAACGTAGTTCATGTCATAGGAATTGCTCTCTTGTTGTGATTTTTCCTTTCTCTTTCTCTTTTCTTTTCTTTCTTCCCTTTTCTCTTTTTGTTGTTTTGTTGTTTTTTTTTCTTCTTTCTTTTTCCTTTTTTTTCCCCTTTTTTTTCTTTTTTTTTTCGATTTTCATTTTTTCTTCTCTCCCTTTTCGTTATTTTCTTTTCTCTTTTTCCTTTACTTATCTTTCACGCTTGTGTTTCTCATCTTTAATACTGATTTCAAAAGAGGGGTATGAATGAAAATTAACAAGGCTCAAAGGGGTAACGAAGGATAAGGTGTTTAGATAGCAGAACAAAATGAATTCGTCATTCCAATCTTCAAAATATGCCAAGTACAAATAAACACAATTAAACAAACTAAAGGAATCTTACACAATATCTTTTGACTGCATTAGAATGGATAACCATATGCACACATTTGTCATCTGTTAAACACAAAGCACCATTGGGCAACACTCTCGTTACCACGAATGGCCCCTGCCAATTTGGGGCAAACTTGCCTTTAGCTTCACCCGATGCAGCATGATGCATTTCAATAGTGTATTTTTATGTTCTATCTGCCCCAGTTTCACACAACTCGGGTTTGAAGTGATCTCAAAATGCCTTCACTTATTTCCCTCAAATGTCCCTACATCTTCAACATTGTTTCATTGCTTCGTGACTAAATTGACTTTTAAAACCAGGCTGAGAATTACGTGTGCATGTCATGTCATTAGAGTCAACATCAAAAGGACTATAAAAGGAAAAGAGAACTAAACAAAAATGACTAGAAATAACTGAAAATAGAAAATTGCATTAGACAGATGGTGAAAGAGTTTGGACAACAAAATAGACAAACTAGACCGGGGTTACAAACCTAGAACAAACCTAGAAAACACTAAGTGAGATAATACGACTAAAGGAACTAGACAAAATAAAAGGATAGAAGGATTTCAGTCACAAGACGATATCCAGATTACAACCCTGCAATAACCCGGACAACAGAAATGACAACAAACTAAACCACCAAAACTCCTCCCTGGCTAACCAAGAAAGGAGCATCTTTAAAATTGCCAAGCTCGGCATCTTAGCCACTGAATTCAAAATCAACATTACTAGGACCTTCACAAATTTCCATCACATTGTTCTTAACAAATTGCTTTTGGGTTCCCTTTGCTGGCTCGTTCTTAAGATCAACCACTGATAGCACTGAAAACTTTGTAACGCGTGGACTTTTGAGGATCTCAGAAGAATTCTCATATTCCTTTTCAAAACAAATCATACTCGCCATATGCGTCTCACTACGAACAGGCGATAGGCTTTGGCTAGTGTCTGTCGCATCTAGATTTTGCACGAAAATGTGACATGCATCAATAAGCTTCTGAATTGCTTTCTTCAGATTCCAACACTTCTCTATGTCATGCCTCGGGTCATCTGAGCAATATGCACACCTTTGAGAAAAATCAAACTTCTTTGATAGAGGGTTTGGCATTTTTATATGAATCGGCTTCAACATGTCCAATTGCTTCAACTTTTGGAACAAACTGGCATATGATTCTCCAATAGGGGTGAAAGCCTTTTCTTTCTAGCAACCTTTCATTCTTAAATACTTGATTGGGCCAGAAACCTGATCCAGGGGGTTTTCGGTAGGCTCGTGGGGGTGGATAGGCATTTTGTAGAGCTGGGTACTGGGAAAGTGATGTACGATTTTGGGAGTTCCGTGGAGAGAAGTGGCATTGGGAAGGATCATCTGGCGCATAAGGATATCCACGGGGATGATGTCGAGGCTGGAAGTGTTGATCGGGAAAGACCATCGGATCATCTTTTCTGTTTCTCTTTCTTCCACCCAAGCTTACTGGGGTGTTCTGAATATTTTTCGAACAACTCAAGATTTTGCCTGACTTGATTCCCTCATCTACTAGCTCCCCAATTTTTAAGACATCTTTGAAAGGCCTTCCCAAGGCCGAGATCAAATGACTGAAGTAGGTGGGCCCCTGGGCTTGTAGGAAAAGCTCAACCATTTCTTTTTCACCAATCGAGGTATTGACTCGAGCAGCCTGTTCCCTCCATCTGAGCCCAAACTCTCTAAAGCTTTCCTCTGGCTTCTTTTCCATTTTAGATAGGGAGAAGTGGTCTAGGGTAACACCTGATCTGTATTGAAAGTATCGAACAAAATCTCGAGCCATGTCACCCAATGTGGGCCACTAACCAACATCTTGATGAGTATGCCAGTCCAAAGCTTCCCCAGTCAGGCTCTCACTGAAATATGCCATCATCAAGTCATCTTTCTCTCCAACAATTCTCATTTTACTGCAATAATCCCTCAAATGGGCTACCGGATCTCCACACCCATCGTACAAGTTAAAATTGACACTCGAAACCCCGCCGACAGACGAACGTCAGGGGGACACAGGCAGTTCTTTATGAGCCATACTTCCATGGTCTCCCCTTCCTTGCTTGTTCTTCAAAGATTGTTCTATGCCTTTCAGCCTCCTGGGTATCCCATTTTTCCCTTCTCTTCTTTTGAATCTTTTATTTTCAACATGAGGCTCGTCCCGCGGGCCCTGTTTGTATGAGTAGAAAACCTTGTGGGCAACCTCTGAGGGGTAATATTGGGCATCATGAGCTTTGAGTGAGTATTCATTATCGGGGATAGTGGATGTGACAGGAGGGCGATTTTAGGGAGAGGCAATTGGAGGATGAGTGATGGAGCTACTGCGACGGTTGGGAAAGCTGTGATAAGCGGGTAGATCTGGAGAGTATGGAGGATCATCTGGCATTGTGTTCGAAGCTTGGGTAAGGGCGACATCTAAGAAGCTAGGTGGTGGCGGAGGTGGTGCCTTCCCAGTCATCCAAGCCTAATACATGTCCGACATGTGTTGTCTCAACATCTTTACCTCTTCAGTCAACCCATTGTCATGTTCAACCAATTGCTTTTGGGCGCCTGTATCAACCAACTCAGTTTTGTTGTTGTCTGCCATTGCCTTTTAACTTTATGTTGTGGAGAGGAGTTACTACTTCGAGAACCACAAACCAACCACCTTTTTGCTATGAAGATATCAAAATGAACAAAATGGGGTCATCCCGTTAGCGTTACGGCATTTAACAACAAAAATATCACATTGCGTGCAATGCACCTAACAACAACTAATGGTTCTAGAATGACTTCGAGGGTCATAAGGTCACTTGGCATCATCCCAATCTGTCCATTTGGATCTTCTCTTTTCTTTTCTTTCCTCGCACTTTTTAGCTCGCTCACTTTCTTTCCCCTTTTCTTTCTGATTGTCGCTCTTTTCTTCCTTCTCAATTCTCACCTCCCCTAATTTCACCATCTTTTCTCTTTTTTTTTTCTTTTCTTTTAAATAATAAAAAAAATGATTCGATCGAACCCTATGTAGATTGCCTACGTATCATGATACCGCATGAATCAGATCTTTGCGTAGTTCTGGAAGATCGAGAGTAAAGCACATGAACTAACGTTTTCTTTTTCATTTTCTTCTTTTTCTTTTTCATTATCAAGGAAACAGATACTCTATGAGAAATTATCAAGGAAAAACCCTAAAAGAAAAAAAAATATTTTTTGATTCTTTTTTTTTTATGAAAGAAATCTAAGGAATAAACCACAGAAAAACATTTTGAATCTTCATTTGATATCTTGACGCAAGATTTCGAAGCAAACAATGAAAAAGATAAAATATAATGTTTTTGGATTTTAATTTTGATTGCCTAAAGGAAAAATTCTAATGATAAACAAAAGATAAAGTATATTTTTTTCTATGTACAATATCCTAAAGTTCTAATGAAAATAAAAAGATTTTTTTTTCATCTTTCATTAATTTCCCAAAGAAACACCTCACAAGAAATCTTTTTGGATTTTGGAATTAATGCCTTAAACAAAACTTTTGAAAAGGTATTAAGAGAAAATTCTCTTCTCTTTTTTTTGAATTTTTTAGTCTTAATATACTAAAGGGAATATAAAAATAATTTTTATTTTGATATTAATTGCCTAAAGGAAAAACAACCTCAAGGGAATTTTTTTTATTCATAGAATTAGTATTCTAAAGAAAACTTATAACGAAAATATAAAAACGCAAAATTTCTTTTTTTTTTTGTTTTCTTTTTTCTTTTTTCTTTTGACTTGTAACACATTTCCAAATACCAAAATAAGGAATACAATAACAAAAGACTAGGCAAACTTAACTAGACTATTACAAACTCTAACATCACCTAAAATATCAAATACTACTATACATGACTAGAAAGTAAAACATGAACAATTGACTCAAAAATATAAAATGACTCCTCGAGCAACTTCTGAATGCAGTAATCCTGGGGTATCTGTCATGCCCAAACTCCAGTAAGTAAATCCACACCTGTATGAGAAAACTGAAACCAACACTATGTAAGACAATAACATTCCTTACTAGACACATGTCAGACATGATTGAAGCTATTTCTGCAAAATTAACCTATGCGGCTAAAAGTGGATAAAAATGCAAGATTGGCTAAGACCCCGCGAAGCCAAGAACCTAAGACTTACTAGGAAGACCGGATCCTATGTGGGTTGCCTACGTATCCCGCCCCGGGAGATGAGAATCAGGTATGCGTAGTTCGGACAATTTGGATATTTAAAAAAAACTAATTTAAAAAAAATATTTTTTTTTTGAAAAATGATGAAACATGTAAACTCTTTTTTTGAATTTTCTTTTCCTCTTTTTTTTTTTGATTTCTTGATTTTCGGAAAATGATGAAAAAGTGCAATTTTTTTTTTTGAATTTTTCATGCTTTTTTTCTTAACAAAAATGTGAGAGAAAACATGATCGAGCCCTACTTGCTTTATTTTTCACACTTCACCCTCTTTTTTTTTTTTTTTTATTTCTTCTTTCTTTTTCCATTGTTTTTTTCATTTCTTCATTTACCCTCAGCTATCATTGGTCCGCCAAATGACCTTTTTACCCTTGAATAAATGCAACATGTAGCACATAAGATGCAACAAGATGGTCTTTGATTTTTTGGGGTATATCTGTCCTAGACGGACCTAACCCCTGTGTTGAGTCCCCTAAGTCAAGTGCACATGATGCAAACAAGCGTTCCTACTAGGGATCCGGTATGAGGCTGAGTTATTCTAGGTTTAAAAACCTGGGTTTATTGTTCTAGACCTGGCTTACCCGAGCGGACAACTCGAGCCGAGGGAAGGGGGCTGCGTACTGGTAACCAAAAGATCATCCGGCTTTGCAACTTGTCCGAACCTCGTTCTATTTGGGATATGACACTAACAGAAAGAAGTCACGACCAGCGTGCACTCCTCGGGAGAGAGAAAAGAAGGGTTTCGTAGCAGTTTATATACAGTTCAGATAATATCAAAGCGGTAAAAGCAACATTTATCACATTAGGCCCAAACATGTAATAAAATCAGATGATAAATAAAGCCAAATATAACAACTCATCTAAGCTCGAATTCTGAACCCTGAACCAGAGATTTTGGGTTCGGTCCTCAGCAGAGTCGCCAGAGTTGTCATACCTCCTTTTTCACTACACCCCCGTAAAGGGTATATAAGAGAGTTTTTTCCAACTTAAAGTGACAATCAAAACGGGATTAATTTATTAAAAATTCAGAGTCGCCACTTGGGATAATTATTGTGTCCCAAGTCACCGGTTCAAATCCCGAATCGAGGAAAGAATGACTTTGTATTACAGTCCGCGAACTAGAAATTCGGGTAAGGAATTCTGTTAACCTGGGAGAAGGTGTTAGGCATTCTCGAGTTCCGCGATTCTAGCACGGTCGCTCAACTGTTATATTCGGCTTAATTAGCTTATTTTAGTACATGTTCAAACCTATGAGCATTTTTCAACCTTAACCGCTTTTATTCATTTTTAAGAAGATTGCAACGTTATTAAAACACGTCTCGAACCACGTCACACAAATGCACCCGCAGTACCCGACACATTTTATCCAACGTTGATGAGATTTGGATTTAGGTCACATAAATACGCACCCGAGTTTAGGAAGGTAAATTATTAAATAGCGCGCCTAAAGCAACTACGCATTTTAATTATCTTCCTAATCTTTGAGATTTTTGCGAGGCCAAATTTATGAACAAGATATTATTGGGGCAAATAGGCTAACTAACATGATCTATTACTTGGCTAGATTCCTTATGGTCCAAACCCGCCTTATGGCCCATTCTTATTCCTTGCCAAGAAAGAAACAACTTCAATTTTTCTATCTACGCAATTAAAAGCATATAATCAAGAACCAAGACTACATATATCACAATCGAAATAAAAACTAATTAAAAGAATTAACCAACACACGCACCAAGCTATCATAACATAATGAAATAAGAATGAAAATTGAGAAATGGACCTTTTATTGGTGAACAACGTTGAAAATTGCAAATCAATCGGGCTAAAGAAAGCAACAGTCCTTGGACCGAAACCTCGAATTGATAAACTAAAATTGTGAACCGGAACCTCGAATTGACACCGGCGCGCCCGAGACCCAAATCGACTAACTAAAATTTTTGGTCAGATTAGATCCTTGAAATTGGCAGACGATCAAAAATGCCATTATACATAGTGCAATGCTTTCGTTACACAATGCAATGCTAGTTAAGTGAAGAAAATGTCTAAATGGTCCAATATAGCAACGCCAAAAGCACTTTGAGGAGAAGACGTCTAACTTGAAGATTTTGAATGCCAGTGATCTTCTGAGCCACAGTCACTAATCGCTGACAACACTCCCGCAGTTATTGCCTTTTCGCAAAGGGTGTTGCGTCTATTTTTGTTGCTTTAGAGTTGTAAGAATTGAAAAGGTTAGGTTAGGGTTTATAATTGGGTATTTTATATGGAAGTGAGAAAGAATGATGGCCATTGTATTGGAAGGAAATAGAAGGCTAGGATTAAATCTTGTACTTAAATGGGCTAATGAGTTGGGAAGAATGGGCCAAGGGTAATTGGGTTGGACCATGTCTTTTTTTTTGTGTTTCAATTTTGGGCTAAGAAGACTCCAAAAATTATTAATTAAAACCATAGCTAAATTCCCTTAATATAAGATAACTATACTACATGATGCAAAAATAAATTCTAATTAATTAAACTAAACTATATTAAAACATGAAACTATTACATATTTTTTATATTTTTCAATATTATATAAAAATAAAATTAAGGTACTATTTTTTGTATATTTTTTTTACTTTATGAAAGGTCCATAAAATAAAAATATTTTTTTGTAATTTCCATTTTCTTGTAGTAAAATAAAGTAATAAGGTAAAAATGAATTGAAATAGCTATATTGGGCCTAAATTAAATATTTACGTGCTAAAATTTGAAAAATCTTGGGGAGGGTCAAAAATCACATGTCTACAGCTGGTTGTACCCTTGTTGCCTTTGATAAGGCACCATTTGCCCATGTAGTCTCATAGCCCCATGATTATTGCTGTTATTGTATTGCTGCTGAGCTGGTCTGTATTGTTGATTTTGCTGACCCCAATTCTGACCACCTAGTCTCAGTACCCCGTATTTAGCCACATAATTCATGTTCTCCTGATATTGTTGATTATCACCTTCAACACTCCATGAGAAGACATATGGCTAATTAATGCATGATGTACATAGACCCTCATTAGTTGCATCAACTATGTGTACCTGCTGCTTTTGGCCTGATTCTTCCACCTTTTTGGTGAGGATGCTCATTTGTGTCATCAAAGTAGCCATATTTTCAGCTATGGAGTTAGCTGGGTCTAGAGCCACCGAGTGAACCACAGGAGTGATTGGAGCATTCCTTGTTGTCCATTCTGAGTTTTGTGCCATCTTCTCAAGCAGGATCTTGCTCTCTCTGAATGTCTTGTTAAAAAATGCTCCACCTGCTGAAGGATCAACATTAGCTTTCAAAGTATCTGCTAAACCCATGTAAAATCTCTGCCCCAACATCTGCTCCGAAATACCATGATGTGGACACGTAACCAGCAAATCCTTGAATCTCTCCCCCGCTTCATGGAGCGTCTCAGTTGGTCTCTGTTTGAAGCTTAATATCTCATCAATTTGCTGAGCAGTCTTGTTGGGTAGATGAAATTTGCTCAAATAGTGCTTGACTAATTCCTCCCAAGTAGTAATGGAGTTGGTAGGGAGTGAATTAAGCCAAGTATGGGCAGCTCCTGTCACTGAGAATGGAAACAACAACAAACGTATTGCTTCCAGTGTGACATTGTGTTGTCTCTGCGTGGCACAAATTGAGAGGAAATTCTTTAGAATTTGCTGAGGATCTTCGACGTATGACCTAGAGAATAGTCCCTTGTTTTGCAAAAGATGTAGCATGTTATTTGTGATCTGGAATGAGTCTGCTTGTATCTGAGGGACTACAATAGCAGTTGCTAAGTTGTCAGTTGTAGGTTGTGCCCAGTAATATAGTGCTGCTTCTGGCACAAGAGGTGCCACACCCTGATCATTTGGGTCATTTGCGTTGTTTCTGTTGTTTGGGTCATTCACGCTGTCCCTGTCATTTAGATTATTGTCTTCCATAACTGGTTCAATTCTTTCGGTTGAGTTTTGTTGTTGTTTGCCTTTCATGTTTGCACGGTTCAATGCCTTGAACACCTTTTCAGGATCTGATAATGCTTCGAACAATTCTCCAGTTCTTGAGGAGTTTCTAGGCATGCACCCGTGACAATCACGACTACAAACGTTAGAATTTTGATGTTCAGTTCAAATTGAAGAAAATTGATTACACTAAAAATTTCTGCACTTCTTTTTAACTGCAATCAATAACATCATTAATTCCTCGGAACTACGTCAAAATTTGATCACGCACAACTATGCTTTATAAAAAGGACAAAGCGGTCACTGCAAATATATTCCAGTTATTAAGTCCGGAGTCGAATCCCATAGGGAATTAACCTATCAATCACAGCTATTGGACTCACAGAAATTCACGTATTCAATCTTCAGAGATATTTGACTGATAATTTGGTTGTTTATTAACTAAATATTATGTAATAAAAATACAGTAATTTAAGACTAGCTATAGACTGATTGTAAGTAAGAATGAGAATGGTCTAAGGTTATGATTTCCTCTCTTATCGGAATCCTTTCCGCTATGTTTTCTATAAATTTGCCTAAATCTTCTCTATCGATCATGAGTACTCTGACTGCAAATACTAGACATATTCTCCCAAATTACGCTAGTTGGCCTTAATTACAGCTCACTTAGATCGCATCCAAGGTTTCGTTATCCCTAATCCCACCTTTAAACCCTTCGTATTTATCCCTCATATACGTTAGGAGTGGTGTTGTTCAATAACTACCTAAATATACACTCTCTACCGAGTAATGCATACTAAATAGGCACAGGCAATTAAGGGCCCTTCAATCAACAACAATCACAATATAGTTGAACAAGCAGAGAAATTATTAAGGTAAATCTATATAAACATATCAGAAATTCATCCTCCAAGAGGTTCCATCAAAACCCTAGATTAAATGTTTAGCTATGCATAATCGTTTTCACAATCACAATAGTAGAATTCTTCATTAATGATCAAAACAAGAGGAAGAAAGGTAAAACTCTATGCTGAATCTTCCGCCTTGCCTCTTGCCTCCTCTTGCCTTCAATAATCCTTCAGAAACCTTGATACCTCCTCTTTAGGTGACCTAGGCTTCTTATATGTTAAGGAGAGTTTCCTCCAAACTTACGATATTACCCCTAAAAATAATGTTCCTCGAAGTGACGAGCGCGACCGCGCTTGGACCGCACATATCACGTTCTATTCTACCTGACGAGCGCGGCTGGAGTGTGCCCGCGCTCATGAAGTTCAACTGTTTTCTATTTTTTCCTTCTTCTTTCACCCGCATTCACTACTGATTGGCTTTCCTTACTCCAAATAAGCTCCAAACACTGTTCAATGTCCTCATAATCAAGACTTGCTCCTGCAAAGCACAAAATTCATAATTAGAGCCATTTGTTGTCATTTAGCCTTCATATAACAATAAATCATAGCTAAGTTGGGGCATAAATGGTCGCTAAACTACATGAATATAGCCTATTATTAGGGCGTGATTTAACATTCATTAGATTTTAAAACGAAATCTTTCGCGTCCTCCTCCATCTCATTCCAATAATAACCGACTAGGATTAATTTCCAAACCAGGGATTCCGCTCCATAATGGTTTCCACAAGTACCCTCGTGTACTTCTCTCGTGGCATGTCGGTTTTCCCCAGACCCAAGCCCATGGCTAGTGCCCCGAAAAGGGATTTTCTGTACAATTTTCCCTCGATCAAGCTGAACCTGGCAGCTTACGTAGGGCCCTTGACTTCTTGTGATCCAATGGCAATTTCCCTTTCTCAAAGTAGTCTATGTATTTGTTCCTCCAGTCACAAGTCAAGCTTCTTGAGTTCACCTCGGCGTGACCTTCTTCTACCACTGAGTTCATCAACAACACTACTACACCGAAGTCGAATTCATCGGAGTCGACTAAAGATCCTAAATTGGCTAATGCATCTTCCTCGTTATTTTGATCTCGAGGCATGTATTATAGAGTCCATTCCTTGAATTGGTGTAATGTCACGTGTAAATTATCCAAGTATCTCCACATCCATTCCTCTTTTACTTTAAACGTCATGTTGACTTGGTTGACGATAAGGAGAGAGTCACATTTGGCCTTGATTACCTCGCCCTCGGCTCTTAACCAGTTCTAGACCTGCAATCATAGCCTCATATTCGGCTTCGTTGTTAGTCAATTTTACAGTTCTAATAGACTGCCTTATTACGTTACTCGCAGGTGGTTTTAATATGATGCCCAACCCAGACCCCTTCATGTTGGAAAGAACCGCCCATGAATAGGGTCAAAATCCCCGAGCTAGCCCTGAAGTGAGCAGTAATTCATTCTCAACCTCGCGGATCAAGGCCGGCGTAAAGTCGGCTACGAAGTCCGCTAAAATTTGAGATTTTATGGCGGTACGAGGTTTATACTCGATATCGTACCCGCTAATTTCTACGGCCCATTGGGCCAAATGACCTAAGAAATCGGGTTTGTACATAACATCCTCAGTGTGTAAGAGGTCACGACACATATGGGGTGACATTGAAAATACAGTTTAAATTTCCTCGGCGCTCCTAATAAGGCGAGCACTAAATTTTCTAAGTTTGTATACTTGTTTTGGTATCGCCAAGGGTTTTACTAATATAATAAATAGGAAATTACGTACATTCTTCTTTCCCGACTAGGACACCACTTAGCGCCACCTCAGAAACTGCCAAGTAGAGGTGTAGCTATTCGTCTGCCTTTGGAGTGTGCAGAAAGGGAGGGCTCGATAAGTATCAATCGAGTTATTCTAAAGCTTGTTGGCACTCCAGGGTCCAAGAGAAGTCGTTCTTTTTTTTCAATAATGTGAAAAATCGGTGGCTCTTATCTGACGATCTCGAAATAAATCAGCCAATGCGACTATCCGCCTGGTAAGTCTTTGTACTGCCTTAACATTGTCAACTATGATGATATATTCTATAGCTTTTATTTTGTTCGAATTGATCTCTATTTTCCGGTTAGATACCATGAACCGAGGAACTTGCCCGAGCTGACATCGAAAGCACACTTCTCGGGGTTTAGCTTCATGTTGTACTTCCTCAATATGTCAAAGGTTTTCTACAAATATTTCAAATAATCTTATGCTCACAAAGACTTAACCACATATCGTCAATATAAACCTCAATTGATTTCCCTATTTATTCTTCGAAAAATTGGTTAACAAGGCATCAGTACATGGCACCGACGTTCTTTTTCCCAAACCCATTACGTTATAATACTAGGTACCAAATTTGGTTATTGAAGAAGTCTTTTCCTGATCGCTCCGGTTCATCTGAATTTGGTTGTACCCGGAATAAGCGCCGAGAAAACTCAGTATCCCGTGTTCGGCTATTGCGTCAATCATTCGATCGATGTTAGGCAAAGGTAACGAATCCTTCGGAAACGACTTATTTAGATCCTTATAATCTACACACATTCTAAGCTTGTTTTCTTTTTTTTTAGGTACCACTACTATGTTATCTAACCAATCTGTGTATTTAACTTCCCGGATGGAACCTATTTTCGAAAGTTTAGATATGTCGTCTTTAATGAACTCATGTTTGATCTCAGACTGCGGCCTTTTTTTTGACCGAGTGGAACTTTGGATCCAGGCTCAATTTGTGAGTTGTTAGCTCCGGTGGGATGCCTATCATATCTAAATGGGACCAGGTGAAACAATCTTCATTAAATTTAAGAAAATCAATAAGTTTTTTCCTAAGCTCGGGAGTTAGTCCCCTGCCCAGGCATACCTTTCGATTCCATAGGTGCTCAATTAGTATAACCTGCTCCAATTCCTCGATTGTTGACTTAGTGTCATCGGTGTCACCGGGTGCTATAAAAGATTTGGGGATACCGTAATCATCCTCTTCGTCCACTATATGCTCATCTTGTTTTTCCGACCTAGTTGAGGTCGGGATCATTGATTGCTATTTGGTTTACTTTTCTTCGGCTAGTTCCCCGCCTTTTGATGCCAAAACCATGGGTACCGGGATTACTTCATTGATAGCGAACATTTCCTTTGTGGCCGGTTGTCCCCCATAGACTGTTTTGACTTATCATGGAGTGGGAAATTTAATGCTTGATGTAAGGTTGAAGGCACCGCTCTCATCTGTGGACCCATGGCCTTCTGAACAAGGCGTTGTACCTCATATCCCCCTCGATCACGTAGAATTTTTTTCCCTAGGTGGTACCGGTAGTGTTTACTGATAAAGTTATTTCACCTTTCGTAGTCTCGCACGCCATGTTAAATCTGTTCAACACCCAGACCGCCAATATGATCTGATCTAACATTCCTAGTTGTTCTACGACCCTCCATCGGATGATGTTGGCCGAGCTACCTGGATCAATCAACACACGTTTAACTTGATATTTATTGATAAGTACAAATATTACCAGTGCATCGTTGTGAGGCTAGATGATGTCCTTGGCGTCTTTGTCGCTGAACGAGATGGCCTCGTTTGAGACATAATCCCGGGTGCATTTTTCCCTTGTGATAGAATCTTTGGTGCGTTTTATCATCGGCCTTTGGGGGCATCCACTCCCCCAATGATCATATTGATCATGTGGTGGGGCTGTTCTTATTCGACCAGTTCGTTGGCATCCTTGTTTCTGAAATGATTTTTGGCCCGTTCGCTTAGGCATTCTTGAAGGTGCCCATTGTTGAATACACGAGCTACTTCTTCCCTTAGATGTCAACAATCTTTGGTCCTATGAACTTGAGTACCGTGGTACTTGCGCACTAAGCTATGATCTCTCTGGGCGAGATCAAACTGCAGTGGTCTAGGCCACTTGGTTTCTTTCATGCGCCCTATGGACGACACTATTCTTGCAGCATTTATGTTGAAATTGTACTTTGATAATCTCGGCGTTTCCCTACCCCCGAGCGACCTGTCAAAATTGTTTTTGCTCATTAGGCCTTGGTTGCTCGGTTCCTTGATCATTTCTTTTGTCGTTCCTTGTCGGGTGGTGCCCGAATCCATTTCCCCTTCAGTTTGTGTCGTACGGCTAATATCGATCTTGGATAGGACATGGCTCCTGATCGATGATTCTGTTAGATATGTCATTCGCTCTGTTAGGGTAAACAAACTATGAAGGGGAACCCCAATTGGTCGTCCTCGACTTTGATCTTTGATTGATATCTGTTATGAACGTCGGCCCAAGTGACCACCAGATACTCCACTAAGTTTGCTTCAATGGAAGCCACTGAACTTCGGGGGTTGAGCCTTTGGGTAAGCGCCTAAACGGTCCAATTATCTGCAACTAGGGGCAGGTTCATTCGTTCCATTTGGTACCTCAACACGAATTCCCTTAGCATCTCGTTATCTCTTTGCTTGACTTTGAAAAGGTCCGACTTTGTTGTCTAGACCTTGATGGCGTCAGCATGGGCCTTTGCGAAAGCATCCGCGAGCACAACAAATGGATCAATAGAATTTGGAGGCAAGTTGTGATACCATATTATTGCTCCTTTGGACAAGGTTTCCCTAAATTTCTTCAACAACATCAATTTGATCTCGTTGTCCTCCAGGTCATTCTCCCTTTTATTGCGCATGTATAAGAGGTTACATGCTCATTTAGATCTGTGGTCCCACTATACTTGGGAATGTCAAGCATTCAGAATCTCTTCGGGATCGGCTTCGGCGTCGCATTCGGGGGGGAAGGCTTCTGAATGAATTTTTGGGACTCCGGTCCCTTCAATATTGGAGGCACTCCCGGGATCTAATCGACCCAGAAATTATAAGTTTTCATCTTCTTGTCGATGGCCTCTATCTTTTTTTGCCAGACTCCACCCGATTCGTCAATGCTTCGAGTATCTTCATCACCTCGGAAGTTTTCTCGGGTCCGAACTCATCCGGTTCCTAGGTTATTTATTCATTCCTTCGAGTGTTTTACTTGACCCGTTCAGACTCGATCTTGTTAGGCACGTGACTTTGGGTCTGTAATTGTGCTATTGCCGCTTGATAAGCTTGCGATATTTTTAAAATCAACCGCAAGCTAACCCGATTGCCTTCTCCTTTGGGTGCTTCTCGAGGCAATGGACGGGTGCCCCGCGAATGCTATTTTCTGGGTTGGTTGGCAGATTAATATTGATGGCAGCCTGTGAGTTAGCATCCACTAGGTCAGCTACTGGAACACCATTGGGATCAACAGGGGGAAACATCATTGCTATGTACCATGTTACTGTTTCACCTTGGTGGCCTGACTCGGCGTCAACGTTCAAGTGAGCAGACTAGGAATTTGACATCCTTAGGTTAACTTGAAATCAAACTTCGAAGAACAAGTATAAAATATGGTGTGTTATGGAGTTCGTATTAAATCACCACTATTATCTTTTGCTCCACGGTAGGTACCAAATTGTTTACCCTTAAAAATGAGTAACAATTAAATTTGTTCGCGATTTAAAGGATACAAGATTTAATTTAACACACATGATGTAAGAACAACCAATAATTAAATTAATGATAGATAAAACGATCAAACCAAACACAATGGAACAATTAAGTTTGACTTTGAATTGAACACTGAGATTGGCTCCGATCGAGCCCTTGATATGGGCTCAGGTGTAACCAAAAAGATGAAGAACTGAAGAACACTTTTAAATAACGGCTAGAAGACAAAAATAAACTTTATTGCTTTGATATGTCTGCCAACAATGGTTTAAAATGAAAAAGTTCCTCCTTTATATAGTAGGAGAATTTCAATCCTAGTACAAGTCTAAATAAGGTAAGAATCTTCTTTTTTTCGGCAAATATCTATTTGCAATTGATATTGGACGGTATTTGTTTCGTAATATCCGGTTGAGGCGAATATTACGGCTACCTGCTCGTCATGCTCAATCATTTCTCTTTTTACTTGGTCTCGAAAATTTACTTGGTCCGAATCCGTTGTTTGGCCGTGCCTGATCCCAGCTGCACCATTCATACTCCCTGGGCTCCAAAACAAGTGACCATTCGGCTTCGCTCGAAGTTGCGTCAGATCATGCCTCCCTCTAGCTTCCTTATCGGGGAATTGGGGTAACATTATCTTCGATTTTATCCGTACATAATACCCATAATAATTTGTGAAAACACATGCAGTTAATCAGATATTTACATCATTAGTTAAAAGGATATTTATCAAAGTGAAAAGTACATTTATAGATGGTTACAACAATGATACATGGTGTGGATGTTGGGCTGAGTATCATAAAGATGTGAATGCTAAGTTGGTTGTGCAATCGTAATTTGTAGAAGATTGGACATGATTAAAAATAATCATATTTTGTCAGAAAGTATAAGTAACACACATTATATTGAGGATAAATTGAAAGAAATTTTGAAATATAGTTTGGTCATGCCTTGTGTTGAGATGCATTCATTTGTAGATGTGAAATCATGTCAAGTGAAGGTGTTAAAAGAAAACGAAGTAACTCTAAAATTACATGTAAGAAAATAATTTTGAAAGACCGATAATCTTTTAGAACCTATAACAACTTAGCAAAAGTTAGGACACAGTAAGAAAGTTATATAGGCAATACTAATTAACTCAAAATACATTTCAGTCGTGTTAGTTCATTTACCTTAGGTCATATTCCTTTTAGGAATCTTTTAGCCTAATTACATATTTATCTCAGTAGAAAATACAGACTTCTAATACTACTTTTTATGTTTGTTTTTATTTTGAATGTAACATTGAACCTGTGGTGCGTTCAAATAGAAAAATATAGGCAATGAGACTTTATATAACCGATTTCAATTTATATGACTCTTATATATTTGAGATTGAAGCGTAATGATAATTATTATTGTTATTGCTAATCAGAGTAGTAATCTAACTAGTCAAAAACGGGATTTCACATATATTGGTTAATAGGACGACGTGTCTAACATTTTCGTATAATCTTTTTTTTTTAGTTTCCCACCCGGTATTCGGTACTCACATTGGAGCTCGACTATATCCGGATTCGCACCGTGTAGGACCCCATCCGGGGGGAAGCGCTCCCTACCAAGGATTTTTTCATACTCAGAGCTCAAACCCGAAATCTCTAGTTAAGGGAAGAACAGTCTCATCCACCGCACCACGTCTGTTGGTGGTTAAAGCAACCAATGATTGATACATTTTCGTATAATCAAATGACTGCAAATTAACGTTGACCTCCAGAAAGTCCTCCTCATTTAACATATATACATGATAAAATAAATACACGTAGTCGACCAATTTTCGTGTTAGCCTCGAACTATATAATTTAGTATAAGAAGAAAAAACATATTAACGTGCTCTCAACTACTAGCCTTATAAGCTATAGTTCTCTAAACCTACATTTCTTTCTCTTATATAACTAGTTGTTGAATTTTATACACTAATCTTTCTCCCAAAAATACAAATCTGTAAAACAAAAACCTTACATCAAATCATCAAAATGGAGAAGGAGAAAAATCGCAGTACTCGCAAACAAAATCATCAACCAGCCATTAATATTCCGCGATCACCAGCTAATTCTCCACGATTACTAAGAAGCAAAAGTGGAATGTCACTCCCCGAAATTCACACCTACTCATCAATAGACCCTGTACCAAGTCTTGTCAATCGGTCAAAATCAACGACGAAAATGAGAACTTATAGAGGAGAAGAAAATGTTAGCCCATTGATGAGAAGCCCAAATTATACACAAATCAAGACGACTAAAAAGTCGTCTCAAGAAAATGGAGATCATCATAGTTTTGGTAAATTCTTACAACGCAATAATCAGAGTAAGATTAGTACTAATTCTTCTTCTGCATGGGCATTGTCACCAGGACGTCCATTGCCTAATACGGTTCCTAAGTCGCCGAGTACGAGAAAATTGAAAGTGGAGTCTAAGGAGAATAGTGGTGGTGGTCGAGGTGGTGTTGCTGGGGTTTTGAAGTATTTTAAGCAGAAAAAAGTGTCACCTGTATTAGAAGAAGATTTTCATCAATATAGGATTATGAATAATAGGTTGGTACAATGGAGGTTTGTCAATGCTCGTGCTGAGGCTTCTATGGCTACAATCAAGAAGGTTGCACAGGTAACGTTTTCTAAATTCTTCAATGGCTAGATATTTTATTATACTTCCAATAATTTTAATTTGAGAGTTAATTTCATGGGCAGTCATAGCCGACTTTCAGCTTATTGACCAAAATCATAAAATTCTTTTTTATAAGAAAATAATTTAGTTATGCCTATATATCACAATATAATTTAACAAAGCATATAGCCTATATGCTTACATATTAACTTTTACATAATATTCACGCTGCACCACTTAAAAAGAATATTATGACAGTTATTGTTGACCCAACCTAATACTGTTGTCTTTTATCATGTGGCACATCATGAGTTTTTTTATTTCTTTATGTGAGATATGTTTTTTTTTAAATGATGTCATGCGCAGAGGCGTACCTATGTGTCCTATTGAGGAGTTAGATGACCACGTAAACTTTGGTAGAAATTTTATCGTATGTGTGTCTATACCTTGGAAATGATTAATTTAAATCACTTGACACCCCAAATACTAAAACCCTTTAGGGAGCACTGGTTGAACAGAGTAATTTTCCACGTTGCCTTAAAATTTTGGGTGCGCCTATCTACTCGTGTTTTCAGGACTAGATATAACATTTTTCAATTTTTTTTTTTTTTTTTTGTGATTTAATTTCTAGTAAACTGCATATTCTCATCATTTTTCTTGGTTGTGTAACAGAAGAAATTGTTCAATGTATGGTTAAGAATCTCGATAATGAGAAACTTTACTGCAGAGAAGAGAATTCAAGTGCAAAAATTGAAGCACGAAATTAAAATAAACCGAATAATGAATTCTCAAGGTCGTTTACTTAGAGAATGGCAAAGATTAGAGGTCAAAAATTCTGAAGCAGTTGGAAGGGTGGCCAGGAAATTGTCAGCAGTTTCTCTTTGTCTTCCACTAGTCGATGGAGCTGAGGTATTAATTCTTATTATCTTTTTTTTTTAATTAAAATACTTTTACTTCAGTTTTACATATTTATTGAAGTAAATTAAGTTTACTAGTTGGGATCATGTTGGGCATATATAGTAGAGAAATATAAAAAGAAGTTGCGTTGGATAAAATTAAAAACGTATTTTTGGTGGCACATAGTATTTTGTTTCCTTTAAAACCTTAGAAATTAAATTTTTGGGACAGAGAACAATTTTAGTAGTACAAACTTTGTGGCATGTTTTGTTGCCCTACTTTGAAATACATACTATTAATATATCTTAAGTAGAGTTGAAAATTTTATTATATTAGTACTTGTTTCCGTTGAACTGAAAATATATAAAGGTTTATATATATATAGAGAGAGGTGACTTCTTGAAGGAGAGCCTTGGCGTAACTAGTAAAGTTGTTGCCATGTGATTTTAGGAGGTCACGGGTTCGAGTGGAAACAGCCTCTTGCAGAAAGCCAGAAATGCAGGGTAAGGCTGTGTACGATAGACCTTTGTGGTTCGGCCCTTCCCCAGACCCCGCGCATAGCGGGAGCTTATATATGATCATACGTATGATCAGTGAATATTATCTACTATAATAATAAATTTGTAATATTATTATTTTTTGTCTCATTAAATTAATTAAAATATATGTGAATATTTATTATAAAAAATACAAAAAATCGGAAGGTCAAATTTTCTATTATCAGAAAATTAATTTTCTATTATTTGGACAGGCAAAAGTGACGTCGGTTTATGATGCTGTGATCTCAGCTGAGGAAGTCATGGACAGTATCGAGGATTTTATTATGAATATGCAATGGGAGGTAATTAATCAAAATTCTCCATTGCGAAAATTTATAAATCTATTAATTAGAATAACGAAAAAAAATTAGTAACAGTTTTTGTGATTGATTTTCCAGGTTGAGCAGTCATGTTTTTTGCTCACAGAGCTTATAGTCATTTTAAAGCAGGAGAAAGAGTTTTTGGAGGAACTAGAGAATCATATAAATACAGTTTCTTCTTTAGAGGTGAGATCTAGCTTTTAATTTCCTTTTTGTTCTTTGATGACGTCTATTTGAAGTATTTAACACGTAATACTAGGTAGGAGACTTATGAACTTTTCTCCGTGAAAGCGGATTGTCTGTAACAATCATGACTCGAATTACTGGTCGTTGAAAATTCTCGCATGACGGATAAAATACCTTATGTCCACAGCCTAATTTTTTTCCCCTTATGGGTGAATCTGTCCAATAGCAAGTTTCCAACTCTATTAAGTAAACTCTTATTTACTTGAATTCTTTCTCATTGTCCTTCTTTATTTCTTGATAATTTATCTGTAAATGTCTTATCATTTTTTCTTATCTAAAACGTTCATTGCTCCAAAATTAAATACAATCTCTTTTGCCATATCTCACACGCAACAACTAGTTCCAAGTTCCATTTCCTAGCCTCGCGACTTCAATTCGCCAACTTCTTTTTCATCTAATTAACCATAGCTAAAACATGACTAAAATATATTGGAGGTTACATTATATTACTATACTATTAAGAGTCGCTAATAGTGACTTTTGCGGTGACGAAATGTAGTCACTTCAACGACTAGACATGTCTCAGTGATTTTCGAGTCGCCACAAAGAACTCTAATTTTTTTTTTGTAGTGGCTTTTTGTAAATATATGTTTTAACTAATTAGCTTCTTTTAGTTATATTTATGGTTTAAAGTGAAGATAGGTTCAACCAATTAAAAATCATTCTTTTTTAATTGGGCACTATATTTGTTCGCTCATAATTCATAAATATTAGTAAATGATTGGCTACAAGGGGACTTTTTTTAGTGAACGTGTCAACTTATTCCTATTTTTTTTGTAAGGCTTTTATAAAAACGAAGAATTTAATTCAATTTTTTCTCCGATCAATGATCTCTTTCTATGTGCAGGTAGAAGAGGAAACCTTGCGAGTACATTGTATCCAATTGGCTAAGGAGAGGAGCAGATAAGAAGGAGCTTGATCTTGAATATATCTTTTTTCCTTAGACCAAACACACCGTTTTGAGATATTCTAAGAGTACTTAATATCATTATATTTTGTTCCATTTTTGTAATCCTTGATATCAATATTTATTTGTTACTAGTAAAGTTAAAATTAGTGGTCTATTCGATATGTAATAATAGAATCACAACACCATGAATCTCCACTAGATAAAGTTTAAAACAAAATATTGATTCTCCTATACAAATCCCCCACAATTTGAAGAGAAAAAGAGAGCAAAAAAAATCCAAATTATATTAACACTCAACATTGGTTTTTTGTACCAAAGAAAATGCCGCAGTTGCACTACCACCATCATTCGTGGACAACTTCCTTTCAGGTTTGGCTTCATGTAACATAGACACAACATCCCTCATAGAAGGTCTATCAGCGGGATTTCGGCTAGTACAGAGTAACGCTATCCTGAGTAACAACATCATTTCCTCCCTCACCCGAGGACATGAAGCGCCAACACTTTTATCCAACACGTTATATATATCATTTTTGTTTTTCATTTTGGACCTCACCCAATCTACAATGCTATTTCCATCACCAAATTCTTGATCTACCGATCTTTTTCCGGACAAAATTTCCATTAGCACCACCCCATAGCTGTAGATGTCACTCTTCTCGTCCACTTGCAATGTATAAGCATATTCTGCAAACATACAAAATACTTGGTCAACTATAGTATTACTACATTTTAATGGACTTGGATGAGTACTTGTACTACAAGTTAAGAAGTTCTAGAAGTAAGATAATTAAGTAAACATAACTATCTAGCACGAATAAATGGGTTATCTCGAAATGGAAATTTTTTGTGAGTGCTTTCCTCTTTAACGGGCATTAGAAGGTGCGATTTCGGATTGGTCAATGCCGGATACTGGACAACAACAACAACAAAAAGCCTAGTATAATACCGTAAGTCTGGGGAGGGTAGTGTATATCCAGACCTTAACCTTACCTTGAGAAGATAGAGATAGAGAGGTTGTTTTAGATCGGAAGACCCTCGACTCAGGGAAAAAAAAGAGATAAAAAGGGTAAAAAGGCTCGTGATGAATAGGAAAATAGTAACAACAAGCAACAACACCAACAAACCAATCCGAAAATATATATATATATATATATATATATATATATATATATATAAAATATACATTTTTCAGCTATTATTTTGAGAAACGACTATACAATATCATTTTCCCATTTAAGAAACACTATGGAAAAAACTAAAACTAAAATAAAAAAATAAACGGGTTATCATAACATATTGTCTTATAGCGCCTAGAAATCTAGTATGTTTGACTCTTTAATATTAAGGCCAAGGAATATAGTACTAGTACTAGTAATAAATTAGGGGGATTAATAATCATGAAGATTCAGATAATACTTTGGGAAAATCTGTGTGGGTCCAAAGAATAACATAAAGTGAAAATCAAAATTAAAGCCTAAGGGCCAATTCACACCCATTTAGTACTGCCCATGGCCCCTAAAAGGTTAAATTAAAACTGTAGTAGTAAATCACGGCGAGAAAGAGCAAAAAAGAGAAGATGATGATAATTATGGTGCCACCCTTACACTTTATGATGATTTGAAAACTTTCTTGAAAATATATATTTATACCAAATTCTTACCTATATATCATCACAAAGCACTAAATACTAATAACAACAACAGCGACGAAGGTATTCATTAACTTAACATCATTGATCCATCTCTCAAATTAAGGACAGCAAAAGTAAACTGCATTCTATAACATATCATCTCCCTCCTACTATGTAAATTTTTGGAAAAATATCGCAAATTTTCTCTAAATATTGGTGCACAAGTTCAAAATATGAACTAATTCTACGAGTAACATAGATTCCCATAACTTGAAACTATTGAGGTATTTGACACTTGAAAATGGACAGAAACAAACATATAAAGGTGAGACCCAACAATCAATGAAGTGATTGAAAATTACAAGGTTCAAATTTAAATAGAGACAAAATTATTAAGTAATTTCTTCACTTGCTTCGAACAAAGTGTAAACTAATCTGAATACCACGATTAAAATAATAATAAAAAATGGAGAGAATAGACCATGAAGTTCACCAAATACAACATTTTATGACATGACACCACGTTAAGCATGTAAGTGACTCTTTTCGTCACCCTACAGAACGAACTAAACCGACAGGATGACGATAGATTTTTGGATAAACATTACACAACAGAAAAAACACAATCTAAAGCATAAAATAATAAACATTGGATAAATCCAAATTTTCCTTCACATAGTCACTAGGGACAGAGAACTTTTAATCAAATTTTGCTGATCATATAAATTGTATTTTCATAACGGAAGTAACTCAATATGACGTACAATAGATCTTTGTGGTCCCGTTTTTTTCCGGATCCCGCACATAACGAGAGTTTAGTGTACGAACTACCTTTTTATATTTTTGAGAACTAAAGATGATAAGGAAATAATTTTCGAGTTCCGCCTAATGAAAAGGGAAATATTTGATGAATTAATCCAAATAGTTGCTCACCTAATTTCTTAAATTAAAAAAAGTGTGCGAATATATGATAAATATAAAATTCATATATAATTAATGTATAATCTATATATATAGGGTAAAAAAAGTAAACAGTAAATTTGACCGGCAATTTGTGTATGAACTATCAAGAATTCACCCAAAAAACTGCCACCTAATCTTTTAAATTAAAAATAGCTGGTAAATGTATAAAATATATCTACAATTCATACATAATATGTACATAATTATGTATAATATATGTATACCAGCTAGAAAAATAAACATTGAATATGATCGACTATTTGTGTAACAATTATTTGTGATTACCTCATTGAAAATATTTTTGGGAAAAAAGATTTTTCTTTGAAAAAAAGATTTTCGATCGTACCAAACACACACAAGACAACTAGATTCGAATTTATGTGGTGCATTTCAAATTGTACTACTTAACTTAACTGATTATTGAAAATAATCCTTGAAAATTAAAGAGATTAAAATACTTACCGGGTGCAATGTAGCCATAAGATCCAGCAATCACCGACATGGATTCATCACACTGAATCAATTTAGCAACTCCAAAATCAGCAACCCTAGCTTCCATTTCTCCATCCAAAAGAATATTGCTAGGTTTTAGATCACGATGAACAATTACAGGATCACAATCATGATGTAAGTAACAAATTCCTTGTGCCACCCCTAGTGCAATTTTGTACCTAGTAAATCAATAAAAATAACGACTATGTTTCAGTTCCAAATATCAAGATCTGCAATATGAATCTTCAGTACTTCTTTATATAAGCGCAACTCACGTCATTACAACAACAAAAACATATCCAGTATGATCTTTAGCGTATGCATGAATTTTTGTAAATGGTATCAATATTTGAAAAAGTGAACAAGTAAATAAATTACTATAACGGCAAATATTGTCATTTTTGAATTTATACCAAATATTAATGTTATTTATTATTTACACATACAAATTGCGAAAAAAATTCGATAAAGCGGTGTCATGTGACACCGTAATCAAGCAAGATGCCTACGCCTTTGAGTATGATCTCACAAATGGAGTCCGGAAAAGGTAGAATATATTCAGACCTTACCTCTACCTTGTGTGAGATAGAAAAGCTACTTCCGATAAACTCTCGGCTCAATTCAAGTCATTATCATACCAAATAAATTTGAAGTGAAAAAAACTTGTACCTAGTAGACCAATCAGCCACCAAATTTGTATCTTTGTTCTTGCCATGCAACAAGTCGTCAAGGCTACCATTAGGCATGTACTCGTACAGCAACATGGTACACTCATTGTTAGTGCAACAACCTAATAATCTCACAATATTCCTATGTCTTACGTTGCCTAAGACATCAACCTCAGCCAACACACCCCTTCTTTTCCTTATTGTCTCCTTTTGCTGTTTTCCCCATAGCTTCTTCACCGCTATGATCTCGCCACCTGGCATTTTTGCCTTGTACACTGTACCTGAAATAGATTCAAACGGGTCAACGTTTTGAGTTGTTTGAAAATATGAGTTCATATTTAATATTTATAATATTATTGATGTAGTTTGAATTTCGAGAGTCAAACTCCTTAATTTTATTGCAAAATTAAATGTAGAATCTTTTGGACCCGTTTGTCCATAGTTCTTTTCCTGACTTTTTTCAAAAAAGTGTTTGTCAATGAAATTTTGTAAGTTTTTTGAAATTTTTCGAAAATGAGTTTTTTTTTTGGAAACCCAGGAAAACCCACAGTCGTTACGGCCTCTGCCACAGCCTCTGCCTTTCGGGTGAGTACTCTGTGCGTACTGGGTAGACCCCTAACTATGTAATAGCATGCAAACCACACAGGGGATGTAAACCGCACTAGACAATCTCTGTGCGACAGACTCGACTCAGAAGGCATTGAGGGGTATCGATCCCAAATCATCTATATGGATGACTGCCCTCCAAACCAACCGGGCCATCTCCGAAGGGAAAATGAGTTTTTCAAAAGGCCACTTTTTCAAAATGTTTTTTTTTCCCACTCACAAAACTGCAATATTTTTTTCAAAGTGAGATGCAAGTCCAAACATAATTTCAAATTCCAAGTACTGTTTAACTTAACTCCATATATATATTTAAAAAAAATTATAGTTTTTATGTCCAAACGCTTACTTAAAGTTTTTTGAAATAAAAATACCTATTTGGAAACTATATAAAAAGTACTACTAGTCATAATATTTTGACAATTCAAAATATTGAAAATGCATATAAAAAGTTTGCGACAAAAAAATAACGCTCATTTGACTTTGAAATCCGAGCTGCATCACATAAATTGAGACAGAGATCGTAATATTTAGGATGTTTCTTACCTGCAGATCCCATTCCTAGTATCTTGTCTGTGGTTGTTATGCTTTCCAGGACATCATCTGCCGTAAAATTTAACCTTTTAAATGCTGTTAACTTCCACGGTCCAATTTCCTTATCACTTGAAAATCGTTGGCTATAATTCAAATAGAAACATCGGACACCCACAATGAGGAAGCACAATACTACTCCAAATGCTGCAGCAACAATCCAGATTAGAACACCAGCTCCTGTTTTTTTAGGTTGTCGCCGAATTTCTATTTCTCCATTGTTGAATCTATCCGTCCTGCACGGTTTATGTATAATAATACCACAAAGATCTTCGTTTCCAATGAACGACGACGGATGAAACGTAGAAAATATTGATCCTGACGATGGCAATGGACCTGTTAATTGATTATATGACACGTTAAAATGTTCCAATGTACTAGACTTGTCGAAATTAGAAGGAATTGTTCCAGTGAGAAAATTATGTGACAAATCAATATCTGTTATTGAAGGAATTGCAGATATTTCCCATGGAATGATTCCAGTAAGCGAATTTCGTCGAAAATTTAACGAAATTAGCTTTTCACAATGTTCTATATCCCATGGAATACTGCCATTGAGATTATTTCCTTCAATCTCAATTTTGTACAAATTTTCACACCCTTTAAAATCAGGAATTTTTCCAACAAGGCCACTGTAACTTGCTGAGAATATCTGTAAACTCCGCGCTTTCCAAATATTTTCAGGCAACTCGCTGTTAAATGAATTCTCAGATATGTTCAAGTACTCCATTTTCGCGGCGTATCCAACATCTTCTGGAATTTCACCTGAAAATTTGTTCTTGCTGATGTCCATGTAAGTGAAATTTGGCAAAAACCCGAGTCCTAAAGGAATCGAGCCATTGAGTTTGTTGTCTTGAATTCTCAACCGCGATAAAGCAGTGCAGTTTGCTAAGGACGAAGGAATCTTACCACTGAACTGGTTTGAAAATAGGATGAGTTTAACTAATTTGTTGCTAAGACAAAGATTTGGTGGAATTGGACCATACAAATAATTTGAAGAGACATCAAGTTTTTGTAACTTTGCATTTGATCCTAATTTTTGTGGTAAAATTCCAATGAGTGAATTATTCCAAAGAGCCAAAAATTCAAGATTTGGTAGCTCACCAATTCCTTGTGGAATTTCACCTGTTAAATTATTGTTCATCAAATATAACATTTTCAACTCCTTTAATTCTGAAAATCCAGCCGGAATATTGCCAAAGAGATGATTGTCTGATAAATCCAATGAATTCAACAATGTTAATTGGGAAAAACTCTGAGGAATTTTACCAATAAAATGGTTCTTGAAAAGAAATAAAAATTCAAGAATTTTCAAGTTTCCTAATTGAAATGGAATTTCACCAGAAAGATTAGCTTGAGAAATGTCTAAATAGGCCAAATTTGATAAAGAGGAAAATTCAGAAGGAATATTGCCAGTGTAATTATTGTATCCAATTTCTATATGTTCAAGTTGGTTCAAGAAACTTAACTCAAGTGGGATTTTACCACACAGTAAATTTCCAGCCAAGTGTAAAAATTTCAACTTTTTGAAATTTCCATAACTTGTTGGAATTTCACCATCAAAGTAACTTCCACCAAGATTTAAGTACTCAAGATTTTGAAGTTGAACAATTTCTTGTGGCAAAGGACCTATGAAATTGTTGCTATAGGCATTTAAATGTGTGAGAGATTTGAGTTTAGTAATACCAAGTGGAAATGTTGAATTAAAAAAATTGTGACTAATGTCAAGTGTCCTAAGAAAAGGAAATTGGAAAACAATTGTTTGTAAAGGTCCATCAAAAGAATTTCCACTCAAATTTAAGTGGTGTAAATGTGTCAAGAATCTAATATCTTGTGGAATTTTACCAGAAAGATTTCTTCTTGAGAGATTAAGTGTTGTAATTTGGCTTGTTTTTTTGTCACATTTAATGCCAGACCATGTACACCAAAAGGGTTGAAAATTAAATTTTGAGAAGGTGGTTGTGGGATTCCAATCTTGGAATGTATTATTAGGATCTTGAAAAGAAGATTTTAAGGATAAAAGAGAAATGAGTTGAATTGAAAGATTTGAATTAGAGGTGGTGGTAATGGACAAAACAAGTGGAATTTTTGTGAGAAAGAAGAGAATTGAGAAAAATGTAGTGAGAAAGAGAGAAATGAAATGGTTCATGGTTTTGGGGTTGTGTTTGTGTAGGAAATGGTTGAGAAATAGGATTTGTAAAGAGTGGTAAATTTAAGGGAAGTAATGTTTTGTTGGTTAGAATTGCTTTTTCTAAGTGTTGGATATAGAGGATGTTTCATGATAATTAGTTCCTTATAAGTTTGTTTTGTTTGTCTGAAGAGAGAGGGGAAAAGGAAAGGAAAAGAAAAGAAAAAAGAGTCATATGTAATATCCCAAAGATTTAATTTGTGTATAGTGAAAAATACTATTAATTTTTTCTTTTTCTTCTCACACCAGTAGCTTTACTACTATTCTTTTTTTTTTCTTTTTTTTTTTTTAGATTTCGATTGCTTCCTGATGCTACTTCTTCTTCGATATATCATTAGATTACTATTGTATCTGATATTTCCCTTCTTGGTTCCTGCATTTCTTATTTTAATTGTTGTGTTTATGCTTGTTTGAGCCCATGGTCTATCGGCAGGGGTGTTCAAACCGAATCGAAAAACCGCACCAAACCGAAAAAATCAAATCAAATCGATTAAAAAACCCGACTAGGTTTGGTTTGACTTGATTTGGTATTGAGTAAAAAAACCCGAACCAAACCGACATATAAATATATAAATTTTATTTATATTTTTAAGACTTTATAGTGAATTTTCTTTAGAAAATGTAGAAATATTTGGGATCCTCTCATGTATTAACCTTGAAAGCGTAAATTAACGAAAAATTATTGTTAGACGACTAAGAAAATAATTATCATGTGTTACTAAAAAAATTCTCCCATTAGAATATTTTAATAGATCATATGTTTGTCATTTTTTCCCCATATTTACTAAACGTATATTCACTTATCAAAGCTTTATCTATAATTTTAACAAAGTAAGATTGAAATAATATTCATGTAACAAAAAAACCCGAAAAACCCGACAAAACCGAACCAATCCAAACCGATATAATTGGTTTGGTTTGATTTTGATAAAAACCGAACCAACCCGGTCCATGTACAACCCTATCTATCAGAAATAATCTCTCTATATGTACAAGGTAGTGATAAGGTTTGCGTACATACATCATTCTCAAACTCCACTTATGAAATTACACTAGGTATATAGTTATTGTTATAGTGATAGTGTAAAAAAATTGTACACTAACAACATATTTTAAGTGTTACAGTAAGGTACTTGACTTATTTTTTAGGTTACTAATTTCTTACTTATAATAAACGATAATTATCTTTTAAATGATCTAATACTATATAAATTCTTTTATAATGTCCAAGCATAAAAATTAAACTCAAATTCCAATACCTCAAGTTCTCTTCTCCCTCTTGGTTTTTGTTGTTACTTCTTTATGCAACTCCCATGCTTATTCATCACCATTTGCTAAAAGCTAATAAGTCTGTTTTTCTGTCTTCTTTTGCTTTTTCTGCCTCTCATCTTTATTTCCTTATACTTTTTTATTTTTCTTAGATTTTTTCCCCCCTTCTCTTTTTTGTTTTATCTAGGCACCACTTTTTCATCATTCCATGTTTTCTTTTTCTTTAACCATCCCAAACCGAATGATATTGATTTTTGGCAATAATAGTGGCAATGTCTCTAGCAGTCTCAGGATCCAAGAAAGTAATTTTCCATTTCAATTCTTTTATGTTTTATAGCATATTTCTTCTTTTTCTACTTTGAACTACAAAACTAAATATTGATTCCAAAAGAATAACTTCATGATTAAGATATTACAATTTGAACCGCGATATTAGAATTTGAGTTTTTCTCAAGTTGTATTTATATGTAAGTTTTGAAGAATTCAATTTAAAAAAAAAAAAAAACTAAATAAGGAACGATATAAAGTCCAATCAATTTCCTTCAACATATTATCGAGGCTCTGACTTGATCACATTCAACCAATCTCAAACGGTATTTGTTACGGCCCAAAACCTGACCCGTCGTAATGGCGCCTATCGTGAAACTAGGCCAGCCTCAATTCAACAATCAACACGATAGCGTAAAAATAGCACGGTATAGCCAGTTTTTGGACTGGTCATTCAAAAATAGTCAGCGTTTACGAAGTCAATGAAAAATAACCACTATTTTGCTGCAACAGAGACCGGTCCAGCATAATATACTGGAGTTCGGTGCACCTGTGTATGAACTTCACCATATTATACTGGACCGACATACTTTGCTGACTCCAGTATAATATACTGGAGATTGGAGCACCGGTGCTCCAAACTCCAGTATATTATACTGGACAATTATACTTGCGGGAACTCCAGTATATTATGCTGGAGTTCTAGTGTACTTATGCTAGAACTCCATCATATTATGCTGGAATTTCAGCATACTTATCCTGTAACTCCAGTATAATATGCTGGAGTTCAAGCATACTTATGTTGAAACTCCAGTATAATATACTTGCGTATTTTTTGGGTTTTGAACAGCGTTTTCGCTCAGATTTATCTTTACATGAAAAGTGGCTAAATTTCGATTACTTTTGAAATTGAGCTATTTTTGAACGACCAGTTGTAAATTTCGCTATTTTTGAATTTCTCCCCACGATAGCAATAAGTTTGAAAACATTTACGGAAGCTTTTAACAGTTAAAGAACTATTTGAAGCATAAGAAATTCCAAGAATAAATACAATCCAGCCCAAAACCGTGGTGTCACTGAGTGCATGAGCGTCTAAGAAAAATACATAATCTAATATAATGTCTAAGGGAACAACTGAAATACAACTGGAAAGTAAGGTGGAGAGCCAAGGCCTGCGAACGCCGTGTAGGTACCTCAATAATCTCCTAAGTCAGAAGCCTCGATCAACCACCGCCACTGGATCCAAAGTGCCTGAATCTGCACATGAGGTGCAGGGGGTAACGTGAGTATACCAACTCATAAGTAACAAGTCCAACCTTTGGACTGATAGGTAGTGACGAACTCAATCTCATCAAAGGTAACCGAAATAATGTACAGAAACGTAGGCATGCTTTCAGTTAAATAAACAACTCGAATCGTAAAACCGAGCGGGTAAATACAAGATAAGGAAGTGTAACCCTACTACGTCTATATGCCAATACACATGCTATATGAAATGCACCATGCTGTGTGCCTCATGTGCCCACAAATCTCAAATGCTCGTCCACTCAGTACTGTATATGGCTCATACGGCCCAGGGAAGATCCATCCGGGATATATACATAAAAGCAGTCACTCAGTACTGAGGAAGGCCATTCCAGCCCGTGGAAAAGATCCATCTCCAGATAACCACAATGATAACAACCTCACAACCACTCGGTACTATATATGGCTCACAAGGCCTAGGGAATATCCATCCCGGAATACATACACATCACAGATCATCGGTCTCCAGTACCGAGGAACAGGCCAACCAGCTTCATGGAGAAGATCCATCTCTATACCATGGGAAGATCCATCCCTGAATATAATCAACTGCGCTCACTAGGAGTGTATTACAGACTCTGGAGGGGCTCCTACAGCCAAAACGCTATCACAAGCCAACGAAGGCATATATCAATAAATCGCTGCGGCGTGCAGCCCGATCCCATAACTGTCACTCATAATCAGGCTCTCGGCCTCACTCAGTCATCACTCTCCAGTCTCATACACACGGGCTCACAATGTCATAAAACTAGCCCGAAACAATAATATGATGTGCCAAGTAATAATAACTGAGACAGAGACATGATATGATATGCATGAACAAGACTAAGTACAGAATATCAATGTATGTAATGAGATGACAACAAGAAATGACCACTCGGGTCTCAACAGTTTTGGCGTGAAGCCTTAACATGATAATTAGCATGATTTGCAGCTCATTAACTAAGTCACATGATCACAACACAGATATCAACAAGAAAGAACCACTAAGCGGTGTCATGGAATGATCCCGACCATATTTCTCACGGTGCACGCCCATCACGTGGCATTTGCGTCACCTCAATAGTAATCATAAAATACATAGTTCGGGGTTTCGAACCTCAGAACCAAGGTTGGAAGCGTTACTTACCTCAAGCCAAGCCAAACTCTAGCCTGCGATGCCCTTACCTCTCGATTCGGCCTCCAAATGCTCCGTCTCTAACCAAAATCAGTATATTATCATCAATATATGCTAAAGGAATGAAACCCATACGAAAGTTATCAAATTAGATCAAAATCTCGAATTTGCTCAAACCCGGCCCTCCCGGACCTACGTGTCGGAATCCAACAAAAATTATAAAACCAGAATCCTTATCCTCTCATGAGTCCATACACACCAAAGTCATCGAAATAGAACCCTAAATGGTTCCTCAAATCCCCAATCAAAGCTCTCCAAAACTCAAGCCCTAATCTTTTAGCTTCACCCCAAATTTTCCACTAATTTCATGATTAAGTAGTGAAAAAATCATCTCAAACACCATAAATAAGACCCAAGTAGCTTATCTCACTGAAACCCCTTGATCCCCTCTTGAAATCACTGCTTGAAGCTCTAAAATTGCACAAAAATGATGAAGGAATGACTTAAAATCACGAAGGGTCTATATATTCTGTCCAGCACTTTCGCACCTGCGGCCCAATTCGCGTACCTGCTGTCCGCTTCTGCGGTAAAGATTACCACATCTGCGGCTTCCACTTAAGTCACAAGGACCGCATTTGCGCCTAGGCAGCGCACCTACGGTCCCGCAGATGCGTCCAAATTAGGGTCGTGCACGGATCAGATCGGATCGGATTTAGCACATTTCGGATATCAGATTATAGAAAATGCAATTCGAATTTGATCCGAATTATATCGGATCAGAACGGATTTTAAAATTTGGATCGGATCGTATTATTATGCTTAAAGTTGCAAACTAATATGAATATTTTCTTTGTAAAAGAGGCAATACATTAAGAAAAATTCATGTTTATGCAATTATGAGAGTACTATGATGCGAATATAGCTAAATCTAGCAATTGTAAAGGTAATAACATGGAAGATGATGTAAAGAAAGTACTGAATATCCGAAATTAAAGTGTAGTATTTATACATTGCCTAATAATTTCGGATCGGATCATATTAAAATATACTAATCCGAATCGGATCCGAAATTTAAAATTTTAATAAACACAATCCGAAATTCGATCATATCCGAAATCCTAAATTGAATGGATCGGTTCAGATTTCGGATATCCGATCCGAATGAACAACCCTAGTCCAAATAACCGCATCTGCGGTTCTTCTTTTGAAGGCCAAACTCGCATCTGCGATCTCCTCATCGCTTCTGCAGCCTCGCACCTGCGGTCCCCAATCCGCAGGTGCGGAAAAAACAGGAACAACAAAACCTGCAGCACAACTCAATTTCCAAACTTCCTGTCAACCACTCAAAACCATTTCGAGGCCTTCGGAACCTCAACCAAATATACCAACAAGTCACATATCACCATTCAAACTTATTTCAACCTTCGAAACACTCAAAACAATATAAAAACATCAAATCACCCTCGGATTTAAGCCTAAGGATTTAGAAATTCTCAAATTCCACCAATGATGCCGAAACCTATTAAATCACCTCCGAATGACCTGAAATTTTGCACAGACGTCCCAAATGACACTACGAACCTACTCCAACTTTCGAAATTCCATTCCGACCCCGATATCAAAATTTCCACTGCCGATTGAGAATGCCAAATTTTCAATTTCGCCAATTCAAGCCTAATTCTAACACATACATCCAAATCATATTCCGGACGCGCCCCCAAGTCCAAAATCACCTAACGGAGCTAACCAAATCATAAAAATTCAAATCCGAGATCGAATACTAAAAAGTTAAAACTTGGTCAAACCTTTCAAATTTAAAGCTTCAAGTTGAAAATTGTTCTTCCAAATCTATTCCGATTAATCTGAAAACCAAAACCGATTATTTACATAATTCATAATACATCATACGGGGTTAGTCATGCCCGAGAACTGGTGAGCAAAGTACAAATACTCAAAATGACTGATATCGTTACATTGAACATATTATTCATGTTCTTTCGAGAAACAAACACACTTTTTCCTTGTAAAAAATGTACTCAATTTCATATATGTGACAATTCCGCCAATTTTTTTTAATTAAGGGAAGAATCCCACGAATCTAAATGATATTACGAATTTGAATATTACTGGCTAAAGACCATTTTCAACAGTGGTGATCCATTATGTTCCAGTACTTCATTTGATAAGATTTTTCTGAGAAATTTGATTATAATTCACCTATACTTGGCTAGTCCTTTTTCTTGTAGGAAAAAGTTTGGACTTCTATAAATTGAGGATCCGCCCTTCTCATTCAGCAGCATCCACAATGTAGCCATAGGGGCTTGATAGTAGTATTTAGGGGGAGAACTTTACGGGACAAATGTTAGTATGTCACTTGTGTTTGCCTCTTCGTGAGGTTGTTCTCTCGATATTTTGTATTCTCTTTTATTATAGTGGATTGCTCATCTCCGCTGTGGACGTAGGTTAGTTGATCGAACCATGTTAAATATTTGTGTCTCTTTTGGTATATTTCTCCTTTGTTGTATGATTTATCATCGTTGAAGGTTAGCTTTCCTAGCTTCTGCATGACACCTGAACTTTTGCGATCCTTAATAAGTGGTATCAGAGCGAAGTTCAAGACATGTTCATCTTAGCGGGTTTCAGTTCTAGCCGCAACATATTTGACGATAATCCTGATTTTTATCTAAGAAATTTGATCGGTGTGCTACGCACATTGAGACAAACTTTGTGGTGGAGATTTGGAGATGCAACCTGTTGAAGGCTATGTGAAGAAGGTGGATCAAGTTTATTTTGTCAGAAAATTCCAGCCAAGGGGGAGAATTTTTAGGTGTTTGCCATAATTTTCTTACCATATTTGGTTTTCCTATTTGTTGAAGGAAAGGGCAATATAATTACCTTAATTAAGTTTTCCTTTTTTGTAGAAGGAAATTATAATTCTCCTATACTTGGCTAGTCCTTTTTCTTGTAGGAAAAGGTTTGGACTTCTATAAATTGAGGATCCGCCTTTTTCATTCAGCAGCATCCACAATGTAGCCATAGAGGCTTGAGAGTAGTGTTTAGGGGGAGAACTTTACGGGACAAATGGTAGTGTGTCACTTGTGTTTGCCTCTTCGTGAGGTTGTTCTCTCGATATTTTGTATTCTTTTTTATTATAGTAGATTGCTTATCTCCGCTGTGGACGTAGGTCAGTTGACCGAACCACGTTAAATGTTTGTGTCTCTTTTGGTATATTTCTCCTTTGTTGTATGATTTATCGTCGTAGAAGGTTAGCTTTGCTAGCTTCCGCATGACACCTGAACTTTTGTGATCCTTAATAAGTGGTATCAGAGCGAGGTTCAAGACATGTTCATCTTAGCGGGTTTTAGTTCTAGCTGCAACATATTTGACGATAATCATGATTTTTGTCTAAAAAATTTGATTAGTGTGCTACGCACGTTGAGACAAACTTTGTGGTGGAGATTTGGAGATGCAACCTGTTGAAGGCTATGTGAAGAAGGTGGATCAAGTTTATTTTATCAGAAAATTTCGGCCAAGGGGGAGAATTGTTAGGTGTTTGCCATAATTTTCTTACTATATTTGGTTTTCCTATTTGTTGAAGGAAAGAGCAATATAATTACCTTAATTGGGTTTTCCATTTTTGTAGAAGGAAATTATAATTCTCCTATACTTGGCTAGTCCTTTTTCTTGTAGGAAAAGGTTTGAACTTCTATAAATTGAGGATCCGCCCTTTTCATTCAGCAGCATCCACAATGTAGCCATAGGGGCTTGAGAGTAGTGTTTAGGGGGAGAACTTTACGGTACAAATGTTAGTGTGTCACTTGTGTTTGCCTCTTCATGAGGTTGTTCTCTCGATATTTTGTATTCTCTTTTATTATAGTGGATTGCTCATCTCCGCTGTGGACGTAGGGCAGTTGACCGAACCACGTTAAATGTTTGTGTCTCTTTTGGTATATTTCTCCTTTGTTGTATGATTTATCGTCGTTGAAGGTTAGCTTTGCTAGCTTCCGCATGACACCTGAACTTTTGCGATCCTTAATAAGTGGTATCAGAGCGAAGTTCAAGACATGTTCATCTTAGCGGGTTTCAGTTCTAGCCGCAACATATTTGACGATAATCATGAATTTTGTTTAAAAAATTTGATCGGTGTGCTACGCACGTTGAGACAAACTTTGTAGTGGAGATTTGGAAATGCAACTTGTTGAAGGCTATGTGAAGAAGGTGGATCAAGTTTATTTTGTCAGAAAATTTCGGCCAAGGGGGAGAATTGTTAGGTGTTTGCCATAATTTTCTTACCATATTTGATTTTCCTATTTGTTGAAGGAAAGGGCAATATAATTACCTTAATTGAGTTTTCCTTTTTTGTAGAAGGAAATTATATTTCTCCTATACTTGGCTAGTCCTTTTTCTTGTAGGAAAAGGTTTGGACTTCTATAAATTGAGGATCCGCCCTTCTCATTCAGCAGCATCCATAATGTAGCCATAGGGGCTTGAGAGTAGTGTTTAGGGGGAGAACTTTACGGGACAAGTGTTAGTGTGTCACTTGTGTTTGCCTCTTCGTGAGGTTGTTCTCTCGATATTTTGTATTCTCTTTTATTATAGTGGATTGCTCATCTCCGCTGTGGACGTAGGTCAGTTGACCGAACCACGTTAAATGTTTGTGTCTCTTTTGGTATATTTCTCCTTTGTTGTATGATTTATCGTCGTTGAAGATTAGCTTTGCTAGCTTCCGCATGACACCTGAACTTTTGCGATCCTTAATAAGTGGTATCAGAGCGAGGTTCAAGACATGTTCATCTTAGCGGGTTTCAGTTCTAGCCGCAACATATTTGACGATAATCATGATTTTTGTCTAAGAAATTTGATCGGTGTGCTACGCACGTTGAGACAAACTTTGTAGTGGAGATTTGGAAATGCAACCTGTTGAAGGCTATGTGAAGAAGGTGAATCAAGTTTATTTTGTCAGAAAATTCCGGCCAAGGGGGAGAATTGTTAGGTGTTTGCCATAATTTTCTTACCATATTTGGTTTTCCTATTTGTTGAAGGAAAGGGCAATATAATTACCTTAATTGAGTTTTCTTTTTTTGTAGAAGGAAATTATAATTCTCCTATACTTGGCTAGTCCTTTTTCTTGTAGGAAAAGGTTTGGACTTCTATAAATTGAGAATTCGCCCTTCTCATTCAGCAACATCCATAATGTAGCCATAGGGGCTTGAGAGTAGTGTTTAGGGGGAGAACATTACGGGACAAGTTTTAATGTGTCACTTGTATTTGCCTCTTCGTGAGGTTGTTCTCTCGATATTTTGTATTTTCTTTTATTATAGTGGATTGCTCATCTCCGCTGTGGACGTAGGTCAGTTGACCGAACCACGTTAAATATTTGTATCTCTTTTGGTATTTTTCTCCTTTGTTGTATGATTTATCGTCGTTGAAGGTTAGCTTTGCTAGCTTCCGCATGACAACTCAATTTTTTCGGTCCTAACAATTTTCATTTCCCACCAATTCCCCATATTAATTGATATACAATTTTAATTGTTATATTATTCATAGTTTTGAAAATGTCCAAAATGTAGTTAGAAGTACTATTACCAGAAGAAGGTGATGATGTCATTTTGGAAAATAGAGAAGTGAATAATGTACTATTTAATAACAGCTGTTTCCTATCAATTTGACTTTGGTAATTTTTTAAATGATGGGCATTACTTTGTATCATTAAAGATACTCAATTGTATTCATTGACAAATAACAAAGCTCTAACACTGCCTCCAGTTGCTTCCCTTTACAATCCTACGAAAAATGTAGAATTTACATACTGCTATTTGTTCAGAATTTCGGTCAACAGGCACTTTCAATTGTAACCGCATTAAATTGGGCAAGTTGCATATTTGATCGTTAGGTCAAAAATAATTCCATCCGCTAATTAAATATATAAAATATATATATATATATTATATATTAATATATAAAAAATATACAATCTTACTGACTATTGTTTTTGAAAAAACTACGTAATATAATCGCTCCAAAAAATAATAGCCAATAAAATATATATTTTGTATATTTAGTTATCGAATGTAATTAATTTTAATAAACCGCCCAAATATATAAATTCATCATTATTTTTGGGAGCAGTTATACTGCATAGTTTTCTTCATTAAATTCATACGACCTGGGAGAAATCCAGTCAGGGGCAGAAGCAGAACCAAAGACCAAAAAGAGTAGAGCCCAGTTATGGGGATAAGTGCTGGGCCCACATTAAGTGGGGCCCAAATTGGGTTATGTCTCCTTCATACCCATCATTCACAAAGCAGCCCATTTATCTGCTTTTGGCCGTTTGGCGTCATATTGTTTGGTGGTTCCCTAAATACAGTAATACGTGTGGCTTGTAATGCTTTACTCGCGTGACGGGTCTGGGTCCTACTATCCTCTGTTCGGTGGGTCCCCTCCCTGGCGTGAACTCAATTTCACATTCACTCTAGATAATTTTACCTCATATAACAAAGGTGTACACCTTATTTATTATAAACCAAAATTATTTTAAAATATTATTTTCTATAGGTATCTTTTATATTTTATAGCAAAATAAGTATTTATGGTATATACTATTATTGAGGCATGAAATAAGGTATGAAATACGTTATTTATGTTTTTCCTTTCTCTTAGACAATTGGACATACCTATTTTTAAGGTGATTACCGTTACTATATTCATGAATACATGACGTGAATACATGTGAATACATGTGCGTACAGTTGGACTGCCCTAATTTTAGACGCTTTTTACTGTTGTATTCATGAATACAGTATCGCGAATACATGTGAATACATACGCGTATAGCTGGACATCCCTAATTTTAGATACTTTTTACTGTTGTATTCATGAATATAGCAGTGCGAATATATGTGAATACATGCGTACAGTTGGACTGCACTAATTTTAGACGCTTTTTGCTGCTATATTCATGAATACATGGTGCGAATACATGTGAATACATGTGCGTATAACTGCACTACCCTGAGTTTTAGACGTTTTTTGCTGTTGTATTCATGAATATAACAGCGCGAATACACTACCGTAACAATTGAATAGTAGCTAGAAGAAGTAATTATGTATATGATAGCTATAAAAAATAGTGGTTTATGAAAATTCTTTTATATTTCTCCTAGTGATAGATTCTTATCTCTTTCATCATGTTTTAAAGCAAGTATGTGGGGTCCATGAGTCCACTTGTCAAATAATAATAGGTCCTCACATAAATTATATTTATTGATTATGCGGAATAAAATAAGTCTTTCCATATGTTACTAGTGCGTTGCAAAATGAATAACAAAATTCAATTAATGAGAGAAATTTTATGTATATAATAATACAACAATCATTAAAATGCCGAAAAATATTATTACATTAGCATAATACGTGAATTCAAAATGAAAGGACATTATTAGAACTTCCACAAATGATCAATTTTGTCATGTTAATTAGATAATTATATATTATAGTTTAAAGGTATCCAATATGATGGTATCTTACCAAACACTTTTTTGTAAATAATATTTTTTTGTGTATGTTTCCTTCTAATACTTTGGTTGTTCTGCCATAACCATTAATTTTGTTGTCGATATTTGATGATAGACTATAATTACGTATTTTAGTCGCTTATTACACTCAAATTTACTGTACTTTAATTGAGTTTGAGCTTTAATCCCTAGTGTCTTGCACTAATTGTGTGATTTATGCTTTGAGGAGTGATTCCGAGCTATGTAGATATTATGGAATGAATTCAAGTGATTTGGAGCTTTGAAGTCTGAGTAAAAGCCCAAGGAATTAAGCCGGGATCGTATTCAGGGATCAACGGATGATAGAGCAACAAAACGAAGAATCGAGTATGCATATTGCGCACTGTCTAGTAAAATGTACATAACTCTTTGCTCAGAGCTCCATTTTAGCTCCACAATATATGGTTAGAAAGCTAACTCAAAAGGTTACAACTTTAATGTTTTATGTTTTTCTAAATAACAAACAAAATAGGGTGAAAAACGCGGTCTAAACCGAGACCGCGGACCTGAAGCGGGCTGAGGCAGTAGACTTGCCAAATACCGCGGCCGCGGACGTCCAGGCCGGCAAACTTGTCCGCTTTTGTGTAGGAGAAGGTATAATAGTTTGGGCCCGACCCTACTTGGTATATATACATGGAAAACTATACTTTGAGAAAAGGAGACCAATTTTTGACACAGATTCGACCTAAGGAGGCATAGACACAATAGGAGTAAGGCAGAGAATTCTTCTATGAGTTTTTCCTTCCTCTTCCTATTTTTTTCATTGTTGGTTATGACTTTTAGTATTGTAGTTTTACATACTATTATGAATAGCTAATTTGTTATCTAGGATTTTGATAGAACCTTTTGTAGGATAAATTTTTATTATGTTTTTATATAATTGAGCCGTTGGATTTCTCTACTTGTTCAACTACGTATTTGTTGTTGTTGATTGAGTGGCCATCAATTGACTGTGCCTATTTAGTGTGTAGTGCTTGAGAGAGAGTACATATTTAGGTAGTTGTTGAACAACGTCACTCCTAACGTATGTGAGAAATCAATACAGTGGGTTTAAAGGCAGGTTTAGAAATAACAAAGCCTTGACGTGGTCATAATGAGCGGTTAGATAAAGTCAACTAGCAAAGTTCGAGAGAATATGTCTACTAAATTGTTGTAGTTGCTATAGAGAGAATTACGGCACCTAAAGTGCTCACGATCAGTAGAGAATACATTAGCAAAATTGTAGGGCACATAGCTAGAGGGATTTCGACAATTGGAAAAATCATAACTCTAGACCTTCTTAATTTAATCTCCAACCCTTTGTCTCGTTAGTTGATAATTTTACCGCTTTCTAGTATTTGCTAGTTAATTAGTTAGAAATATAAATCTCAATCTTTATAATTTAGAAAAAAATTCAAACTTGTATTTTTAGTGATATTAAACAGATATAGCTAAGCCTTAGTTCTCTATGGGATTCGACTCCGACTTTTAGACCGGATTATATTTGCATCGACCGCTTATTCTTTTTAGGACTAGAGTTGGACGTGATCAATATTGATATTCCTCTTGAAAGTGCAACATATAGTTATTTGTGCAAGAAAAAATATATTGTTGTAAATATAGTCCAATATTTAGGATGTTTGTCCTTGTGCTTTATTTATAATAATTATAAAATATAAATATACTGAAAATTATTCACAACTTTAAAGGATATTCTTCTTCATAATCAACCTATATGCAATGGAAGATCAATTTTGTAACGACCAGACCGGTCGTTTTGAGCATTTACACTTTGTTCGGTAGTTTACGGGCATGAGTAGCTCCGTATGATGTATTATGAGTTGTGTGAATCGTCGGTTTCGGTTTTCAGATTATTCGAAATTAATTTGGAAGAATGATTCTCAACTAGGAAGCTTTAAATTGGAAGAGTTGACCAAGTTTGATTTTTCTGAATTTGACCTCGGATTGGAGATTTGATGGTTTAGTTAGGCCCGAATTATGATTTTGGACTTGGGCGTATACCCGGATTTGCATTTGAATGTTCCTAGAAGGATTCGGCACTAATTGGCGAAAACTGAAAATTGGAAGGTTTGGAAAGTTCATAAGTTTGACCGGGAGTTGACTTTGTGAATATCGAATTCGGATTGTGGTTCCGGAAATTGGAATAGCTTCGTTATGTCATTTGGGACTTGTGTGCAAAATTTGGGTTCAATCCGGATTGATTTGCTATGTTTCGGCACGAGTTATGAAAGTTGAAAAGTTCAAAGTTCGTCAAATTCGAATTTAATTGAGGATTTAACTTGTATACACTAATAGTCCAAATTACACTACATACACACACACACACACACATATATATATATATATATATATATATATATATATTATAGTAGGCTAATATGACTTATTTGTCAGGTTCCTAATTAACTAATTCTACTTATGGTAAACTGTTACCTGTATGACTTAATAGAGTAAGAATTTATTTTGTATTATAATATTATATAAAAAGTTGAACTCTCTCCCTTGAGCCGAAATTTTATTGAAAACAGTTTTTCTACTTTCACAAGACAAAAGGTAAAGTCTACGTACATGTATACCATCTTTTCATATCCCACTTGTAGAATTAACTAGATATATTTATTGTTGTTGTCACTTGTATGACTTAGTAGAGTAAAATTTTATTTTATACTTTATCATTTTATATAAAAGGTTATACTCTTATATTAAATGATAATTTTGAGTGGAGTTCTTCCCCCAAAAATACTTTGAGACAAGGCGCCAATGCACAGGCTAATAATTGTAAGAACATAAAGCTCAAACTCCTAAATCACTACTACAGTCATATTCCATGGAAGCCGAAGCCAATGAGCCGTCCTGATCATCAGCATATAAGGGTGTCATTTGTATTTTCTTTTTATTATCCGTTGTGTCTGGGTCAGTTTGCGCGCACGACTAATTCTATGGGATACTTGCCACCTCCCACCAGCAGCAAGTATCAAATAATTCTATCCACCAAAACTTGGATAAATATGAAAGAAATCACCTAGTATTTATTTCTACTGAAATTTGAACCTGAGATACCTCACTTTATTAATCACTAGACCACACATCTGACTACGGTATTTGTATCTTTTTCATGATAATAAGTTTCAAATTTGTATTGTTCGAAATCCACAATAAAAAAGAAAAGTAGAAAAGGGTCGATTCAAAGTAGAAAAGGGTCGATTGAATATGACTAAACAACAAATTCTACCACAAAAGAATACGATGATAGGTATATATATATAAGGATTATTCATGTGTGGGAGCGTAGCTTCTACTGTTTCTTCCTTTAATGGTGGTTAAAGCGATTGCTTGGATTTACTCAGTATGTTACAAATCGAATTAGCCTTGTCATGGTTACCAACTTTTTAGTTTTCAGCCAAAATACATGCATATATATGGGTCAAATCTGACCATACGAGGATCGGCGCAAAAAGGAATGGCGAGGGGTCGATTAAGTCGTGGTTGTATCCATAAGGCACCATAATGACGGGTATCTCGGCCATGGGCGAGGTCGAACCATCAGAAGGCACGTATTGCGAAGTACATGTCGTGGCATTTAGGGGGGACGACCTAAAGTATAATCGGCAGGTTAGGGTACTCTGGCTAAGGACCGTTGGATAAAGGGGGCTACTTACTATATATATAATAGAGAAGAGAACAAAGAAAAGGGGACTCTCGGGGGCTTCTTCTAAAAACAGAGAAGAATGAGAGAATGCTTCGGAGGAAAGCCAAGAGAAGGTTTAGAGCTTGGATGCTGACCTTTGTAATCCTCATTATTGAATCAATAAAGATTGATCTCATAGCTGTTAATGGCATTCCTTCTCTTTCTTCTTTACTCGTATGTTACGAGACAATACGTCAAGAATGTAAGCTTGTTATTCACATTTGATACTATTTATAATCTCAAAGAGTTTATGAGCTTAACTATATCCTATTTTCTTGCTTGATATTCTTCGATCTAGAGTTAATTATCCTTGGCTAGGATTTATTCTTTATTTTCTAATTAATTCGTTTTAAAAGAATGTTAAGCACTTTTTTGGTAAAACAATTTGGCGCCGTCTGTGGCGATTTTCTAGCAAAGATCTTAGTTACCTCTAGATCTAAAGTCAGCCAGAGTTTCACTTCCCGGTTGTCGTAGCCTCACCCTCTTAATATAAACACCAACTTGAGAAAGTTGTAGGCGAGCTTTTGAAGTAACCAAACCAACCAGTGTCAGATCTTTGCATGAAATCAAAACCATATTTGATATCTATAAAAAAATCCACGTCTTGTTGTAGCAATGAGTTTGGTACGTCGTATGAGTTCTTAAAGTGAGATTACGGTCACTACGCACCGAGCACGTCCATAATCCTATTTACTATATTAATGATATATACGGATCTATACTTCCACCTCTTAGGAAGGTACAATAGCCTACTGTGCGGTTCTTAGAAATAACCGGCTTGTCCTGGCTTATTTTTATACCTTTATGAACGGAGTGTAATTTATGTACGGAGTATAACTTGTGTTTCCCTTATTTTGTATACATCGGATGGGATCGTACCAGGACTCGATATTGATATCCCAAAGGGCAAAGCAAGTTCAGCCCATAAGAATCCAAGACGCAACTAATGGCGAAGCCAAACACGAGGTTACTAAATCTGAAGCCGCCATTTGAGTAGGGGATAAAACAAGTCGTCCTGCAGCGCCCCTCTCCCCTCGCCAGGCTATCAGATCAAGGTAACATGCAACTTTGTTTGGCTTTAACTTGTTATTTTTCTTTTTTGGATTGATATAGGAACACGAGCATTCTCCTAGGTGCGCGAACAAGGAACAAACGCCACCAAACACATCGGGAAAACGTTCCGCACCATGCCATCCTCCAGGTAACGATCGAGCAAAACCCTCCACGCCATACCCTATTACAAGTAACAGACAAAAGGCTCAAAACATACCGAAATTATTAAGAAAATCTCCATGACCTGGGACTAAGCAATGAGCCCATGGGACGTACAGTCTCTCCGACACAGGTAGAACATGAACTCGAAAAGCTTGCACGTATATTTGCCATGACAATCCTACACCAATTCAGCCGACTAAACGTTACGAATCATGTTCGAGCTTCGTTTGAATTAATCAAGTCCCGGGGTGCCTAGAAGCCCAAGCAATAAGTTCATCGCTCGTCCCATCGACGGCCTCTCCAGGCCGAGCAATAAAGGGACTAGATAAACTAGGACTCCACCGACACATACACACTATACAACAACACATAATATTCTCCAACGACAGCAAGAGTAAGTAAACTGGGACTCATCTCGCCGCACGCATAAATGATACATCAACGAGTAACATTCTCTAATAAAAGCTAGGTTGCGTACGATATTCTTACCACTCCACCGAGCCAGCACATTGCCAAGCAAAAGTTAAATTCGATTTCGTTCGAATTAACAAGTCGAGGTTCGACCTCGTCAAACTCATAACGGGTCGTAATTCGACCTCGCTCAAATTCATACCTTTACGGTCCCCGACCATTGCCAAACAAAAATAAAATTCGACCTCGCTCAAATTTACAAGTCAAAATGGATTTCGCCCAAGTCGGCAAGTTTGATTTCGACCTCGCTCGAATTTACAAGTCATAACTGATTTTGCCCAAGTCGGCAAGTTTGATTTCGACCTCGCTGGAATTTACAAGTCAAAACTGATTTCGCCTAAGTCGGCAAGTTTGATTTCGACCTCACTCAAATTTACAAGTCGAAACGAATTTTGTGCAAGTTGGCAAATTTGATTTCAACCTCGCTCGAATTTACAAGTCAAAACTGACTTCCCCCAAGTTGGCAAATCAGAAGTCAACCTCGCTCGAATTTACAAGTCCAAAGTGACTTCATTCGAACCAACAAAATGAGATCTGATCTCGCTCGAATCAAGAGAACTAAATTCGATCTCATTCGAATTCCCAATTAAAAAATAGGGACTCATTACGGGGAAATCCGAAGATCTTTTTCAAAAAAAAGTAGAAGAGAAAGAAAGTCAAAAGATATGTAACCAAAGGCAAAATGACTATTTTTATTCAAAAGATGTACATGCGCAATAGCTGCGCCTTACAAAAGGCCAAAAGTGGGCTCCCAAGAAAAAGATGAAAACAAATAACAACAAAAGAAAAAAAAAACTAAGTACAAAAGCTCGAAAAAAATTTCACTCGGCATTATCTCCACCAGCGTTCTCCCCAGCATTGTCATCTTCAGAAGGAAGCCCATCTTCAATCTTAGTACCCTCACCGGCCTCCGGTGTCGCAGGGTCATAACCGCAGGCGAGACGAGCCTCGCGTGCCTTTGCCCAAGCATCTTCAAAATCGGCCTCAGGAATGCTCCCCGTCTCCCACAAGCCCTTATATATATATATATATATATCTCGTTAGGCCTCAGCATGAACCCATAGCTAGTACAAGTGGTAGGGGACAAAAGCATGGGCAGATTCTTGAGGGCGGGCCTGAGCCAACAACTACGTCTTCTCAGCCTCGAGAGTCGTAACTCGATCTCCCAGGCTCGAAGCATCCCGATCAAGTTCACCGATCCGCTCCTCGAGCCGTGCCTCCCTCAGTATAGCTGTCGCCCTCTCGGCTTCCCGCTCAGACCTAAGGAAGCACATAGTGTCTTCCAATGCCGCCGGCCTTGCCAAAACCGCCACTCAAGCCCCCTCGCCTCTCTCCAACTCGGCCACCTTCTTTTCTAGCTCGGTCACTTTCTCCATCCATTCTGCACTTAGATTGGCAACTCTGGTAGCATTTTTCTCTAGCTCAGCTCGCAAAGACAACACCTTCGCCTGAAGATCCTCGCACTCTGCTATGACCCTTTTTCCCACCTCGAGCTCCTCTTCTATGGCACTGAGTAACTCCTCGAGCTTTCTGTATCTGCGGATAGACCGCATCAGTTCCTCGTCTCTTTTCTCCAACTCCTCCCTAACGGATTAAGTATTACCGCCCACCCTAAGTTGCACATGCATCTCACGACACTTGTTGCGATACTGGCGATACTTCACGGCCATTTTTAGAAAGACTTCGGCCCTCGTCTCAGCCCTACGGGCACTCTCGATCTCCAGCATGTAAGTCTAAAAAAAGAGGGGAGGAATCAGGGAAAACAAAATGGCACAAAGCAAAAATAAATGGCAAAAGGAAACTCACCCTCAAGGCCATCCCGGCCACTCCATGTGACAAAGCAGAATCATTGATCTCCCAAAGAGACTCACTTTCGGTGGCGGAGCACAAAAGGTCAAATTGAGGCACCAACTCTACCGTGTCCTCCAACAGGTTAAAATCCGATGGAATCTCAAGCACACGAGAAGGACTTTCTACCCTGGTAAAGTCTTCCTCGAACATCCTCATGTCCTCAGGATCGATGTTGGAATCAGATTAGTAATCATTGTAAGCACGTGATTTTTGACCCTCCCCGAGAATTTTTACGTTCTTAAGCTTAAATATGTAATTTAGGACTAATCTAGCTATTTTAACTATTTTTACTTTATTTCGCCTCAAAAAGAAAAAATCACAAAAATATATATATAAATTTTAGTTTATGTATTTCTCATAAACTTGAAAAATACAAAAAATTGTACTTTATTTTGGTACTTTATATAAATTCGAAAATTACAAAAAATATAATTCTATTAATGTTTTGTAGTCGTTTTAATTTTGGAAAAATACAAAAAATATTACTTTTTATTTTTGTCTTTATTAAAAAACGAAAATTACAAAAAAAATAGTTTTATTAATATTCTATAGTCATTTTAACTTGGAAAAAATGCAAAAATATTACTTTATATTTTATCTTTATATAAAAACGAAAATTACAAAAAAATAGTTTTATTAATATTTTGTAGCTATTTTTAAATCTTGAAAAATATTAAGAAAATAATAATATAGTTTTGTTTTAAATAATTAGTCTTATTTTAGTAGCTATTTTGCTTATATAGGACTAGTTAAGCAACGTCGTGTTCCTATTTCTCGGGTCCGGGCAAAAGAATAATATTCGGGTTCAAACTACCCGGTTGTAGGCCTAATTTCGGACCTAGCCCATAATAAACCGTGTCCAGGACACATGGGGAACCCCACCACGCGTGGGGGACATAAGTCTCGAACCCCACCACGCGTGGGGCTCATTTGTCTTGGCCAAAGCTACAAATGCACGAGACTTGAACGGACAAAGGGGGATTTTTTGAATTTTGAAGAGGGGATGCACTATTCATCTTCTTCTTCCTAAAGAAGAAGAAGAAACCCTAGCAAGAACGGACCCCAAAACCACCTCACCATATTCACACCAACCCCACTCCTCGACACCGTCCGAATACCACCCGTCCCCTCCACCTCCGTCAACTGCTCAAACGACCATAACCATTGCCGAAACCACCATTTCTGACTTCTTCAAGTCAAACGACCCCCACGTCCGCTGCTATCACGCAGCAGCTGCTGTTGCTTCCTCGTCGGAACAGCTGCAGCGTCAACGACCCACCACCACTGACCCATCTTTTCTGTCCAAGCAGCCCGCCACTAGCAACCTCCATTACCACCATCGTTGTCCGGCCAGCTGACCCCTCTCCGTCTCGCCTGCGTCGTCCAAACATCACCACCCAAACACCCGTCCAAACTACCAGCCCAGCTCCATCACACCCGTCGCAACCCAAAAACCAGTCGCGATGCCACTCCCTCACGTTCGAACGACCATCGCTTCCTTCCTCCATTAAATCCGGCGAGTACTGCTGCTTCGCCTTCGTCGTCACTGCCCCCAGCTTCACTCCCTCATCGTCAAACAACCTATCCTCCCCAGCCAACAAGCTCTACTGCTCGTCGACCCTACTGCTGTCACCATTGTTGCGCTGTTCGAGCAGCAGCCACTGCTGCTGTTGTTCGTGTTCATCACACCCGTTGACCACTCCCCGAACAACCACCCCTTCTCCTCCAATCTCCATCGCAACCAGGCGATTATCCAGTCGTCACTCGTGTGCCTAGTGACCGCTGTTTCTTCGCTATTGTCACACAGTCCGTCTGAGGTCGTCGTTGGGTTGTGCTCGTGGCTTCCGGTTTGATATCGTTGAGCTTGACATCGAGGTTCCGTCGTTGGAGAGGTTTCCGACAGTGGTCGGTCCAGTTGTTTGTCGTTCTTGCTTCAAACAGGTGCATACGCATTTCTAAACTCATGATATTTGCCTAAATGGAATGAAAAATGGATTTCTTATGCACTGCTTGCGTATCGGCTTTTTGTTGAATTGCTCTTCATTTTTACCATGGATATTATTATCTATTAAAATTGTTGTATTTTTGTTTAATCACGAATGGCTTCACTAGTAGAAAATCGTAGATGTTTTAAGTTTGCCCCTTAAAAGAAAAAAAAACGAGACAAGTTTCGCCAAATATAAATGCACAGATTGCGGAGCCCTCACAAAAATATGTGTTAAATACTTAGATTCCGGGACGGGCCGTTTAGCAAATTTCACGGCCCTACCCCAAAATAATAATGCGCTAGTTGCTTTAGGCGCGCCTTTAATAATGTTATCTCCCTAAACTCGGGTGCACATTTATGTGACCCAAATCCAAATCTCAACGAAATCGAAATGTGTCTCTAATCACGGGTACATTGACTGTGACGTGGTCTGAGATGCATTTCCATGACGTTGCAAATTCATTTTTAAAATAATAAATGGGACGAGCCTCGACAAACAAAAAATGCAAATTGCGGGGCCCTCAGTAAATACTTGTTTTAAATTTACTTAGAATTCAGGAGGGCCGCTTAGCGAATTTCGTGGCCTTCCCAAAATAATAACACGATAGTCTCTTTAGGCGCGTGTTTAATAATCTACTTTCTTAAACTTGGGTGTGCATTTCATGCGACCCAAATCCAAATCCCAAAACGTCAAATAAAATATGTTCCGGATTGTGGGTGCATTTCATGTGACGCAGTCCAAAGACATGTTTTAAGCGATGTTCACATTCCTTAAAATAATGATAATAAAGCGGTAAAAGATAAAATTTGCACATGGTTCATAATTGTATTTAAAATCATATAAATAAGCCGAATATAACAGTTGAGCGACCGTGCTAGAACCACGGAACTCGGGAATGCCTAACACCTTCTCCCGGGTTAACAAAATTCCTTATCCGGATTTCTGGTACACAGACTGTAATATGGAGTCATTCTTTTCCTCGATTCGGGATTAAAATTGGTGACTTGGGACACCTTAAATCTCCCAAGTGGCGACTCTGAAATAATTAAACCAATCCCGTTTCGATTGTCCTTTAATTGGAAAAAACTCCCCTGCCCCCATCGGGTGCGGAAAAAGGAGGTGTGACAGCTCTGGCGACTCTGCTGGGGACTTAGGACCCAGAACCACTGGTTCAGGGTTCAAGAATTCGAGCTTAAAATAATTGTTATAGTTGGCTTTATTTATTATCTGATTTTTACATGATATATGCCTAATGTGCCTAAATGATGCTTTTACCGCTTTAATATTATCTGAATTGTGTATATAAAATTGCTGCGAAACCCTTCTTCTTTCTGAGTCTTCTAAATTTATGGTGTACACGTGCGCGTGACCCACCTTTCTGTTAAAGTCATACCAAATAAGACGAAGTTGGGACAAGTAACTAGGCCGGGTAGACTTTCGTGCTCCCGGTACGTTGCCCCCACTTCGGCTCAAACTGTCCGTTTGGGTAAGCCAGGTCTAGAACAAACATCCAGGTTCTGAACTTAGTATAACAAAGCCACATGCCGGATCCCTAGTAGGAACGTTTATTTGCATCATGTGCATTTGACTTAGGGGACTCAACACAGGAGTTGGGTCCGTCTAGGACAAGCAACTTGAAAATAATAGACCATCTTTTGGCATCCTATGTGCTACATGTTGTACTTATTCAAGGGTGAATTGTTATGTTGATCACGTTTAATAAGAAGGCCGCACGTTTTTCCAGCATGGTCTTATTTTAATCAAAAGCATGGGGAACATTTGTGGAATCCAAGAAGCCTTGGAATTCCCTATGTCCCCCACGCTGCATTCTTGGGAAAAGCACATGGGGAACATTTGTGGAATCCAAGAAGTCTTGGAATTCCCTATGTCCCCCACGCTTCATTTTTGGGAAAAACACATGGGGAACATTGGCGGAATCCAAGAAGTCTTGAAATTCCCTATGTCCCCCAAGCCACATTTTTGAAAATATAATAAATATAAAAAATAAAAAATATATATATATATATATATATATATAAAATATATATGTATATATATATATAAAAAAACATTGAAAATTCAAAAGAAAGATTGTGTATGTTTTCATCATCATCCACAAATTAGAAAATAGTGGAAAAGAGGAGAAATAACAGTGTAGAGATGTGACTACTTATTGTTAAAAAAAAAAAAAGCAAATGTCCAAGTAGTGTCGAAACTCTGCCAAATTTTGAGAAAAAATATGTCTTATTAGTTTGTTTTAGTAAAAGCAAAGGAAAACTAGAAAAAATCATCATTGTTTTGTCTTGTTTTTCTAAATAAAAAAAAATCTGGTTTTTAAATAGGTTTATTTATTTGTTTATGAAAATTCCGAAATTAAAATAATCCAAAAATATTTTCCATTATTGACTTCTTTAGAAAGTCTTTCTAATTGTTTTTTTAAAAAAAATAAATATATATATATATATATATATATATATATATATATATATATATATATATATATATATATATATATATATATATATAATAAAAAAATAAATATAAAAATCCGAAAATATTTTGATTCTTCTTTCAAAATTGAAAAGAAAATTCAAAATTCAAAAACATTTTGATAAGCATTTCTTTTATTAAAAGTAAAATTCCGAAAAATATTTTCTTCTTTTCTTTAGAATTAAAAAAAAAACGAAAATTCAAAAAATATATCTTAGAAGTCTTTCTTTTAAAAAAAAAAAATCAATCAAAAAAAAATACTTCCTTTCTTCTTTTAAAGTAGTTCTTTCGCAAATTTAAAAAAAATGAAGTTAGTTCATCTACTTATTCTTGATTGCCCGAACTACGCGGGTTTGATTCTCACCGGATGTGAGATACGTAGGCAACCTTCATCGGGTCCAACCCCCTTTTTTGCTAAAAAGCCAAAAACGCATAAATAATAAAAACATGTCATAAATAAGTCGGGTGATGTCCAACCCACCTTTTTGCTAAAAACCAAAACAAACAAATAAACAAAAAAAAAATGTGTCAAGATTTTTAATTTTGTCATAAATAAGTGGGGTGATGTCCAACTTTCCCTTTTACAAAAAAAAAATAAAAAAAAATAGCAAAAATATATATGTCAAATTTCATAAAGAAGTCGGGTGACGCTGTTTTATCAAGACATAGCCGAATGTTCCCGAAAGGGACGCCGGAAGGCTGACTTTGCATAAACAGCCACTTTTGGGTCATTTTTTAAGACTTGGTCCAGTTGACCCCCCACAGTCTAAAAATCTTCGTTCCCGAGACGTTGAAAGGCCGTGTTTGCAATATTGACTTTTCTAATTTGAAAAACGATAAAAAAGAGTTATAAATAAGTCAGGTGATGCTGTTTTGTCATAAATAGCTCAATGCTCCCGAAAGGGACGCCAGAAGACTGACTTGGCATAAACAGCCACCTTTGGGTCATTTTGAGTTGACCCACACCACCTTATAAATCTTCGTCCCCGAGGCGCTGAAGGGCCGTGTTTGCAACACCAGGTTTTATTATAATTTGAAAAAAAAACAAAGAGTCAGCGGTCAGGTGAATACCGTTTGAATTTTGTCATAATAAGCCGAGCCAGCTTCGGCCGCGTCTTAAACCGTTCTTGCCGAAATAGCCTTAGAGTATCTTTCAGTTGTCGAAAGGTTATTTTCGTAAAAGAATGGACAAGTTTGTAAAGTGTCATAAAATAATCCTCCCTGGCCTTAAATTCATGTGGAATTTGGAAGGGGCCACGTTTGCAAAATAACCATTTGGTTGCATTTGTCGAACAGAGGAAAGGAACTGGCCGTTTGTTTTGAGTTTGTAATTCTTTGATTAGAGTATGCAAGTTATTTGATTTTCGAGGCCGTTTGTTGTCTTTTGTAAAAAAGTCTGTTAGTATGGTTATGTTTTTAAACTTTCGCAATCAAGTTTGTTTTAATTTGAAAGTTGGAAATTCCAAAAAAAATGTGCTTATTATTGTTTATCTTTTATTGGTCCGAACTACGCAAGGTCTGATTCATGCGGGGACATGATACGTAGGCAATCTCCATAAGATTCGACCACCACCAAAAAAAAAATAATAATAATAATAAAAAGAATAAATAAATAAAGGAAAGGGTGGGAAATTTTCGAAGGGGCACAATTGTATCTCTGATATATGATTGTCTGTCAAATGCCCTAACACTAACATTGATGGCTTCCCTTTGCTGTGTTCATATATAGAAAAGTGGTTGGTTGTGGTAGCTCTTCCCTGCAAAGCAAAATCAAAGGACAATGGCTTAGAACTGCAGAACCGAGTGGGTCGGTATCGATGACCGACAACAATTGGTCGAACGGAATAACGGGTTGGTAGAGGAAGTGAAAATGCTGAGACAACATGTGGCAGATATGTATCAGGCATGGATAACTGGAAAAGCACCACCCCCTCCACCGCCAAGCCTCTTGAACTCTGTCATTTCCCAAGCACCCAACACCATAACGGAAGATCCCCCATACTCTCCATCCCAACCCACTTATGGCAGCTTTCCCAGCTACCCGAGTAGCTCCATCACTCCTCAATGCTTCTCCGCTCCCCAACACCACTTCTTTCCCCGCCATACTTCACTTTCCAGGCACCCGGCTCCACAAAATGCCCACCCACCTACACAAGCCTACCAAAAGCCACCTGGATCAGGTTCCCGGCCCTGTCAACATGCAATAATGAAGAGGCTGCTGAAACGAGGAAAGGCTCTCACCCCCATCGGGGTATCTTATGCCAGTCTGTTTGAAAGGCTAAGGCATGCTGGCTCGATTGAGCCACTCCCCGCATGTACTCTAAATCCACTTGCAAGGAGCTTTGATCCGGCAGCGCGATGCGCCTACCACTCCAATGTCATAGGGCACAACATTGAGAGCTGTCATAGTTGGAGAAAGGAAGTAGAGAAAATGATCCGAGAAGGGCGGGCTGTGATTAATAACAGTGACATGGAGCACTCGAACCCCCTCGAGAACTTGCCGACGGAGGTTGATGAGGTTGAAACTGGTAATGGTCTCGACAATACTGATGCAAAGTTCAGTGGCTAAGATGCCAATTCTGATAAAGTGGGAGGACGTTTCGTTTCCTTGGTCAGCAAGAGAGAAGCTTGTGGTGGCTTATTTTGTTGTCATTTCTGTTGTTCGGATTTAGGGTTATAAGTCGGACATTGTCTTGTCCAGTTTGTTTTAGGATTTTGTTCTGGATTGTTTTGTTTGTTTTGTTATTTAAACCATTTCACCGGTAGTCTAATACAAATTTCGGTCTTCTATTATTTCCGGTCTTTTTTTGTTTAGTCTTCTTATCATTTTTATTCAACGCCGATTCTAGTGACATGACATGCGCACTCACTTTGGGCCTAGTCTTTAAAGTTAATCCTAAAACCCTGGAAAGGCGATCAGACCATTTAAAGAAAATAAGGATGGTTTGAGATTATTCAGAGCTCGAGTCATATGGAACTGGGGCAAGTAAAATATGAAGAAAAAACCGTTAAAAGCAAGATTCACCAAATTGGCATGAGGGGCGTTCATGATAATGAGAGTATCGCCCAACGGTGCTTTAGAAAGGACCAATGAAAAAGCAAATGTTGAATATAATTGTCAAAGTCCAGCACCATCAGAAGAAAATACAAATTTAAATTGTGTTGTTTGCACTTGGCATACTTTGAAGACTGGAATGACGAAGGCATTTTGTTCTGCTACCTAAATACTTTATCCTTCGTTACCCCTTTTGAGCCTTATTTATTTTTCTTTCATACCCCTCGTTCGGAATCAGTAACAACGAAAAAAAAAGAGAAAGAAAGAAAACAACAACGAAAAAAAAAGAGAAAAAAGAAAAAAAAAAGAAAAGAAAATTGATAACAAAGGAAAAAAAAAGAGAAAATTAAATGAAAAAGAGGAATTGGGAACTACGTTTGACCTGATTCCTCAAAGAGGATACGTAGGCGCCTCACGGCTCGGTCATAGTTTTGAAAGAAAAATGAAAAAATCAATTAAAATATCCCCAAGCAAGAAACTGGGGCAGAGGTTGCGGTCGTTGTAAATAAATCTAATTCCGAAGGTTGTAACTAATAACCCAAAATTAATGCATTTTTGAGCCTTTTATACCTTTTCTTTCTAGCCTATCCAAAACCCACATTACGGTCCAAAGAAAGACCTTCTGATCAGTTTTCAAAAAATGCCAAGTCAGACAAATGAAGAGTCTTACCGGCGAACATAACATTCTGTTCCACAGCAGAAAGGACTCTAATCTCCAACAGAAAGAGGTCATACCAGCAACACTCCAAATCCCCAGCTGGAGAGAGATATAAAACGAGAGAGTCTTATTGGTGAAAACCTTCACAGGCACCATAAGGCGATGAAAGCTGAGAGAAGAACCCAAAAATGAGAGAGACTTGATAGTGAAAACCCTTCGGGCACTACAAGTCGAATAAGATTGAGAATCAGAGGGGGAATCGCCAATTGAAGATATTAAAAGATGATTGACGGCAGAGGATAGGCCACATACGCATGTCATGGCCATTAGATTCGGTATCTGCGTTTGATAGATTTTTATTTATAGCTTCTTTTGTAAAAGAGTCATTCGTTTCCTTTGTCTTTTTATTCTGTCCCCTTTTATCTTTTTCCTTTCATAGAAAAATCCCCAATAGAGTCTGTTTGGTCAGAACAAGTGTGAATTGACTTCAAAATATGCCATCAGCTTTCCAAATATGCAAGATGAGATCTGACTAGTACATCCAAGTGGTATAGTCAGCAAGGAACAAGCACGGGGCCAGTGTCAAAAAGATATCCCCAGCGAAATTGACAAAAGGATTGACGAGCGTCAAGAGGGATATCCTTGCCAAAACCAAGGTTATAAACCTCAAAGACAAGGCCCGTGAACAAAGCAAGGAGAGCAGTGAGCATGATTTGGCGAAATCCATACTAGACTAAAAGGTCGGGGAAATGCCAGTTTCCAAGCTATGCCACAAAAGAAGAGGGATATCCCCAGCAGGAAGGGATTATCCCCAGCACATAATATCATCCCCAACAAGTCGTGGAGCACAGCGCAATGAAGGAGAAAGGGAAAGCCATCCCAGTAGGAGTATCACAACCAACCACCATGTTTTAAACTAACAAATTTTGTTTGATTTGAAACAGGTAAAGGAAACGGCATTGATGCAGAAACGCATGCCACAAGGGATATTATCAAACTGGGGCAGAAAATTTTCCTTCCATTTAGAAAATTTTCTGGAAGTCAAGTACCCCCAGCTGATAACATTTTACCCCCAACAGGTAAGTAAATAATTCCTCAACAGTGTTATCCCTAGCAGTTGCGAGGAGTCCAACACAAGGTTGGAAAGTCGGTATCCTCAGTGGTTCCTTTCGGGGAAAGGCAAAACGACTCTTAAGGGAGGTAGTCTTCGAAGGAAGAAGCTATGCAAAAATAAAACAAAAAAGAATAATAAAAAGAAAAACAAAAAGAATAAAAAGATAAAAAAAAAAACAAAAGAAAAAGAAAAGGAAAGTCATCCCCGTCTAAATAATCCCCAACAGTTTCGAGGGAAGACAACACAGGTAAGTAAATAATTCAAAAAAAAAGAAAGCGAAGGTTTCATTAATAGGAGACGCACTTCCTAGTTTGAAATCATTAGAGTTCTACCCATAGGAGATGCATTTCCTCCTAAGTTTGAGTTTTACCCATAGGAGATGCATTTCCTCCTAAGTTCATTTTAGTTTCACCCATAGGAGATGCATTTCCTCCTAAGTTTGAGTTTTACCCATAGGAGATGCATTTCCTCCTAAGATTGTTTTAGTTTCACCCCATAGGAGATGCATTTCCTCCTAAGGTTGTTTTAGTTTTACCCATAGGAGATGCATTTCCTCCTAAGTTTAGTTTTTACCCATAGGAGACGCACTTCCTCCTAAGTTTGTTTGAGTCTTACCCATAGGAGATGCATTTCCTCCTAAGTTAGTTTTACCCATAGGAGACGCATTTCCTCCTAAGTTTATGTTTTATCCATAGGAGACGCATTTCCTCCTAATTTAAGTTTTAAGTCCGATGAACCTTCTCCTAGGATCAAAATCTTAGTCCGATGAATTTTTCTCCTAAGATAGAGACCTAGTCTGACGAACCTTCTCCTAGGATCAAAATCTTAGTCTGATGAATCTTTCTCCTAAGATAACCAAAAAACAAAAAATGACCTAGTCTGATGAACCTTCTCCTAGGATCAAAATCTTAGTCTGATGAATTTTTCTCCTAAGATAGAGACCTAGTCTGACGAACCTTCTCCTAGGATCAAAATCTTAGTCTGATGAATCTTTCTCCTAAGATACCAAAAACAAAAAATGACCTAGTCTGATGAACTTTCTCCTAGGATCAAAATCTTAGTCTGATGAATCTTTCTCCTAAGATAACCAAAAAACAAAATGACCTAGTCTGATGAACCTTCTCCTAGGATCAAAATCTTAGTCTGACGAATTTTTCTCCTAAGATAGAGACCTAGTCTGACGAACCTTCTCCTAGGATCAAAATCTTAGTCTGATGAATCTTTCTCCTAAGATAACCAAAAAACAAAAAATGACCTAGTCTGATGAACCTTCTCCTAGGATCAAAATCTTAGTCTGACGAATTTTTCTCCTAAGATAGAGACCTAGTCTGACGAACCTTCTCCTAGGATCAAAATCTTAGTCTGATGAATCTTTCTCCTAAGATACCAAAAAGAAAAGACCTAGTCTGATGAACCTTCTCCTAGGATCAAAATCTTAGTCTGACGAATTTTTCTCCTAAGATAGAGACCTAGTCTGATGAACCTTCTCCTAGGATCAAAATCTTAGTCTGATGAATCTTTCTCCTAAGATACCAAAAAAAAACAAAACAAAAAAAAAACAACGTCTGAATTTGAAAGAAAAAAAAACCAACGTTTGAAAAAAAAAAGGAAAAAAAAAGAGAGTCACTTTTAGTTGTCTTAAGATTATCAATGTTTAGTTTTCCTAAAGCCAGGCGCCCACCTGTATAATGAGAGGAATACATTTTGCGTTTCATGTTCCTGGCGCCCACCTGTATAATGAGAGGAATACATTTCAGTCTTTACATTTCAAGCATCGAAGTTAGGAGCCCGCCCATAGAACAGAGGAATACATTTCAGTCCTTACATTTCAAGCATTGAAGTTAGGCGCCCACCTGTATAACAAGGGAATACATCCTAATCTAGTGTTTAGTTCACTCTCAGCACTGCATCAGTAGTATCAGTGGGCTACGATTTTGCTAACGACTCACAAACCTTCCCAGTGCAAACTGGGTTAGGAAATTTTGTTTGTTTTGTTTGTTTTGATTGTCAGGGGCCTGCCTGTAGAGCAGAAGATTGTTATATGTCAAAGATTGAAGAAGTTAGGGGTCCGCCTGTAGAACAGCGGGATCGTTCAAAGTCAAGCCGTAACCCATTGGAAGGCAGAAGGCTACAACAAAAATCCCCAGCACTCAATCCAAGATAGAAGCAACAAGAAGCTCGCCCCAAGAATGCGAGTCAACAGTCTGAGAGGGTCAACAAAAGCTAGTCACAAAAACAAAAAAAAAAGAAGAAAAAAGAAGAAAAATGAATGAATCCAAAGCACGGAAGTGGAGAACAGATGTGATCTGCTCAAGAACTAGCGCCTACAACTAGCAAGTATCAAGGTTCAAATCCAAAGTCTGTATGAAGCACCATTCAAGACTCAAGACCAAGTTTCAGAAGACTTAAGAGATAGGAATCCTTGTAACTAGTAGCTGATAGGCTTAGTTAGTCTTTTTCAGTTTTCATTTTTGTTGTAATGACAGGACCGCGGACCGGAACCTCAACGGAACGACACCTCGATCGGCTCTTCACCTCGGTACACTCTACCATCTCTCCCATTTTCTGAACTACACGTGGCCTGATTCCTGTATAACCAAGGATATGTAGGCAGCTCAAATGCTAGGGCTCGGTCACATTCCCTCCCTTTCCTTAGTGTAGTCCGTCCAAGTAATGGTCGGGTCAAAAACACGTCTAGTCGTTCTTTGTCGGAAAACTCTTCGTGTTTCCAGTCAAAGAGGGGCAGCTGTAAGCACGTGAATTTTGACCCTCCCCGGGAATTTTTACGTTCTTAAGCTTAAATATCTAATTTAGGACTAATATAGCTATTTTAACTATTTTTACTTTATTTCATCGCAAAAAGAAAAAATCACAAAAATATATATATAAATTTTAGTTTATGTATTTCTCATAAACTTGAAAAATACAAAAAATTGTACTTTATTTTGGTACTTTATATAAATTCGAAAATTACAAAAAATATAATTCTATTAATGTTTTGTAGTCGTTTTAATTTTGGAAAAATATAAAAAATATTACTTTTTATTTTTGTCTTTATTAAAAAACGAAAATTACAAAAAAAATAGTTTTATTAATATTCTATAGTCATTTTAACTTGGAAAAAATGCAAAAATATTACTTTATATTTTATCTTTATATAAAAACGAAAATTACAAAAAAAAATAATTTTATTAATATTTTGTAGCTATTTTTAAATCTTGAAAAATATTAAGAAAATAATAATATAGTTTTGTTTTAAATAATTAGTCTTATTTTAGTAGCTATTTTGCTGCTATAGGACTAGTTAAGCAACGTCATGTTCCTATTTCTCGTGTCCGGGCAAAAGAATAATATTCGGGTTCAAACTACCCGGTTGTAGGCCTAATTTCGGACCTAGCCCATAATAAACCGTGTCCAGGACACATGGGGAACCCCACCACGCGTGGGGGACATAAGTCTCGAACCCCACCACGCATGGGGCTCATTTGTCTTGGCCAAAGCTACAAATGCACGAGACTTGAACGGACAAAAGGGGGATTTTTTGAATTTTGAAGAGGGGATGCACTATTCATCTTCTTCTTCCTAAAGAAGAAGAAGAAACCCTAGCAAGAACGGACCCCAAAACCACCTCACCATATTCATACCAACCCCACTCCTCGACACCGTCCGAACACCACCCGTCCCCTCCACCTCCGTCAACTGCTCAAACGACCATAACCATTGCCGAAACCACCATTTCTGACTTCTTCAAGTCAAACGACCCCCACGTCCGCTCCTATCACGCAGCAGCTGCTGTTGCTTCCTCGTCGGAATAGCTGCAGCGTCAACGACCCACCACCACTGACCCATCTTTTCTGTCCAAGCAGCCCGCCACTAGCAACCTCCATTACCACCATCGTTGTCCGGCCAGCTGACCCCTCTCCGTCTCGCCTGCGTCGTCCAAACATCACCACCCAAACACCCGTCCAAACTACCAGCCCAGCTCCATCACACCCGTCGCAACCCAAAAACCAGTCGCGACGCCACTCCTTCACGTCCGAACGACCATCGCTTCCTTCCTCCATTAAATCCGGCGAGTACTGCTGCTTCGCCTTCGTCGTCACTGCCCCTAGCTTCACTCCCTCATCGTCAAACAACCTATCCTCCCCAGCCAACAAGCTCTACTGCTCGTCGACCCTACTGCTGTCACCATTGTTGCGCTGTTCGAGCAGCAGCCACTGCTGCTGTTGTTCGTGTTCATCACACCCGTCGACCACTCCCCGAACAACCACCCCTTCTCCTCCAATCTCCATCGCAACCAGGCGATTATCCAGTCGTCACTCGCGTGCCTAGTGACCGCTGTTTCTTCGCTATTGTCACGCAGTCCGTCTGAGGTCGTCGTTGGGTTGTGCTCGTGGCTTCCGGTTTGATATCGTTGAGCTTGACATCGAGGTTCCGTCGTTGGAGAGGTTTCCGACAATGGTCGGTCCAGTTGTTTGTCGTTCTTGCTTCAAACAGGTGCATACGCATTTCTAAACTCATGATATTTGCCTAAATGGAATGAAAAATGGATTTCTTATGCACTGCTTGCGTATCGGCTTTTTGTTGAATTGCTCTTCATTTTTACCATGGATATTATTATCTATTAAAATTGTTGTATTTTTGTTTAATCACGAATGGCTTCACTAGTAGAAAATCGTAGATGTTTTAAGTTTGCCCCTTAAAAGAAAAAGAAACGAGACAAGCTTCGCCAAATATAAATGCACAGATTGCGGAGCCCTCACAAAAATATGTGTTAAATACTTAGATTCCGGGACGGGTCGTTTAGCGAATTTTACGGCTTTTCCCCAAAATAATAATGCGCTAGTTGCTTTAGGCGCGCCTTTAATAATGTTATCTCCCTAAACTCGGGTGCACATTTATGTGACTGATCCAAATCTCAACGAAATCGAAATGTGTCTCTAATCACGGGTACATTGACTGTAACGTGGTCTGAGATGCATTTCCATGACGTTGCAAATTCATTTTTAAAATAATAAATGGGACGAGCCTCGACAAACAAAAAATGCAAATTGCGAGGCCCTCAGTAAATACTTGTTTTAAATTTACTTAGAATTCAGGAGGGCCGCTTAGCGAATTTCGTGGCCTTCCCAAAATAATAACACGATAGTCTCTTTAGGCGCGTGTTTAATAATCTACTTTCTTAAACTTGGGTGTGCATTTCATGCGACCCAAATCCAAATCCCAAAACGTCAAATAAAATATGTTCCGGATTGTGGGTGCATTTCATGTGACGCAGTCCAAAGACATGTTTTAAGCGATGTTCACATTCCTTAAAATAATGATAATAAAGCGGTAAAAGATAAAATTTGCACATGGTTCATAATTGTATTTAAAATCAGATAAATAAGCCGAATATAACAGTTGAGCGACCGTGCTAGAACCACGGAACTCGGGAATGCCTAACACCTTCTCCCGGGTTAACAGAATTCCTTATCCGGATTTCTGGTACGCAGACTGTAATATGGAGTCATTCTTTTCCTCGATTCAGGATTAAAATTGGTGACTTGGGACACCCTAAATCTCCCAAGTGGCGACTCTGAAATAATTAAACCAATCCCGTTTCGATTGTCCTTTAATTGGAAAAAACTCCCCTGCCCCCATCGGGTGCGGAAAAAGGAGGTGTGACAATCATCCACCACCACGCCCTTCCCCCTATCATTAGCCGAAGAGGGGGTGTGGCCCTGTCGAGATGACGATGGACCGTTTGGAACAATCGTGGTTGCCCCAGAACTCTGTCCCCCTGCTACGGTGGTCTCTTCTGCGACTGAAATAGGTGTCGCATCCGCTCCCCGCCAGCTTCAGATATTGCCAAAGTAGGGTCGCCCCTCGAGGACGTCTCAACCAACGGCACCCCATCTGACAACCTCTGCCCCTTTGACGATGTCTCAACCAGCTTCAGCTTCAGGTTTGTTTGTTGAACGAACTGTGGGAACCGTAATGTCTGACTAAGGAGCAACCTCCAAACAAACGGGATCAGTCCCGGACGCGGTCCACCGAACAACCAAACTCTGGATGCCCTCATCCACAGTTGCCCTTGGAGCGGGCCGGGCAGAGGAAGTCGGCTGGCGAAAAGCGAGCGTAGGAGCCCTCACCCTTCTCACTCCTCTCCGACCTGCCAATGAGGATATTTAACCAAACAAAGATAAGATAAAAGAAATTATGGAGCAAAGAACAAAGCGATAAAGATCGCAATGAGCCGACTCACCAGCAAGAGGCTTGCGCCCGAACCTCTCAATGAAAGGTGCCCATTCGCGAATCCCCATTGTGTGGGGGAGAATCGCACTCACCCACTCACGAATATTAGCAACAAGCAGAGGAGGTACTCTCTCGACTGCAAAAACAAAAGCAAACGCTCGACGAGGTCATTAAAGGAAGACGATCGACAACCATCTTAAGAAAAAAATGTGTAAAGTAAAAAGAAAGTAAGACATATGGGCGAAATTCAACGTCTTAGGAAACCTCGCCGGGTTCGACACCACATGCTCTGTTCGGACGTAGAAGAAGTTCTCCCAAAAGCAGCGATTTGCCTTGTCATCCATCTTCACTACCAAACCCTTGGTTCCCCGGTTACGCATGTGAATCATCGAGCCCCTAAGAAAATGGGGGGCGAAGAGGTGAAGCATATGTTGTAAAGAAATTCCTTGGTCGGCCAACTTCGCGTACTTGATAAGCATAAGGAAAAGCTTGTACACGTACGGAGAGAGTTGAGCCGGGCACACCTCATAGAAGCGGCAGAAGTCTACTACCAAGAAGGGAAGGGGAAGCGTGTATCCGATGACAAATGGATACGCATAAAATGTGCAGTAGCCTGGACAGTGTATATGTACTATGTCCCGATCCACCGGAACTAGTTCAATATGATTAGGGATCCCCCATTTGTCTTTGAACACCGTGAGCGCGCAACATCCATCGTAGAAAAAACAGGTTCCGGCTCATCCCCAGCTGGGCAGTTAAAGTCAGTCCTCGCTTTCCACGGGCGGGTAACCACCTCATCCACCGTCATAAGACCCTCGTCCTCCGCCAGTTCCACTCCCTCTTCGAGTAGGGGTATATCATTTTCTGGCATATGAGCATCAACGACTCTATCAGGGTTAGAAGATGCACTAGCCATCTCTTTTTCTTTGATTGCGAGAATCGAGAATAGTAATGGAAAAAAGTAAAGGCCACAAGAATTTTTACAGAGAGGAAAACGTGAGAAACAGAAGGAGAAGAAGAGAAGCTGAAAAAATCTTTCTTGAGCGATTGGGAAGCACAACATTCAAAAAATTTCCCCTATTTATAGGGGCATAAGTACCCTGAGCGGGAAATCCAAATGCCGCCATTTTGAAAATGGAAGGGCCACGGAAAACTATATGATACATAGAAAACGTGTGCCATAATGGCACATGATGAGCTTTAAATGACATTCTGAACTGACGTGATAGTCAGATGCAACTCCCAAAATGTCACGTCGCTACCTCGCAATGAGGTACTTGTCCATTGCCCAAGGTGCCCAAATTTCTCACAAGTTTTCTTATCGACGAAGTCCGCCCATCGAACTCGCCCAAAGACGACCTCAATAGGCAGAGGGATTAACTGTATGAGTCGAAATCTGACCATACGAGAACCGGTGCAAAAAGGAATGGCGATAGGTCGATTAAGCCGTGGTTGTATCCATAAGGCACCATAATGACGGGTATCTCGGCCATGGGCGAGGTCGAACCATCAAAAGGCACGTATTGCGAAGTACATGTCGTGGCATTTAGTGGGGACAACCTAAAGTACAATCGTCAGGTTATGGTACTACGGCCAAGGACTGTTGGATAAAGGGGACTACTTACTATATATATACTGGAGAAGAGAACAAAGAAAGGGGACTCTTGGGGGCTTCTTCTAAAAACAGAGAAGAATGAGAGAATGCTTCGGAGGAAAGCCAAGAGAAGGTTTAGCGCTTGGCTGTTGATCTTTGTAATCCTCATTATTGAATCAATAAAGATTGATCCCATATATGTTAATGGCATTCCTTCTCTTTCTTCTTTACTCGTATGTTACAGAACAATACGTCAAGAATGTAAGCTTGTTATTCATATTTGATACTATTTATAATCTCAAAGAGTTATGAGCTTAATTGTATCCTATTTTCTTGTTTGATATTTTCTGATCTAGAGTTAATTATCTTTGGTTAGGATTTATCCTTTATTTCTAATTAATTCGTTTTAAAAGAATGTTAAGCACTTTTTTTGATAAAACAATATACATATATACTTACTCCCTTCGTTTCAATTTATGTGAACCTATTATTGATCTAATACCTTTAATGTTTTCTAACTTTAACTCAGGAGTTAAATATTTCGTCCTCGTATTTCAAGTCCCATAAATTATTTTGGGACAAAGGAGGTACCAAACAAGAATTGACCCTCAATAGTCTACAAGAACTTCTTTGAATTAATTTCATGAATTATCACTCTAACTCTGACGCTATTGCATCAAAATTTACTAAACAACTTTTTTTAAAGACAAAATTACTAAATTTTTTTTGTAACCAAAAAAATCGGGAGAAATTCAAAAATAGCCAGATTTACAACTGGTCGTTTAAAAATAGCCCAGTTTCAAAAGTAATCGAAATTTAGCCATTTTTCTGTAAAGATAAATCTGAGCAAAAACACTGTTCAAAACTCGGAAAATACGCCAGTATATTATGCTGGAGTTCCAGCATAAGTATACTTGAACTCCAACATATTATACTAGAGTTCCAGGATAAGTATGCGGGAGCTCCAGCATAATATGATGGAGTTCCAGCATAAGTACACTAGAACTCCAGCATAATATAGTGGAGTTCCAGCAAGTATACTGGTCCAGCATAATATACTGGAGTTTGGAGCACCGGTGCTCCAGTTTCCAGGTGCTCCAAACTCCAGTATATTATGCTTGAGCCAATAAAGTATACCGGTCCAGCATAATATGCTGGAGTTTATACATAAGTGCACCGAACTCCAGTATATTATGCTGGATCGGTCTCTATTACAGCAAAATAGTGGCTATTTTTCATTGATTTGGTAAACGTTGGTTATTTTTAAATGACCAGTCCAAAAACTGGCTATCTGTGCTATTTTTACAAAAAAAACACTCAACTATGCCTAACTGTAAAGTCACTAGGAAAAAATAAAAGGGACATTTTTATGATACTCAGGCGAAGTTAAGTAACTTTTTAATTATACAAAATTAGTTAGACTTTTTGTAATAGTTAAACAAAATTAAAATGTTTTTTTTACAAAAAAAAATAGTTTAATAACTTTATTGAAATAATATAAAAATTGATGACTCTCTCTCCTACATATCTACCTTAGTAGGATAAAAGAGCATCTCATTTACCACAAAATGACTTTATTTTGCCTTAGTGGAGGACAAAATCATTAAGCTCTGAAGGAGATTGAGAAAGGGCATGTCAAAAGTCCCATCTCTAGTCAACAAAACATTCCCTTACCCTTGCTTAGGGAAAAAAAGGCTATTTCCAAGTAAAGTTAGGACCCGTTTAGCCATGAAAAAAAAAAATTCTTTCTTTTTTTTTTAAAAAAAAAATTTCACTTTTTTTAAAAAAAAAACAATTTCACTTTTTTTTTAAAAAAAAAATTCACTTTTTTTTTCGGAATTAATATTTGGTTATAAAAATTTTAAATTTCACTTGAAGTTGAGTTTAAGAATTTTTTGAAATTTAAAAAACTCCAAAAAGTTATTTTTTAAAATTTTCACTTGAAAGCACTCACAAAATTAAAAAATAGCTCCAAATAATATCCATATCTAAACATAATTATAATTTTCAATCACCATTTTCAACTTAAATATTTTTTAATTTTTTTTTCGGAATTTAACTTTTTTTATGTCCAAACGCCCACTAAGCTTCATACACTAACGATATGATTGGTTCACTTATAAGATAGACATTAATAAACATTAATTAGTAACTTGATGAAAATAATACCTATAAGAAAATTCAATTGTAGATAAATATATTTACACTGGCAGTGCATATAATTTAAACCTAATAGGACATATACCATTTAGGACAACCTAATCTGCAAAGAGCAATTAAATCTTTGTTTCATAATGACCGACTTGAAAATAAGCTGAACTTTTTGGTGATTAGATAGTTAAAGAGGGTAATTAGGGCATACATGTGACCTGTTAAATATTCCCATAATTACTCGTTTGGAAACATTTGAATATTAAGAGTGATGTAAGAAATTCAACATTGACAACAAAAGGATTTCAAAGGAGGTCCCCTATATATATCATTGCAATTCGAAAAATGAAGTTGCTATATATTTTTTTTTCCGGTTTCCCAGTTGTCTGGTACACGTATTGGAGCTCGACTATATTCGGATTCGTGCCGGATAAGGCCCCATTCGGGGGTAAAGCTCCATACCAAGGATTTTTCCATACCCAGGGCTAGAACTCGCGACCGCTGGTTAAGAGAACAACAAAATGATTTATGCCTTTAAAAAAAAGTATAATTAGTTAAAAAGGAGTAGAAATTATATTGAGATTGTTTGTTAGGAATTTCCAAAACTATATTTGCTAAATTACAGGAAAAAGGGTATCGCGATGCTCTTTTCCTCTTGATAATCATTTCCTCCAAGATATATATAATATCTTGTCCAAGAGACTAATTGGTCCTTTGTCTTTCTACTATTTGTAATAACTGTTCTTTTACCCTATTTATAACAAATGAATATAAATGGATAATTATTTTTTTAACACCTTGCTGCCACACAAAATGAGATAGCTGTGATTCATTTGCTCTTAAGCATTCAAAAAAATGACAGTGATAGCATTTTCATAAATGTAGAAAGTTAAAGTTAAAGCTCTACACCTGAGACTTGACATTCATTTGGTGGAAAATGAACAAACTCATGCCACATTGTGCATTGCAGGTTTGTAAACATTTTTCCTACTTTAGCATGCAATAAGCTCCCAAACCCCTAAAGCAACAACAACAACATATGTGTAACTCAGTGCGTATGTAGACCTTACCCTAAAAAGATAGAGAACCTGTTACCAATAGACCCTCGGCTGAGGAAAGATGAAACAAAGCAATAGCATCAAGCAATAACTTAGTTTAATCAAGTTAGGACTAATAATTTCAGCTTAAGTAAAATCAATAAACAATTAAAGAAACTTAGTTTAACTATCCGAAAATATAGTGAAACTATAGTTAAAACTTCAACATATATGGTGAACACAAAAGATGTTCCAAAATTCGCGCACGCCCTATTTTGTATCGACACTTAGAGCCCGTTTGGACATAAGAAATTTTTTCTTTTTTTTTCCAAAATTTTCATTTTTTTCCAAAATTAGCGTTTGTTCATAAAATTTTCAATTTTCACTTGAAGATGCATTTTGAAAAACTCCAAAAACCTATTTTTTGCAAAATTTTCACTCAAATCACTCACAAAACTTCAAAAACAACCCAAAATTATATTCATGTCCAAACATAACTCAAAATTTCAAATACCGTTTTCACTTGAAAAACTTATTCGCCCTTTTTTGGAATTTAGAAATTCTTATGTCCAAACGCCCACTTAGAGCCCGTTTGGACATAAAATAAAATTCATTTTTTTCGATTTTTTTTTTTTAAAAAAATTCGAAATCAGTGTTTGGCCATAAAATTTTCAATTTTCACTTGAAGATAAATTTTGAAATTTGAAAAACTCAAAAAAACTATTTTTTAAAATTCACTCAGATCACTCACAAAAATTCAAAAACAACCAAAAATTATATTTATGTCCAAACACAACTCTAATTTTCATATATCATTTTCAATTGAAAAAAAAAATTCACTTTTTTCCGGAATTTTACATTGGTTCATTTTCCACACGGTTGACACCACCTTCAATAACATGTATCTTAAGACATACAAAGATAACTCAGTTCACTCTAATGTCCGATCAAAATTTTGCTAAACCCGTGGACTCAAGCTGCTAGTCGAACAATGATACAAACCTGGGGCCATTGCACTTATTGTTGACAAGACTCATAGAAAACTTGCCATCTATTCAACTTTTGCTACTCTCCACCTTTCACTTTTCTCTTCTTTCAATCAAATATAGGAATATCCAAAATTAGATGTGGTTAATATAATCTTCTGTATGATCTATTCAGAATTTAGAGATATTTTTTTTATAACTAGACAATTTATGCTAGCCATAACTGCAATTCTCCCCCTATATCTGAATTTGGAACCGACTATGTTTAGCGAAGTTTACATTGGTTGGTCAGCCTTCTGCTTCCCCAACCCCCAAGTAATGCATAATCTCCAAAAATCGATTTAGACAACCTAGGACACATCACACATGTACACCTTTGGTAATCTATATATCTAATTTCTGCAATTTGAGGCAAAGGTAGGGGTGTACTAATTCAATAAAGGGTCCAATCTTTCAAGCAAAAATCAAACAAGATAATCATCTTGCTTAAGAATGTTTGAATTTTGTCTACCTTTTCTTCCATGTTGTTAAGAATACTTGTTTAAGACCTAGTCTACTTAATCATCATAGGTTTCATTTCTCCACTTTGGCTACCTTTTTTGCCCAAGTTTTCAATGCTTATAATTACCAAACTCTTTACACTACTAGTCACTTATATAGACATTGGAAGACAACCCACACAGCCATGATAGTCCTCTATGATCACTTAATTTCCATGGTTTGGACAATCACTCTGCTTCTATTTGGCTATTCTTGATTTCTATAAGAGGATCACTTATGAGTCGCAAAAAGCAGGAATGAGATTTTATCCTATAAGAGGAACCAAACTAAGCATAAAGATTTTATAAGTTTTACTGCAGCTGGAGGCAATCCAAGCACTGGATAAGAGAATTGATATGATGAATATATGAATCCGTCTATTAATCAAGATGAACATATATTTATTGTACATACAAGTACTTAGCATGCTGAACAGATTATCTCCTCAATAGATTTATTTCTACCCAAAAAACCATGGTGTATACATCTTAGATGCCACATTAATAATACTGCATAATTTTTACCTTGTAAAAAGGGGAAAGGAAACCAATGAAACGATAGGGCAATACTGATACAGATGCACAACAGAGTAACGACACCATTCTTACTGCCACGGCATCAGTTCTCCAATTCAATCAAATAATGTTTGAAAGAAAGGAATAAAGGCGAAAGCAGTGAAAGAAGGATACCTTGTGCCCCTAGCATCACTTAGCTGACATGAGTGTCAAGTGCAGGAGAAAGATGAATCTAAAAAGAAGTGCATAAGATAATCGACTAATTTATAAAATATGGGAAATTAATAAGTGGGGATCACTACGCTGTCAATGTATCATGTACTTGGGAACACAACGATTTATCACTTTATATTATCATCTGTTCTTGATCCTGGTTGATCTAGGATATTCTTGCAAAAAAAGTGAAATCCAAAGCAAAGACCAGAATTAAACAACCCACCTCTGGAAATTGAAAATAAGCAGATAAAGAACATTGTATACCAAACAAATTAATCAGTGGTCTCCATAAACAGCTAATAATTTTGTTAATTTCTCACCCTTCATTGAACATTATCTGAAAGTACGATTCTCTAACGGTTGGAAAATTCAGATAATTGATTCAACAATTTACAGTTCAGAGATGCCAAGACCACTTGGATTGATGTGGAAACCTGACAAGTGAATACACCTGCTTGGAACATTAAGCAAATATTATGGCCAAAAGAGAAGGAACACGGACCAGTCCATGAAAATAAACCAGAGTTCTGTCATACCTAGTAAACTATGACTTTCACTTTGAAATGCAACAAAGAATTGCCGATATGCATCAAAGAGCTAAACGCCATCTTCTATCCATAAAATAACTGATGACTAAGGTTCTTGCTTGACCTGCATTGAGAGACATCATGCTAGGTGAACGTCAACATCAAAATAAAAGACATAAAAGAATTGTGAGTACTAAAGATGGGGGGAAAAAATCCTACTGCAGTGGGATTTTCTTCTTCAGTCAGCATGCTCCCGGAAACGTATGATATTGTTGATAAAGCTCCTCTCGCGACGATAGCTGAAGATTAAGATAGATAAGACGCAGAAATACACACGTCATGCTTTTCAGAATACAATTTAGTTATAGGACTTCCAAATTGGAGCATTTAAGTTTTGATGTTCTGTATTTGAGCCTAGTTCACTACACTTCTAGTCCACAGAGTGCATTGGACAACAAAATGTTAGCGCTGCAAAGGTCATTTTCGTAAGTTCCCTACAAACTTACATGATAAAGGCTGCTAGCATGAAACTGGTGATGCCCACTATGAAGTGAACACTAAATGTCTTCCAGAAGTCATCCCGATCCAAAAATAACTTTTCTGAAATTAGAGTGACTACTCCAGAAAGAAGCAGAAATGTCCAACCAGAGGGAAGGCAGCTACGAAAGGAAAATGAGGACGAACCCTGAGAAAAAAAATCCAAAGAATAGATCATCGTCTGCATCCAAGGAATTTTGTGACTTCTGAATTACTTAAATATCCAAAATCCTCAAGCATCAGGAAAATTTCTTGATTTTGATGATGTAAAGCAAAATAATTTCACAAGCTTAGCAAATACCTGGAAATAGTTCCTGATGAATATTGCTGAGTAAGTAATCCTTAAAGCCATATCTTTCAACAAGTCAAGGAACTAGAGGTTACAAACATGATATTCACTAACCACAACGACCTAATCAGAACACACCACCAAACTGTAAGACCTTGCCTTATTTGTGAACCAAGATCTGCAGTGCGAACACTGATCAACAATTTTCAAAAAAAAAAGAAAAAAAAGAAAAGAAAAGGCAAACACTGTCAGAATTCCAGGAAAAGAAGAAATCTAATACTTTAATGCATCAAGAAAGGATACTCAAAGAATTTGCTAAAATCAACCCAATTGCACCAGCTGAACGTATAAGAGAAACATTCAACACCAGGTAAATCAGTGAAAACACAAGCAAGGAATCATTTGAGCGTTTGAGTTGAATCTCATTTGCTACTGCATGCAAAAAAGCTTCAGATGTTCCTGCACCAAAGACAAAGAAAAACTCGACAATTTCAGAATAGTATCTGTAAACCTTAATGGTGGTAAAGCTAAATAAAACTTTAATAGGCCAGGGCAAATTCAACATATCGTCTTCACAAGCCAAAAGCAAATACAGAGCAAATCAGCGGTACAATCTTTTGGGCACATCATTGCAATTAATAATGCAGTTTGCAAAACGAGAAGGGAACATACTTCATTGTAGATCTCAGCTACTTGAAAACGAATATATAAGCTTTCTATCCGTTATGTAAAAGTAATAAGTAGCCTTATCAGACAAAAGTCAAAGGAATAAACAGCTTCATAAATAATAAAATTAATAAAAAATCAAATTTGTACGAAAAAATGAGCTAAAACCTCCAATAATAATTCATAAAAGCAGTGCCGGAAACAAAATTCCCGAATGCTCCACACACCATTTAAGAGAGGTGTCCATCAAATGGCATTTGAACATGTTAAGAAATAGTAACTAAATAAATCAAAAAGTCTTTATCAAAAATAAAATAAAATAAATCAAAATGTCCCCTCTCTAACATTATAAGCTTTTAGATGAGGTGATTCACACAATTTCACATGGTATCACTGAGTTCAAGCCGCACCATCATCCATTAATAAAAAGTATATTCACATGCTTGTCCAATAAAAATTATCAGGCTAGCACGTGAGAAGGCGTGCTAAGACATAATTAAGTAAATAAAAGTGCACGCTCTAACAGTTTAAACTTTCACGCAATTTAATAAGACAAGAGAAACTTGCCAATAGTTTCTTCTCTGCCAAAAAAGTCAGACAAAAGTCACCAATTTCAAAAGCATGCATCAAGGTTGTAGCGCTTCAACAATAAATGACTGGTGGATAAACATGGCCAGATTCCAGTTAAGAGCTTCAGCTGTGCTTTGCCAAAATTTATCAGAAAGCTCAAAAACTGCATCCCTCACAGAAATTTCAAACATGAACAGTACTCTTATCAAAGAAACTTTTGCCGTGGAGGCTGCAGCAGTACAGTTAATTACAAACTCAAACACATTAAAACAGAAGTCCAAAGTTGGGAATTCCAATCTTCACAACCTTTTATCCCATATATATACAGCTCTGTCCCCACATCACTATTTACTAAATTTGAAGTTTCACCGGACCTTCTTAATTATCATCATACACTGCTTCTTGCTTCATAAGATAATCCTACTACAGTTACGCCTCAGCCTCAAAAAGTTGGGATCGCTTATATGAAACTCACTTATCATGTTACTCCATTTAAACTCATCTCGTGCCAACTTCATAAGATAATCCCGTTGCTAAAACTAGTTTGTTTTCCAGAGTTTTCGACATTCTTCAGCCTTATTTAGTGAGTGCTATAGGTTGATTAGGTGCCTAGTATCACATTTGAGTGTATGGAAGTAAATCAGCTCCAATTCATGTGCTATGGCCCGGTTATAAATACAAAGGAATCACAGAAGCACCAATGCATATGGGCTGCCCAAAGTAAAAATCTACAGAGTTGAGAAGTCGTCAAAAGTCCACAATATTTCATGAGAAAAAACATTTCATTTCTGAACTAGAAAACCTATAGTAAATCTCAGGGTAACTACTTAAATTAAATCCTAAGCACTAAAATAATTAATGAAAAGGAAGGAGAGAAATAGGATCCGTTCTAGACCTTCAAAAATATTTGACAGTTGCTGAAGGGGTCCCTCAATTTTCAGTATTACAGAAACCTTTCAGCATGGGATTTCTTTTGCTGCTCACTTGGCCTTACTCACATAAAATACGGACCGAAACAGTTTATTTGGGATCATTTATCTTATTAATCAGTAATTCTATCAAATTTGTTTCATTAACTCTAATTGGTTTTAGTTATTATATAGCAGCGATAACTATGTAACATTTTCATGGAAGTCATTATTTTCTAATTAATTATTCAATATTCACTTATTTAAGATATTATAATAATTTTCTATTATGAAACCAAACACGACCTTACCATTCATAGCCAACAGAATAACATAGAGGAAATAGTATCGTAGAGCTGTTGAAGCTTCTCCATCACTCCACTTGCGACCATACAGCAATCTGACGAAAGAGTAGGAATAGCTAGGGCCAAAGGCCATGACAACCAAACCTACAAGACAAGCAGGTTTGAGAATGAAGATGAGCTATTTAGAGTCTAATTCGTTTTGAAAACCTAAGAGCCAAAATGAAATAAAAATTTGCCAAGTTTTTCCGTGTAATATATACAAGCAGCAAGTGAAACATAACGTGCGTCAATTTATTGTTTGAGGCATATTTATCAAAAAGAGAAGAATTAGTTTGAAGCATATGGTAATGATGCTGATAAACGAAGCAAATGCCCCAGCAAAAGCAAGTCTAGAGAACATATCATATTTTGGAAGCTGCCTATTTCAGTGGCAGCCAGAAAGCAAGTCTTCTACAAATTTTAGAGTCTTAGTTAAGTCATAACATCTCAAATGCTGAGTCTTGTACATCGGCCTCTATCTTTTGAGGCTTTCAAGTACTTTTTTTCTTAGGTAGATTATGAATTTGTCACCACAATAGTCGTGTGCCTGAAAGAAGATGTTTTTAGTTCAGGTTTTTATTAGCTTCAAGATTAAATAGTCCATTCCACCCACTAAAAGGGCCACTTCTGCAATAAAGACTGGCATAGCAAACGATTGAGTTTGGATCCATACAGAGTTGAGGAGATTTTTCTTTCTGGGATAATGCAGAAAAAGTTTTGTCTTCACATTATCATAATGGCACCAACAACATGCTACATTTAACTTTACAAAAGATTTCATCTTTAGAGCTCCCAAAGAATACATAAAAGTGTCTAAGCAATTTAAATCTCTGTTGCATAAAAAACAGTTAAATAACAATGCTTTAATCTATATAGCTTGTCCTTCAAACACCTCGCATTTCTCATTCCAGATAACCCATATAATGCGAAAGGGAGAAATGTCTCACATTTTTCTGCCATATTATACAGGACTGTATAAAGAGTAATTAAGAAGGAATGAGAGGATCCTTACTCTTATCTTAAGATTCAGGATTACCCTCCACAAACCCGAGGACACAGGGCAATGCAACAAAAGATGATCAACTTCCTCCCCTGAGTTTTTACACATGTAGCACCAACTAACAAGTGTGATTCCTCTCTTTCGCAGATTCTCAACAGTCAAGATCACTCCCCTCGCCGCTAGCCATGCAAAAAAGCACACCTTCGTGGGCGCTTTAGGAATCCAGATCGAGGAGTATGGAAAAGTGGCCTCCTCTCTCACTAACAAACTTTGGTAAAAGGACTTTACGGTGAACAAATCATCGCCACGCAACCCCCATCTCCAAGAATCACAAGATGGCTAGGGCCTGTCTTGCCCATACAGCAGTGCCAACAAATCTTGGAGCTCCGCAATCTCCCAATCTTGCATGTTCCTTCTAAATGAGAGGTCTCATACTACCTCCCCCCATGCTCCTTGCGAATCTGTTGAACCATCAATTCCTTCTGGTTTGATACTCTGAAGACGTGGGGAAAGAGACCCTCAGAGTATCCTCTCCACACCACCTATGATTCCAAAAGCTGATTCTCCTTCCATCTCTCACCCTATAAGTGATGTTGCCATTGAAGGCTTCCCAATTCTTCATGATGCTCCTCCACATGCCACACCCGAAAGGTGCTGTGATCGCCTTGGTACTCCAACCCCCTCCCATGGAATCGTACTTTTCTACTATGACCTCCCTCCATAGAGCATGCTCTTCTACCCTGAATCTCCACAGCCACTTCCCTAACAAAGCTCTGTTGAATACCCTAAGATCTTTTACTCCAAGTCCACCCCACTTCTTTGGGGAAGTGACTGTCTGCTAATTCACTAGATGACAATTTCTAGTTCCATCCACCGTATCCCAAAGAAAATTCCTTTGAAGCCGCTCCAGTTTTTCTGTGATGCTCACAGGAGCTTGCAACAGGGACAAGTAATAGGTGGGCATACTCGATAAGGTGCTTTTAATAAGCACTTCCTTACCGCCATTTGACACCGTTTCTACCAGCCTGCTAATCTTTTTTCAACCCTTCCAATCCCTGGATTCCAAGCCGTAGTATCCTCTCAAGAAGCCTCCGCCAGCCGCACGATCCATCATTTTACTCAGAGCATCCATCACTAGAATGAATAGCACGGGGATAGGGAGTCACCTTGCCTGAGACCCCTGGAGCTGCCATAGAAACCACACGGGCTACCATTAACCAGGACAGAGAATTTGACTGAGGAAATGCAGAACTTGATCCATCCCCTCCATCTTACCCCAAACCCCATCCGCATCATCATGAAATCTAGGAACTCCCAATTGACATGGTCGAAAGCCTTCTCAAGGTCCAACTTGCATAGTAAGTCGGGTTCTCTATTTTTTCTTCTGGAGTCTACAAGTTCATTTGCCATCAAAGCAGCGTCCAGGATCTGCTTACCTTCCACAAACGCATTTTGGGAGGAAGAAACAGACACGTCAAGAACTTTCTTGAGTCTATTAGATAGCACTTTAGAAATAATCTTGTAAATGCTCCCCGCGAGACTAATAGGCTTGTAGTCTCTGATACAAGATGCGTCTTCTTTCTTAGGCACAATGGTAATAAGAGAAGCATTGATACTTCACTTGAAAGCACCATTCACGTGGAAGTATTCAACGGCTTCCATCAACTCCCCCTTAATGGTGTCCCAACAGAGCTGGAAGAAAGCCAAGGAGAAACCATCAGGCCCGGGGGCCTTATCACCAGCACAACTCGACACAGCCCCGTGTACCTCCTCCTCCTCGAAAGCCCTCTCTAGCCCCTTTTACCTCCTCCTCTCCCTCAATCCTCACCCCATCAACAACTAAGAACTCTATGAAGTTTCTCCTTCGATTTGCAACCGCAACCCTATGGAAAAACTTGGTATTCGAATCCCCCTCCTTTAACCAGAGCGCCCTCGATTTTTGCCGCCAACTAGTCTCCTGAGCTATTGCTAACTCGACTATTTCCCTCTTAACCTCCCCCAGTCTCGCTTTCTCAGATTCATCTAACTCTCTCGCCCCTTCCCCTCTCTCTAATTTCCCCAATTCATGCATGAGCTCTCTCATTTTAACCTCTACCCTCCCAAAAACCTATTTATTCCACCTTATAATATCTCCCTTGAGCAATTTAAGTTTCTTCGAAAGACGGAATGAAGGTGTCCCTGATACCCCGTAGCTTGTCCACCATTCTTTCACTTTGTCACCAAATCCTGGCACTTTCAATCACATGTTCTCGAATCGGAAAGGAGCACGCACAAGCAAATGATCCGAAGTCAGCCTAGGTAAAGGAATCTGCAGTACATTCGGCACCAGCTCATCCCAGAAGGCGATATCAGTTCTATCAAGTCTAGACCTTGAGTTGGAATCCTCCACCCTGGCCCAAGTAAACCTTTCCCTTGACAGAGGAAGGTCAATGAGAAAGTGATCATTGATGAAGTCACAAAACTCCTCCATGGCCCTCGAAATCAGGCTACACCCTAATCTCTCCTCCGGGAATCTAATAGTGTTAAAAGTCTCCCCCTAGAACTCATGGAATGTCCCATTCCCTCATAACATTGGTTAGTTCCTCCCAAAAAGACACCTTGGACCCTTCTCCTATCGGTCCGTACACTCCCCAAATCCCCACTCCACCCCAGTCACTCTATCTTTGACAAGAGCTGCTAAAGAAAAAACTCCATTCTTAATCTCCTTTACCTCCAAGCTTCTATCATCCCACATAAGAAGAATGCCCCAGGCACTTCCCGCTGCTGGGACCCAGTCATATTTTACCCAACTACCTCTCCAAACACTCCTCACAAACGCATCCGACAAAACTTCCATTTTGGTCTCCTGAAAACAAACTAGGTTGGCACCCCACTCTCTAACTCCCACTTTGATGATGACCCTTTTGTTTGGGTCATTCATCCCCCTCACACTCTAAGAAAGAATCTTAACTTCCATAAGTAACAATATCCCCCTTTTTCCCACCCCCCCTAGCCGAGCTCCCTTACTCCCTGTCATACACCCGGCCCCTTCTTTGGTACACCACTACATCCCCTAAATTATTTTGCTTAACACCTTGACCCAACTCCCTCCCTGCACCATCATAAAAAGGTTGTTGCTCAATCTCCTTTAACAGTTCTAACACCCTATCTTCCTTCCCTTCAAAAGAAACACCTAAAATTTTCCCGGAGTTTAATAGTTTATCCTCCTTCAGAAGGACATATCCCCTCCTCCAATCCGTGACGAAATTGGACAGGCATCTTCTATATGTACCTTTTCCTTGCTCCTACCGGAGGAATACAAGACCATAGCATTGCTAGCAATAGGAACTTTAGGTGCCGGAAGGGTCTCACCATTTCCTTGAAAGGCACCAACCTCTGAGATTAACACCCCACTACTATAGGAATGTCCAGAAACGCCAACAGTGTAGCGGGAAGGAAGAGAGCATGGAACCCTTGGCGGCATCTTAACAGGAATTGTTGGTCCGACAGTAACATCAATTGGGGCATGCGCAACAATCTCCCCAGAAGAAGGAGCTTAAAGTGTAACCTCAGCACAGCTACGCACAAGAGAAGATGAGATGGCGATGGAGTTGGGTCCATCAGAGGCGGGAGGCCGTGAAATAACACCACCAGCTTTAGCCGGTGTGGCCCCTGAAGTAACGGCCATCGAAGAGGGCGCGGGACACTAGAGCTCGGAGAAGAAATATCACTGTTGTGAAGCACCAATGGCAGAAGAAGAAGGAGCAATTGTTCCCATATACTTAGTAGCCTTATCATACGCAGCTTGAAATAATTTGGGCCCCTTAGGATCAATTCTAATATAATTGGGAAATGTTGTTGGGCCCATGTGTGGATGCCCAGGCCTATACTTGCTGAAAACTTGTCGGCCCTATGATGATTAAAAGAGGACCGGCCCATTCTGCCTTTCCAGCCCGCATCACTAACCCAAGGGCATTCACGTCTTTTCCTCCTGATAAAATTTTGTCTTTCTTCTCCCAAATTCAGACCCCCCGTCTCTTCTCCATCTATATTCTGATTCCTGCTTAGCCCGCTGATCCAGTGAGCCCTCCCCTCTCTTCTATTTGACCTACCATTTTATTCCGCCACTATCATAGGCATAAAGATAGGGCGAAATTCAGGGCTCAACAAAACCCTATAATTCAAGTAGCCATCGTCCACCACAGTGGAGACAGGGATTCTGCCCCCTTTCCTCAACACAATCCTCACACGCGAGTGATCGTGTAGGCTGCAAGTGACATCAATAAAGCCCCCACAGATTTCCCCAATCTTCTTAAATAGGTCAAGACACCAAAGATGTACCGGGAGACCCACCATGTTGACCACCAATGTTTCGCCGGTGAAACGAGGGTCGAGACACCCATCGTGCTCCACCCATCTGTCTAGCTTTAAGAAGTTCCCATCGAACCACCTGTTTCCTCTGACAGGAATTTCTGAAGCTTGAGACTCAAAGACAGATGGAAAGAGATATTGCGTGTCCCCCAGTTGCGATATTTTCAGCTTGTCCTTGACGTTCCATGCCTCTGCTGCCCAGTTCCTAACAGCCTCTGGAGAACCAACCTATTTGGAGAAAGATCCAATCAAACAAGATTCCAAGAAACCCTTTCGCCTGAGAGTGTGCTCCTCGGACAGCGAGAAGTGCGGGTCCTGCCCTACGTCGAGCTTTCGATAGCATCTTCCCCAAGTTCTAGGGCTGGCCTAGAGGCAGCTTTGATGAAAGACATGTTTTCCAGTTTTCTTGATTCTATAGAGAATTAGGAGCTTCTCTTTGTAGAATCCATCATATTCTAAATGCGGCTGTCCCAAAAGCCTCGCGAAGAGGCTGACTAAAGAAGAAGAAGTGAGATCAGGCCGGAAAAAGCCTCACCCGTCGCCGGAAAATAGAGAAAGTCGTCGGATTTTGGAGATTGATGGATGGGTAGGCTCGGAATAGCCTCACGAAGAGGCTGTCTTAAGAAAAAATTTTGAGAACTGGCCAGAATCTTCCTCACGCGTCGGCGCGTGGCTGAAGCGCCGCCAGACCTCGGCCGCGCGTGAGGGCGCGTGGGTGGGCGATCGCCGGAGTTTTTTGCTGGGAAATGGTCGCGACTGGCTTGGCTATTGGAGGGTAAGGGAAAGATTTTAAAAGAAACGATGTACCTTAACAAGATCTACATTTTCTGAGGTTACACGTTATGTCCATGGTGGGTGAAGATGGAGATTGGAGGAGGATGATGGCCATGGCTGTTTAGGTGAAGGAAGAGGAAGAGATGTGGAGGAATCCGACATGGAAAGGCCTACAGAAGTCCATTTAAGACCAAAACGTCTAATTGTTTTTCTTGCCAATATTTGCTAAGACAACATGTCAGGAAAAATTGAGACTTGGCTAAAACTACTAGAAAATTTTGATTATGAGCCAGTAGGATAAGTAAATGTAGGTAACGACGAGTCCAGCTCTATAGCTACAACGATTTCCAAAACAGATGCGAAAAACAAATAAAAATGAAAAAAGAGAAGATCAAAGTAATGTTGAAGCAAGTTCAATTATGTAAGATGTCATAGTTACCTATTAGTAAAACAAGTTTCAAAGCCTCAGTCAAACTTTTTCCCAATTTCTTTTGCTTCTGCGTGTCTTCACCTGCCAGAACAGTGAAACAGCTGAGGTATCAAATTGCCACTTCAAATTGAATGAGAGAAGAAATCAGCATAAAGTTAAAATTTTGGTTTATAACTTTGTGGTGGTGACAAACACCAAAAATGCAATATCATAGACACGGTTAAGTAAATGGTAGCAAGTTTGGAGATGAAGCTCTATGTCATGGCTGATATATAGCTATTGATTGGGTTTTGGTGCACTAAACCAGAATTCTTGGAGAATACATTATAAATTTTTGTCATCAAGTCAAAGAAGCTTTTTAGGAAAAATAAGACGGTCTTTTGCCTTGTGCTGTCGAAGTCAGTTTTTCTTCTAATACCAGTTTTTTTAAGAAATTAAGATTAAGGCCGACAGATTGAGATGTTGGAAGAGGTTAAGTCTGACAAGTACACATTCATGTTAGAAAATACCTGGTTCATGGAAGTAATAACCAAGCAAAAGAAATAAATACACCAAGTAGCATCAGAAAATAACCAAAAGCAATAGTTCATGTAGGTTGTTAAGGTTAAAGAAAAAGATAAGCTCATTCATCTATTTCTTAGCTTCTGTGCAAAATCCTGAAAAGTCAAATGAGAAATGTAAAACATGCTCATAACTAGTAAAAACCAGTATAACCTTTGGTTCAAAAGTATTTCTTAATAGGCATGGCATCACTTGAGGAACCACCATTCTATCTGCGTCCTGTCTTTCAATAAGGCATGAAAAGCTTCCATAGGAGCCAATCAATAAATCATGTTAAGAACAGGATCTGTAGGGCGAAAAGAGGTATGTAGAAGGATGATTATTTGTCATTTTCCTGTTTGGTAAGTAAGCAAAAATGGGTCATCTAACCTCCCAAATCTAGAAAGAAAAGGAGGAATTCTTATATCTTTTACTTTCCTAATAATTGTATCACAATATATGAACAATAATGCAACTAAGGAAGTAACTTGATGAATTTCCCTTTCCTTACACTTCACCTCCCCCTTGTGAAATCAAATTAGCATTACTCACCACAATAACAACTAAGCAAGATTTAGGAAAACATAACAACAACAACAAACCCAGTGGACTCCCACTATGATTTAGAAAAACATATGAATTGAAAAAATAAAATGATTAGATGATGTCCTATAACCAACAGGAGTCCTCAGAGGAAGGTGAATAAACCTGATGCAGACCTTGCAAATGTAGCATATGAACTTTCTTCAAATGGGAGAAATACCAGCCTAACCACTAAGCTGCCTGAAAAATCAATTATATGTTTGTATCTGGTAAAAAATATGACCTGTTTAAGCAATATGCTGCTTTGTTAAGAAAGGCGGCAAGTAGAAGGCAATAGTAGTTAGCCAAAGCATACCTAGTTTGTCTACAAGCCCATATACTGCTTGATTATATGGTGTGTCCAACCACACAAGAACCATCTTTTCTCCTTCTTGAAGAAGCAACTTGCGGAAAGATTGAAAGGTAAACAACATACACATTTTTGAAAGTTGCTTATCAACGCCTCCATTTCCTACACTAATAGGATATTGATTGTCAAATAAAATAAATTCCAATCACAAGAAGAAAAGAGCTGTCAATATAAGAGAGGAGGGCAGAGAGATTGTGTGAACAAAGTTAAACAATCTATAGAACCAAACAAGAGCAGGCTTCCATTCATCCCTTTGTATTTCTTGTAGCCACGTCCCCTGACACTCCACTTCCAAAAGAAGGAATCCCCCCCCCCCCGGCGTCTCTCTCTCTCTCTATATATATATATGTTTTTGTGCTTTGTCTGTAAATTTGCTACAAGCACCAGCTTGTGCGCCTTACTTTACATATCACTTATCAAAAGAAAATATGAAGCGTATAACATGCATGCGAAACAAAAGAGGATGAGTAACCATTAGAATTCTTACCCAAAAGGGAAGAGATCAGAACTGCTATACATGTGAAAAAGAAGAAAGTAGCCCCAGTAGCCAAAGAACACACATGCTCCAAATGCGACTTGCGACAAGGCAAATACAATTGCTTTCTCCTGAAAGTAAGAAACCTAATCTTAAATATCGGTATAATGCTTTCTCCGGAAGATTTGAAATTTTGATTTTCAATATTTGTCACAATAACTAAATCAAATTAAGTTCAGGCATCCCTGCAAGTAACTCATGCAGGCGTATAAACCTAGGACATGGAACAGTTATGCACAGATTTTATTGAAAGACAATCAGATTAAATAAGACAAGGAACTACAGAAGATAAAAACTCATTCACCTACCAGAAATGGTGGACCAAAAACTAAATAAGCAAATGGAATCATGCCTTTAAAATTTCAATTATCAAAGGAAGAATGTGTGAAATAAGGCACGAGGGATAATATTACTGCAAGTCACAAAATATTTACTGTACTGGCAGCTCCTTCTAGCGATTGAAAGTAACAGAAGCATCACGGAGATGCAACCAAGTACAAAAGTAGGGTCCTTTTAAAAAATGACAGCATCTAACAAAGTCCATCAGAGATTTACATCACTTATATGTTTAAGACTACACCAAAACTAGATTAACTAAACATTAGCCTTCAAACTATGTAGATGGGTGGCAAAACATTGTTTCTGCACACATTCAATGGTCTTTGGCATTTCATCAAAGCCATTTTTTAGGACTAAATTTCATAAACTAACGCAATATAATTACTACTCATAGTGAAATTCAATCCTCAAGAGGTATTATTCCATTGAGCAACATTAGAATCCATCTTTTTGCATAAACAATTTAAGGCAGTAATTCATGTTATAGATGAACACGATTGAAAAGCACCTAACAGTAAACTCACTTAAACTTTACTGTAAATAGATAAAAGTAAAGACGGAAAAATACAAAATAGTAAATAATGGAGGCAACAAATTGTTGTTTACCATGCCAGGTAGCTTTAATATGAGGATGTAGGTAGCTATGCAACGTGAAAGGGTTGCTGCACTCTCAACAATCAGACGTAACTTAAGGAGAAGCAAATTCTGAGATAAGATGTAAAAGGGTTCGGCTAGTAGCTCCAGCATACATGCAAAACCTGCTCAATGGATATAAAATTTCCAATAAAAATGAAAAAGTCAGACGAGAATTTTTTCCCAAAGTCACAAAATCAACTTTAGGGACAGTCTAATACATGATATATTCAACTCTCAGACCTCCAACCAGATGTAGGTAGAAGAAACGGTTCTAAGTAGGTCAGGATTATGTTAAAATGACATTGAAGCCAAAGACATACAACCAATGAATAATGATTTCAGAAGGGCATACATACAATCCCTCACAAGTGACAGATGCAACCATGGAAACAGAGTTCTTTTTGGGTTTTTTATTATAAGTAACCATGGAAAGCATGGGTTTCCTAACTCATATTGATAACCAGTTTGTAGAATAGGCACACAACACAATGCTTTAAAAGTCTGTATATCAAAGTTTAAGCTCACCATTTATCCATATAGCCTGTGCGTATTGACTAGAATAACTTAATTCTTGCCACCATAAAACAAAAAGGCATCCTGAAAACATGACAATTATTCCCAAAGGGAGGGTCATCCATGCTACTTTCAACAATTTTGCTGCATTTTCTCTCCTTGATGATCCGCCACTGCAATTTAAACACAATGACTTCCAAACTTCAAAAGCAGATCCAACATATATATTTATATATATATATATATATATATATATTGAAAGTCTCAAAGAAGAAACAGAATGCTAGAAATAAATGATAAAAGAACCTTCATGTACTCATCTTGATGGAACTACACAATGTCAAACCAGATAGACTACATCCTCTATTTTCTTAACTTTAGGGGGCTGTTAGCTAATTGAACGTTATATTAGGAGTGCCATCTGAATGGTCAAACATCTGACATTTGGTTTCCTAAAATGTCGTATCCTAGCCCTGTTTCACATATTTATACTGAGAATTAAAAATCTTAGCCACCTATGTGCTCTCGTCTTTGTCAAAGGCCTCTAGAAAGTTTCACATGCTTATCCACATTGTCACAGTCGTGGAACTCCTTCTCCAAAAAGGACTTTTACATTTTTTATGTCAATGCTGAGAGAAAGCAGTGAATTTTGTGGAGAAAACAGGAAAAAAGTAAGAGCAGTGGATGATTTTACAAACTTTTTGAGCTCTTTGCAACTTAAACGGAAATCTTTGGTAATATACCTACCTGGTGCTTGTGTAAGTACAAATAAAACATGTTCTTTTTAAAGAAGTTTAATCTGGAGATTAGTTTCACCACTATTCAATTGGTAAATAACAAGCATAATTAGGTATAAGTAGTCGCCTGGCCTGGTCACTGCGACCCCCTTTGTGAGGAGGCATCCCTTTTCCCGAATTACAATATTGATCACATAAAACAGATTTTCATAATTTCACGACAAAAATATAAAAGAACATTTTATTGACTATGACCGTAACAACTTGAAGCAAAATATATACTTATTACACGAGACAAGCATTAAACTCTCTAGTTTCAATATAGAGAGAGACAGAGTTGCAAATGCTTCTATTGATTTGATAATTTTTTATTTTTTTTTGAGAAGGTAACATATTTGTATATTAACATATAGACTTCACTAAATTTGTGAAGTCACTCATAATTACAAAAGGAGTGCCCAAAAAGAAAATCAAAACACTTATAATCCTTGGTCTTCTCACAAGGAATTTAGCACATCAAAAATGGATTCATGATCCTCCAAAAGCTTTCCTTTACACCAAAAATAGAAAAGAGCTAGACATTTCATCTTCGTCTTCTGGATGTTACTGGACTTGTTTTCAAAATATCTCTAATTTCTCTCTTCCAAATTTTCCATCATATGCCGGCTGGGACATTCTCTATCTCTCTTTATAACTAGAAAGGTTGCCCTCTTTATTCCAGCAAGCTAGAACATCAAGAATTCTTCCCGGCATTGCCCATAAAATTCCCCTTAAGCTGATAAAAATTCTCCATATTTGTACAGTGAATTTGCAATGCAAAAGGAGATGACTAATTGTCTCTGCTTCCTCTCCACATAAGTAACATCTAGAGCACAAGTGAAACCTCTCTTAATTAGATTATCATGTGTTACAACCGCTTCTTTTGCTAGTAACCATGTAAAGCAAGCAACCTTGTAAAGGATTTTTACTTTCCATATCATCTTCCATGGCCAACATCCAGCCTGGTTATTAGATAGGTTGAATTCCTTATAAGCAGACTTAACGGAAAACTTCCCTTGCCTATTCCCTTGCCATATGATAAGATCTTGATTAGAGTTGATTCAACTGAATAACTCCAAAGTATTGTAAAACTCTATTACTCTGTCAAGCTCCCAACTATTTAGAAGTCTTCTGAAGGTAAGATTCCAACCTTGATTAGTCCATGCCTCATCTAGTGTTGCTTGTTGTTGATTCAAAGTATATATGTCGGGAAAAAGTAGCTTCAAAGGTCCTTGGCCTAGCCAATTGTCATCCCACAAGAAAATCTTTATACCATTTCCTACTTTGAATTTGGACTTGTTAATCACTTTTGGCCACAACTTCCACAAACTGACACCATATGGACTTCTCACTGGTTTGGTTGTCCATTTTTCTTCCATTCCATACTTGTCCCTAGCGACCTCTCTCCACAGTGATTGATTGCTCGTCCGCCGCAAATTTCCATAGCCACTTCATCATCAAACTATGATTCTGAACTTTTAGGAATCATTAAGGCTCTTTTCAAATATTCCTTGATCATAAAAGTTCTGAACAACATCTACCACTTCCCTTTTAACCACTTCCCAGTAATTAGTGAAGAAGGCCATTGAGAATCTATTTGGGCCAGGTGCTTTGTCTCCAGCACATGCCTTTACACTATCCCATATCCCATGTTCTCCAAAGGGGCTTTGTAGCATTAAGTTATCTTACTATTTCTGATGGTACCTAGTGGTCTCCACTCCTCTTCTTCTGTGTAGAGGTTTTGGTAAAATCTGATAACCTCCCTCTTGATATCTTCTGGATTCTGCAAAGATTCACCGTCTACTATTAACTGATCAATATTGTTATATCTCCTGTGAGTATTAGCTGTTATGTGGAAGAACTTAGTGTTCCTGTCTCCCTCTTTTAACCAAAGGGCCATGGACCTCAGTCTCCATGCTACTTCTTCATGGTTTGCAATCTCCTCAAACTCCATGGACAAGGAAGTTTTTGTAAATATTTCCTCCTCTGTCAAGCTCCTTCGGTCATGTAAATCTTCCAGCTCTGCAAGTTGGCTGAGGATACTTGCTTTCTGCAGTGCTAAGTTGCCTTGGAAAGTTTTGCTCCATTCTTTAAGCTTTGCCTTCAAGGCTTTAAGTTTAAAAACTAGAATGAAATCAGGCCTTCCTTCACAAGTAAAAGAGTTCCACCATTCTTGTATTCTACCTTTGAATCCTTCAGTCTGCAGCCACCAGTTCTCAAACTTGAAGTATGATTTGACTGGATCCCAACTACACATTGAAGCATCAGTGGGGAATGGTCTGAAGTAACTCTATGAAGCAATGATTGTTTTATGTTTCTAAAATCTTCATTCCAGTCAGCAAAAATCAAAAACCTATCCAGTCTAGCTACTATTACATGCCTGTCACCTTTTCTCCATGTGTATTCACCTCCTCATAGTTGGGTGTCTACCGGTTCCATGTCTTCAATAAAATTATAGAACTCAGTCATAGCTCTTGTGATTCTGGAGCAATTCTTATTCTCTGTCATTAGGAGCATACACGGCTGAAAGATGCCATGTGTATTCCTGAGCCTTTCCTGAAAATTTACAAGTAATTGTGTGTGCTCCCAAACAACAAACTTCCCCCTTCCATATTCTACCATCCCACATTACTACAATACCCCTCTAGTCCCACTAGATTCTAATTGTGCAAATTTCACCCATCTATTACCCCATAATTCTTTTACTATCTTCCTGATATCCCCTTCTATTTTAGATTCTTAGAAACAACTGAGTATCAAACTTTTAATCAATCTCCTTTTTCTAACTCTATTAAGTCCCCTAACATTCCATGAAATAATGTTCACAATCATTGGCTATGACTCATGATGCACCCCCACCCCCCCCTTCTGGTTCCATTGCTCATGAAATTACTTCCAATATCCAGACCTTTCAGCTCTTTGAAACCCTTTTTCTTTGGAGTCTGAGTCACTTGTGTAACTTCTTTCCCTTTATTTGCTTGTCTTCTGTTGTCAATTTTCATGAAAAGCTCCAGTGCTTCTTTCTCGCACCCGTTAAAATCCACCCCAAACTCTTTGCTCAATCTGATGATATTCTGATGCACCCAAATCGATGCCTCAAATTTCGGATCTTCTTCTACCTCTAAGCTTTGATGGTTTAGAGGCACTGCTTCTTCAATTGCCCAGTCCACAAACATATCAGATTCTTTTGATTGCATGTGCATGTTGTATTCCTCTGAATCATATCCCTTCCCTTCGTGCTCAGCAATAATCGACATAGCATTATCCCCGTGAATAGATTCTTGTTGATTTTCCTTTTCTCCATCATTGTCCCTCTTTTCTTCATCTTCTTCTGGTTCGTTGTTATTTTTGTTCACTGGGCTCCACTGCGTAAGTAGTTATTTGATTTCCAACAGAAGGTTCAAAGTGTAGAGCTGCTACCTCTTCATTAAAAGGATCTGGTCTAGGCTTTGTATTTGGCAATTTAAAATCCTTTTCTTCAGATATAAATTGGGCCAAAAAATCTGGGTCCAATTCCTTTAAATTACATTGTTGGGCAGCCTTATTAGTTGTGACTAAAGAGTCATGTGACTAGTCACGTTAATTTTTAGGGATAGGTTGTACTTCTTTCGAACTCCCCACGTGACCCGTCAGAACTGTATAACATTGAGCCTCTCCCCCGATCTTTGCTTATCCTCTATTACTCGCTGGTTCGAACGACTTTCTTCTCCATTTGCATCGGTGTACGTTCTCATCGAAGCTTCACACCAGATCTGGATCTCGAAGACTACCCCTTCAAATTCTACCTTCACTGCTTTTGGGACAGCGGATCCATCTCCTCTAACCTTTATTCTTGCCCATTTCAAGTGATTTTTTAGCTCCGTCTCCTCCTCAGTTTGAATCCAGCCACCACAAAACTCCCCAACTTCTTTGAATACTTTTTGGGACCATAGATGTAACGGAAGCCCTACTAGCATAATCCATGCATGGTTCATCGTCTTATTGCTTGGAACTGATCCCACCGTTGGAGTCCACCATTGAAGCTTAACTTTGTGTTTCTTCAGTACCAATCACTTCTCAAAACATGGTCAGTGATTAATTTCGAAGAGAATTCGAAGAGAAACCGATTCTGGTCCATCTCATAAATATTGGTTCTGTGTGCTTGCTTCCAAGAACTAGATGTCCATCTGCCAATTTCCGATAGAGTTGCAATTTCGAAAATTTCTTCTGGGATGAACCCCACCAAGCACCTGCCTAGCAAATCGTTGCGTGTTAAATCACCAGAGATGCGAATAATGTCTCCTTCTGGTTGGACCGCCGCTTCATTCATTTCTCTGTTTGCCCTTTTATGATTTCTGACTGTGCTTGAGTAAAGAAGACCTTCCTCAATGATTTTGGGAGCATTAATGACATTCGTCCGTACCCCGCTATTAATGAACCTTTCGATTTTTGTTGCAATATCTAACCATCCCGAATTGAATGCCACTTCTGGAACAATAATAACTGACCTCCTCCTGCCTTGGACCGACCATGTTTGTTGTAGTTCCTCGCACATAATATTTCTGAGTAATGTTCCTTGGTTTTCCATCTTCTCACATAGTTTCCCATCATCTTCGATGCTTCTTTTAAATTTTCACATAACCACACCATCGTCTTCCTGCTGAATGTAGTTCTTCTAATTAGATTTCCGACCTCGTTTTGTCCATTCATACCATTCTTCAGCATTGGATGAGCATCTAACAATGTCATATGACTTGAAGCCCACTGCAAAATAGATGATGTTATCCTCCCTCATTGCAGGATTTTCACGTTAGTATGGATGAGCAAAGGACTTTAACTAAAAAAAAAAGAGGACAAAATGAGTTTTAGTCCTGCTGAAACCAAAATGATAATTTTATTTATTGAAGCTAAAAGAAGTTCTGAAATGAAATGCAAAGAACAAAACTAAAAGAAACATGGAAAAAAAATCCAATAGTACCAATAAATGTTGGCCCTCATGCATGCTCGCCTGAAGCCCTCTCGACTAAGAAAAAGCACACAAGTAATGAACAAGTGAAATTGTACAGCATACAACTGCATGATGCACAAAAAAAGATGTTAGACAATTTCTTGTACATAAAACCAAGAAGTCAGGTTGAAAAGTACAATAAAGTATCTGAGTTAATTGGTAACATGTTCTTGAACTCAAATCACCACAAACATCAAAGAAAATTTGGTGAATCGATATGGTACATCAGTACATGTGAATGCAGATGTTGTATTGTCTAGTAACAACCAGTCAGCCACAAAAGCTTATATACAAGAAAAAGAAAAGAAAACCAACTAAAAGCTTACGGCAAGAAAAAGTGAGAAAATTCTTCTCGTTCTCTAATCCACCTAATTTAGTTGACTTCTCCCTATTTTCATATTTCCATGGAGAAGCGGAGGTTGCCATCTTTTATGATTCAATTAACATCAACAGAATAGTGCCAATACCTAAATAAATTTACTATGGAACCTCTCCAGCAAACCATTACGTAGTTCAACTACTTTTTCAGAATATATCCGAAATACTAACTCTCATACAACGACCAATTCATACTTTTTTTGTTCACCTGTTCGGGTTCAGTATAATATAATATGAAATACCACGAAACGAATAACAATTTCCCTTTTCTAAATTTTATCTATAGTAATCTTTCCAAATGGTATTCTCACCCAAGAAGAGTACAACAAGTGAGAACAAACAACTGCAAACCAACTTATTAACAAAATCGCACCTATAATATATTGACATACACATGAAACAACAAAAACAACATAACTTCAATTCCTAACTAGTTGGTGTCGCTTGTAAGAATTTTCTATATTCATTTTTTTCTTTATAAAAGTGGTGTTGGGGCCAGCACCTCAACTACTCTACTTGATACTTGTTACCTCCCACCACTCATCAATACAGGTGTCGGGCAACTCTACCTACCAAGTCTTAGACATATTGAAAAAAATCACCTAGCGTTTTTTGTGTCCCTCGGGATTTGAACTCTGGCCTCCAAGCACCAGGGTTCAGATTTGCGCTTATAAATATATTCATATGCATAAAACAACAAAGCTTCAATCATGAACTAGTTGGGCTCGCTTATAAGAATCCTCTATATTCGTTTTTTATATAGGAGGTGCCAGGCTAGCTTGAGTGTACCTAGTCGATTTCACTGGATACCTGCTATCTACACCAGTACAGGTACCTACCAACGCTCAGGCGGATGGGAAAAAATCACCTAACGTTTATCATCTACCAAGGACCAGGGTGCATCCACTTCATTGATAGCAGGAATGGAGCTAGCCTTTGAGTTACGAGTTCGGCCAAATCTAGTAGCTTTGGTTCAAACCCTGTATTTGTTTTAAGAAATTCATTTGAATATGTATACTTATTGACCGCTAGGCCATACTCTTGGGATCTTCCATATTCAATCTACCTTATTTGGGATCATTTATTTCCAATGCTCAATAATTTACAGCAACAACTACATACCCACTATATTCCCACCAGTGGGGTCTGGGGAAGTTATTTGTATCCTTACTCCTACCTTGTGCAGGTATAGAGGTTGTTTTCGATGGACCCTCGGCTCAAGGATGCTCAATAATTTGTCTTTTTGAATTGAGAAACACCTTCTAATTGGATCACTTACTCTATGGGAAGATGATAATTACTGAGAATTACAAAAATTAAAAGTTAAAAAAAATGGATATGATATAGAACAATGATTAAATTAGAATATCACCGCATAGTCTTCTTCAGTGAGGTGCCGAACGATCCAAGAGTTGAATATGAATGGTATTCCCCTTGATAAAAATTGAGTAGCTACAAATATAAACACATTACTAAACAAATATGTGAAATTGAACGGGGATAAAGTGAGAAGAAAAATTAACTGACCGAGCAAGTACTTGAACGTGTGAGATAAATTCGCCGGACGCTCTCCATTTTCACTTGATTTTGACATTGCTTAAACTGTTTCTCCTGTAATGTCTATTGATTAAGAAAGTGAATGAGCCGTGAAATTCGATTTAGTTGTTGAACGGCTCGACGTGGTTTATATAGTAAATAGTTGGACCGGGTTTATTTGGAGAAGTTCTAATTTTTTTCATTCCTGTGTACTATTGGAAACTTTATTACACTAAATGTTCATATTTACTAAATTACCCTACCTACGCAAGTTTTGTTTACAAAATATATAGGCGAAATGGCTTCCTAGCCACTTAAACTTGTCGGTTTTTTTAAAGCCGATACATAAACTTATAACTTTTCCATTTGAACACTCGAACTCGTTTTTTCCATAACTAATAAACACATCTGACCATTGGCCATGTGCGCGTGTATTACACATACACATACGTGTCCATCCAGTCAGCAAATGACCAATGGATGTCTTACACGTAAGGGCGTGAAAAGTCAAGCAGCAACTCCTTCTCTTTTGACTGCTCAAGCGTTCTTCTTCATCAATAATGGCTATCTACTTTTCATTATTTTGTTTCACATGTGGCTCAGCTTGATCTTTTTTCATATTACTCTTTCGTTCCTCTTCCTTCTTTTCTTCCAGCATTTTTATTTCAAGGACTCAACAGTTAACAAGATAGTGCCCTAATTTCCTACAATGTTTGCAGAATTTGGGTATGTTTGTAGACCTTCAATTTCAATCACCCGCTTATATAGAACAAAATTGTAATCTTCATCATTAGTGAAGCTGGGAAACACATTTAATTTATCATAAACTCCAATTTTTGCAGATCCCTTCAAAAGGAATTTTTAGAGAATCTTGACCTATAATTCGGGGTCGAGTCTTTAGAAATCGACCAACAATTGTCCTCTTACATTAAGCCTCCATGATGACATAGTAGTCTCTTGTTTAGATCACTGCCGGCATGCCGTTGTGTGTCGTCTTTCTAGCTTGGAATTTCAGAGAGAATCTGAAGGCCCTCCTTATTGAAACTTGAAATCCCCCAGAATCTCTTCTTCTATGCATAATGAAAACATGGAAGAAAACATTGCAGAATTAGGCCCTCCTAATTTCCCTACTTTCCACCATTTTCACGGTCTGAAAAATAAAGAAAAATTGAAAATGGAGCTTCAGATTTTTAAAAATGGAGAAAGGGGGGTATTTTGTACTGTTGGGCGTTGGGAAGGGGGTTTTCACGCTCCTGTGCGTCGTGTTCCTCACGAGGGCTGCTGATTAGGACCGCCTGACGCCACATGGGCATGGTCAATGGTCAAATGTGTTTATTAGTTATGGAAAAAACGAGTTCGAGTGTTCAAATGGGAAAGTTATAAGTTTATGTATCGGCTTTAAAAAACCCAACAAGTTTAAGTGGCCAGGAAGCCATTTCGCCAAATATATACATTCCACCTTAAAAGGCTCTCAATCTATTATTAGTGCCTTCAATTAAGGAATTTAGTTACATCATTTACCTTTTTTTTCTCTTCTTCTCTTTTAATATCTTCATTAGTAATAGAAATTATATTGTCACTCATTCATCTTATGACTAGCTATTCACACTAGGTGTGAATTTGCACTAACTCATACAATTTGATATCACTTGATTAGCCAATATTAGTTTTAGTTGAAATTTCTAGACTATTTTAGACCGATATTATTCTTATTTCTTAGTTTTATTTTCAACGTTTTTTCTTCTTATAATTTACACCAAAATTATTCCTTAGTTTTACTTCTTTTTTTTACTTTCTTTCCTTCTTATTTACGGCAGAACGTGTAGGTTTATTTTTCACACACAACATAACTATAACAACCATGATTCTAAGAAAGGTAATTTCTATATATCTTAAAATATGATATCAATAGAAATATTTCTTTTATTACAATTTTGTCTGTTATACTTAGGAGTCATTTGGTAGGGTGCATAAGAATAATGCTGAATAGGGTGTATTAGTAATGTTGATATTAGTTATGCTGACATATTTCTTATTCATTGTTTGGTTTGATGTATTAAAGCATTGCACAATTTCTAAAAGAATTGTTTGTTTACAAAAATGCCCTCAAAACTAGTTCACACTCTAAAAAATATATATGTTGAGAAATATTTTTATATGAAAAAGTTTACAAAAAATTATTTGATTTGTCTACCTATATTGTAAAATTAAATTAAATATTTATTTATAAAAAAAAAATATGCTAAGTATTTATTTATTTACTAGGGATATAATTTTATTTCTCACTATTTGGATTATTTTGAACTTGCATTAATATACTAACTAGCATATTTTAATCAAACATAAATTTTGAAGGACAATTTTGTCTTTAACTAAGCTAATGCATGCATTAAAACTCATTGCATTGCTAATACCATTGTTTTCTATGCATTAGTTATGCATAGGATAATACCAAATAGGATGTATAGCTAATGCTTGCATAACTAATGCATAGTTCAAAATGTATACCAAACAATGTATTATTAATACACAAAGCTCATCCTACCAAACGACCCCTTAGGGTCTATCTATTGTTAATAATAAAGAAATTAATTAGTTCCTAAATAAAATATGAGATTATTTTATTTAGTGTATGGCTGGATTTTACGGTTTCATGATATCACATTGTATACATATTCAGTGATGAAAATTTCTTTAGAACAATTTGAAATTTTTATCCTAAAGCTACATCACACAAGAGGAAATGTATACAGGAAGAACATTATCTATTTTCATCTTTTTATAGCACAACTACAATACCAAAGGACTTGGGAATGTCCTAAATTTAAACAAAAATCAATCCTACCACTGTTAACAAAATTTGACATGGGTCCATTATTTGGAAGACTTTCCTCCACGGAACAAATTTTGAGCAAAACGATTGACATTGAATCTGGGATTAAAGGAAAAATATGTATATACAAAATCTAAAATTAAAGAGTACGTACTATTCTGTTTGCTTACACGCAGAGCACATTGTTAGGATTCAAACAAACTAATCTACAACTTTTATATATTATTTTTATACAGTTAAATACAACTACAATATCATACAATTTAACTACAATTGTTATACAAGTTTTATACAATATGTCTTTTGTATATTTTGTATCTGATCTATACATAGTAAAAACAAATTTCATACAATTAATTATATATTATACAACTTATCTACAATTTTCATACATTATTTATACTCAGTTATATACAACTACAATATCAACAAACAACAACAACAACGACCTAGTATAATCCCACAAGTGGGGTCTGGGGAGGGTAATATGTACGCAGACCTTACCCTTACCCCGAAGGGTAGAGAGGCTGTTTCCAGGAGACCCTCGGCTCAAAAAGCAATATGAGATGATATATTAGTACCATAAAAATGCGTGATAAAAATAACAACAATATATAAGAGATATGAAATATGAAATACAACATACAAAATACAAAATACGAAATAGATGGCTGGTATAGTACAACTAGAAGGTAAAGCCCTGCATCAATAGACGACCAATGACATTCCTAGTCTAACTCCTAACTGGATAGTCCCACTCTATTGTGCTGTAGAAATATTCACACTCTCCCCTAACCTACAACCTTAATGCTCGACCTCCATAATTCCCTATCAAGGGTCATGTCCTCAGTAATCCTAAGTCGCGTCATGTCCTGTCTGATCACCTCTCCCCAATACTTCTTAGGTCTTCCTCTACCTCTCCGCGTGCCCACTACAGCCAGTCGATCACACCTCCTCACCGGTGCATCAGTGCTCCTCCTCTGAATGTGCCCGAACCATCTGAGTCTTACTTCCCGCATCTTGTCCTCCATGGGGCCACACCCACCTTCTCTCGAATATCTTCATTCCTAATCTTATCCATCCTTGTATGCCCGCACATCCACCTCAACATCCTCATCTCTGATACTTTCATCTTCTGGATGTGTGAGTTCTTTACCGACCAACATTCAGTCCCATACAACATGGCAGGCCTAACCACGGCTCTATAAAACTTACATTTTAGTAACGGTGACACTTTCTTGTCACACAAGACTCCCGACGCTAACCTCCACTTCATCCACCCCACCCCAATACGGTGTGTGACATCCTCGTCAATCTCCCCGATCCTCTGTGTGACAACTACAATATCATACAATTTAAATATAATTTTTATACAATATTGTTCAACTTTCATAAAATAGTTAAATAAATAAAAGAAAATATATAAACAATAGAATACAATTTTTCTACAATTTCGTAAATATAATGTATATCATGTCTTCTTCTTCTTCGAGTTTCAATCTGAAATTCAGCCAAAACCAAGTCTAATCTTCACCAAAACCCCTCAAAATTGGAGTCAATTAATTTATATTCTCACCTTAATTTAATATTTAATCTTGATAAATTAGTATAATTATAAATTTTTACCATCTTGCTCATTGTACTAAGGCAAACTACGAAGAAAGCTAAAAACGCTTAGTACAAAAGGAAGAGCTAAAATAAATTAGTGATTTTCTTCATTCATGCCTTCCAAATGTGATTACAAAGCTAAAGTAGATAGGCCAGTGGAAAAGCAAAGTGCACATGAATTGCTCCTAAAGTATAATACTTGTGTTTTGGCCCTTCAAAAGTTTTTTCTCCTCCAACAACGAACTAACAATGATCCTCCCATTATTTAGTTGTAAAAGAGTTAAACGAAATTGCGATAACGCTACAAACTTATACCAAAAAATAAATGCGGGACCTATCTTTCACACACACATTTACCACTTAACCATGGTTAAATAATGTGTATTTTCACTTTAACTTTTAACTATTAAGATTAATTAAATTGATTTGAAGTAAACACACGATGCGAGTAAGTATTTAACCCTGACAATTCCACCAATTACTTGCTATAATTGCATTGTAATACGAGGAATTTATCCAACCATTACATGGCTGCATGAGATACCTTACTTTTGCTTTATTTGCATTGTAACGAGAGGAATTTATCCAATCATTACGTAGCTGCATAAAATGAACAAAACAGAAAGGAAGAAAAAACAAGGATTGTTTAGGTAATTGAAACTTTTGGGCAGTTGAGAAGCAAATCGTTCAAACAATTTTGCCATGGTATACCAAATTGAGACTTCAAGAAAATGTTTTTGAGTTAAGATGCATAGAATATAATTTCTCTGTACAGGAAGTCAGCATATCCACTGAAATTAGAAATCTAACTAATATTTACCAACCAAGAGTCCAAGATAAACCCCTAACAAAAGAAATCTAACTCTAGATTGACAAGGTAAAGTGGTTTTAGTTAGCTCAACTAAATCTATTGTTCAAGAGGAAATCAACATCAGGAGTCACAACAGCTCGCTTGCCTATTTCCCCAAGTTGACAACAGTGCTTCTCGACAGTATTGATTGCGACAACATCTTGAGAAAAAGAGCAATCTACACCAGGAGAAACCTGCAAGTAATTTCTTGCTGTTAGAGGAGTTTCATATCGAAGGAGCGTTACAAGCTACTGCATCTGGAGAAGCATATGCTGGAGACGTAAAATGCTTTGACAGTGGTTCGACTAAACTTCAAAAGAAGGGTAGTAATCTCAACAAGTTAGAAACAATATAAGGAGTACATTTGCGAAAAACTGCAGTTCTATTTTTCACTTCCATTGCACAGATCACTTTGCTACCTCAAACTTCAAACTCAAGGCAGATGAACGAGGATTTAAAATCAAAGTACCAAAGTTCAAAAGTTATCGACAAAAAGGCTACTGTGTGACCATTAGGGGAAGCTTACAAATTGTTTGAACCAAAAGTCTAAGTGGAAATAAGGGAAGAAAACAAACAGAAAAAAGGTGTGACACATGCTCGGGTAAATAACTTGGTTTTTTGTGTAACAAAAATCTATGGCTCGGGTCCTTCATGGACACTTCACGGTGCTAGCTTAAACACACTGAAGTCGTAAAATTTTAACCACTTTTCAGAAGCGTAAAATCGTTTCTGAGAAGAACAATTTATCATCAAACTGAAAAGTTTTAGTTTGTATAAAGCAAGGGAAAGATGCGACTCACATCATAGAGAATGTCTCCAAGCTTCAACTTGATTGCTCCACTCTTGTAAACCAGCATTTTCCCCATGTTCCCCGCAGGTAACTTTTCCAAATTGCAAGCTTCCTTTGCAGTATTATGCCTTCTGGAAATTGTAGAGCTGTCAACTATCTCTTTCCCCTTTGCACTGGCAAGAAGTCTAGGAGCAGTGCCAGCTGCTTCTTTTCCCTTGAGCATAGGCGATGGCAAGCAGCCAGCAGTATCTCTACCTCCTTTGGTAGCTAGGGGTAAATTAACCGGAAGCTGAAGAAAAAGAATCTGTACATCGTCCTTCTTTTCCTGTTAATCAAACATCCATATTGGTAACCCATGTGCAGACATTTTTGTTTTCTAAAATATGTTTTTGTATTCTCAATTTATTGCCTAGAGCAGATACCAGTAAACCAAGCTCTGAAGCAGGATGTATATTATTTTCATCATACTCTGCATTTGCTGCAGCTTTTCCAAATTCAGCTTCATCTAAAATTTCTACAAGCCACAAAGAACAGGAATAAAGGTTATATGCGAAGTCATGACATGAAACAAGAGAAACGAGCACCAGAGTGATAGCATCTTCTTTAAGACTATATCCTTTCACTAATAGGCAACAGTTATTACATACGGGAGCACAATAATTTTGTTTCTTTATCAACATTCATCACTAAAAAGAGTATATGATTTGAAACAAATTTTATGCACCCAAGCAACTCCACTGACAAGAGGGACCAAACTATACTCTTCCACTTGCAGCAAAATAGTTGGAAATCGTAGAGAAAGACAGTAGCACGTTACTATAACAGATAAATACTTAAGACAACGTCCCAGATTAAGTATATTACAGCAGGCACCGATATTAAGGCAAAAACTGAAGTTTCGTCGTATTCAAAGTGGAAAAAGGTCTAAAAGTGGATAGACATTTAACTTTTTTAATGAATTCACACTTTTATGGTAAACTGACAGAAAGGTATTTTCCGTTTGGTGATATGAGATGGACAATTATAGGGACAAGTTTTTAATTTACAGAAATGGACATACTTTTGAGGCAATGTACGGGAAAGTAAACTAGTCAATTAGGGGCAAATGGAGTAGAGTATTTTTGCGTAAAGATATTCTGTTCAATCAGAAATACCTGGGTCTCCAGCATAAGGTCTTCTCAGAGGAAGAGTTATAGGATAGTTGGTATGATGGTAATCCTGCCAAAGCATCAAGAAGCAAAAGGGTCAAAATTCATGGACGTTGGCTTGTGCTTTGTGTGCATAAAGAGAAGTGATGTAGGAAAATCCTTTACCCAAGGTTCTTTATACTCTTTCTTCTTCCTTTTTAATAAAGCATCTGAATTACTGACTGAAATTTCAGCAAGATCTGCTTCAATACTTGAAGGTAAAGGAGGTGAAGAATCAATGTCCATCCTATCATCAGATTCAGGGTCTTTCACAGTACTACCCCGATTGATAGCGAGTTCCTTAGGCTTTCCAAAGGTCCTTATGGAAGTTGGTGATGCTACTCCATGAGCAAATGCAACCTCAACTGCTGCTTTCATTTGAATGCCAATACATTTGCATAAAAAGAAAATCATTGATGACCATAAACGATAAGGATGAGAAAACTGCCAACGACCAATATGATAAATAAACTTTCGGGAGCACATATTTATCCAGAAAATAGGAGGTTCTAACTTGCATGGCAGAACCCTGACAAAGCATCAGAATCCAACCTTATGCTACAAAGCTGTTCATCCAAAGATCAGGAGCACATGCAATATATGTGCCACTTATTTGGGATTCTATGTATTTAGAAGGCCTCACGATACATAAAACATATCTAGATCGATCAAACTAGCATATCTCTATCTAGGAACCATCCAAACAGTAACTTCGGCCCCAAATACGTATGATGTACCACTCTTTTGAAAAAAATGCTTGGTTATTTAACTCTATCCAAGTTTGAACATCCTTACTCTTCTATAGATTCAAACATTGGAAAATCTTGTTTGAAAGGAGAAGTACGTAAAACCTTTTCCATAAATCTGAACATATTAGAAAATCTTGTTTGAAAGGAGAAGTACGTAAAAGCTTCTCCTTGTCAGGAATATCAAGTACCTTAATACATTAGCATATGCAGTCTGCACCATAGACACATGCACAATGAGCACCATCTATCTTATTATAGTAGCAGAGAGAAACAGCGATGTTTCATAGAGCACAAATCTCAAATGAATATTGACTGCTAATTGAGGTGCTCATAGTTATAGGTTTATGTACATGGAACAACATTATTGGGTTAGAAGCTTTGATTGCAATATTACCCTATTACCCCTACCCCAGCCCCCGGGAAAAAATAAAAAATAAAAAACCATGCAGGTTGCATAAGTAAGAGGACTTGGAAGGTCACTTAGAAGTCAAGAGCTGGTGGACTCATAGAGTGTATGAGCTACAATCCCCCCCCCCCAAACCCCCCAAACCCCCACATAGAGAAGATAAACACCAATTATAACTTTCTATACGCATGAAATTGCATGATGAGAACTTTGTACTCACCAAATCTTTACCAAAGAGGCACACCAGTAAATAACTGACGTGCCTAAAAAATTAGCATTCACTATCAGATTCATGTTACAGAATCACCAGTTAGGGTACTGAAATCATCAAGCTTTATCCAGATATGCTAACTAACAGGCACCTGAAAATTCTGTATCCTTCTTCCAAGTCTTTCGACATTGCATAACAAATAATCAAGTAATTTTTGTATTTCTTACAGTAAAAAATGTGTTAGCTTCAGATGACAATAGCCGTTTCAGGCTTAAAACAATTTTGATCGGTGGAAGGCACTAACATTTCCCCTCTTTCCTCTATCCCTTTCCAAAAACCAGACTCAAACATTCAACATATTAATCACAATGGTATCTCATTGTTTACTATGCCTGCATTATGCTATATGCATAAAAACTTGAATAGCGAGATCAACCTTTACAACTGACGCTGAACTGAAGTATCAATTAATCATATAAGGAGAAGAGAAAGCTTACCTTTTTTCTCTGTTTTAGGTTTCTGTCTAGTCAGGCGCTCCTGATCAGATGAAAGAGAATTGTTATTGGAAAAAGACTTAAGAAGACTAGAGTTGTAAATTTGTAACAGAAATACTACTAAAATGATCTAAACTATCACTACATAGCTGAGAAATAACTTCTATACGAAATGCTTATATGGATCGAATGCTTCGTATATCATCTACTAATATTACGGAAAATACTGTTAATATACTTTTCACGAGAAGGTTTTGTCGAAAGAGTGAGAAAACATCGAGAAAACAACAAATATTTTTTGGTTTTAACCCTGCGACATTAAGGGAATAGAAAAAGACCATATAGAAATATTTTCAAGTTTAAATGGCATCGACTGATCGACCGGGTCTACAAATGTGTCTGTTCTTCTGTTATTCAGCTTTTGTCATCAATAACGACCCTTTTGCATGGGATGCACAAAGTTACTAAGAAATGCATCCTCTCAAATCCTCTATCAGATAATCCACGCCACATAATTTCAGTAATAATTCCATTTTAATGGTGTATCATTATATCCTCTTTTTCCCAAAGTGATGTAAACTTATTGATTGCACCTCCACTCCAAAGTTCCATACATTTGGATTTGAATCCCCATTATAGTCTTTCCCTCTTCTTCTTCTTCCCCTTTCTATATTCACAGGGCCACCTCAGCTAAACCACCTTTATTTTCTCTATTATTTTTGGAAACAACTATTTTATAATTTTATCGAATGTCCCCGAAGGGACACAACAATTTTTATAATGACCATCATCCTACTACAGCCTTATTCCCTTATTTGGCCTTGAGATCGGCTATGCAATCTCAGGTAGGAAGAGTTTGTATAAAGCGAGATAGAAATATGAGGATTGATATAGCTAACTCCAATGCTTGAAACATAGTTTTAAGCATGAAAGACCAGGGGAGAAATGCAAATACTACTACTACATGAAAAGCTGGATAGTAATTTTACAACAAATATATAAATAGATAAAATACCAACAGAAATAAAAAAGAAATTCTTGAAATCCAAAAAGCAAAACCAACCAAATGTCAGAGCTGACATGACCTTGGCTGACTACAAATATCCAACTAAAGTTCCTTTCAGTTCTCGAAGTGAAGCTAATAAAATACTAGACAAAAAGATAATTAAATAAGGGTTTTAAGTTTTATGTACTAACCATGTAAAAAAAAATTATAAAATCGAGTCTCAGTTGATTACAAGTAAAAAAAATGTTTTTTTAATGAATGAAGGTAAAAGGTAATTACAAGTAAATTTATGTGATAAGTATTTTGCAAAAATAAAAATATTTTTCACGTATCTAAATTTTTTTTCATAGAGCTCAAACTCTACAGCTCTGAGTAACTTAAATCATTAAAATAAATACAAAATAATTATTATACCTTTTTTACGTACCATATAACTATAACTTGAAGACGTGACACTACAAAATAGAACTACGATCTCTAATCATTGTGCTAAAAGCCTAAACTATAAACACATAACAATTAAAAAGAAAAAGGAAGGGTAAATTACATTAACACGGTGCAGAATAGCCTCCGCAGCTTCATTATCATTGGTATCTTCATTTCTATCTGCTTCACTGTAAAAATAAATAATAATAATAATAATAATAATAATAATAATAATAATAATAATAATAATAGCAGTAGTAGTAATAATAATAATAGCTACTGGAAAAAAAAAAAAAAGAAGAAGAAGAAGAAGAAGAAGGAAAATATAAAAGAGGAGTACGTTTTATGTTGTACGGAATTCTGCTTCTTTCGACGGGGAGGTGCTTTCGGAGCAAATTTAACCTGTAAAAAATTGAAGTTAAAAAATGAAACTATTAGTAATAGAAAATAATTTTGGAGGATAATGGAAGAAAATTTGGAAATTTGAAAACCTTTCTGGTTTTGGGAGGAGATGAGGGTAAATCTGGATCCATGAGTAGAATTTGAAGGACTTGAAGCTAAATTGTGAAAAATATGGATGAGAATTAAAGGATCTGAAGCAGAATTGCAGAAGATTTTGCAAAAATAGCTGCAATGAAGATGGTGAAGAAGAAGTAGAAGAACGAAAAAAAATGAGAGCGACGTGGTTCGAACCCTAGACGTTCTAGAGGGAAAAGAACTCTGCGACCAACTGACTGACAACTCATTTTATTAGGGTTTTGAAACAGATAATATTTAAATGCTAGTTAGATAGTAGAAACAGTTTGATGTTTGTGCCAAATTACTTTCATTTTTTATGGGTTTAAGTGACAAACTAATGTAAGATTCTATATTAATTAACTATAATTAAGTGATAAAGATTGATAAACCATGGATCTAATTTTTGGTACAATAACCGAGAAGGGGGTAAATTTTTGTAATTCTATTTCCACTAATGTGTTTGCTTGTTTGGTACGGTAGGAGTCCTTTTTTTTTTTTTTTTTTTGGAAAAATGACACTATATAACTAATTTTAAAATAATAGTCAAAAATTATATATTTTTTGTATATATATATATATTTATTTTGTATGTTATATACAAAAATTATACAAATTTTACGCACTTTTTCGGCTATCGAAAGTAAATAGTTTCTGGCGCGGACTAAGTGATAATACTTTTTTTTTTCTTTATGAAATCATTTTTCATGTGAAAATCAAAAGGGGTAATATGACATCTATCACTTTAGGACGGAAGTCATTTAGAAGTATCTTAATTTTTGTATTAGTTGTTCTAAATAACATTTTGATATTATTATTATTATTAATCTTAGTACTTAAAATTTTCAGTAAAAACACTTGCGATTTGATAACAATATTATTACTTTTAAATAAATATTTTAAATGTTTTTCTTATACCAACCTAACACCAAAAAATATTCTAAAAGAAAATGACTTCAGACTTATCAAACATATCTTGGATCTTCTAATTTTCTACGTACCATCATCCATTAATTACTCTATCAACACTTTAAAATCAAGTATTCATAGTTCGCTACAAGCATGCAATGTTAAGTTTAAATTAACAAGGGAATTTTGAACTACTTATATAAAAAGTTTTGAATGTAAATCAATAACAAAGACGTTCCGATGGGCATATGGTTAATAGTACCAAGGTAATATAATACATTGATTTTGTACTACACATTTAAAAACCGATCTATAGATGTTTATTATCACAGGTTTGTCAATAAGTTAAAATAATAATTGTTAGGACTAATCATTACTAATTAACATACTATAATTTTGTAAAAACTGTATGTCACCTCAATTAGATTTTATGTACTAGTTTCTTTTCTCGTAAAAGATTGTCCAATTCACTTTTCAGTATTTTTGGGGCGATTTGCAGCCGTATCCTATATTTATGTCACCTTTTAATCTATATCCTATTTTTAAAAACTATTGATTTCGTAACCAACTAACAAAAAATCCGTAATAATATGACCATTATACCCCTTCCAAAACATATAAAAGATGCATCAAGCATACCAAATTCAAATTCCAAATCGCCTTCGTATCTCCTTCATCACTCCGTCTCTCCTCATATCGTCTCTCGCAAACCAGATTTGAACCAGATTCAAATTCCAAATTCAAAATTACAAAATACAATGTAAGTATTCAAATTCATCTTCAGAATTCAAAATAGTTTTTGAAACTGGTTGATTTCATGATATATGTTTTTTGATTGATTGATTGAAGTTGTTTGACGAACATTACTGATATGCTGAATTTGCATTCTAAATCTGTTTGACGTTGAATTCTAACGTTCTAATCCGACAAATTTAAATATGCTAAAGTTTTTCACTGCATAATATGCTGAAATTTTTGGTTTATTTGCTAAACAAGCTGACTTTTTACATATGCTGAAGTATATGTCTTGTTTATTTGCTAAACAAGCTGAAGTTATTTAATTCATATTTAAAAAATTCAGCAAAACGAGCTGATGTTCCATACTACATGTATATAAGCAAATAAAACAACGAAGAAAAAATTGTGAGAACGAATCACGAGAAAGATTGTATGAGTGTTATCATTGTTTATTTGCTAAACAAGCTGAAGTTATTTAGTTCATATTTAAAAGATTCAGCAAAACGAGCTGAAGTTTTAAAGTATTTACACCTTTAGCAAAACTTCAGCATAGGTGTTGAAGTTTTTTAGTTAATCTTTAAAAAGTTCAGCAAGATGAGCTGAAGTTTTCTTCCTACACTGGGTAAAAAATAAAACATAAATTAAAATTTAATATTGCACAAAAACTTCAGCATTAGGTGCTGAAGTTTTTTAGTTAATCTTTAAAAACTTCAGCAATACGAGCTGAAGTTTTCCTCCTACACTAGGTAAAAAAAATAAAATATAAATTAAAATTACATATTGCACAAAAAACTTTAGCATAGGTGCTGAAGTTTTTTAGTTAATCTTTAAAAACTTCAGCAAGACGAGTTGAAGTTTTCCTCCTACATTGGGTAAAAAAATAAAATATAAATTAAAATTTAATATTACACATAAACTTCAGCATTAGGTGCTGAAGTATTTTAGTTAATCTTTAAAAACTTCAGCAATACGAGCTGAAATTTTCCTCCTACACTGGGTAAAAAATAAAACATAAATTAAATTTAATATTGCACAAAAAACTTCAGCAGGTGCTGAAGTTTTTTAGTTAATCTTTAAAAACTTCAGCAAGACGAGCTGAAGTTTTCCTCCTACACTGGGTAAAAAATAAAACATCAATTAAAATTTAATATTGCACAAAAACTTCAGCACGTGTGCTGAACCTTTTTAGTTATTCTTTAAAAACTCCAGCAAAACGAGCTGAAGTTTTCCTCCTACACTGGTTAAAAAAATAAAACATAAATTAAAATTACATATTGTACAAAAACATTAGCATAGGTGCTGAAATTTTTTAGTTAATCTTTAAAATCTTCAGCAAGACGAGCTGAAGTTTTCCTCCTACGCTGGGTAAAAAATAAAACATAAATTAAAATTTAATATTGCACAAAAACTTCAGCACAGGTGCTGAAGTTTCTTAGTTATTCTTTAAAAACTCCAGCAAAACCAGCTGAAGTTTTCCTTTTGGTTCATCACTTGTTTTAAAATGAAATTCTGCATTTCGAGGCCTTAAAACCTCTTTTAGCATCATCTCGATTTGCGTGCGCAGTCCGGGCGCATAGCTGGAAAGACTATATGTGAAAATTTGTGAAAAATGATAAATTTTGACTATAAAATGAGTTAATTTGACCTCGGTCAAAGTTTTGAGTAAATGGATCCGGACCAGTGATTTGACGGTCCCGACGGTCCGTAGGAAAATATGGAACTTGGGCGTATGCCCGGAATCGAATTCCGAGGTCCCAAGCCCGAGAAATGAATTTTTTAAAGAAAATTATTTTCTGAAATTGTTTAGGATTTGGAAATGAATCTTGATTAGAACATGTTGATATCGGGCCCGTATTTTGGTTCTGGCGCCCGGTACAGGTCTTATATGTGATTTCAGATAATTTTGTGAAGTTTGGTGAGAAACGAAATTCGTTTGACGTGATTCGGACCTTAAATGCAAATTTGATGTTTAAAGAATTTTTGAGAAAATTTCATTGTTCTTGAGGTTTAATTCGATGTTCATGATGTTATTTTGGTGATTTGAGTACACGAATAAGTCCGTAGGATATTTTTGAGGTTGTGTGTATATTTGGTTTGGAGCCCCGAGGGCTCGGGTGAGTTTTGGATAGGCCACAGGGTGCATTTTGAACTTAGAAAAATTGCAAGATTTTTGTTGGTGGGATCAGGCCTGCATACTTCGCATTTCCAAAGCCTGGCTCGCAAATGCGAACCAGCCCAGGCCTGCCTTATCTCGCAATTGCGAGTTGTGCTCCGCAATTTCGACCTCGCAAATGCGAGGGTCCCTTTCGCAAATACGAAAAATCCAGATTTCCTAAGGGTTCGCAAATGCGAGCTTCCCTTCGCAATTTCCAAGCCAGCAGAGGTCGGGGTTCGCAATTGCGAACCCCTGTTCACAATTCCCACATATGAGACCTACAACTTTTATACTTAGACGATTTTAAACCCATTTTTCATATCCTCTCAAAACATAAACACACTAGAGCGATTTTTCAAAGGCTTCTTCTTCTCCAAATCAATTGTAAGTCGTTTTTAACTCATTTTCTTCAATCATTAACATCTTTTAACATGATTTCAACTTAAAATCAATGATTTTCATGGGGGAAATTGGGTATTTTGGTTAGAACCTAGGTTTTTCAAAAATTGGGGATTTGGACCTCGATTTGAGGTCCGATTTCAAAATAAATTATATATTTGGGTTCGTGGGGGAATGGGTAATCGGGTTTTGGTTCGAACCTCGGGTTTTAACCATGTGGGCCCCGGAGCAATTTTTGACTTTTTGGGCAAAACTTTGGAAAACTCATTTTCATGCATTCAAATGGATTCATTTAGCGTTTAATGATGTAATTAAGTAACTTATGACTAAATATAAGCGAATTGGTGGTGGAATCACGAGGTAAAGCTATAGTTGGGGCTTGAATTGTGTTCGTGGCATCAAGGTAAGTGTTTGGTCTAACCTTAGCTTGAGGGATTAGGAGTTGTGTCCTATTTTCTATTTGTTGCGTGTTGAGTACGACGTATAGGCATGGTGACGAGTATCTATACGTTGGTGTTGAGCATGATCGTGAGTCTTATATTGTGATTTTCATGACTTCGTTGTGTTATTCATGCCTTGGTGAAAGTTTCTATTGTTGTGTAAAGTTTGTTGAAAGAATTGTGACCTATGAACATTGAGGGCCGTTGGCTCAAGTTGTATAACGAATTGTGAAAGTATAAGTGATAACTGAACCTCTAGAGCATTGGCTCGAGTTGTGAAGTGAATTGTGAAGTAAAGGTGATAAAGAGAAGAGATCATTATGCTGCCCCCTTGACGGGCTATTGTTGAGTTGTGAGTCTCTTGCATTGTGTTCTTAGTTGATATTACGGATGCTTAGATTGATGATTATTTGCCTTGGGTAAGGATTATGGTTATTCTCGGGGAACAAGTTTGATTATAGCTAAGGTAGTTAGATGTTGTAACAAGGTTGATTATAGCTGAGGTAGTTAGATGTTGTAACAAGTTTGATTATAGCTAAGGTAGTTAGATGTTATAACAAGTTTGGTTATAGTTATTTCTCCATTGCCGGGACGTAATTACTTATGCTGTCGGATCCCTTGCCGGGATAGTGTAGACCTTATTGATCCCTTGTTGGGACTCTTGTTATAATTGTAAATATTATGTGTGGATCGGGTTGCACGCCGCAACAATATTATATGTGGATCGGGTTTCACGCCGCAACAATGATATATATGAATCGGGTTGCATGCCGCAACAATGATAAATGTTATGGATCGGGTTGTATGCCGCAACAATGATAAATAATATGGATCGGGTTGCACGCCGCAACAGTATTGTTATATATTGGCATTGGGTTGCGTACCGCAACAATTATTGATACAAGTGTATTTAGCTTGGATATCAGTTTCTTTTGTTTTGCTGTGAATTCTAAGCTGCCCTTAGACTGTTACTCTTGATTTACTGTTAATACTGGTATACCCCCGTGCATGTTTCCCCTCCCATCCTTACTTGTTCATTTCTGTTTTATTTTCCGATATACATTATATACTGCACAGGTTTATTTGGTAGTCTGGTCCTAGCCTCGTCACTACTTCGCCGAGGTTAGGCTAGGCACTTACCAGCACATGGGGTCGGTTGTGCTGATACTACACTTTGCACTCTTTTGTACAGACCCCAGTGTTGTAGACTTCAGACCGCAGCGGGATTGTTGATTCTTGTTCATCAGGCGACCCGAGGTAGCCCCGCAGGCGTCCGCAGGCCTTGGCGTCTCCTTCCATCTACTATTCCTATTTCTTTCATGCATTTCCAGAAATAGTGTTGTATTTATTTCTTTCAGACCTTTATTTGTAGCATTCTTAAACCGTCTGTGAAACTGTGACACTAGTTCTTGCTAATCGAGATTCAAACAGTTGTATTGGATTCATGTTCTGATAGCTTATTATTTTTTTTCTTCCGCTTATGTTAAATTTTGTTGTTTAAATGTTATTACTTCAAAATTGTTAATGAATATAAAATGGGTAAAAAGATAAATTGTGCAAATAATTGGCTTGCCTAGCTCGTATTAGTAGGCGCCATCACGACTCCCGAGGATGGAAAATCCGGGTCGTGACATCCTCCTACACTAGTTAAAAAAAATAATACATAAATTAAAATTACATATTGCACAAAAACTTCAGCATATGTACTGAAGTGTTTTAGTTAATCTTTAAAAACTTCAGCAAAAGGAGCTGAAGTTTTCCTCCTGCTTTATGTATTTTATTATCATTTTTTGGAAAAACTTCATACCAAAAAATGGTTATGTTTTCAGGAATATGTAAAGTATTTTTCATATAATTTTTTATATGCTGAAGTTTTTTTTAGTTCATCTGCTAAAAATGCTTAATATTTTGTCCTGCAATATGTAATTTTTGGATAAGTTTTTGTTAATTCCTCCCTCGGTTATTTTCTAAGTTTAAAAAGAATTTTTAGTTCATGCTTGAAAACTCAGCAAAGGGAGCTGAAGTTTTCATCCTGCACTATGTATTTTATTATGATTTGTTTTTAAAAACTTCATACCAAAAAATGCTTAATTTTCGGATTGGTTTTTGTTAATTCCTGCTGAAGTTATTTAGTTTATTTTCTCTATTATTTTTCGAGTTTGAATAGAATTAATATTAAAAAATGCACAAAAAACTTAAAACAAAAATAGAATATTTCATTAAACATTAAAAAAGATAAATTAAATTACATAAAGAAAAAAATAACATTATAATCCTTTAACTAAAAGGATTATAGAAAAAAAACTAATCGTCCATATCATCATCGTCGTCGTCGTCACTCCCAGTGGACGAGCATCTTCATTAGCAAGATTATCAAGTCTTGCAAACATCACAAGCGTAACAAGCTTGTTGTTGATTTCTTGCAGCTCCCTATCGTACTTCTCTATGACCTCATAAGCTTCAACTCAAATGCCTCAATGATGTCTTGCTTAATTTCGTCAACTATTTGCCTGATGACAGCATCTATTTTTCTCCCTTCTGTATTTTATCTGCTAAAATATGTGTTTGAGTGAATAAGCTCGCAAGGTATAGCGTACTTATATAGGCGAATTTTTTTTTGCAAGGTATATGAAAAAGCAAAGAGGAATTTTAGACGTTGTCTAATGAAAAGCGTGCATGAATGTGATAGGAATGTAATTATTACACTAACACATACCCCCAACGCAATATAATTACTACTTTAATTGTGTTTGTTATGTTTACTCCTGTATACTATGCAATTAATGCTGAAACATGCTCAAGTTTGTTGAATTCATTTGCTAAAACTTCATCCCAATGTGTTGAAGTTATTTAGTTCATTTCTAAAACTTTAGCACTTAATGAGCTGGAGTTTTTTTCTCTGGATTCATGAATCCTGTCATACAACTTTTTCAAAAAACTTCAGCTGATATGTTGTAGTTATTTAGTTTATTTCTAAAACTTTAGCACTTAATCAGTTAAAGTTTTCTGTGCAGGATTCATTAATTATGTCATACATCTTTTTTCAAAAAACTTCAGTAGAAGATGCTTAAGTGATTTAGTTCATTTGTAAAAATTTAACCACAAACAACCTAAAATTCTTCTGTTCACTTTCCTAATACTTTCCACTAAACATGAATCTGCAGGATGAGTTCGATTTGCGTTGTTATAACTTTTAATGGAAGGTGGACTCCTGATTTCAAATACTTGGATCATGATACAAAACTTATATTTTCCTGAAGAAAATTAGTGAAGTTGCAAATATTGATTCAACCAGATATTTACTAAAAGTATGGTTTGATATCAAACTAAATGCAAGCAAACGAATGCTTGTAACTTCAGATGAAGAACTCAGTACCTGTATACATTTGCTTACAACTGATTCAGCCTACAAGAATTGCCATTTCGTCATCGAAAAAATACAACCTTCCGAATCTGCAGCATTCAAACAATCTCTTGCATATGCGATAGATTCAGAACCTTTTGCTAATTATCAACATGAAGTAGGACAGCTAATAATGGAAGTAGACAACGAGCAACAACCTTCTAATATTACAGTCGCTTCAGAATATATAATGCTGCAACAATTACCCGCTCCTCCAATAAATTCATATCAGTTTGACGATGACCAAGAAGAAGAAGGACATCTATTAATGCAAATTGACAACCAACATACAATCCAACAAATTTTTTTGTTACCTTCTTCAATGATAAGCAACAACGAAGATGAAGTAAACATGGAGCTTCTACCGATAACATCATATAGAATTGAAGAAATTGCTGAAACTTCTAGTGCTTCTCAGAAATCAAGAAAAAGAGTGAGGAGAAAGCTGAAAGAATCTCCACCATACAAAATACTTAGGCACGATGCGTTGCCTGAGGAAGTAAAAGTCGGATCAATTTTTTAGAACAAACAAGACATGACTAAATTTTTCTACAGCTAGGAGATAAACAAGAAAGTTGAATTCACTGTTGTTAGATCATGTTCAAAGAGATACGAGCTAAAATGCATCATGGACAAATGTGGTTGGAATGTACGTGCTACCAAAATAAAAAATTCCACACTATTTTGGGTGATAAAATATCATAACAACCATGAATGCTTGGTTGATGCAAGAAAATTAGATCAGAAGCATGCTACATCAAATGTTATAAGTGAACAAATTATAGAACATGTTCAAGAAAAAAAGATAGAGGTTACAGTAGCCTTTGTAGAAAACGAAATGAAAAAGAAATTTGGGATTGACTTTGGTTATCACAAGGCATGACGCGCTATTCAAAAAGCTGTTGCTTGCATAAGGGGAACACCTGAAGAGAACTACCAGATTCTTTCTTCATACCTATACATGATGGTGCGCAAAAACCCAGGAACGCACACAAGCATAAAAAGAGATGGGCAGAATAGGTAAGCAAAACAATACTAACCATCAGCCTGAAGTTTCAAATGTTCCTATTTGAAAAACTTCACACCTTATAATTCATTTTTTTGTGTTTCACTTTACAGATTTGCTTACATGTTCTTTGCTCCTGCATCATCAATAGCTGGTTGGTCATATTGTAGACCCGTTATTGCAGTAGATGCAACGTTTTTAAAGTCAAAATATCGGGGTTTTCTATTTGTTTTTGTATTAAAGGATGCAAACAATCAAATGTTTCCTCTATATTTTGGTGTAGCAGATTCAAAAAACAATGAGACATACATTTGGTTCTTCGGGGAAATGAGAAAAGCAATTCAAGTCCGTCGTGAACTGGTTTTCTTATCAGATAGAAACCAATCGATTGCAAATGGGATTAGAAAAGTTTTTTCCTGAAGCTCACCATGGTATCTGCCTCTATCACTTTGAGAAAAATTTAAAGCAAAGACATGCAAAAGCCACAGTAATAAATCTTTTTCAAGGTGCTACAAGGTCATACAAACGTGAAGATTTTAATCAGTTAATATCCCAACTCAAAAGTGTTGACAAGAAAACATACAATTACATAATGGAAGAGCCTCCAGAGAGATGATCTCGATCGTGGTTCCCACGACGACGTTATGATATGCTAACAACAAACATGGTAGAATCAATGAATTCCGTCTTACTAAAAGGGAGAGCAATGCCTATTTTAAGAATGTTAGATTTCATCCAAGAAAAGTTGGGAGAGTGGTTTTACGAACGGAGAAAAAAGGCAAAAGAAACTTTTCACAGAGTATCAATATGGGCAGAAGAAGAGATGACTAAGAAGATGGACTTGGCTTGCAAAACGTTTGTAAGTATATTTATTAACTTTAGCTTTTTATATCTGTTGCACTGATTTACTGCTTACATTTAAAAAACTTCATACTTTTTCTTTTTGAAGCAATAATACACTAATATAGTTTATCTTAATTTTTTATTCCTTGTTAGGTGTTCAACTTTGATTCAATGTTGTTTAGAATAAATAGTGAAGGAACCGAATTCATTGTCGACTTAAAGAAGAGAACTTGTGACTGTCTGGAATTCCAACTTGATGAATTGCCCTGTCCACATGCAATTGTTGCTATTAATAAGAGATATTTGCAGAAATTTGACTACTGCTCAAATTGGTATTCAAAGAAAACATGGTTGAAAACATATGAAGGACATATGAATACCGTGGGAGATCAAAAATCATGGGATATACCACAAAATGTACATTCTGATATCACAAAACCTCATGATGTAGAGATTTTACAAGGAAGAAAACAAAAGAAGAGGCATATCCCTGCGACTGAATCAGTACCATTGAAGTCTACCAAATGCAGTCGATGTAAACAAGTTGGGCATAATAGAACAACTTGTTTGTCTTCTCCAGCACCTCATCCATATTCCAAGAAACACACTGAAAAATACTCCAACCTTCAATAATCCTTGGTCTGAATTTAGACTTTCATTATTGTATGACATATTTGAAATGTGATTTTTTTCATAGGAATAAAAAAAGAAACTCTTGGACTATTTTATATACTGCTAAAGTACAAATCACTCATTTTTGTTACGCAGGCTTACATGTTTGGTTGCATTTTAAAAAAGTACGCAATGACTTCAGCGAAAAAAAACTTCAGGTTACAGTATGTGAAATGTATATCCTTAACAAACACACACACATACGCGTACAACACACAAAAGAAACGCATGTACAAACAAAAGCTTCAGCATCTATAGGCTGAAGTTATAGAAAATGAATTTAATAACTTCAGCATATTCTCTAATGGATATGCTGAAGTAAACAAACAGGCACAACATAAAAACATAAAAATGGATTACAAAAAAACTAAACATAAAAACCAACTAATTGCATTAACTTCAGCAAATACCAATAATAACAAGGATAATGCGATAGAAAGCTAAACATCATCACCATCATCATCATCATCATCATCATCATCATCATCATCATCATCATCATCATCACAATACTCCTCAATTTCTCCAAATATCTCATTATCATCAGTATCGGAGATAACTATAGGGCACTCAGGAAAAAGTCCACAGAGTCCAACAGGATCATTCTTCAACTTGTTGAATTCATCACACAGCTGACTTTGTTCAACGATTACTCTGTCCATAAGAGAAAGAAGAGTCTTCAGGTTGTTTTGCAGCTTGGAATAGTCGTCCCCGATGGGAAACTTAAAACTATCAAACTGCTACACAACCTTGTCAAACGAGGTTGAATAACCTCCACAACTACATTTCAGGTTAAACCTGTTCTGGAATGATTCATTGACAAAAAATTGTGGTATGATTCTCTCCCAATCAGCCTTTATTTGATCCCACAAAAGCATAAAATTAGACATCGGTTTGTTATTGTACCACTCACACTTCAAAGTCTCCCACTTCTGTATAATTTCATCCATATTAGGCTTCCTACTTCCGCTTGCACCAGACATTCTTTCTTTAACAAAAGCTAAAACACTAAGGATGAATATAAATTTAAAGAAATATGATGAAAGTCTATGAATGACTATGAAATTTTCAAGTGAAGAGATTGTTAATATAGACAAAGAGTTCACCTAATCAATTTAATATCTATAAATGTAAAAGTAACTTTTCAGGTGTTTTTACTGATTTACATTCAGAGAAATTAAATGAAACAAGATAAGTAGGTGGTAAAACAAGTATGTGGTAAATGCAAAAAGAAATGTAACTTCAGCCCTAATAAGCCCACAGTTTTTCTATAGTGAAAAAATAACTTCAGCCTGAAAAGTAACTTTTTGGATCATTTACTATATGGTCAAACAAATTTAAATGAAAGATGAAGTAGGTGACAAAAGACAAAAAATAGTTAGTAAATGCAAAAAAAATAAGTATCAAGTTAAAAAAATACCAAAACATGCTGAAGTTTTTGTCATAAGCTTTTTTAAAAACTTCAACTCAATGTACTGAAGTTATTTAGTTCATTTATAAAAACTTCAGCACATCATAAGTTGAAGTTTTTCGTCGTGGATTCAATAGTTTTGTCGTAAAGCCTTTTTAAAAGTTTCAGCCCAATGTGCTGAAGTTATTTAGTTCATTTCTAAAAACTTCAGCACTTGATAAGCTGAAGTTTTTGTCCCGGATTCAATAGATTTTGTTGTAAAGCTTTTTCAAATAACTTCAGCCCAATGTGTTGAAGTTATTTAGTACATTTCTAAAAACTTCAGCACTTTATAAGCTGAAGCTTTTGTCCTGGATTCAATAGTTTTTGTCGTAAAGCTTTTTCAAATAACTTACGCAGAAACTGCTGAAGTTATTTAGTGTATTTCTAAAAACTTTAGCACTTGATAAGCTGAAGTTTTTATCCTGGACTCAATAGTTTTTGTCGTAAAGCTTTTTCAAAAAACTTTCCTTATAAGCTTATCCATTACCTTCTCCAACATGTTTGGCCTCCCTCTTAATATTACTACCACCACGAAAGTGTTCAAATATCACACTCCATCCTTATCTTTTAGTCCGACTCAATGGTTGAGCTAATTGTTTCATTGAAAAATTATACTATCTCTCTGCATGTAAAACCATATCATTAAAACTTCAGCAGTTTCTGTTGAAGTTATTTAGTGTATTTCTAAAAACTTCAGCACTTGATGAGCTGAAGTTTTCGTCCTACAGTCGACACTTTTGTTATGATTTTTAACCAAAATTTCAGCTTAAAAAGCAGAAGTTATTTACTTCATACTGAAGTTTAGCATGCTGAATTTCAACAAAAATATACTTAAAATTCATGAAAAAAGACACAAACATATTTGAATCAATCCAAGTCAACCAAAAAATTAATTAATGCGAATAGAACAAAAATTTAAAAGACATCACATAATTCACACAAAATAATGTACATTCACTTACATCCTTGAAAAAAAAAAGAAAAAATTAGTTCTTTGTTTACAAGTTATTCTCTATTCAAAAAATTCACAGATTATCTTCATATTCTCCATAGTCATGTCCTAGTTGCTCTTCTTGGGTTTCTTAACCACATTCCATGAGTCCAAAGATTTGCAGACAATTCTCTGTTGAATACCAATGCATGCCTTTGGTTATAGAACTCTAAAATTCGCTTCCAACTGAACTTTACTACTATGATTTTTTTAGGAACTCCCGTCTTCTTTTATAACAACTTTACTACTATGATTTAATGCTTACAGATGAGACCTAGACACTAGAAAATCTCAGTGTCAAACTTAAGAGATATGCACATGCTGAAGAGCTCCTAGCATAATAACTTTGCACCCTATACACATCAACCTTCACTATGTATTCAACCGATTCATAGAAGCGACAATACGAGCCTCTTACTTTACCACCTTGTACGGACCTCTGAATTACATTTGTCATATTCTTGCACTTCCCACATATGTGCATTTGGAAGGAGTCACTAAGTGTGAAAAGGCATTCATGCAAATTCGCTGATGTCACGACCCGGATTTCCCAACCTTAACTACTTGCTACGTTTCCATATTATTTCATTTTAACAAACACAAGGCGATAACATGATAACAAGCGATAACATGATAACAGTGGAACATAAATAATTCAGCGGAAGTTAACAATTAAATATCTTAAGTCTACGTCTATTACAACTTTTAAAATCTCAAATACCCAAAACTTGGTGTCACAGTGTCATAGACTATCTAAGATTTCTACATACAAGGTCTGAAGAAATAATAGTACGATGTTTTCGAATAAGAGAGAATGAAACATGAAGTAGAGATAGAGGGAGACGCCAGGGCCTACGGACGCCTGCAGTCTACCTTGGGTCTCCGGGTGGACTGAAGGAAGCACTCCCACTACTGTCCGAAAGTTGTTCCTGGATCTGCACACAGTGCAGAGTGTAGTATCAGCACAACCGACCCCATGTGCTGGTAAGTGTCTAGCCTAACCTCGGCGAAGTAGTGACGAGGCTAGGACCAGACTACCAAATAAACATGTGCAGTTCAAATGTATATACAGCGGAAAAGAAATGCAGAAAATAACCAGTCAATGTGGGAGGGAAAAACATGCTGTGGGGAGATAACAGTTCCGAACAGAAAGTATCAAGTAAGGAAAGAAACCACATAACTCGAATATCAACAAAGAATCAGAAATCAACAATTTGCACGGCATCACCCTTTGTGCTTTTACTCTCGTCCTCTCCAAAGCAATTTTATAATAAAAGTGTGCACGACATCACCTTTCGTGCTTTTACTTTCGTCCACACCAAATCAATCATATAATAAAGAGGTGCACGAAACCACCCTTCGTGCTTTTATTCTCTTACCTCACCATATAATCAATGAAAATGGGTACGGAATGGTACATCGTACGACACAACATCATCCTTCGTGCTTTACACTCTTTCCTCACAATAGCAAACAATGCACAGCATCACCCTTCGTGCTTTAACACTTTTCCTTACCCAAACAACAATCACAAGCAAAGGGGCAAGGGAATAAACAAAATAGTAATAGAGATCCCGACAAAGGAACAATATTAAACAATTAAATCCCGGCAAGGGAACAACATCAATAATCTCAACATCCCGGCAAGGGAGATACTCAACAAAGCAACAATATCCCGGCAAGGAACAATTTAATAACTCTTTCTCTTTCTTTCACTTTTATTTCATAACTCACTTTACCACTTGAGCCAATGCTCCAAAGGGTTCAATCATCTCATATACTTTCACAATTCATAATATAACTTGAGCCAATACTCCAAAGGGTTCAATCATCTCATATATTTTCACAATTCATAATATAACTTGAGCCAATGCTCCTCGATGTTCAAAGGTTACAATTCCTTCCACAAACTTTTCACAACACTTAGAAATCATCACCAAGGCATGAAAGATACAACAAAATCAAGATCTTCAAAATTTAAAGACTCACGGTCATGTTAGATACCAATGTATAGATATTCGTCACCATGCCTATACGTCGTACTCAACAATTATCACGTAGCAAATAAGACTCAACTCCTAATCCCTCAAGCTAAGGTTAGACCAATCACTTACCTCGATGCCTCGAACACAACTCAAGTTTCAATTATAGCTTTACCCCTTGATTGCTTCGCCAATTCGCTCGTATCTAGCCACAAGTTACTTAATTACATCAATAAACGCTAAATGAATCAATTTGAATGCATGAAAATGAGTTCTCCAAAGTTTTACCCAAAAAGTCAAAAATCACCCCAGAGCCCACTTGGTCAAAACCCGAGGTTCGAACCAAAACCCGATTACCCATTCCCCCACGAGCTCAAATATGTAATTTATTTTAAAATCGGACATCAAATCGAGGTCCAAATCCCCATTTTTTGAAAAACCTAGGTTCTACCCAAAACACCCAATTTTCCCCCATGAAAATCGTTGATTTGAATTTGAAATCACGTTAAATGATGTTAATGATTGAAGAAAACTAGTTAAAAATGACTTACAATTGATTTGGAGAAGAAATGTTGTTTAAAAAAAAATCGCCTCTTATGTTTTCAGGTTTTGAAAAATGCACAATGACTGATAATACTGTCTATTTATACCCCTCTCAGACCCCATGTGCAGACCGCACAAAATGGACTGCGGCCGCATAGGCCTTCCTGAGAGTATTGCGGTCCAATGCCCTATGCGGGCCGCACAAAGTCGACTGCGGCCGCACAACAGCGCCCCTGTGCAGACCGCACAAAGTCGACCGCGGCCGCACAACCCTACACCGCGCACCGCACAAGGTCGACCGCGGACCGCACCGGCGGGTTCAGAGGCCTGCAACTTCTGGTTTTAAGCCTAAAACATCCCGGAACCTACCCAAAACTCACCCAAGCCCTCGGAACTCCAAACCAAGTGCACACAAAACCTCAAACATATCCTACGGACTTATTCGTGTAATCAAATCACCAAAATAACATCATGAACATCAAATTAAACCTCGAGATTAATGAAATTTCTCAAAACTCCTTTAAACATCAATTTTGCAAAGTAAGTCCGAATCACGTCATATGACATTCGTTTTTTACCAAATTCCACAGAAGTGTCTTAAATCATATATAAGACCTGTACCGGGCGCCGGAACCAAAATACAGGCCCGATACCATCATTTTCTAATCAAATTACATTTCAAATTTCTTTAAACAATTCCATAAAACAATTTCCTTTGAAAATTCATTCCTCGGGCTTGGGACCTCGGAATTCGATTCCGGGCATACGCCCAAGTCCCATATTTTCCTAACCCAAAACATTGTCTGAAGTCAAATTAGCTCATTTTACAACCAAAACTTATCATTTTTCGTAGATTATCATATTTAAGCTTTCTGGCTACGCGCCCGGACTGTGCACGCAAATAGAGGTGATTCTAAATGAGGTTTTCAAGGCCTCAGAACACGAAAATTTCGTTTCTATAAGACAGTCACGCTCTATTTTACCAAATTTAATTCCACCAAAGCGTTTTTTGTCAGACACAGGTTGACGAAGTTTACTACTATGATTTTTTTAGCAACTCCCATCTTCTTTCATAAGAAAGAAATAAGAAAATATTGGCAAAGACATGCTTACTTGTGTGCAACTGTGAATTCGTGGGAAGCAAAGATAATGAAGGAGAAGTCCAAAATACTTCATATGTGACGGAGAGTGGCCACATAAAAAACGCGAGCTCTAGGAAATTTGCTCTTTTTCCTAAAAGTTAGATTTATCATCTAGTAAAAAGAGCAAATTGTCCTGGAGCTCGAGTTTTTGATCTGGCCACTCTCCTTCACATATGAAGTATTTCGACTTTTCCTTCATTATTTTTGCTTCCCATGAACTCCCTGCTACACCCAATAAACATGCCTTTGCCAACATTTTCTTGTTTTTCTTTGAATATAAATTTAAAGAAATATGATAGAAGTCTATGGATGACTATGAAATTTTTAAGTGAAGAGATTGTTAATATAGCCAAAGAGTGCACCTAATCAATTTAGTATCTATAAATGTAAAAGATATCAATTTAATATCTATAAATACTGAAGAGATTGTTAACTGTTTTTATTTTAGAGAAATTGAATGTAACAATATAAGTAGGTGGTAAAACAAGTAAGTGGTAAATGCAATAAAAAAAAATAGTAAAAATAAGGCCACAATTTTTCTATAGTACAAAAATAACTTCATTTACTATATGGTCAGAAAAATTTAAATGAAAGATGAAGTAGGTGATATAGGTGATAAATGACAAAAAGTAGCTAGTAAATGCAAAAAAGACAAGTATCAAGTCAAAAAAATACCAAAACATGCTGAAGTTTTTATCGTAAAACTTTTTCAAAAAACTTTAGCCCAATGTGCTGAAGTTTTTTAGTGTATTTCTGAAAATTTTAGTACCTGATAAGCTGAAGGTTTTGTCCTGGATTCAATAGTTTTGTCGTAAAACTTTTTCAAAAAAACTTCAGCAGAAACTGCTAAAGTTTTTTAGTGTATTTCTAAAAACTTCAGCACTTGATAAGCTGAAGTTTTTGTCCTAGATTCAATAGTTTTTGTCGTAGAGCTTTTTAAAAAAACTTCAGCACAAACTGCTGAAGTTATTTCGTGTATTTCTAAAAACTTCAGCACTTGATAAGCTGAAGTTTTTGTCCTACAGTCAACACTTTTGTTATGACTTTTAACCAAAACTTCAGCTTAAAAAGCAGAAGTCATTTACTTCATGCTTAAGTTTTTTCAACAAAAATGTACTTAAAATTCATGATAAAAGACACAAACATATTTGTCTGAACAAAAATGAACTAAAAAATAATTAATGTATATTCACAAAGTCTAAATTGTGCACCCAATCCTCTAATTAAAAAATTCACACAGAGTCTCTTCAAAATCTCTATAATCATCTCCTTGTTGTTCTTCTGGAGTTTCATAGCCGCTATCTTGTTTTCACTTTCCACGAGCCCAAAGATTGACAACCAATTCTCTCCTGAATGTCAATGTCTAACTTTGATCGAACTTGAAGACATCTTCTTTCTTCAACCGCATATCCATGAACTTAAGAGCAAATACACTACAATCAACACTACAAAAAGAACATTAAAAAGAAATTGAAGAATGGTTAACACAAAGGCAAAAAATAATAAACATAAGATGCATGGTAAAACATATATGAAACACGCACTTGTTACCCTGCAACGGTGTCTCCATCCACTTAATTAGAAATTTTTCCACAGGCCTTTTCCCATAAAATTTATTGTGTACCCCAAATTGCAAGCATTTGAGACAGTGTGGGATCAACTGGGCATAATTTCTGATATGTTCAACCGCACGATCATATGTTACACTGCCCATGGAATCATACACATATATAGTTTTATCTTTAAAGTCCAGAATTCCAAAAAGTAGTGCGTAGATCTCTGGCCCGTCCTTGGTGTAAGTCGAAATGGAAAGAATACTTTTCTGGAAGATGCCCATGAGATACCACAGGAAAGGTCGAGGCCTCTTACGTAGTTGGCCACCTTTTCATTCGTTGATTCTTCAATAAACCAACTAAAGTCCGTAAGTTGATGAATAACCGCTTCTTCTTCTTCTTCTTCTTCAGCTTCAGCTTCAGCCTGTTGTTTGGATATACTCTTTCTCTTTGATTTGCTCTTTTTTTATCCATTATTTTCTTTTCCTTCCTTTTTTTAATTTTCTCCATCTGTTCTTCTGAAGGATGAATACCAGCCAGCTTAGTCATATACTGATCAAAAATTAAATCTGTTATTGCACATCTTGATTTTGGATAACCTGGAAGGTGATAGGAATATTTTTTGCGCAAGTAATATATGCTCACATCCATATGCTGCAAATGAACAACAACAAATAATAACATGTGAAACAAAAACTTCAGCATGCATAACTATGAAGTTTAGAAAAAACGCATTACAAAACTACAAACAACATTACAAAAACTTAAGCATATTCAGTTTGAAGTGTTAGAAAATAATCTAAAAAACTTCAGCATGCTTGATTTAAAATTTGAAAAAAACTAGAGAATGCATGTCAAAAACTTCAGCACGATTAGGCTGAAGTTTTAGCAAATAAGCTAAAATCTTTAGCAGTTTACTATGAATAAAGCTGAAGTTTTGGGAAATACAGTTGAAAACAATTCAAAAAATAAACTTAATAACTTACTTCATCCGCAAGATCAGAGTTAGGATCCATAAGCTCGGTAAAGAATGATTTTGCAATATCAACTCCAGCTAATATGAATGGATTGGTATCATATTCACTGGCATCCATCTCCAACCACTCTGCAAATCTTTGCATCAATCCACTGTCTTGATTAACATAATGGAAGGGACACCTTCGTGTATTCTTTCCTACTTTCCAATCTTGCCCCCTTTGCTTTTGTTTATGAACTACGTAAGGATATCTCAACCAAATACTCTCCATACGAATCCTTTTCTCTTTTTTATCTGGTTTTTTTTTTGCTTGATCTTCCTGCTGTTCCATTACAACTAACTACTGTTGTTCAGCAGCAGAGGAAAAAACTACAGCCATCGTGGCAGATACTTGACCAACTCCCTACTGTTCACGACGTTCTTGTCTCTCTTCACAAACAACAACAGCAACAGAATTACCTTCTGAATCAGTCCCTTGTGTATTACCAAGTGAAAATGAACATAAATTGAAGTTGGGAATATCACTGGTGTCACATATAGGAGAACTGGAAATCTTTCTTCTCTTAGGATTTGGAAGAAGTTGCGATGCATCAGATGAGATCTGCAAAAGCAAGAAAAATATAAACATAAATAAAATTGATACAAAAACAAATTAGGCAAAAAACCGCTTGTAATCGAATTGCAGAAAATAACTACCTGGTCTAAGTGTTGAGACACAGATGGTGTTTGCATTCCAACAGATCCACTTCCTTTACCTTCAGATATGCCTGTATCTTCATGCAAATAAATAAATAAATAAATAATACTGACTAAATTTTATAAAATAATACCAACACACTTCACACCTGTCCGTGAGCCAACAGGTTTGAATAAATGTATTTTTCCTTTTTGATATAGCTGCACTTTTTGAGCTGCCTCGAGTCTTTATGAAAAATCATTCAAAAACATAACAAAGAAAACAAAGTATGTAAAATTTCAAACTGTAAAAAATATACTTCGATCAAATGTAATAAATTCATGATCTATAGAATACCTTGACGTTTGTCTTCCGCTGTGGTTTTCCCAGGCTCCATGCCTTTGTCGATATCAGCAGTTCCAGCTTCATTCAATTGTGCACCAATGTCGAGGAGCATTGGAGTATTCTCTGGAAGGTTTTTCTCAACTCTACCTTCATTCAATTTAGAATCATCATAGAGTTTTTAAGTTGTGTCAATTAAAGCACAACTAATTTTAACTTCCACTGCATATTCATAAAGAGGGGGAATATATCAACTAGTTTTTCTATATATATATATATATATATAACATAGAAAAAATTTATACCTATAGTGAAAATTTCACTACAGGATATTATCAAAAAAATCAGTTAAAACTTCAACTCTAAGAAGACAGAAGTTCGACAGTTACAAAATAAAAACTTCAGCTCTAGAGCTGAAATTCGCCAGTTACAAAAACAAAAACTTCAGCAAAAAACATGTTGTAGTTTTTTTACAAAAAACAAAACACAAATTCAAATCCAAAAATAATGCTGAAGTTCATAAAAATATAACAAAAAAACACAAAACATGAAACAAAACTTCAACTCCTATCTAAGGTATCATTGAACTATTATAAACTTCACACTTTATACCTGTAGTGACAATTTCATGTGTATCACCACCTACAATTTCATTGCAAATAGCTAGTACTTCTGCAAACCGATCGTCTTTCCTAATAGTTCTAGACACATTACTCGCTTTCAGTTCTAAAGTACCAACAGGTTCTTGATATCCATCGCCAAACAAATTGCCTTTTGCAATATCACTTTCCAAAGCACAACTCGGTGCATGTTTTTCAGTACCAACAACGTGATCATCTGCACCTTTCTCATTTGTTAACTCTGCATCATTTCCATCTTTACTCAGTCTATAAACACTAGATTGTTCCTCTCCACCTTGTTGTTGAACATGTTCATCGCCTTCAATAGACACTTCCTTACGTGTAGCCTTATCATCTGTGACTTTATGCGATGCATCATGAGCAGCATGTTCTTCAATATAAACAATTTGATTATCTGCACCTTGCTTGCTTCCGACATTCTTAATTGATAACTGTTCTTCATCATTTCCATCTCTGCTCAATCTATCAGCACTGGAACGTTCCTCTTCAACTTGTTCTTAAACATGTTGATCGCCTTCAAAAGCCACTTCCTCACGTGTAGCATTTACATCTGCGACTTTATGCGATGCATCACCAACAGCATTAATATTCGATAGATGTTGTAACAGTTGTTCATCCTATCATATTCTCGATGGTTACTCAAATCAAAATTGTCATCGTCTATTCCATTTGATTTGTTGACAATTTTAAACAACTATTCAAACTTCTCATCGAAATATTCCTAGAAAAAAATTACTAACAATGATTAATCTGAATAACATTAGCAGAAATAAAAAGACTTCTCTATAAATTAGTTTACCTTCACTTTTACGAAAACTACATCAACAATAGCAGATCGCTCATCCTTTTGAAACTTATCAAAAGCTTCTTTCACGATCGTGCTTCTTTCCTTTTCTGCATGCCTTTGAACCTTCATCATTACCCTCTAGTATAGACACACAACAAAAATTCAGATATAGAAGAAAACTTCAGCTCAAAAACATGTTGTACTTTTACAAAATCAAAACCAAAAAACTTCAGATCAAAGTTTATAGAACATATTGCGTCGAGTAATTCATTGTCATCAAACTCAGTTGTAGAACGGTTAGAACGACTCTGGGTACGAGATGATTTTGCCAATAAAAGGAGTTTGATTCGCTTCTTCTAATCGACTTTGACTACGTGGTGATTGGCTAATAAAAGGAGTTCGATTCGCTTCTTTTGATCGACTCAGACTACGTGGTGATTCACCAGTTGAAGGAACCGTATTAAGTACCTTTGAACGAATTTGGCTGCATGGTAATTGTCCAATTAAAGGCATTGAATTCAATTCCTCTTCTGTAGGAATTATATCGAATACCCTAAAGTTGCGATAATTCTGTTTAATACAAAAAAGTATATTATGAGGGGAAAAACCTAATACGTCAACATATAAACACAAAGACAAAAAAAGTAACTTACTTCATGACTACTGAAGAAATCAAAAAGTTCGGGATATTTAGGCTCTCCCACACAAACATAACATAACATCCTGGGAACCTGAGAGGTATCAAGGTACTCATCCTCTCTTATATACTTTTCCCGAATATTTGGGAAGTGCTCATAGAACCAAGCAGATAACAAATATCGAAATCCACCAACTTTATACTCAGTTGAACGTAATTTGTTCTACTTTTCTAATGCATGTTTTAGTGAGTAAATGAGCTTCTCATAAGCCACATTACCCCAAGGATATTCAGCAAAAACCTTATCATCTTCAACAATAGATGCATACTCCTCCATCACAGATGACTCAGTCTTTTTTTCCAAACAAAATAGACTTTACAATAAGAATTTCCATAAGCTTCACAACATCATCATCACTCTCGCATACGTGACTGTGATTCACAGCATTCTTTGGAATTTCATTCCGAGTCATAAAATCTCGAATATCCTTCAAAGTCACACCCTTGGACTTACCAAAATAGCACTTCGGAATATTGCTCTCTCGATTAATTGTTTTTTCAACATTATGTGCTATGATCCAAAAACCGCACATAATGTGAAAGTCTTCAAGGATTAAGGAAATATCATGGCCAAAAATCTTGAAACTAATGAAGTCTCGATCATTGGTGAATATTCGAGAAAGACACAGACAATGAACCAACTTCATGCTGCATTTGAAATACTCCATAGCCATAATGTATCAAAATGTACCATTATTAAGTTTATCCCGTTGTGTAGGAGTCAAGAAATTTGCAATTAAACTCTTCAAATCGTGGTTCCCCTTCCAGTATGTAACATCCTGTACATTCGGAATAGATGTGGATATGTTAAATGTGTATTAATTTGATACTTTAGACATATGAAGTCCTAGAGGGATGATTATGGGTGAAAATAGTTGTTTTGGAATCAAGACGGAGCGTGAGGTGCATAAGATTTGACAAAATCAACTAAGTTTGCAGAAGGTCTGTCTTCCAGTAGGGTTTAGTGAAACTTTGTAAGGAATTTGGAAAATCTCAAAGCATGAAGGTTGTAGGCCTTTGAAATATCTTTCCATCGATATATTGTGGATCCCAAACGGAGCTCTGTGCAAGAAGTTATGCCTATTTTACAGAGAGGTGTACAACCACCATGGTCCTGCCGCGTTTTACCGCGGCCGCGGTGGCGAGGCAGTGTTTTACCGCGGTCGGGACCGTGGTCGCGCCAACCGGGACGCGGTGGACGACTTGGGAAGTCATTTTTTAGCCCTATTTCATCCCCTACAGCTCCAAAACATAAAAACTTGTCCTAGAAAGGAAAACTCTCAAAAACCTAACTCCTTAAAGTCCCTCCACCACCCAAGGTAAGTTCTAATGGTGATTCTATGTTTATTTCAATTTCCCAACATCTTATTAACATGGGTAAACCCTCCATATCATTAGATATTCGATTGGAACATCATTGATGAGAGAAGAAACCCTAGAACTCGAATTCAAGGAGATTGAACTTCAAAAAGGTAATATCTTCACCCTCTAGTTGATTCTATCTTTGAATTAATGACTATAGACTCTATTTCATGAGATATGAGTTGATGGGTTTAATAGAAAAGTATGAACGGTGATAGATTTGGGTTGTTGATTGGTTATTATTGGTTATGTGTGCTGATTACCTTATGGGTGATAAAGAATAATGTTGTTTATAACCATTTGAGACTTTAGAATTTATCTAAGAGCAAGAGAATAGGTTATTTTGTGTAGAAACACCATTAATAAGGACTATGAAACTTTATGCCACCAAGTGTTTAAGAAAATGCCTAAGTGATCAAAAGATGAGTACTATTGCTAATATGGAATCCCTTTGACTTGTATTGATATAGATTAAAGTTGAAAGGGGTTGGCAAATGTTGTATTATGCTCAAGAGCAGGAAGTTAAGGTATGTGAGGCTAACTCTCTATGTTTGGGAATGTTAATGATTCTCTCTACACTACATTTCTTTTATGACGTATCAATTGCCTCAGAAATATAGTTAAGCCTAGTTCCTTGAATTGTTGTAGAACTTCTATTCTTTAACTTCATAACTCGTTCATGACTTTCATTTTAAACGTTGTGAGCTCAGTGCGTATTCAATATAGACTTGGGTTTGATGCCCTCAAGTCTTAGTATAGATTACTCAGTATGCCATAAACAGTTGAAGTTTTAGTGTTCATAATTAGTTAAAGAATACATGTCTCAGTCTAGTCCTATTCAGTATTCCAGTATTATGTAACTCAGTGTGATCCAGTATTCCAGTATCATGTAACTCAATGTGATTCAGTATTACACTATCATATATTGCAGTATGATTCTCAGTTCCTAATTTTAAATCCATGAATGTTGAACACTTGTATTTGGGCCTGAGTCCGCAGTTTATGCTTTATGCATTTTGGACCTGAGGTCGCAGTTATATATACGTATACTTGGGCCCGAGACACACACACACACACACACACACACACACACACACACACACACACACACACACACACACACACACACACATATATATATATATATATATATATATATATATATATATATATATAGGGCCTGAGGCCGCAGTTTAATATTCAGATAAACAGGTTGTTCATCATTCAGAAGAGGGAGCATTCATATCCTTACTTCCTTTCAGTTCAATCATTAGTTACTGTTAAGTTATCAGCTATCATATCAGTTACCAATTATCAGTTCAATTACCAGTTATCATTTCAGTTATCAGTTATCATTTCAGTTTGAATAGTTATCATTTCAGTTACCAATTATAAATTCTCAGTTATCAGCTTAGTTTCAGTTTCAGCATTTATAATTCTTTCTTTCAGTTGCTTTACATACCAGTTCAATTCAAATGTACTGACGTCCCAGTTGCCCGGGGCCTGCATCTCACAATGCAGGTAATGATTTACAGGTTGATGGTTCCGAGCGCTAGGATTCTCATACCATCTATTTGGTGATCCCAGTTCTTTTGAGGCATTATCATTACCTTACAGTCTACAGTATTTTCAGACAGTCAATATTTTTAGTATTTCATTAGAGGCTTCATAGACTAGAGTAACAGTTAGACAAAGTTTCAGACTTTTCATATTAAGCTATGTTGGCTACAAATATGTGTCAGAATTGTATTATTATTTCCACACTTTGATTTATATCATCCAGACTTTCAGTATATCAGCATGTGTTAGTTTATCTTCCGCATTCAGTATGTTATGATACCACATGTTGATTCAGCCAGCCAGTTGGTTCGCTCGGTCATATGTAGTCAGGCACCGAGTGTCGTGTTACGTCCAGGCCTAGGTTCGGGGCGTCACAAAGCTTGGTAGCACTAGGTTCAAGAGTCCTAGGGAGTCTATGAAGCTGTGTCTAGTGGAGTTTCCTTTATATGTGTGTGCCGGCCACTCATATAAACGGTTAACTACCAAGACATCCAGGATTGTCTCACTTCTTTCTACTCTAGATCGTGCCATGAAGCTTATAGCAAAAGGTAACTTTCTCTTTCTATCGAATTCCAAACGTATTGGATTCCCAAGTGACGCACAGGAGAAACGTAAGGTCCTAGAGAGGATAATTGCCCATTGGGGTATAATCATGGAGTACAGGTTGGTAAATATGAGACTTTAGAGGATGTTAAAAGTGGGATGCAATGGGTAGTTTTACAGATTAGAGCATAACCTTATCAGAAAGTACAAAAGCAGATATCATGTCTTATGGTTATCAGTTCTCAGGTACCAGTTATACAGTCTTTCAGTTAGCAGGTTTATGGTTATCCAGTAAGCCAGTTATTTGTTATTCAGTTACCAGGTCTCTAATTTTCAGTGTATCAAAATTTCTATAGACTTGAGTATACAGTGATGCATATGGATGCTCAAAGGGAATGTAAGTAACATTGGTTATAGCAAAATCTTCGCATGTTTTAGGGATTAAGACCCAAGACTCACTGGATGGTGCATAAAGTGATTTATCAGATATGTATGGCAGTGTATTTGTATGTCAGACCCCATGGTGTATCAGGTTAAGAATTCAACCGCATCGGGCATAGAATTGATCACTATAGTTTTGGATAGAAAAGAGCCTAAGGGAAATATAGCTAAGAATAATATGATGTGCGAAATTAGAACCAAGAGCATGTGACATTGAATTTTAGGGAATGATTTTAAGTTGTTTAGATTTATTCAAATCAGAACTAGAAAGTACCATGTTAGTGAATTTATATACGAAGTGGCTATTATTGTAAGATAAAAGATATGACAATTCCCCTTGATGTGACTATGTGTTTAGGTTGGAGGTTTATAGTCTGAAGTGATTTTGAAGTGTATAGAAAGTTTGGGGTAAGATATTCCAATTTTGTTTAAGACAGATGAACTTTCCCTAAGTGCGATCCATGTGCATAGTTCAAAAAGAATGATAGTGCACGACAAAAGAATATGGTCAGATGATGAGGGAAGTTAGGAGTAACCTTATGCTTCACTTTAGTTATTCAAAGCAGAAGAAGAAAATATGATGCTAGCAGGTGGTTAGAAAAAGGATAGTAAGTAAGTTTTGAGTAGATACAGTAAATTAGCACTTTCAGCAGAGCTAGTAGAGGTACAATTTGATTCACTTAGCCAGGTTAACTCTAATAAGTGGATGATAATTTGAAATACCGAACGTGTGTTAGAACCCAAAGAGTTTAAGTTAAACTCGAAGTACAGTGGCAGTGGAAAAAAATTAGCTAGGCAGTGAGAGAGAAAACTATAGAAGAATAGCCTTTAGAAATTTTCGTAATATGGTTTCTCCAGGATTGACAGTGTGAGTAGAGTTAAATCATTAAGATTGTGTATGATAGTTGTGAATACATTAACTTTCCGTTAAGTGAATAATTTCGTTTTTCCTAGTAAGAAAAAAATTTCTCGGAAGTAAGTTGGAAGATGAGTCGTCATTGACGTAGAGTGCAAAGAATTGTAGAGAATAAGGAAAGTTATTTGGATACCGGCAAAAAGAGAAGGATCCACAAGTATAAGACCTTTGGTCTAAGGGGTGATGTAAAATTTTTTAGTAAATCCAGTTGGAAATGGGATATGAAAAAGAAAATCAGTTCGGTAATGAGGGAAAATTTGTATAATTGCCACTCGGATTATGTCTAGCATGTGTAAGAAAAGCAAAGTGAGTAGAATGATCACCGAGCTTAGTTATTGATGATAAAGTGATCATAGAAAAGCTATAAGAAAAAAAATCATGCCCAGTTATGTATCACGAAGGTACTGCCATCGCATGAGACTCTAATCTTCGGAGTATAGACTTAGCTCACAACAATTCTATGAGTATTTTCAGGAAGTGCTTAAGAAGATAATCATGTGTGGGAAGTATAACTCATGATCGAGGTAGATAAGACAACTCTGGTGAAAGAAGTTCACCGCTTAGCCTAGCTAGGAGTTCAATTTGCGTACTCCAAAGATAGTAGAGTTGTCTTCTAGAATATGACTTGTCCCCCCCCCCCTTAGTAGGCAAAATGAAGAAGAAATAGTTGATGATCCCTACTTGTTGTAGCTGAAAGAGGGGATTCACAGGCATAAAATGATAGCTTTGGAATAAGGGGGAGATGATAGTGCTTTGAGGTACCACGACAGATTGTGTGTTCTAGACATAGATGGACTTAAAGAGGGACGATCATGCTAGAAGCCCAGAATTTCATGTATTCTATTTACTCAGGTACCACAAATATGTATCATGGTCTTGAGGAGATTTATTGGTGGAACGACACGAAAAAGGACATTGCAGACTTTCTGGACAAGTATCCGAATTATAAGTAAGTGAAAGTCGAGCAACAGAAAATCTAGTGTTTTATCACATAATACACATATTTTGAGTGGAGATGGTAAATATGGGCCTTATAATAGGATTATCTTGCTCATTTTGAAAGCATGATTTGTATGGCTGAAGGTGTAGATCACCAATTGGTTGGTCAAAAGTTGGTGAAAGGGAGTTGATGGGACCAAATTTGGTCTATCAGACTATAGAGAAAGTTAAGTTGATTCAAGAGCATTTGAAGATAACTCCGAGCCACCAAAAGTCCTATTCGAATGTGCGGCATAGAGACCTAGAGTTTCAAGTTGATGATTGGCTGTTTTTGAAAGTTTTGCTTGTGAAAGGCGTTATGAGATTTGAAAAGAAGGGGAAGCATAGTCCCTGCTATGTTGGGTCATATAGAATCTTGTGAAGGATCAATCAATTAGCTTATGAGTTGGAGTTACCACCAGAGTTAGCGGTGGTACAACCGGTATTTCACGTGTCATGTTATAACATTCAAGTTTCCAGCACTCAAATTCATGCTAGTTCAGTACTCAGATACTCATGTCAGTTCAATACTCAGATATTCAAGTCAGTTCAATACTCAGCTACTCATGTCAATCCAATACTTAGATATTCATGCCAGCTTAGTACTCAATATTGATGTTATTTCAATACTCAAATATTCGTGCAAGTTTAATATTCATATATCCATGTTAGTTCAGCATTCACATATCCATGACAAACCAATATCCAGTTAATGCAGTAGTCATTCAGTTCAATATCTCAACAGTTTAGTAATCATGTATTCATTCAATTTAGTATGCAAGTCTTAATGAAAGTTCATGTTGCTACCAGACCCGTTTAAGGTCCGAAGTTAGAGGAAGTTACAGTCAGGACATTTGTAAGGAATTGGAAAAAGTAAAAGAATAAAAGTTGTAAGCCTTTGAAATAGCTTTCTAACGATATATTGTGGAGCCCAAACGGAGCTCTGTGCAAAAAGTTATGCATGTTTTACAGAGAGGTGTGCAACCACCGCGGTCCTGCTGTGTTTTACCGCGGCCGCGGTGGCAAGGCAGTGTCTCAGCGATTTACCGTGGTCGGGACCACAGTCGCGCAAACGGGGACGCGGTGGATGACTTGGGAAGTCATTTTTTAGCCCTATTTCATCCCCTACAGCCCCAAAACATAAAAACTTGTCCTAGAAACGAAAACTCTCAAAAACCTAACTCCTTAAAGTCCCTCCACCACCCAAGGTAAGTTCTAATGGTGATTCTATGTTTATTTAAATTTCCCAACATCTTATTAACATGGGTAAACCTTCATATCATTAGATATTCGATTGAAACATCATTGATGAGAGAAGAAACCCTAGAACTCGAATTCAAGGAGATTGAACTTCAAAAAGGTAATATCTTCATCCTCTAGTTGATTCTATCATTGAATTAATGATTATAGACTCTATTTCATGAGATATGAGTTGATGGGTTTGATAGAAAAGTATGAACGGTGGTAGATTTGGGTTGTTGATTGGTTATTATTGGTTATGGGTGTTGATTACCTTATGGGTGATAAAGAATAATGTTGTTTATAACCATTTGAGACTTTAGAATTTATCTAAGAGCAAGAGAATGAGTTATTGGGTGTAGAAACACCATTAATAAGGACTATGAAGCTTTATGCCACCAAGTGTTTGAGAAAATGCCTAAGTGACCAAAAGATGAGTATTATTGCTAATATGGAATCCCTTTGACTTGTATTGATATAGATTAAAGTTGAAAGGGGTTGGCGAATGATGTATTATGCTCAAGATCAGGAAGTTAAGGTATGTGAATCTAACTCTCTGTGTTTGGGAATGTTAATGATTCTCCCTACACTACGTTTCTTTTATGACGTATCAATTGCCTCAGAAATATAGTTAAGCCTAGTTCCTTGAATCGTTGTAGAACTTCTATTCTTTAGCTTCATAACTCGTTCATGACTTTCATTCTGAACGTTGTGAGCTCAGTGCGTATTCAATATAGACTTGGGTTTGATGCCCCCGAGTCTTAGTATAGATTACTCAGTATGCCATAAACAGTTGAAGTTTCAGTGTTCATAATCAGTTCAAGAATACATGTCTCAATCTAGTCCTATTCAGTATTCCAGTATTATGTAACTCAGTGTGATCCAGTATTCCAGTATCATGTAACTCAATGTGATTCAGTATTTCACTATCATATATTGCAGTATGATTCTCAGTTCCTGATTTAAATCCCTGAATGTTGAACACTTGTATTTGGGCATGAGGCCGCAGTTTATGCTTTATGCATTTTGGACCTGAGGTCGCAGTTATGTATACGTATACTTGGGCCCGAGGCCGCAGTTTAACATTCAGATAAAAAGGTTGTTCATCATTTAGAAGAGGGAGCATTCATATCCTTACTTCCTTTCAGTTCAATCATTAGTTACCGTTAAGTTATCAGTTCAGTTACCAGTTATCATTTCAGTTATCAATTATCAGTTATCAATTATAAATTCTCAGTTATCAGCTTAGTTTCAGTTTCAACATTTATAATTTTTTCTTTCAGTTGCTTTACATACCAGTACAATTCAAATGTACTGACGTCCCAGTTGCCCTGGGCCTGCATCTCACAATGCAGGTAATGATTTATAGGTTGATGATTCCGAGCGCTAGGATTCTCGTACCAGCTATTTGGTGATCCCAGTTCTTTCAGGGCATTATCATTACCTTACAGTCTACAGTATTTTCAGACAGTCAATATTTTCAGTATTTCATTAGAGGCTTCATAGACTAGAGCAACAGTTAGACAGAGTCTCAGACTTTTCATATTAAGCTATGTTGACTACAAATATGTTTCAGAATAGTATTAGTATTCCCGCACTTTGATTTATATCATCCAGACTTTCAGTATATCAGCATATGTTAGTTTATCTTCTGCATTCAGTATGTTATGATACCACATGTTGATTCAGCCAGCCAGTTGGTTCGCTCAGTCACATGTAGTCAGGCACCAAGTGTCGTGTTACGTCCAGGCCTAGGTTCGGAGCGTGACACAGTAACCCTTACAGTTAAACCAATCTCGAAACTCAAAATATCTTTGACCTGGTCTTGTAGGTGGAGGAGTAGGGACATAAGGACCTGGGGGTATTATAGGTTGTCTAGGTGCTTTAGGTGCATTAGCTGCTTTGCGTACTTTAGCTGCATTAGGATCTTTAGGTGCTTTAAGTGCCATCTGTTAAAAAAAAAAGTAAAAGATACAAAAAATAACATCAGGACATTATCAAAAAGATCAGTTAAAAGTTCAATCTCTAAGAAGGCTGAAGTTCCACATTTACAAAATAAAAACTTCAGCTATAGAGCTGAAGTTCGACAGTTACAAAACAAAAACTTCAGCTTTAGAGCTGAAGTTCGACAGTTATAAAACAAAAACTTCAGCTCTAGAGCTGAAGTTCGACAGTTATAAAACAAAAACTTCAGCTCTAGAGCTGAAGTTCACCAGTTACAAAACAAAACATTCAGCAAAAAAACATGCTGTAGTTTTTACAAAAAAACAAAACACAAATTCAAATCCAAAAATAATGCCAAAACATGAAAAAAAAAAACTCCAGCTCCTATCTAAGGTATCATTGAACTATTATAAACTTCACACTTTAATAGTATCATATATTTAACTCTTAAAATTTTTAAAAATTTCGATTTCTAATCACTGAAGAATTTATAGAATTTTCATCAACAACACAAACACTCGTTCAAAAAACCTAAAAACACAATCGTAAAACTAAAACTAATGCATTTATCAAACTAAACCCTAAGAAACTATTTTATCATAAATACATGACTATCAAAACCAAAACCAGAAATTAAATCGTAAAAATTAATAGTAAAATAAAACCCAGAAAGTTAATGCTATGTACCTGTGATTAAATCGTAATGTAGGAACAACGACGACTAGCAGTTGAAAAATCAAAAACAACGACGAAAACCGTTGATTTCAGAGAAGAACAAATCAAAAAACGCGAATAACGCGAGAGAGAGACAAAGATAGTAGAGGACTAGCGTATACTCGGAGAGAAAGTAGTATTTTAATAAAGAAGGACAAAATAGTCTTTTTAGAAGACTTTTAACAAAAAACGGGTACAGATGCAAGCAGAAAAACAAAGCGGCTACAGGTTAAAAAGGGGTGCCCAAATAGAGCGCCCCATGCAATTTTTACATATTTTTGTCCCTTCGATAAGATATATAGTATTGTATTCAAGGAAGTGGAAAATTGCTATAGTTCCCTGGAAAGTAAAAAAATGGTAATTTTACATGATGAAACTTTTGGATAATCGACGCTGAAACGCAAAATTTTGCACACAAAATTGATAATAGTCTCTTCAAGAAAATAAGTCAAAAAACTAAAATCCAGAGTAATGCTTTTCACGAGTTTGTGCTTAAAAGTTCGAGTTTTACTGAATTTGGCACAGTTGAAATAACACAAATTGTTGAAAAAACCTTAAAAAACGAATTCTTGGATAAATACCCTTAACACAATGCTTTATATGCCTCCTTAAAGTGCCTGTGGTTTGAACAGTACTAAAATTTAAGACTCTTCCACAGTTCTTGCACTTTAATTTTTGGCCTTCTTCATTTTCTTCAACCACTTCATAGTACTGCGAAATAAAAAAGCGCACTCTTTCCGAACGAGGCATGATATAACTTGAAAATTAAGATTGAGACTTGAAGTCTTGAAAATTGGAGATTGAGAGAAATTTAGAATGAGAAATGAGTATTGAGTATTGAAATGAAGAAGAGGGAGGGGGTATTTATAGTGGTAGAGAAGGTTAGTTTTGTAAATTGAAAAAAAAAACTTGTTTGAATTTTGATTTTTGATTTTTGAATTTTGGATTTTGAAAAATCTTGTTTTGTAGTATATATATATATATATATATATATATATATATATATATATATATATTGTAGCTTATAAATAATTCCAAGTAAAGACAAAGAAATATTGCGAAAAGATATTCAAGGGTATGTCTTATAATTTTTATTACCAAAAATGGCATATCTTTCTTAGTCTTCCTTCCCCCAATGGAATGAGCACAACAAGGTACTAATACCACCATTAGAAGAAAAAAAAACTAAGGAATATGTGCCAAAATACAAGTTACATATTAGTCTATGTATTATCTCTAACAAATCTCATAAATCCTTCAAGGTTCGGAGGAGGTTGCGTTGGTGGTGGTGGAAAAGAAGCTTGTTCATCACCACTTCCGGGCGAAGCCGAATCCTCCGCAAGTTCCGCTATCATTTCTTCATAAGCTTCATCTATCGCCGGTTGTGCTTCTGCAATTCCAAAGTTTCTTCTTTCCGAGCGGATCCAATCTCTAAACAGTACTGATTTTTCCAAGCTATCCCTCATAGACGCTCTATGATCACCTATTTGCAGTCTTGCTTGACTGAAAGCGCTCTCTGATGCAACAGTTGAAGCTTGAATTGATAAAATATCCCGAGCCATCCTTGCAAGAACAGGAAAATGTTTTTTGTTTCATTTCATTTATAGCAAGTTCATAAATATCCCCACCCTCACTAAATTCAACAAACAAATCAGATAGTGCTGCAATATAAACTAAACAGTTTGAAATAGTAGGATAATATTGCCCAGAAAATGCATTTGTAGCAATTTGAAAATGTTCTAAAAAATCTAAAAGAATTTTAACATTCGTCCAATCTTGAGTAGTAAGCATTTCATCATCATCCTCACCACCTACCCGAGAATTAAACGTTGCATTAATTGGGTTTCTATATTCATATGCAACTACTAAACTTTCGTACATACAATTCCATCTAGTCGGGCAAGGTTTAGGAACCTTTCTTTCTCTAAGGCCATATTCATCACATTTTTTAAAATACTCTCTAAGTCTACTTCTACGGTTTGAATAAAAAAGCCAATTAAGAGTCATTCTAACCTTTTCAATTTCTATGTTTAAAATTCGCATACCATCACCGACAATTAAATGATAAATATGACAAATACATCTAACATGAAAAATATTAGTAAATGCAGGATTTAGTGTTGTTGTAAGCATGCCTATAGCACTAGTGTTACTAGAAGCATTATCCATAGAAATTGTCATTATTTTATCGCTAAAGCAAAAATATCTACAAATATCTGCAACAGTGTTAGCTATAAACTTACCTGTGTAACGTGAATTAATTATTCTATACGCAATTATGCGTTTTTGCATTGTCCATTCCTCATCTATCCAATGACTTGTAACAGTTAGATAATCACAATCATTACCACTTCTACCAATATCAGTAGTAATAGAAATTCGATTAGGTATATGAGTAAATAAATACCGCAAATATTGTTCATATTCATGTTTAAATTTATAAATATCACTCTTAACTGTTGCGCGATGCCAACCTTTATAAGTAGGATTAAAAACTCTTCTAATATAATGAACCCAATTAGGATTAGAAGCAAAAGTATAAGGTAAGCACATAACAGTAATCATCTTTGCTAATTTTTCACGATCTCTATTTGGATCGTAATATAAAATACCTCCGGTGACAGTGTGAATTCCTGGTTGAACTAGATTTGAACCTGTACTAGGGTTAACCGCAGAATCTACACTTGTCCCCTCTAGCTGCACTTTCATTTGTAAAAATCTAGCCTTATCTCTAGGGTGTGTTTTTATGTGCCTAGTCAAACTACCTGTGCCGCTACGGTCTCCAGTATATTTATGCGCCATTAATTTCCCACAAGTTTTACACTTAGCCTTATTTTGTTCTCTTACTTGAGTAAAAAAATTCCAAACTAATGATGTTTCTAGGCGTTTAGCAGGTTCTCTATTAAAAGTAGGAGTTTCTACAGGTGGGTCGGCCGGTGCATCAGTTGGGTTATTAAGAGGACTAGTAGGTGTATCATCTAAATCCGGTGCTTGAGTTTCATCATCATCCTCATTTTCCTCATTATTTTCTAAGATAGTTTCATTAGGATAAAGATTATTCATAATTTCATCATCTAATCTTTCACCTGGTGCAACATTATGGCAAAATTCACTATCGGTAAATTGAAAACAAAGGTGATCACTATCAAGAATTACGGAAGGAGGAGGACGTCTAGGTTGGCGACTACTTTCAACTTGCTTATCTTTTCTAGGTCGGGGAGCTGGGGGAAGGGTAGTTGGTTGGCCACTACTTTCACCGGTTTTATCTTCTCCTTTACCAAACATTTTTTTCAAAGAAAATGTCATATTAATTATAATTATGCAAACTAAACCACACAAAAATATATTCTTAAAACGTAAGAGTTGAAACGAGTTTACCGGATTGCCGAACAACTTCTTGAAAATTGAAAATCGTTGAACACTTGAAAACTTCAATTCAACAACATCACAATTTTTCACGAAATTTCAACAATAAATTAAGTAATTGTAGTAGAGAGATTGAGAGATATTGATGAATTGGTGAATAAAAATGAAAGAATGAGGGGGTATTTATAATTGAGAAATGGAAAAAAGTGTAATTATATAAAGTTTGGGGGCCAAATGGGCATTTTCTAAACTTAAAAACGGTCAAATTGTCAGCCCAAACGGTTAGATTTTAAATATGGCCGTTGGAGAATTTTAAAACCAAATTTTTTAAAAAAAAAAAAAATAGCCGTTGGGCTCGCTAGGACCGGCCCAGGCCCGGCTGACAGTCCCGGGCTAAACGGTCCTGGGCTCGTGGGCTAATATATGAAGACCGGCTCGTCACGGGCTTCTCAGGACCACCAGGCCCGTTAGGCCCGTTAGGACCGTGGGTCCGGTCCGGTTCAGGCCCGGCCCACCAAGCAGCATTACAGTAGATCGGGCACAAAAGGGAGCTTTGTCCACTTAAGATAGGGTAATACAATTATTTTTTTCATGTAAATTATTTCATGTTGTTACTTTAAGAACCCATGACCATGGCAGTTAAGTCACTTTCTTGTTTTTTCGTTTAACTTCTTGATACATATCTTTAAAAGAACAGTTAGGTACATGCAAGCAGTTTAAGCAAATTTCTCTCGCAGAAAAATTACATTACATAAATAGGGCGAAAACAAATTTTTCTTGATTATATATAAATTGTTCGATTCACTTAACATAAAAGCAGATTCTAATATAGTCAATAATAACAAAAGGGGTCTACAAATTATTTTAGATTATATGTTCAAATCTTAGATGTGGTAATCTAGTAAGTTTTTCAATCTCATTATATAAATTCTTGGATCCGCCAAAGAGTATCTTAGTGTTGCTATATTAGTTATTCAATTTATTTTTTATCCTATTTCTAATAGGTTTAAGATAATTTGATTGGGTAAAATTTGAATCGACTAGTCAAAGCTATTTGCAACATGCGAAATATCAAAGATAACTGTATCGTACTTTATTCTTCCAATCTCCAAGCTAAGAGTTGGACACTCCACAATTACTGTTCGATGCAATTGCTATGACCTATGAGTAGAAGTGGCAAACGGACGGGTCGAATATAATTCGGGTCAAAACGGGTATTAAAAAAATAAAAAATTATCCGACCCGACTCATATTTAATACGGATAAAAAACAATTAACCGGCAAATAATATGATAAATTCTTAGTCTCCTTAACTTGAGAAACCCCAATTTTGAAGCTTTACAAATATAAAAATTAGACCCATTGATTACCCATTTTTTAAATAGATAATATGGTTCTTATCCATATTTGACCTATTTCTTAAAAGTTCATTATCCAACCCATTTTTTAATGGATCATATGGGTGATTAACTGTTTTCTTTTAACCATTTTGTCACCCCCACTTATGAGCCTCAATCGTAAAGCGGTAACATGGACTAACTGATTACTTACGGGATAGGATCCCCTCCAGTAGTGTATTGTCCAGTATTGCTCAAATAGCTTTTTAGATACATGCCACGTGTGTAGATGGAGGTTCAAAGGATTGGATCTAGTTTGTACTTGTATTTTTTTTTTCTATTTACTTTATCAAACAAATATAATACTTTAAAAAGTAAAAAAATAAAAAAGGCAGGAAATTCTACACTGTTTTCCCCAACTTTGCCTTCTTTCACAAAGTGGCGTTATTCTAGAAACTCCATTGCATGTTTTTAAATTCTAAGTGAATGTCCAATAAAACTTGGCAATCTAAAAAATTTAAGATGAGAGTTTGGGTATTTCCAATTTGAATAACGGGAAAGTGTAGTAGTTTTTTAAAATAAAAGTTCTCCAATGTCTGTGTGTGAAGGAAATCCCAAGGATGAAGAAGAAGAGAGCAAAGTTCATGGGTTGGGGTTGGGTAAGGAAACCCTGCCATTTTTTATCTTTTACTTTTAAAAGTAATATACTTGTTTAATAAATAGAAATAAGGAAGCATAAGTACAAACTAAATCTAAGCCTTTCAAACTCCATCTGCACAGATGGCATGCATCTAAAAAACCATTGAGCAGTACTGGACAGTACACTACTGGAGGGGATCCCATCCCATTACTTTATATCTTACGCTAATTATACCTGTTTCCTTCCAACTATCAGTGTATGAGTTTCATTTCGTCATTAGTTATAGTTTGAAAATATTCCAAACAAATTTTAAACAATTTGTACACTGAAAATATTGTTCAACTCACATGTGCTAATTTTAATACTCTGAACAATTCTTTTCGCGACGGAACAAGTATCTATGCAGAAACACATCTTCAATAGAATGATTGGAATAGCAGGTAAATATTGAAGAGAAGGATTAGGTAAGATAACTTCAAACAAAGACAGGTTCTGGGATGTGTTCAACATGTTCACAAGAAGGCCCCTAACATATACTTCATGTGTTTCATGCCATGTGAAAGTGTTTGACTGAACATGGAATCTAAGAAAGAAAGACTTCGACTTTTTGAAGTTTGTAGTGTTAAACATACCATGACGTTTCTATGGCGATAAAATTATGTCATTAAGGGTATTATGTTAACCTTCTCCTTATTCTCCAAGAATTCACAACCACAAAACCATCTGAAAGCATCAATCCACATTCTAAGTGATTGCTACCTCTTACGAAAATACACTCTTCCCTCTTAACAAAGAGCTAAATCAAGTAATCCCTCACCCCTTAACACCCACTTCCGACATGAAAAACATAGTCTACTACTTCTAGGATAAAATATACTAAGGGAATCAATCAGGAATCATTATGTACGGCCCTACGCTTCTAATTCCTCCAGTGAGCTCCATCTTGATTGCTTAATCAATGACCGAATAAAGCCAACAAGGTTTCATTTAATACAACTATCTATGAGGCAAGCAAGTACATAAAAGAAATCAGTGCAGAATAGGAAGGCCCATTCCACTACAACCATCTTCCTGTCACAAGACATCTTGAAAATATATCAGCATGAAATAACAAAGAGTTAATCCAGAGACATGCGAATGTAGTAGTCATACTATCGAGTCACATACCCTGAGGACCTTCACATTTTGAAGATGCATCACCTTCTGGAGAGAAACAGCAGAGGCAAGCATCAGGCTGCTGTCTGAATATTCATAGTTAAATTAGTAGAGAAAGCTAAAAGCGAAGACCAGTTAGCAGAGAACCAAAATTGATAAGAAGTGAATATGTAAGTCGAGAAAAAACATAACAGACACAAAAATGTCAGTCAGTAATCAAGAAATTCCAACAAAATAATTAAGAAGTTCGAAAATGATATGCTACGCAGCTACGACAAAAGACCTCTGCTCCAACACTTAAACCAAACTCCTCATCTCTCTGCAAATGTCATAATAGCACAGCAAGGTTAAAGATGTGAGTCCGAAACTTCCAAAGAGTAAGACATGGCAAGAGGTAAGAAATCAGGTGAAGTGCTCCAACAAATCAGCCTGTCAAATATGGCAACATCAACAAAGGAGAAATGTTAAGATCAAATCATCAAAGAATGCACTCACTTCTTTAATACATTAAACTAAATTAAAATAAGGATATTTCAAACTAGGGGAAAAAGAAAAAGATAAAGAAATCTCGAAAGACATCAAACTCCAACAAGTGGAACAGAAGAACCAAACTCTAGAAAATAGATACTTGTCCAGGTAGAATATGCCCATCTGCATCACTTGCAACAACTCAAAAAGGAAATGAACAATGTGAAATGGACATGGCTAATCAACTATAAAATTAGGTTCCGTACTTTCTATTTCCTTCTCGTCGATACTTTTTTCTTTCCGGGGAAACTCTCTGGAAGTGGAGGAGTTAATAAATGAAGTCACAAAATATAATGAAGAGGTTAGATACTGAAAGCGTAAAGTGTATGCCTTATATAAAAGAATAACCACCCACCTCCAAGGGCCATTTTTCCTAAAAGGTGGAAAAGAAGTGATTTATCATCAGCTGTGATAAAAATAAATAATTCTCCTCGACAAATAGGCTGTTAAGAAATTAAGCTGTCCCAGTGCAAGTGTGAGTACGAGTGTATACATATGTAGATAGCTATGAAAAGTGAAAACCAAACTGTATACACAACAAAACACCGCGAATGAAACATTTCCATACCTTGTACTGCAAGCCAATACAAAGTTGACTGCAATCATCATTTCATCTCTGCCATGAACTTTTCATATTCTGCATCTGTGCCATAGGGAGGTTTCTCTGAAGATGATGGTGGAGGCGGAGGTGGAGGTGCAGGTGCAGGTTCTGGTGGATTTGAGGCCCAGGGAACATTGCTCATACTTTGTGAATGATCCACATTGGACTGTGATGCAGTTGGAGGAGCTGGTGGTGCCATGCCATAATAAGAAGGATAGCTGTATGAAGATGTTGGGTATGCAGGTTGGGCATTGTGTGGCATTGCAGTGACAGAATTGCCATAGGCATAGTTGGGAAGAGATTGAACAGGTGCACCATTATGTGATTGCACTCCAGGAGGATAACTTTGTTGTGTCTCGCCAGAAGAGGTGTAATTTTGTTGGTTTTCACCAGAAGAAACGGTTTGAGCAGGGACACCAGAAGATGGCGGTGGCATCGGTGGAGGATACTGTGCACCATATGGAGGTACAAATTGACCTGGACCAGGAGAATACATGGTTGAGCCAGGAGGAGGAGGCGGGTAAGAAGCATATGGTGGAGGTACAGGTGGTCCCCAAGGAACTGGATTCCCAGCATAGCCACTAGGGGGAGTAGTGCCAATGGGACCACCAGCCGCGTACTGCTGAGACGGATAGAGTCCAGCAACCTGATGAGGAACAGGGTATGTGGGCATTGCTGGAGCACGAGGGCCCGGTGGCACAGTAGGCTGAGGGGGTTGACCCGCAACTCTCACAGCAATAGTTCTCCCTTCAAGACAATGACCATTCATGCCTGCAATAGCACTATTAGCTTGTTGAGCATCTGCGTACTTAACAAAACCATAACCTTTACTAAGACCACTGAGACGATCCTTTATAACTTTAGCCATCACAATAGTACCAAAGGGAGAGAATAAATTAATCAAACCATCATCATCCAGAGTAGGGGGGAGATAACCAATATACAAGTTTGTCTCATCATACTCTTTTGGCTTGATTATATTTGACCCTAATCCAGGGTGTGACGTGTTACCACCACCACCGGCATTATTACTGCTGGCCCAAGGAGGATTACTGCCTGTGCTTCCAGGACCAAGAGCTAGGGTCGCTGAGCTCTGCTTAATTGACGATTCAGGAACCGTGCCTCCCAATTCTGCCAAGAAGTTCTGATACTCATCATCCATTTTCTTTCCAGTAGTATTTTTCACTGGACAATCTATAGTGGGATGTCCCCCATCACCACATATTTTGCAGAGAACATCACTCTTAAACGTGGTGGTGCGAGAAGGACAAGCATACTGCCTATGACCCGGTTCACCACATAGCCTACAAAACTCCTCATCTCTAATCGTTCCATTCAGCGCTGCAAGTTCCCTGAGTTGTTGCCTCTTATGCTCATTAAGTACTTCATCGACAGGTTGTAAAAGCTTCTCCAACATAGCTGCAGCCGCCTCAAGCGACTCCTGGGTATCAGCTTCCACTAACACGTGTAAATCCTCATTCTCTGCAGGATCATGCTTCAAATTCCCCTTCTGTTGTAACCTCCCCTCTTTAACCGACCCTTTCCCTCGAATCACAATCTTCGCTCCCGTCTCCTTCTCCATCCTCTTTTGAGTATTCCCTCTCGGCCCAATAATCAGCCCAATAAAATTATAACCTGGGTACTCCTTCATCGGAATGTAAAGCTTCTTCTGAAGCTTAGGAGGCCTATAATCAGCTGGTGGCTTAAAGGCAGGATTTTTCTTTATTATCTGCGATATAATCTCTTGTCTCTCCCTATTCAATTTCTCTCGGGCACGATACTCCCTAGTATTTATACGTACACCCATATTATCATATATAGGTTCAGGGGAAGGCGAACGAGCGCCTTCAGGTCTATCATCTAAAGGCAAACCAGATTGCAATTTCCTACTAATTTCAAGTAATCTACTATTAAGAGCTTGTACTTCAGGATCAAATTCAATACCTCCAGCAAAATCTTTCATGAAATCGGGCAATTGAATCACCGGCTTCGGTTCATCGTCTGCCCACCTCGATTTCCTCTTTCGCCCGGTCCCACTTCCATCATTTTCAGTACCATCCTCAGTCGGAGGTGGGTCCCATCGGCTTCTTCTCCTCCTCCTCCTACTGCTCGTTTCTTCTTCGCCCCCTGATTGGTCCCTCTCCGCACCACTATGAGTGTTATTAGTCAACCCATTTTCCGACAACAGTGGCTTCTGCAACATAGGATCCGAATTTGAATTCGGGTCGCCCTGATTTTGCTCCAAAGACAGCTGGTGTTGAACCGAATTATCACCTGCATGAGCTTGGTTCTCATGAGATGAGTTTTCTAGAAAGTTCTGATTGTCTGAACTCATCTTGTTCATCTGCGCATTTTCACGAACACTTGGTGGGAGATCTTGAGGATATGAATCTAGGGTTTGCGAAGGGTTTTGATAGTACGGATCTGAATGAGGAGGGTACTGTTCGTATGAATTTAGGGTTTGTGAAGGGTCTTGAGCTAGGGTTTCGGAAGGAGCAACTGGGTGGGATTGGGAATCCATTGGAATTCGAATTAAGGGAGGAATGAATTGAAGAGAGGAAATATACGCGGGATTGTAAGAAAGAGAGAGTATATCGTGAATCTAAGTTTTGATTTTGGATAATACTGCGACTTGAAAACGGCGGTTTTAGGCTTAAACCATTTGGGCTTGACATTGGGCCACCATTTCCTCGGCCTTTTTCTGCTGGGCCTCTAGTATTGTCCCGAAGGGGAAAATGCACAAATAGCCGTTAAAATAGTACAAGCTAGCCAGTTTTTTGGCTGGTCATTCAAAAATAGCCAGCGTTTACAAAGTCGTTGAAAAATAGCCACTATTTTATTGCAACAGGGATCGGTTCAGCATAATATACTGGAGATCGGTGCACCTGTGTATGAACTTCCAGCATATTATGCCAGAATTTCAACACGCGAAAAGTTCCAGCATAATATACTGGAGATTAGAGCACCTGTGTATGAACTTCCAGCATATTATACTGCACCGGTATATTATACTGAAACTCCAGTATATTATGTTGGAGTTCCAGTATACTTATGCTGGAACTTCATTATAATATGCTGGAGTTCCAGTATACTTATGCTGGAGTATTTTTTGGATTTTAAACAGTATTTTCATTCAGATTTATCTTTACATGAAAAGTAGCTAAATTTCGATTACTTTTAAAATTGTGGCTATTTTTGAATGACCACTTGTAAATCTGACTATTTTTAAATTTCTTTAAATAGCCATTTTTAGGACCCCTGTTTAAACAATAATCAAAACAAACAAACTTTTTAAAGTTTAGCCGTCTTAGAATCAACTTTAGATTGTCGGCTCTGAAATGAGCCTCCATGAAAGCTTAACTTCGGATCTACAGTCTGAAGTTTGAATGTAGTTCAAATTCAGACTGAAGAGGGTTTAGCCCGCTGAACATCATTTGGATGGGCTCGGATCCTTTGCATGATTTCATATGCCTTTGACGGTTTGAAGTCGACTCAAGGTATGAAGGAGACGATGAAGAAACAACAACAATAGCATGAGTTATCTGAAGTTTGGCAAAATTGGCTAAAGTCTTAAATAGTTTTTAAAAATTAAATATATTTTAAATATAGATGCTCAAAGGGGCTACCTAGTATCATTTCTACGGTCCTAAAAAAGAGTAACTTCATAGAAGATAACAATAATAGAGATAGCCACTACCAAGGGATGCAATTGGAGGCGAAATTAAAAAATAACCAGATTTACAAGTGGTAATTAAAAAATAACTACAATTTCAAAAGTAATCGAAATTTAGTCACTTTTTATGTAAAATAAATCTGAACGAAAACACTGTTCAAAATTCGAAAAATATTCCAGCATAATATATTGGAGTTCGAATTTTTTACATGTGAACTTCCAGCATAATTTACTGGAGTTCCAGCATAATATGCTGGAAGTTCATACACATGTGCTTCAATATCCAGTATATTATGTTGGAACTTTTCGTGTGATGGAGTCCGGCATAATATGCTGGAAGTTCATACACAGGTGCACCAATCTCCAGTATATTATGCTAGAACTTTTCGTGTTGCAGCAAAATAGTGGTTTTTTTCAATAATCAGTCCGAAAACTAGTTAGCCCGTGCTATTTTCACTGCAATGAGATGGTAAAGATCCTTTCACCTTGATAATAGCACGGGCTAGCCGGTTTTCGGAATGACCATTTAAAAATATCCAACATTTACCAAGTTATTGAAAAGTAACCATTATTTTGCTGCAACACGGAAAGTTCCAGCATAATATACTGGAGATTGGTGCACTATCTCGCCCAAATCACACTTCAAATTGGGGTTGTGAAGCGGTCGATTGCAATAATAATTACCCAACTACGAGTCATGATCGAATCCATAGGAATCGTAGACGGGATTAGTGGCATATATTTGGACTAAGCGCGTAAAGTGTCTAAGTTGCACTTCCACAAACTTTGTTTTGATTCAACTTCTAAATTATGCTACGGTTTGCAATTATAAAATATGAAACTAGATAATAATATTTTTGTGGTTGTTTTTCCAATATGTAAAAGGTCTAGGATTGTGACTTCCACCTAGGTGTTTATCTAACGGGTTGTGGACTTTAGAACGAGTTTCATTGGTCGGGGTGTATTATATCATTCAACACATAATTACTCACTCAATACCTCTCAGTAAGAGAGTGGTTTTGTCCAATTTGGCTTTCTCAAGCCCAAATGGGTATTGCACAAAACAGTTGATAAATGATCAAGTCGGGTCTTACTATCTCTAGGTTCAACCCTTTAATTGAGACTATCAATCTCTTGAGTTCATCCAATTTTTTGTTAGCCTAGTTTTCCTAGACTAAGTCTCTCTTTCTCAAATAGAGACTAACTCAAATAGGCTTGAATCAATGTTTGCAATTATCAATTCTACAATTATAGCAAGAACTAGGTTAAATATTAACACCCAACCATAAACAAGCCCTAAATCAAACACCCATTAGATACTCACACTAGGGTTGGGTCACAACCCTAGCTAGAAATGTAGCTACTCATAATGGGTAATAAAGAAAGTAGAGAAGAAATGATAATTAAACTCATATTGAAAAATTAAAAGATAAAACTCTAATGTTTAATCACTAAAGTTGCTAAAACAAGTAAAAAAAACGGCTACAGATGTTTGGATGTTCAAAACTTAACCTAATTTCATCAAAAAAGACTATTTATACACAGCTGGAAATTTTTGACAAAAATGCCCTTTCGGAGATTCTGCGGCCGCACAATTTCATGTGTGGTCCGCACTTCTTCTTCAGTCTTGGCAGGAGCTTGGTCTGCGGTTGCATAATTCTGGATTGCGGCCGTACAATAGTGAGTGCGACCGCATAGGCCCTTTCTGCGGACCGCACAAATCTGAGTGCAACCATATGACTGACTTCTACGGCTGATTTTGAACTCTTTGGTGGCTTTTGCGGCTGCACATTGCTCTTGGTCACTGTTGAATTTCCTTTGCCTTTTGCGGCCGTAGAAGGAATTCTGCTGTCCGCACGTTAGCCTTTTGTCTGCTTTTTGTCCTTGAGTCCATATTACTCTCTTTTGAGTTGGATTTCATCTTTGTGGATCATTTTTCAATACTCCTGCATTTAAGCACATTTCATCAGTTTTCGGGAGTACAATTAAGCATTTTTGGACTAAAACGAAAGTAAAAAGGCACTAATAAGTAGTCAAAATCTCCACTTGTGTATGAACTTCCAGCATATTATGCTAGAACTCTAACACGCGAAAAGTTCTAGTATAATATATATGAGATATTATACTGAGTTCCAGGGCAATTAAGACTGAGTACCAAATATCAATGAATCTAACGAAATGACAGCAAACAATGATCATTCGGGTCTCAACAGCATCAGCGTAAAGCCCTAACAGGATGGTTAGCATAATATACATCACATTTACTTAATCATATGATAGAAACAAGGATATCGGTAAGAAAGAGTTACTAAGTGGTGCCATGGAATGATCCAGACCATTTTTCTCACGGTGCATGCCCGTCACTTGGCATGTGCGTCACCTTCGTACGATCATATAACACATAGTTCAGGGTTTCGAACCATCAAAATCAAGTTTGGAAGCGTTACTTACCTCAACCAAGCCAAAATCCTACTCCGTGATGCCTTTGCCCCTCAAATTGACCTCCGGACGCTCCGAATCTAGTCATAAATAATTCGATACAATCAATACGAGCTAAAGGAATCAATCTCATATGAAAATGCTAAGCTTAAGACCAAAAGTCAAAAAGTAAACTCAAAAGACGGACCCCGGGTCCACGTCTCGAAATCCGGCCAAAGTCACAAAATTCGTCAACACATTCAATTACGAGACTAACCATACTAGTTTCACTCAATTCCAACTTTGAATCGACTTTCAAATCTCAAAAGTTTATTTTATGAAGTTCCACAAATTTTTCCCAAATTTTCATCCCAAATCTCTACTCAAATGATGAATCCAACGTTATAATCATGTATTTTAGCCAAAAATTGAGTTAGAATCACTTATCCCGATGGTTTTCTTGAAAATCCCTCAAAAAATGGCCAAACCCGAGCTCTCTAGGTCAAAGTATGAAAATAAAACCCTGAATCTCGTATTTATAGTGCACCTCCCGGATCCCAAATTCGTTGACCACGCAAAAACAAATGCCCCCGCGCCACTAACTCCGCTGAACGCGGATTTTCCTCCGCGGTCGCGAAAATTGTCGGCTCTTGCGGTCGCGCCTCCAATTCCGCTGTCCGCGCCAGCCTCCACCGCTAAGCACGGAATTCTGCCGCCCCCGCGAAGCCACACTGCTGACCGCGAAATTCCTGGAGCGGTCCGTGTTCTCAACTTCAGAGAACCCCTCTCCCCCCCCCCCCAAAAAAAAAAAAAAAAAAAACACCAGCAACTCCCTGAGCAACCCAACACATGTTTCAACGGCTAATCTTCTTCAATAACTATCCAAAACACATCTGAGACCCTCAGGACCTCGACCAAATATACCAACACATCCCATAACATTATTCAAACTTAGTCGAATCTACGAATCACTCAAAACAATACCAACATCGAATCAAATCTCGAATTCGAGCCTAAGAACTTCAAACTCATAAATTCCACATATGACTTCGGAACCAATCAAACCTCGTTCGAATATTCTCAAATTTTGCACACAGGTCGCAAATGACCCTACGAAGTTACTCCAACTCTCGGAATTTCATTCCGCGACCGTCTACACATAAGTCAACATTTGGTTGACTTTTCCCAACTTAAGCTTCTAAATAGGAGGCTAAGTGCCTTATTCCACTTCAAGACTACTCCGGTCCCGAATCAACCAACATGATAAGATAAAACACAGCTGAAGAACACAGAAGAAAGCAGAAACGGGGAAAACAGAATTGTAGCTCATGAAACGATCGATCGGGTCGTTACAATAACTCAAAAAAAATAATATTCAAATTGATGTTTAGATTCATTCTTTTAATATTATGTTAATGGTGGGTCTTTATTATACTAATAAATTCAAATATAGTAATGATTTTGTAACTGAAAATTAATATTATTCTTGAGTAGCCTTAATGGTTAACATTTTCTTTCAAAGCCTTAAATGGCCTTTAATTTTCTAACGTTTTTGGCCTTTACTATGGTAACAATCTGATGTCCATATTTTGGACTACATATACAACTTGCCTTTATTCTAATTTTCTTCTATTATGCTGGGTTATCTTTGTTAATCTTTGTTGCTTCTGCTCCTAGTTTATACTAGAAAAGCTTATTGAATTCTAGAGGATACGCCTGATTTTATTCATCACGATATGGGCGAAATATCCTTAAGGACAGTGTCTTTGACACGCCTTAAGCTAAACCTTATTCTCCATAATCATCCAATATTTTTCCAACAGATAATACTTCACATCAACTGATTTAAGTTCTAAATCTGGCTCTAAAACAATCTCCATTTATATATAACCGAAAGAGAGGTGAATGATCTTTAATTTATGAGGTACAAAAGAAACACAGAAGTCCCACGATATTAGGCAAATTTAGTCATGTAACCTTAGTCTAAATCATAATATTAAGTTAGACGCGACAAATTGATCTGATCAAACTTTCCCAGCTAAAACCTACTCAATTTCCACGATTCTATTTGGAATGTCCATATCACGAAGAGTTTTTAGCTGGATTAGACTTCAGTGTTTTTTCTTTCTTCTAATATTTACTATCTTTGTCCATACTGTTATTATTTGAAGTTTCAAACAACATTTCCATATACAACTTGCCTTTATCCTGAGACTTCACTCTTTCAACATTTCTATATTTTCTAATTCTAAAGAGTCATGCATGCCTCTGTTAGATATGGCAATGGGGCGGGGCGGGTGTGGGGCGGGGCGGGTATGGGGCGGGTTAAAATAATTTTAAATTTTTTAAAGCGGGGCGGGTTGCGGGTTTAATGCGGGGCATCTTTGAATTTTTTCTTTTTTGAAACAAAGCAATCATTTCAACTACAATTTCACATTCTTCTTCACTGACACGAATACTATTTTGATTTATAATTAACCAATTGGCATAAGTCTAACCAAAATGATATTACATAAGTCAAGATATAGTATTAGTAATAGAAAATGATAGTAACCCACTTATTTTGGAAGATCGGGGTAATACTCTCTCAATTTTATGTTTATGTGATTCTATAAAGCTATCCATTTTATAAAATAATAAAATGTCAAACTAATTTGTTTTAGAAAAAAATTAAAGAAAAAAAAAAAAAAATTAAGCGGGGCGGGTTGAAAACTGAGAAAATAACTATGCGGGCGGGGCGGGGGGAGGGGGGTTGAAATTTTTGTGGGTTTTGCCAAACCTGCCCCACACCCGTACCCGCCCCTCCCCATTGCCATCCCTAGCCTCTGTAACGATCCAAAGAAAATCTTTTTGGCTTAGTACTAGTCAATTTGGGCGATGTCACATATCCTGCAGATATATCGTAACACTCACCAGTTTGATCTCCTGCTCCATAAAGTAACTTGATAGCCGAACTACTCGCTAGGCGAATAGTATCTTAGGGGCCGACCCGACATCAATCGACTGAGAATCCCGCACAACAAAAGCGGACTACGCCAGTATATATTCGTCTACGAGAGGCGCACTCGTATGCCTTTCGAGTCTTCCCCTTGTAAATCAAATCAAAACATAAGAGATTTGGCTCTCATATTCCGTGCGTATCCCATCATTTACTTGGGAAATTAAAGGAGGGTGTAGGTTTTTGTTCTTTTACAATATTTTAAAACTTTGAATTTAAAATTATCAAATTGCTTTATTCAAAATTTCATGTGGGGTTGTTCCATAATTGAGTTCTAACTTTTGAGAAAAGCTGCCGAGCATGTAGTTTTTATTTATTATTTATTTGATTTTTTGATGAAATTAAAAAATATTGATTTAATCCCAAAAGGAAGAAAAACTTAGACTTGGTTTGAGTCAACTTCAAAATTCTCAGGAGATACTGGATATTCCTACAATATATATTTAAAAAGATTGTGTCACCACCAAATTCTATATGGTCAGACAATGATACTTACAATGAATACCACAGTAATATAGTATTAATGTAGCTTAATATTCATGCCATATGGAGTATTAAATATTAATGTTGCACAATATTCATGCCACATTAAGTGTGCTAGTATTAATTTTGCTCAATATTAAATTGGTTACTCCATGCCTCACAACTACAGATGGCAAAATGGATAAAATTTGTAAGCATCCACCCATATTATTCGCTCAAAAAACGGAATGGATACATGATCCACTAAAAGCGGATCAAATATATGTCACCCCATATAATCCAATTAAGAAAATGAATAATTCGTGGTAAATAATATATTATACGATAAAATTAACTAATATCCATCGTTAGTGTAAACTATTTATATAATTAAGTCACTTTTATCTACTGTAGTATGTATCTTATTTAATTTTGAGATTACAAATTTCACTTTGTGTGAAGAATTACTAATAAATATATTTTGAGTGACTTGATAATGTAAATTTTTTGGTGTAAATAGTTAAAAGCAAAAGGTTCAAATCTTGTTGTCAACTCACTCTTGTCGCTTTCCCTTCTAACAAGTGAAAATAAAAAGGAGAATTTTAGCATACACAATACTGAGATATCCTTAGTTATACTTTCACATGATCAATTTTCTTTTACCAAAAAAGAAAGGGAACAATAAATTTACTTCTTCCTCTATTGTTCTAGGAATGACAAAAAAAAAAATATGAGGAACTTTTAAAAATTACTATTGTTTAGTGGCTATTAACTTTTTATAGCTATTATATATATAATTATTTTTTATAGTTACTATTTAGTCATTACGCAACTGTATTCGCTGTATTCACGCAACTGTATTCGCTGTATTCACGCAACTGTATTCATGAATACAGTAGCAGAATTCGTTTAAAAAAATAGGGGAGTCCAGCTGTGCGACTGTATTCGTTGTATTCACGCTACTATATTCATGAATATAGTAGCGGATTTCGTCTAAAAAAATAGGGGATTCCAGCTGTTTAATAACGGAAAGAGAATCAATTAGCGTGTATCACTCCTAATTTAACTCAACAAAACCAATTCTACATAAATTTCGTTGCTACACGATTGTATTTGCTGTATGCGCTATTGTATTCATGAATACAGTAATAAGGGAGTCTAGTTTGCGACTGTATTCGCGCTACTGTATTCATGAATAGAATAAGGGAATTCGCCTATAAAATAGGTGAGTCCAGCTGTTTAAGAACGGAAAGAAATCAATTAGCGTGTATCACTCCTAATTTAACTCAACAAAATCAATTCTACATAAATTTCGCTGCTACTGTTATGTATTCCATGTATTCGCGCGACTATATGTATTTATAAATACAGTGAGTTAATCAAGAAATAGGTTATATACCGATCTATTCAATTCGACTGTATACATTGTATTCAATTCACAAATATTCATTATTCACTATTATATATTGTATTCAATTCGATTGTATTCAAACAACAAAAAATCACAAAACGCAGTGATATTCGGTTGTATTAAAAAAATACATTTCTTCGGAATACATAAATACACACAAAAAAATAATCTGTTTATACAAAATACAATATATTTGAGTGTATTTGTACAAAATACAATGTATTTATATCATTGTATGTGACTAAAATAGCAAAAAAGAGAAGAAAATTCGCCGGAGATGGCTTTTTCCAGCCAACCAAAATACTGTATACATTGTATTAAAACAAAAAATAGAGACAAACAAAAATCCAGCCCTCAAATCTTCTCCGGCGTAACCATGGCTAGATCTATTCGCCTCAAACCTTTCTTCCTCTATCCAACAATGTGATAAATATAAAATAACATTCCTTTAGTACAGATGTATCATATATAGGACGTGTCTGCAACTATTTTTGTTCTGCAAAGTCCAACGATTAAATAATACATTTTTATAGTACAAGTTAATCCATCACAATGAAATGACTAATTTATAATTAAGATGCATTGAAGATAAGCACTGGACCAATCAGTTTCTTGATTATAGACTTCATTAAACAAACAATTGAAGATTATAAAGTCAAAAATAGAATTAGTGAGAGTTGACCAAACAATTTATCTGCGTATGCAATGATCACAAGAATATACCAAGATTTCCTACTTTTATATTTTAATATTCTCAAATTTTCTTAGTGCTAATGCATGTTTATTAATCCTTAATTAAAACTTAATTCCATTCACCAACAAACAATAGGATAGTCAATGTTATGATCATGTCAAAGGTTGTGTGATACACCTATTTAACCTTGTTTCCTTCTTTATTTAGTATGATACAAGGAACTTAATTTCATAATGCCTGCTTTTAACTACATAAGAAGTCCATCACGTATTAAGAGAGCATTAAGTTGGAAAGAGTTAGTCTTCTTTTCTTTCCTTTTTGTGTTTTCTTTGGCATTTTCAAGAACGTGAAATATATGCATATAGAGGCGAATTCAGGATCTGAAGTCAGTAGGTTCAGAATGAGTGTTTCTTCTTATATGCATTCATTTTAAATGCTTTGCATCGATCTGAATATAATGAGTTCAGTTGAACCTACAGAACCAGTCTTTGGTTCGTGTTTGCTAAATGCACGAGTTAATCTTGCTTTTTTGTGGTTGTTACAGAACTTTCATTACTGAAGAGGACTGGCAGAGTATGGAGGAGAACGATATATCGAAAATGGAAGGGCAAGGAACAATGCAATCTCCACCATCTTCAGTTGTTGCAATAGCAATAAGTGGGAACAAGAATAGCAAATATGTGGTGAAATGGGCATTGGACAAATTTGTTCCAGAGGGAGAGACGCGCTTCATGTTGCTACATGTCCGCCCTGAGATCACTGCAGTTCCAACTCCTAGTAAGTTTTTCGGTCTTTTTTTGGTCTGTTCTTCAATTAAGAAATCGAATTCTTTGAAACTAGCCTACGATGGCTCAAGTCGTGGAATTAACTAACGAATATATGATAGAACATCTTAGGTTGAAAGTAGTTCCGCTGCCTCTTTGGATTATTGTTGTGAAAGAATCTGAGCATTCAATCTAAAACCTTAAAGCAATGGGCGTTTTGGCCAATCTCCCTTCTGATATCCTTGTATACCTAAGATAAAACCTTATATAGTCAAATCTATCTATAACAGTATCTCTATATAATATCCATTCGCTATAAAAGCCAAGTTTTTCTCGGAGCCGATTTAATATGTTATATTATAATATATGTCCTTTATAACAACACTTCATTATAGCAGCCAAAATGTATCGGAACAAACGAGGCTGTTATAGAGATGTTTGACTGTAATTCAACACCCTTCCACAAGCATAAGCTAATTTAGACATGCGAACTCTAATATGGTCTTATGAGTACAAGGATGATATTGTGCAAATTTGGCTCTGATACCATGTGAAAGAATTTGAGCATCCTACTAAAACCTTGAAATAATGGATGGAGTGTCTAAAAAAGAAACCTCTACAGACCCTTTTGGTTGTCCTATATAGTGGCGGAGCTAGGATTTCACCAAGGGGATTCAAAATATATAGAAGTGAACACTCGAGAAGCCAAGGGGGTTCAACCTCTATTATATCTACATAAAAAAGTATTATTAACCTTGTATATATAGTGTAATTTTCCATCGAATGGGTTCGAATGAACCACCTTTCACCACCCTAGCTCTGTCTCCTATACGGTGAGGAATTTTATATAACACAGTTGACCTCATAGAAACATTAGAACATAGTACACTTTGTTAGGTGCATTGTAATTAGAGTCTAAACATGCAAGTTGTCATATTTTCTTTTTTTCTAGTGGGAAACTTGATTCCTATTGCACAAGTAAGAGAGGATGTAGCAGATGCCTTCAGGAAGGAAGTCGAGTTACAAGCAAGCGAAAAGCTTCTTCCGTACAAGACGATGTTTATTAGGAGAAAGGTTCAACTTATATCCTATGCTTAAAAACCTTAAGTAACTACAGTATGGTTAAAAATTGCTGATTGTCTAACTAAATGCAGGTGCAAGTAGGAGTTGTTCAAATTGAATCAAATGATGTTGTAAATGCAATAGCAGGGGTAGTATCTAAATGTTCTATCAACAAGCTTGTCATTGGAACCTCAACTCCTGGCCTATTTTCAAGGTACTAAATCTATTTGCTCTTCAAATTTCAAAAGAATAAGTAGCTAGCAATAAAATGCAAAATTCAGAAGTTGGAAGAGTGCTATGTCTTAACTCGAGATTTTTAGTCGTATATCCATTCAGATATCGCGACATTTCCTTGTTGCAATTAGCATGGTATAATTCATGACGAAGTAATAACTTCTAATTGATTCACAGGGGAAGAAACTTATCTGCAAGTATCTCAGAAACTGCTCCAACCTTTTGCACAGTTTATGCTGTGTCGAAGGGAAAACTGTCGTCAGTGCGTCCCTCGAGTTATGAAAACAATGGAGCTGTTACAGATGATAGTAGTGATACAAGTGGTTCTTCCAACAATTCTACAGGCCATAGTTTTAGCTCTCAAGCAGGTATAAATTTCTTATACATACATGTATTCGCTTTCCTGTGAATTAATGAAGGCTACAACAAACTATATTAAAACAATGTGAACAAGTGATGAAGTGAGAACCAATAGAAGATGATTAATACCAGCTTGAAGCTGGAGATAATTGAAAATTTCAATGATTTGATAGGTCCATCACGGAAGCGGAAAATAGAAGCAATCAAACCTCTCTATAATGGCATCGTCTGATTGGAAACTTTTTGGCTGCTATAGCGAAAAACTATTTATACAGAACACATAATGTAACATAGCATGAAAAGTCGGTTCCAAAGAAAACTTGGCCGTTATAGTGAAATGTTGTTATAGAGAATGACTGTTATAGTGATGTCTAACTGTATATGTCATAAACAAGAATCCTAAAAGAAAGTTGTACCTATTCAAATCATTGTCATAAGATTAATAGCTTGTCCTTTAATTCTCAGAGAGGACGGATCACAGCTCAACTTCACCTGCTTCATACTCTCATTTGTATTCTCCTTCTCGTAAATTGCAACGCTATCAAGCTAAATCCCCAACACACCACGCCCTGCAGACACTTCTCCATAAGAGAACAAATATTGGTGAAACCATCCAATCTAGAAGTTCATCTATCGAAATTGGAGAAGCGTTTCAAGCCCTCTCAATTAAAAACAATACTAAAAGAGCAAATCTGAGTGAAGTCATCCATCCTAGAGCTATGACTATTGCTACTGGAGAAGCCGAGGATGACAAAAGTTGCTATTTCAGTAGCTCAGGAATTACTGATCCCAATAGTCTTAATTCAAGTTTCAAGAAAGCAAAAGTAGACAACCAACAATGGTCAACAAGTCAGTCTTCCAACTCAGATGCTCCAACAGATTCTTCATCTGGAAGTCAGGTGATCATATTCTTCTTTCAATTATGCTTTCTTTGAAGGGGAGCCTTGGAGCAACGGTAAAGTTGACTCCGTGTGACCTATAGGGTAGGTTGTCTACATCACACCCCTTTGGGTTCAGCCCTTCCCCGGACACTGCGCGAACGCAGGGTGTCTTGTGCACCGGGCTGCCCACTTATGCTCTCTTACATATTTAACATGCAGTAATATACATCCACTTTGCTTATATGAGGAGCTTCCTATTGCCTCCAGCAACTTGCTTAAGGACTAGTATATCTTAGGATGTCTTGGTTTAGCAGTTTTATGCATAGTCATATTACGCGGTGGCGTAAAAATGACCTAGTTCTTTTATGATTTCTTACACTAAAGTTCTTTCATATATGCAGGTTAACATCAATTATGACCTAGAAAAGCTGAGAATTGAGCTCAGACATATTCAAGGAATGTATGCAATAGCTCAAACTGAGGCAATAGATGCTTCTCGGAAGGTACTTTTAATTTCAAACTGAATTTATAGCAAATATCGGAAACAGTCTCTCTACTTCAAGGTAGGGATAAGGTCCGAATACACACTACCCTTCCCAGACCTCACTTGTGGTATTACAGCGGGTTTGTTGTTGTGGTTATCATCAATTTGTGGCAAATAGTACTTCCAAGTTCTAGGACTCTTTGTTAGAAGCACGAAATCATTTTTATGATCTCGTGTGGCAAATTATATGAGTTCATGTTCTTATTGGTTCTGTTTTTTGTCAGCTGAATGAATTTCAGAAGCTTCGAGTGGATGAAGCGAATAAACTGATGGAGATAAACCTTAAGGAGGAGGAAGCCAAAGAATTAGCAGAACAAGAGAAGCTAAAATGTGAAGCAGCAAAGAAAGAAGCAGACTATGCAATGGAATGTGCTGAAAGAGAAGTTGAGAAAAGAAGAGCAGCAGAGAGCATTGCAAACCGGGAGGCTAGAACGAAAGAAAAGCTTGAGAAATCATTAGTGCTACCTCTCCATCACTACCAGGAATTCACATGGGAAGAGATTGTGACGGCTAGCTCATCTTTCTCTGAGGATCTTAAGATAGGAATGGGATCATATGGAATGGTTTACAAGTGCTATTTGCATCATACATCTGCAGCAGTGAAAGTTCTTCATTCCGCTGAGGCTCATAGAACTAAGCAATTTCAACAAGAGGTATGAGAAATATCTAAAATGAGAGATAAGTAAACAAGAATGCATAAAGGAATTCTAAATAAAGTGTACTAGTTTCACCGTGAACCAAAGTTGCTGGTAAAGTTGTTGTCATGTGACCAGGAGGTCACGAGTTCGAGCCGTGGAAACAACCTCTTGTAGAAATGCAGGGTGAGGCTGCATACAATAGACCCTTGTGGTTTGATCCTTCCCCGGATCCTGTGCATAGCAGGAGCTTAGTGCATCGGACCACCCTTTTTTTTTCTCACCCTGAACCAGAGTACGGGTTTGGTTGAACCCAATAACTTTGGTCCAAACTTTGTATTTGTCTTAAAAAATCCATTTAATATATACAAATTACTTTAGAACATAGTAACCTAAAAGGTCTAAAATCATGAACCCGTAAACTTCAAATCTTGGCTCCGCCCTTGCCGGCTGCCACAACTCAAATCAGGCTTTGAATAAGACTAACTATATTTTTTTGATTATTTTCCAGCTTGAAATATTGAGCACAATTCATCATCCTCACTTGTTAATTCTACTTGGCGCATGCCCTGAACGCGGTTGCCTAGTATACGAGTACATGGAGAATGGAAGTTTGGAGGATAGGTTGATAAGGAAAAACAACACACCTCCACTTACATGGTTTGACAGGGTTCGGATAGCTTGGGAAGTTGCTTCTGCTCTAGTTTTCCTACATAACACAAAGCCAAAACCGATCATACACCGTGATTTAAAGCCAGCTAACATACTCCTTGATCATAACTTGGTGAGCAAAATTGGAGATGTTGGACTTTCAACAATGGTTCAGTTAGACTCTTCCTCAGCAATGACGGCATACAAAGACACGAGTCCAGTTGGCACACTTTGCTATATAGATCCTGAGTATCAAAGGACAGGATTAGTCTCTACAAAATCTGATGTTTACGCATTTGGAATGGTCATTCTGCAGTTGCTTACTGCGAAACGTGCCATAGCTTTAGCCCATATGGTAGAAATGGCAATCGAAGACGATAACTTAGTGGAGTTGCTGGATCAAGAAGCCGGTGAATGGCCTATTGAAGAGACAAAGGAATTGGCTGTGCTTGCTATAAAATGCACTGAGCTTCGACGTAGAGACAGACCTGACTTGAAAGATGAAGTTCTCCCTGCTTTAGAGAGATTGAAAGAAGTCGCAGATAGAGCTCGAGATTTGATATATATTCAATCTCCATCTCCTAGCCACTTCAAATGCCCCCTACTCAAGGTACACTTATTTGTTAGTAATATTTCGGTCTGATTTTTTACCAAGTAAATATGCAACCAAGAAAAATATAAAGCAGGTCTAATTTACATTAGGCTATATCTATAATGCATATTACAAAGTTAATACCTGCTCTTTGCTTCATTTACTAAAGGGAAACTCTGCTACAGGAAGTGATGCAAGACCCTTGTGTTGCGGCTGATGGATACACTTATGACCGGAAGGCAATAGAGTCATGGCTAAAGGACAACGATCACTCACCGGTGACTAATTCACCATTACCACATAAACACCTGCTGCCAAATTACACACTTCTCTCTGCTATCAAAGAATGGAAGTCGGGGAAACATTGACACACGACTTTCAGCTATATTCTTGAGCTTCTTTAAGAAAGGAATCTCTACCACTTGTACATGCAACTTTTAGTGTTAGACGACAGATTAGTCTCCTAGATACATGCTTTGGAAATGAAACAACTGATTGGAATATAACGAATCAAAGGCAAATTCAGCTCACTGATGAGCTACAATGTAAAGAATTTTTCCAAATAAACGCTTGAGATGTTAACATAAAGTACATTAATGTTGGATTCTCACTTTCATGTTTTTCCTAGTTTATTTATTGTGTAGATCGTACTTCAACAGATCCTGTTTACCAGTAGGAGAATGGAAATAACGAAAACAGGTAAAAGTCAAATACATAGCCAGGTGTCCATGGATAGATCCAGCTTTGTCATTATTTGGCAAGTACGTCTTGAAGACGTAATCAATCAATAGGTTAAAACCTTTTAAGAGATGGAGCCTTATAATTCATTAGTATAATACTGGAGAAGATTTCGTTCATTGTTTTCATTCTTAGAGCATGATACATAAAACTGAGAATATTATTGCTTGTTTTAAGATGAAGCCAGACAACATTTAGGTTAAGTAGCAACTTGAGCTATGAGATAGGTATAATACACTCACTAGTTCAAAGTGCTAATGTTAAATGGGACGGGATATTAACAAGCAGAAATATATACTAAAGGAGGTTTGACGTATACAACTAGGTACATTGTTCGAGAATAAGGTAATTTTTCCTTTTAGACACACCAAAGTCAAATTGAAAATACCAATATGATCCTACAGAATTACTGGTCTATCCTACTCAGTCTGCTTCCTATCCAGAATGGATTCTCAATCAAATGATGAACTGAAGGCAATGACAACTTGCTGTAAGTCCTATCTTTTATCCGGAATAATTTAACTTTGCGGGGCATGTAGAGGAACAAATATGGTTCCTGATTCCCTTTTCTAGCCATAAGAGAAATCACACTAAATGTAAATTCAAGAAAAGAAGATTCTCCTGGACATCTAGTACTATAAACCATTTCTCGTGAAGGTTGTTCACGTAAATCAATGCGATATTTTAGGCTCCAAGAGGAATAGTTACTTCCCAATTCGTAGACGTCAATATTAGCCCCGACTGAATAGCCAACCAAATGTAAATTCCCATGGACACATCCACAGTAGTAATATTGATCCATTTTTGGCATTGGATAAGAGTGGAGAATTTCCCTATCAATATAACAACAACAACCACCACCCAATGAGTTCCCACAAGTGGGGTTTGGAGAGGGTACTGTGTACGCAAACCTTACCCCTATCGTGGAGGGTAGTGTGTAGGCAGACCTTACCACCAATAGAACCATAGGAATAATAACAACATCATAAAAACCACAAAATAGATGAAAAACAATAACAAAAACTAGAGAATAAGTCCCGGTACTATGAAAAACGTAAAATAGTGTGGACATAACAATAATCGCTAACAGCCTAGGACAAAACCTTATCAGACACGTTGGTTGTATACATAACTACTTGTTTGTGCTACTCGGACTTTGCTTCCTATCCAGAATGGATTCTCAATCAAATGATGAACCGAAGGTAATGACACCTAGGGTTGTGCATTTGGATCGGATATCCGAAATCCGATCCGCTTCGCTCAAATTCGGATTTCGGATATTTGGATCGGATTCGGATTTGATTTATTAAAATTTTGGATTTTCGGATTGGATTCGGATTTGTATAGTTTGAACCCGATCCGATCCGAAATCCGAATTTATTAAGGGAAAAATAAATACTAGTTTTATTTTTAGGGTTAGGTGCATTAGGTCTTATTTCATTCTGCCTCCGTCTAATTCTCAGAAGCAACTTTTTGATGTTGCTGCCTTATCTCAGTTCTCACGCCTCAGACTCAGTCCTCACTCCTCACTGCTCACTTCCCGGCTTCAGTCTTCACTCTTCACGCCTCACAAGTCACACCCAGAGACTGCTGTGCTGGTGCTGCTCACTTCAGTCTTCACGCGACGCCTCAAGCTGCTCCCTCCTGCTCGTCGCTTCCTCTATCTCTTCTCTGTGTTCCGGCGACCACACTGGTAACTGGTAAGACACTAAGAATTGATGAAATTCTTAAGAAAGACACTAGGGTTAGGTCTCTTTGTTCTCTTTTATTTCTTGGATAAAATTGATGAAATAAATTGGGGGTTTCACTCTTGATTTTCTTAAACAGAAATAGACCATACCATACTATACTACTATTTTGAATCCGATTTTAATTTTAATTTTTTGTTTTGTTTCGTAGATGGAAGATGAGGTAGAGATGGTGAATAAAGTTCAAGCCCTTGTAAAATGTGGTGAAAGTGGTGCTTCAAATGATTCCACAAGCAACGTCGAATCTGATTCTGGTTCGAAGAAAAGAAAAATCATGAAAGAAAGATCAGTGGCTTGGCGACACTTCAGTAAGTTCACTGATGACGACGGTGTTAAAAAAGCAAAATGCAAGTACTGTCCAGAAGAATATATAGCTAACACCAAAAACAGTGGTACAAGCAATTTGCTATCACATCTTCTCAAGTGTCCGAACAATCCCCACAAGCCGGAGACAAGCCAGACAAAATTAGCTTTTCAACCGAAAGGTCAAACAGGTGATGTCTCACTTATCCCTTGGAAATTTGATCAAGAGGCATGTAGGAGGGCTTTAGCTCGTATGATAATTATAGATGAACAACCCTTCATTTCTGTTGAAAAGGATGGATTTAGAGACTTCGTGAGAGCTCTTCAACCTTTATTTCATATTCCATCTCGTACTACTATGACTAGAGATTGTTTTGAGATTTACCATGATGAAAAACTTGCTTTGAAGTCAATTTTTAAAGAATCAAAACAGAGAATTTGTATTACGACTGATACATGGACATCAATTCAAAGAATTAACTATATGTGTGTTACAGCACATTACATTGACAAGAATTGGAATTTGCATAAAAAGATATTAAATTTTTGTCCAATTACTAGTCACAAAGGTCAAGATTTAGCTAGTGGTGTTGCTAAGTGTTTACTTGAATGGGGGGTGGATAAAGTATTTACTGTGACAGTTGATAATGCAAGTTCTAACGATGTCATGGTTAAAGAATTATCCAAACAATTTACTAGATGGAACACTAACTTGATGGAAGGTAAGCATGTTCATGTTAGATGTATGGCTCACATCATCAATCTAGTTGTTCAAGATGGGTTGAGAGAAGGGAGTGTGTCTGTGGAACGAATAAGACAAGCTGTTAGGTACATTAGACAATCTCCAGCAAGATGGAAGAAGTTTAAAGAATGTTGTGATCTAGATAGGATAACTTCTAAAAAATCATTGTGCTTGGATGTTCCTACTAGGTGGAACTCCACATATTTGATGTTGAAGGTTGCTACAGTTTATGAGGAAGCCTTTACAAAATATTGTGATATTGATTATGGTTTGATGTCATGTATTGCTAACTGTATTTGTGAGGATGGACAACCTGCAGGTCCACTTTTAAGTACTGATTGGGATAGTGTAAGACGTATTGTGAAGTTTCTTGAAATATTTTATGAACTCACCTTGAAGGTATCAGGTACACTTTATATTACGTCTAATGTGCACTTTCTTGAGATATGTGTTGTTGGTTCTTCTTTGAAAGAGTTGATGCAAAGTGAAGATGCTACCTTGAAAGAAATGGCAAATAATATGAAAGAGAAGTTTGATAAGTATTGGGGGGATCCACAAAAGATGAACAAAATGATTTTTATTTCATGTGTGTTCGATCCACGCCACAAGTTTCAATCTCTTTTGTTTGCTCTTGCTGCCATGTTTGGAGAAACAATAGGTGTGAAAATACAAATTGAGGTGAAGACATACATGGAATCTTTGTTCAATGTGTATGCAAAGAAGAATGGTGGTTCTGGTTCATTTCCATATTCTCCATCTTCCGGTTCATGTCCATCTTCTCCATCTCCCCCTGGTTCATGTCCATCTTCTCCAACTTCATCTACTTCTTCATCATCGCTTTCAAAATTCATGTTAGATTTAAAGAAGCATAAGAAGGGTGAAGGAATTGATTCTAAAACAGAGTTAGATAAATATTTGGGTGAAGATGTTGAGGAAGACTTTGAAAATTTTAAAATTCTGGGGTGGTGGAAGTTGAATTCACCCAGATTTCCCGCACTTGCTGAGATGGCACGTGATGTGCTAGCCATTCCTATTTCTAGTGTTGCCTCAGAATCAGCCTTTAGTACTGGTGGACGCATACTTGATCCATTTAGGAGTTCATTGACACCTAGACTGGTTCAAGCTCTTGTGTGTGTCCAAGATTGGCTTCGGAATGAATCAACAACTCCGGTTAAAATTGAAGAAGATTTAGATAATCTTGAACAACTTGAAGCGGGTAAGACTATCTTATTTCTTCTATTACTTTACTTGTGTTTAATGTATACTTATGTTATGTTTCTTTAGATTATTTTTAAACTAATTTATTCTATTACTATCTTATTCTACAGACTTGATTAATACCGGAAGAGAGCCTTGCATCGTCGACATATAAAAGGTACGAGTTCGTGGCATGTTAAAAGTTTTCTTAAGCCTTCTAATAAATTGAACCAAGCTGCTGCATTTAGCCTTCTCTATTGTATTGTTTTGTTCTACCACCAAGCAGTCAAGCTGCTGCACAGGCTTCCCAACTTGACATGATACACATTTACTAATTCTCTCATTTTTGACAAGTGTAGTATTGCAGAACTTGAAAGTGTACCAGGTTGAGGATTTCAGTTCCAGTGTGCCAGGTGTGCCAGAACTTAAGGCTTCTACTCTTGTGTTTCTTCCATTTTGGTTCGTAAAAGAATCTGGATTGAATGAGAATGATCAGTAGAACTTGAAATTCTTTTGCTATGCTTTTGCAAAGTACCACAGTTATTGCAGGGACTTGTGTTATGCTTCTGCTATACTTCTGCTCTTGTAACTGTTAGCTATGCTTCTGCTATGCTTCAACTGGGAAATGAATTTGTGCAATATTGTGTACCTTTATGGGTTGCAAGTACAATGAGTCTGTCAGCTTTAACCATTTACAATACTATACTATTAGACATTAGTAACATATTTATTAATTGGAATGAAGCCAAAAGTAAAATCTTGAGGTACTGTAATTTATAGTCATTTGTTTGCTATTTTTGTTCTTTTAAATGCTATTGTATTATGTAACATCCATTATCCATATACAGTTATACACACTCCTTAATAATACATACAATCCGATCCAAAAATCCGATCACCAATCCGATCCGAAATTTAAAAATCCGATCCAATCCGATATAATTCAGATCAGATTCGGATTACAATTTGTGGAATCCGAAATCCGAAATTTCAATCCGAAATATGCTAAATCCAATCCGATCCGATCCATGCACAGCCCTAATGATACCTAGTGTACCGTGTTTTTGTATGGTATGTAGAGGGCTAAATAAGGTTCCTGATTCCCTTCTCTTGTCATGATAGCAGAATGTATAGCAAATTCAATAAAATCTCTCTCACGTCTAGTATCATAAAGCCTTTTATGTAATATACTTTCAACTTAATTTAGATCAATATGATACTTTAAAATCCAAGAGGAGTACTCCTTTCCCAATTCGAAAACATCAAAATGACCCCACTCATCGCTGACTGAAGATCCAACAAGATATAAATTATCATTGCTACAACCACAATTAATAGTATTGTACATCCACTTTTGGCATGTGTTGATTTTGGAGTGAATGATGAACCCTAACTCGGCAGAGAAGATTGAACAACAGAATGTAGAGAGAGGAATATTGGAAGAGAGAAAATGAAATTGTAATTCAATTTTTTCAACTATTCAATGTATTCTCATATACACATATATATAGTCTTAGCTAACTAATCAACCACTTAAACTAATTGTCCAACTAATTAACTGATTCTAGAAGATTCTACACTACTATGTACATTCCCATTCTCATTACTCCCCCTCAAGCTAGGTGGTGCAAAAATGTTCAGCACACCTAGCTTGCCCACGAGATATCCATGCTACTGTGTTCCTAATCCTTTCGTCAGAATGTCAGCTTCTTGATCTCTAGTTCCCACATGTTCTGTCTTTATCAAGCCTTCCTGAATCTTTTGTCTGATAAAGTGACAGTCTATTTCTATGTGTTTCGTCCTCTCATGGAATACTGGATTGGCTGCAATTTGCAAAGCAGCCCTACTATCACTATACACCTTAATTGGTAAATCTACTTTTGTCCCCAACTCCTTTAGTAATGCTGTCAACCATACTACTTCTGATACTGCACTTGCCATGCTTCTATATTCAGCTTCAGCTAAACTTCTTGACATTGTGTTCTGCTTCTTTGATTTCCATGAGATCAAAGAACTTCTATATTTCACCAGAAAACCTGATGAAGGTGCAAGGAGTTTTTGGTGGCTTCAATCAGATGCAAACTGCTACCTGTCACTAGCATATCATCCACATAGACTAGAATTACTACAATGTCTGACCCTTGTTGTTTGATGAACAAGGAATGATCTAGGCTGCTCTGAAGAAAGCCAGAATGTAGAAGTGCCTCTGTCAGCTTGAGGTTCCATTGTCTACTAGCCTGTTTAAGGCCATAAAGGGATTTTACAAGTCTACAAACCATACCCTGCTCCCCCTGGCTTGTAAAACCTTGTGAAAGCTCCATATAGACTTCATCATGGAGGTCTTCCTGAAGGAAAACATTATAGACATCTAGCTGATGAATGAACCAATTGTTGACAGCAGTAATAGATAGAACAGTCCTCACAATAGCTATTTTAACCACTGGGGAGAATGTCCCATTATAGTCTAACCCCTCCCTTTGGTTATACCCTTTAGCTACTAGTCTAGCTTTGAACCTCTCTATCTGGACATTTGCTTTCAGCTTCACTTTGTATACCCATTTGCAACCTATAGGTTTCTTCCCTGGTGGCAGCTTAACTAGTTTCCAAGTGTTGTTCTCCTAAAGAGCTTGAATTTTAGTCTGCATAGCTTCAACCCATTTGTTGTCTTGAGATGCCTGCTGGAAACTTTGAGGTTCTGTGACTGCTGAAAAAGCTTTAAGGTAGGTGTGATGAGATGAGGACAGCTTGTCATAGCTAACAACATTCTCAATGGGATATAAAATTGAGTTGGTAGATGGCTTCTGAGTAATATAGTTTGTCATCCACACTGGCTCCTTGGATCCTCTTTGAGATCTTCTAAGAGGAATTGCACTGTCAATGCTTCTTGTGGATGGCAAAACATGTTCAAGATTATCAGTTGGCATCATTGAATCACCCATATCAGTAATGTTTTGTACGTCTTCATTATGATCAGCTGACTCTGCAGATGCATCCATATATTGTAAAGCTTCATTCTCAGGAATTCCCCCTAAGGTTGAACTCTCCAGTGACAGGAACTGCCTCTGTCATTATCACTGGATCAGCTTCAGATATGCTTTATGGAGTAGGGTTCAATATAGGTGAATATGCTGGTATTGAGCCTTCTGATGGTAAATAATCATTATCATTTAGAAGGAAGGGATCTATTGTTTGATCCATCTCTGTATCCTGCAACTGAAATGGAAAGATCCCCTCTCTAAAAATGACATCTCTGTTCACAAAAAAACAGATGTTTCTCCAGATCATATAGAATGTAACCTTTGGTTACACTGGAATACCCCATAAACACAGCTTTAATTGCTCTGCTTCCAAACTTGTCTCCCCTTGGCAAAGTAGCAGCAAAGCATAAACATCCCAAGGTCTTCAAATGGCTTATAGAAGGCTTTTTATGAAAAAATACCTCATAAGGAGATTTACCTTCAAGAGCTACCGATGGCAGCCTATTAATCACATAAGCTGCAGCTAGTATATAATGTCCCCAAAATCTGATAGGAATATATCCTTGAAATTTGAATGACCTTGCAACTTCAAGGAGGTGTCTGTGCTTTCTCTCTGCTACCCCATTTTGTTGGGGTGTGTAGGTACAAGTTCTTTGATGTATGATTCCCAAGGATTTAAGCAGATCTTGCATTTCTAAGTTCACAAATTCCCCTCCATTATCAGACCTTATTATCTGAACCACTCCATTAAACTGTGTTGCTATCATCTTGAGAAAATCTTTAAGTACTATGATGACATCTGATTTAAATTTCAGCAGAAAAATTTATGTTACACGAGAGTAGTCATTTACTGTCGTTAAGAAATGCTTATTTCCATCATAGGTTGGTGTACTCTATGGTCCCCAAACATCTAAGTGCAGCAATTAAAACACCTTATTTGTCCTACTAGTACTTAAAGGGAAAGGTAACCTGTGATGTTTGGCTAATAGACATACATCACATCTATTTATTACAGATTCGCACATCTCTAAATTGCAACCTAGCAATTTCTCCATAGCTTTTCCTGATGCATGCCCCAGCTTCTTGTGCCATACCATCATTTCTTCTTTGTCTCCTTGTGCTGTTAATCCTTTTGTGACTTCTCCTGATTCAGTTCCAGTTGCTTTATTTGATTGTGCTACCAGTAGATAAAGGCCATCCTTCTCTCTACCAATCCCCTTCACCACCCCATTGAAAAGGTCTTGGAATAGACAAAAGTCAGGGTAGAGTGTAATCATACATTTAAGATCCCTTGTCACCTTAGACACTGGCATAAGATTATAGTGGAAGTCAGGTAAAAACAATACATCCTTTATTTCCCCTGTTCTTGTGACTCTGCAGTTTCCAATATGTGTCACCTGTACTACTTTCCCATTTGGCAGATTTACCTTCCTAATATTTTTGGTGTTAATTGCTTTAACATTGTTCAACAGTCTTATATCAGCAACCATGTGATTAGTTGCTCCCGTGTCTATTATCCAGTCTGCTTTTGCTATATCAACAAGAAATGAATAGATATTACCTGCCATGTTGGCTGTGTTTTCCTGTTGCTGTTCTCAATTAGCATTCAGATTCAGCATCTTCATGATCTGATCATACTGCTCTGTAGTTAATTGTGGTGCTCTGGCCATTTCTCCTTTGTTGATTCCCTCAGGTTGATAAGTCCCTCCTGCATTTCCTGCAATTACATTTGGAGGATTGTTTTTAGCACAAGCATTATACGCATTATTCATTTTCTTCTTTCCTTTGAAACCTGCAGGGTATCCAATAATCTTGTAGCATCCTTCTTTCGTGTGGCCTTTCATTTTACAGTAATCGCATTGCACATTCCAGTTCCTCTTTGGTCTTGGATAGTTCTGATGCATATCACCTTTGTAAGCTAAAAGTGTTGCAGAGTCACTTGCATCTCCAGTTGTCATGATATTGGCTACTGATCTTTGACTTTCCCTCTCAACCAGCATTGAATAAGCCTTATTAATGCTTGGTGTAGGGCTAGTCATCAGAATTTGGCTTCTAGCTTGTTCATAGGTTTCAATCCCATAAAAAACTCAATGAAATTCTTAGACTTCGCGCAATCACATGGAGGTGGCACCATGTTGTCAAACTCATCCCAGAGATTTCGAAGTTTTGAAAAATACAATGATACACTATCAACTCCTTGAGTAATTGTAGCTACTGCTTTATGCAGTTGATATACTCGTAAGGTATTTACCTTATCAAATAGTTCCCTCAAATCTTCCCAAATAGCTCTAGTATTCTTCGCATATACAATCCCTGTTATCAATTCCTTCGATACTAAGCTCATGATCCATCCTAATACAATAGCGTTATATCGATCCCATTGATGACCTAGTGTTGCATCAAAATCCCCCTTTTTAGAGTTCCATCGACTAACCCTAGCTTGTTCTTCCCAAGCAGCTAGATTTCCATCACTCGACTCCAGGTGATGTAATTGTCAGAACCAGTCAATTGAATTGAAATTATCGGAGCTCCAGTTGTATCTGAAGGATGAAGGAACAACGGTTGGTTATGGTCCAAATCTATCTTTGCCGCCATTGTTGAATCTCAATTTTGCAGTTCACCTATCAATTGGGTTATAGAACTAACAGAGTATCCCAGAATCAATGTTGTGGACTCGCAATCACGATCAATCGCTCTGATACCATGTTGATTTTGGAGTGAATGATGAACCCTAACTCGGCAGAGAAGATTGAACAACAAAATGTAGAGAGAGGAATATTGGAAGAGAGAAAATGAAATTGTAATTCAATTTTTTCAACTATTCAATGTATTCTCATATACACACACATATAGTCTTAGCTCACTAATCAACCACTTAAACTAATTGTCTAATTAATTAACTGATTCTAGAAGATTCTACACTACTATGTACATTCCCATTCTCATTAGCATGGGATAAGTGATAGAATTTAAGGGTCCACCAAATTCTATAGAGAACCAGTTTCTCTATCAGGTTCAACAGAACACACGCACATTGCGATAAATAAATGACAATAGGAATTTTACGTGAAAAAATTCCAGCTCAACGGGATTAAAAACCATGACCTACCCTTGTAGGATTTCAACTTCACTACTGAGCAACTTTTAGATTACAACCTATCCAACCCAGGAATTAACCTCTTAATCTCTCACTAACTTATAATACTCTATTACAAGCTACTTTGTAATAACTCTATTACAAAGACTTTACAACTCGACTAACTCTAGCCTAGATTCAAACACAAGGGTTTAAGATTTACAGAGGGTTTCCGACAGAATACTTCTAAACAAGATAAGTAGGAATTGCACTTGAAGAACTATTATAAAGTTACAACTCAACTAAGGACATACAATAACTTGATATGGGAACTGGTTCGTAATCGTGTAATTCTTTGTTCTTGATGCACTTGAGAATTGCTTGCTGGATGATCAATCACGTGAGAGAGCTTGAGTAAATTCTCGGAGTGTTCAAGTGCTTTGTTTTACTTTTCTTGATGTTAATAATACATGTGTGACATCACTTACAATGATGTAAGCGAGGTAGGTAAAAAGTCTTCCTTAAAAATTTGACTGTTGCACTGTTCCTGTACTGTATCGTGTGCAGGCAGCAACTTTTGCAGCTGGAGAGTTGACTTCGTACAGTTACCTCGGGAGCTGGTAGCGACCTGTTCCTCTGTTGTTCCTTTGACTCTAACGAGTTGAACTGTGTCCCAGCTGGAGACATGTTGATCTTTTAAGGTATTGAAGAAGGTATCTGATTCTTTACAGTAAGTTTGTTAGATCATAAAAATATAACATGGATACACATATAACCTATCAATAAGAGTAAATCATTTCCTTATCAAGATCAAAATAGCAAAAGCTATTTAACTTGCTTATTGTCCAAAAGATTGCTCCGTTGAAGAAAACTCCCTTACAATATTGCAAATGGCTGATAAGTGGTATTAGAAACTAAACTTGAGATAGCCTCCAGGAGTTGGTTTCTGAAGAGTATATCTCAATACGGGCGAAACAACCTACATTTATAACTTTGTAATGAAGTGATTTTGAATGATCAAAGGCCAAACTCAGGTCTAGTGAATACATATATGGGCTTGGAAGAGAATTGAATTGCTTTGTAGTCGGATAACAAACTCTGTACTCGTTCACGCATTTCCCTGTAAGCGTTTGTTTAACACAACAACAAAGAATTAAACCACCGCAGGAGTTAAAAATTTGAACCATGTCAGTACGCTGGTCTTTGAAAAAATCCAAGATTCTAATAGAAGATTTCGCGTTATCATTGAGGGGAAAGCAACAAGGTTCTTGAAGATCATACGACAACGACTGTAGAATGAGTGCACTTGGGAAAACTTCAGGCTTCCAGAGGGAAGAAAAACCGCGACTAGAGATGAGAGACAACCACCATGTGGAAACAAGCTTGAACATGAAGAGTAGTTTTATTGGGAGGAGGAGTAGAATCTTGGATAGAAGATCATCATTGCCTTCAATTGCTTCAGCACTACCAAAACCTTTGTCACACATCTTGTATGGATTCAAAGTAAGAGAAAATTATTATCCATAAATAATACATTCAACAGTAGTTATGAAAAGAAAAAAAACACAATAGTATGTAGAATAAATCTAGCAAAGTAGAGAAAATAGGAAGTAGGAGACTTTGATCATTCACTATAATCTCTTTAATATCACCTTTGATGTTTTATACTTCAATACCACACAAGAGGGGGTAATTTATGTGGTGATCAATTTTTCGCTTAAACTGATTATGGAAGGACCTGGTTTTTCTAAGTGTTCCTTAACCTACTATTACAGAAATAGTAAATGCGGAAAGTAAAGAACACAAGTATTTTAAGTAGAAAACACCTCGCTCAAAAGGTGAAAAAACCACGACCTACTTCCCAATAGGATTTTTCCAAACTCTTTACTAAATCACTGAGCCAAAAACTGCATTTATAAAAATACTTTTGTAAACCTAGGACTAACTCTAATCCCGTTGTGGCAAATAGCCTCTAACTGCTGCTACAAATTCAAGTTAACTCTAACTTGAAAACTCTGAGTACCTATTACAATTGCCTTTAGATAAAGATGAAAGGTACAATATGAAAATACCTATTACAATTGAACTAGAATAAAAGACAGACACTTGGAACTGGTTCTTCTATCTGGTTCATGTAGCTTTATGTTTGCACACTTGAATCACACACGAACTGCTTGCAAAATTGCCTTGCCATTTTGCTCTCAATTCACGTTTTACTTCTGCTTATGTGCGTACCTGTAAAATGAGAACATTCTGCCATATGCTCATATATAGAGTTAGTAGATGAAAAAATAATTAGAGTTCTAATGCTACTCTTCCTTGGTGGAAGAGTTCTAATTAATCTCAACTACTAAATCCTTCCTTATCTTGATGATGTTCTCTTTTAGTAAGGAGTCCTTTTCCTTATCATTTATGCAATCTTTTCGATTAGAGAAAATCCATTATGCCAGAATACGTTTATCCCCTGCATGTGCATCTCGCGTGCCTTGAGTCTGCCTGTGTCTATGTCTACCAATGATGGACCTGGTTCATTTCTGAGTTCCTTTGTCATTCTTCAAAACTATCCTTTTTCTTGGGCCAACAGATTCTCCCTTTTTGATGATGACAAACTCTGTGCTTCCATAAGCTTAGGCCTGTTTCAACTTAGCTCAATAACAACACTCTATTAGAAACATTTTTCCTTTTTATCACTTATCATCAAGGACCAGGTTCATTAGGTTATAAATATCACTTTTCAGAGTATAAAGCACAATTTCTTTTCCCCCTTTTGGCATCATCAAAAGGTTGCATAAAAAATGTGTGATTCCCATATGGTAAAAATTACTCATGGCTACTGGGGCAACTGCAAATGCATTCATGGATTAATAATCAATAATCAACTACGAATTCAAATTATCAAGGAAATATAGACAGTCAATAAGAGCAAAAGCAACAAACTTCATTGATAGAGAATATGATTCTACCACAATCCACAAAAAGAAATAAAAACATTTAAAACATGAGCAACAAAAAGAAACATCCCGAATCTGGGTCACTGAAAAGTCTAGACAAGGGCTAGGAAATTAAGGCTTGGAAGAACTAGGGGCATGTGTTTTGGCTTGGAGAAGGTGTAGCATGTCTTGAAGAATTCCATCATTCTTCTCCCTTTCCTTTGTGAGCTCAGCTCTGAGAGCATCTCTCTCAGATTCAACCTCAGCCAAACGAGTCTTCAGCGTTGCTATCTCAGCATCCTTTGCCCCACTCTCCTGCACTAGGGCTCTGACCTTGCTGTTGACAAGTGTCTTTTTAGATGAACCAGTTTCATTGAGAATGGCATGGATCTCATATTCACAAGCAAGAAGAGTATTGATTCCAAAATGGTCTTTGCTTGTGGCCATCTCACACTTCTTCAGTGGCACCTTACAATGAGCAAGAACAGTAGCGAGAATGAAGCCATAGGGAATGGCATGGGCTTTAGAGCCGTTGATAAACCTGTCTAAAAGCTTAATGATGAACCCATGCCAGTTGATCTGCCTCCCACTATCTAGACATTCCATCAAAACCAAGTCCATGTAGTTGGCCATATGCCTCCTTTCCTGCCTAGGCAGCATGCACTTGTTGATGAATTCAAATAGCACCTTGTAAGGTGGCTTCACTTCACTCTTATAAACAGCCTTGGGCTCACTTTCTTCTTTATTATCACAGAATTTTCTAGTGATGGCCAGGGCAGTAGAAAGAGAGTCCAGACTTGGCCATTTCTGCCTTGTATAATCATCATAACCTTCAGAGGGTATACCAAGGATTTCACCCAACTCTTTTGCATCAAAGGAAATTTGAACCCCTTTCACCAGGCTGGTGACTCTGCCATCCTTTACCTCAAAATTGGTCATGAATTCAACCATCTCATTCCTTGCTAGTCTTCCATCTAACTGAAGGACCATGTCCTTCCTCCCCTGTACCTCAAGCTTCTCAAGCAGCAGGACCATTCCTTCTTCCTCCAAATCCTTCAAAAGTATCCCCTTCAAGATAGCTCGTTTTCTAAACTTGGCCAGCTTGTCCTTTTCACTATCAGACTCATCCTCTTCTTCACCACTCCATTCTTCTTCTTCAGTAATTTTCACTTGCTTGGCTTTTACTACAGACCTGGTCCGTTTAGCCAAGGTAGAGGGTTCAACAGACTTAGATACAGATGAAGACTTCTTTAAGGAAGTCTTGTCTTTCTTGGGCTTGGGGGTCTGAACCTCAACCTCAACAGTCATTATTTCACCTTGATGTACCAGGTCCATCTCATCCACTTCAATAGCCTCAACCACCTTTTCTTTTCCCCTATTCCACTCTTTTCTTCTTATTCTCCTCTAAAGCTCTCTGCAACTCCTCCTCACTTATGTTTAATTTGCTCCTTGTAGTTTTTCCTCTTTGGAGAGAAATTTCAGAAGTTTCAGAAAGAGCTGCCTTCCTTTTATTGTTGTCTCTTGCTGTGCTAGGGGTCATTGCTTTAGGGGTCTTGTCTTCTTGGGTTTGTAACTGTCACCTATCTTTTTCAATAGATCAGCTAGCGTTTCCTCAACAGATGAACCAGGTTCATCTGCTTGCTTTCCAAGATTCACTAGCCCTTCAGCGGCTTCTCCCGATTCACTTCCCCCTGCGTTCTTGCTACTTTCTTCCACCTGTTCTGGCTCAGCTCCACAGATACCCATTCTAACAGTTTCAGAGGTGGGTGAAGAATCAGCCACTTCTTTCCCTTTTCCCCTCTCATCACTCCGTACTCCCTCACTCTCTTTTTCTTTTTCTATTTTACTTTTACCTCATCTCCTTCTTGTCTCAGGCATTTTCACATCCACCACAGACCCAACCAATACAAATCTATTTTCCAAGTTTTCAGCCAAATCAAAGATGACCTCAGTAGAAGGGTTTTGCACAGATGTTACCTGCTCAGAATCGAAAGACCCAGTTCCTTCCCCCTCAGTTGCAGACTTGAAAGAGTCGTCATAATTTTGGGGTTCTTGGGCTTTAATTGCTTGTAGCTGTGCGTTTAATTTCCTTGAAAGCATACATGTAGCCATAATTTTTCGAACATGCATTTTTACTCGCCTTCTCCTAGGTTGAAGGGCAGTGCTAGGTTGAGGGGTAGTGGAAGAAGAGGAAAGGGTAAGTGGAGGAGATGTACTAGGATTATCTTGAGGGTTGGTCATTTCTCTTTATTCTATAAGGGAGGGGATGACTTGATTTAATTGTGAAGGTGAAGAGAAGAGAGAAAGGTTCGATGGTTATCAAAAATTATGAGTGAGTAGCAGGGATGATGATGAGGGATTTAAAAGAGGAGGGCAATTAATACACAACGACAACTTTTAGCAGTCAAATAGAAGTCTAATCATCCTGAAATTTCAGTTCGAATAGACGGTTAGATTTCCCTAGAATCTAGGTATTTTAAAGCGGTGAGGATTCTTGTTGAAAAGGAATTGGTTCAAACTTAATTGTATAGGCTTTTGGAAGATTTTGGACTTGGGTAGGACTATGCTCATGATTTAAATATTAGTATTTCAAATTGTGCAGAGTGTAGAAAACATACCTCGCTATTTAGATGAACCAGCATTGATGAACCAGGTTCTTCACTGAGAATCCTTTTGATCTTGTCTCAATTTGCCAAAATAGAGAAAATTTCATTAGAGACCAGTGAGTCATATTAACACATGGCACATGAGTATACTATTTACAGAAGGAGACTGAGCAAAAATTAATCTAGTTATTTACACAGGTTCCAGATTTTCTAACCAATTTTTTTTCCATTTTTTAATTGTGCATTCTGAACTGGTTCGATTAGGTGATCTTAATCGTCCATAATTCTAACGTGTTCCTTTTAAAGTTCTCTCTACTCAGTGCTTTTGTAAAGATGTCAGCACACAACTCTACAGTGATCAAGCCTTTTTCATCGTTGTCCCTAAAAAAAAAGTGCCTAACATCTATGTGTTTAGTTCTCTTATGATGAACCGGGTTCTTTGTCATACTAATGACATTGGTGTTATCACAAAAAATAGGGATGCATCCAACATCAATTCCAAAATCCATTAATTGTTGTTTGATCCACAACAATTGAGCACAATATGAAGCAACATCAACATACTTAGCTTCAGCAGTAGATAAGGCCACTGAATTTTGCTTTTTAGTGGCCCATGACACAATACATGAACCAAGAAAGTGTGCCATACTTGAGGTGCTCTTTCTATCCACAAGAAAACCTACATAATCAGTATCAGCATATCCCACAAGATTGAAGTTACTACCTTTTGGATACCAAAGACAAAGATCAGTGATGCCTTTTAGATATCTCAAAATTCTCTTAACCGCAGTCAAGTGAGACTCCTTTGAATTTTCCTGAAATCTTGCACAAAGGCCTACACTGAAAACAATGTCAGGTTTACTAGCAGTGAAATACAACAATGAGCCAATCATTCCCCTATATAATTTTTGGTTGACAGATGAACCTGGTTCATCTATATCCAACTTTGTAGCTGTTGCAATATGAGTGTCAATTTCTTTGGAATCTTCCATTTTAAACCTTTTAAATAACTCTTTTACATACTTCTGTTGATGGATCATAGTTCCATTTGAATTTTATTTAATTTTTAAACCTAAAAAGAAATTAAGCTCACCCATCATGCTCATTTCAAATTTACCCCCCATTAGTTTAACAAATTCTTTACTTAGCTTATCTGTAGTTGCTCCAAAGATTATATCATCAATGTATATCTACACTACTAAGAGGTCTTTACCTTTTTCCTTCAAGAATAAAGTGTTATCAATTTTACCTCTCTTGTAGCCATGCTCAAGCAGAAAATTTGATAATCTTTCATACCATACTCTAGGAGCCTGTTTGAGCCCATAGAGTGCCTTGTCAAGTTTATACACATGATCAGGACTCTCCTTGCTTTCAAATCTTGGAGGTTGCTTGACAAAAACTTCTTCCTTCAAGTAGCCATTGAGGAAGGCACTCTTGACGTCCATCTAGTGAAGAGTAAATTCCACGTAAGTAGCAAAGGCTGTGAGGAGTCTTATTTCTTCCAACCTTACAACTGGAGCAAAGGTCTCATCATAGTCTATGCCCTCCTCTTGGCTATATCCTTGAACCACCAATCTTGCCTTATTCCTTGTAATAGTTTCATCTTTATTAAATTTGTTTCTGAAGACCCATTTTGTGCCAATTACTTATCTGTCCTTGGGTCTTAGAACCAGATGCCAAACTTGACTCCTTTCAAACTGGTTGAGTTCATCTTGCATTGCATTTACCCAGTCTGCATCCTGCAAAGCCTCAACAATATTTTTAGGTTCAATAAGTAATAAGAAAGCATCAAAAGCACAAAGATTCTTTAATGAAGATCCAGTTTTAATTTCAGAGGTTGGATCAACAATTATGTTCTCAATGGGATGAGAACTTTGGTACTTGTAAGGTTTCACAACCAACTTGTTTCCTCTTGATATTTCTCCAATGTTTTGTTGCTGAGGAACAAGCTCATGGACAGGTTCCATTGAGGTATTAGATTTAGTTCCTCTTTGTTCAGTTCCCCCTGTCAGGTTGCCCTAGCTAGAAGAACCTATTGCATCACCTGTTCCTTCTTCTGCTGCAACTTCACCCTGGGCTGTGATTTCATTTAAACTTCTTACCGGCCCAATAGCTTCATCTTCATGTTCCTATCTCTTAGAAAGGATGTTAGTTTCATCAAAAACCATATGTACACTTTCTTCTACACACATAGTTCTTTTGTTATACACTTTATAAGTTTTGCTATGTGAAGAATATACCAAGAATACTCCCTCAATACTTCTGGGATCAAACTTACCTAGGGAGTCTTTACCATTGTTGTGCACAAAACACTTACATCCAAATGCCCTAAGATGAGATATATTTGGTTTTTCCCTTTAAGTAACTCATAGGAAGTCTTCTCTACAAGAGGTCTAGTCATACACCTATTGATGATGTAGCATGCATTATTACAGCTTCTGCCCAGAAACTATGGGCCAGTTTACTAGAAAGAAGCATAGTCCTAACCATATCTTCAAGTGTCCTATTCTTTCTTTCAACTACTCCATTTTGTTGTGGAGTCCTAGGACCAGAAAAATTATGATCTATGCCATGCACATCAAAAAATTCAGCAAACTTAGCATTTTCGAATTCAATTCCATGATTAGACCTAATTGATGCAAGTTGATTACCTAGTTGTTTCTGAGTTTTTCTAACAAAAGAAGTAAACATGTCAAATGATTCATCTTTAGATGTTAAAAACAATGTCCAGGTAAACCTAGAGTAATCATCAACAAGCACCATCACATATCTTTTACCACCTCTGCTTAAAGTTCTCATTGGACCACAGAGATCCATATGGACCAGTTCCATCGATCTGGTCGTGATTACCACTTTCTTGCATTTAAAAGAGCATCTTACCTGCTTCCCCCTCACAAGCCTTACAAATTTTGTCTTCCTTTAAACTTGATGTTAGGTAACCCTATCACAAGGTCCTTGGAGACTAATTTGTTGAGTTAACTCAGATTTGCATGTCCAAGTCTCTTATGCCAAAGGAGGGGATCATTGTCCAACACACTTAAGCAATTGAGTTCATTTTCTGAAAGAGTGGACAGATCTACAATGTATATATTGTTTACTCTTTTTCCCTGCAAAACAATCTTGTCAGTGGTAAGATTTATCACAAACATTTGGTAGAGGTGAATGCTACTAAGTTAACTCTATCACACAGTTGTGATACACTGATTAGGCTGTATTTCAAGCCATCTATCAAGTAGAAATTCTCAATAGAGTGTGAGTCTGTCTTACCTACCTTTCCAACCCCAATGATCTCACATTTCTTACCATTTCCAAAGGAGACATTACCTCCTTTGAGGTCCTAAAGTGAAAGGAACTGGTTCTTGCTTCCTGTCATATGCTTTGAGCAGCCACTATCCATGTACCATATTTGACTGCTCCCCTTCACTTGGACCTGCAAAAGAAAATCAGGGGTTAGTCTCAGGAACCCAAACTAGTTTGGGTCCCTTTCTATAGGCAAAAGGGTGAATTAGATTCTTTTAGCCCATCCTGGTAGCTTGTTTTTTCCTTAAACAAATATTTTATTCTTTTGACTAGCCTTTTATTTTGCAGTACATTCACTTTTGTAGTGACCAATCTTACCACATGTGTGCAAATTTTGTTCTCAAGAAGTGTGATGTACTGGCTTTTGGGATCCCACTTAGGTGCAGGGGTCCCGTAGCCAAGTCCTCTCTTATTACTACTATGGTGTTCTTGTAGCCATGAAAATGCATCAGAGGACCTATTCCATTTACAGGTTCTGTCTAGCTCGTGCTTAACCTTGTTTAGATCCTCCTTTAGGACTCTTATCTACTCATCTCTTTTGTATGACTCATCCTAGATTTTCTTCTAAAGTGAGATATGTATGATCAACTTTCTTTTTACCTGTTCCTAATTTCAGTTTTAAATTTTCAGATCTAAGCTCTAGCATAGTGGTGTCAAGTTCAAGAACCTGGTTCTTTAACTCAGCATTTTTACTATTACTTTCACTAGCCCTAAGTTCCAGATTTTTACACTTAGCTTTCAGAATCACACATTCCTTAGACAGATGTTCCTTTTCATTGTTTATGATCTCAGATTCATCAATGAAATTTAGAAGTAACTCAGATAGACTTTCTTTAGACAAAAACTTAATCTTGTCTTTAAGATGAATTACATTTACCTCAGATTCCTCATCAGATTCTCCAATGGTCATACGTGCTTGTTTATCTCCATCTTCATCTGAACTTTCTCCCCAGGCAGAAACCATAGCCTTTGTTGATCCTTTGTTCTTCTTGGGATGAACCTGTTCCTTCTTCCTATATCTTTGTTCAACCTTTCCTTCTTCCATTCAATTTCCCACTAAGGACAGTTTTTGATATGGTGATCAGTCTTCCCACACTTGTAGCAGCCCTCGTTGGTCAGTTTTTCAGGAACCCTTGATTTGTTTTAGCTTGCACCTCTTGAGGAACCCTTTCCTCTCATTAGATACTTCTTGAAGTCCTTTGTGATCATAGCCATTTCATCCTCTTCTAGATCAGCCCCTTCAGTGATTCTGAGTGCCAGACTCCTTTCCTTATTAGGTGCATCTATCTTCATGGTTTGCCTTCTAAGTTCATAGGCAGTAAGATTTCCAATTAGCTCGTCTAACTTAAGAGTAACAATGTTCTTTGATTCCTGAATGCCAGTGATTTTACTTTCCCAAGTAACTGGCAGAACCCTTGTCAAAATTTTCTCAACTTTGTCCTCTTCAAGAATTACCCTTCCAAGAGACTTAATTTCATTTGTTAGTGTGATGAACCTTGTATACATCTCTTGGATGGTTTTGCCTTCCTTCATGGTGAAATTCTCATATTGAGAATACAACAGTGTTCCTCTTGATCTCTTCACTTGAAGAGTTCATTCATGAGCCACTTGCAGAGTGTCCCATATTTCCTTAGCAATGGTACAACTTTGAATTATACTGTACTCGTCTGGACCAAGTCCACACACAAGCCATTTCTTGGCTTTAGCATTCTTTTTCCATTTCCTCAAGTCCTCAGCATTGCAGTCAACTCTTGTTTTTGGCACATCTACTCCTTCAACATTCTTCTTCATGGTAGCCAGGGGACCATAAGTGACAATGTCTCATAGCTCATAGTCTTCTTCGATGATGTGATCTCTCATCCTGTTTTTCCACCAAGAGTGGTACTGGCCATTAAAGAGTGGAGGCCTAGTAGTGGATTGACCTTCCTAGTTTCCAGGTGGTGCACTCATCTTGATCTTTTTCAAAGGTGTTAGCCTCTTCAAGGATAACCCGCTTTGATACCAATTGATGTTTTACACTCCAATAACACATAAGTGGGGGAATGATTTGTGTGGTGACCAATTTTTCACTTAAACTGATTATAGAAGGACCTGGTTCTTTTAAGTGTTTCTTAGCCTACTATTGCAGAAATAGTAAATGCGGAAAGTAAAGAACACAAGTATTTTATATGAAAAACACATAGCTCAAAAGGTGAAAAAACCACGACCTACTTCCCAGTAGTATTTTTCCAAACTCGTTACTAAATCACTGAGCCAAAAATTGCATTTACAAAAATACTTTTGTAAACCTAGGACTAACTCTAATCCCGTTGTGGCAAACAACCTCTAATTGCTGCGAAAAATTCAAGTTAACTCTAACCTGAAAACTCTGAGTACCTATTACAATTGCCTCTAGATAAAGCTGAAAGGCACAATATGAAAACACATATTACAATTAAACTAGAATAAAAGACAGACACTTGAAACTGGTTCTTCTATCTGGTTCATGTAGCTTCAGGTTTGCACATTTGAATCACACACGAACTGCTTGCAAAATTGCCTTGCTATTTTGCTCTCAATTCACGTTTTACTTCTGCTTATGTGCGTACCTGTAAAATGAGAATATTCTGCCATATATAGAATTAGTAGATGAAGAAATAATCAGAGTTCTAATGCTACTCTTCCTTGGTGGAAGAGTTCTAATTAATCTCAACTACTAAATCCTTCCTTATCTTGGATAATGTTCTCTTTGAGTAATGAGTCATTTTCCTTATCATTTATGCAATCTTTTCGATCAGGGAATATCCATTATGCCAGAATACGTTTATCCCTTGCATGCGCATCTCACGTGCCTTGAGCCTGCCTGTGTTTATGTCTACCAGTGATGGACCTGGTTCATTTCTGAGTTCCTTTGTCGTTCTTCAAAACTATCCTTTTTCTTGGGCCAACAAACTTTCTTTTTTACTCAATGTCTATTATGTTTCAACCTAAGAAAATAGAAAGTAGCACCCATATTTATAATCAAAGGCGGATTCAGGTTTCGGGTGCTACACTATTTGAAGGTAGAGACGTTTTTATATGCATAGCCAAATAGGGTATTCATTTGGTCGGTTTGATCTATTTTGAGTTTCAGTTCATGCTATTTACACAACCAAATAAGGTATCCATACAGGTCTAGCGGGTCGGATCATGGAGAAATAATTGGGTCGAAAAGAAAACCGTCAAATATCCCTAAAAGTATAAAGTGACTTTTTAGCTATGAGGGGTAAAATTGAGTGACTTTTCAATTACAAAATAAAGTAAAGTGACTTTCCTAATCAATTTTCATTAGTTCAATGACCGTATGAGAAAGCAACTCGGTATTTGTACTAGAAAAATTCATTGAACAAAAAATTTAAGATCTATGACATCTTGGAGCAAAACATAAAACTTTCAATAATATTACTAATATCATAAAAAATATATCATCCATTTACAATTGTCCTCGACAAGCTCCACTCAACCTTAAAATAGTGCAACGTTGAAATAGGGCAAGAAACTTGAAGAAAAGAACTACGGCCAAAACAATTATTTTTGTCAAAAAAGAGAGAAAAAAATTAATACTTTAAAGTTCAAGCTAATTTTTATATATCCAGCCAAAAAATTTAAATAGAGTGAGAGTGACTTACTGTTGGAGTCAGTGGTAGCATTATCGCCGCAGCAGTAGAGATGGTTTATTTATAGAAAGAAGGAAACTTTGTATGTTTTATGCTTAAAGAAAAAAGAAAGGAGAAAAAGTCAGCAAAAATTATAAAGAAAAAAGGTCAACAGGTCCTAAACCAGCAAAACTAAAAAAGTTTTAAAAAAACGATTATTTCTCAAAAAAAGATTGCACTTTAATAATTTTTTTTAGAATAATTAGTTGTTTAGCGGTAGAAAGAGTCAAATATTTAATTTATTAGAATATTCAGTTTTTTAGTTGTAGAAGGAGTAGACACATATTTTCAACTTTAATAATGATTGCAACTTTTTCAAAAAAAAAAAAAAAAAAACGTAACACTGTTATCATTCTTGAAACTATTAAAATACAAACCAAATGAAGTTCACAATTTATAGATCAGAATCAGATGATATTTTGAAAACTTAGCCGTTGATTCAAACACAACACAAAAAAACAAGGTTGTACCTTACGACCTTACAATTGACAGAAATTCCCAATACCAAAAATGCATTAGTCATCTTAGGAAAAAACCAGATATATATCACGAAGTTTATAATAATTAATTTTATTAAAATTAAAAAGAGATTTTTACATATTTGTCCCTTTTTAAAAACTATTCTCATAAATGATAGTAGGTTTTGTTTATTCCAAATATATATATATATATATATATATATATACTTTTTTAGCACACATTGATAACTCCATTATCTAACACTCTGTTTGGATCACTGTTCCCCATCGTTTTATAATGTATCGTATTGTACCGTATTGTATTGTATCGTATCGTTTTATGAATACAATGTTTGGATAGATTGTATTGTTTGCTGTTGTTAAATAACATTTTGTTGTTTGGTTTGACTATATCATGCTGTACTGTAACTGATAAGTTTACTAAAATATCCTCAATTGTTTTAAATATTTAATTTATCAAGAATTACACATAAAAATTATTTAAGAAAACCCCTTTCTGCTAATTTATTACCAATTATGTCTTATATATAAATTAAGCAATTAAATTCATGCAAATTCTATCGAAATTAGTTGAAAAAGTTAATAATAATAAGTACACTATATTCATAATTAGATGATAATGAAAAAATGAAAATAAAATGTTAAGTAAACTCCATTCAGAATTTAGACCATAAGTAATATTTCCTAACAACATGACATATAATCCATAACTTAAAGTATATAGCATAAAAGTTTTCTAACGTGACATATAATTCATAATGAAATACTCATATTCAATAAAATCCTTAACGGGTATACCATAAAATAATAACACTTTGCATACTTGAAACAACCAATATCATAAAGCTAATTGGAGATAAAATAATTAGAAATTGAAATTACAAATCAAAGTAGAAGAAATAATGACACAAAAGTAAAACAAAACCTATACCTGAAGAGTATGGAAGCGGCAGAAGGAATAAACAAGTTTTTCACGTATGTAGGTTATTAGACTTCACCTATATATAATATATGTTATATTTGGGATGCTGACTTCACGTAGAATTCTATTATAGAATTATAGAATTATATGAGAAAAAGACTTTGCTATTATTTAAAATAAAAAAAGGTAAAGGGTAAAATAGAATTAATAAGTTGGGGCATAATTAGAAAGAAAAATAGGAAACAATCCCACCACACCAAATCGGTTGTTTCAAAAAATGAGACTTTTTATTATTCCGGAACAATGGATTTAACAATACAATACAACCAATTTTAACTAGACAATCAAAACAAACATTGTTCTGGGAAAACAATACAATACGATACAATAAGTAACAACCATCCAAACAAGCTGTAAGGGATCCCTCTACATTAATACACTGTTACTATATTTCCTTTTCCCTCACTCTTCCATAATTTTTTTTCTCTTCCATAAATAACACTTATCTAAATATATCAAAGATTCTGAAAGAAGAATATCTCAAAAATAATTCCCTTTGCACATTGAGAATATTAGTATTTTTTTCTTTTTTGAGTTTTAAACTTTTTTCTGTACAATTTTATTTTAACTCAAAATATACCTTTAATATATTTCAAGTATATTATGTTGTGATAATTTACAATGTAAATATTTCATCAATATGTCATATATATTTTTTATATGTATTTATATCACATATATAACTTATATATATACATCATAATACATTATTATATTGATATTATTCAAAGTATATCGCTAGCATATACCTTACATAAAATTTAATCTAAAATATTAACATGCCACTAATATGTATGTAGAAGAAAATATGTCACATATATTGTTTATATACAGATAATTTATACAAATATACATGTTATATTAGTGCAAAATATAAACGGCATATTAATAATATCTATTTAAATATAAATAAGTGTATAAATAATATATGCATATATACATGATTTTTCCTAAAAAAAATCACATTATTTATAATATACCACAAACAGACATTATATTTTTTTTCACGAAATATATGTATTTTATTTCATTAGAAAATATAAATATATAGTTTTGCTAGGATTAAGTTGAATAAAAAGGTCCATGTATAAAAAGGAAAAAATTTGCATTGGTGATATATATTTAAATATAAAGACGTATATAAATAACATATGCATATATACATGAAATTTCCTAAAAATACATGATTTATAATATATATATATATATACAACAAACATACATTATATTTTTTTTCATTAGATATATGTATTTTATTTCATCAGAATATAAATGTGCTACATTATATTATATTATATATAAAGGTCCATGTATGGAAAGAAAAAAAATCTGTTATTGAATGGATTGGTTTCTAAGGAAAACATAAAAGATGTTATGAAATGGAGAGAAAAAATAGAGAAAGATACTAAATACTAGGATTGCCTTTTTAAGCGGCTTGATTGCCTTTTTAAGCGGCTTGATTCTTGCTTATTTGAATTTAATTAAATCTGCTACATGTATAAATATTTTCCTGCCATATTTATTAGTCATTAATTAATGCTAATCTTTTGTATTATATTTTTAATAGTATGCTATTAATGAAAGTAGTCCTTTTTAAAAGGGTCAAGGTATGTATTAGTCATCTTAGGAAAAGCAGTACACTACTAAAAAAAACCAAATTTCCGAGTGAAAAATTCCGACCGAAATAAGGCAGTCGGAATTTTCGACCGTTTCGGTTGGAAATATAATTAAAATTATATTTTCATTTATTTAATAATTTTTGCCTCCAAAATTCGATCATTTCCGTCAATCAATTACGCGGAATGCCGCGAAAATATAATTTTGGAATTCCGACTAAATTGGTCGCAAAAATTAAAAAAATTAAAATAAATGTTCCGACCGATTTGGTCAGAAATGCTAAAAAAATTAGGTTTGACTGGTCAAGGCATTTGTGGGGGCATTTGCATCTATACCCGTTTTTTGTGTCACGTTTTAACTTGTGCCCGCATTGCAAAAAAATTACAAGCGTACCCACTTTTTAGCATAACTTCAGCATACGGGGCTAAAGTAGCAAAGACAATCATGCAAAACTTCAGCATTCTAGTAGCCGAGCCTGAAGTTCAGCTCTAGAGCTGAAGTTTTTGTGTTGTAACGGGAAGAACTGAAGTTTTTGTGTTGTAACTGGGAAACTTCAGCTCTAGAGCTGAAGTTTTTGTGTTATAACTGGGAAACTTCAGCTCTAGAGCTGAAGTTTTTGTGTTGTAACGGGAAACTTCAGCTCTAGAGCTGAAGTTTGTGTTGTAACTTGAAACTTCAACTCTAGAGCTGAAGTTTTTGTTTTTGTAACTGGCGAGAGCTGAAGTTTGTGTTGTAACTGGGAAACTTCAGCTCTAGAGCTGAAGTTTTTGTGTTGTACCTGAAAACTTCAACTCTAGAGCTGAAGTTTTTATTTTTGTAACCGACGAAGTTTTTGTTTTGTAACCTTTCATAATTCAAATGCCACTTTGTCTCTTCAAATCACGTTATTAGTTGCTTCTTCGTGCTTCTTGGAATCTTTCCACCCAATTCAACACCTTCCATCCTTTACTTAAAAATAATCACTGCCGAAGTCACGCAGAAGTTTTTGTTTTCTTTTTGTAGCAGTCTGTTCAAATTATTCGTGCGAACAATATGGGAACCAACAGAATACTATCGAAACATTATGGATATAATTCCAAAACGAAAGCGACAATAACGTAAGCACAAGCAAATATAAATTCAACCGGCAAGCGTGAAGACTCGCTGGAATTTATTTTCCGGTTGAAGTTCGATCAGGGAATGTCTGGCTAAAATTATAAGTCACTTTTGAATTTGAGGAGCAGAAGGAGGAGGATAAAGGGGCTGAAGTTGTTTAAAAAGTGGGTACAAGTTAAAAAATTTTTAAAAAATGGGTATAGGTTAAATGAGGGCGACCAGATAGGACGCCCCGTGCAATTTTTACGCATTTGTAATCGATTCGGTCACCATTTGTAAGTTACAGACCATTCCGAATAGTTTCTTTTCATCTCATACACATCAAACTGGATTTGTGGACTATAAATTTGTATAAGATGTAAATGGTCACAAGTTTCCCCCAAAAGAGTAATGGTTAATCTAGAATAGAGAAGCAGTCCATTGCAAGATTGTACTAAAAATTGTACGGGGCATCCTATTTGGTCACTCCCATTTAATCTATACTCATTTTTTTAATAAGTTTTAACTTGTAACTACTTTTTAAATAACTTTAGCCCCCTTTCTCCTCCTTCGTTTCCTTCTTCTTCTTCTTTCTTCTACTGTTGTTGGTGTTGCTATGAATATACACTAATACAAATATTCATAGATACAATTGATTTTCTTGCTCTTCTCCTTTTGTCTTTTTTTTTTTATTAAACGGATGCATATTATAACTAAAATCAACTACCCGTTAGGGTGTACAAAAGATTATTTGTGGGTGGGTATGTGGTAGCCCCCTCTAGCATACTGTTACTATCACTATTATAGTCCATTGTTTTCCTTTCAAACATAGTTCCTGCGATGTCTGCCCAAAAAACATAGTTGACAAACACCGGAGGAACTAATGTTACAAAAACATCTTCAATTTTTTTTTCTTGCCCCTTCCTTTGCTAGCATGTCAACAACTTTGTTGGTCTCCCTGTAACTGTGCTTTACCACCACGTCGCCTAATCTTTGGACGATTCCTGCATTCATGAATAAGTGAGTCAAAATAGAGGTTTCCATTAATTAGCATTCTAATTACCTCTGTTGAGTCAGTGTTTATTTCCAAAGGTGTGAACTGTCTTTCTTCTGCAATTTGCAGTCCTTTAAGAAGAGCTAGTAGTTCTGCTTGGGTGTTGGTGGTGTATTGGATTGAGCCCATGTAGCCCAATATCCAGTTTTCACTTGCATTTCTGAATACTCCCACCAGGCCTTCCTTGCCCGGATTCCCTGTTGCAGCTCTATTAGTATTTAGCTTGAAGGAGTTGTTGTTTGGTGGCTCCCATTTTACCCAGATGTTCTTCATTTTTTGGGTTCTTTATCCAGCATCATTGTAGCATATTCAGTAGCCTGCTATTGCACATTTTGAGTCTGCCCTATCTCTTTTGTTATTGAAGAGGTTATTATTCCTTGTTAGCCATATTTGCCAGAAACAGAAAGGGAGGAGCTCTTCCCAAGTAATGATGCTGTTGTATGCTTTTTTCTTTAGGGTTGCCCAAGTGTTTGGCCAATCTGTGGTGTTGAAAGCATGGATAGAAGTATTGATTTCCTTATTGCTTTTGGAGATGATGTCCTGCCAGAAGGTGTGTGCAATGGTGCATTCAAAGAAGATGTGTGCTGAGGTTTCATTTATCTGGCTGCACTTGTGGCAAATGAGGTTTGATTGTACCCCCACATAATGGAGGTATGCTCCAGTGGGGAGCCTTTCATGGAAAAGTAACCAGAAAAAGAATTGTATTAATTCTCTTTGTCTGGTAAAGTCTTAATCTCTTTTATGTCAAATCATTACCTTGCTAGTACTAGAACTGCTAGCTTCTTGCAGCATGTTCATGTTCATACTATTTGCTATTATCCTCAACTAACAGAAGGGCCTTACTAAAACACCCCTATCCAAGGCAATCACCTCTAATACATAAATTATTCATGTGCACAGCAAAGCATACTAATACCCATACAAGGTTCCAATTCATAAAGCACTTCTGGTTTAAAACAGGACCCAGTAACTGAACCTGAGATAAGGCATGTGTAAAATACTTAACTTTTATCTAACCAAGTAACCCAGATGCTAGACAACACTGACAGGTTCAGTGGCCTCACCCATTCACACAAGTAAGTTTTATAAAAACTTCAACACTAAATAAGCTGAAGTTTTTACAAATGAACTAAATAACTTCAACATCTCTACTAAATTTTTGAAAAAGCTTATCCAGGACAAAGACTTCAGCTCTAGAGCTGAAGTTCGCCAGATACAAACAAAAACTTCAGCTCTAGAGCTGAAGTTTGACAGTTACAAAATAAAAACTTCAGCTCTAGAGCTGAAGTTCACCAGTTACAAAAACAAAAATTTCAGTAACTACAAATAAAAACTTCAGCAAATAGAGAATAAAACTCCAGCTACTATGCTTAAGTTCAGCAATTACAAACAAAAACTTCAGCACACTTGGTTCAGCACACTTGCTACTTCAGTCTTGTCTACTAGAATGCTGAAGTTTTGCGTGATTGCCTTTGCTACTTCAGCTCCGTATGCTGAAGTCACGCGAAAAAGTGGGTACGCTTGCAATTTTTTTTGTAAAGCGGGCACAAGTTAAAACGTGACCCAAAAAGCGGATATAGATGCAAATGCCCCAAAATTATAGAATAGTAATGCTAGAAGATTCAGTGAATTTGAGTTTCTTAAATGGTGGTTTGGTGGGATTTTTATCAAAATGGACATAATTAAACTTGGATTTTGAAACAGAAGGTGCATGTATTGAATTCAAGAAAAACAAAAGTTCATAGAGAGACCTTGTAAAACTAGTAAAAATTGACAGTCGTGTAGAAGAGAAAAAAAAATTAAGTCTCACTTGCAAGATGTTGATTCTTAGATTAGTTGATCATGAAGAGACGGAATTTAACTTGTATATATTGATAATGTAATTTTTTTTACATCAGTTTTAACTTTTAGTAACATGTAACATGCCTTATTTTTAAGGATCTTTCGATGATCTGATAGTGATTTTTTTAAATATTTTTTACTAGTGTATATAAGTTAATTTTTCAAAATCTCCAACTTATAACTTTCATTCGAATTTTGAAAAACAAAAAAATATCACGATGTGGTTGTAGTCGCATTCATATCTTTAAATTTACTAGAGCTAATTTTGCATGTGATTTTAGACTAAATCAATTGCGAAAGCATCTCTATTTATGACCTTAAACCTTTTAGGAGTAATGTTGGATATAAGGTTTGGGTCATGAGTTGCCCATGTGGACTGATCCGAACCGTTTTAAAAAAAAGATAAAAAAAGAGATAAAACCTAAGGAAGTTACACATAGGTTTTTACTCCCAAAAACTACCACACGTTTTCTTTTGAGAGACGTGAGAACGTGGAGTAGGAGTTATCATCGTTAGTTCTCCCCATCTCCTCTTCTCTATATACTTCTCTTCAGTACAGAGATTCTTGTGTGCAAAAACTAAAGAAAGGAAGAACACAGTGAACTTTAGGCATTTAGTTTGTGAACAAAAACTCTGTTTCCTGGAGATTCAGAATACGATTTGGGGCAATTCTTTTGGTGGTGAGTTCAACGGTTTCCGCTGCATCAATAAGGTACACAATTCGTTGTTCTCTCCCATAGGTTTGATATTACAATGGTATCAGAGCATATATATGTGGGAAATAATGCAAAACTTGAAATCAAAGGGATAGGCACTTGCAGAATGGACATGCGTGGTGGCCGATCTTTGATGTTGCATGACGTCCTGTATGTTCCAGAGATTCGATGAAACTTAGTATCTGTGTCTGTTCTTCTAGATTTAGATTTCAATTTGAACTTTAGTTGCAGTGGTCTTAGAATTACTCAAGACAATGTTTTTTATGGTTATGGACATCGTTATGATGGTTTTATTGTGTTAGATTGTAATCCTTCTACGTATAACTATTATGTTGACTGTTGTGTTATGGCATGTTATTCTAGTAACAATGATGTTGATGTTATTACATGGCATGCAAGATTAGGTCACATAGGTCAGGATCGAATGAATAGATTGGCTAAGGAAGGACATCTAGGTCCTTTCTCTAAAATTGAAATGCCAACTTGTGAAAATTGTCTTGCTGGAAAGATTACACGTAAACCATTTGGAAAGGTTAAGAGAGAAAATTTTCCATTGCAATTATCTATTCTGATATCTGTGGTCCAATGAATGTGAGGGCTAGGTTTGGTGCTTTATACTTCATTACGTTCATTGATGATTTCACACGCTTTGGTTATGTCTATCTGATCTCTCATAAATCTGAAGCACTTGAATGCTTTAAAAAATATATGAATGAAGTTGAGAATCAATTAGACAAAAGGATTAAGACCTTAAGAACCGATAGAGGACGTGAATATCTATCAAAAGAATTTGAAGGATTGTGCAATGAAAAGGGAATCACCAGACAATTAACTATTCCATACACACCTCAATAAAATGGTGTAGCAGAAAGGAGGAATAGAACACTACTGGACATGATAAGGTCCATGATGGTGCAGACAAATTTACCTATCTCCTTTTGGGGAGATGCGTTATTGACTGCAACTTATATATTGAACAAAGTGCCTTCTAAATCAGTTTCTTCCACTCCTTATGAGCTATGGACTGGTCATAAACCAAACTTAAAAGATTTACGACCTTGGGGTTGTGCTACATACGTAAAAGATTCTTTTAGTAAGTTTGGTAAATTAGGTCCAAAAGGCAAGAAATGTATCTTCATAAGATATTCAGAACACTCCAAAGGGTATGTGTTCATTGGTGAATTAGAGGATGGAAGTATTACTGAGATTGAATCTCGAGATGTCACATTTTTGGAAAATGATTTTCCAAAGAAGGGCGACGTAAAGAATGGAGAGCCTCTTTATAAAATGTTGAACTCAAATAGCCAGCAAGTGTCTTTTGACACAGTTGATAATCAAATTGATCAAAATCTTATTCTTGATCCGAGTAGGAGTGGGAGTGGGAACTCCCAATCCCAAAATCCTTCTGACGAGCCTGGATTTCAACTACGAAAGAGTGCAGAAAAAATATACCCAAATGTACTTATGAAATTGAAGATTATATTTTCTTGGTATCTCCCATAGAAATAGATGAGCCAAAGTCTGTGACTGAGGCTTTATCGAGCCCTGGAAAAGATGAGTAGGTGAAAGAAATGAAAGAAGAATTAGAGTCCATGAAAACCAACAAAGTATGGGATTTAGTTGATCTTCCGCCTGGGCGTAGAGCCATTAGGAACAAATGGGTTCTCAAAGTTAAACGCAAAGCGTATGGGTCAATAGAAAGATACAAGGCACGATTGGTGGCAAAAGGCTTTACTTAAGAAGCTGGAATAGATTATGAGGAAACATTTTTACCAGTTGTGAAGTTTACCTCAATTCGCTTACTTTTTGGTTATTGTTGCACGTTTGGATTTGGAATTACATCAAATGGACGTGAAGACAGCTTTTCTCAATGGAGAACTAAACGAAGAAATCTACATGGAACAACATATAGGCTTCATCGTTAAAGGCCAAGAAAAGAAGGTCTGTAAATTAAAAAGATCTATTTATGGACGGAAGCAATCTTCAAGGCAATGATATTTGAGATTTCACAAGGAGGTGATCTCATATGATTTCACCATGATCGATGAAGACCATTGCATTTATGTGAAGAAGTCCAATGGGATGTTTGTAATTCTTTCTCTTTATGTGGACGATATTTTATTGGCCGGAAACAATTTGGAGTATTTGTAAACTATCAAGTCATGGCTTTCAAAGTCATTTGACATGAAAGATATGGGCGAGGCAGACTATATCCTTGGAGTTAAGATCCAAAGAGACCGTTCCAAAAGGTTATTGAGTCAATCTCAAGAAACTTATATAAAGAAAATTTTGGAGCATTTTCGCATAAATGGTTGCAAATCCATGGATACTCCTAAAGCGAGAGGTGAAACTTTAAGCCTTGAAATGTGTCCCAGGACTGAAAATGAAAAGGAAGACATGTCTCGAGTTCCGTATTCAAGTGCTGTCGGGAACTTGATGTACGCTATGATGTGTACTCGCCCAGACATTTGTTATGACGTAGGTCTTGTTAGCAGGTATCAATCCAATCCTGGAAGAGATCATTGGAATGCTGTGAAGAGAATTTTCAGATACCTGAAGGGAGCTGCAGATTATTCACTATGTTATAGTGGAAAAATTTATACTTGAGAGGATATACAGATGTTGATTGGGCTGGTGATCGGAATGATAGAAAGTCAACATCCGATTATGCCTTCTTACTTAATGGTGGTGCTATATCATGGAAAAGTAAGAAACAAACCTGTACGGCCCTTTCAACAATGAAAGCTGAGTTCGTGGCTTGTGCGTCTGCAGTACAAGAAGCTGTTTGGTTGAAGAGATTCTTTAAGCATTTGGATATTACAAAGAACTCTCAGGATCCCATGACTCTATACTGTGATAGTCAAGTGGCTATTGCATATACAAAAGATCCTAAGTATCACAGCAAGACCAAACACATTGACATCAAGTATACTTTGTAAGAGACATGGTAGCAAGTGGAGAGATAAATTTACAGTATATTCCTACGCGAAGCATGATAGCTGATCCTTTCACATAGGCGATATCTAGAGACCTGTTTGAGAAACATGTTATGGCACAAGGTTTGCAAAGGATATGAACATATTTATGTATTGTAAAATGACTATTATAATATGCTCATCAATATTTGACTCTTGAATTTGTGCTTATATCTCGTATGCATGTGATGAATATTTTGTTGATAAAGTGTGTCGAACAAGTCGCGAGATTGTCTCTCTCACACGAGCAATCGCCTCTTGCGTTAAGAATCGTAAAGAGATGAGACCTTATAGAACTTTGGATAATGCGGGGTTATATTTACTTGTAGAGGTCGTTCTTGATAACTTACGAATTTCACTATTCGATTATGACTTGTTTTATAAGCCAGATACGAGTTTCTCTAAGAAGATGGTTTGAAGATTATTAAAGTAAGAAACTCGGTTAGACACTTGAAGGTGTCTAGACCAAGAGCTGTACGGTGTTGGATGATTAAAATAATAGGACACACGCGCCAATATAAGGTGAGAACACCGTAACATGTGTTTCATACCACGTGTGCTATCGACCATGGGACAATGGAAGAATGAATCCTTGCTTCTTCATTGTGTGAGATCCCAAAGAAGTTAGAGTAACTTTTATTGAAATACTCTTTGACGTTTTATTGTCTCTTGAAATGCCAATCAGTGTTGCTACTTTAGCATGCCACTAATAGCCACGATTCATTCGGCAATGCAGTGCATGTCTAGGAAAGAAGTTAATTGGAATGGAAAGATTTGAGTAGAAAGGGAAGACGACTAAAATTTAGTAATTTAACTTGTATTCATAGGTCAACCATTACACTTACCATGAGGGTATTGGGTGTAATTATGGATACAATGTTATATGAGAACTCGAGTTTGCCTCTTTCGAGGATGAGGGATCGAATAAGTAGCTATTGCAATAGCGAATGATGTCTGGGATATTGCGAGTAATAATATCCTCATGTTAGTTTAAATCCCTTCTGCATGTGATCGGATTTCTACTGTCATACCCTTTTTTCAACAACTCACTAAACCCTCTAAAATTAATAAAAAGGTTTGTAAAGCTTGAAAGGGTTTTCAATTAGAAAGTGACAAAAATTCGTGTGTTCAAAAGGAAAATAACTCAGAGTCGCCACCTGACATTTGATTTCAGTGTGTCAGGTCACCGTTTTTAAAAAATAATTTTTCCTTTAAAACACTTTGGACTCCAAAACATAAGTCCGCACCAGAGATTCGGGTAAGGGGGTTCATTTAACTCGGGGAGAAGGTGTTAGGCACTCCCCAAGTCCCGTAACTAGTACGGTTGCGTACTCAATCTAGTTGGCTTTTAAAATATTCAAATTGAGGTAAAAATAAACACAGAAAAGGAAAATAAACACAAGAGAGAGGCTCGAGGTCGTCCCCGCCTAATAAATGAAAATGTAAAAAAAGAAAAGAAAAATCTTAAACTAGCCCATTCTACGATTTCTCTACAATGCTCGTCAAGGCCTCCAGGATATTTACAAAGTTCTTCGGGGCATTCTCCGGAATAACGTATATATAAATCCTTCGGGGCATTCCCCGGATAAATTTAACTAAGGGAACGACCTTTCGTCTCAAGGCTAACAAAATCTTAAAGCTTGCCTACCCAAGTGTGGTCGACCTAACATGCTCCTAGCGGGTAAGAAAATAAAATAAATAAAAGAAAGCTGAATAAAGCGATTCATGGCATGCTCTTTTTAGAACCTTTCAAATACTACCCCATGTCACCAAGCAATCCGTCTTATTTTCACAAAAAAAATGCCAATCACCTAACCTTCACTATTGTGTTCTTCCAGATGATCATGATAATTGAAAAGAGCGCACATAATCAAGCGTGAGAAGGTAATGAAATGCCTTAGACTCATTCGATAGCTCACAAATCACTTCACTTAACATTTTAAATTTAACAGAAGGAGAACACAAGTCTCAATTAAAACTAACAACGAACATGTTATATTAATAATCATATCCAAAGAATGCTATCGACTACCACTTGATTCAATACGTATTGCAATTGCCATATGAATTCATTCTAGCAGGGAGTTAATGAACCTAATCAATTAGTTAGACTAAAGCCAAATGGTAATCCAAGAAATTAGGTTGAGAAACTTGTCCAGATATTTGATAATCAAGATCCTAGAATGAAAATAGAACATTCAAACTCTTCTATGTAGTTAAGTCGCTTCTGATTTTCGGGTTTTAAATTAGCAACAAAGAAACATTAAAATGCCAATTTCAACACAAGAGATGAGAAGAGCGGGATGAACCTGTCAAAACTCTCAGTTAATCCTTCAAATTATAGCAGTTGATATGAGCAATGACGGCGAACTACTACCGGAAAACTCGAACGGCAACTCCACAGAATCGAACACCTATCTCGGTTTTCACTCCATCCATTTTGAAACAAAAATTCGAAATTGAAGTGAAGGAGCAGAATAGTTTCTTCTTCTTCTTCTTCTTCTTCTTCTTCTTTTTTTTTTTTTTTTTTGTATATTTTGATGTCTTGAATCTGAAAATTAAAAAAAGGAAAAAAACAAGATCAAACCAAAACCAAAATCCCCATGTGTGTGTGCGTCACTGTTTTTCAAATAAGAAAATCTTCTTGTTCTGTTCTTGCCGCTCCCTTATGGTGTGTTGCGTGTTCAAGACTGGTTCATTTTTATTCAATTTGGAGAAAAGGAAGATGATAGATGTGGGGCGGCTGGCTATTTTTTTTAGTTCAAGACTAGGAATTGAAAACTTGGGTTAGGATTTCTATAATTGGTTATTTTATATGAAGGTGAGAAGGTATGATAGTCATTGGATTAGAAAGAAATAGATGATTAGAATTAAATCTTGCACATAAATGAGCTAATGGGTTGGGAAGAATGAGCTAAGAATAATTGAGTTTAAATTAAAAGAAATGTACTCACACCTTTGGACCTACAAATTTTCTTGTTGGACAAAGACAAATTCAAAAATCCTACCAAAATATTAATTAAACTTAGTTAAGTAAATAAACAAAATTTTGAAATGAAACTACTTTTTTGAATTTTTAATGTTATAACAATAAAGTAAAAAGTAAAGAAAATAGGCTAAAGTCATGATAAAATTAAGATACCATAAATAAAAATATACTAAGTGATCTTAAACTAAAGATAAAAATATAGAAAAGCGATAAACACGATAAATAAAACTATTTTATGTTTTTTTATGTCTTAGGACTAAAAGTAAAAAGATTAAAATTATATTAAAATAAAGTCAAGTAAATATTTTAAAAATATTAAAATACTAAAACTAACTTTAAAATTTGCGCGGGTCAAAAATTACGTGCTTACATCTACATAGAGCTGTTAACAATCTTAAAGGGATTAAGAATATTATGGCTCTTAATGCTCGCAGGTCGCACGAACTATTTGCCGGTATGAATTATGTTCGGGTCGTGGGTCGCCCGTGTGGGCTGACCCGACCCGTTTTAAAAAGAGATAAAAAAAGAGATAAAATCTAAGGAGGTTACACGTAGGTTTTTACTCCCAAAAACTACCGCACGTTTTTTTTTAGAGACGTGAGAACGTGGAGTAGGAGTTATCATCGGTAGTTCTCCCCATCTTATTTTCTCTATATACTTCTCTTCAGTACAGAGATTCTTGTGTGCAAAAATTAAAGAAAGGAAGAACACAGTGAACTTTAGGCATTTAGTTTGTGAACAAAAACTCTGTTTCCCGGAGATTCAGAATACGATTTGGGGCAATTCTTTTGGTGGTGAGTTCAACGGTTTCTGCTAGATCAATAAGGTATACAATTCGTTGTTCTCTCCCCTCGGTTTGATCTTACAAGTAATAATAACGCAATTTCGGTAGATAATGGGCCAAGAAGTGAATGAAAGGTACTTAGGGTCGTTTGGTAGGGTGCATAAGAATAATGCTGAATATGGTGTATTAGTAATGCTGGTATTAGCTATGCTTGCATTAATTATGCTGGTATTAGTTATGCTGATATATTTCTTATCCATTGTTTGGTTTGATGTATTAAAGCATTGTACAATTTCTAAAAGAATTGCTTGTTTACAAAAATACCCTCAAAACTAGTCCATCACTCTAACTTTTTAAAAGAGACATATTTTGAGAAATGTTTTATATGAAAAAGTTTAAAAAAAAATATTTGATTTGTCTACATATATTGTAATATAGAACAAAATATTTATTTATAAAAAAAGGAATATGTTAAGTATTTATTTATTTATTAGAGCTATAATTTTATTTCTCACTACTTGGATTATTTTAAACTTGCATTTAATATAATAACTAGCATATTTTAATCAAGCATAAATTTTAAAGGATAATTTTGTCTTTAACTAAGTTAATGCATGCATTAAAACCCATTGCATTACTAATACCATGATTTTCTATGCATTAGTTATGCATAGGATAATACCAAATAGGATGTATAAGTAATGCTTGCATAACTAATGCATAGGTTCAAAATATCTACCAAACATGGTATTATTAATACATAAAACTAATGCATACATTATTTTATCTAATGCATCCTACCAAACGAACCCTTAGAGAATTGACTTCAAACGGACTAAAATGGAGAATGTGTTAACATAAACTATTATTAGCAAATAGGGTCGTATCTAAAATCAATCAATCTGAATTAAAAAGAAAACACCATGTAATAATATTTTCTCTCTTCATATATTATCAGCCAAACTAAATATGTAGTAACATTACCCATTTTCCAAATCTGGGGTTGCTTTAAACATGCAATTTTGTATCACAATTCCAGTTTTGGTGTTCTCAAATCCTCTCCCTTGTGCCGTGATGATATTATACTGCTAGGGCAGTGGCATGAGTGCTTCAATTAAGCAGTTCTGGAACAAGGCTAGTCGCATTATCACACAAGAAATCAATGGTGCCAAAAATTTCACAATCTATAAAAGCAAAATAAATCAGCTTTTTCTCTTATATTAACTGTAGCTTCTCTAGTCCAAATATATTCCTAAAAGTGAAATATACGTGCAATGTACGTGCATCTTTTTTATGCACGTGCAATATATGTGCACAAAGATTAATATTTATATTAATGTAAAACCTTCAATGAGATAAGTATTTTGCGGAGTTCATTTATATTATTAAATCATAATTTAACAATTTTATTAGGTATTTTCACATGAGAAATTTTTGGTAGTGCTACAATTAGGGGTGTACAAACCGAACCGGAAAACCGCACCAAACCGAAAAGTCAAACCAAACCGATTATAAAACCCGACTAGGTTTGATTTGATTTGGTTTGGTATTGAGTAAAAAAATCCGAACCAAACCGACATATAAATATATAATTTTTATATATACTTTTAAGATTTTATATAGAATTTTCTTTAAAAAATATCTAGAAATATGAAATTCTCTTGCGGGATATAATATTTAATAGAATATGAAGTGCTCCATATTTATTACCATTAAATAATGGGTTGTATGATCACTTTTTTATCAAGTATTACTGAAATGCGTCAATCTCTTTGTTCTTCCATATTCATATCATATGTTAAGATCTATTAAATTCTTATATCTTTTTCGAATGCGGAGTGATTATTGTTATTTAGGTATCATATTGATTTTTATGTTTAATTACTAAATTCGATTAACCTTGAAAATATATATGAACGAAAAATTATTGTCAGACGACTAAAAAAATAACTATTATGTGTTATTAAGAAAATTCTCTCATAAGAATATTTTAAATGATAATATATTTGTCAATTTTTTTATATTTTTACTAAACATATATTTACTTATAAAAAATTTAACAAAGTAAGATTGAAATAATATTTAAGTAATTAAAAACCCGAAAACCCGAATAACCCGACAAAACCGAACCAATCCAAACCGATATAGTTGATTTGGTTTGGTTTTGATAAAAACTGAACCAACCTCGTCCATGTACACCCCTAGCTACAATCATCAACTACACAATTTCAGCATTGCCATCTTTAGGAAGAAACCTCTTCTAAAGCCAATGTAGCTTTGAGATTTCTTCCTTAATGCTTCACCATCTTTCTTTTCATCCTCGTGTAACAGTTTGTAGATTGAGAAGCATATTCCTAGAGCCAGAGCAGCAAAAAGCATGAATATCCAAGCTTTAAAAGCACAAAGGAGCAGCAAAATTGCTAGATTCATGACTAGTGACTTGAACAAAGATATGCTCGTCTCCCAACATAAACTCAGATCTCATCGGGATAGGATGTCTCAGTCCATTCACAAGGCCTAGAAAATTTTAGATATTCCAGACTGTGAGGATTTTGACAATGTACATGCATTTTTTTTATGCACGTGCAATATATGTGCACAAAGACTAGTATTTATATTAATGTTAAACCTCCAATGAGGTAAGATTTTTGAGGAGTTAATTTATATTGTTAAATCATAATTTGACATTTTTATTACTTATTTCTGCCTGACACGATAATATTCTTAGGAAATATTTAGTAGTGCCATTTTTAGGAAGAAATCTTTTCCATATCCAATGCTGCTTTCAGATTTCTTCCTCAACTGCTTCACCATCTTTCTTTTCTCTCTTGACTAACATATTGTAGATTCAGAAACATATTCCTAGAGTCAGAGCAGCAAAAATCATGAATATCCAAGCTTTGAGAGCACAAAGGAAGCAAAATTGCCTGATTCATGACTGGTGACATGAGCAAAGATATGCTCGTCTTCTAAGATGCGCCTACCACTCTGATATCATCGGGTAAGGATGTCTCAGTCCAATCACAAGGCCGAGAGAACATTAAATAGCATACTATGAGGGGATGACAAATGTTATGCCAATATAGGCACTCTGTCAGCTTAGCTAAAAGACAGGATCTCCTACTGAAAGGAAGAGACCCAACAAAAAAACATGTGCCAGAAGCATGCCTAAGAATGCGGAGATCAGAGTCCTCTGTCGATCGAAGAAGCTATAACTCAAATAAGTAAGTCCGACAACTCCAGCTCAAACAACTCCAGCAACGAGACGTTATATGTGTATCCAATTGATTGAAGAATAAAGGTCCAAAGAAGAATATTGACTCTAAGCCCAACACTTGCTCGAAAACTTGCGCTATGTTATAAAAGTGGTGAGGGTAAGAGCTTCTTCCATTTCCCTACCTTTATTTTCTGTTAAGCCCGCCAACGTTGATATGGAATAATGCTTTTGCTTCACTTTTCCTTAATCTCTTGAGGGCTACTTTTGCCTCCTCTATTAACCCTTTCTTAATGAGAAACCTTGGGGTCTCATTAAGAAGTAACGATAGTAAAGAACTGGAATTAAAAATGAAAATGACCAACGCCATCCATATTGGAAATTGTGAGACATCGCCATCTTTACACGTTTTGTCATAGTGCTTCCCCATAGCATCATAGAGCTGAAAGCAAGTGAGATCCACTTTGGTGGATTTTCAATATTGATCCCGTGCAATATTATGAGAATCACCATGACATAGGAACGACACGCTACCTCCAAATCATTGCTAGATCTATTAATGTTACAACATTATTCGTAAACCAGTGCATAAGGAAACTTCCAACTAGGTGAAGTATCGAGCCAAGAACAAGTACTGGCTTCCGACTTCAAGACTACATCATTCCATGAGCGGCCTATAAAGATGGAATAGCCAAGAGCTACAAGATGGATGCAAAGAGGATGAGCCATACATTTATGTAGGCACAAAAGTTGTTTGTAGAGGCCTTCATTGCTCTTACAATAGTGCCTTCAATGCCAATAGTGCCACCCGTGACATTCAAGGGATAACCAATGGTTAGCCCCTCAAATATTGTCATTAAGTTGCTAGCAACAACTGAAGTAAATCGTGATTGACTCTCTACATCACAGGCTTCAGAAACTATTTCATCTTCATTAGCCGGTCTTGAAATGTCAGAGATAAATGTGACACTACTACCAGCGATGACATCCCATTCAATAAGATGCAAGAAGGATATTGGGTTATTCCTTCTTTCAAAAGTATTATTTTCTTTTATTTATGTTAGAAAATTTACAAATATTTTTTTCTCTTTTTATATTTATGTTTGGAATTGTATGAATGTAGTTTTTATCTTTATAATTTAATTTCTTTATGCAAAGTGTTAGGTTTATTTAACTTCATGTAGAGAAAGAATCATCTTTACTTCTTTGCAAAATTCCTCTACGGTGTATTATTTTCTAAATTTCAATCAAATTAAATATGTAGTGACATTATCCATTTTCCAACTGCGGCATTGTAGCATAATTCCAGTTTTGGTATTTTCTTATTCTCTCTTTTGTGTCGTGATTGTGTTATACTACTGGGGCAATAGCATGGGTGCTTCAATTAAGCAGCTATGGAACAAGGCCATTGAATCACCACAGAAGAAATCAATGGTGCCAAAAGTTTCACAATCCCTATAGAACTGTCTACTTTTGTGTGTGTATAAGGTATCTTGATAGCCGTCAAAATGACACCTACAAAAGGTAAGTAAATCAGCTTCTGCTCTAGCTTCGCTAGTCCAAATTTATTCCTAAAAGTGAAATACACCTGTTGAGTCAGTCTCGTGCCTATTGAGTCAATCTCGTGCCTGTTGAGTCAGTCTCATGCCTATTGAGTCAATCTCGTGCCTGTTGAGTTAGTCTCGTGCCTATTGAGTCAATCTCGTGCCTGTTATGCGCTATTTCATAATGATCAATTCCGAGGCTAACAGGCACGGTACGAGAAAGAAACGTCCCACTTCCAACTTGCCAATAACAAACTATCTTACAATCCCCCACTAGTTTGTTATTTCACTTCATAACACTTGTGAATATTTGAAAGTATCTTTTACAGATTTGAACTTTCCTTTAGTGTAAGTATATTAAAGTTTTGACGAAGTTAATGGTATCTTAAGATTTGAACTACAAATCCTTGTGCCAAAACCGAAAGTACCACACACACAGTGTTATCTAGTAGCTTAGAAAATCCAATATTCGCTTTAGCACGTTTACGGCCATGTGCTCATCCTGAATTCATGAATATTTACAAGATCAACCCTTTAAATCTTTCTAGAAGCGGCACCACTTCAATATTCATATAGGTGGAATTAGTTACTATGTCCCTGTTACTCCAGACATTAATAATTCCATTAAGATTAATCAACCTCTTCATGTAACAGTATGCACTTTGGAGTTTGTCTTTATGCCCCTGTTATAACAAGCATTTAACAACTCCTTAACTCCTCATATAACAGTAAGTAGTACAATAGAATTAGGGCTCCTAAAGAGGAGATCAGTGCTTAAACAATACAAGTAACTTGTTATTACCCATTGAACTTATATTGTTAGAGTGTATACTAACTCAAAGTGGGGTTCCTATTCCTTGTATTTAATTTAAGGGTCTCAGCCCCATCCCTCCACAAGTTTGTTGTACTACATCTCTACCTAATGGCTTCGTAAGTGGATCAGCCAAATTCTTATTTGATCTCACATATATTATAGCTATAGCTCCATTTGTAATTAATTCTCTTATATAAGCATGTCTCAAGCTTATATGTCTCGATTTCCCATTGTATATTTATTGTAAGCAACACACATTGTAGTCTCACTATCACAGAATATGGAAATGGCTGGCATAGGTTGTGGCCACAACTTTATATCAAGTAACATATTCCTCAGCCATTCTGCTTCTTTTCCAACAGTTGCTAATGCAATAAATTCAGATTCCATAGTAGAATGAGAAATACATGTTTGTTTCTTGGATGCCCAACTAATGGCTCCACCGCCTAGAGTAAATATCCATCCTGATGTGGATTTATTATCATTAACACTTGTAATACAACTTGCATCAGAATATCCCTCTAATACCTTAGGAAAACCATTATAGCAAATGCCTAAGTGCTTTGTATATTTTAAATATCCAAGTACTCTACTTATTGCTTTCCAATGATCATTACCTGGATTACTGGTAAACCTTGAAAGTTTACAAACAGCAAATGCAATGTCGGGTCTAGTGCAATGCATTGCATACATCATACTACCTATCGCACTTGCATACTCCAACTGTGCTACTGCTCTTCCAGTATTTGCAGTTAGCTTAACACTAGAATCATAAGGAGTATTATACCCCTTTATTCCTAAATGACTGAATTTAGTAAGGATTTTATCTATATAATGTGCTTGTGACAAAGTCACTTGCTTGTTATCTCTTTTGACCTTGATTCCCAAAATAGTATCAACTTCATTTAAATCCTTCATTTTAAAAACTGAGGTTAGATACTTCTTGGTCTCGGTAATTCCTTGTAGATTCGTACCAAAAATCAGCATGTCATCGACATATAAACAAATTATTACTCCATATTCTTTTGTAAATTTAGAGTAAATGCACTTGTCTGCATTATTATGTACGAATCCGGTTGATAGTATTACACTATCAAATCTTTCATGCCACTGTTTAGGCGCTTGTTTAAGACCATAAAGAGACTTTATCAATTTACAAACTTTCTTCTCGTTTCCCGGAAGAACAAAACCTTCAGGTTGTTGCATATATATTTCTTCACTAAGGTTCCCATTTAAAAAGGTTGTTTTAACATCCATTTGATGTACGTAAAGATCATAGATAGAGGCCAAGGATAAAAGGACTCTAATGGATGTTATTCTTGCAACAGGAGCATATGTATCAAAATAGTCTATGCCTTCCTTTTGAGTGAAACCTTTTGCAACTAATCTTGCTTTGAAGGTTTGGACAGAACCATCTGTATTGTACTTTCTCCTAAAGACCCACTTACAACCTATAGGTTTTGATCCAAGAGGAAGATCAACCAAAACCCAAGTGTTGTTGGATATAATTGAGTCCATTTCATCATTAATGGCCTCTTTCCAAAAAGCAGCGTCTCTAGAAGACATTGCTTCTTGAAACGTCTTTGGGTCTTCTTCAACATTTAATACAATTGGAATTTGATTACAAACGTTTGTCCTATCTCCTTCAACAAGAAATACTATAGATTGTGAAGAAATAAAATCAGAACCAAGATGTTTTTCTTTTCTTATTCTTTGGCTTTTCCTTGGTTCTATCTGCATATCATCACTTCTTTCCTTAGTTTTAATAATTTCAGAAAGCGACAATTTATTAGCATCAATACGTTTTCCATTTATTTCAGTCATTTCATCAACATTGTCATTTATAAATCTATTTTCAATAAATTCAACATGTATAGATTCTATAATGACATTAGATTCTAGATCTAGCAGTCTATAAGCTTTGGAGTGTTGTGCATATCCTACAAAAATACTTTTAATTCCTCTAGGACCCAATTTTGTTCTTTGATGGTCAGGTACTCTATAATAGGATATACACCCCCACACTTTAAAATAATTTAAATTTGGTTTTCTACCATTCCAAAGCTCATAAGGCGAAATATGCATACTTTTTGAAGGTACTCTATTTAAAATATAACATGCAGTTAGTAGTGCTTCACCCCAAAAATTATGTGGCAGATGTGCATTAAGTAACATAGCATTAACCATATCCACCAAAGTTCTATTTTTTCTTTCCGCTAACCCATTTTGTTGAGGAGTATAAGGGGCACTCATTTGATGTATTAGGCCATGCTCTTCACAGAACTTATTAAATTCGTTAGGAAAATATTCTCCGCCTCTATCACTTCGAATAATTTTAATTTTCCTACTCCTTTGATTTTCCACAACAGACTTGTATTCTTTAAACTTTTGAAAAGCTTCGTCCTTAGTTCTAAGTAGGTAAACATATGTAAATCTAGAGAAGTCGTCTATAAAAGTAATAAAATATCTTTTGCCTCCTCTAGTTAATTCTCCATTTAATTCACACAAGTCTGAATGTATTAAATCTAATAGTTCTGTGGATCTTTCAACTTTACGAAATGGTTTCTTAGTCATCTTTGCTTGTATGCAAATTTCACATTTTATATGTTGAGTTTTACATGAGATATAACCATTTTTGGACATATAATTCAAGGAGCCAAAATTTAAATGTCCTAGTCTAGCATGCCATAAACAAGAATCAGACTCAACGATGTAAGCAGAAACATAATTTATTTCATTAATACTCAATTTGAACATGTCGTTACAGTTATAGCCTTTTCCAACAAAAACTCCATTCTTAGACACTATTACATGATCAGACTCAATAACTATCTTGAAGCCTTTCTTTGACAGCAAAGCAGCGGACATTAAGTTTTTCTTCATATCAGGAACATGATACACATTCAGTAACGTCAACTTCTGGCCAGATGTGAAGTTAATCTCAATACTTCCTTTTCCAGCAACATCTGCCGCAACATGGTTTCCCATCAAGACTTGTTCAGAATCCTGCACTTCTGCATATGTCTTGAACATCTTCTTGTCATAACAGACATGAATAGTAGCACCCGAATCTAGCCACCAGTCTTGAGTATTTGTAGCAGCGGTAGCCACATTCAACTCTGTGACCATACCAATTTGCATTGCGGAAACCATGGCAACCAGTCCTTGGGCAGAATTTTCCACTACGTTTGTCTTTTCAGAATTTCCAGATTTTTTAATCTTTCCAGACTTTTCGGTATTGCCTACATTGAAATTTATTCCTGCCTTTCTATATCTGCAGTCCCGAATCATATGGCCTTTCTTTCCACAATGATGACAACTAAAGTTCTTTCTCTTTTTAAAAGAAGACTTTTTGGAAACTTTCAAACGTTTGTTCCCACTTCCTGAATCATTCTAACTGACAAAATTGACTGCGGAACTCGAAGGCTGACTAATAGCATCACGAGCACGAGTCTCACTTTCAATTTGAATGTGAGTACGAAATTGTTCCACAGTCATTTTATCCATAGAATGTAGGATTTTCTTTCTATAGTCATTCCAAGAGGAAGGCAATTTCGAAAGAATAGCACCTATTTGAAGTGCATCAGGAATTTTAACTTCAAGATCACTTAGTTTTGATACTAAGATTTGCAGTTCATGAATCTGATCCATTATAGGCCTAGTATCAAATATTTTAAATTCAAAGTACTGCAGAGCCAGGAATTTGTCAATACCTCGTTTTTCATTCTGGTATGCAGTTTGTAGAGCAGTCCAAATCTCTCTTGGCGACTTCAGATTGCAGTAAAGATCATAGAGTCGATCTGTCAAAGTATTCAGAATATGGCCGCGACACAACAGTTCATCATGTTCTCGTTTCTTCCTTTCTTCCTTGACTACGTCAGAATCTTCTGCTGTGGGCTCAGGCATCGGAGGCAAGGCAGAATCAAGAACATAGTAGATATTGAGAGCGGACAACAAGAATATCATCTTGTCTCTCCAACGGGTAAAGTTCGTTCCATCAAAGCGATCAAGATTGATGAACTCCTTCGGATTCTCAATAACAGACATCAATTTCTCCATAGCAGAATAACTCTTTAAGATTGTTAGAAAATAATAAACAAAATTGGCTTTGAGGCGTGAAAATCGACTGTCCTTAAAGAGTTATCGCATGTATACTAATTTAGGGAAAATACAAAACGATTCTCTTCAGGATACAACAAAGCCTGCAATAACACTTGTGATTTTCTATTCCATTTCGTTGGAATTCTTGTGTATTTATAGGCAACCAACAGACCCTTTCAGAAAAGATGTCTTGTTTCACAAACAGACACGACTATTTATTCGAATTTTGAATTTAAAATTCAAATAAATTTGATTTTATTGTTAAAAAATAATTAACTTTAGGATCTCGTGCCTGTTGAGTCAATCTCGTGCCTGTTGAGTCAGTCTCGTGCCTATTGAGTCAATCTCGTGCCTGTTGAGTCAGTCTCGTGCCTATTGAGTTAATCTCGTGCCTGTTGAGTCAGTCTCGTGCCTATTGAGTCAATCTCGTGCCTGTTATGCGCTATTTCATAATGATCAGTTCCGAGGCTAACAGACACGGTACGAGAAAGAAACGTCCCACTTCCAACTTGCCAATAACAAACTATCTTGCATCATTTTATGAGTAGCCTATACCGGTAGAATGGCTGAGAGTTGTACAGTTGGATGCAAAGAGGATGAGTCATATATTTACATACGCATAAAATTTATAAACAACCTCTAAAAGTTATTTATAGAGGTTTTTATTTCTCTTAATTGAATTTCTTTAAAGAATCTAACCATAAAGTCTTCGATACCAACAATATCACATGTGACATTCATGGCATAATCAATGGTTAGCCCCCTATATTGGCATTAAGTTGCTAGCAATGACTAAAGTAAATCATGATTGATTTTCTACATCACTAGCTTCAGAAATTATTTCATCTTCATTAGCCGATCTGGACATATTAGAAATAAATGTGTCACTATTACCAACAATGACATCTCATTCAATGAGATTCAAGAAGAATTGTTGGATATTAGGCTATTTTTTCTTTCAAAAGTACTTTTCTCTTTTATTTATGTTAGAAATTTTATGAATGTACATTCTTACCTTTTTTTATTTACATTTGGAATTGTAGGAATGTAGTTTTCCTCTTTATATTTTTTTTTGCAAAGTGTTAGATTTATTTAACTTCAAGCGAATGAATCATCTTTACTTCTTTAAAGAAATTCTCAATAGTATATTCCTTTAAATTTCAAAGTTAAGTAATATTCTTTCATATAAGTTAATTTAAAAGTATATGTGTCTCATTATTTTATCTTCTTGATTTTATATTAGCTGACATAAAATATATGCGCAATGCATCGGCATTTTTTTATGCACGTACAATGTATGTGCATTTTATGCATGTACCTGCGTATGTGCATTTTATGCATGTACCTGCGTATGTGCATCTTTTTATGCATGTGTGCCTATATTTATAAAGACTAGTATTTGTATAAGCATTAGACCTTCAATGAGATAAAAATTTTGAAAAAAATTATTTACATTATAAAATCAAAGAAGGACCCCTCAAGAAAATAATACTATTCGATACACTTTGGTGCATTTTCGATATAGATCTCATGCAATATTACGTGAATCACCATGACATAGGAATGCCAGGCTACATCCAATGATTGCTAGGCCTGTTGATGCCACCACATTATTTGGAAACTTAAGGATACTTCCAACTAGGTGAAGTATCGATCCAAGAACAGGTACTGATTTCTGCTCCAAGATTACATCCACCCATGAGTGGCCTATACATATGGAATGGCCGAAGCTGCACGGAGGATGCAAAGAGGATGAGTTATACATTTATATAGGCAGAAAAGTTATTTGTAGAGGCTTTTATTTCTCCTAAGTGAATTTTTTTTAGAGAATCAAACGATGAAACCTTCAATGCCAATAGTACCACCTGTGACATTTAAGGCATAACCCATGGTTAGCCCCCTAAATATTAATATTAAGCTGCTAACATAAGTAAATCGTAATTGACTCTCTACATCACTAGCTTCAAAACTATTGTCACGCTCCGAACCTGGGCCTGGATGTAATATAACATCCGGTGCCTTTACTAGCTCTGCTGAAATTGCTAATTTACTGTTTCTACTCAAAACTTACTTATTATTCTTCTACTAACCATCTGCTTATATCATGTTTTCTTGTTCTACTTTGAATAACTAAAGTAAAGCATAAGGTTATTCCTAACTTCCCTCACCATCTGACCCTATTCTACAGTTGCATACTATCCATTTTTCTTTTTTATGTACATCGTTCACACTTAGGAAAATTTCATCTATCTTAAATAAAATTAGAATATCTAACCCCAAACTTTTTATACGATGCAAAATCATATCAGACTATAAACATCCGGGGTACACACTTAGGTTATATAATCTAAGGGGGAACTGCCATATATTTTATCTTACATCAATAGTTGCTTCTTATATTACTTACTAACGTGGTACTTCTACTTCTGATTTGAATAAATATGAACAACTTAAAATCATTCCTTGAAATTCAATATCGGTTGCTCTTGGTTTTCATTTCGTATATCATATCTTCTTAGTCATATGCATGAGTCGTACGAAAAATACATCTCTGATAATAACAATCGTTCCAGACTCCTAGGTATTTTGCCCTTAGCCTCTTTTCTGTCCAAAATATAGTGACCAATATTAGGGTCTGACATCTAAACTATCATCATTCAACTTTTGGCTCCATTTCCAAGAATTAAATGATATTGTTCTAGGAGGTAAAATACATACGAATACACTACCATGCACAAACGTATCCTTCAAAGTATACCATCAACTGATAAATCACTTCCTGCGCCATCCGGTGAGTCTTGATCTTAATCCAGACCTAAAATATGCGAAGATTTCGCTATAATTTCTGTTACTTTTATTTTTTTTTAGCACCCATAGGCATCACTGTATACTCACCAGTCACCAGAATTTCGATACACTAAAAATTGAAGATTTAGTAACTGAATAACTGATAACCGGTATACTGAATAACCATAAACTTGCTAATTGAAAGATTGTATAACTAGTAACTGAGGTAAACTGATAACCATAAAATATAATAATTGCTTTAATACTTTCTAGTAAGGTTATGCTCTGATATGTACTACTATCCATTGCATCCCACTTCCAACATCCTTTCACGTCTCATTTATTACCATCTTACACTCCATAACTATACCCCAATAGGCGATCATATCCTCTAGGACCTTGGGTTTTTCCTGCTTGTTGCTTAGGCATTCGATAATATGGAATTTGATAGGAGCAGAAGGTTAACTATTACTCTAAGCTTCATAGCACAATCTAGAGTAGAAAGAACGTGAGACAATCCTGAATGTCTTGGTGGTTAATCATTTATATGAGTGGCTGGCACAGACATATAAAGGAAACTCCACTGGACAAAGCTTCATAAACTCCCGAGGACTCTTGAACCTAGTGTTCTGATACCAAGCTTTGTCATGCCCCAAACCTGGGAATGGACGTAACACGGCACCCGTTGCCTGACTACATATGACCGAGAGAACGAACTGGCTAACTAAATCAGCACGTGATATCATAACATACTGAATGCGGAAGATAAACTTACACATGTTGATATACTGAAAGTCTAAATGATATAAATCAAGGTGCGGAAATACTAATACAATTTTAAACCATATTTGTAGCAAACATAGCTTAACATGAAAAGCCTGTGATTCTGTATAACTTTTACTCTAGTCTATGAAGCCTCTAGTGAAGTATTGAAAATGCTGAATGTCTAAAAATACTGAAGACTATAAGGTAATGATAATACCCCGAAAGAACTGGAATCACCAACTAGTTGATACGAGAATCCTAGCACTCTGAATCGTCAACCTGTAAATCATTACCTGCATCGTGAGATGCAGACCCCGGACAAAAAGGACGTCAGTACATTTGAATTACATTGGTATGTAAAGCAATTGAAAGAAAGAAATATAAATGTTGAAACTGATACTGAGCTGATAACTAAGAATTGATAATTGATAACTGAAATGATAATTGTTGAAACTAGGACTGAAATAATAATTGATAACTGATAACTGAAATGATAACTGATAATTGAACTGAACAAAGGAAGTAAGGATATGAATACTCCCTCTTCTGAATGATGAACAACCTGTTTTCTGAATAAATAAGTTGTGGCCTCAGGACCAATATATATATATGTGCACAAACTGCGGCCTCAAGCCCAAAGATGCATAAAACATAAATTGCGGCCTCAGGCCCAAAGATGTATAAAGCATTAACTGCGGCCTCAGGCCCAAATACAAGTGTTCAACATTCAGGTATTTAAACTGAGAATCATAGTGTAATACATGATACTAAAATACTGAACCATACTGAGTTACATGATACTTGAATGTTGAATAGAACTGATTTGAGACATATATCCATGGTAATCTAGAGTGAGACTCATGGGAATTAAACACAAGTCTATATTGATTACGTACTGAGCTCACAAGGTTTGGAATGAAAGTCATGAACGAATTATGAAGCTAGAGAATAGAAGTTGTGCAACTGTTTTGGAAAATTAGGCTTAATTATATTTCGGAGGCAATTAGTAACGTCATAAAAGAAACATAGTGTAGGGAGAATCATTAACATTCCCGAACATAGAGAGTTAGCCTCGCATACTTTAACTTCCTGCTCTTGGGCGTAATACAATATTCGCCAACCCTTTCATCTTTAATCTATATCAGTACAAGTCAAAAGGATTCCATATTAGCAAAAATAGTTATGTTTTGGTCACTTAGGCATTTTATCAAATACTTGGTGGGTATAAAACTTCATAGCTAAAACTTCATAGCCCTTACTAATGATGTTTCTTCACCAAAAACTCATTCTCTGGCTCCTAGATAAATTCTAAAATCTCAAATTGCTATAATCAATAGTATTCTTTATCATCCATAAGATAAACGATATCCTTAATCAATAATCAACAACCCAAGTATTTAACCGTTCATGCTTTTCTATCAAATTCATCAACTCATATCTCGTAAACTTAGAGTCTATAATCATTAATCCAAAGCTATAATCAATTAGAGGGTGAAGATATTACCTTTTTGACGTTCAATCATCTTGAATACGAGTTCTAGGGTTTCGTCTCTCAAATTGATGTCCTAATCGAATATCTAATGATTTGAAGGGTTTACTCATGTTAATAAGGTGTTGGAGAATTGAAATTAACTTAGAATCACCATTAGAACTCACCTTGGATGGTAGAGGGACCTTGGAGGAGGTTAGGTTCTTGAGAGCTTCCCTTTCTAGAGCAAGTTTTTGTGTTTTGGGGTGTAGGGGACGAAATAGGGCTTTAAAAATGACCCCCGAGTGCGCCCCTGCGCACCTGAAGGCCCGACGCACACCTGAACATGCAGAATGGCAGTAGTACTGCCACAAGTGCGCGGCCGCGCACGGAACCATCCGGGCGCGCACCTGGGCGCGCATATTACGCATTGCTCTATAAAATGCACATATCTTTTTGCACAGATATCCGTTCGGTCTTTACAATATATTGTTGGAAAGCTATTTCAAAGACCTACAACCTTTGTGTTTTGAGTTTTATCAATTTCCCAGTGTACATTTACGAAATCTTTCTAGAAGATAGACCTTTCTTAAACTGAGTAGTTTTTATCGAATCTCATGCACCTCACTCTCCGTCTTGATTCCAAAACAACTATTTTCACCCATATTCATCCCGCTAGGACTTCATATGTTTAAAATATCAAATTAATACTCATTTTACATATCCACACCTAATCCGAATATACGGGGTGTTACATTCATTTTCACTGGTTGGTCTCGGCATATCAGAAATAAATGTGCCACTACTACCTGCGTTGACATCTCATTCAATGAGATGCAAGAAGAATTGTTGGATATTGTGTTATTCTTTCTTCCAAAAGTATTTTCTCTTTTATTTATGTTAGAAATGTATTTTTAGTCTTATTTTATTTACGTTTGGAATTGTAGGAATGTAATTTCTATCTTTATAATTTAATTTTTTTCTGTGAAGTGTTAGGTTTGTTTAACTTCATGTAGCAAATGTATCATCTTTATTTCTTTATAAAAATTCTCCATCTGTATTTCCCTCTAAATTTCAAGATAAAGTAATTTTCTTTTATATAAGTTAATTTTTAAAGTATATGTGTTTCCTTATTTTATCTTCTTTGATTTTATATTAACTAACATGAAATGTACGTGTAATGCGTGTGCATTTTTTATGCACGTACAACGTATGTGTATTTTTTATGTTTGTATATACGTAGGTGCATCTTTTAATACACGTGCAATGTACATATATAAGGACTAGTATTTATATAAGTGTTAGATCTTCAACGAAATGATATTTTTAAGGAGTTTTATTTAAGATTATAAAATCAAAAAAGGATTTCTCTAAAGAAAATAATGATATTCGATCCCTGATTGGTTATGGAGGGGTTTCAAAGATGAAGACGGAAGCCATGAACGAAGAAACCAACTTCATTTGCATTTCTTGGAGGAATGTTAATCCATATTATATTGAAAATGAAAGGCATGATGTCAATCTTCAATAAAGGACCCAAAAATGTTGATGTAAGAATTCTTAAACTGATGATGTGTATTCTCTATCTTCACCACATTTTTGAAAATCAAGGCAAACCAGCTTTGAAAGATGAGGAACAAGCACGAGTTTATACCGTCAAACCTCTCTATAACAGATAACAGTCATGTTTGTTCCGAATATTTTTGGATATTATAGCAAAGTGCTTTTATAGAGAACATATATTATAACATAACATGAAATTTGATTCCGAAAAAGCTTGACTTTTATAGTAAAGTGTTATAGGGATATTTTTATAGAGAGGTTGTAGTATATTTGAGAAGCCATTGACAGCACAATTTAATATTGTTTCATAATTCACTCCAAATGGAAGAGAGTATTAGAATAGTTTGCTGAAGAAGTTCTTGCTCAAGTTCCTCGGGGAAAAAAAGAAAAGACAATTTTGTTATAAATATATTATATTATGGATGTTCATTTAGTACTCCGTTGTAAATAAGCTTTCTGAAGAAGCTTATCCATATGGGACTCCACCGTAAATATGTTTATCTATTTAAGTACTCTATTGAAAATAAGCTTCCTGAAGAAGCTTATCACTTCGATACCCGATTATGGATAAACATTACCCCCAGTAGAAGATTATCCATACCGGGTATAATAAGCTTATCCTTTCAGTACCCAGTTATGGATAAATATTATCCCCGGTAGAAGATTATCCATACCGGGTATAATAAGCTTATCCTTTCAGTACCCAGTTATGGATAAATATTACCCCCGGTAGAAGATTATCCATACCGGGTATAATAAGCTTATCCTTTCAGTACCCAGTTATGGATAAACATTACCCCCTTTAAAAGATTATCCATATCGGGTATAATAAGCTTATCCTTTCAGTACTCCGTTATGGATAAATATTGCTCTCAGTAGAAGATTATCCATATCTGGTATAGTAGCAGCTTACACAGCAGCTTCCTTTCTTCTATAAATAGAAGAGATTTCAGTTCATTATGTACATCAGTTTGAATTCGAATAATATATCAGTTTCTCTCTATACTTGTCTTTACTTTATAGTCTTTATTTTATAACACGTTATCAGCACGAGACTCTGCCATCTCGAGCAAATATTTTGAAAGTATCTGAGGTAAGAACTTTCTTTTCCTAAATAATGTCAAATCTTTCTAAACTTGAATTTGTAGCCCTGGATATATCGGGCAAAAGCTACATGTCTTGGGTGTTTGATGCTGAAATTCATCTTGATGCGATGGGTCTGGCAGACACCATCAAAGACAAAAATCAGGCATCAAACCAAGACCGTGCCAAAGCAATGATATTCTTACGCCATCACCTTGATGAGGGCCTGAAAATGAAATATCTTACTGTTAAAGATCCAGTCATACTGTGGAATAATTTGAAAGATAGATATGACTACCTGAAGATGGTCGTTCTTCCACAGACACGATATGACTGGACTCATCTAAGGCTACAAGATTTTAAATCTATCAGTGAGTATAATTCTGCTATGTTCAGAATTATTTTCCAATTGAAGTAATGTGATGATAATATTACTGATCATGATATGTGGAGAACACTTTCACCACTTTTCATGCCTCGAATATGCTCCTGCAGCAGCAATATCGAGAGATGGGATTTAAACTATTTAAATAAAATAAGGCACCTTTTTCTTTAAAGCTTCTTTCGTACTATATGATATTGTTAGTTTGTTTTATGCTCCTATTTCAATTATATTAATTTTAAAAAAATATTAGTGCTTAATTAGATTTATGATAGTAATTATTAAGTTATCAAAATAGCATTAGATTATTAATTATGCATATTCAAACTGAATACAATTAGTGATCAATGTAAATCGATACAAGCACAAAGTTAATATTTATTTAAATTATATTAGAAAATCACAAGTAATACTTTGTTTAGTATATGAATTATGATATATTAATTATATTTTTTATAAACTCCTTTATCAACCATATTAAATTATCAGTGTTTTGAAATAGAACCAAATAATATTAAAATTATTTAAGTTTATAAAATATTGAATAATAGTCGTAAAAGAGACATGACCCCTTCTTGTATATGAATTACATTAAATTCTTAATTCTTTGATTCGGTGTATAATAAATAATTTATTGTACAATATAATTGGTATACGGTTATATTTGTTTAAATTCGATGTTATAATTAGGCATGCAGACAATAATGGTATATAGTTTCATTGTTTTGTAATTATGATTAAAACTTATAGGTAAGACTTGTTTCATAATAATTATAAAATAAGAGTTTTTTATCGACTTAGATTTCAACCATATTAAACTCTTAATTCTTAGTCTAATTAGATATAAGAAAATTAAACACTTATAAACTATCACGACCCGAATTTCCCACCATCGGGTGTCGTGATGGTGCCTACTATCGGAGCTAGGCAAGCCAAATATTTAAAACACCTTTCTTGCTTTCTTTCAAACAATATAATAAACGGGACAAAATTTAAGAGGAAGACTTTAAATCTAAAGCGACTGAAAACTAAAAGTGCGGAAGTTTAATACACATTACTACCCAAGGTCTGGTGTCACTAGCTCACGGACTGCTACAGAATACTACAAACAATGTCTGAAAGGAAATACATCATGTTTGTCTGATACAAGATGAACAAACAAAAAAAAATATGGAAAGGGACTTCGGCCTGCAAACGCCAGCTAGGCTACCTCGAGAGTCCCTAGACTGAAGATAGCTCCCAGAAGTCCTACTGCTGTGGTCCGTAAGCTGCTCCCTGATCTATGCACAAAAATGCACAGAGTGTAGCATCAGCACAACCGACCCCATGTGCTGGTAAGTGCCTGGCCTAACCCCGACGAAGTAGTGACGAAGCTAGACAGGACCTACCACAATTAACCTGTACAGATATATATAACAAGTGCAAGAAAACAATAACAAGATAATACAAAGTAAAGTTGGGAGGGGACATGCTATCGGGGAGTAACAGATAAAAATGAAATATCGAAAATAAACAGAAGAAACTCTGGTTTCCATGATATATATATATATATATATACATAGTGGACGGCGTGCCACACGATCCCAATTCACATCCTATATAAGTGGACGGCGTGCCACACGATCCCAATTCAGATCATATATATAAGTGGACGGCGTGCCACACGATCCCTTTTAACAATATATAGGTGGACGGCGTGCCACACGATCCCTATTTCTATATACCACGTGGTAGGCGTACCACTCATTCTCATTTCATCTTTATTACAGTGCACAATATGTCACCGGCAATGGAGGCCAATAACCAAGTGGATGGCGTGTCACACGATCCCAATTCATATCATATATAAGTGGACAGCGTGCCACACGATCCCATAATATAGTGTATAAGTGGACGGCGTTGTCGCACCTCCTTTTTCCGCGCCCGCGGGGGCGCGAAGGGAGTTTTCTCCAATTAAAGGACAATCAAAACGGGATTTGTTTATTTGTTTCAGAGTCACCACCTGGGAATTTTAAGGCGTCCCAAGTCACCGGTTTTAATCCCTGAATCGAGGAGAATATGACTCTGATTGTTATTCTGCGAACCAGAAATCCTGAGTAAGGAATTCTGTTAATTCGGGAGAAGGTGTTAGGCATTCCCGAATTCCGTGGTTCTAGCACGGTCGCTTAACCATTTTTATATTTGGCTTAATTATCTTGATTTACTAAATACCTTTTTCTTGTTGCTTGATTTTATTACCGCTTTTTGTTTAGATTGTTTACAATTATATAAACGAATCACGCGTACGTATATTCGTATTATATACCTTTTATAAATGTAGAGCATCGTGCCACGCATACGTGTACACAATAGGGTTGACAATATATTTTCTTATATTTTTATTATAAAAATCATATGTTTGAAATCGTGCTTAGAATAAAATTAAGAACGTTTGTCGCTCTTGTATTGATTAAATAGTGAACCGCACATCTCGGGTTTTTATGAAATTAATTTGATATTCTCCGAAAAATCCCTTTTTATTAAATGTTCACTCGAAGTTGCGCGAACGCATAATCCGAATTGCTTTTAGAAATATAATCAGGTCACGCGAACGTATCCCTAATCACAAAAAATATTCTTGATGGTAGTATAAAATTTTTTTTTTTCACAAATTGTTTATTACATCCATATATTTTATGTGAAAGTCATGGTAAATCACTATTTGAGACGCCTCTAAATTACTCGAAAAGGATTCACAATTTATTGAGTGTTGACCACAAATTATATTTTTTTTCGCGTATAAATTATATTCCTCCAAGCCATTTAAACTTAAAGAGTAAAATAAACAAAGTGTGATTAATACTACCATTTTTTTCGTATATGTGTACTCAAAATGTGAATGGCGTATGAAACTAAAAAAAATCGATTCATGAAAGGAAGTGATATTTTCGAAGAATTTTCATTACTCTATTTGTAACGAATGTTATTTTTGCACTCTTAAAATTGTTACACATTATAAATCTAATCTACTTCTACATCGTTTGTTCTTAATCTAATAGGCGAAATTATTTTGATTAATTCTGCTTATGATTGAGTTTGGGATATATATATATATATATATATATAATCAAACCAATTTGATTCTCAATCTATGTGAACTATTGCTAAACACTAACTTTCGCATTGTATAAATTCCTAGGTCATTTGTTATTAAGAAAGAGAACAAATCTACCTGTTGACTTAATAAGATGATATTACATATAACATTATTCACAATATTTCAACATTATGAACATAACGGCGGATTGTACTAATGCATCTTTCAACTATTGATTATAAACATAACCATTATTATGCCATATATGAACAAAATAAAACTAACATCATTTGATCTACAACTAAATCGGATGGTTGACAAAATAGGCTAGCGATATAGTTTTTGCCATTTCCATACTATTCTTTACTTAACTAACAATGCCACAAGACTTAATTAATGGCCAACTTTATGCCATATTTCCTATTTCTTGATAATTCAATCACAACTATACATAATGAAATTCTGAAATATATAACACTATTACAACACTTATGCGAACTTCAAATGAGAACGATTAACTATAGTCGTTATGTCAAGCATATTACCATGTTAAATAACTAAAACAAAACTGAAATTTAAACTAATAGATTTAAACGAGTAAAAGACATAATCATAATCCCAAACTTCATTTTTTCTTCCAATGTTCTTTTCACAACATGAGTCTTAAAAAATATGTACCTGAAAATGAGGGCAGAAGGGGTAAATTTCAGCAGTAGCAGCAGTAACAAAATCAGCAGAAAGCGCCAAATAACTCAGCAGATTTGAGCAACAAATGGGACCCGTGAAACCCAGATACACAATAGCAGTATTTTTTTTTAGAAATTTCAGATTTTTAACTGAACAATAGGATCACATAAATCCGAACAAATTCAATGAAAAACAATATTTCTGATTTTTGAGACTTAGGACAAAGCAGACTGAAAAAAAAACTTTCAATTTCAAAACACAGAATCAGCTTCAATACTAGTTTCTGATGTAGAATTCTGTTTTACTATTTCTGCTTTCCTTTCTTTCTATCTTCCTCTTATTTCAGATTTCTTTCTATATGGTTGTTCTGTTCTCTATCTCTCTCTTACAGGTTTGCCTTTTTTCTCCTTTTAAAATCAGTCCCAACTCCTCTCTTATATAACTCATTCCCCTAATGCTGCCCGGACCCCTTCTTTCTTTTAAAATCAGAAAATCCCACTGAAATTCTGTTTTTATTACTTTAAGTTCCATTAAGTAAAACTTTTCCTGATTTTCAGCACTCCCATTACCCTTTGTTTCTCATTATCTCATTAAGTAATAGTCATTATCACTCCACTATCAACACACTACTATTATCAAATTACCCTACTGTTTCTATCCCAGAAATACCCTTGAAAATCCCTTAATATTACTGTTATTACTGCCCCAGACCAAAGACTGCCTAAACCTTAACAGATTTATCTGAATTAAACTATTTAGCAGCTAATAACCAATTCCTAAATCAAACAAACATTATGTCCTTACAGATTATGCTAAATAGGGAAATGCAATAGTTAATGTACAAAAGCTAAATTCAGATTGAACACTGAACTTGCATACAAACATATTAACAAATAACAACTTAACAGAACAAAATTTGAATCGAGATTGAAGTTGGCATGAATGCAGGGGCATTGTCAGTATTGGCATTACCTGAAACTAACTGCCCAGAAATCAATATACACACAACATCCATTTGACGGACTCATTGATTTACAAACAAGCATGATTTAAAAGACTAATCAACTGACTATCTATAACAATTGTCAACAAACAATAGGTAAACAGATTGTTTCAATCAGTATTATCATAAACGGGAATCCATAATATAACTAATCGACGAACCTAATCGAGTCGATTACACACATTGTAAACAAACATAACATACAGAGACAAATGCCATTATTTGATCACAGGAACGGGTATGAGACAGAATCACAAAACTAAATAAACAAATATGAAAAGCACACAGGCTATTGAAACAGGCAACAATATACACATAAAATACAGAAAGAAATAAGAAAATACCTCTGAATCTTCAAATGAATACGGACCCAAGCTTAACTTTGAATTCGGACCTTTTTGAGGCTAAACAGACTTTATTCGAAGTATTCGATTAAAGTCTCTTAGACCTCAATCCCTCACTTGAATTGAACAGATTCCATGACTGGAAATTTTTAGGGTTTCAAATTCTTCGATCTCAAATCCGAACATTTCTAGGTATATTCGAATCAAAGCAATGGTGTTCTAGGCACGAGGGGGTGAGGTGGATAACTGGTGTGAGTTTGAGGTAGGTTGGGATAGGGTCAGGTTTCACTCGAATCTTCAAATGAAGATTCGAGCAGTTCCAGGCGGATTCGAACCATGCCACTAACAGATCCGTGATGAGGATGGACAGGGGAGACTGTGGTGTTAATTTGGAAGCCATCGGAGAAGGTTGGTTTTTCAGACCAACTTTCAATCGAAGATTCGAGACTATGTGATCTGATTCGAAGGAAACTAATATTAGATCCGTAAAGAGGGGGTTGTGAGGAGTCGAGGGTGTTTAGGAGGTGACCGGCGGCGTTGTTGCCGCCGGGTTTCAGGCAATGGGGAATTAGGGCGGCTAGGGTTAGGGGTGTGTTTCGGAGATGACGATGAACAGGAGAGGAGGGGGGTGTTTAGTTAGGGGGCCGGGGTAGGGATTTGGATTTATATAGGATTGGGGTGGATGGATCAGGGCCGTCGGATTAGCCGAGATCAAAGGCCTGGATTAATTGGTATGAGAGGAACGGTGTCATTTGAATTAAATTGGGGTATGGGTTGGCCCGGGTACTGGATCAGGTAGGGATCACGGGTTAGGTCAAAATCCTGGGAGCCCTTGGATCAGAAATAATGAACGGCCCTGATCTATTTCAACCATACGACGCCGTATGGTTTGCATTTGTAATTAAATGACCGAGCATCATCAAACGGCGTAGTATTTGCCCTATACTACGTCGTTTGATGGTCTTTGGGTTGACTGACCTGGGCTGGGTAAAATGCATTGTTTTGGGCCTGAATTTTTTGTCAAAATAATGGCCCAGTCCGTTTTTCTTTACATTTTAATCAACTCTATTCCTTTTCTAATTTTGTTCCTTAATTATTAAATTCCTAATTTTAATTATAAAAACAAAATTACCCTTACAAAAAATACTAATTATCTTTTAACAATTATTAACACATAGACAAAACATTAATCACACAATGACATAATTAAATGACCAAAATAAGGTAAATGCATATTTTTTGTGATTTTCTTTTAATTATCTTTTAAATGCATAATTAAATCCTAGATATGCATGCAACATGTATTTTTTGTTTTATTTATTATTATTTAACTATAACAAAGTAAACATTTACGGACAAAACACAAATAATTAATAAACGCCACATAAATTCTAAAAACTGCATACTAAGAGAATTTTTGTTTTATTTTTTGATTTATTTTAGAGTAGTTTTCGTGAGGCAAAAATCACGTGCTCACAGGCGTGCCACACGATCCCTTTCAACAATATATAGGTGGACGGCGTGCCACACGATCCCTATTTCCATATACCACGTGGTAGGCGTACCACCCGTTCCCATTTCATCTTTATCACAGTGCACAATATATCACCGGCAATGGAGGCCAGTAACCAAGTGGACGGCGTGCCACTCGATCCCAATTCATATCATATATAAGTGGACGGCATGTCACACGATCCCATAATATAGTATATAAGTGGGCGGCGTGCCACACGATCCCATAATATAGTATATAATTGGACGGCGTACCACACGATCCCATAATATAGTTCATAATATCTGACTTCATATAGTAGACCCCTTCAAGGAAGAATAACAACTCCATACCTTTAACCCGACAAGGGTACAACTAACAACCCAAAATATCCCGACAAGGGAGAATATATATATCAGTCTACACATCCCGGCAAGGGAGTATTCACAACACATTCTCTTTTTAAATCATTCTTCCTCAACCGTTCACATTATATGAAACTCATCAAATAAACAAGGAGCTTGTGTCACATTATTCGAATTAAAAGCAATCAAGACTCACGGTCATGCTAGACTCCGGTGCATAGATAATCGTCACCATGCCTATACACCATACTCCACATTAGCAAGTAGCAAATATCATCCTAATCCTATTCCCTCAAGCCAAAGTTAGAACAAACACTTACCTTGAATGCTCCAAACTCAACTCACGCTTCTAGTATAGCTTTACCTCTTGATTCCACCACCAATCCGCTCGAATCTAGTCATAAGTTACTTAATCACATTAATAATTACTAAATGAATCACTCCCCATGCATGAAAATAAATTTTACAAGGTTTTTTCCAAAAAGGTCAAAAATACCCCCGAACCCACGTGGTCGAAACTCGAGGTTCGGACCAAAACCCGGTTACCCATTCTCCCACGAATCCAAATATATGATTTGTTTTGAAATCGGACCCCAAATTGAGGTCCAACTTTCCAATTTGTAGAAAACATAGGTTCTACCCAAAACACTCAATTTCCCCAATGAAAATATTTGATTTGAAGTTGAAATCATGTTAAAAGATGTTAAGAAGTGAAAAAATTAAGTTAGAAATCACTTACCAATCGTTTTGGAGAAGAAAAGTTGTTTGGAAAATCGCCTCTTAGGTTTGGGTTTTTGAAAAATGGAAAAATGACTGAAAATCCAGAATTTATATACTTTTGTTGGAGGCTGGCGCGAACTGCGCAGAAATGCACTGCGGCCGCGCCGAGGGAGGGAAAAAGTGGGCTTCCTCTGAACCCACCCAGCGCGGACCGCACTGATTTGGTGCGCGGCCGCGTTGGTCAACCTGGCTACCCCCCTCTGAACCCCACCACGCGGACCGCACAGAAAAGTACCACGGTCAAGTGGCTGCCAGCGCGGACCGCGCGGAAATGGCTGCGGGCGCGCTGGGCCTGCAACACCTAAACCTGCATTTTTTTTTAAATCTAAGACCTCTCGGGCCCCACTCAAAACTCACCCGAGCCCTCGGGGCTCCAAACCAAACATACATATGATCTCGAAAACACCTTACGGACTTACTCGTGCAATGAAATCGCCAAATAACATCATATACATAGAATCAAGCCTCAAAACACATGATTTTTTCTCAACTTTCATAAAACTCAAATTCCCCATTTTAAGTCCGAAACACGTCATATGACGTCCGTTTTTAGCCAAACTTTACAGATAGTGCTTAAAACATATTTAAGACTCGTACCGGGCGTCGGAACCAAAATACGAGCCCGATACCACAGTTTTCTGATCAATTTTCTTCTTCATTTTCCTTAATTAATTTCAGAAAACAATTTCACACAAAAATTCATTTCTCGGGCTTGGGACCTCAGAATTTAATTCCGGGCACACGCCCAAGTCCCATATTTTCCTACGGACCCTCCGGGACTATTACATCACGGGTCCGGGTCCGTTTACCCAAAAAGTTGACCGAAGTCAACTTTAACAATATAAATATCAAAATTCATCAAATTTCCCATATAATTCGCATATTTCAACATAAAAGCTTTCCGGCTACGCGCCGGACTGCGCACGCAAATCGAGGCAACCCTAAATGAGGTTTCCAAGGCCTCAGAGACACAGCACTAGGAAGAATTACGGTGATGACCCTTTGGGTCGTCACATAAACTTTATATATTATGAAAATCTAACGATTACAACTCTTATGACTCATAAATTAAAACATGAAAGTTATGAGGTATATCCATAACTAAGTATATTAAAACATACTTATTACAAGAAAAATTAAATTATAAATAAAAACCTTTTATGTATTTACTTTCATGAAATTTGACAAAGAAAATAAATATTTTTGTTGAAAACTTGTATTCACCCAATTAACTAAGGAATATAATAAATATATTTTGAAACATATATCATTCAAGACTCATAATACGAAAATCTCATTTTTGTTTTAGTTTGTTTGTTTATTCATCTGCTTCAAAGTTATTTTAAATTTACTTAGTTGGATGAAATTCACTTGTGCAATATTTTTATTATATAGGAGGTTTAAATATTTCTAGAAAAATAGGAATAACATCATTACAAATAAGAGCTTTGACAGATAAACCTACTATAAAAAATACACAAAAATTCTAGTCTTATAAATAAAAATTTGTATTAATTTTCTATTTAAGAGTTTCAAGAGATACATATTTTAAAAAATAATTATTAATTTCTAATCAATGACGTGAATAAAGATTTTCAACAAAAATATTTTTTCTCTTCTCAAAATATCATAAAAATAAGTACATAAAAAAATATTTACAATTGTAATTTATCATTTAACATTACATTTTAAAAAATTAATTACAGATATACATCATAGAGGGTGTAAGTATAGAATTCAATAATATATGGGATATAAGTTTAAATTTAAAATACAATGGATGTATTTGAAACTGATTAATACTATATGAGTATTTTGTGTAATAACCGAAAAAACTAATATGAATAATAGTGTTTTCAGCAGAAATTTTTATTTCTAATTTTTTTGCTATTAGTTAGCATAAAAACCAACGATAAATTTTGTTTTTCATTGCAAAATCGTTGCTATTTTACTATACTTTTTTTTCATTATAGTTTTATACTGTTTAGATTCAATTTTAATACAGAATATTATTTTTCATCCATTTTAATGTTTGTTAATTTCAATTTTAAGATTGAAGATATTTTTTGCATTTTAATTTTTGGTATTTGAAATTTAATTAATTTTTTAATTTTATATATATATATTATCTTATTTGTCTATGAAATTAATTTTTCATAACCGAATATTTCTAGACCAAGTGTTGTCATGAATTTCATACTCGAAGCAAAAAATTCATCTTTAAAATTTTTTGACCTTACAATGGTGACCTCAAAAGTGAGATAATATAATTATAGTCAACTATAAAAGTTTATTGATAATTTGAATCAATCACTATTCATTTTTTTCTTGATAAAAAATTGTAACTATTAAGCCAACTATTTGGCATTTCTTTCTAACTTGAAGAAAAATTATTCATTAACTACATGATTGTGTCTCAACTAATTTAATAGTCGTAAAATATTATTATTGCTACAATAAGTTTCAATTCGTGGTAAAACTTATAAATAGCTATGAATTTTTTTCATAGTGATAAATCTGTGGTTTATCTCATTTATGACAAATAATTGTTAAGCCAAATATAGCAATAGTTTATTTAGAACTTAAAGCTAAATTATTTATTCAGATATAATATTTTATTTTAAATAATTTATTGTGATTAAAAATTAGTTTTGCTTCAGTAAGTTTTAGCATGTAGCAAAAACTAATGATTAGCTACAAAATTTTATCATATCAAAAGATCTGTAGCTATATCATGTCTTCATGTCAAATAATCATAGCTTTTAAATCAACTATTGCCACGATATTTTATAATTAGAAGCAAAAATATTTATTTTAGCTACAATAGTTTGTTTCAAAAAATTTATTGTAGCTAAAAGATTATTGTCGCTATAATAACTTTTAATGCGTGGCAAAAACTTATGATTAGCTACGAAATTATACCGTAGCAATAAATTTATAGCTATTTAGGTAATTGTTGCCACAATAATTAGCAACCATAGCAAAAAGGAGGAATTAGCTTCGCCAATTTAATTTTTGTGGCTAAAATTTTTTACGAATTTGTAAAAAGCCACGCAACTCTAATTTTTGTGGCTATTGTAAGGTACTAGCCACGGAATTTAGATTTGTAGCTGAGATTTCGTAGCTATAAATGCATTATGTTGTAGTGCAGGCTAAACGTGAAAAATATCGTGGCCCCGGTCGTGGTCATGGTCGTGGTCGGGAAAGAAACTCTAATCATGGTAATAATAATGCACCAAAGAACACTCCTCACCACCAGCAGTGGAAAAGGAAGGAACAAAAGCATGAAGCGGTGCAAGCACCAAATGCAGAAAATGCATGCTATAGATGTGGAGAAAAAGGGCACTGGTCACGTACCTGTCGTACGCCAAAGCACCTGGTTGAGCTTTATCAAGCCTCCCTAAAGAAGACAGAGAAAAATGTTGAAGCAAATTTTATTTCTGAAGATAATTTAGACTTCATGCATTTGGATGTAACTGATTACCTTACACTCCCATAAGGAGAAACAAGTCATGTAATCGGTGGTGAATCTGTAGAAATGTAAATATTTTAATTTTTGTTATTTGTAATAGATAGTATGGTTATGTAATTGTTGTATATAAAGAAAAATTATGATTTGATAATGATGTTTACTATAATATATCTTGTTTATGTCATTTTGAAGAATATGGATAACATTATTAGATCAACTTAAACTCTAGCAGAGTTTGCAAGAAATATACAACCACAAGAAGTGGTTATATTTCGTATATCTCATTGTAATTATATTTTGTTAACTACCAGAAGTGGTATATGCCTATGATCACCAGAAGTGATAATTTAGGCTTTCTATGGTTACAATTGAAGATAAGCTACATAAATATTCTCTATATTAAATGCACGCCTCGATTTGCTCCTGAAGTAGTAAATATTTTAAAAGAGGTTGAGGCATCACAATTTGATGTGATTAATGCGCATTCAGATAATTATGTTCGATTTCCTGAAGGATGAGAACTTTTGATAATATTAATCCATTCCCTGAAGTGAATGTGACAATACTAATAAGTCGGGTAAATATGAACGCGCTCTTGATGTGAATACATTACAATTCACCTCCAGAAGAGTTAATATAATTGAGAGAATATATACTCAATATTTCGTATTTTAAATTTGCTCCTGAAGAAGTAACACAATTGAAATTGCCTCCTGAAGTGGAAAAATATTATGAAGAGGAGTTTTCGTGTGCTTAAACAATTGTTTTACATTGTTTATTTGATTGTGATTTTCTCTCATGACACCAGCAGTGTCTGAGCAATATTTGATAGTACAAAATGTATCAACAACTCCTGAAGAGCTAAATGTTTGCCTAAAGAATACATGACACCAGTAGTGCCAGATAAATATTAGATTGTGGATAATAAATGAAGGCTCTCGAAGAGCTTATATACAAATATGTCATTCATATTATATGATTATGGTCAAAACATATGTTGTAGTAAACCTGAAGTTTACTAATACAAATGACTATCATATTGAGACTACAAATGATTGGAAGATTGATAATCTTCATGTTTCCACAATCATAGGGGGTAAAATAATATGTATGTGAGAAGTTACCTGCCTTATTCTTTAATTTGTACTATATCATGTATCACAGTAAACCAGAAGTTTACTAAAGCAAAAGTTTATGCCATAGTAAACCAGAAGTTTACTAAGAGATAGCACATGACATGATAAACTTGAAGTTTTCATTTGCCATTTTTAAATGAGCTATTTGAGAATTCAGATAAGCATATACTAAAGAACTAGAAGATTCTTCAGGAATTCTCATGTGTTGCTTGTTCTCATAATGAATTGATTATACCAGCTAAAGTTGGGACTAAGACCCCTGATTCTGAAATATATAAAAGGTGAATATGGGCCCGTTCACCTATCATGTGAACCACTTATAGGTGCATATATGAGATGGTTACATGTGTAATTATTGTCAACCTGCAGTTTGGCATTTGGAATTGCTTTTCTCGATTAAGAGCATAATTTTCAGATTATGAAATCAAGACAGTTCATCTTGATAATGCTGGTTTATATCCAAGCTGGTTTAGCATTGAATACCTCCTATTAATGGCTAAACCATTGCTTATGAGAACAAAGCTTCATGTGTTGGTCTAAGATTTTCTAAATTGCATATAGCAGCACTTGTATGCATCAGATCAACAATATATGATAAGTCCTCCCTTCACAATTGGTTTAGGATCAGAAACCAAATATTTTTACTATCTTTTGTTGCGTGGTATATGATTAATTTCTCTACCATAATACACAAAGATATGTTTCCCAAAGATGATTGGGGATATATGTTAGTTTTTCTAACATTTGGGGGATGGAATAAACAGTTGAAAAATATGCTATATGAATCGAATTATCATGATCCTCACTTAGAAGATAATTCAAGTCGAATGCCAGAAGCATTTGCTGATCCAAAATTAAATATCATATTTCAGCTGCAAATGCTCCTATTAAAATTAAAGTCCCTGAAGGATAGAGTTTACTGTACGCATGAAGCGTGGTAGACCAATCGGTTCCAAAGGTAACAATCCTTGAAAAATAGTAGGAGCTAATGATCAAAATGATCATAATGAGGAGGAAATAAGCTCTAGAAGAGCCCACGACATAACATTTCATGAAACTCCCGAAAAAGTTCAGGTACCTGAAAATAAAGAAAGTGATGAGATCTCCACAAGTTATGTCGCTTCGGAACTGACACAAAATGATCGTCGACGATATATTTAATACAATATAGTGCACAATATTGTAAAAGATTGTGAGGATCGGACTAGCAGTCCAGACACTTGAAGATGTCATACCATTTAGATACAAGTCTTAACCTATATGACTTATTTGGCTAAATCTATATGAAGATCCTTGAAGGATTGAAAATGCCCGAAGCATATAATTCAAAGTCTTGAGAAATGTACTCGATCAAATTATAAAGATCTTTGTACGGTTTAAAGCAATCTGTGCGCGTGTGGTATAATCGCCTCAGTAAATATTTGCTGAAAGAAAGTTACATAAATTATGTTATTTGTCCATGTATTTTTATAAAGAAAATGTCATCAAAATTTGTTACACTTGCTGTTTATGTTGGTGACATAAATCTTATTGGAACTCCGGAAGAGCTCCAAGAGGGTCTTAAAAATACTTTTACATGGACAAAGTGTACCCATTAAGTACACCAATGAATATTCAATCACTTGAAGTGAATAAGGATCCGTTCCAACCTCTAGAAGAGGATGAGGAGCTCCTTGGTCCTGAAATACTCTATCTCGGTGTAGATGGTGCACTTATTTATCTTGCTAATGCTAACAAAAGTGGTGCAGATCGTATTGGTAATGCAGATGCAGGTTATTTATCCGATACTCATAAAGCTCGATTTCAAACCGGCAAGCAGAGAGTGCATATGATTGAGATCAGTGATTCATTCGAGAAACATGTGGGTTGGAATGTGATAAAAGACCCACAATATTATACGGAGACAATGTTTCATGCATAGCACTATTAAAGGGAGGATTTATAAAAGGAGATAGAACGAAGAACATTTCACCAGAATTATTCTACATACATGATCGTCAGGAAAATTGTGACATTGATGTGCATCAAATTAGTTCAAGTGACAATTCAACAGATTGTCTTTACCAACATCAATTTTTGAGAATATGGTATACAAGATTGGAATGCGGAGACTCAAATATTTGAAATAAGGTTTTCTTCAGGGGGAATAAAATGCGCGATGTACTCTTTTTCCCTTACTAAGGTTTTTCCTACAGGGTTTTCCTTATAAGGTTTTTAATGAGGCAGCCAGCAATGCGTATTACTAAATATGTGTACTTTTTTTCCTTCACTAGGATTTGCCCACGTGGTTTTTCCTAGTAAGGTTTTAATGAGACACCTTATCTTTTGATGAACATCCAAGGGGGAGTGTTATAATTATATTATATTATGGATGTTCATTTAGTACTCCATTGTAATAAGCTTCCTGAAGAAGCTTATCCATATGGGACTCCACCGTAAATATGTTTATCTATTTAAGTACTCTATTGGAAATAAGCTTCCTGAAGAAGCTTATCACTTCGATACCCGATTATGGATAAACATTACCCACGGTAGAAGATTATCCATACCGGGTATAATAAGCTTATCCCTTCAGTACCCAGTTATGGATAAATATTATCCCCGGTAGAATATCCACGGTAGAAGATTATCCATACCGGGTATAATAAGCTTATCCTTTCAGTACCCAGTTATGGATAAATATTACCCCCGGTAGAAGATTATCCATATCGGGTATAATAAGCTTATCCTTTCAGTACTCCGTTATGGATAAACATTGCTCTCAGTAGAAGATTATCCATATCTGGTATAGTAGCAGCTTACACAACAACTTCCTTTCTTCTATAAATAGAAGAGATTTCAGTTCATTATGTACATCAGTTTGAATTCGAGTAATATATCAGTTTCTCTCTATACTTGTCTTTACTTTATAGTCTTTATTTTATAACAAATTTCGTATTTTCACTAATATTCTTGAGAAATATTTATTTGGTGATTTAATTAGTTATATCATCTTTGAATATTGAATTTGTTGAACAATTTGATTAACAATCGTGTTCTATTTAAGTTACAAAATTTATATTTGTTGGAGGTTGGTGAAGAATGTCATTTAACAACTCCTTTCCTAGACAGTTAAATATCATTATCCTCTTTGATTTTATCATTAACAAGCAGAGGATAAACAAATATCACCAGAGACCGTATAATCATTGTAAATGCTTTTATTACTGTGCAAGAATCTCTATGTTCTACCATTATCAGCAATTGAGGGACTTATCCAGATTAAAATCCAAATTAAGAAGCAATTACCATATACAACTTATACTCTCACTTTTTTCAGAACTGATAATGAAATACAATGGTCACACGCCCATGACTCCTTCAACTACTTGATTTATTCCTTCATAATGTAACGAATGAGCTCGTATAACTTCCATTAGAAACATTAGCCATCAACAGTTTGACAGTCATTTCTAGGATTTATGTTGTGGCACAAAAAAGCAAAGCAACCTTAGATTTGCACCTAGATTACTGAAACTCAAAGAACAGTGGATTTCATGTTTCACGCCTGCGCATTCAGCAATTTCTTATAATTTCAGTGAGGGTAAGCCTGAATCTCTACAATGAATTGCGGCACAGTTGCATGAGCATGGTTGGTTTTGATATTGTTTTCTTTGCGTCTAACTTCCCTCTTTATCAGCTTTTGTGTTTTCCAATAAGGTGAACATGAAGTTGCCCGAAAAGACAGCATCTTTATCTACGCAAACAAAAGCAACATCATCAGAACGATAGCTCTGGAGATTATATCTTATTCAGTCTTAACACAGAAATACAACAAACAACAACAACCCAATGAAATCCCACAAGTGGGATCTAGGGAGAATAGCGTGTACGCAGACCTTTGTTTTTGATAGATCCTCGGTTCAAGAATACGAAAAGAGACAATAGATAAGTAGCAGCAACAGAAAGCAGAAAATAATAACAGCATCGTAAGAGCCCGAAATATAAGCATGAATTGTTGAATACCTTCATCTCCTTTCCCAGTTTTAGTTAAGTGAAGCTTTCAACAGGAATGGTTGAAATACAATACAAAGTTTCCTCAAGTAGCAAAAGCCTCATGGATAATGTTTGCTCTAATGGAACCTTAAATCAAAGACTTCTTTCATACTTATTGAACATTGGCCATTAGATTTATTTCTTATTATTATTTTTAAGACGAAGTAACTTCAGTTAAATTAAGTTCAATGCATAAAAGACAAAGCAACAGTCAAATCAAGCTTTCTAATAACTCCGCCACTATTTAGCTCCAGATGAATACTTGGGAACATCTAGAATTCACAATAAATACCTCATGGGGAGTATGATAAGGTATTTAAGCTAAAACGTATTTTGTTACCCTCAAAAGTAAGTATCTAATACTGAGTCAATACCAACAACAGGATGACGATTCTTAGCCTAAAGAGGGAATTCGAAGCCAGCAAGTGATCCTGTAAATAATTTTTCTTCATCTACTTCTTGAGGACTGGCTTGAAGATACGCAACAAGTAGATCACAATAACAGAAAAGAGAAAAAGGCGCCTAGTTCAACTTTAAGGTTTTTCTCCTTTTCTATGGAGAGAGAGCAAGAGTACAGAAACCCTTAGGAGTTATAGGTGCATACATGCTTTTCACATGAACTGATTTAATACAAATTAGTTGGGACACAATTCGTACCTGTCAATGACAGACAGTTGGATTCCCTGCGAACATACCTACACATAGCCTGCAATGACAAAATCAAACAAATAAGCATGGTGTGCAGACCATTGCCTTTGACACAATCTGGTACAAATGTCCAACATCCTAATACAGAAACACAAAAAGCAACAAAAATACAAGGAACAATACTAGACGATATGCACCAAAATTGTAACATAGTCAATACCAAGTCAAAGCTGCAAGAACATATATGAAGAACTTCAGGAGAAATAATACCAAATTCTATGTACCACACAAGAGTTAAAAGAACTAAAAATTTGCTTTATAAGGCCGGATTTTTCAAAGAACTATAACTTGTGGAAGTGTTATAATTCTCTTTTGTGCAAATATTGGACATTTTTTCACTAATAAAAGCACCCGAAGTATCTGAAAAAAAAAGAAGAAAAAGCACCCTAAGTATATGTATGTATACTTGCCTGGACTGGAAGTAGGGCTGCATCATTTGGTAAAGATGTACCATCATCAGAGAAGACATTCCTACAACATAGAATATCAGAAGGTTAATCAAACAAAGGCATATAGAGTCTCTTCAGTAAACTAAAAGGAAATCACCAGTTTAAATTTTAATTGTCATTTGCCATTAATAAGAAACTCCATCTTTTTCAAATTACCAAAACTAGAAATCAGATCTTCCCTTATAGTCCTCTCCCCAAGTCAAAATCCTAGTTCGTGATAATACCACAGTAATATCAACTAAAAAGCATTCACCTTTGATTACTACCATCATCTTGTTCTCAGCTCAAGAACAAGAAAACTTTCATTTTTGGTGAACTCCAAAAAAAAAAAAAAAAAAATAGGTATGCTCAATGAACGAAGGGCAATCATGGCATGCCAAAAAACCAGATATAGAAAAATAAATAGAGTAAATGAGGCAAAGCAGACTCTGATGGGCGACTGCAATATAGTTGCCTTCAAATTCTCTAATCCTCTTCTACGGATAAAATCATAAAAACAGATTCTAAAATTAACGACAGTAAGGCATATGCTTTTGTGACAGTTTTTTTATTTTTTCCTGTTACTTCAGCAAAGAACTTCTCTTTTCCTCTTATTTATTTTCTTCTCAAACTTTGATGCAGCACTCATTCAAAATGAGGGAGAAGCAATTCAGTAAGAACATAAAAGCAATTCAGTAAAGCTACATTAATAGTGATGCATTTGAAGATGTACTATCATTCCGTTAAGGAAAAATCAGACAATAAGGACAATGGTACTTCATCTAGATTGAAGTGAATTCAAGGTCCAAGTGATTTTAATTTATATAAAAGTAAAGTGTCTGGCTTGAAAGAAACAGCAGAAATTTTTGAAGCAAAAGAAGAAATATACAGTGCCTTAAACTTATCTGCATTTTTTTTTTATAAGGTAAATTGTATTAATCAAAAGGGAGAGAACTCCCGTATACAAGAAGTATATCAAAAAGTAGAGAATTTACATCAGAACATGATTCTCTACAAAAAAAAGCCCAATCTTCTATACAAATAGGGGCTATATGAGTGCACCAAAAAGCGATCAAAGATAAAAGACTATTCTTAAGATGTGAAAAAGGAGACTCAATCCCCTCAAAAGCTCTCCTATTTCTCTCCCCCCAAACTATCCACATGAGAGCTAACGGGGCGAACTTCCACGCCTTTTGCTTTCTTCTTCTACGGAAACCGGCCCGGCTATATAGCATTTCCTTTAGCGTGCTTGGCATCACCCATTGAACACCAAAAAGGTTCAGGATCGCCCTCCACAAAGCCGAGGACACAGGACAATGCAACAAAAGATGATCAACTTCTTCCTCTGAGCTTTTATACATATAGCACCAACTAACAAGTGTAATTCCCCTCTTTCGCAGATTCTCAGCAGTCAAAATCACTCCCCTCGCCGCTAACCATGGAAAAAAGCACACCTTCGTGGACTCCGAAGAGAACAGTTGCTAGGTGGAGGTGGCATGTTCAACAATGGTTTGATTCTTCTTGTTTCTTACAACGGGGTTGCCCAGTAAGCTTAGAAGTTTTGGCCAGAGTTGTTCACACGCTCGAAACGCAAACCAAGGTGGAGATTGAAAATGTTGGTTTATGTTTAGTTAACAATGGCATGCTGAAAATGTTGGTTTATGTTTAGTCAACAATGGCATGCCAATTGGAAGAGTTGGTGGAAAGAGTTGGTGTGGATGCTAGGAGGAAGCTTCCTCCTTTGATGTCACCCATGACATCAAGAGGAGGTAGTTTGATGTCACCAATGACATCAAGAGGAGGTCTTTACCTCTATAAATAGATGCACTCCTTCATTTGTAGAAACCATCCCAAAAATAATACAACACATTGTAGTGAGTAGAGAGTTAGAGAGAAATTCTCTTAAGTGTAATTGGGAACTCTCCCTTTCCTTTGTAAATATTAAAAAGGCAACTGTTCTCTGGTGGACGTAGGATTATTTTGATCCGAACCACGTTAAATCTTGTGTTCTTTTTTTTACGTTTCCGCTAACAAGTCCCATACTACCCCCGCTACATGCTCCTTACGAATTTGTTGGATCATCAATTCCTTCTGGTTTGAAACTCTGAAAACGTGGGGAAGGAGACTCTCAGAGTATCCTCTCCACACCACCTATGATTCCAAAAGCTGATTCTCCTTCCATCTCCCACCCTGTAAGAGATGTTGCCACTGAAGGATTCTCAATTCTTCATGATGCTCCTCCACATGCCACACCCGAAAGGTGTTGTGATTGCCTTGGTCCTCCAACCCCCTCTCATGGAATCATACTTTTCTACTATGACCTCCCTCCATAGAGCATGCTCTTTTACCCCGAATCTCCACAGTCATTTCCCCAACAAAGCTCTGTTGAATACCCTAAGATCTTTTACTCCAAGTCCACCCCACTTCTTTGGGAAAGTGACCGTCTGCCAATTCACAAGATGATACTTTCTAGTTCCATCCGCTGCATCCCAAAGAAAATTCCTTTGAAGTCGCTCCAGTTTTTCTGTGATGCTCACAGGAGCTTGCAACAGGGACAAGTAATAGGTGGGCATACTCGATAAAGTGTTTTTAATGAGCACTTCATTTCCGCCTTTTGACAAGTACCGTTTCTGCCAGCCTGCTAATCTTTTTTCAACCCTTTCGATCACTGGATTCCAAACCGTAGTATCCTTATGCGAAGCGCCCAATGGGAGACCCAAGTAAGTAGTGGGAAAGGAGCCCACCTTACATCTGAGAACATAAGACAAAGCATCAATGTTAGCAACCTCACCCACCGGGAAAATCTCACACTTGCCGAGGTTGATTTTGAGACCTGATACTATCTAAAACCACTGCAGGACCTGCTTCATGTAGGTCAATTGATCCATATCGGCATCACAAAAAACCAGGATGTCATCCGCCAAAAGCAAATGAGAGACTCTTCGGGCACTAGGCACCCCGATCGGAGCTGAGAATCCTCGCAAGAAACCTCCGCCCGCCTCTCGATCCATCACTAGAATGAATAGCATGGGGGATAGAGGGTCTCCTTGCCTGAGACCCCTGGAGCTGCTAAAGAAACCACACGGGCTACCATTAACCAGGATAGAGAATCTGACTGAGGAAATGCAGAACTTGATCCATCCCCTCCATCTTGCCCCAAACCCCATCCGCATCATAATGAAATCCAGGAACTCCCAATTGACATGGTCGAAAGCCTTCTCAAGGTCCAACTTGCATAGTAAGCCGAGATCTCTATTTTTCCTTTTGGAGTCTACAAGTTCATTTGCCACCAAAGCGGCATCCAGGATCTGCCTACCTTCCACAAACGCATTCTGGGAGTACGAAACAGACACGTCAAGAACCTTCTTGAGTCTATTGGAAAGCACTTTAGAAATAATCTTGTAAATGCTCTCCACGAGACTAATAGGCATGTAGTCACTGATAGAAGATGCACCTTCTTTCTTAGGCACAATAGTAATAAAAGAAGCATTGATACTTCTCTCAAAAACACCATTCACATGGAAGTATTCAATGGCTTCCATCAACTCCTCCTTGATGGTGTCCCAACAGAGCTGGAAGAAGGCCGAGGAGAAACCATCAGGGCCGGGGGCCTTATCACCAGCACAACTCGACACAGCCTCGTGCACCTCCTCCTCCTCGAAAGCCCTTTCTAGCCACTCACTGTCTCCCTCCCCTATGTGGTTGAACTATATTCCCCCCAAAGTCGGCCTCCAACTAACTTCTTCTTTGTATAAATTCTCATAAAACTCCACTATCGCCCCTTTTACCTCCTCCTCTCCCTCAATCCTCACCCCATCCACAACTACGGACTCTATGAAGTTTCTCCTTCGATTTGCAACCGCCACCATGTGGAAAAATTTGGTATTCGAATCCCCTTCCTTTAACCATAACGCCCTCGATTTTTGCCGCCAACTAGTCTCCTGAGCTATTGCTAACTCGACTATTTCCCTCTTAACCTCCCTCGATCTCTCTTTCTCAGATTCATCTAACTCCCTCGCCCCTTACCCTCTCTCTAGATCCCCCAATTTATGCATAAGCTCCCTCATTTTAACCTCTACCCTCCCAAAAACCTCCTTATTCCACCAAATAATATCTCCCTTGAGCAATTTAAGTTTCTTCGAAAGACGGAATGAAGGTGTCCCTGATACCTCGTAGCTTGTCCACCATTCTTTCACCTTGTCACCAAATTCTGACACCTTCAACCACATGTTCTCGAATCGGAAGGGAGCACGCACCCCCCTCCCTCTGCATCCATCTAGCAAGATAGGAAAATGATCCGAAGTCAACATAGGTAAAGGAATCTGCAGCACATTCGGCACCAACTCATCCCAGGAGGACGATATTAGAAATTTATCAAGTCTAGACCTTGAGTTGGAATCCTCCGCCCTGGCCCAAGTAAACCTTTCCCCTGACAGAGGAAGATCAATGAGAAAGTGATCATTGATGAAGTCAGAAAACTCCTCCATGGCCCTCGAAAACATACTACACCCTAACCTCTCCTCCCAGAACCCATGGAATGCCTCATTTCCTATCATATTGGCCAGTTCCTCCCAGAAAAACACCTAGGACCCTTCTCCTACCGGTCCGTACACTCCCCCAAATCCCTACTCCACCTCACTCACTCTATCTTTGACAAGAGCTGCTAAAGAAAAAACTCCCTTCTTAATCTCCTTTACCTCCAAGCTTCTATCATCCCACATTAGAAGAATGCCCCCGTCACTGGCTTAGTGCAAACTAGTTTTTGTTACAGATATAGATGATATTTTAGACGCAATTGCTGATTTACACAGCCTGCAATTACGCCTGTTGCACTGGCTTAGTGCAAATATTTATATAATATATTATTTACCCATAAAAAAAAAGAGTCATAAGGCAACCAAAACAATTTATTCAAGAACTAATTGCCTTGTAAACTCTTCTCAGATCTCATCTCAAAGCAATGTTACACTTTAGAACCCACACTTCTTATCGTTTGAAGACATTTCAACCCACTGATAGCAATTTAGCAAAAAGCTAAAGCTTCTCAAAACAAGGAACTGCAACAAAGGCTTCTTCCAGAATTGCACGATCAGCAGGTACACACACACAAGACATTTCTCCACATTTCCCATCAACCAAAACCCTCAAAATTAGGAATATAAAAGCTTTTCGAAGAAGGGCATCAAGAGATTCCCTCATGCCTCTTTATATATATATATATACACACACGCACACACATATATATATACACACACATGCACACACACACATATATCTTTATATATATATATATATAAAGATTTCTCATGCCTTGGCTTTTCCCCAGTTCTGCTGCTTTAAGCCAAATGTTATAACCCCAGAACCCATGGAATGTCGCATTCCCCATCATATTGGCCAGTTCCTCCTAGAAAAACACCTTGGACCCTTCTCCTACCGGTCTGTACACTCCCCAAATCCCCACTCTACCTCACTCACTCTATCTTTGACAAGAGCTGCTAAAGAAAAAACTCTCTTCTTCTCCTTTACCTCCAAGCTTCTATCATCCCACATTAGAAGAATGCCCCGGCACTGGCTTAGTGCAAACTAGTTTTTGTTACAGATATAGATGATATTTTAGACGCAATTGCTGATTTACACAATCTGCAATTACGCCTGGTGCACTGGCTTAGTGCAAATATTTATATAATATATTATTTACCCATAAAAAAAAAGAGTCATAAGGCAACCAAAACAATTTATTCAAGAACTAATTGCCTTGTAAACTCTTCTCAGATCTCATCTCAAAGCAATGTCATACTTTAGAACCCACACTTCTAATCTTTTGAAGACATTTCAACCCACTGATAGCAATTTAGCAAAAAGCTAAAGCTTCTCAAAACCAGGAACTGCAGCAAAGGCTTCTTCCAGAATTGCACGATCAGCAGGTACACACACACACAAGACACTTCTCCACATTTCCCATCAACCAAAACCCTCAAAATTAGGAATATAAAAGCTTTTCGAAGAAGGGCATCAAGAGATTCCCTCATGCCTCTTTATATATATATATATACACACACGCACACACACATATATCTTTATATATATATATACACACATATATCTTTATATATATATATATATAAAGATTTCTCATGCCTTGGCTTTTCCCCAGTTCTGCTGCTTTAAGCCAAATGTTAGAAAATGAGTCTGAGAACTGCTTTCCAGTGTGGGTAATGGATCAGCCAACCAAATGCTCATTCTCAATCTGATAAATATCCAGCTCAAATTTTTACAACCTTCATCCACCGAGAGCTTAGAGCTAATTTTTTGACAACTGCAAGCATATGAGGACTGAACAGTGCATTCAAAATAAGGTCTTGAAGCTTTTCTTAGCTAAGGTCTATAAACTTCTTGTGCTTATTTTCTGATAATTATTCATTTTAATTCATGCAACTGTGCGCTGCTCGTAATAGTAATAATCTGCTAAGTGGAAATTCTGACAAATACGCGGAGCTTTACATAAGTAGAATAGTGACAAAAAATTAAGCTGAGTGGATGTTCATGAAATAGCACATTAGTTCCCTATAATGACCATGGAAGCATGTTTGAACATAATGATCATTATTCATCAAAACAAAGCAAAAGGAAACATACAAAACTAAAACAATATTATGGATCCTGAACCAATGTATTTACCTCCAAATTACATTTTGCAGCTCATCCTGCTCAGCTTCAGGAAGCATAGCAGCATCATAAGCAACAATGTTACCGTAAAATATCTTCTCCAAATCCTTCATCCATTTAGTCAACAATAAATTAACCTGCGATTTAAAAATTGACATTTTATATGAATAGATAAGTTTAAATTTTCTATTTCTTGTCATGAACAATAGAATCTGAGATGCCAGTATCATTCCACAGAGAAGACAAATAAACCGAGTCACCATTATGGAGCTGCAAACTAAATTGTGTAATTTTTTCCTCCATCGTGCTTTGGAGGTGAGAATAAATTGTCCAAAAAAGAAATGAATGAAGCAGAAAAGGGGTAGCATTACACCAAATTTCCCAAAATAAGTTGTAAACCAATGCAAAAACGTACAATAACTTAAACAAATCACTTGTTGATAGTCAATATTAAAACAAGGATGGGGATGAGCCTGAAAGTCAAACCCCATAAAACCTCTGGAAAAAGAGATCTTCTGTAGCAACATATGAAAACGAAAAATGAAAATAGTAATGATGCAAAAGAACCTATTCGAGCTGATTGATGCTCTTCCACCAAGGTAAGTGACAAGTCTGATAACCATCCCAAATTTTATTTATTTTATAAGGTAAACATTAAAAGAGGGAAGTTTAGGATGACCATAATTGTTGATGTAAGAAATATAATAACATAAACTTTTGTATTGAAAGATTTTAGATATCACTAGCTTAGACTTACTATATACCTGCCTGTAACCACGCTATTTCGTTTTGCTCTACAGCTCCAAGTTTTCCTTCCGATTTTTTCCATTTCCTTCCATTTCTTCTAAAGATTTCTTTTTTTTTTTTTTGGAGGGCCCGACATCATTAATCAGGCTCTTTTTTTAGACAGGTAACAGTATATTAATCATCAGCACGAAGGCTGTGCTAGAGCCATATTAACAGATTGCAAAAGCAAAAGTGTGGCCATGTCCTTCTTACCATTAGTCATGCTTTTATATACTTTACCAACGGTTGCACCAAAAATTTCTCTTAAAACCAAACATAAGAGTAGTTGAAACTTTACAGCCATTCTAGCTTGGTTGTCAATTTAACAACATAGAAAAGATCAAAAGATATTCAACAAGATGGCCGTTCCACTACAAATAGCACTGCCACTTGAATTTACTTTCCAAAATGAACGCCAAGGAGAAGAATTATTTGCGATATTGAATTGAGTTTTCAATACAAGAGTTTAATAACTTACCCCAGCTTTAGAAACTCTCAACTCCAGGTCATGATTATATATCTCATATAGATATTGCCCCAACTCGACACCTTCCTTTCCCTCCTGCTTCAAGCGTCGCAAGCATAGCCACATATGGATAACAAGTAAAGCAAATGTGGTCTTAAATGTTTTCTCCAAGCTAAATACTGCATGCAACACATACAAGCAGATCAAATAACTAAGGCAAACACAGATTAGCATAGCTACTTTGTGAAGAAACAGATCACTTAATTAAACGAAAAAGGCAATTATGCTTAAAGATTGAATGAACATTCAACTCACTTGGGCTCTTGAATTAACATGAGCAATAATGCTTGTCAAAGATTTGCAACAATTGGGTTAGAGATATAGCTGCCAGTGCCTAAATAATTAAAAGATGAGGTAGATAATGTGAAAAGAATGCAGATCAGGAACGTGTATAAAGATTGCAGATCAAGAACACCGGTGAAGGAGGTGTGAGAGATTGGCCCTGGAGGGTCTAAGGAGAGGTAGAGGCAGGCCGAAGAAGTATTGGGGAGAGGTTTTTAAGCAAGATATGGCGTTGCTCCAGCTTACCGAGGACATGACCATGGATAGGAACGTGTGGAGGTTGAGAATAAAGGTAAAGGGTTAGGATAGGTAGCCGAGCGTTGTCCTTGTCTATAACAGTAGCTTTAGTACATGATTTAGTGTTATTTGTGTATTTTCGTATTCCTTGACTGTAATTACTTGTTGTTGCTTTCATTTCTACTTTCTGATTGCAGTACCTAGTATTAGTTTTGTATTTTTGTTTCCGTTTTCTAATTGGTGTGCTTGTTGTTGCCCTTCCTTTTACCTGTCCTAAGCCGAGGGTCTACCGGAAACAACCTCTCTGTCTTCTTGAAAGTAGGGGTAATGTCTGCGTACACACTACCCTCCTCAGACCCCACTTGTGGAATTACATTGAGTTGTTATTGTTGTTGTTGTTGTTGAACGCATATAAAGAGGTTTTAGTCGGTCTACAAATTCACAACACCAGAGTACGGAAGAAAATGACTAAAGAATTTGCAGGGGAATAAGAGCCATAGACTTTAGTCAAGAAACATCTACAGATAGTTCTTAAATACAACTTTGTAAAATGCATCTTTTGTTACACATATCAGCTGCTTGAATGCCCAATCAGAATCATACGCAATCCAAATGAACAGACTCAAGAAGAACAACATTCTTTTTCTCTTTTTTAAACAAACAAATAAAAGAGAGGTTTCACATAACAATCCATAAGCACATAGGAAAATGGCTGAAGAGAGTGTGGTCAATGAGCTGAAGAGCAAAGAGACTCACCATCATAGATAGCAGGTCTATCAATTTGGTGAATAACACGGAGATAGATAACATTAGCTCCTCGAATGGACGTGCTTTGCTTACTATAGAACAACATCAATTTGAGGAACAAACGCTGGATGCCCTCATATTGTGGCTCTTCAATTCGTAACGGTGAATCAGGGGCCAATGCCAATGATTGAGGCTTAGACCAGAACATCTTATTCAAATTTACCTGCTCAAATAACAGGAGTTCAATTATTAGTCCTTTGCAAATCGGACACCATTGCATGCAACAAATCTATGTTCCACTAAGCATAGACACCAGCAACTTAATTAAGAGAAAGGTATCTTCTTTCATTTGGCACAATTTCATTACAGAAAAAAGTATAGAGAAATAAACATGCGATTTCAAAACCTTGATAATCACCGAAAGATAAAAATGCACAGTAGGGTGGACACTGTAGTGGATTTACAATGTCAGCTGCTTGTGTGCTAGCATCCCTTCAGCTCAAACTAAAGTTGCACAGTTGAGAAATCATTAAGTCTTTTGCATAGTTGAAAGACTCTATATAATGAGTATATATTTATAGGTATGCACTCGACACCAAGGGTGCATCCTAGAGGTCAATGAAGTTGGAACGAAGACCATGGCAGACCAAAGCTCTAAATTGCAGCAGAGACTAAAAAGCTAAGTGACTTCTTTCTCACCAACCTAAATTGAGTTGCACAGAGTTACCCAACACCTATACTAGTAGAGAAAGCCGCTACACAATTGAATAGTAGAGGTGTGTAAACTCATTCGAACGCCACCTTCAAGAAGAAAAAGAAAGTCCACACACATTGTCACAATGAAGTAGTCGGTGCAGTCGTATTACACACCCACTTATTTGAAATTTTATGTTTACCTTTGAATGGACATCAAGTACTCAAAATAGCATCTTAAACTAGGATAAATAAGCAAATTGATCAGCAGATATAATGCAATAAATGAACCAGAACAAAGTCCTAGGGCATCACCTTACTAACATCTAATTACCACCAGAGGCGGAGCCACGATTTGACATTAAGGGTTCGGGCCTTTAAGTAACTGAGTTCTAAATTAATAATCTGCACATATTCAATAGACAAATACATGGTTTGGACCAAAGTTACTGGCTTTGGCACAAAATGATAGCTCCACCCCTGATTACCACAAAAGAAAAAATCTGAAATTTTCAAACCTGGAGTTTGCTATTATAGTCTTTCTCAGTGGAATGGTCTACAGACGGCGCAACCGCGGAATAATCTCGACATGAAAAAGAACACAAGCGTCTTCCAATTTCTGCGTTCCTTTTTGTATAAGCCCTAGAAAACTGTGAAATGGCCCTGCTCCATCTCGGCAACATTCTCCCTCTGTATGGCGAAAGCGAGTGAACAATGAAAGGAGAAAACTACTGAAGAACGGCCTTAAAATGGACACCACCAAGAAGGCAAAATACCTTATTAAAGCCTTGCTACGTAGATTTTTGTGTACAGGTGACATTTTTTTGCAAAATAAAATATATTTTTACCTTTTTAAGTATGTTACTTTTTTAGATAATCTTTTTCGAATACAATTTATAATAAAACTTGAATAGAATTATATTATTTAGGCTAAAAATAATAAAGTTTTAGTTAATCTTTTTTTGAATTTGACCTGAAAATAAAGATTTATACAATTGAAATAAATAGTCAAGATATCTAAAAAGTTATAAAAATACATAATTTGAAATTAATTATTTTGGCTATAATTTTTTATATAGCTCTAAATTATGGTGCTCTAAAAATATACTTTTTACATATTTTACTTGAAAGGGTAAAAATACACAGTTGAAATAAATAGTCATTACATCAAAAGAAGAAATAAAAAGAGTGAACAATTTCAAGAAATAACTTATTATTTCTAACATACTTATTGCTCTTAAAAATACTTATTGCATAAATGTAGGGTAAGGCTACGTACGATAGACTTTTGTGGTCCGGCCCTTCCCCAGACCCCGCGCATAGCGGGAGCTTAGTGTACCGGGCTGCCCTTTTTTTTTATTGCTCTAAAAATGTATCCATAGAGTAAGTTATTTTTTGTAATTGTACACTCTTTTTATTTCTTCCTTTGATACAATGACTATTTATTTCAACTATGTATTTTTATTTTTTTCAGGTAAAATTTGTGTGTATATATATTGAGCACCATAATTTAGAGCTATATAAAAAATTATAACCAAAATAATTAATTTCAAACTATGTATTTTTATAACTTTTTAGATCATTGACTATTTATTTCAATTGTATAAATCTTTATTTTCAGGTCAAATTCAAAAAAAGATTAACTAAAACCTTATTAATTTTAGTCATATAAAATAATTAGCCTAAATAATGTAGTTCTATCCAAGTTTTATTATAAATTTTATTCGAAAAAAATTATATAAAAAAGTAACATACTTAAAAAGGTAAAAACTATATTTTATTTTTCAAAAAAATGCCACATATACAGAAAAATTTACATGGCAGGCGAGTGCACCCACAGAATTTGCCACATCAACATTCGGGGGGTAATAGCTCTCAAAAGACCTATTTGAAAGGGGTAATTAAGACCACGAATAATTTAAGGTTGTAACTAATAATTGGTGACAAGTTTAAGGGGCAGTAAGGTATTTTGCCCTACCAAGAATTGGGTGAGTTTTGAGTTGTTGCAATTTTTCGATGATCAGAGTTTTAGCTTAAGAAAATGGAGAAAAAGCCAAAATAGTCCTCTCTCTTTATATTTTGGTTCAAAATGATCCTATTTTTTAGTTCTTTTAACAAACTACTGCACTTTCAAGACCATGTAAGGCGATAAGACTTATTTACGTATTTGGTAAAAACCCAAAAATACTTATAAACCAAGTCAAGTATTTATAAGTTAAAATTATCCATAAATCATAAGTTAGTTATGGCTTTTCAGTTTATAAGTACTTTTAATTTTGACTAAGATTTTTACTAGTTTATCCTTAATAATATTTTTATTTCACATATGTTTTCCAAAATAAATTTTCTAACCTTCTCTTCGTTCCGTATCGGTTATACATCCTTTTCTTTATAAAAATAATTTTAACTTATAAAGTTTTAAGGATATTTTAGTTATCTTAATAAAAAACAGCTTATTATTAGCACTTTTCTATCAAATATATCAATTGCTTATTATGAGTTTCAGCGTATTTATCCAAATACGTAAATATATATAAATCAATTTCAACCCTTAAAAATACTTTTCAATCACTTCAGAATAGTCTGTGAATTAAAAAAATATTATTTAGGATAAAAGAACATTTTATAAACACTTTTCTACCAAATATATAAACTGTTATTATCAGTTTCAACATATTTATCCAAATACCTAAATACTTAAAAGCTTAAAAAAAATCACTAACGGAGACAAAACGTCATGTGCCCTTCACGTGAAACAGAAATGGTAGCCAATGTCTGCATCTCCAAAATCTTGGTAGGCTAATGAGTGGCTACAAACAACGAAATCCAATTCCAATTCCAATTCCAATTCCAATTCCAATTCCAAATCCAGTTCCAATTCTGAGGTTGAACAGAGGAGCATGCATTACTCTTGACTCGAGTTCTATATCAGCAACCCATAAATAAGTTGCCGATCACCGAAAAAGCAAAGGGTCCATTATTGTTTTTCACTTAATTTGTGATTGCGATGCTATAGAAATGGGTCTTGTGACAATTTAGCAATGATAGGTGTGAATTTTCAGCCGTCCATTTATATATTTGCAAAATCTGTTCTGTCTCAAAATCCAGCAGCAAACTACAACTTCTTCCATTTTCCTCTGCAGAAGTTACCCGTTTGTAGAATCGGGTATGGGTCGGGATTGGGCTTCTCACCTAGTCCAGGTGGCGGCGGCTACTATGGCGGTTACTATAATAAGCAGAAGAGGAGAAAATACAAAGCTATTGCATTGGTTAAGGCAAGTCGAAAAGAGTCTCCATATGAAGTTTTAGGGGTGTCTTCATCGGCGACGGCAGACCAAATCAAACGGGCATATCGCAAACTTGCTCTTAAGTATCATCCTGATGTTAACAAAGAGGTAGTGTAGCCTTTTGAATTTATTAGTTTTAACTTGATAATTTGGATTATCTAATAAATATGCTTATGCGTTAAGTGCTAAAGTTTATAAAATGATTTTAGTTAACTTAATAACACAGTTGGCATTGTTGCTTATAGCTGTAGTGGTATGGGCAAAAGCTATTGGGTTCAGGTAATCCCGTACTTGCTTTCCATTTTACTTGTTCACCTAGGATTAGCACTAGAAATAGCAAAATGTGCACACAAGCAGAGGATCCATGATCTGAAGTTTATGGATTTCTGCCATGGTCTCGAGTTAATACTACAATAATAACTAGGTTCACAATTGTAACAACCTAGTCCACTAGTAATAATGTCTGCTTTGAGCCTGGCCCACACGGCATTAAAACGCGTCACCAGGGTCTAAGGCTTTTTTACTATATACCCAGCAATTTTCCTGTGTTTTGTCGATGTGAGATTCACATGGGTTGTCACAACAATCAAATATTTATAGATATTTAGTGGATTTCTTAGTATATATACATCATCCGGGCTAAAGCTAATGGGTTCACATGATCCCATACCAACACACTAGATCCATCCCCGCGCACATAAATCTAGCAAGAGAAATTCCAAATATGGTACAACACTATTTATTTTACTTTAGGGAATCAAGGCATTATTTGTCAAATTACCTTTTCCTTTTTAACTTTTTGCATGGTCCTTGTCGACGGCAGGAAAAGAAGAAAAACAGATTGCCTGAAGTTAAAACGGGAAATAGGAACTAAAACTTTCTCTTCCTTCCCGGTGATTAAATATGGTTTTATTGAAGGACATCTCCCTTTTTGTTAATGCCTTCCTGTACAGCCCGATGCTCAAGAAAAGTTTATGAGGATTAAGCATGCTTACAACACACTATTGAACTCCAAAACAAGGAAGAGATATGATTCGGGAAGTGACACATCAAGTTATTCATATTATAGTGGAGCAGGAAAAAATAAAAGTACTGCAGATGAAGAAGACTTCTATAGCTTTGGTAAAACACCTTTGCTAATTGTGATATTTGCTGCTCACTTGTACTGAAGTTCTGTTAGTATGCATGTTTGTTTATAATCTTAATTCTCTACTAATTGCCCTCGGCAAAGCCTCGTAGTAATAAAGCAACAGCTCTTTTACCTTGCATCTCGTGGTCAGGAGCTGGGTTCAAAACCTCTATCATTTTTGTCTTCAATGAGAACTAGAAAATTGAAATAAGAATTTAAACATGAAAATGGTAAAAGCATCCGTGTTCCATTAATTAATCAACTTGAGTGTGTAGTCTGAAATGCCTCTAGTGTTTTGATACCGCTTAGCTCCTTGCACTTTCTCCCGGCTTTTATAGATAGACGCGGGGGGGGGGGGGGGGGGGGTTCTGTTGACATCTAAGTTATTCGGACTCGGGTGCGGGTATGCGATACGGGGACGGATTCGAGTATCGGATTCGGCAAAATTTAAATTTTAAGATTCGGGGGTGCGGATCCGGATATGGATATGGGTGCGGGGATTCGGCTATTAAAAAATAGAGTTATACAAATATTGTAAATTTTGAGAGATATTCTGTGAAAAACTTACATGAATATTGTAGAATTCAATCTTTCATTCTCCAAGTTACTCGGACTCGGGTGCGGGTATGCGATACGGGGACGGATTCGAGTATCGGATTCGGCAAAATTTAAATTTTAAGATTCGGGGATGCGGATCCGGATATGGATATGGGTGCGGGGATTCGGCTATTAAAAAATAGAGTTATACAAATATTGTAAATTTTGAGAGATATTCTGTGAAAAACTTACATGAATATTGTAGAATTCAATCTTTCATTCTCCAAGATGGACATTATTCTTTCATTGTCCTAAATCTATTTTATTTTTGATTTTGAGAAATCAAAATCTCAATTTTTCTCCTAATTAGATGGACTCCGGTCAAAGTGTCCGAAGTCAGTTGACCGAATTCAGGACGTATCCCATCCCCGTCTCGTATCGGGATGGGGACGACACCAAAATCGAAGAGTCCGCACAACTTAGGTTGACATAGAGCAAAGGGGAGCTCCATTGAACTGGTTCGATCGTGGATGGCAAATCTCACCACAAAACCTGATTACTTGGTTGCTCAATAGAGTTAGATGTTTGAACCTCATAGTGACACTGAAAATTGTTTGTGATACCTCAAAATAGACACTACACCAACATTCTGAATAAAGCAATACTTCCACCCTAAGTTGCTCTGACACGGCAATTAGGGTGTTGCACCTGTGTCGACACGACACTAATACGGGTGTAGGTATAGGATCCGCACCGGATCTGGTCAAATAATTTTGTGTACTTTGACCACGACAGACGGAAAAATTCGAGACGAGATACAATTTGATTCCCAAAATCAGAACCAAAACTAAGGTAAATTTGAAGAAAATAGCATAGCTAATCTAGGAAATCAATCATTTACATATCTACAACTTGAGAATAAAAAAGAAATTCACACTTTACAAGTTATACGTAAGTATTCCTCAAAATTTCTTACTATAATTTAGAGATAATTTTAATTTTTTATTTTTTTGAATTATTTTTAGTCGGATCTTCGCACCCGTATCCGTACTAGGATCCGTATCCCCGAATCTTAGAACTTACATCTCGAAGGATCCGACCTCTAGATCCGCACCCGTGTCGGACACCCACGCCCGTATCCGAGTAACTTAGCTTCCACCATCCAGCATCCAATCATGAGGTCTTTAATTTCAGTGTTCCAGATGTTTCACATATGATATCCATAGGTAACAAACTGTATGCTTTTATTAAACAAAATGAAAGCTAAAAAACAGAAACGAAAACACAAGAAAAACAAAACAGAACTCTACGTTAGTTCAACAATCCAAAAAAAAAAAATATGCGTTAATCTGTCAGTGAGGCAGTTCTTATCTCTTTTTGGCTTTACATTCTTATGTTTAACCCCTTCATGCTGCAGGTAGCTTTTTCAAGGATGTTCAAATAACAATAGGTAGATTTGCACATGGCAGTTAAAGAAATACTATCCATTATCTTCGACTGTGCTAGGACCTTTTTCATATATTGCGTGTCTTGCGGTTAAAGAGTCATCTGGATTTCAAGTCTAATTTCTTTCTGCAGAGGACTTCTTTAAGGATCTCCAAGAAGAATTTCGGAATTGGGAGTCAAGTGTCGCTTCGGAGGGAAAACCAAAGAGTTTGTGGGAAGAATTGGCGGTAAGAAGTTGATAAATTCAATTTGTGAGAAATAAAAGCACAATTAAGAAATGTATAAACAGTAAATTGCTATTTTTTTTTATCATTTTAATCATTTGCCTCTTACCACCTATTTTCCCTGTGAGGTGCCTCTGGCTTAGATACCCCTTGGTCCAGGGGGTTGAGAAGGTTTCCTTGGATGTGAAAATCATTTAACTGTTAGAGTTGGAAGAGAGTGCAGTACTTTTATTTGCATGCGACAAGAAAGAATTAGAGTTTCTCTCACTATACAATTTGATTGTTGACAGGAAATCGGGGAAGAATTTGTTGAGTTCTTAGAGAAGGAGCTTAATATAACTGATGCAGAGGTAGAAGAAGAAAGCGACAAGGAAAGGCCCCAGAAGGGCAATACACAATCTGAAACAAATAGAACTGGTAATGCAAAACAAAACAGGACAGAGAAAGATAGCAGTATTGAAGAAAATATCGATGAGATTGAAGCAACCCTTGCCCAATTGAAAAAGGAATTAGGTCTCTGATGGGATTGAATTGATACTCCCTAAAAAGAAGAGCAACAATGTATTGAAGCACATCTTCTTGATGTTTTTGGTTGTGTCTGCCGGCAAACTCAAATGGTTCACCCCCTTTGAACATGTACCAACTGAAAATCACAAATGGTGTCCTTTATTCATTTCCTTGTACAGCTGCTATGATTCACAAAGTTTTTGCTGTAGTCATGGAGAACTGGCTGCTACATCTTCTGATGTTTTAGATATAGCTTGTATCAAAAGGTTTCATGTGTATTACTATTATGTAGAAATGGGAGTTGGGTTGTATGGGTAGGGGTATTATAGGAATTACTGTTGTTTGTCATGTGTATTTGGTATTTTGCTCTTCAATTTCAGTCATTTCATGAATTCATGTTCCTCTTTTAATGGTGAAACGTGTTAAGCCAACCGGGTTCCACTTCTGCTTCTACCTTCTTTGTTCATTTGCATTCTCCATCGGTGTTACTGGGTATGGAGTACCACCTTCTTTCTGCCATGTTTCTTTCATTTGTTTCTTTTTCTCTTCTGTTTCTTCTTTATTAACTGATTTTTCTGCTGTTGGTGTTGTTTCTTTCTTGCCTCTGTTTCCTTCTGTTATCTTCAATTTGCTTTCTCTTCTGTTTTTTGCCTTTACTTGGAAGAATTTGCTAGAAGCTGTACATGCATGCGATAATATCTGTCTCATCTGCTCACGCACGTGGCTTTTCTTACTTTGTTATCTTTTGGGCAATACAGAGATGTATACTTGAGAGAAACTGATCTTTAGGAACTTTGTCTAGCATTTGGGAAAACATCTACTGGCGCCTCCTGTTAAAGAGTTGATTGGATTAATTTCGGCTGGCTTACAAATCTAAAGGTATGATGACCACTGCATTCTTTTTGGGTATTTTTGTGTCATTAGGTAAAACTTTATGTGCCATAGGTGTTTGTTAAGATAAATACATGTTATGTTGAAATGTGAAGTGAGAGCTTTCAAATAAAAGTCATGGTTCTACTCCAGGAGATGATAAGGTGAAAGCTCATTAGCAGAGTAATTACTTCTTCTTAACTCCCACTCTCTTATTCCCTTCTTCTCTTCAAATTGTGATCATTTTACCGTAATTACTTCTTCGATTTAAAAAAAACTATTTTATTAGATATTTTGGGACAAAAAGGAGATGGCAATAAGAGGTCATTGCTACAGGGGAATACTACATTACCTTGAAGTTCTCTTTTCCAGACCAGAATTTCATATGGCATCTAACTCGGGTTTCCAAGCCAAATAAAAGACATGAGAGGAAAGACTTGTGCGAACTTGCAGCAATCAGAGGCACTTATGCTGCGCGCTGGGTGACATGTGGAGACTTTAATACAACCAGGTTTGCATCAGAAAGAAGAACCAGCAGCAGTTTTACAGCAGATATGGCTGATTTTGCTAACTGTATTGAAGAACTCAAACTCATTGATCCTCCTCTAACTGGCGGTAGTTTCACCTGGATTTAAAGCGACACTCATGTAGCTACTACAAGACTGGGCAGATTCTTATTTTCGGCTGAGTGGGATGATGAATTTAAGGCAATCAATCAGACTGTTCTTCCAAGAGTATTCTCTGATCATGTTCGTTTGCTTCTTCAAAGACCATTTGAAGAAATGGAGGTCATTGATGTGATAAAACAGTGTGCAAGTGACAAGGCACCTTGTCCAAATGGCTACTCAATGTGTTTTTAAAAAAAATGCTGTTCTTTCATCAAAGAGAACATCATGAAGGCTATGGAGGTATTCTTTGAGCTTTAATGCCACATACATTTCCCTGATACCTAAAAAGAATGACATTGCGGAGTTGAGGGACTTCAGACCCATAAGTTTGATTGGCAGCTTCTAAAAAAGTCATTTCTAAGTTGTGGACGGAGAGATTGAAAAAAGTAATACACAAATCACAGATGGCCTTTATTAGAGGTAGGTAGATCATGGAAGATGCTCTTCTTGCTAATGAATGCGTGGACGCAATGAAGGGCAGGTGCTCGGAAATTCTTTGCAAGCTTGACATAGGGAAAGCATTTGACCATGTCAATTGGGGCTTCCATAACCACCATCGAGTGACATTGATGCAACAATCAATTGGGTGTCCGAAAATTCTATTTCCCAAAAAAGAATCTTGAACAACATTGATAGCACTGTTAAAAATGTTGCACACACTCAGAATAAAATGCTTAGCAGGGTGGAAAATATTGAGAAGAAGGTGGAACAGGTTGTAGAGAAGTCTTCTCAGCATGCAAGACTCATCAAAGCCATCCATAGCATGATTCTGAACACTCTATGTAACCTGATAGTGAAGAGTTGCTTGAATGACATCCTTAGCAAGCGGTGCTCCAAGGATCTGGACTTGAATCTTCAATGCCTCCGTGAGATATGGATCATATATATAGAGACATATTGAAATTCGGGAACACAGTCACAAAGACTGTTCCTGCATTCAGTGTAACTTCAGTTTTGCCAAGATTAGCATGTCGGTATTCAAGATACCTGGTATCAAGGAGAGAAATCCTTACAACAACTGGTTGTCCTTTTCTTAATGCTATCCGGACAGCTCCAAAGTGTATGTGAGTGAAACCATGACTCTTCCTTTGCTTTGGAAACTCTTCGGGGATCTGCAAAGTGATGAATTGTTCTCCTTGTGTTGCAGTAATGGGATGCTGGTCAAGTTTAGAAGCAGCAACATATTCTTTAACACCTTTGGGCTTTTGTTGGACCAAAAAACGGAATAAAGATTTATGAGTTGCAAATAGGTAGATGAATTTTTTTTTATTTTCGTCTAAGACTTCTACTTGTGCTCAAGTTATTCATCTGAAATCTTGCTCTTTATTTGGTTATACAAAAATTGAAATATCATATATGCTGCTTAATAGAGCCATTTAGTAATAATTTATTTGCATTATTTCCTGAAGTTAGTTGTGGGTCATTAGCTTAAGTTGTTATCAACTACACCTTTTTGTTGTGCTTCTCTTATTTTGGCTTCTAATTCTTGAAAGTATTGTTCATATTGAATCGTTAGCACATTTGAACCATCTCATCTAAAATCTAAAATATATGTTATTAGAGAGGACGCATTTGTATTAATTTAGTATAGGTCTATACGTTGCCTCACGTGTGGGCATTGTCCTTTTTCTTAGCCAAGTACAACAACCCGGTATAATCCCACTTAGTAGGGTCTGGGGAGGGTAGTGTGTACGCAGACCTTATTCCTACCCTGGGATAGAGAGGTTGTTTCCAAATAGACCCCCGACATCCTTCCTTCCAAGAACTTCCCACCTTGCTCTTGGGGAGACTCGAACTCACAACCTCTTGGTTGGAAGCGGAGGTTTCTTAGCCAAGTACGTGAAAATATTTTGTTATCAAGCTAAACTACATCGATATGTTTTTCGTGTGTTTAAAAGTAAAAAACGTGCAGTTTCTTCTGACTGAAATATGCAAAGGCTGAATAATCAACACCTTGGCCTTTCTGTTTTTGATAAGGAAATGTATTATGTTCAAATATTGGAATGACGTATTTTGATTGACTAAGCAATATCACATGTATTATGCTTGGGGAATGGATTACACTACCTTAGACAGAGATCTTAATATTATATTGCATTCAATTATTTTATTAGTATCAATATATCAGCCTTGTTAGACGAAGATATATTATCAGCCTTGTTATTTAGTGCTCCTATTTTTTTTTTAATGGCGTTAGATTTCAGGATGTTATCTCAAAATTTTATTAGCAATTTCAAATGTATCTTTGTAATTTAAGAATATCTTGATTAATTAGGAAAAAAATCATGCTACTTTCCTATAAATTATTCAACTTTTACATTATTTCTTTCCTCAACAAATGGAAAAATATTGTTGATTTTTAACAAAAGAAAAGAAGTACTAGCAAGAAATATTATTTAGTTCCTAAAGCTATGAGAGAAGTCTTTGTATTTTTGCCAAATACCAAAAAAAGAAAGAAGATTGTTTGTGCATTTTATACACGTAATCTTCTTTAAGAGAATAATAAAATATTATATCACAGAAACCAAAAAAAAAAAAAAAGACTTCACTAGTAGGGGAAATTTGGTAAATACTATTCAAGCCAAGGGGATATATGGTCATGGATTTGATGTTTTCTCTCACAAGCTAAGGTCAACATGTTACTCAAACTTCTTTTTTTAAGAAAAAGAGAGGACAAAGATTACTTTAAGCCTGCGATCGAAATTACTTACATTCGGTAACTGTAAAATTGTATAAAATTTATATATTTTTTTGTATATAACATACAGAAATATATATATATATACAAAAAAATATATACATATTTTCGACTATTATTTTAAGAACAGCTATATCGTATCATTTTCCCATGAAAAAAGTGTAAGGGTGGACATGTGGGCTCAATGTTGAAACTAAAAATACTAGCACTTTCAATCATTTTTTCGGGGGTTAAATGCTGATTAGAGAAATTGAAGAAGTAGAAGTAAGTGGAAAAAATGTTGCTGAAAAGATAATTTAAGCTAATCAAGAAGTTACAATTTGAATTTTAGTGTCACGAGTTTCAATTTCAATAATTTACATGTCATCATATCAAGCAGAGGCGGATCTATAACTTCTAATACATGAGTGCACTATTAAAAAAGGAGACAAAAATTTATATAGTGGGAATTGATCCATATACCTCTTGTTAATAACTGAACCTCCAACCAAGTGCACCATTCAATCTTCCTAGAGCATGGGTGCCGACATTTAATATTATACCAAATTTAAAAAATATATACATAAAATGTCTAATTTTACGGAAAAACTATGGTTCACGTGCCTAATAATTAAACTGTCACGACCCAAGTTCTTTCTCCGTGAACTGTCGTGACGGCACCTAGTCTCTACGACTAGGTAAGCCTAACAATTTGCGAAAAAAGGAAATAAAGATACAAAACTAGCAATTTACGGATAACATAATAGAGAAGTTTAAAATGTCGTTCGGCATATACAATATCACTCTCTCAAACTGAACACAAAATACTCCCAAAACCCGGAATCTCATGAAATCACAAGCTACAGAAATACATAGTATATCTAATCTCCAAAAAGTCTAACAACGAAGAAAAATACATAAAGTTTGTAACTAAAGGAGGAATAGAGAGGGACTCCTAGGTCCGAGGACGCGACAGATATACCTCGAAGTCTCTGGATCGCCTCGCCTCACTGGAAGAATGGCTGAGAAGTAGAACTTGGATCTGCGCACGAAAAACATGTGCAGGAAAGGGCATGAGTACACCACAGTGGTACCTAGTAAGTGTCAAGCCTAACCTCGGTTGAGTAGTGACGAGGAAGGTCAGGTCCCTACTAGTTATATATAAAAACAAGGTAAAATCACAATTATAAATGTACACAGAGATAGCAATAGGGGATCTCCCAAGTTATCGTCCCGTAGTCCTAAACGTAAATGTGCAGAGGATCTCCCGGGACATCGTCTCGTAGTTCAAATCGTAAATATGCAGGAAATCTCCCAGAATACCGATTTGTAGTCCCAAAGTAAATATTCAGTACAGAGGGGTCTCCCCGATATCGTCCCATAGTCCCAATTATAAATGTGCAGGGGGATTTCCTGGAGTACCGATCCGTATGTCACGACCCAACCGATGGGCCGCGACGGGTACCCGGTACCTTACTCAACTGAGTACCTACATAACGTATCTTTCCATGTCATACTATCATAGATAACTTAGTCAGAAGGCTGCCGTGAGATAAGTATAATTCAACATGTGATACCATCTTGTACACAAGACATACAGGCCTATAAGACCAAAAGAGCCACTTGTACACTGAACATAGGCCGACAAGGCCATACAACCTTTTACGTACATGGCATCTGTCTACAAGCCTCTAAGAATACATAATTTTCATAAAGGTCGGGACAGAGTCCCGTCATACCAAACAATACACATCTAAATTATACTAACCAAACAAGCAACTCCGAAGCAAATGGAGCGCACCAACATCTTCCGCTGAGCTGATGGCCTACTTGGAGGGCTCTCGACTTGTTTATCGGGACCTGTGGGCATGAAATGCAGTGTCCCCAGGAAAAAAGAATGCCAGTACGAATAATGTACCGAGTATGTAAAGCACATAAATAAGTACATAACAGACATGGAAGAAATATAGAGTAAATGACTCAATCTGTAAGTCTGGATAAATCTGTAAATCATGAAATACTTATAGTGTCATGCATATGCGTATGAATGTCATGTCGTGCGTAGTTACATGTGTTCATAACATCATCAAGCCTCTGAGGGCATCCCATCATATCATCTCAGCCACTGTGGGCAAATTATCAACGTATACCAGCTGATCAGGTGGCGGTGCGTATATAACGTCGTAACCTTTTTTCATATCCCATATACATATAATATACATATATACGTGTATATAACGCCATCTGGTTATGGTTCAATGTACATGTATAAATGCATGAGATGCATAAGAAATATGTTAATAAGATTTTCTTGGATTGCCATAAAAATTAATATGCCTTTCGAGTAAACTTTATCAAATACGTATTTTTCTAAGACCCATTAACAAAACATATAATAATAGTTCACATGGGGAATCAAGAATATAGACACCCCTAGAATTTCTATGGATAAAGTCCTTTATGAAAGTTGTGCATTTGCTCGTTTCATTTATTTCGTATGGATCATGCCAAAAAGAAAGAATGGATAGCCTTAACATACCTGAACTGATCCTCTAGACAATCCTTCTAACGCACGCCAATTGCGACGAAACACGTAACAATGAGATCGAAATAGGGAACAATTCGTATGAAATACCCGAAGCAATAACGTTGCTATGCAAAGATAATCTTGGCTGAAGCTTTTCCGTAAGAACTTAGCAGTAACGTTTGGTTTTTATTTGGAAAATGATATTTGATTAAACTCTTTTCTTAAGAGAATATAGATGACATTAGAAAGGATGGGGAATCTTGGATGACTCTCCTAGACAGAACGTTATTATTTTCTTGTTTTAAGAGAATTGAAGATAAATTGTGAATTTGGAAAGTCATGCTTAATTATTATGTGGGCCCCACATGTCTAGCTTGGTGTCACACTTCTTTCTCAAAGTGTGACACCTTGCAACTTTAATACTTAGTCATTACATGTAAATGGATAACTCGCACATTGGGGGAGGGGTGTAATCTTATCCCAAGATTATTAATTAACTAGGTAATGACCTGTTACCCGATAATTAACCAATTTTCTACGTAATTAAAAATTATCTCAAATTACTTAGAATATTACTCACTTAATACACATTATACACCTTACTATCATGGCCATGTGGTACCTTGTATGGTACTAGTCCATAAATACCAGGTATTTAGCTCGGCCCAAATTTTATCCCAACATGCCAAACTTGGACGAAAATTCCTTTTTTTTGACTTGCTTCCCCTCTCGCCTTCACGAATTTACTCATCACTTGTTTGAAATAGCTTAATCCTTATAATCTCTAAATAATCTTTTTTCCTTGGACTGATGTCAATTACTTTACGAGAAATTCAACGTACAATACTACAGGATATAACATCGTCGTAATTTAATACTACGAAGCGTAACATCATCGTAATGTAGTACTGCAAGGCATAACATCATCGTAATATAATACTGCGGGATGTAATATCGATGTAATATTGCGGGGAATAACATCATTCTCCCCTTTGGAATATTCGTCCTCGAATGTTGACTGATGCTCTTATCATTTTCATAACTTATAGCTCTTGTGAATACCTTAATACTCTCTTTGCTATTTAGGCAGTTGTTCTGTGAGTAAATCCAAAGGCCAGGGCATTCCCCCTGTAGGCCTCTTTCCCACGCTATGACTTGTGATCGAATTCCTTCCAATCTCGTAACTGTTGCTACCTTCCATCATGAAGCTTCTACGATACTGACCTTGTAAGTGTGCCTATGCGACCCTTCTCTCCTTTTCCTCCATCTTTTAGCCAATCCTGAAGTTCTTCGCTTGGTATTTTGTCGAACTTACGAATATTGCTATATCTTATTTTATAGACCTGGTTATTCATTCGTATGACTTTTTACTGCATCTACGTAGGTCATAATATACCATAACTCTTACCTCGATTTCTTGTTACTAAGGTCTGCTACCAAATTCCATGTTACTTTCATTACTTATCCCATACGTATAAATCTATGTCCTCTAATGTTTCCACATTACTGTTTATCTTAAGAATGATGGCCTAATCTCCTCTCAAATTTTATAATTTTTATCTATCGATTGTTGTTTCACCTTAATTTTGATCCATAATCCACCCCTGATAACTTAACCTTTTATGTAATACTGCCGCTAGGATTCACGTTTTATTGGGGAACATCTAAAATGATCACCTAGTGCGATATCATGCTTTCTTAACCGTATCTCACAGCAGCCCAATGTGATTCACTTGCGTGGGTATTTTAATCCTGACCAATTCATGAACTCATTACTTAATAGAAGGCCCAAACGTCATCCTTTATTTATCACAATTACACCCTTATTCTACTACCAGGGCAACATTCCATTTCTTCTAAATGCTATTAGTCTTAGACTCTTTTGAGTTCGTTTCGGCTATGTTGAGCTTTCAATAACTTATAGAAACCATCAGCTTCTTTGTTTTCACAGGCTTAGTTCCGAGGACTTATCCATTTTCGTCACCTTCTCACTTGCCTTCTTCTTATCCCTACTCTTGTCTTTCTAAAACCTTGTCGTTCTATTATACTTTAGCTTGCGATCGATTCCTTTATGATCTTCTGGAACATCGAGACATCACATCATCTCTAACTCTTCTTTTACTCTCTAATTAGACCTTTTAGTACTTAGAGACCATAGGCTGGAAGGTATGCCACTGACGATGCTGCTATCATTCCTGGATACCGAATCCCCGCTCTTCTAGCCTCTTATCCGCAGTATGGACTATTCATAGCCTTCTGCATTTGAGTATCTTGTATGTTGTTCACCTTTTCCTTACTTACCTTAAAATATTGCCTCGCATTCTTCTATATCTTTCATAACCTCCCTTCCACATAGGTATAATCCATAGCCATAACTTGAAGCTCTTATTATAACACTATGCATACACAATCCGGTGGGAGTTTTGTACTGACTTCTTATGAGGCCTGTACTTTTCCAACTGGCTTTATCGTAGGGCTATTATAGAATATGGTTGTTGTACATCTGATATGAAGAATGATCCTACTGAAATCTTCTATGGTTGTATGATTGTCAACATATATGTTGCATGGATAATACTCTGAACTTTTAAGTGCGTTCATAACGTACCAACTCTGGATCATTGATCGAATAATTCTTTCATTCCTTCTCAATTTTCTTTAAACGCAAGCCATTACCTTTCCTGGTCTTTCTTCCCCCTTGTTGGGTGCATACTTAGCTTATCTTAGCTCTCTCGCATGCCGGAATTTTCATACAACTCATATGATTTTTGAATATTTCTTTTGATTTTACTTCCTGTTCACTAGCCACGGTAGGTTCCTCTTTCTTATGGAGGATGTACAAATGTTGTTGCGAAACTATTATTACAAGACCATTTCCTCATTAGGTCACTGTGCTTAGGTTGAACCTTCTTCCTCATTTCCTCAGCTAGTCATTCACTGTAGTACTTAGGGAGGACCCTCTGACTTTTGTAAAGCTACGAGCTTATTACATTGTATACCCAATAAATTTTTTGATGTACTTCCTCGCCTACAATTATCCATAGTTACGTACCTCCACACCCTTGTGCTTGTAGGGTTGCTTCTGAACTGATATTTTACTATCTTCCCAATGGCACTCTCTTTTATTCCCGTAACATTCATAAGGTACCTATTTACTGTGAAAATGGTAATAACAATTAAATTTGTTGATGGGACTCTAAAAATACGTGATCTATTTTTATGCTAGTTGTTAAGCAGTTGATTCTATGTATGTGAGACTTAGAAGCAAAATAAGAGTTAATGATAGAGTGATAATCAAACCGATAGGCTGACAATCGAGGCCTCGAGATGGTCGATTTGGGGGCCTCGAGGTTGATTCCAGAGCTCGGTTGTGAACTATCGAGGGTAGTCGGGGTAGGGCTAACAGTTATAGATAAATCAACGAAGGCTCTTTACAGCCAATGATAAGCAATAAATGATGAACAATAATGAAGATAATAAATAATAGCGATAATATCAAAAGAGTATGTTAGAGAGTAAATGGGATGTTCTTATATATTTCGTGTGGAGCAACTGAAGCAACATGGGGTGTACAAAATTACAAGGATCCCCTTTATATAGGAGGGGAATTCCAACATAGTACAAAATATATTAATTACAAAGATAAAGGGATGGGACAACTATATGACACCATGATTCAGGGCTAGGGTACCACTAGGTTTTGTCAGTCCTGGCTGTCCCTTGGGAACTCCCTATTTATACCATAGCCATGATCAACATTATCCTAAGGTCGAGCGTCGACGAACCTAGAGAGAGCAAAACTTGACCATGACCTTGTAGCCTCGAGACTTCGAAATAGTCTACTGAGGTGCCTCGATGATGAGAAATTAGACCCCATGATTTCATCGTATACAGATAGTCCCCGTGTTTTTTAGAGAGGAGCGATAAGAAACGATCTTGACATCCGACTCTTCGGACTTCCCGTGATGACATCATACCGATGACACAAGCCTCCGTGATTACCGAAACGTCCCGTCATTTCGCTTCTCCAGGATAATTCAAAGCATTGCGGTTTCTCATTCTTCAAAGCCATAACGTCGTCACTGATTCAGCTCCCAAAGATGCATTAAATGTGTCTGTCGTTACGTCTTTCGAGGGTGATAATGGCGTCGGCGGTTACGTTGCCTCCTTTCCTATAAATGGGAGCCTCCTGGGATCAACCTTTCATCCAAGTATCTTCCCATATCTATTCATTCTTTCCTTCTCACTATCCTTATTCATTGTCGTTTACCATGTTTGAGGCCTATGGCCTCAAGATTGTATGGCGGTACTTCTATCAGTCATGCCATGGTCTATCTCCTGGACCTTCTTTGGTCGAACGAAATTACGTTATTTTGTTGTTGTTGTTGTTGTCATCGTTAGCTTGGGACGATGAAGCAGAGGGCCAATTTCTTTTGACCCAAGGAAATATTTGGACTCTACACCATTGCTCAAGAGGGAGCTCGGACTATACACCGATGTTCACCTCCCCCGATTACCCGGTGCGGTGCCTCACTCCCTTTGTTTTCCATGGAGTGAGGTGGTACTATCTACTAACTGTTGCATCCCACACCGGGGCAACTTCCTAAGAAGTGGCTTTGCAATAGTAGCCTGGCGAAATCCATACTAGCCAGATTTTTCACCCAGCCACTTCTTCGTTCCTTCCTGCCCCTTCCACGTCACTTTGCTCTTCTCCATCACTTTCCTCTTCATCGTCTCCCCTTTTGAATATTCCATTCTGGAGGATCGAGATAAGACTCCATAGGGAATTGTGCTTGGAAGATATTATCTTTGAGGATGTACGCCCGAGGAGATGATGCCCGAAGATATTGTTGTCGAGGATGCACCTTTGAGAGTAGGCTAGGATCTTAGGCTTTTACTATATGTACACCTTCTTGCTTCTTTGTTCTGTGTAAGGACCCCTCGTGGGCTTTTGTAATCATATTTAAGGACCCCTCGTGGGCTTTTGTAATCAAACCTTTGTGGAAACGAAGATGTTTCTTCAATTTTGTCTTCGATGCTTGCTGTATTCCCCTTTTGTTTATGTTTGTGGAGATTCTGAATGCATGACTCTATCGGTTGGCGCCCTCAGATGTGAATTTTTTTCCTGATTTTTGATTGATTAGTACAATCTCCTGCGGAACCCTTCGTTGTTCCTTAGATCGAGCCTGGATTGAACCGATAAACTCCGATTATTGGGACCCTTATTTTGAGTTGTATGAGAGTAACTCTTCGGACCTTGAAACCATGATTTATCACCTAGGATCCGCGGTAACCTTTGAGGGGAAGTTTGTTCGGAGGCCCGTGGTTTAGGGACTGCATTTGAGCTTTCAAGGGTAGTCCCCGAGTGGACGTTCGTTCAAATCCGGACCACCTGGAAACTTGCTTTGAATTTAGTGTAGATAGCCTTAAGGCGTTGTAGATAGATCCTGAAAGAGGGTTTGTCCGATCTCATATGGTACCCCAGGGTCGAGCCCATACGGGTGGAGATTAAGTGCTTATTTCCTTAGAGCCTAACTTTTTTTTGATGGAGATCCTCAAGGTCGGGTACCACCTCGGGACTGGCGATGATGTCGTTAGCCTTTTAGAGCCTAACTTCTCTCTGATGAAGGTCCTCGAGGTCAGATATCACCTCGGGACTAGCGAAGGTATTTTTGGCTTCCTAAAGCCTAACTTCTCTTTGATGAAGGTCCTCGAGGTCGGGTACTACCTCGGGACTGGCGATAATGTTATTGGCTTCCTAGAGCCTGACTTCTCTCTTATGAAGGTCCTCGAGGTTGGGGTACCACCTCGGGGCTGGCGATAATGTTATTGGCTTCGTAGATACTAACTTCTCTTTGCTGGAGGTCCTCGAGGTCGGGTACCATCTCGTGACTGGCGGTGATGCCGTTGTTTTTTTAGGCAAGTGGAATGTTACCATTTTTTCCATATATAATAGGGTTGTTTCTGCTCTTTCGTAGATCCCACCATTTTAAGTAGTTACCCTTATTTTTATGCATTACGTCTTCCATTACTTCAGTACTAACATATTTGCGCAGATTCCTGCTTTAGTTCTCTAACTTTGCCATAGCTATGGCTGCTACGTCGGGGCCTGTCCGATAGGGAGGAGAGAGCTCCACCTCCACCATTAAGGACCAATAAGAGTACACCTTGGAGACTACTTCTTTGATAGGAGAAGAGCATCTTGAGTTAGTGAGAAAAGACTGCGGATGAGGGGAGAAAGTGGTGTTACAGATATTTTTCTGGATGAGGGAATCACGGATCGTGTTGATGGATTTTTAAATGTGTACACGTATCCTTTCATATTGGGCCCCCTTGATAGTGTTGCGCTTGACTTCTTTCTAAAGTATCGGGTTACCTTGGCGTATATCAACCCGTCATTTTGGCAAACAGGGCTGATGATGAAATTTTTCACGAAGAAGGCGGGGCTTGAACTCACGCTCAGTCATCTTCTTAGGCTGTACCGGGCCTTTTACCACCGAGGTATGTTAACCTTACGATGTCGATCGACCACGCCCTTCGTCGTTGATGATGAGGAAGATGGAGATCGGGAGTGGGTGAGTCGCTTCGTTCGAGTACGGACCGCTAATATTATCCCTGTGGAGATTATGCCATTCCCTGAGGAATGGAACTATACATGTAAGTGGTGCATTTCGTGCCTTCCCAGATTTACCTATGGCAAAAACTGGTTTCGTAACCGTGCCCTCTTTTCTTTTTCTACAGCGGTTTCATGGGCGCCGGGTGACGTTCTTGGTTTGTTGGATTGGGTTCGAAAGTTGGCGACCCACTCGACCTGTGATGAGCGCAAGTGGAGAACTTTGTCCCGGGCAGATGGGAAGCAAAACATCATGGTGAGTGTTGTGCTATTCTTTCCTCTCCCTTTCTTTATTTGGAGAGGCATTTTCCCTTTATGCGTATTAAACCTGCTGTTATAGGCATCAGAGAGCCTTTCGAGGCTATGTCGTGCTCCTCTGGAGAGGGGGAAGGGTTGCTAGCACCCGGGCTAAAGAATGACAACAATAAGCGAGAGATGCTTTTACAAAGCGATGGCGCCCAAAGCAAGGCAAAACGGAACCGGGGCTTCGGAGCGAAAGTATCGTCCGAGCGTACCGCGTCCGTGGTTCCTAGTTTTGGAGAGAGGGTTTCTCCATTGTTGTTGCCTTCTTTTTCTGTCGAAAATACTTCGGGAGATACTAGAAACCCGGGGTCGCATATACCGAGCGACCGTGCCTCAACTAGAGTCGACTCTTCAGAGCAGAGGGAACTGTGGCAGGTGTGCGCCACCCTTCAAGGAAGCCCGACAGCTTCACTTTGTGGTGAGTTTTGGCACAGGCCTTTTGAGCTTTGTGCCTTCCCTTCCTTATTGGGTTTCCTTTTACAGGCCTTCGACAAGCTTAAGTCCGGGCTGCTTCGTCATGAAACCAGGCTACGGAAAACTCTGGATGAGGAGAGATCCCTTAGGCTCCTTTGTGATGAAAAGGAGGTCGAGTTGGTATACGTGCGGTATGAGGTGGATCGGAGATTGAATTATGAGATCTACTTGAAGGAGCAGGTAATTTTTTGTTCCGGGTGAGCGTGCATTCCACCTTCTATATTTCGAGGCTAATGCTTCATTTATTTCAGTTGCAAAAAAAGATGGAGGCCCTGGAGCGCCTTCAAGATGAAGCTGGTTGGGCTAGGCGTGAGCATAATGAGCTAAAATCTCGGGCGGAGGTTCAGACTTCAGAGGAGAAGGGTGCCTTGGCTAAAGTTCCTGCCTTCGAGGTTCAACTCTGCTTAGCTCGCGACAATGCTTTAGTTCAAATGGATATGATCACGAAGCTCGAATTTGAGCTTTCGAAAGTCAGGGTTGAGATCGTTGATGCCCGGGTTGGAGCCATACTGAGCCGAACTAAGGCTGAACATGAGATGGCAATTTATTTAAAGGACACTACCGATGCTCAAGCTGAGTTGAGAAGGATCCTCGATCGCGAAGAGAGGATCGAAGAATATGCTCGTTGGAAGTCTCAAAGGAAGACACTCAAGGAGATCCGTACTGGGGTTTTTATTCTCTCGAAAGAGTTGGCGCGAGCGAGGGCGGATGCTCGGTTATTTCTGTCCGACACCGAGGAAAGCAAAGATGAGGTAGGCAGGTCGTAGCTCCCAGGGGGAGGGCGTATATTTTTCCATTTTGTATATAGCATTTTCAACGCATGTTTGTAGATGGAGGTTGTGCTTTTTCACATATGTGTATAAAAGAAAACCTTGTGGTTTCACTTCTCTTGTACCCCTTTCTGTCTCGAATTTGGCCAGGTGAACTGGTTTCGGAGTTGGTGGGAATCCTTAGATTCATGATATGGCCCTGAGGCTCATTAGGCTGGCCCGTAGGCTCTTACGCGCTTGGTCAATGCGACCTTTAGTATAAGCTGGCGTTTGAGCTCTTATGCTTTTGTTCAACTGTTTTGGGTTTAGTCTCTGAATTGGGTTACGACTCGAGCTCATTCGACCCTCAAGTTTTATATTTGTGCGGGCTGACGACAATGGCTTTTACGCCTTTGATCGAAGCGATCTTTTATGGCCCTGAGGCTCATTTGGCTGGCGACAATGGCTCTTACGCTTTGCCCCTTGGCGTATTTAGTTAACTATTTTGGGTTCAGTCTCCGAATCAGGTTACGACTCGAGCTCCTTTGACCCTCAAGTTTTGTATTTGTGCGGGCTGGCGACAATAGCTCTTATGCCTTGGGCCAACGCTGCCTTTTATATATGTGGGCTGGCGACAATGGCTCTTACACCTTAGGTCGAATCGACCTTTTATGTGGGCTTTATTTTTTCCTTGATAAGGATTTTTTGAAATAGGTTTGCCTGACTCTTCGACGGCTTAATAAAAAGCCTCGATTGTGAGTCGTTATATGGCAATGATCGAGCACCTCGGGAGGTTTGGCTCAGAGGCTGAGTATTTCGAAGCCGATGTTTAGGAGCTGACATGGTCAAAGCTCTTTTACCTGTATCGAGGGTAGCATGTTTTAACCGGCTCTTTTCGAAGTAGATTCGAAGTAATTGAAGGACTGTGATTTTGTAGCAACGGTCGGGCGTCCCCGACTCGAGTTAGTTTGGCTGGTACAGCCTTGTGACCGGAGTCATTTATGTTCGGCCGGAGCCTTTGAGTCCCGAGTGAGGTAGTTTCGGCATCTATATCAAGGGTATGCCTTTTAGGGGTCTTACAAATTCGATATATAGCCGAAACTTTGAGATCAAGTTTATGCCTTTAGTAAGGTCTTACAATTTTTAGATACTTGGTACAAGTATTGTTTATGCCTTGCTTGAGGTCTTACAAATATTGCCACTTGGTACAAGTGTGGTTCATGCCTTGCTTGAGGTCTTACGGATATAGTTGTTGCTTTATGTAGGTCTTACGAGACTGAGTCTATCCGCTCGGGGTCTTATGGACTCGGGTTTTTTAATGAATGGCGTTTGGCGACAATCCCCGAGTCATCTAGGGTATCTTGGCTCTGAAGCCATTACTTGCAAACTTTGTATTGCCTCATTGAGGGCTTACGATTTCGGAGATCCCGACCCTGAAATCGCACGTTTTTTGATATTTTGATGCCAATCCCGAGTATTCGAGGCACTTTCGGCCTTGGAGAACTTTCGACCTTGGAGTCCCGACCCGGAGGTCATTCAGGTGTTGAATTATTGACGCCAGTCCCTGAGTGTTCGGGACATTTTCGGCGGAGAAGTTGTTTTTGTAAAGGTGTCGAGCTTCCTTTGGAGTGTGATATACTTTGATAAAAGACATTCTTCAATTATTTCGTACAAGTATACATGCTTTCGCCGTTGGGAGCCCGGCTATATGGACACAGTTCGTTCGACCGTTTGGCATGGTACATCATTTTCCTACTGGGACCCCGTTTGGCGTTTCTTGGATTTTCTGAGTGGATGGCCTCCCTAGGGGGATACCCTCCCGTATTTGAAGTTGATTGCAAAAGAAGCCTAGAATAATTGTCGAGTCTTCCTTAGGTAGCATGTGGATGTTGCCTCATTAAAACCTTGCCGGTAAAACCCTTTTCGGGGAAAAAAACTCGGTCGAAGGAAAAGAGTGCAACGGATGCTTTAAAATCTTAAGGTCTTCGGGTTGGGTTAGCGCTTTGACTACTTCGTCCAGGCACCTGCATAAGGGTCAGTGTGAAATATAAAATGAAAAGGGAGATGATTATACCTTAGCGCGGGATGTCCCGGCGATATTTTTGAGGTCTGATATGTCTTTGTCACTTGTAATGAGGACGTGGTACGGTCCTCTACTATGTTTAATTGGGTTAACCGGAGATGTAGTTTGATTACCCTTTAGCTCTTTCATGAGTGGAGGTATTGGTAGTGCCACATCGTGCACCGTGAACATTTCCCTCGACGCATGTTGTTCCCCATAGACGGTTTTGATCCCATCCTTTGTCTGGAATTTCATTATTTGGTGGAGGGTGGATGGTACTGCTCTCATGCAGTGTATCCACGGCCGTCCGAACAAGGCGTTGTACTTCATGTCTCATTCGATGACATGGAATTTGACATTTTGGGTCGTGCCAGCCACGCTGACTGGGAGGGTAATTTCTCCTTTCGTTGTTTCACTCCCCGTGTTGAATCCGTTGAGGACTCGAGTGGCGGGCACGATTTGGGCAAGCAGTTCGAGCTGCTCTATTACCCTCGACCTAATAATGTTGGCCGAGCTACCTGGGTCCATGAGTACACGTTTTATTTGAAATGTATTCACGAGGAAAGAGATTCCCAGTGCATCGTTATGAGGTTGAGACAAGGTCTCAGTGTTATCTTCGATGAACGTGAGGGAATCCTCGGGTATGTACCCCCATATTCGCTTTTCTCTGGTGATGAATATTTTCGTCCTTCTCAATATGGGTTTCTATGGGGGCATCAATGCCTCCCAAGATCATATGGATGACATGCTGTGGCTAATTTGTTTCGTTCTTCCTAGTCGCCTCTCTTTCTCGGAACTGATTTTTGGCTCGGTCATTGAGGAATTCCCGGAGGTGACCTTTGTTAAGTAGTCGGGCTACCTCTTCTCGGAGTTGGTGGCAATCCTCGGTCCTATGGCCGTGTGTGTTGTGAAACTCACACACTAAGTTATGATTCCTTTGCGAAGGATCTGATTGTACAGGCTTGGGACATCTGGCGTCTGTAATTTTACTAATGGAGAATAAGATGTCCGATACATCGACATTGAAGTTGTATTCTGATAAGCGTCGTTGGCCCTGCATTTCCATCGAATCCGGATCTGTTGATGAGTCCCCGAGGATTCTGTCCTCGGTTTATCAGTTCGATCATTGCGAGGTGGGTTGCGCCTCTGGGCGTTCCTTCTGTCTTCATTGTATGGCTGATATCTTTCTTTATTTGTCTTTGGCTCCTTCGCCAGAAGCCTACTTGGGTATAGTGAGCCCGAGGGGGCTCGCAACTGGTCATCTTCGACCCTGATTTTCGACTGGTACCGATTATGGACGTCCGATCAGGTCACTGCAGGATATTCGACCAGGTTCTCTTTCAGCTGCTTCAAAGCCACCGAGCTTCGCTCATTCAGACCTTGAGTGAAGGCATGCACCGCCTAGTCGTCAGATACTAGCGGTAGTTCCATTCATTCCACTTGGAAGCGAGATACGAACTCTCGCAGTATTTCGTTCTCCCTTTGCTTGATCTTGAACACGTCTGATTTCCTTGTTGCTACTTTGATGGCACCGGCATGTGCCTTTATGAAGGAGTCTGCCAGCACGGAAAATGAGTTTATGGAGTTAGGAGCTATATTGTGATACCACATCATGGCCCCCTTCGAGAGCGTTTCCCCGAACTTCTTTAGTAAGACGGACTCGATCTCATCGTCCTTTATGTCATTGCCTTTCACTGCGCAAATGTAAGCAGTAACATGCTCATTGGGGTCTGAGGTCCCGTTGTATTTTGGGATTTCTGGCATTCTGAACTTCTTTGGAATGGATTTCGGGGCTGCTTCCTCTGGGAACGACCTTTGCACGAACTTCTTCGAATCCACACCTTTCAGGACGGGGGGAGCGCCCAGAATTTGGTCAACCCTGGAGTTGTAGGTATCGACCTTCTTGTGGTTGGCTTCTATCATTTTCTCGCCCGATTTGATCCTTCTAGTGAGGTCCTCGAGCATTTTTACGATGACGGGATCGACCATCGACCCGTTATTGCTCGATCTCTCCGGTACCTGTTCGGCTGGGAGAGCTGTACCCGGTGCTGCCATGCTAGGAGTTTTCTGGTGACTTTGTAGCTGAGCAATAGCAAACTATTGTGCCTGTAACATTTCAAAAATGACGTGAAGGCTAACCTCTCGTTCTTCCCTAGTTGTGGTCTTCTGAGCTTCTTGTTGATCTCCTTGGTGCACAATCCTATGCGAGCAGATATTGACCTGTTGGGCGTCGCATGAGACTGCGTCCACAGAGACTGGTTCCGGTGCATTCCTAGGGTTTCATGGTGGCACTCCAACAACCGGAATACTCACACTGTTTTCTCTGTGGTCCTCAAGATTGTTGTTTTCACCTCCATTCACCGAGTTAGACATTTCGACCTGAAATCAAAGATCTTGGACAAGAAAAAGCGTGAAAGATAACTTGTGTTATGTAGTAAAATCAGCAAGAAAATAATCACTATTATTTTTAGCCCCACGATGGGCGCCAAACTGTTTACCATAAAAATGGTAATAACAACTAAATTTGTTGATGGGACTCTAAAAATACGTGATCTATTTTTATGCTAGTTGTTAGGCAGTTGATGTTGTGTGTGTGAGACTTAGAAATGAAATAAGAGTTAAGGATAAAGTGATAATCAAACCGATAGGCTGACAATCGGGGCCTCGAGATGGTCGATTCAGGGGCCTCGAGGTCGATTCCAGAGCTCGACTGTGAACTACCGAGGGTAATCGGGGTAGGGCTAACAGTTATAGATAAATCAACGAAGGTTCTTTACAGCCAATGATAAGCAATAAATGATGAACAATAATGAAGATAATAAATGAAAGCGATAATATCAAAAGAGTATGTTAGAGAGTAAATGAGATGTTCTTGTATATTTCGTGTGGAGCAACTGAAGCAACATGGGGTGTACAAAATGACAAGGATCTCCTTTATATAGGAGAGGAATTCCAACATAGTACAAAATATATTAATTACAAAGATAAAGGGATGAGACAACTATATAACACCCTAATTTAGGGCTAGGGTACCACTAGGCTTTGTCAGTCCTGGCCGTCCTTTGGGACCTCCCTATTTATACCATAGGCGTGATCAACATTATCCTAAGATCGGGCGTCGACGAACCTCGAGAGAGCAAAACTCGACCATGACCTTGTAGCCTCGAGACTTCGAAATGGTCTATTGAGGTGCCTCGATGATGAGAAATTGGACCCCCTGATTTCATCGTATACAGTACCTTCAACTACCCCGACTCCTATTTGAATATATCTCAAGTATTATAATGACATTACATCGAGACTGAATTCTCCATGTTGTGATTTACTATATTTATCTTGCATAATCTGCTGATTTGTCTGTAAATTCTTGTCTAGCCATGAATAGGCTCTTCTTGAATCAACTACTAATTACTCGTTGGCCCATTCTTATATCCATATTCTGCGTAATCTTTGTTGGGTTATTTCCTTGTCTTAACTTACCTTATGTACCGGCTCCTTATATATCAATAACCTTCTAGGCAGGAACCCTTACTTCATTTTTTGACGTTGTGCTTACATAACGTTCTGGAATCATAGCATATTTGTATGATTTGGATAAGTGCATTCTCATTCCTTTCTCATTTTTATCACACTCTTCCTTTACCATTCCATAGTTACTAGAACACCTTAATTCTGTCTTAATGTCACATTACTCCATATTTCCCCCTTTAGGGGAGTACTAACATTTAGTGCAATGATGATCTACGTATAGATGTTTTACCTTTTCATCTCTGGCGTCTTTTCACATCGTCGATGGCCCTTACTCGCCTTGCGATAATCGTTCTGTACCAAGGATAACAAAATTCCTTACTCGCAAGGGTGACACTTAATGTAACTGGTACATACAGTCCCTTAAGCTTAACTTTGCTCACATTGCTTGTCTTAGGGAAGCGTCTTTCTGAATGACCATTCTCTAAATTTCTCCTGAATCTTCTTCTATTGTCTATTCTACGATCACAGGAACGAAATCTGAAATTCTCATGATGCTGACTATTATCAAATCACTTAGTCCCTAATTCATGTTTAATTTATCTTGTTCACCAATCCATACTGGTTTCTATTACTCTAGGGTCTAACTTTTCCTTCTGTTAATCACGTTAGAGTCGCGAACTTATTTCTCGAAATGAGGATATGACTTTATGGCCTATACTCTTTTGTTATCTCAAGGCCTGTCACCTCTCGTCTTTTCCTTCAATTGACTGTAGACTCTGTAATACTGTGATCTTTTCAATCTATCGTTGTTATCCATGTATCATATCTTACTCATAATGTTTTACTAGCTCTTTTTTTATTTCCCGTTAACATTTATGTCAATCACTTTATTCTGAAAACTCGAACAAGACAATTTTTTTTTGCCTTTAGCTCCCCTTGCTCCATCCAGTGGCTCTTGGGGTTGCTTAACGTTCTCGCTCTACTAGGGAAGCAAGCCACACTAAGGTAATATTTATCCCTTCCAGACTTTCCGTGCCTATCTTCTAATTTTTTTTCCATGCTAATATCCATATCTAATTGTAATATTCTAGAGTGCACCATCTGGGTGCCTCACAAAGAGATCTATTAACACCTTTGTAATATCCTTCGGAAATGTCAACTAACATAAACAATCCATTTACCACTTTGGGTTACCCTAATCCCAGCCGGATCCTAATATCCTGTCCTTTTCTTAAACTACACATGTTAGCCCCCAATAAGGTATAACTGAGATGGGTGTGGCCAATTCTACATAAATCTATTACTGTTGAAGGTAAGTCACAATGCTTATACTTTCCTGCCGGAGTTGAAAATACCGATAATCTTTATTAACTGGATACCTAGTACCCTTCTCTTATTGCTCCTTTTACTTGTTGAAGCTTGTATCTATCTTCCGAATCTCTTATTGCCTTTCACCATAGAGGTGGATAGATATTCTTTTCTTAAGGCTGCTTATCAAGAAGCTTACACGTAAGGTACACACATGTTCTGATGAAGACCTCACATTTATCCATCATAGGAATGATGCAAACTCGAGTTCCTCTAACTCAACTCTTCCATAACTATATCTCTTACCAACCGTCTTTTTGGATGTACGCATCGTTGTATTACGAATAAGATAGAATTTAGGAAATTGAGTTCTTACAACTGAGCTCTACCACACGATCTAGAGTAAGAAGAAAGAGTGACAGTCCTAAATGCCCTATAGCCTCCTGCTTATAAGTGTGGTCCACGACACACCCATAAACAAGACTCTACTAGACACTGTTTGTAGACTCCCCAGGACAGAACTGCTCTGATACCACTTTTGTCACAACCCAACCAATGGGCTGCGACTGGCACCCGGTACCTTACTCAACCGAGTACCTACATAACGTATCTTTTCATGTCATACTATCATAGATAACTGAGCCGAAAGGTTGCCTTGAGATAAGTAGAATTCAACATGTGATACCAACTTATACACAAGACATACGGGCCTATAAGACCAAAAGAGCCACTCATACACTGAATATAGGCCGACAAGGCCATACAATCTTTTACGTACATGACATCTGTCTACAAACCTCTAAGAATACATAATTTTCATAAAGATCGGGACAGATTCCCGCCATACCAAACAATACACGTCTAAATCATACTAACCAAACAAACAACTCCGAAGCAAATGGAGCGAACTAACATCTTCCGTTGAGCTGATGGCCTACTTGGAGGGCTTTTGACCTGTCTATCGGGACCTGTGAGCATGAAACGCAGCGTCCCCAGGAAAAAAGGATGTTAGTACGAATAATGTACCGAGTATGTAAGGCACATAAATAAGTACATAACAGACATGAAAGAAATATAGAGTAAATGATTCGACCTGTAAGTCTGGATAGCTCTGTAAATCATGAAATGCTTATAATGTCATGCATATGTGTATGAATATCATGTTGTGCGTAGGTACATGTGTTCATAGCATCATCAAGCCTCTGAGAGCATCCCATCATATTATCTCAGCCACTGTGGGCAAATTATCAACGTATACCAGTTGATTAGGTGGTGGTGCGTATATAACTCCGTAACCTTTTCCCATATCCCATATACATATAATATACATATTTACGCGTATATAACTCCATCTGGTCATGGGTCAATGTACATGTATAAATGCATGAGATGCATAAGAAATACGTTAATAAGATTTTCTCGTATTGCCATAAAATCAATATGCCTTTCGGGTAAACTTTATCAAATACGTATTTTTCCGAGACCCATGAACAGAAGATATAATAATAATTCACATGGGGAATCAAGAATATAGACACCCCTAGGATTTCTATGGATAAAGTTATTTACGAAAGTTGTGCATTTGCTCGTTTCATTTATTTTATATGGATCATGCCAAAAAGAAAGAATGGATAGCCTTAACATACCTGAGTCGATCCTCTAGACAATCCTTCTAACGCACGCCAATTGCGACGAAACACGTAATAACGAGATCGAAATAGGGAACAATTCGTACGAAATACCCGAAGCAATAACGTTGATATGCAAAGATAATCTTGGCTGAAGCTTTTACGTAAGAATTTAGCAGTAACGTTTGGTTTTTGGAAAATGATATTTGATTAAACTCTTTTCTTAAGAGAATAGAGATGACATTAGAAAGGATGGAGAATCTTGGATGACTCTCCTAGACAGAATGTTATTATTTTTTTGTTTTAAGAGAATTGAAGATAAATTGTGAATTTGTCATGCTTAATTATTATGTGGGCCCCACATGTCTAGCTTGGTGTCACACTTCTTTCTCAAAGTGTGACACCTTGCAACTTTAATACTTAGTCATTACATGTAAATAAATAAATGCCACATTGAGGGAGGGGTTTAATCTTATCCCAAGATTATTAATTAACTAGGTAATGACTTGTTACCCGATAATTAATTAATTTTCTATGTAATTAAAAATTATCTCAAATTACTTAGAATACTACTTATTTTTAATACACATTATACACCTTACTATCATGGCCATGTGGTACTAGTCCATAAATATCAGGTATTTTAGCGCGGCCCGAATTTTATCCCAACATGCCAAACTTGGACGAAAATTTCTTTTCTTTGACTTGCTTCCCCTCTCACCTTCACGAATTTACTCATCACTTGTTTGAATAGCCTAATCCTTATAATCTCCAAATAATATTTTTTCCTTGGACTGATGTCAATTACCTTATGGCAAATTCAACGTACAATACTACATGGTACAACATCGTCGTAATTTAATACTGCAAAGCGTAACATCATCGTAATGTAGTACTGCAAGGCATAACATCATCGTAATATAATATTGCGCGACGTAATATCGATGTAATATTGCGGCGCGTCACACCATAGTCCTAAGTAAACATGCATGGGGATCTCCAGGAATACCGATCCGTACTCCCAAAGTAAATACACAGCAGTCTCAAGAAAAATCTTACAATTCTATTCAAGTTCGTATCAGAAAAAAAAGAATATTTCTACCCTAAACATGTTACACAAAAATCCAAGTAAGTAGTTTAAGTAGGTAAGACAGTTAAGTCACATAAACATGTTTTCCCAAGCTAAACAGAAGGTTTCACATACTAGTATTGTTCAATTAAATGAGAAACATAGATAAGTATTTAATGAAAATGTGGTTTTTCAACAATTAGCACGTGTACGCATTCGTCACCTCACGTACATGGCATTCATATAACAACAGTACCAAAATCCTATGGGAGTCCCCCCACAAGTTTAGGCAAGCCACTTACCTCGAACCAGCTCAAAAATCAATCAGAAATCATGCTCTTGCCACAAGTATCCAACTCCGAGTGGCCCACATCTAATCAAATAAATTTCATAATGTAAATATAACTAAATATAACTACAAACAACGAGTTTAGCTAAAGGAATCGAAGCTAAGGCAAGAAAATAGAAAAACACCCAAAAATCCTCGCCTGGACCACGTCTCGGAATCGGGTAAAAGTCACAAATTATGAACACACATTCACTCATGAGTCTAACCATACCAGAATCACTCAAATCCGATACCAAAACCCAAAATTCGGCCTAAGAACTTTTCTTAATTTTCCCCAAATTGCTCACCCTAAATCCGAAATTAGATGATGAATTCATGTTTAGATTAATGGGATATAATCAAAAAGGAGTTAGGAATCATTACCCACAAACTTCCTCCGAAAATATCTCCAAATTTCACTTCCTACCGAGCTCTCAATCCAATTTTTGAGTTATGAACTCAAACCCTTGAAATTTCATATTTCTACCTAGCGATTACTGCACCTGCGGTCATGGGGACGCACCAGCGGTCCCGCACCTGCGCAAAAAACATTGCAGGTGCGAAAATAACGTATCTGGGTTGGGGCCGCATCTGCGGTCACTGGGCCGAATTTGCGGTTTCACATCTTCAGTTACCCAGCCGCATCTGCGGTCCCTGAAGCACAAGACCAAATCTCGCTTCTGCGGTACACTCAACCGTTTCTACGGCACCGCACCTGTGGTCCAAGATCCGCAAGTGCGAAAACAGCAGGTTCAACAACTTCAGTATTTGCCTAAGTCCAAATTCAAATCTGTTAAGCATCCGAAACTCACCCGAGGCCCCAGGGACCTCAACCAAACATACCAACCAATCCTAAGACATCATACGGACTCAATAAAACCCTCAAATCACATCGAACAACGGTAACACCACGAATCACCCTCCAATTCAAGCCTAATGAACTTGAAATCTCAAGAATTCTACAATCGATGCCGAAACCAACCAAACCATGTCCGATTGACCCCAAATTTTGCACACAAGTCACATTTAACACTACGGACTATTCCAGCTTTCAGAATCGGATTCCGACCCCGATATCAAAATTTCACTACCGATCCGGAAGCTTCAAAAATTTAACTTTCGGCATTTCAAGCCTAAATAAGCTACGGACCTCCAAAACACAATCCGAACACGCCCCTAAGCCCGAAATCACCCAATGGAGCTAACGGAATCAACAGAATTTCATTCCGAAGTCGTCTTCACACTATTCCAACTACAATCCAAATTCTAAAACTTAAGCTCTCATTTAGGGACTAAGTGTCCCAAAACACTCCAAAACTTAAAACAAATCTTTCCGACAAATCAAAAAAGCGGAAACCAACATGGAAAAAGCAGTTAATAGTGCATCAGGGCATTAATTCTCAAAACGACTGACCGAGTCGTTACATAAACCTATAAATCTGCCCCTGATATCAAGTTGTGACTTCCTACTCTCCTATTAACAATATGAAAAGGAGATTATTTAGTATTTGAAAAAAGCTAAATAATCAAGTTGTGTAGACAGATGGGTCCATTGATATTAACAACAACAATAACGACCCAATGTATTCTCACAAGTGTGGTCTGGGAAGGGTAGGGTGTACGCAGCCTTACCCCTATCTTGGACAGGTAGACATGTTGTTTCTGATAGACCTTCGGCTAAAGAAAAAATAAAAAAAAATACTGATAGCAAGTAATAACTAGGGGTGTTCAAAACCGAACCGAAACCGAAGCTTAATGGCCTATTGGTATCGGGTTAACGGTTAATGGACGGGGAACAGATTAAATTTTTTTTATTAACGACTTATCGATTTGGGGGAAGATTATTCAATTTTCTTAACGGATAATCCGTTAACCCGTTAAGTATGTATATATATATATATATATATATATAATACATAGTGATTCTTCTGCCAAATTCAGTCTCTTTGATAGTCCTAGATTAAAGTCTAGAGCTATGAACTAATCATCATAACTCATTGGTGACATTCATAATCCCCATACTTCGGTATAACTTCCGGTGTATTTGCTTATTTTCTATTAAGTCTAACTGGATTTTATATTAAAATACACAACAATGGAAATATATAGTAGTGCTAACTTCTGAAGTAAGCATATGAGGCTACTATAACTTGTCTTTCATGTACTGCATTTTCTAGGATTAAATTAGAATCTATATGTGTCTCTAAGACTCTAATGGTGATGTATACAACACAATAAAATACTCATCTCTCTATTCTAGGCGTTAACAGTGGGCATATGTTAGGCGTTAACAATAGGCGTTAATGTAGTCTGCTTTGAGATGCAATGCACTCAATATAGATTAATGCACGCAATATAGATTGAATTAGGTCGATAAACCGTCCGATAACCGCCCAATAAGAGCTAAACCGATACCAATCCGCACGATCTTATCGAATGGCTAGCGGATTAATACATTTAAAAGCCGGTAACCAATAAGCCAAACCGTTAAGAGTAAATAACCGCCCAATCCGCCCGATAAGCAGCCCTAGTAATAACAGTACAAGATACTTAGCTAGCTTTTGGCCATAGATCTCAAATTTGTTTTGAAAAATTTGATTTGGGTGAAGTTTGGTTTGAAGATGAAAATGTGTTTGGACATCAGTTTTCAAAACATATTTCACTTTTTTTTTTTTGAAAAAAACATGAAACATGACTTATACCACAAGTTCTAAAAACTATCATAAATACCCAACAATACCTTCATCAATAACATTCATTATATTATCGCAAACCATAGTCCTGAACATAAATAAATTTGGTACAAAATTATCATTTTTATATTAAACTACATAATACACTGTCAGATGACCGAGTGACGAAACAATATTGTTACAAAATAATAAATGGTGGGCTCTTTTAAGAAATACAAAAGTATGAGGAAATTTTTATATAATGTAATAGTAATATTTTGGACCAAAACCAGCTCTTGAGTTGGTTTTAGGATTTAGGTTTTTGAAATTTGCCAAAACATTTGATAAAATTTATGAACAAACATGTATTTATCAAAAAAAAAAATCTCAAATATAATTTGACAAAATTTATGACCAAACGGATCCTTAGAAAACTAAGACTAAGATACCAGGACACCAAGACGGGTCCATTGATATTATTGAACATAAAATATCCAACTGAATTCTCATATCAAAGTTGTCATTTGCTTACATAGGAAAAAGTATTATTTCAATATTGAAAAAAAAGCTATTAGAGACGTTACATAAATGTGACATCGTTATCAAGTGAAAATTAAAATATCCAATTCAAGATTCTCGAATGAAGAAACTAGGTTTTCAACATAAATTTTAGCCCCCAGTAATTTGTTAGATCATACCAGCTACTTCATTTGATTAATTGGACGTATATAAATATTTAAATAGAAAGTTAAGGTATTTGACCAAATTAAATTTTTAAAAGAATTACGTATTTCGTAATAACAACAACAACAAACTCAGTAGTTTTTCACAAGTGGTCCGGGAGAGTAAGATATATGCAACCTTACCCTATTCCTGAAAGGGCAGAGAAGCGGTTTCCGATAGACTCTCGGCTAGAGAACGACTGAAAAAGAAAAGGTAATTACAACGAGTAGTAATAACAACAAGATAAAAAAAGATCGGATCTAAGAATGTAGTTAAACTCTAAATAGTAATAACAATCTATGAACACAAAGATATATACTAACACTAATGCTAGCGAACTGAGTAAGATAAAGAAAAACGTTTGACTACCTACGAATCTTCTACGCTAATCTTTGACCTCTACGCCCTAATCAGTAGCAATAGCATGAACTATTTTTTTGGTGTAGAGAGAAGATAAAATTTGGTGTAATAGTAATATTTATCAAATGAATCTTTATATGTCTTCTTGCATTTGAAATTTATATAATACTTTTTAGAAAGATCGCTATCTTGTTGTCTTAAATGTACCTCTCGAAATTTTTTTGATACCAACAATGCACAAATAAGCAATTTTTTTTTCCTCCATAGTTGTCCCGTAATCTCCTTTTATAAAGACAAGAATATTTTTTTTTGAAATTTGTAATTTTGAATCTACTATGATATTTTTGTTGTTATAAATATATGTCATTAAAGATAAAAAGTAAAATTTATTATCTACAGAAAAACACTGTCTTTTTTCCGAATAATTAACAAGTTGTTTGGATGGTTGTTACCTATTGTATTGTATAATATTATTTAAATACAATGTTTGTTTTGATTGCTGTTTAAATTTTATTGTATTGTATTGTTAAATTCGCCGTTACGTAACAACAAAAAATGCCACTTTATATAATGATCAATTTGGTGTGATCGTGTCATTATCTTCATAGGCGGAGCCAGAATTTTAAACTTATAGGTTCTGAATTTTGGGACCACGACTTCAAATGTTAATGATGAGGTTCTAGATTTAATATTTATACATATTTCATGAATCCAAAACATCAATTATACTGTTTTAGCAAAAGCTACTAGGTTCAACCGAACCCGTAAAGAGGCTTGTGCCTCCGCCACCGATTATCTTGTCTACGTATTTTTCTTATCTTGGCCTTTATTATTATTAAATAATTCTCTATCCTACCTTTTTATATAATAATTTTACTATGTATTTTCTTTATAATAGTGTAAGTGCTGGTACGTGACATGACATCATAAAAAACTACAAACGATATAATTTATCTAAACACCATATTAATAAAAAATACAGTATAATATAATACTATCCAATAATACATTATCAAACGACGCCTAACAACATTCAAACACGCTGTAAAAAAGTGAATCAGTAAAAATGTAGTCCCCGCCACGTCATGAACTTCCTTAAATCCGAGTCTCTTTCGTTATGAGTCATAACCGCCTCTCACTGCAACATCTCTCCCCTGCGTATCTATCTTTATTAATTAAAGCGTTAACCTAACTCTTACTATTTCTCATTTTCTTCTCTTCAATTTCAAATTCTGATCATTTTACTACTAGTACTAAATGCGATTATCAATTGTCTGAATTAAAGAATTATAGAGTTGAGAAACAAACGAAATGGAAAACGGAAAAGTAGAGAACGGGGGAGTTTGCTCATCGGAATCCATTAACGGCGGCGAAGATATCTTCAGTTGCCAAAATTCCGATGCTGATCATCTTGTTATTATGGTCCACGGTATTCTCGGAAGGTGCGTTTTGTGTGTGTGTGTGCGCGCGCGCGCGCGCTACAGTTACAAACTTACAGTATATTATGCTATCATTTTCTATTCGTTCTGCGGAATATTGAAGTTGAAGCAATTATCTGTTTATGAAATTGAAGTGTTACAATTTAATTAGAAGGGAAAAAATTGGAGAATTTTATCTTACTTCCTAGTTGTTAGTGATTTGAGATTCTTATATATAGTCCCCTGATATTTTAGGTTCTCTAGTCCTGCCAATATTATAAGTAGTTCGTATGGAAATGAAGGATATTTGTTTAGATTTTGCTTATATTTGTTATTTTACATGTTCCTTTGTTTACTTGGAGTATCTATGCTTCGAGTGGCTTTTAATAGAGGCGGATCCAGGATAGGGAACTTTTTGCGTTTTGGATTCTAGGACAACGACCTCAAGAGCTAGTATAATACAAGGTTTGAGCTAAAGTTACAGTGCTACATCCGCCCTGGCTTTCATTGCTTCATTATCTGGGACGTATTCAAAACCTATTTAGCATAATTGAATGACTAGGTCAGATTCATCTATTCTACTTTTCGCCACCATACTGAATGTTTCTTGAGTAGGTAGATCACGAAAATTTCCACTTCTCCATGCCAATAAACAAGTTGCTCTTAGACTGCATTCTGTATTGAATAGTTTATTTGCTTTGGGTACCTTCACTTGAAATGCGTAGCTGTGCCGCCATGGAACGATCTTCTATTGGAGTAATGATAAAAAGAAATTATGAAAAGGAATTAATTCCTTCTCTAGTTTTTACTTTAGCTGAAAGCAAAGGTACTTATAGTTCGGTATTGTAATGGATGTATTTCAACAGCGCCACAGACTGGAAGTTTGGTGCTGAGCAGTTTGTTCGGATGCTTCCTGACAAAGTTTTTGTTCATTGTAAGTTCATCTATTCCGAGTGGTATTTCTAATTTCATATGCTTGTGTTTCTGTACATTGCTCTTCCTCCACCCTTCATCCCTTTGCACTTACCATTTTGTTGCTTTTGCAATAAATCTCATATATCCTTTTTGTTATTCTCTGCCTGTCACTTTGATAGTTCTGATATTTGGTCTCACTCTTTGTCCTTAATGTGATCTGTTCCGGGTGCAAGTAAACCACATGCAAATTGAGAACAAACTATAAGGGTTAAGTGATCATCCTGGCAGGAACTGCATTTTCTAATATATTCCCGTTGATTCTACTTCAGCACATTTTCATTGCACATTAGATTGTAGACTGAGGTTATTTTGTTCTTAGTGATAAGCCAAAGTTATCCATCTGAAATCTTGCTCTTTGTACAAAAATTGAAATATCATATATGCTGCTCAATATAACCGTTTAGTAATCATTGACTTGCCTAGTTGGAACTTATTTCTTGAACTTAGTTGTGGTTCATTAGCTTAAGTTGTTATCAATTAGACGTTGTTGTTGTGCACCTCTAATTTTGGCTTCTAATTCTTGAAAGAGATTTTTATTTTTCCTAAGCCGATGGTCTTCTGGAAACAACCTCTCTGCCTTCTTGAAGGTCGGGGTAAGGTCTGCGTACATCCTACCCTCCCCAAACCCCACTTGTGGGATTACGCTTGGTTTGTTGTTGTTGTAATTCTTGAAAGTATTGTTCATGTTGAATTCATGCATTTTTCTAGATCATATCATCTAAAAGTATAAGTTACTAGAGAGGAAACACTTCTATTGATTTAGTTCAGGTTGTATAACATGTTGCCTCACTTGGCCAAGTACATATAAATATTTTGTTGGTGAGTGGAGGTGAGGCTTGAATTCAAAACCTTTGCTTTCTTTATTATCTTTATCGGAGTGTATGAACTGGCCCATCTAGAAGTATAAATTTTTAGAGAAGGGGATACTTTATTTTAGTTCTGCATGGTGTCTCTTATGTAGAAACTTTCATTTGAGTAAATCAATGCAATATGATACCACAAATGAGTCATGGTTGTTAAAATTTACCAAGGGCACATGTATATAATAGCAGGTAACCACTTTTGCTCATTTCTTGTGCTCGTCCACAGGGTATTGGATTCAAAATCCTTTTTAGTTCTTACTTACAAGTATTCTATATTCATTAATAAGATGGTAAAAATCATTGTGTGATCAAGGGTGTGGCCTAGTGGTCAACAAAGTGGGTTGAGATGAGGTCTCAGTTCAAATCCCAACGGAGACAAAAACATTTGGTGGTTTTTTTCTCATCCGTCTAGGCGTTAGTGGACAGAATTATTCGGTACCTGTGTTGGCGGGAGGTAGCAGGTACCTCGTGGAATCAATCGAGGTGGGCGCAAGCTGGTTCGGACACCATGGTTATCCCAAAAAAAAAAAGAAGAAGAAGAGAAAACAGAAAAAGATGGTGTTAGTCATTGTTTATGGGGATGGACGCTGCTAAGTTTTCATTATTTACTTCCCCCTCCCTTTTCTTATTAAGGGTGGGCAACTGTGTTCACTGAATTCTTCTAGTGAAATTGCCAACTCTTTCTCATTTTGTGTAGTTTCATGGATAAGTAATAACAGTCAACTTCAGGTAATAGTCAGCTCTGAATGGAGTTCCCAGCTTCTTTGTCCCAATTTCTTAGTTGAGCTTTCTTATGTTAATAGATAGCTATAATGATTCAAAGCAGATTTCGTTGTGGAATGTACTCTGTAATTTTGCGCTGTGTTGTATCTTCTTCATTTTAGCTGAGAGTGAGCTACTTGCAAGATTGTATGGACATTTGTAGCATATCTTGCTTCAGTTGATACTTGCATGTTGCATCCAATCTACGATGACTACTGGATATAAGTGCACAAAATGGAATACCAAAAGGAGGACTACTGAAAATGATTTGCTCTGCAGGTAGTGAACGCAATATGGCAAAATTAACATTGGATGGTGTGGATGTAATGGGTGAGAGATTGGCTGAGGAGGTTAATTTCTTCTGATACTATTCATTCTTCTTTTTGATTCTTTTCGCTTCAGCACAATCCTTTTTCTAATATGTGTTCTAGTGCTTGGTATGCTTACCAGATCTACTAACGATGTGGAAATGAATTTAGGTTCTTGAAGTGATCAAGAGAAATCCAGGTCTAAAGAAAATTTCTTTTGTTTCCCATTCGGTTGGAGGGTTGGTGGCAAGATATGCCATTGGGAAATTGTATAGACCTCCTAGAATGGAGAATGTGGCGGATTTATTGGCCAATGCATGTGTAGAAGGGTCAAAGGGCACGATAGCTGGTTTGCAACCAATAAATTTTGTCACTGTTGCCACACCTCATCTTGGATCTAGGGGTAACAAGCAGGTACAAGTGTAATTATTGAAATCTTACCAAATACTTAAAAGTAATATTCTTGTCATTGACGAAAATGGATTATTATCTTCATTCGATATGCTTGTCTCCTTGTTTGATAGATGACGCTTAGGAGCAGATAGATATGGACTCCCTCTCCCATATTTAGATGCTGTTAGAGACCAGGTAGTTTTAAGGGTCATTTGGCATGCCGATATAACTTTTCCTTCAGATCGGATTGTAACGGGGTTGTATTTCTATCCACCATTATCCCATGATTGGTGTCTTGGATATGCGATGGGATATCCTGTTGTTTATCAGGTCTAGTTAGGAAGAGTATTCATCACCAAATACCCGTATACAAGATTAAAATTATAGTTTTCTTTTGTGGTTTTGCCTGTACTGGTTTCTGGGAAAAAAAAGGAATGGTCAATGGTGGTTCTAATTTCAAAATTATGTCAAGCTTTTCTGACCAGTTAGTGCGATCTTCATGCAAAAACCATTGAGATCTGGAGAAGTTACTGCACAATAGGATATTTTTGTGTTATAGCAACAAAGACCAGATAAAATGCACCAAAAAAAAATGGCCAGGGGGAAGAAGAGCGTATGATGTTTGGGGAATCCTTTTGAAGGAGATCAAAGTGGGGTGAGGTGGGTTGAGGGAGATGATGCAGGTGAGGTAGTTGCCAAAGCCAGGGGGAGTGCCATTAGAGGGGCTTGAAGAGCATATGGACATGATTGAACAGAAGCAGAAGAAGAGCCATGAATTAGGAGTTCAATTTTCCAATTTATATTTGAGGGGGCCGAAAGTCTTTTTACCATGCTTAAATAGTGGGAGTGTATACCTTTATTAGAACTCCATCACTGGAAAATTTTATCTCCCTTCAAGTTGATAGCTCGCGTGACACATGATCTATTCCAAGGGTGGTAAATGGTATACAGTATGAAAAGGTTTTTTTATTGCCACATCTTATCATATCATATATCTGCATACTGAAGAACCTCTCAGATCTTGTCGTAATGGTCGCTCTTTAGTAACCTTGAAAGTTGCTCATGTTTGTCTGCGTACATTGTGATTTAGGTTTCTTTAGGAGGTTTCTGAGCTTTTAAAAGCATCAAAGATTCCAGATTAACCCTTTAATCTTGGCACTTACTGGTAAAAATCAATGTTCTGCCACAGTGAAGCTTCTTCAAGAAGCGTCAATTCAGTGAAGGCTCTGAATCTTACGTATTCGGTTTGTCTACTTGCCTATAGCTTCGAATCAGTTGTTTGGACGTGGTAGTGTTTAGTCGTACATATATTTTGATCCCAGATTAATGCTGCATTACCGTGGAAATGGAAATGCTCCTTTATCTGACTATCCTGAAGGATCAAGGCGATTGCTAATCTTCGGCATATTCCTTTTGTTGCCTAGATCTTGATGAATGTCAAATTGTAGTTCCTGTTTTATCAAGTGTGTGCATTCATGATTCATGTTTGTAAGATTTTGAGGTTTCTTCTAGGTCTATCTTATAAGATATGCTATGTCAGCTGTTGAACCTTTTGGTAATATTAATTCTTTAAGGTATTGTCAGGTACCATTTCTTTTTGGTGTAACTGCCCTAGAGAAAGTTGCTTTTCATGTAATTCATTTGATATTCAAAAGAACAGGGCAGCACCTTTTTCTTTGTGATAATGATGAAGGGAAGCCTCCATTACTTAAACGCATGGTGGAAGATGACGATGAACTACGCTTCATGTACGTTACAGAGATTAATATAGTACATATAGGATTGATTGGTCCTGTATTTATTGGGAACCTGTAGTAAATACCGTATATGATGTTAATTAGTTGAAAAATCCATGTATACAGGTCTGCATTGCGTTCATTCAAGCGCCGAGTTGCATATTCAAATGTTGGCTATGACCGTATCCTGATTGCATGTTGAATCACACATTCAGCATTTATGATACCCTAACTTCTGAAGATAGATTTCTTTAACGATAGTTGTTTAGATATTGTTGGTTGGAGAACATCATCTATTAGACGTAATAATGAACTCCCCAAGGTACATTCTTCCTACGATATGTCTTTTAGCTTCCACCTTTTAGATCTTATGTGGAAAATCATTTTGGTGCTTGTAGTGGGAAGACTCCTTGAGTGAAAAGTATCCTCACATTGTCTATGAAGAACATTGCAAGGCATGTGATGGTGAGCAGGGTGAATCCGTTGTGAAGGAAGATGATTCTTTGGACAAGGCGGAAGGTTTGTAGTTCTTTTCTTATGACAAGAAGTTGGCTTTATGTCAAATCATTTCTTGGTTTTGTTAGTTCGATCCTCCTTCACATTCTGGGGGCCTCTGATACATTCTGTAATGCTGCTCCATCATACATGCATGATTACGTACCGCTGTTAAAAGAAATAACCAATGTGTTGATCCTAAAATGTTATGCTATTTGGTTGGTAAAATGGAGATGGTATTAGGTTCTCCCCTGACTCATATGGATCCTTCTTTTTCCTTAGCAAATCTGTATCGAGCTGAAACAGGTGGGCATTGTTTGAGTATTTCATTAGAATACTTCAAAATACGCTAAAAATTATAAAGAAAGCTTCATGTACTCATAGCGGATACTTACACCACGTGTATTGAACATGTAGCCCCTAAACAAATGCATGTAGCATAGGCCCTCATCCTTTTTAGACATGGCAAAATTCTGAACTTGCCCTATGCTATTTGGTCTGAGTGTTTTTTTCTTGCAACTGTATTTTGTTTTAGTCCACTAGAGATTTTGATTTTGGGATCCGAGTTTCTTGCCCTATGCTATGCGTGTGCGTGTGTGTGTGTGTTCCTCTCTTGGCTTCTAGATATTGCAGAGTTCATGCTTTGGACAATTATGCAGAGGAATTGGTGACTGGTTTGTCTAGAGTGTCATGGGACAAAGTAGATGTTAGCTTTCACAAGAGCAGGCGTAAATTTGCTGCTCACAGTGTTATTCAGGTCCCTCTCTCTTTCTCTCCTGACTACAAATACTTAACGACATGATTGCCCAGAGAATTTATAGATATTTGCTGGTTCTCCTGGAATCACAGCCGAGTCACATTTAATTTACGTTGGTGTAGGAATTATGCATTATTTTTGTACAATATGTAAAAAATAAAGCTTCTTTCATCTCCCTCACAGATTTAAGACTGAAAAAGCACTTATGAGACTCATATCTTTGTCCTGTATGTTCATGTTTTTTATTCTGTTACTTGCTTATTTTATAGCCTCAAAAAGTAGTGAGTAAAGGTTTAGTTTATCCAGCTTGACCAAGGTTTAGGTTATGGCGAGAAACTGCAATCACCCACAATTTATCTTTTGAAAAATGGGCATATCCATTTTTATATGTCCTAACCCTCTTGGATACATCATAAGAGTATTGCACTTCCTATTTGACCTCGCATTACTAGAAAAATGAAAAAGAGAGATTTTGGCTTGAACCATGTCTATTTCTGGACCTCTTGCCACTTTAGACATGCAGATGACATTTAGAGGAGTGCCTGGTGCTAAAAAATGAAACAATAATGTAGCCCAAGTAGTAGTGGTGGGAAGAGCCAGTGTTAGACATTGACATCCTTGGAGCATGCTATATACTTTATGCGATTCTATCGTCCCTTTGTTTGAATTTATAAGCCAGCTGGGAGAAAGGCATCACAATTTAAAGCACTAATTATGAAAGGAAGAGAATTATAATTTCCACTCCATTTTGGTACATAAAGTCGAAAAAATAGTGAAAGTCAAAAAGGAGTATACCTTTCTCTTGAGCTTTTATTTCTCTTCCCAAAACAAGGACAAATCTTAATGTATGCTTCCATTTTTTTCTTATAACCAGACAAACAGAAGTTGCAATGTGTCTCACTCTCTTTGATTTTCTCTCTTCTTTATGTTCTCTTCCCAATAGTTTCCAAAGAATGGGTTGGTCATCTTTGTTGCTCACTAAAGGGGTTGAATGTGCCATTCACTTACTACACCCTGAAACTAGATTTGGTTTGTCATTCACTTAATAAACCCTGTAATACATGCAGTTTCTCATTCGCTTCATAAACCCTGTAACTACATGCAATTTGTCATTCAATTGATAAACCCTGTGACTAAATGCAATTAAAAGTATATAGAGTAAACTGTAAAAATGCAACTCAATAAGATTAAAGCTTTTTCACGTTTTCACCCTTAGTTAAATGTGGTGTGGGCTTAAGACTGTAATGCTCATTGGATGTTTACAGGTGAAGGATCAATATATGCATGCCGAAGGTGCTGATGTTATACAACATATGATTGATAATTTTATCGTATAGAAGCCAAATCAAATCTGAAATATTCAAGGTGATCTAAGATTTGCATCTATAGTCTCTTATATCCGTTTCTTTCCTAGATGTCCTGCATAGGAGGCCTGTTGTGGTATGCTGACAAGTAATTTGAATTTCTCATCTTTGATTGCAGGTAGTATTCTCTTGGATCTCATTATAACCATTTTTCTGAATTGTAAACAAGAAACAATTATGAGGAACTTTGTTGACTCATTGTGCTCTAGGGGAACATGGTTCCATGTATAAATGAAAAAAATATTATTTTCTCAAAACTATTTCCACTTTCCTATACTTGAGGTTGGAGTTTATCTTCCAACCAAATGGTCACATATCTGATATCGCCCTTTCCATGGAAGACAAAAATTTGTAGAGGGGGGAAACTTCACTAGGACAAAACACAATACTAGAGTTCTGTGGTAGCAGTGGCCACAGATCCTGGCACAATGTTCTTTATATATTTTCGTAGTATTCTAGGTAGTATTGCATGTAATGTAGGCTTAGCCATTTTAGAAACATCAATGAAAATATTACCTGAAAGGTATTTGTAATCTCTGTTTTAAAAGGCAGAATTGGGACTCGCCCGGGCTTGCCCCAGGGCAGAGCACTCGTAAAACGCCCCCGGATTTATGTGTGGGGCTTAGTTCCGTGAGACTTACGCCTCGGCCGTCGGGGCTTATGCCCCGAACACACTCGATGCCCAGTGTACTGGGCTCGCCAAATAGAACTTTATGCAATTGTTTGAGTTGTAACGATGTTGCAGTTAATTTACATATTATGATATATGTCATACTTTTCGTATTATTCATAGTTGAATTATAATTCATAAATATTTTAAATAGATTATTTTTTATAATTTTGTAATTTTAATGTAATTTTATAATTATTTTATATTTTATACTATCTTAAAATTAATAAAATTTAAAGATCCGTGAGACTTACATCCCATGTCTCAGGGTAAAACGCCTTGCCTCGTCAGAGGTAAAACGCCTCGCCTCGCCTCACGCCCCCGCCCCGCCTTTCAAAACATTGTTTGTAATTGTAACGTTGTCGTTCTCTATCAATTAACTTCAGAGAATCTTATTCACTCCTTTCATAATGATCAGGTTTGTATCATCGACTTCCCTTTTTGGGAAATTGAAGTCAACAAAAAGACTGGTAAGATGTATTTATAATTTTTTTTGGAATTTTTATATTTCATGTATTTCATTATATTCACCGTCTTGCTATATTCCATAAATGTATTAATATAATTTTTTTAATTAATATAATTTATGTATTCAGATGTATATATGTATTCAAATGCATCTGCAGTATATATTCATATGTTTTTGCACTATAGATGACCTACTATACTTCATGTATTCAATGTATTTTTATGTATTTAACTATATTCAATGTAATCATATAATCTCTCTGAATATTGTTATGTTTTTAGGGTATTTTTCGATTGAGAATCTTTTTATAACTGAAAATACAAAATTTGTATGTTATAATTGAGTTTGTTGAGTTGTATTAGGAGTCTATTATGTTAATTGATTCACTTTCCGTTTAAAAACAGTTGTAATATAATATACTGGTCCAGCATAATATGCTGGAAGTTCATACACAGGTGCTCCAATCTCCAGTATATTATGCTGGAACTTTTCGCGTGTTGGAGTTCCAGCATAATATGCTGGAAGTTCATATATAGGTGCACCGATCGCCAGTATATTATGCTGGAACTTTCTGTGTTGTAGCAAAATAGTGGCTATTTTTCAATGACTTTGTAAACACTGGAAATTTTTAAATGACCAGTTCGAAAACTGGTTAGTCCGTGCTATTTTTACCTATTTTGAAGTTTAGGAAATAGCATTAGATAATCTATTTCTTTAATTTATTCATTTTGATAAGTAATAACGTTAGGCTGTCTTTAAGATAGTACCTTTACTAGCACTCGATTATGGCGAAGTGATTTCAGAATCTGCTAGGGATATATGGCTTATACAAAGATGAAGAGAAAGGTTGAGAAAATTACTCCATGTATTTTATCTAGTTAAAGCCAAACTTCTCTCATAACTCAGCAGTGTAAACTTACTCATATTTCGGTTCTAAGCCCGGGTAAAAGAGAAGGGTTGCAGCGGACTAGCAATCGGCATGAAATTAGTCGATCCATGATGAATCCTCGCAATACAAAATATATCATTGGAGCATGTTCTCCAAGGCGTGTGTCTCATCGACACTAGAAATGAACTTAAATGGAGTGGCATGATCAATGAGAATTCATATAGTTGACCTTAACTTGAGTTTGAGATTAAATAATTGTAGTTGCGAAGAGAAAACCTCTTTGATGGTTTTAGGGGAAGCTGTGAGATAATTGATAGGATGCTTGCCGGCAAGGAGTTGGACCAACATTGCAATCAATTAGGTTTAATACGGTAAAAATAACACGGGCTATCCAGTTTTCGGGCTGGTCATTCAAAAATAGCCAGCGTTTGCAATGTCATTGAAAAGTAGTCACTATTTTGCTGCAACATGGAAAGTTCTAGCATAATATACTGGAGATCGGTGCACATGTGTATGAACTTCCAGCATATTATGCTGGACCCGTATATTATACTGGAACTCCAATATATTATGCTGGAAGTCCAATATATTATGCTGGAGTTCCAGTGTACTTATGCTGGAACTCTAGTATATTATGCTGGAGTATTTTCTGGATTTTGAACAATATTTTCGTTCATATTTATCTTTACATGAAAAGTAGCTATATTTCGATTACTTTTAAAACTGTGGCTATTTTTGAATGACCACTTATAAATCTGGCTATTTTTGAATTTCTCCCTGTAAAACGTGTACCTTGAGTTTTTCATATTGGTTAGGTTACATGTGACTTCAAGAAAAAACAAGGCAACAAGTAGGGGTGTCAATGGTTCGGTTCGGCCAGTTATTTTATAAAATTTTTACTATACCAATTTTTCGGTTATTCTATTATGTATAATCAAAGTTAGACTTTTTGAAACCGTCCCAATCATGTCGGTTTCTTTTCGGTATCGGTATGGTTCGGTAAATTTTCGATAATTTTTTTTAATATCATGTAAAAGTCACTAGTAGAAGTAGAATGCAATAACATACGTACTTTTATAGGACTTAGTAAAACTCTCTAGGCATTTTTACAGTTTAAAAGGTGATTAATTAAGAAAATATGAAAGATGGATAGAGTATAGATCCATCAACTATTCTATATCAGCGTAAAAGAAGCTAAGCAAATATAAAAACAATATAAATCACACGAGTAAAAAAATATTAACTAAGTTGGAATTCAAGAATAAAATCTATAGAAGATTAAATATTCAAAAAGATAAATCAAAATCATACGAAAGGAAACATATTCAATACAGTGTAGTTTGCTACTCATAGTCACTACAATACCTTGTTTCTTGCTATTGAACATGCTGAAAATAATTTAGTTTCAATAGGAGTAGCGTAATTGGTTTGGGAATTAAGATTTTGAGTTTAATTACTTGTTGGCTTGTAACTGTTTCATAATTTCAAGGCCCAACAAAAATTTAACGATTTATTATTTTTAAACTTAATATATAAATATATTATTCATATTATAATCTATTCGGTACAGTTTGATATTTTTTTGGTTTATTTTCATAAAATAAAAAACCTACCCTAATTATCGATACGGTTATATATTTATATAATACCTACGGTTTTATTAAAAGAAACCTAAAATTCGATTCGGTACGGTACGGTTCGGTCGATTTAGTCGGTTTTTAAATATTCATTGACACCCAACAAGTATTTTGTTGAGTGCTCTGCTGCAATAAAAGACCCTTTGCCTTTTTTTTTTTCCTTTTCATATCGGATAATATAATAGAGTTTATGTATTAAGCTTATAATAGAGATTTTGCAACCAAAAAAAAAATACAAATGGTCATTCCATTTTAATTTATTGAACTGAAATCATTAAACTAAAATAACTAAACTATACCAATATACCATAGAAAATAACAAAAACGCCAGAAAATGCTACTTGGAAACACATGTATATAGGCTGCCACTATGCTATATAGACAGACTTAACATAATATCCAGGTGATACTATTTAAAAAAATAACAACTCATTTTTGGACCCCGTTAAAAAATAAAAATAAAAAACCCATGGTTTCCACATGGTGAAAGACATTAGATATTAAGTTGAGTTGGAAAATGAGTTTTTTTGTTATTTCTAAGTGGTATCACTTGTATATAATGCAAGATGAGCTGCTTACGTGACTATACTTACATGACGAATTTTTACATGTAACAACCTATATAATGTTTTTAAGGACTGGATTTAGCATGTTAGGGAGAAATTAAAACATAGACAGATTTACAAGTGGTCATTCAAAAATAGCCACAGTTTCAAAAGTAATTTAAATTTAGCCATTTTTCATGTAAAGATAAATCTGAACGAAAACACTGTTCAAAATCCGGAAAAATACTCCAGTATAATATATTGGATTTCCAGTATAATATACTGAAACTTTCTGTGTGTTGGAGTTCCAGCATAATATGCTGGAAGTTTATACACAGGTGCACCGATCTTCAGTAGATTATGCTGGAACTTTCCGTGTTGCACAAAATAGTGACTATTTTTTCAATAACTTTGCAAACGGTATACTACTTTCCATAATATATAGACAGAGTTGAGAGCAGTATACGTAATAACATTAGGCTCATACAGTCGTACTGAATCCATGTTTCTAGATCCTGGACGGCTGGACTACAATAATATGCCATGTTTCCATATTTGCACTATTAAGTTTTCTGAACAAAATGAAGCTTGACCTATCTAGACTGCATTACCTGGACCAGTATGTTTACACTTTTTAAATGCAGTCTATGCCTTCATATTTATGCTTGCTTTATTATGCATCATCTACTTTAGTAGTAACAATATTGAAGTCGCACGTATGCAGTCAGTAGCGAAGCTAGGAATTTTTTCAAAGGTATTCAAATTTGAAAGAAGTGGAAAAAAAATTCCCGCCAAAGCGGACCTACGTTAGGGGTACGGGGTCACCGGAACCCGTTGGCGTCGGAAACATCAGTGTATATATGTTTTGTATATATAGATGTATACATCAAGGACCCCTTAAATACTTTACATTACTGGTGCCCCCTAAATCACAAAATGGCTCCATGGCAGAGTTGGTTGAGTGTAGTGCTGAAGCCACCGGCCTGTCCCTGATGGCTTGGGATCGAAACCAAACTTCAGCGTTTTAGTAGGTTTTCCTTTTCGTAACTGATTGAATTATTGTTTTTACTTCGTAGTCAATTATTTTCTTTTTTTAATTTCATCTTTTTAAAATTCAATTATCATTTAATACTTGTACATAATAATCAACTTAATTAATGTTATTTTTTTTCATGTCCTTCCCTCAAAATCAAAAACTTCAAACTCCTATCTCTGCAAATAAAAAATTACAAACCCTTCCCTCTCTTCAAATTCAATTATATAATCAACTTAATTAATATTATTTTTTTTCATGTCCTTCCCTCAAAATCAAAAACTCCAAACTCCCATCTCTGCAAATAAAAAATTACAAACCCTTCCCTCTTTTCAACAAGGTAGCAATATCTATTGATTCCAGCAAACGGTGACTGGGGATTTTTCTTTGTCATAAGTTATCATAATTGTTAAGTTTTTAAAGAGTTGTATGCCGAAATTTGTCGCCAGTAACTGACATATTTAAAGACAGTATGCTCCCGTTGCACTTAAATTCTGGGTCCGCCCCAAAGGACATTTAATATGTGTTATATACCTATAAAATGTAATATTTTGCATGTATACACAACGCAATTTTTCGACGACCATGTAGCTTAGCCACTGTATGCAATAACGCTATATACAGTTTGGAAAGTTCTTCTATAAAATAAAAATTATAAATAGACTAAAGCGACTAATCAAAAGTATCTGGATAAGCAAGATACAATTAGGTCCCCAGTGAGAAAGTGATGGACCTTTTTGGATTTTTGCGGCTGCGCCTTCCCCTTGGTATCTAATAAATGCTCCAAAATATCCAATGGCTCCCGTATTTGCATTGCCATTAATAGAGCTCCAGCTTGGAATTTATTGGATTTTATGTGTCTAAATACTTCGAGAAAAAAAATCCAAAATTATCCATTTATCTTTTACAATCGTTTAAAATTGCTGTCAAATATATCTCAGGTTGAAACTCCATTAAGGATCAAGGACCAAAATGAAAAGACATGCTAATAACCTATGTTGATCGGACTCTCTGAAAATATCAATGAGTGCATTTTTAGAGAATTCGATATGAATGCGGTAGTTATTTTGAAGAGTCCGTGCGACACAATTAACAACAAGAATATGGATGGATCTAGAGTATAACGGAGGGTAAAATTAAACAATTTGATACAATAGAGAGGTATTATTATCCTTTTTCCCCTGCATATATATACAACATATAGTTGAAATGGAGGACAATGGATGTATGTGTTTGTGCTCGATGCTGGAAATTAAAGGCACATTTGGCACTGCTATGATGGTGACATCAATGATTTTATCAACAAATAATGATATATGGCCCATGTTAGGGATGTTGAGACAAAAGCTTTGCAACTAGTTTAAAGGACACAGCAAGTGGTACATCAAGTTGTTTCCCTTGTAGATTTTTGTGATTACCGACCTAGTAGTACGGACGGATTCAAGATTTAAATTTTATGGGTTCAATCTTTAGGGTCGTTCGGTTGGTGGGATAAGGGATAACAATTTGGAGATAATATGCAGGACTAATTTATCCCATGTTTTGGTTATGGATATTAATTAGTCCTGATAACCATTTTGTACTAAAATGGCGGGACTAATTATCCCATATGGATAGTGATAACTAGGGATTTTAACGCATTTTATACTCCTTCTTGCTTATGCTTTGATTAGAAATTCATACAACATAGTCCCAAAAGGCTCATAAGTTGTACTTGATTGCAGGTTTGATCAACAAAGTGAAAAAATGTCAAAGATCAGCTCAAAAAGGAGTGAAACTTGCACAAGTCCCAAGACAAGACAAAACTCAAGCAAAACAGGCCCAGTGCAGTCGCACACCATTCTGTGCGGTCCGCACTAGGGGATTCAGAGAGGTTGACATTTAGGCACAAAGGCAATGCGGTCGCACTAGGTTTTGTGCGGTCCGCACTGAAGTTAACGCGGCCGCACTCGACTTAGTGCGGTCCGCAGACCCAAGAATGAGAGATGCCAGTTTTGAAGTTTCAAGTCAATGCGGTCCACAGTCCATTCTGTGCGGACCGCACTAGAAGACTCCGCGACCGCAGTCCGTTCTGTGCGGTCCGCATTGCCTGAGTTCAGAGAGTTGGATTTTGAAGTCAAGAGCCCTAGTTCGACCGCACTCTATTTTGTGCGGTCCGCACTAACCCTGTAGGGGCATTTTGTCCAGAATTTTCAACTTAGTATAAATAGCTTCTTTTCCCACTTTTAGGGTGTCACACCTCCTTTTTCCGCCCTCGCGGGGGTACAGGAGTTTTTTCCAATTAAAGGACAGTCGAAACGGGATTTATTTCTTTATTTCAGAGTCGCCACTTGGGAGATTTAGGGTGTCCCAAGTCACCTATTTTAATCCCGAATCGAGGAAAAGAATGACTCTGTATTACAGTCTGCGCACCAGAAATCCGGATAAGGAATTCTGTTAACCCGGGAGAAGGTGTTAGGCATTCCCGAGTTCCGTGGTTCTAGCACGGTCGCTTAACTGTTATATTCGGCTTGATTATCTAATATAATACGTATTATAAACTTATGTGCAAATTTTATCCCTTAGCCGCTTTTATTATTCTTTTTATTTATTGTTATTATTTTACGAAAAATTGCAACATTGTGAAAACGTATTTCAAATCACGTCGCAATCAATTGCACCCGTGGTTATCGACACATTTCGACTCCGTTGAGATTTAGATTTGGGTTACATAAATGCACACCCGTATTTAAGGAAATAACATTATTAAATACGCGCCTAGAGCGACTAGCGTGTCATTATTTTGGGTAGGGCCGTGAAATTTGCTAAAACGGCTCCTCCCTAATTCTAAGCAATTAACTGTACATTTATTGAGGGCCCCGAAATCTATACATTTCATTAAGCGAGGCTCATCTCATTTATTTTAAATGGACAAATCTTAAAGCGACTACATTTTTTCTATAAAAATTAGTCTCTAAAATAAAGAAAGAAAAATCCTAATTAATTACTAGCTTTTATAATTTTAAGAAAACATGACATGCTAATTGCTTGGTTAATACAAATATTGATGAAAAAAAAAATTTACTCTTAATTTCGAAATTTTAAATAAAATAAAAATTCAACAACTAATATTCAAAATAAACAAATATAGCTAGATTAAAACTCAGCATTGTTATTATTTTTTAAAAAAAATATTATTGAGATTAATTATTCACAATCATTTGAAACTAGATTTAACCATAATTACTAAAGCTTATTAGAAAGTTTATTAGACTTAAACGTTCTTCTAATCTTGCTTAAGCTCAAGTCATGCCTTAATGCCTAATTTACGATGTTTAATTTAAATTCATGTTTTAACTAAATTTAGCTACTTGTTCATGATCAACCTACAATCTTGAAGCCTTCATAGCTAGTGAATTAACCTGTTTTGCCGAACTGATTTATTACAGACTAACTTATGATATTATTTTCTTATTCCAGCTATTATTTAGTAATTCATGAAATAGCTTAAATACAATCAACAAAAGAAACAAAGAAAAAAAACGAAATTAAAACTTCAAATTTTCATTCTTCATATGTATTCATGCTTCATATTTCGGATTACAATAACCAGCTTTTCAGTTGTGTACCTGATATTGGAAGCAAAAGAAAATGAATATGAGAATCAGCAGCAGCAGTAAAATCAGTACAACACAGCAACAATAGCCCAGCAACAGTAACAAACCAGTGGAGTAGTAATCCAAAAAAAAACAAAATCTTCCAGCTTTGATGAAACAACAATTAATTCTGATTTCAAACAACAAAAGAAAGCAGAATATTTTTTTTTAGTTTTTATTTTTATTTTTTGAAAGCTTAAATATTTTTCGGAATTTTCTATCTCTTAAATGTTCAGCCCTTTTCTCTCTCTTATTTTCAGATTTGTTTCTCTCTCTCGTATCTGTGTATTTTTTCTCTATCTCTCTGTCTATTTTCTTTTGATTTCAAGACTTCTTATAACCCATCCCATAAATCTTTTAATCAATTAAAATCAACCCATTTTCTCTACCAAACCCATTATCTTCCCACTCATCCCCATTATATTAAATAAACATATCACACCACCCCATTTCATTTTGTCCCCCATGCTTCATTTAAAATAATGCAAGATTCCCCTTTAAATTAAATCTTGTCCCCCCTTTATATTAAATAATCATATCACAACCCACCCCATTTCATTTTGTCCCCCATGCTTCAAATAAACAATTACAAAATGTACAATTCCTAAACTACCCCTTCCGACCTTACTGAAATTACCAAACTACCCCTGAACGTATTACAAATTTACCAAACTACCCATCAGCTATAACACATCAATTAATCAAACTTAACCAAAATATAGACAATATGATCAATTTCTAACAATGTTCAAACAACAATATGAACACGGATGAACATCATAACAACAATATCACATGAACATGATTTTAACAACATTTCAACAACAAATCACATGAACACAAATTGAACAACCAAGAACAACTAAAATTTGATTGAACAATATTTTAGCAACAAACAATCCTATTTTCGGATTCAACAACAACAATCAAACAAGTATATTTAGATTCCTAAATTCAATAATATTGAACTTAAAATCAACTCTAACAACATTACAACAAACAATTCTTATATTAAACTTTAAACAAGATTATGAGAACAATTCAAGAAATAATCATAAATGGTAAACAAGAAATCAAACTATACAAAATTCGGATTCAAGATCATCCAAACATGAACATGAATGAATCTATTTTAACACAACAAACATGACGGATTCAAACGATTAAATCAATATATTTCCTTCAACACAACTAAATTTTTTAGACAAATAACAAGATTTGTTGTTAGAAACAATTATGAACTTAAACTTGAACTTAACAATATTAACAATTTCTAAAAATACATAAACACATGAAACAAATTGAAGAAATAATCAATTAAATTTCAATTTGAATCTAACAAACATCAAACTAACAAATATTTATTCTAAACAATAATACAAACATGAAATGAATATGAAAACAATTAATTAAACTTCTATTTTGAAATCTGAAAATTAATTTTAACAAAGCACATGAACATGAACAAACTAGAAAAATGATTTCAACGATGAACAACGAACAAAACAAGAATTGAATTCTTTAACGATTTTGGATCCGGAAAATACCAAACAAAAATATGGACGATAAATGAGATTCAAAAATCAACTAACCGGAAATGAAACGACGAACAACGATTGTAAACAAATCCGTCCGGGCTTCGACTCAACGAAAAACCCTCGACCTTTGACAAATCGAAGAAGACGAAGCAACAACGAAACAATAGCAGCTGCTGCGACGAGCAGCAGCAGCAGTCCGTCGAGAAGCAACATGAAGCAGGCGCCCTGGCAGCAGCGCGACGGAGGAAGAAGAAGCTGCATGAAGCAGTAGCAGCTGGGAGCCGAACGCAGCAATAATGACGAGGATGCAGCAACGACGGGCAACTCGACGAGACCGGCAGAACAGCCGCGATAACAATGTCGACGAAGCTTGGAAGAAACAGTCGCAACAGCAGCATGGTGGAGAAGCAGGCAGTCATGGCAATCTTAGCTCAAACTTGAGCTCGACGAGCTTCATTAATGGCGGATAGGGCTGGGGTCGTTTAGTCGAGCCGGGGTCGTGAGGGTGACGTGTGTGTGTGTGTGAGTGTGACGGGGTGAGGGGGAAGGGCTGGAGGGGGTGGTCGTTGGGGTAAGGCATCCATGGATGGAGCTTGAAGTTTTGAGGAAGAAGAAGGAGAATAGGGGGGGGGGGCGGATGCTTTAGGCATTTTTAGGGTTTTCTTACTTTTTTTTTGTTTTCTTTTGTCTTATTTTTTTTTTGAAATGCAAGATAATAGGGTGTTGGGTTATGGACCGGGTTGACCCTGTTCGAAATGGACTGGGTCGTAGGGAAGATTGGGCCATTTTTTGGGCCTGTGGCTTGAAATTGAAGAAGAGGCCCAATTCCGACTTTCTTTATATTTTCGCTCTCTTTTCTTCTTTTATTTTTCTAAAACTAAATTATAAAAATACTTAAACTATTATTAAGAACTAAATTAAGTTATAAAAGCGCAAATTAACTCCCAATAACAATTAACGCACAATTAAGTATTAATTAAGCATAAAATTGTATATTTGGACATTAAATGCTAAAAATGCAAACGATGCCTATTTTTGTAATTTTTAATTTTTGTAAAACAAATTTAATTATTATCAATTATAGAATTAAATCCTACATGCAAAATGCGACATATTTTTGTATTTTTTATTAATTTAGCAAATAAACACGCACAGACAACTACAAATAATTATTCAAAATAACAAAATATCACAAAATTGCACACCAAAGAAAAATCATTTTATTTTTGAATTTTTTGGGAGTAATTCTCATATAGGGCAAAAATCACGTGCTTACAGCTGCCCCTCTTTGCCCGGAGACACGAAGGGTTTTCGTGCAAAGATAAAGCGAGCGATTTTTGCCCATCCGAGTACTCTGTTGAAGCATTTTTTGAAAAAGATTTGACCGAACCTTTGCTTCAAAGGTTTCCTACATATCCTGGGCTAAACAGGAATCAGGTCAATGTAGTTCGGGAAATTTTGGTAGCTGGGACTACCGTTGGACTGCAATGTTACTGTTGTTGCATGCTATTACTACTGCTTACCGATCTCCTTGTTACACCGTGCTTAAAAGAAAACAAGAAGCTAGGCTAGACTGCAATTTGTTCTTGTTGCCTTGCTTTCTTGTCTGTTTGCGTTTCTTCCGGTGCTTTTCTTCCGATGCTTTTCTTCCTTTTGACACATGCACTTGAGTTTGTGCTGGGACCTCTTGTTGCAACCTTCTGCTTCCCGGTGCTGGGGATTTTTATTGTTTCCTGCTGGGGATTCCTATTGTAACCCTCTGTTTTATTGTCCTCTGACTTGATCCTGAAATGTATGCCTCTGTTGTATGGGCGGGCTCCCAACTTCAATATTTGAAAATTAAAGACTGAAATGTATGCCTCTGTTATCTGGGCGGGCTCCCAACTTCAATGCTTGAAATGTAAAGACTGAAATGTATTCCTCTGTTATCTGGGCGGGCTCCCAACTTCAATGCTTGAAATGTAGAGACTGAAATGTATTCCTCTGTTATCTGGACGGGCTCCCAACTTCAATGCTTGAAATGTAGAGACTGAAATGTATTCCTCTGTTATCTGGGCGGGCTCCCAACTTCAACTCCTGAAATGTAATATCTCTATTCTCCAGGCAGACTTCTGACTTTTAAAATTTAAACTATGTGTCTCTGTTCTTCAGGCGGACTCCTTACATCAAACTTGAAAAGTATGTCTCTGTTCTCCAGGCGGACTCCTGACTTTTAAAATTTAAGCTGTATGTCTCCGTTCTTCAGGCGGACTCCTGACGTCAAACTTGAAAAGTACGTCTCTGTTCTCCAGGCGGACTCCTGATTGCTAAATTTGAAATGAATGTCTCTATTCTCCAGGCGGACTCCTGACTTTTAAAATTTAAACTGTATGTCTCCGTTCTTCAGGCGGACTCCTGACGTCAAACTTGAAAAATACGTCTCTGTTCTCCAGGCGGACTCCTGACAACTTGCATTTATCCTAATTAGTGCTTGTTTTTCCCTCCTGGAGAATTCCTCTTCAACAACTAATTTTTCTCCCCCTGCTTAATCAAAGAAAATTTCGTCAGTTTAAAACAGTGGTTAGTTGATGGCATTCTTGCTGAAAAATCCTTCCACTGCCTTGCTTTGTGTTGACTAATTTCCACGCACTGACCCTGAACCGCTTGACTTTCTGACCAACTTTTAAATTTCCCAACCTCTGGCGACCTAAATGCTTTACACCCCTGCTGTTATTTCACTTTTCTGACCTTTTATTTGAGCTTTCGCCTTTCCCACGACATTTCCCAATCATTTCACCGATGAAACTTCCGTTAATTCCCTGTATTCCACTTGACATTAAGTTGTTTTTGACATGCTCTGACCACGTTGTGCTTTACAATTCTAGAAGCTGGTAGTGAACTTTGAAGTCCTTTCTGCTTGCATCGAACAAAACTGGCACTGAAACATCTCAGCTAGATAAAAACCCTCAAAAGAAAAATGAAATGATTTTTGAGTTAAGGATAAGAAGAATCCAAAACCAGATGACTGTTTGAAAAGAGAAAGAAAAGAAACTTATCTGAACGAGACAACTAGTACCAATGGTCAAGACATGCATTTTGGATTAATCAGCCCAATCTGTCCAAACAAACAACTCTCAATTGCCGTACCTCATTGCCCAGAACTTCCATCACTTGTTTGATTTATCTAGACCTTAACCTTGTTTCCCTGCGGTACCGCGAAACGGTTTCTATCAACATACCTTTCTCAGTTTTCCATTTCTTATCTCACCTTCGCCTTGAGGTGCCCGTAAAGGTTTTCACCAACAAGACTCTCTCATTTATTTTTCTCTCAGCTCCCGTCGCCTTACGGTGCCCGTGAGGGTTTTCACCCATAAGACTCTCTCATTTATTTTTGTTCTTCTTGCTCGAACCAGAGTGTTGCCCCTGTCGTGGGTTATTCCTACCTGTTCATCTTGGCATTTCTCAAAACTGATCATAAGGTCTTTCTTCGGTCCGTAATGTAGGCTTTTGGATTGATTTAGAAAGAAAGGTATAAAAGGCTCAAAACAATTCCAATGGGTTCAAATTACAACTTTCGGAATCCAACTTTCATAACAATCACCACTTCTGCCCCAGTTTCTTGCTTGGGGATTTTTGGATTTCTATTTGGTATGACTGAACCTTGGAGTAAGGCTGCCTACGTACCCTTTCGGGATCAAGTCAAACGTAGTTCACTTGGCGAGACTACGTTGTTATGTTTCTCTTCTTTCCTTTTTTTTCTTCACTTTTCTTTCTTTTCTTTTTCTTCTTTTTTTTTTTTTTCTTTTTTTTTGTTCGGCACTTGTGTTCTCTGATAATGCTGCTGATTCCGAAAGAGGTGTATGAAAAATAAGTAAGGCTCGAAGGGGATAACAAGGGATAAGAGTGTTTGGATAGCAGAACAAAATGCCTTCATCATTTCAATCTTTAAGATATGCCAAATACGAACAGATACATTCAGAAAATAAAGAAATCATACATAATATCTCTTGACCGCATCGGAATTGATGGTCATTTCTACACATTTTCCTTCCACATCTGTCAAATACAATGCTCCATTAGACAACACTCTGGTTACCACAAATGGTCCCTGCCAGTTTGGGGCAAATTTTCCTTTTGCCTCAGCCCAATGAGGCAAGATCCGCCTCAGTACTAATTGCCCGACTTCAAATTTCCTTGGACGTACCTTTTTGTTGTATGCTCTTGCCATTCTTCGTTGGTACAGTTGGCCATGACACACTGATGCCAATCTTTTCTCATCGATCAAACTCAACTGCTCAAGACGGCTTTTCACCCATTCATCATCATCGATCTCAGCCTCTGCAATGATTCGCAGAGATGGGATTTCCACTTCTGCGGGTATTACTGCCTCGGTACCATATACCAATGAGTAAGGAGTCGCCCCTACCGAGGTACGCATGGTGGTGCGATATCCTAACAATGCAAAAGGCAATTTCTCGTGCCATTGTCTAGATCCTTCAACCATCTTCCGGAGTATTTTCTTTATGTTCTTATTGGCCGCTTCAACCGCACCATTTGCCTTGGGACGGTACGGAGTAGAGTGCCTGTGAGCAATCTTAAACTGCTCACATGTCTCCTTCATCAAATGACTATTAAGATTAGCCCCATTATCTGTGATGATTACCTTTGGGATCCCAAACCGACATATGATATTTGCATGCACGAAGTCAACTACAGCCTTCTTGGTCACAGACTTGAATGTCTTCGCTTCCACCCATTTGGTAAAATAATCTATAGCTACCAAGATAAATCTGTGCCCATTTGATGCTGCTGGATCAATTGGCCCAATAACATCCATGCCCCATGCGACAAAAGGCCATGGCGCAGACATCGCATGTAATTCTGATGGTGGAGCATGAATCAAATCTCCATGTATTTGGCATTGATGACACTTACGCACAAAACTGATACAATCTCGCTCCATCGTGAGCCAATAATAACCTGCTCGGAGAATCTTCTTTGCTAGAACATACCCACTCATATGCGGTCCGCAAACTCCGGAATGCACCTCAGTCATGATAGTTGTGGCCTGCCGTGCATCTATACATCTCAACAAATCGAGCTCTGGCGTTCTTTTGTACAGTACTCCTCCACTAAGGAAAAACCCACTTGCCAACCGTCGAATTGTTCTTTTCTGATCACCGGTGGCCTGCGTTGGATACACTCCCGCTTTGATGTACTCTTTGATATCATGGAACCATGGCTCTCCATCGATTTCCTCTTCTATCACATTGCAGTAAGCATGCTGATCACGGACTTGAATCTGCAATGGATCAACATAGGCCTTATCTGGATGGTGCAACATTGACGCCAAAGTAGCCAAAGCGTCAACAACCTCATTATGAATCCTTGGAATGTGTCTGAATTCTATGGCCTGAAAACGCTGGCAAAGCTCATGCAGACATTGTCGATACGGTATAAGCTTCAAGTCCCGTGTTTCCCATTCCCCTTGAATCTGGTGTACTAGTAAGTCCGAGTCACCCATGACCAAGACTTCCCGTACACCCATATCCACAGCTAATCTCAATCCCAATATACACGCCTCATATTCTGCCATGTTGTTTGTACAGTAGAAACGAAGCCGAGCTGTAACGGGGTAATGCTGACCTGTTTCCGAAATAAGTACTGCTCCTATTCCCACACCCTTCATATTTGCAGCCCCATCAAAGAAAAGTTTCCATCCCGACTTCTCAGCTTGTTCTAATTCTTCAATGTGCATTATCTCTTCATCAGGGAAATAAGTTTTCAAAGGCTCATAATCTTCATCAACGGGGTTCTCAGCCAAGTGATCGGCTAATGCCTGTGCTTTCATGGCAGTCCGTGTCACATAGACAATGTCGAACTCTGTAAGTAAGATCTGCCACTTTGCAAGCCTTCCTGTGGGCATGGGTTTCTGGAAAATATACTTCAACGGGTCCAAGCGAGATATAAGGTAAGTGGTGTAAGATGACAAGTAATGTTTCAATTTCTGTGCCACCCAAGTTAGGGCACAACATGTCCTTTCCAGATGAGTATACTTGACCTCGTAAGATGTGAACTTCTTACTGAGATAGTAGATAGCCTGCTCCTTTCTGCCCGTAACATCATGTTGCCCCAGTACACAGCCGAATGAACTGTCCATAACTGTCAGATATAGAATCAAAGGCCTCTCTGGTTCTGGTGGGACCAACACAGGTGGGTTTGACAAATACCCCTTTATCTTATCAAAAGCCTCCTGGCATTCATCAGTCCATTTGACCGCGGCATCTTTCTTTAACAATTTGAAAATTGGTTCACATGTTGCCGTGAGCTGAGCAATGAACCTGCTGATATAGTTCAGTCTTCCCAACAAACTCATCACCTCGGTTTTGTTTCTTGGAGGTGGCAATTCCTGAATAGCTTTGATCTTTGACGGGTCTAATTCAATACCTCTCCGGCTAACTATGAATCCCAACAACTTCCCAGATGGCACCCCGAAAGCACATTTCGCAGGATTGAGCTTAAGATTGTACCTGAGAAGCCTTTGAAAGAATTTTCTCAAATCTCTGACATGGTCAGATTGCTGTCTAGACTTAACGATCACATCATCCACGTATACCTCAATTTCTTTATGTATCATATCATGGAAGATAGTTGTCATGGCCCTCATATAAGTTGCCCCAGCATTTTTCAAACCAAACGGCATGACCCGATAACAATACGTTCCCCACGGCGTGATGAATGCCGTCTTTTCTGCATCTTCCTTATCCATTAGAATCTGATGATAACCCGCATAACAATCCACAAAAGAGCCAATATCATGTTTGGCACAATTGTCGATCAGTATATGGATGTTGGGCAGTGGGAAATTATCTTTTGGGCTTGCTTTGTTAAGGTCTCGATAATCGACGCACACCCTGGTCTTGCCATCTTTCTTTGGCACAGGCACGACATTGGCTAACCAAGTGGGGTACCGTGTAACCTGAATGACCCTTGCCTCAAACTGCTTGGAGATCTCTTCTTTGATCTTCACACTTATGTCTGTTTTGAACTTTCTCAACTTCTGCTTGACAGGGAGGAGTGCTGGATCAATGGGCAATTTATGAACCACCAAATCGGTGCTTAGACCCGGCATATCATCATATGACCATGCAAAAACGTCTTTGTACTCATGCAATACTTTAATTATCTCCTCCTTGAGTTGTGGATCCAAATGAACACTTATTTTAGTTTCCCGTACATTATCTTGGTCCCCTAGATTAACTGCTTCTGTGTCATTTAGGTTAGGTTTGGGTTTTTCTTCAAAGTGGCTTAATTCTTTACTAATTTCCTCATAAGCTTCATCATTATTACAATCCATCCCATCATCACACTCGTTCTCTTGTATTATTACTTCTGAATTAGATTGGCTTTTAAAACTGGGCCGAAGATTCCTCATGCATGTCATGTCATTGATATCAGCATAAAGAGAACTGTACAAAGAAAAGAAACGAAAATGGAAAGAGAATTAGGGACGAAGAAAATTGCATTTCATTAAACGTAAAGACAACAAGGTTTTAACTCATCCAAACGGACGGAACATAACAACTGGATTACAAACCCTGGAATAATCCAGGTGACAAAAAGGAAAACAAAACCCACTACCACGACTCCCTCCGAACTGGAAGAGGAGTAGCTTCCCAATTGCTGATGTTAGCACGTGGTCCGATGTACTGTATGTCTGCTCTGCTTGACCCTTCCCCGGCCTCAACCATGTTTACTTCAGCAAATACTTTCTCAAACACCTTATCCAAATTCCCATCCGCCTCAACTAACGAACCCGATATCTTTGCCAATGACTGTTTCTTGATATTCGGCCTGACGAAGGACCTGGATAATCGAGGAATTGGTTAGGGAGCACCCAAGCTTTCTTCTTCAATTTACGGGCCTTTCTGACATCTGCCGCTGTTGGTTTGAACCCTAACCCGAATGTGTCCAGATTTTTGGGAAGATACAGGTTGAGTAATGCCCTGCAGTTCAACCCCCAAACCCTTCCCGGGCACGAAACCGTTATTCAACATTTCTGATACTACCATGACGGTAGTAGCTGACACCCTGGGACATGGCATACTTTTACCCTCAGGCAACCTGCTCACCGGAACCGTGTCGAGGATCTGATACACCCATGGCCCCTTATCATCTTCGGTCTCTATAAAGGGTACAATGGCATCATTCACGGCGCATGTGGGATCTTCCCCATGTAACACAATTTCTTGTCTGTCCCACTCGAATTTGATCATTTGGTGCAGTGTGGAGGGCACGGCTTTTGCCGCATGAATCCACGGTCGACCCAACAAAAGATTATAGGATACTGCAGCATCCAACACCTGAAATTCCATCGTGAACTCGACTGGGCCAATAGTCAATTCGAGTACAATATCCCCTACTGTGTTTGTTCCCCCTCCATCGAACCCTCGAACACAAATGCTATTTTTGCGGATTCTATCCTCATCAATCTTTAACTTGTTCAATGTGGATAACGTGCAAATATTAGCGCTCGACCCGTTATCGATTAGTGCCCGAGTAACCATTGAACCTTCACATTTGACCGTCAAATAGAGAGCCTTGTTGTGTTCTGTGCCTTCCATAGGCAATTCATCATCAGAAAATGCTATCCTGTTCACTTCAAAGATCTTGTTGGCAATTGTCTCTAAATGGTTTACTGAGATTTTGTCAGGCACATGAGCCTCATTCAATATCTTCATTAAAGCTCGGCAATGCTCATCAGAGTGAATTAATAATGACAACAACGAGATTTGGGCCGGTGTTTTTCTCAGTTGATCAACAATGGAATAATCTTGTCCTTTCATCTTTTTCAGAAACTCTTCTGCTTCCTCTTCCGTTACAGCTTTTTTAACTGGCACTGGATTGTCTTTTGCGCCCTTAGCTTTTCTCAACTCTTCAGGGGCGAAACAACGTCCTGACCGGGTCAGTCCCTGTGCTTCACAACTTTCTTCCTCAATTTCCTTTCCTTTGTATGTCACCACTACTTTGTCATATTTCCAGGGTACGGCTTTGCTATCAACCATGGGTAACTGGACTACCGGTTTTATGACAACCGGCTCTACATAGACTCCCTTCACAACCACCACGGGCGTGGATACTGACCTTGGTACCACTATCTTGACTGGCTCCTGCTTTTTCTCGGCCACAAACGGTCCTTTTCCCATTACTAGCACTGGCTTGTCTTCTACTGCTTTTAACTGAACCATTGGCCTTGCACTCACTGTCTTTTCTTTGGTTTCCGTAGAACGAATCACCATAACCACCTGCGAAGGTTTCTTAGGCTCTGCCCCCTTATGTATCAGTTCGATCATGTTGGCCTCATAATGCGCTGGTAACGGATTTTGATTGATGTTCGGGGCCTCTGGAGCCTGTACCTCAATACGACGATTATCAATGAGCTCTTGGATTGCGTTTTTCAACTTCCAACATTTTTCAGTATCGTGCCCCGGCATCCCTGAGCAATACTCGCAGCTAACAGAGTGGTCCAGGTTTCTGGGAAGAGGATTTGGTGCTTTGGATTCAACTGGGGTCAGCATCCCCAACTGTTTCAATCTGTGGAAAAGAGAAGTGTAAGATTCTCCCAGCGGAGTAAATGTTTTTTTGTTTGGGGCCTTCTCATTTCTAAAAGCTTGGTTTGGGCGGAAGCTGGTTCCTGGTCTGTTAGCCCTGGGAGGTGGATAGGTGTTTTGTGGGTGTGGCTGTGTATTTTGGGGACTTGGTGTACGCCATTGCGAGTGCACTGGGGGTTGAGTGTAGGTCTGGGCGTGGTGAATAGAAAATTGTGGTTCTGGTGGTGGATAATAGTGTTGCGGTGGACCATATGGGGTATAATTGATAGTTTGGGTGATGGGGTCTGGGTTGGTTGTAGTAGAGTGGACGGTTATTGTGCCTGGACCAAACATTAGCTTCAACTGCAGCAACTTCTTCTTTCTTCTTCTTTCCCAGCACACCACCAGTACCGCTTTGGATGGCCTGGGTGGTTGCTTTCAAAGCCGAGTAGCTCAAGATCTTGTTAGATTTCAATCCTTCTTCAATCATGGCTCCCATCTTTACCACTTCATTAAACGACTTCCCGACAGATGTCACTAGATGACCAAAATAGGTAGGTTCCAATGTTTGCAAGAAGTAATCTACCATCTCACTTTCCCGCATGGGAGGATCAACCCTTGCAGCTTGTTCCCTCCAGCGGAAACCAAACTCTCTAAAACTTTCCCCAGGCTTCTTTTCTAGTTTCAACAATGACAGACGATCAGGGACTATTTCGAGGTTATATTGAAAATGGCCGATGAATGCCTGGGCCAAATCATCCCATGTATACCATCGGCCGGGGTCTTGCCTCGTGTACCATTCTAGCGCTGACCCGCTCAGGCTTTGCCCGAAATATGCTATCAACAACTCATCTTTTCCCCCAGCCCCTCTCATTTTGCTACAAAAACCACGCAGATGGGCTACTGGGTCACCGTGCCCCTCATATAAGTCAAACTTCGGCATTTTAAACCCCGCAGGCAACTGTACATCAGGAAAAGGGCACAAATCTTTGTATGCGACACTAACTTGGTTTCCTAAACCATGCATGTTCCTGAAGGATTGCTCCAGGCTTTTGACTTTACGAATCACCTCCTCTTGTTCTGCATTCTTAACCGGTTTCTCAACTTCTCCCGGGATTTCAAAATGGGGAGAGGAGGTATATGGCTCAGGCGCTTTGAAAGTGGGTTCGGGAGGGTAATATTGGGTGTCGTGAGCTTGGAATAGCGGCTCACTGGATGATCTATGTAGTGGAGCTGGGGGAGGTGCCACAAAGACGGGAACATTTGGTGGAGGAGGGTTTTGAGTGGGAGGTGGAGCTTGGGAATCATAAGCCTCTCTTCCCTGATAATAGTGATGGCTTGGGAAACTTGTTGAAGGACCGGGAGAGGGGTATTCCGGCGTGTGTACTGGTTGGAGGGTAGGAGTAACGGGTAGTTCTTGCCCCTTCTGGGCTCTAGCTAAGGCTATCTGCATTTCATTCATTTCTAGCCTCATTTTTTCCATTTTCTCCAGGGCTTCCTTCAGCATCTGATTGGCCGTTTTTTCTGACTCAACGCTGTTGTCTGACCCAGTCATGCTTTCTGGTATAGGACCTTTTGATCTTGTTTGATAATGGTACGGTGCCAGTACGCTCTAACAACTAACTGATATTGGAAAAACAACAAACTTGTCAGTGTTAGAGTCTTAACAGATATTGTAATTGCACGTTAGGGGGATGCAATGCTCCTAGGCATTTAATCATTTCTAACATGCTTTTGCTCTGACCTCATGCATCATCCCAGCTTATTTTTGCTCTGACAAATATATATTCTTCTTCTTCTTTTTTTTTTAAAATTACGGTCGAATCCTATAGAGATTGCCTACGTATCGTGACCCCGCACGAATCAGACCAAGCGTAGTTCGTGCAGATAAATGTAAAAATATGGGTGGAAATAAAATGCTCAACTTTCATTAATAAACAGACTCTTACAAACTCGACATCTTTTGTTTTGGAAAGAAACTAACAAACACAATCTGAAAGCAAACAAAAACTCTAAGCTGCAAACATACTCAATCCGGACGTACAAAAGACTGACTCGACATGGTAGACACTCAAAGACACGGACTATGCATATTCTAGTGCTTCAAACTTAGGTATCCGCGGGGCGTCGTTCGGCCTCGCCGCGGGTCTAGGATCCAAATCCCTTTCAAGCTGCTCTAACTCATTCATGGTTCGCTTCACATAGATCATCACTGCTGAGATAAAAGTAGTACGGGTCATGTCTTCACAAACCCGGCATCTCCTGACAATAGCATGAGCAATGGCTCTAATCCTGTCTTTTGTTTGCTTCTTTTCTATGAGCAAGCGTCTTATCTGATCGCTGCACGTCTTTAAAGCTCGGGAGTCTTGCAAGTGCTGGTCTTGCAGCTGTTGCACTTCTGCCTTCATTTGGGCTAACAAGTTGTAACAATGTCCGCTTTCAGTTTCGAAGTCTCTAGCCTGCCTAACCGCTCTACCTTCAAGGGCAACTACTTTTCTCTTTAAATTGGCAACAATTTTCTCATGGTCCCTCTTCAACTGATTCAAGTATTGGCGACGCTCTTCGGTTCTTGTCGCCCATTGTGCTTTGAGTTCTGCCATGACATTTTCAGCTTTTCCTAGCTCATCCCGCCATTCTCTGACTTCGCTTTCCAATCTTTTTACCAATTGTTCATCGGATCGGCTCCTCGGTTGCTTATCGATGGTTATCTTCAACTGTCGGACTTGGGCTTTAAGAGCGTCATTTTCTCTGGCTAGTCTATTCTTTTCACCTTGATCCTCGGCAACCTGTACACTGCTCTCGAATTTCAGACTCTCGACTTGTTGCTTTAATTTACCAATCTCAACCCGATAGCTTTCTTCCTTTGCTAACCAATCCCACTGCTCTTGGGACGACTTGGCGAAATCTTCGAGATGAGGTCTTTTAGCCGGTCTTCCATATGCCACGTCACCTCTGAACCATTCGTGATACCCTGGAGCAATTTCCCCTCTGACCCTATCAGACACACAAGTGTTTGCCATCAGATATTGACACTCACTCCAAATTTGACGAACCTCTTCCTCGGGGAATCGACCGTCAGGACTAATTTCGATCACTTGGGTACTTAAATCTTCATCTCTCGGTATTACTTGATATCTACCGAGTTGCCTCAGAACCCGATATGGTGCATAAGGTTGTATGCTTTTGAGTCCCATTAACAAAAAATGCGGTCGGGCTGCTGGCATATATATGACTTCCTCGACAGACAACCATCCAAGCACCCACTGTATCTGGCTAGCCTCGAGGTTCCGAAATAATAATGCCCAAGCTGTGACTCCTTCAGGTAGACCAACCCCTTTGATTCTCGTACAAAATTCCCCTATACAAGTTTTCTCAGCCGAGCCATAACTCAATAACTGAGAGCGCGGGCACAAATGCTCAATCATCCATATTTGCAACAATAAGTTACATCCCTCAAAAAATTTGCCCCCAGCTTTGCACGCAGTGAGAGCTCTGAAGATATCAGCCACAATCATAGGTGCTAAAGTGCTTTTCCCCATGGTTTGCAAAGTACTGACGACGCCTGCTATTTTCAAATCAATATTACCATCTTTCCTTGGGAATATTACGAGACCCAAAAAAGCTACCATAAATGCCACTCGCCTGTGTTTCTCCCATTTTTGTCGGCTATTTCTGCTGCAAAGCTTAAAGTCTGGATTATTGAACCCGCCCACATGTCCATATCTATCATACACGAAGCGGAAACTGCAGAAACCCTTTGCAAAATCTGGGTGATGAACTGTCCGGGGTACTTTCAAGGAATCCAGGAATCGATGTATGGTAATGGCTCTAGGAGCAATCAAGTATTTGAATCTCAATGGAGCTTGGTCACTTCCAATGTACCCCGCTATTTCTTCTATTGTTGGGGTGAGTTCAAAGTCTGAAAAATGAAACACATTATGTGCCGAATCCCAATGGGCGACCAATGCCCTGATGATATCCCCCCGAGGCTGAATGTCTAATAAATCCGGAAGGTCTTTCAAATATTTTCTCACTTCGTCTTGCCCTTCTTTGCCCAAATCATTCCACCACAATTGCAGCTCAAAAGGGATTTTGGTCATTATTGAAAAAGGCTCATTTATTGTTGTGCTCATCCTGCACATTTATTAAAGCGTTTAAGCAAAAGAAAACTTTTATTTAACTCCAAAAACTACTATCTATATTATCGACTCAAAATTAACCCTATATTTTAAATGAAGAACTCAATTCTTAATTCTAATATTTTTAGATAAAAGACCCGATATTGCGACACGGCCTTCCTGCGCCTCAGGGGCAAAAATTTTAAGGCTGTGAAGGTCAAAAATCAAAATACGACCAAAGGTGGTTGTTTATGCAAAGTCAGCCTTCCGGCGTCCCCTTCGGGAACATTCGGCTATGTCTTCATAAAACAGCGTCACCCGACTTCTTAGAAATTTGACATATATATTTTGCTATTATTAGCAAAAGGGGAGGTTGGACACCACCCGACTTATTTATGGCAAAATTAAAATTCTTGACATGTTTTTTTTTTATTTATTTATTTGTTTTTTGGTTATTTGTTTTTCGCTTTTTTTTTAGCAAAAGGGGGTTGGACCCGATGAGGGTTGCCTACGTATCTCACATCCGGTGAGAATCAAACCCGCGTAGTTCGGGCAAATTAACCGAACTATTTTAAAACATGACTCTTTTTCATTTTTATTTTTTTCCTGGCAAGACAATCTATTTTCCTTTTCTATTTTTGAAAAAGACAAAATAACGATTTTTTTTTCATTTTCAACAAACAATAAAACAATCTATTTTTCCGGAAAAAAAATAATAATAAAAGACTCTTTTTTTTATATTTTTTAGTAAAACAAAATAAAATATTTTCCTCTTTTTTTTTCAAAATTTCGGCAGAGTTTTGCCAGTAATTGGTCATTGATTTTTTCTAAAATAATCAATTAACTCCCTAACTGATATATTCTTTTTCCCTTTTTTTTCTTTTTTTTCTTCAATTTTCCAACATTCCCGAGATTCAGAAACCGGTCAACATGCAAGTTCGAAACAAATATATGTACAGAGCAAGTAGGATGCATCAGAATGGTCTTTTCATTTCAGGTTGCTAGTCCTAGACGGACCCAACCCCTGTGTTGAGTCCCCTAAGTCAAATGTAACGTGATGCAAATAATCGTTCCTACTAGGGATCCGGCATGAGGTTTCGTTATACTAGGTTTATAACCTGGGTATATGTTCTAGACTGTGTACCCGAGCGGACAACTCGAGTCGAGGAGGGGGCAACTTACCGGGAACCAAAAGGCCATCCGGCTTCGTAACTTATCCGTCCTCTTTCTTATTTCAGGTATTGACACTAACAGAATAGGGAGCCTCGACCAGCGAGCTTCTCCCCGGAGGTAAGAAGAGAAGGGTTTCGGCACAGTTTATATACAGTTCAGATAATATCAAAGCGGTAAAAGACAACATTTAGTATGTTATGTCAGAACATGCAATATATATCAGATAATAAAGCCAAATATAACAATTATTCTAAGCTCGAATTCTTGAACCCTGAACTAGTGGTTCTGGGTTATCGTCCCCAGCAGAGTCGCCAGAGCTGTCACACCTCCTTTTTCCGCCCTCGCGGGGGTACAGGAGTTTTTTCCAATTAAAGGACAGTCGAAACGGGATTTATTTCTTTATTTCAGAGTCGCCACTTGGGAGATTTAGGGTGTCCCAAGTCACCTATTTTAATCCCGAATCGAGGAAAAGAATGACTCTGTATTACAGTCTGCGCACCAGAAATCCGGATAAGGAATTCTGTTAACCCGGGAGAAGGTGTTAGGCATTCCCGAGTTCCGTGGTTCTAGCACGGTCGCTTAACTGTTATATTCGGCTTGATTATCTAATATAATACGTATTATAAACTTATGTGCAAATTTTATCCCTTAGCCGCTTTTATTATTCTTTTTATTTATTGTTATTATTTTACGAAAAATTGCAACATTGTGAAAACGTATTTCAAATCACGTCGCAATCAATTGCACCCGTGGTTATCGACACATTTCGACTCCGTTGAGATTTAGATTTGGGTTACATAAATGCACACCCGTATTTAAGGAAATAACATTATTAAATACGCGCCTAGAGCGACTAGCGTGTCATTATTTTGGGTAGGGCCGTGAAATTTGCTAAAACGGCTCCTCCCTAATTCTAAGCAATTAACTGTACATTTATTGAGGGCCCCGAAATCTATACATTTCATTAAGCGAGGCTCATCTCATTTATTTTAAATGGACAAATCTTAAAGCGACTACATTTTTTCTATAAAAATTAGTCTCTAAAATAAAGAAAGAAAAATCCTAATTAATTACTAGCTTTTATAATTTTAAGAAAACATGACATGCTAATTGCTTGGTTAATACAAATATTGATGAAAAAAAAGGAATTTTACTCTTAATTTCGAAATTTTAAATAAAATAAAAATTCAACAACTAATATTCAAAATAAACAAATATAGCTAGATTAAAACTCAGCATTGTTATTATTTTTTTAAAAAAAATATTATTGAGATTAATTATTCACAATCATTTGAAACTAGATTTAACCATAATTACTAAAGCTTATTAGAAAGTTTATTAGACTTAAACGTTCTTCTAATCTTGCTTAAGCTCAAGTCATGCCTTAATGCCTAATTTACGATGTTTAATTTAAATTCATGTTTTAACTAAATTTAGCTACTTGTTCATGATCAACCTACAATCTTGAAGCCTTCATAGCTAGTGAATTAACCTGTTTTGCCGAACTGATTTATTACAGACTAACTTATGATATTATTTTCTTATTCCAGCTATTATTTAGTAATTCATGAAATAGCTTAAATACAATCAACAAAAGAAACAAAGAAAAAAAAACGAAATTAAAACTTCAAATTTTCATTCTTCATATGTATTCATGCTTCATATTTCGGATTACAATAACCAGCTTTTCAGTTGTGTACCTGATATTGGAAGCAAAAGAAAATGAATATGAGAATCAGCAGCAGCAGTAAAATCAGTACAACACAGCAACAATAGCCCAGCAACAGTAACAAACCAGTGGAGTAGTAATCCAAAAAAAAACAAAATCTTCCAGCTTTGATGAAACAACAATTAATTCTGATTTCAAACAACAAAAGAAAGCAGAATATTTTTTTTTAGTTTTTATTTTTATTTTTTGAAAGCTTAAATATTTTTCGGAATTTTCTATCTCTTAAATGTTCAGCCCTTTTCTCTCTCTTATTTTCAGATTTGTTTCTCTCTCTCGTATTTGTGTATTTTTTCTCTATCTCTCTGTCTATATTTTTTGATTTCAAGACCTCACATATATAACTCATCCCATAAATCTTTTAATCAATTAAAATCCATACTTTTCTCTACCCAACCCATTATCTTTCCACTCATCCCCATTACATTAAATAAACATATCACACCACCCCATTTCATTTTGTCCCCCATGCTTCATTTAAAATAATGCAAGATTCCCCTTTAAATTAAATCTTGTCCCCCCTTTATATTAAATAATCATATCACAACCCACCCCATTTCATTTTGTCCCCCATGCTTCAAATAAACAATTACAAAATGTACAATTCCTAAACTACCCCTTCCGACCTTACTGAAATTACCAAACTACCCCTGAACGTATTACAAATTTACCAAACTACCCATCAGCTATAACACATCAATTAATCAAACTTAACCAAAATATAGACAATATGATCAATTTCTAACAATGTTCAAACAACAATATGAACACGGATGAACATCATAACAACAATATCACATGAACATGATTTTAACAACATTTCAACAACAAATCACATGAACACAAATTGAACAACCAAGAACAACTAAAATTTGATTGAACAATATTTTAGCAACAAACAATCCTATTTTCGGATTCAACACCAACAACAAACAAAGTATGAAGATTTCTAAATTCAATCATATTGAACTTAAAATCAACTCTTAACAACATTACAACAAACAATTCTTATATTAAACTTTAAACAAGATTATGAGAACAATTCAAGAAATAATCATAAATGGTAAACAAGAAATCAAACTATACAAAATTCGGATTCAAGATCATCCAAACAAAGTATGAACATGAATTAAATCTATATTAAACAACAAGCATGACGGATTCAAACGATTAAATCAATATATTTCCTTCAACACAACTAAATTTTTTAGACAAATAACAAGATTTGTTGTTAGAAACAATTATGAACTTAAACTTGAACTTAACAATATTAACAATTTCTAAAAATACATAAACACATGAAACAAATTGAAGAAATAATCAATTAAATTTCAATTTGAATCTAACAAACATCAAACTAACAAATATTCACTTAAACATTAATACAAACATGAAATGAATATGAAAACAATTAATTAAACTTCTATTTTGAAATCTGAAAATTAATTTTAACAAAGCACATGAACATGAACAAACTAGAAAAATGATTTCAATGATGAACAACGAACAAAACAAGAATTGAATTCTTTAACGATTTTGGATCCGGAAAATACCAAACAAAAATATGGACGATAAATGAGATTCAAAAATCAACTAACCGGAAATGAAACGACGAACAACGATTGTAAACAAATCCGTCCGGGCTTCGACTCAACGAAAAACCCTCGACCTTTGACAAATCGAAGAAGACGAAGCAACAACGAAACAATAGCAGCTGCTGCGACGAGCAGCAGCAGCAGTCCGTCGAGAAGCAGCATGAAGCAGGCGCCCTGGCAGCAGCGCGACGGAGGAAGAAGAAGCTGCATGAAGCAGTAGCAGCTGGGAGCCGAACGCAGCAATAATGACGAGGATGCAGCAACGACGGGCAACTCGACGAGACCGGCAGAACAGCCGCGATAACAATGTCGACGAAGCTTGGAAGAAACAGTCGCAACAGCAGCATGGTGGAGAAGCAGGCAGCCATGGCAATCTTAGCTCAAACTTGAGCTCGACGAGCTTCATTAATGGCGGATAGGGCTGGGGTCGTTTAGTCGAGCCGGGGTCGTGAGGGTGACGTGCGTGTGTGTGTGAGTGTGACGGGGTGAGGGGAAGGGCTGGAGGGGGTGGTCGTTGGGGTAAGGCATCCATGGATGGAGCTTGAAGTTTTGAGGAAGAAGAAGGAGAATAGGGGGGGCGGGGCGGATGCTTTAGGCATTTTTAGGGTTTTCTTACTATTTTTTTTTGTTTTCTTTTGTCTTATTTTTTTTTTTTGAAATGCAAGATAATAGGGTGTTGGGTTATGGACCGGGTTGACCCAGTTCGAAATGGACTGGGTCGTAGGGAAGATTGGGCCATTTTTTGGGCCTGTGGCTTGAAATTGAAGAAGAGGCCCAATTCCGACTTTCTTTATATTTTCGCTCTCTTTTCTTCTTTTATTTTTCTAAAACTAAATTATAAAAATACTTAAACTATTATTAAGAACTAAATTAAGTTATAAAAGCACAAATTAACTCCCAATAACAATTAACGCACAATTAAGTATTAATTAAGCATAAAATTGTATATTTGGACATTAAATGCTAAAAATGCAAACGATGCCTATTTTTGTAATTTTTAATTTTTGTAAAACAAATTTAATTATTAGAATTAAATCCTACATGCAAAATGCGACATATTTTTGTATTTTTTTATTAATTTAGCAAATAAACACGCACAGACAAATACAAATAATTATTCAAAATATCACAAAATATCACAAAATTGCACACCAAAGAAAAATCATTTTTTTTTTGAATTTTTTTTTTTTTGGGAGTAATTCTTATATAGGACAAAATCACGTGCTTACATAGGGTATCAGATAGTTTTGTAACGTAGTTGCACTCGTGGGTTTGACTTTCTTAGCCATTTTGCAATTTTAACTACTTTTCATCATTGAATCTTGTTATTTACCTTAGTGATTAATTAATATGAGTTGTTCTTCATCTATTTCTTATTTTTCTTCTTTAATTATGAGTAGCTAGACCCATAAGCTAGGGTCGTGGCTCAACCCTAGTGTGGGTAATTGATGGGTCTTGTATTTTAGGGCTAGATTGACTATGGGTGTTTGATATTTGGGCAAATTTCATGGTTAATTGCTGAATTAGTGGTTGCAAACACTAGTTTGTGTTTAGTTGACTAAGGCTCTTCTTGAGAAAGAGCGCCTAAGTCTCCGAAATTGGTCCAACAAGGAATTGGGGCGTATTCAAGAGATTGATAGCCCCAATTAAATGGTTAAACCTTGAGAGAGTAATACCTGACTTGAACCCTAGTTGCTTGTGCAAATTTGCATACCCAATTGGTCTTGAGAAAGTCAATTCGGGCAAAATCACTCGAACCACGGAGAAGTGTAGAGTGGGTAATATCGTGCAACGGTTATATTATACTCCCCAATTGTGTCAATCGTATCTTAGATTCAATTACCCGTCAATTGACCACTTAGGCGAAAGTCACTACCCTAGTGCCTTTTAAACCATTTGTACAACCCGTAACATTAACTCTTAGCTTAATCTAGTTGCATTTACCATTTATAGTTTGATAATAGTAGAAGTAAAACGAAAACCCCAAAAATGATTAGAAGTGTAATTTAGAACACATACGCAATCCTAAACTAGATAGATACTCGATTTCAAATTCTAGCTCTCTGTGAAAATCGATCCCGACCCTAAATCGGGTAAAAGCTGCTCCGACCCTCTCTCGCTACTCAATAGTAGTGCGGACTAGGCCGTGATCAGATAGCTAATCATATGGGATATCGCAACTCATGGGATATCCTTGTCCATCACACTTAGGGGTCGTTTGATACGCGCACTAAATTATCCGAGATTATAGTCCTAGGATTATAATTCATAAACTAATTTATCCCACCTGAGAGATGTGATAAAATAATACCAAATTTGATGGAATAAGGTGGGATAAGATGAGATATCCAGGATTACGTTTGGGACAAAGTTTATACTATGTTTTGTTGACAGTATAAATTTATTACCGTCAACAAAACATAGTATAAATTTAGTACCACACTTTATTCCACCTTATCCGGTGTACCAAACAACCCTTTAAGGTTTATGATAAGCATTGAACCTATCGTATTTTTAAAATTATAGGTTCATATTAATGTTGTAGCTGGAGTAAATTTTTACATCACAATTTATGCTATGTGTCGAAAGTATTGAAATCAGATGAAATTGGTACCGTAATGCTGTATCCGCCTCTGCTTGCTAGTTTCTAGTCTTGTAAAACTTGTCTATATACATTGCTATAGATAGTACTATGTAGTAATATATAAACTGTCCAAATTTAGGTCATTGTCTGTCTGTGCCTTGGGCTCTGTTTACATAGGAATGCATGAACCAAATTAAAAAGGGTAGGGTCCAAAGTTCAAGTCCTAAATTCAAGCATCTGGAAATGGTCCTCTGCTTTGGTTCCTACCGTGTGAAGTTATTCTTTGTCTGTGTCTATGTTTGGACCATCTTATCTACTTGCTGAGACACGAGTCATACACAGGAAAGAGTCTAAATTTTTTTATATTTTTTGTAAAAGCTAATATGTATATATAAAATAGGTCGATACTGCTTAAAAAGTAAATGCAAAATAAACATCATCACAGACTAGAAATAAACTCTTAGTACCTCACTGCCATATCTAAACTTGCGCAAAACTCTGTAAATGTCAATCTTATGTGTAATTTTTGGTTATCCATCAGAATTTTACACTACTTATGCTTTGTAAAAACAGTTGCCTATAATTTGTTTAGAAGTGATTTGGTTGAGTAAAAATTATTGATATAAGACCTAGACTTGTTTAAAAAGTTCGTAGAAGATTGCTAATCCCTCCTACCGGTCAGTCTTAATTAGCTTCATGGTCGTATAGGAGCAGTTAGCAAAAGGGCTGCCGGGTGCATAAGGCATCTTGCGTGAACAGTCTTAATTAGCTTCATGATCGTATATAGGGACGTATGTAGGAATTTTTGTAAGCGGTATCGAATTTAAAGAAGAACTGAGATATAACTTTGATTATCATACTTTTAGACAAGAAATAACCTTAGTCCATTGGTTTTGTTGAGTCTTAAGTTGAAAAAGGTCTTGAGTTTAATTCCACTTTATCACAATTTGTAACTACAAAGGCTCTCTCAAATAGTTGCGAAAGAAAAATGTGTTAGTTGATGTTTGAACCTTTGACCTCCTAGAGCAAAATCAAGTACATAATCAATATGCTTCGGTAAACGTGCATCCGCCCCCGGTCGTGTAGGGCAAATTAACAAAAAGGCAGCTGGGTGCATAAGGTATCACGCATTCATAAAAGGTCCGCGAAAGGGCTGCAACCCAAGGGATGTGATGTAGACAGCCTACCCTGATACAAGTATTTGTGGTTATTTCCACAGCTCAAACTCATAACTTATAGGTAACAGAGAGATAACTTTACCATTTCTCCAAGTTTTTCTTTCGTATAAGAGTAGTTAACGCTAGTTTAAAATAGAATTAATCTATTTATTAAAAGAAATGAATACATATTTTGAACTTTAAATCAAGACTACCGAGTTAATACAGTTCAACCAAACGTCGTTCTTTCCTTCTTAAACTTGTTACCAATTAGATTACACTGTATAAATTGGAATGATGGTGGTATTTACACAAGTGCAACTAAAGCTTTAACTACATATGGTTTAAACTATGTTTATCAATTTCAAGTACCTTAACAAATCGCCCTGCTCCACTTGAAAACAACGTTTTCAAGATGGTGGAATTTAATGAAAGGTTGACCCTACTCATTCCACTTCCACTTGATAAAAGAAGACAGATCGAGAAAGTCTTCGTCTTCTTCCCACTTGGGTAGTCATTGTTGCCCCAAACCTCTAAACACCAACTAAGCAATTCCCCCTCTCCAACATCACGGGACACAATTTGCATCTCCATGCATCACCCAAGCTATACGCAGTGGCGGAGTCAGAGATTTCACTAAGAAATATCAAAATAAAATAGTAAATATATGAAATAACTAACGAAATTTAATATATAGTATATATACATAAAAACAAAATTTTAACTTATCTTTACCGTATAATTTTTTGGTGAAGGAGAGTCGTTCTTAGCTTAAGGTGGCTCTGCCACTGGCCCCGCACACACTTCCTGTATGGTTAACTCTTACTACTAGTAAAATCAATGGATAAATTTTATACTATTGGTACATTAATTTATTATACCAAATTGTTCGTCTTATTCTATTAGGGGCCATTTTGTATAATGGATAAGCAAAAATAATCTTGGAATAAAAATTCAGTACCATCTTTGTATAGGTCGAAATCTGTTTTAGTATTTGGGGTAGAGTAACATCGAGAAAAGAGTCAACCGGGGTCGACCAAGAAATAGTGAGACTCGTGGTCGACATGCTAACAATGGTCGAGGTCGAGCAACGTAGAAAGAGCTGTAACGACTAGTTTATTAGAATATGATATTGAAGAGAATATTCCATTGAATATTCTTTGCACTTGTACTATTAAGGTTTGTTGGGGGTATATCTCATACAAATAGGAAAAGAAAGAAGGACTAGAGGCATGTGATATTCATTGTGATAAGAGCAAGCTTTACTATAAATTCTCTCTCTTGCAAAAATACAAAGATTACCTTTTTATCAAGATTCTGGCTTATATCATTCAACACTTTTCCATCAAATCCAAGGATATTTTGAACGTTGTAAGATCTATCTGTCACCCATCATTGTTAGGAGGAACAACCACCTAGTTCATTGTTTATTGGGTGAACCCCTTCTCCTATTTACATAAATGTCATTTATTGCAATTTATTGCTAGTTACTCAATTATTATTCATACCTTTTGAGATACTCATTGAATGCTACTATCAACTCTCTGTATCTGTCTAAGCGTTAGCCACATTCTCAGATTTTACATTTATAGATATTATTATTAACTAGGTTTAACTTTTTATTACATAAATATAATAGTTTAACCAAAGTCATACTTCTTGGTCGAACGGTCTTATCCTTCGTTTGGTTACTTATTCTGAGACAAGTTATCTAGGATTAAAAATAGTACCGGGATAACTTATATCTACCAAAGGATGGAATACTAATCTCAAGATAAAGTAGTAAAAGTGACAATCCCAGGATTAACGCAACATATCAAACAATCAATAAAAAAAATAATATTATAATAATTAATCATATCATAACTAATCACTGCATAACTAATCCTAGCATAACTTGTCGTCAAACCAAATGACCCCTTATAGGACTAGTTTCAACTAGCTTGACTCATAATGAACAATTATACTACTATATATGCGGTTATCTTTCAACTTTTAACTCTGATATTGTAAAAATCCGTTGTTACCAACTTATATAAAAATGAAATTCTTAACTAATATAAGGTTGCTTTCCCTTAGTCACAAACTCTTACTAAAAGTTAAACAACACACCGTCTTTATGTATACGGGTAAAATTGGTCTTGAAGTGCATGTCGATCTCCGAAATGATAAGCCAAGCTCGAAATATGATAATAGAGGGCCTAGACCGAGGCAGGAACTTTATCAATTCTGAGTCCGGACCATAACGCCCCGCCCTCGAGGATATTGGGGTCGTGATTAAGGATCGTTCCTGGCCTTGTTCAACTTCGAAGAATGTTGTCAAGCTCGGCCAACAGAAGACCATGATATTCGTAACCGACCGAATATCACGGCGGAGATCTCGGCATAAACAGATGTGAGATCAACAATCAGTTAATTAGGATTTTTTTTTACCTTTTATAGAGTTGTACCTAATATAGGGCTCCCATACTATATAAAGGAGGTCTGATTAGTTGTAAAAGACATTGTGACACGCATTCCAAAGCAGTATATTACTAATTTTTTTTCTTTAAGCTCTTGTTCTTCTGTATCTTGATATCGATCAAATTGCATCCAGTTCAAGTGTGACTGACTTTTCAAGATTGTAACTGTTCAACTTGTGCGATTTAAATTTACTTTATCATTGTTCATTTCAATTACAACTTAATTTATCGTTTTGTGTCAAGTTAATCCACGTATCCTTAAAACCACTTACAAATTCAATTCTCATTTTGAGGGTAAACAATTTAAGTTATGGATAACTCTTTCTAAAATTAGTAGTAACAGATACTATAAGGTTGCTTTCTCTATTTCCAGCTAATAATCACAAACTTTTTTGTCACACACAAATCAAAAGCAGTGTTCAAACCGTTTCCCAAAATCTCATACCTCACCCACCCCCCACCCATTCATCTTGAGGTGGTGGAGATGCGTGTGTACGTGTGTGCAATATACATATATAGACACACAAACACAAACACACACTCACTTCAAAATTTTCAAACTTCTTTTAGCAAAAATATTCAGACAATATTACAATGACAACACAAGAAGAGGGATTAACGTTAGAGCTCATACGACAACATCTCCTTGAAGATTTCACAAGTACAGAATCATTTATCAACAGCCTTAATTCTTGTTTTTCCGATCAAATCTCCCCTGTTTTCACCTCAGTAAAAACAGAGCCTTCTACTTCCAATAATTCACTCTCAGATTCTCCTACATCGTACCCAAATTCACCAATTTCCCATTTTTTCAGCGATTTTCCAGAATTCAATACTAATTCAGACACTAATCTTAGCCCGACATCCGACGGCTCTGTTAGTTCCAACTCGACTATTTCATCGGATACAACGAGTAGTAATAATAATGAAAATAAGACGAAGAATTACAGAGGAGTAAGGAGAAGGCCATGGGGTAAATTTGCAGCAGAGATAAGAGATCCTAATAAAAAAGGGTCAAGGATTTGGCTAGGTACTTTTGATGCTGACGTGGATGCAGCTAGAGCTTATGATTGTGCTGCGTTTAAGATGAGGGGTAGAAAAGCTATTTTGAATTTTCCGATGGATGCCGGAAAATCGGGTGCTCCGGCGAATGTTGGCCGGAAAAGGAGAAGAGATAACGGGATACAGCTTGAGATGCTGATCAATTTGTAACTATGTTTAAAATTTGCTTAGGAGAAAAGAGTGTAACGGAAATGTGTGAATTAATATGTTAAGAGTTGTATTAAACTCCCTTCCTGTTCAATTTTGTTTGACATTATTATTTACGAGAAATTTTTATAATCACACAAATATTTTGGGGCTTTTTTTGGCTTGTTTAGGATCATAATTCTAAATATTTTTATTTTTTTTTAAATTTATGACCAATCAAACAAGTTCACGTAAATTGGAAGTGAGGAAGTAAGAGTTATCATAATGATGGGTAAATAAACTTTTTATTTAGCCTTTTGTTTTCCAAGATTAACTTTTTATTCCTAACCTCTTCTTTCGATACTTTTTTGACAAGTTCATGACCTATTGTACACTTTTCATGTTCTTTTTCTGTCCAAATTAAAAGAATGATAAGAAAAAAGAAGAAGAAAAAAAAATAAAAGAAGAAACTTTTAAAGAATCAGAAAAGTAGATTCACCCCTTTTCTTTAAAACATCCCTTCCCAAGTCAATAAGAAAGTCGGCAAGTACGTAGTACTTTTGTGCTATGTTGTAATTGGTTCTATTCACTACTCTTTCCGTTAATAATAAATGACCAATTTATTTTAGATATATTTATTAAGAAAATATTAAATTCTAGACGAAAATAGTTAGTGTGACTAAATTATCATTGATTAAATATTGCAGCATAATTATAGTAGCACTTAGTTCTCTTCTCAAATGTGAGGAGTAAATAATTTTTTTAGGAATACGTACATAAGGGTAATTTTAAAAAAATAAATTGAATTTTTTTTTGATTATATAAATGAACACTTATTTTGGACCAAAATAAAAAAAAAACAAATTGATCACTTATTGTGGATCAGAGTAAGTATGTACTAAACAAAATGTTGTCACAAAGGTAAAAGTTCCATCGTGTGAGTAGAAGATAACTAGTTGAAGTCATAAAAATATTCTTTAACAGAAACACAAGGTAAATTTGTTTAAATAAGATTCAATTTGATATGACCCTTCTTCACAAGGTAATTTTTTTTTCACTATGTACTAAACTAGTAAGTAGAAATGTGAAGACCGGAAAAGAGTCAAAGACCGTAGGAATAGGGAGAGAAACAAGTGAAGGGGAAGACTGGTTTGGTGCTCGAATTTCTTGACTGTTTTGAAACACTATTATCCAAAGGCAAATATATAGTCTTTTCTAGAGGTTTCAAATGGATAGTTTGGTCAATTTAGGTTGCTTAAAAGCAAGTTGAGAATAAATCGATTACACTTTTACATGTCAAAATTAATAATACTGGAGTGTCGAGCATGGTTCAAGCAGTTTCAAGATTTGAACTTTATGAGTTTAGATTCGTAATTTTACTACATTTTATCTAATTTAATAGATTCAGAATTTACAATTTGTACATATATTTTTTTTTTGGCAAAATACAGGGTATGAGCGAAAGCTATGGATTCAGATGAATGCATAGCCTTTACACTGGATACGCCCCTGAGTCTATACGGATGAAAACGAACTATTAATAAATTAAGTATCAGCCAATTCATCTAAAATTTACTTAAATCACCACTGATTGAATCAAATTGAGCAATGATTCATAACTAACATATCAAACTCTAATTTGGGTGAGTTACAATTATAAAGGTCCAAGTTTACATATTTAATCCGTTTACAATAAGGTTCCGAAGGTTAATGCTACTAAATTCGGAGTTTACAACATACTGTTCACTTTTGTTTGACATGTATACTAAAAATAGATTTTCATTTTTACTTATCACTTTACGTATATCAAAAGAAGACAATTTTTCCCCCGTTATACCCACAATATTTATTACTCATTTCAAATCATTTTCGCAAATCCAATAAAATATGCATTAATTAATATGTGTATCATGATAAATTATACACTTCATTTATTAAAACTTCAAAAAAAAATCCTACTATAAAGAGGGAATTAGTGTACTATTAATGCAAGTTGACCTTACCGTACAATGTGTGGACCAGCAATAGGACTTGACTTATACCATTGCATTGGCTAAATCTTTATTGATGTTTCCCTTGGCCAGCCTGCAGTGTATTTGACCAAAGAAGATAAGAATTGCTTCAACTTGCTACATCTTTGTCCCTATAGTTAAAGTTATCTCAATATTGGTGGTCAGTAACTCGCATGTTTATCCACTTACGACGAGAATTAATTTAATGGTCAATTATTTAAATGTGAAAGTGGATGAAATAGTGACGAAGTGAAAGGTAGAAAGAAAAATGACAATTGGTGAGATTGAAACCTTGCACTAGAACTTACATCCATTAGATTACAAGCTAATTTTTAACTCAACAACAATTACAATAACATACTAAAGTGTATTCTATAAGTAGGGCCTGTGAGAGTATTATATACGTAGACTTTATCCTTAACTTGTAAAAGTAGAGAAGTTATTTCTGTTAAACCCTCGACTGAAGGAAAACATAGTCACAGTAGTTACGATAAAGAATTACGAAAAGAAAAGCAGTAACAGCCAAGGGCACATCTAGCTTAAGGGGTATAAGTTCACGTGAATCCATACTCCTTTCCTTAAATCATGTATAACAATGTTATATTTCCTTAAAATTACCTAAATATATGTGCGTGCACCCTGTTACGTCTCGCGTTTTCGTACGTTAAAGTTTCGTCTTCAGTTAATCGACGTAGACTCAGGGATGATATTATCTTGAGGTTAATGTATTTATGCTATTTATAACAAGAGATAAGTAAGTGTCATGAAAGATAAAGGGTACACAAATTAAAGAAAATGAGTTTCATTGAAAGTTGTCGATTTGGGATAAAATAAGGTTCGAGCTATAATACCCAATATTTATGGACTAGTACCATACAAGGTACCATATGACCGTGATAGTATGATGTATAAAGTAGATTAAAATGAATAGTATTTTAAGTAATTTGAGATAATTTTTAATTATGTGGGTAATTGGTTAATTATTGCGTATCAGGACATTACCTAATTAATTAATAAATTATGTGATAAGACAAACCTCCCTCTAAAACAAACGTGGCAGCTAGCCACATTCTAAAGAAATGACTAAGAGTCATTTCTTGTTAGGTGGCATAATGTTACACATTCACTCCATTTTAAGATTTTCCATATTCACTAAAGACTAAAACCATCAGAATGATAATCATTCTTACATCAATGCTTCTTTCAACCAAACCCAATATTAGCCATTTCACAGAACGTCTTTCAACCAAAATTCTTACAACCAGAACGTTAGCAAGCTTTCAACAAAATGTTTTTCAACCAAAGTCCAACGAGAATTATTGGAAGCTTAACAACGTACAAATTTTGTAGTTCTAAAGGAGTACAGTATAACGTTTTTCAAGAATATCATACGGATTTTTTCCTACTCCAGGTATGTTAAGGCTATCCCTTCTTTCTTTTTGGCATAATCCAAATTATACAGAAGAAACGAGTAAACGCACAATTTTCATAAACGACTCTATTTGTAAAAATATTAGGGGCTCTGTGTTCTTAATTTCCCATGTGACACATTATTATATCTTCTGTTCATGGGTCTTAGAATAATACACAGTTGATAAAGTTTATCCGAAAGGAATATTGAGATTTTAACATATTTTCATGCATTTTATTCATTTATACATGTACATTGACCCATGACCCGACAACGTTATATACGCATATTTATATGTATATATTTATGTATATGGGATATGGGAAAAAGGTTACGACGTTATATACGCACCACCATCTGATCAGTTGGTATATGTTGATGATGTTGCCCATAGTGGCCAAGACGATATGATAGGATGCCCTAAGAGGCCTGATGAATTATGTACACCTATACCTATGCATGACCCGACGTTTATATGCACGTGCATGACATTATAAATGTTTAAGATTTACAAAGTTATTCAGATTTACAAATGGATTTCTTTATTCCATATTTCATCTATATCTTTTATGTACTGATTTTCATGCCTTACATACTCACTACATTTTTCGTACTGACGCCCTATTTCACGGGGACTGTGTTCATGCATGCATGTATAGGTAGGCAAGCTGACGGTCCCCCTTCTTAGGATCCTTGATCAGCGAGGGTTGGCGTGCTCCACTTGATCCGGAGCTGCTTTTGATTTTGGTACGATATGCTTGTATATATACATGGGTATGACGTGGCTCAGTCCCGTCTTTGTAGTTGTATTTCTATTAGAGGTCTGTAAACAGTTATGTATAGTTGGATAGTATGTGGCCTTGTCGGCTTTCAGTTTTGAGTATATAGTTGTCTATAGCGGCCTTGCTGGCTCGCCCACTGTAATCCGCACGTATATGTATATATGTCTTTTGGACAGGTTTTCCTCATGCATGTTATTCTCGTAATTCAACAGAATATATTCATATTTATATCTTAGTTGCATGCTTAAGGGTGTTCGACAGGTAGGACTCGAGCACTCATCACGGCCCATCGATTTGGGTTGTGACAAAATTGGTATCAAAGCAGCTTTGTCCTAGGTTGTCTATAGACCATGTCTAGTAGAGTCTTGTTTATGGGTGTGTTATGCACCACACTTATAGACAGGAGGCTATAAGATATATATGATGTTATTCTCTCTTTTTATCTCAGATCGTGCATAAGAATTCATGTTTCTAACAATATATTATGTTTTCAGCGATGCCACCGAAGACTACAGCTATCCAGAAGGGAAAGTCCGTGGCTGGCGAGACTACTAGTCGAGCGCCACGAGTTACCAGGGCTCGGGGAGAGTCTCATAGTGAGATTCCATCTCAGACTTCACATACCCCGCCCGAAGAGCTCCGAGGGGCACCAGCCCCAGCACCCGCCCCTATATGTTCAGCCCCTCAGCCAGATGCACCGGATCAGGAGATGAGAGATACTATTCATCTATTAACTCGATTAGAAGCCACACAAGCTTGGCGTCAGGAAATAGGTATTGGTCAAAAAGATAGGTCTGTCAGTGCGAGGGTTGATGACTTCATTAATTAAGACCCTCCGGTATTCACTGGGGCATATCCAAATGAGGACCCTCAGGTATTTATTGATAGAATGGAGAGCACGTTAAGGGTAATGAAGGCCACTACGACTGAGTCAGTTGAGCTAGCTTCCTATAGACTCAGAGATGTTACAGTTAATTGGTACGAGTCTTGGGAATTGTCCAGAGGTGAGGATGCCCATCCAACAGTATGGAAGGAGTTTACAGAAGCTTTTCTTCGTCATTATCTGCCACCAGAGCTTAGACGGTCCAGAGTTGATAGGTTCTTGACCCTTCAGCAGGGTAACATGAATGTTTGGGAGTACAGTCTACAGTTTGATTCGTTGGCTAGGTATGCTCCCAATATTGTATCTAAGATGGAGGATCGTGTTCATCGGTTTGTGATGGGATTAGAGTTGCACTTGCTTAACGATTGTATGTCGGTATCACTTCAGCCAGACATGGATATTTCTCGTATTCAGGCATACGCTCAGGGCGTAGAGGAGCGTAAGCAGAAACAGAGGGCCGATTGTGAGCATGATATGACCCAGAATAAGAGAGGGAGGTCTTCGGGGTCCTGCTGGTGAGTTTTGAGATGGTCAGAGACAACAGTACCAGATGTATCCAGCCCAGCCATCGGCTAGCGCACCCCCCATTTTGGCGGTAAGATATTTGAGCGTTCCACATATTCAGGGCCTGGTCAGAATTTTAGGGCCTCAAGTTCTCAGTATAGGGGTGAGTCAAGTCAGATGAGGCCTCCCTTGCCACGATGTACTCAGTGTGGTAAGCAGCATGCCAGGTAGTGTCGTATGGGATTGGGTGTTTGTTATACTTGTAGTTATCCAGGCTACATTATGAGGGATTGTCCGACGAGAGGTGATGAAAGCATAGCTCAACCAGCAGGATCTGTAACTGGTTCGTCATCATCAGTACGCCCCAATGGGCAAGGTTCACAAGCACCAATGAGTCGTGGTAGAGGCAGAGGCGGAGCATCTAGCTCGAACGGTCCTCAGAACCGTGGCAGGATGACAGGATCAATAGTCATCACCTGATGTTGTTATAGGTATATTATCAGTCTCTTCAGATGATCTATATGCACTGATTGACCCAGGTTCCACCTTATCATATATTACTCCGTTGGTTGCTAGTAAGTTTGGAATAAAAGCTGAATTGGTTAAACCTTTTGAGATGGCTACACCTGTTAGGGACTTAGTGATAGCTAAGTGAGGATATAGGGGTTGTATAATACTAATTCATAATCGATCTACCGTAGCGGACCTAACCGAGTTAGATATGGTAGAATTTGATGTTATAATGGGTGTGGATTGGTTGGCTTCTTTTCATGCCAACATTGATTGTATATCAAAGCTAGTCCGATTTTAATTTCCAGCGGAGCCTGTTTTGGAATGGAAAGGTAATACGGCGTCGCCGAGAGGTAGATTTATTTCCTATCTCAAGGCAAGGAAGATGATCAAAAAGAGCTATATTTATCACTTAGTTCAGATTCAGGATATGGAAGTAGAGTCACCAACCATTCATTCCATCCATGTGGTTAATGATTTTCCCAGTGTTTTTCCCGATGAGCTTCCAGGTCTTCCTCCAGAGCGAGAAATTATGTTTGCTATTGACCTATTACCAGATACTCATCCAATATCTATTCCTCCCTATAAAATGACCCCTACAGAGCTGAAATAGTTGAAGGAACAACTAAAGGAATTACTTGAAAAGGGCTTTATCAGACCTAGTACATCACCGTGGGGAGCGCCTATGTTATTTGTAAGGAAGAAAGATGGTTCCTTACGGATTTTTATTGATTATAGACAGTTGAATAAGGTGAAGATCAATAATAAGTACTCGCTCTTGAGGATTGATGAATTATTTGATTAGTTGCAAGGTGCCACGTGTTTTTCAAAGATAGACTTGAGGTCCGGGTACTATCAAGTAAAGGTTAAGGAGGAATATATTTCGAAGACAGCATTCAGGACCAGATACATGCATTTTGAGTTTCGTGTTATGTCGTTTGGTTTAACCAATGCCCCAACAGTATTCATGGATTTGATAAACTGTGTGTTCAGAACCTTTTTAGATATGTTCGTTATTGTATTTTTCGACAATATATTGGTGTATTCTCGTTCAGAGGCTGATCATGCAGATCATTTGTGTATTGTGCTCAGAGTTATACAAAAAGGGAAGTTGCATGCAAAATTCTCTAAATGTGAATTCTGGTTGAACTCTGTAGCTTTTCTTGGGCATATCATTTTGGGCGAGGGCATCCGGGTAGTTATACAAAAGATTGAGGCAGTAAAGACTTGGCCTAGACCCAAAACAGCGACGGAGGTTCATAGATTTCTCGGTTTGGTAGGCTATTACAGGAGATTTGTAAAGGGATTTTCTTCCCTTTCAGCACCTTTGACAAAGTTGACTCAGAAGGGAGCAAAATTTTAATGGACTGATGCTTGCGAATGAAGTTTCCAGGCATTAACGGACAGATTAACCTCAACACCGGTTCTAACACTCCCAGAAGGGACCGATGGCTACGTTATCTATGATGCTTTAGGAATTGGATTGGGTTGTGTGCTGATGCAACATTGTAAGGTTCTAGCTTATGCTTCTAGACAATTAAGAAAGCACGAGAAGAACTACCTGACCCACGATTTAGAGTTAGCCGCGGTGATTCATGCACTAAAGATATGGAGGCACTAGTTGTATGGCATTCGTGTTGATATCTATATGGATCATAAGAGCCTCGAGTATATCTTCAGGCAAAAGGAATTGAATTTGCACAAAGAAGATGGTTGGAGCTACTTAAAGACTATGATGTTGATATTTTATACCGTCCGGGGAAGGCAAACGTGGTAGCCGACGCCCTTAACCGTAGATCTATGGGTAGCTTGTCATATTTACAGCCAATAAAGAGGGGACTAGCCCATGAGGTTCATCAGATAGCTAGTCTTGGAGTTCGGTTACTGGATTCAGGTGATATTGAAACTACTATTCAGGATACGACAACATCCTCTTTAGTAACTGAAGTGAAAGAACGCTAGTACAAGGATCATGTGTTAGTTCATTATAGGGATACCACCACTCAGAAGGAGAAGACACCATTCGAAATTATAGGAGATAGAGTCCTCAGATATCGAGGACGATTATGTGTCCCTAATATTGCAGGGCTGCGCCGACAGGTTATGGGAGAAACTCACTATTCTCGTTATTCTATCCATCTAGGAGCGACAAAGATGTATCATAATATCAGGGAAGTATATTGGTAGGAAGGAATGAAAAAGGATATAGCGGAGTTTGTTGCCTAGTGTCCTGACTGTCAGCAAGTTAAGATTAAGCATCAGAAACCCGGTGGATATTGTAAGCTATGAAGATTCCGACTTGGAAATGGGAAGTAATCGATATGGATTTCATCGTAGGCTTACCTCGTACCTAGTGTAAGTTCGGTTCGATATCAGTGATTGTTGATAGGCTTACAAACTCAACCCATTTTCTGCCCGTTAGGGCTACATATTCTGCAGAGGATTATGCAAGGCTTTATATTAAAGAGATAGTACGAATGCATGGTGTCCCTGTATCTATTACCTCGGATAGAGAAGCTCAATTTACAACTAACTTCTGGAGGTCCTTCCAAAAAGGATTGGGGACTCAGACAAGTCTTAGTACAATATTTCATCCCTAGACAGACGGACAGGCTAAGCGTACTATTCAAACACTTGAGGATATGTTACAAGCTTGTGTGATAGACTTCAAAGGTAGTTAGGATGATCATATGCCGCTTATTGAGTTTGCATATAATAATAGCTACTATTCTAGTATTCAGATGGCTCTATACGAAGCTCTTTACAGATGGAAGTGTAGTCGCCTATAGGGTGGTTCGATGTTGAGGAAGCTACGTTAGTAGGACCAGAATTGGTACATCAGGCAATCGAGAAAATTAAGCTTATACAGGAAAGGCTATTAGCAGCTCAAAGCCATCAAAAGTCTTATGCGGATAATCGATGGCGAGACTTGGAATTTCAGGTTGACGATTGGGTATTCCTAAAGGTATCACCGATGAAAGACGTTATGATGTTTGAAAAAAGGGGAAAACTTAGCCCTCGGTACATCAGACCATATAAGATCATACACAAGGTAAGCCAGGTAGCGTATGAGTTAGACTTGCCTTCTAACTTGGAATCTATACATCCAGTCTTTCATGTGTCTATGCTCCGTAAATTTATCGGAGATCCTTCCAGAGTTGTGTCAGTTGACGACGTTCTGGTCGCAAAGCAACTATCATATGAAGAAACTCCCATTGCTATATTAGACAGACATGTTCAGATATTGAGAACCAAAGACGTAGCTTCAGTAAAATTACTTTGGAGAAGCAACAATGTGGAAGAAATGACTTGGGAGGCCGAGGAAGACATGAAGTCTAGATATCCCTACTTATTTTCTCCTCCAGAGAAGGGTCCGACTCAGACGTCATAACCTTAAGGTATGTGTATGGATTCTTGTGTTAGTTATTGTCATTAGTCATGTGAGGCCATTGTCGTTATTGATGATTGTGGTCCTATTTGGCGTTGAATTATTGAGTTTCTACAGGAAGGGTTGGTATTAGTGTTGTTACAAAGGAGACTCTACCAAAGTTACATAGATCCCGGGAAGTTAAACATTCGAGGATGAATGTGTCTAAGGGGAAGGATATCACGTCTCGCGTTTTCATACATTTAAGTTTTGTCTTCAGTTAATTGACGTAGACTCGGGGATGAGATTATCTTGAGGTTAACGTATTTATGTTATTTATAAAAACGATAAGCACGTGCCATGAAGGATAAATGGTACACAAATTAAAGAAAATGAGTTTCATTAAAGAGCTATATTACCCGATATTTATGGACTAGTACCATACAAGGTACCATATGACCGTGATAGTATGATGTATAAAGTAGATTAAAAATGAGTAGTATTTTAAGTAATTTGAGATAATTCTTAATTATGCGGGTAATTAGTTAATTATCGGGTATCGGGACATTACCTAATTAATTAATAAATCATGAGATAAGACAAATCCCCCACCCCAAAACGTGGCAACTAACCACATTCTAAAAATGGCAACTAGCCACATTTCTTGTTAGGTGGAATAATGTTACACATTCACTCCATTTTAAGATTTTTCATATTCATTAAAGAATAAACCATCAGAATGATAATCATTATTACATCATAGCTTCTTTCAACCAAACCCAACGTTAGCCATTTCACAGAACGTCTTTCAACCAAAATTCTTATATCCAGAACGTTAGCAAGCTTTCAACAAAACGTTTTTCAACCAAAATTCAACGAGAATTATGAAAGTACAAGAGAGGGGGGGTTGAATTTCTTATTTTGAAAATTAATCGCTACCAGTTGACTAGATTTCTAATTAGTCGACTAGATATAATAACGTGATAACAGTAAGGACAAAATTTAAGATGCAAAAATTAAATACAGGAATTAAAGGCACCGGAATTTTTATACAGGTTCAGATTTAATATGAATCCTACTCCAATCCCATTGGGTTCCAAAGAAGTTCTCTTTCAGTGAATGAGTTTCTCGAGTACACAGTGAATGGTGTGATCTACACATATCGCTCAGTTCCTATATCACTCGTTTCTTTTTGATACAATGCCTCACCAGTGTTGTTCTCTTTTTCTTCTCTAACTTGTTACACAGCAGGTCTAGAAGAGCTACAATATTTGTTTGCAGTAGAAAAAAGAGAGGGTATTTGGTTCGATCAAAGTATATGTGCTAAGTTACAAATACAAGTTTAAATACTTTGAGAAAGGCTTGAATTCTAGTGAGATTTGCCAACCTAAGAATTTCATCCTTGGAAAGAGATTGATTCTTTCCAAGAATAAGGTTATTCAACAACGACTCTATCTTGACGAGAGGCTTTAATGACTTCCCTTATGCGTGATCCTTGAATCTTGATCCTTCCAGATTTAGATACTTGATTGATTATCTTGAAAGATCTTTGATACTCTTGATTGATTTGATTCCTTTAGTTTAGCCTTAATTGAATCTGTCAGTATCAACGATTCATTTAATCTCGTCTGTTTTCCTTGATTTTCTATGATTGATTCCTTCAATCTTGTATGCCATTCATGAGTTCCTTGATCTTCGCTGATTGATTTCTTCAATCTTGAATGCTATCCATGAGTTCCTATACAAAGAAAAAATATATTATTTTCATCATTAAAATCAGATCTAACAATCTCCCCCTTTTTGAGGATGGCAAAATAATATATATGTATAAACATCGGTTGACTTCCCTGTATTTTGCTCCCCCTCAATGAGAACAGTTGACTTTTGTTGAGGCGCATGTAGTCGACTACTTCTGCAAGTTCTATGGCTCCCCCTCAAAAAGTGCCAAGTTGACTTACCTTTTGTCGACTTATTCTTGTATGTACCTCTACAATACATATATCCTTTCTCCCCCTTTTTGACATCAGAAAAGAGGGAATAATAAAAAACACACGACATACGAAAATAGAATTTATAATAGGATGTGCTGGCAGAGTTATAGCAAGACAAAAGAAAACAAAAAGAATTATCCAACGACTGATTTTTCAGTCCAAAAATAGCACAACAAAAAATTTGTCTTAGACTTCCACATTAACGACACATAAAATAGGTAAGAGTATTGCAGATCACCTCCTTCAGTCGATCAAAGCTGGCATTGGCTGAAACACTTATTCCATCAAGCCTGTCATGAACCTCCTTGAATGCCTTGACAGTGTTTTGTTTTCCCTTACTCGGAGAATCAGAACTCTTATCTTGGAAACATCAGACCCTGTTTCTTTAGAGATAGCATGAATTGTACCAATAGTGGATTGAGTGGCAATGAGAAGATCCTTGATTGCAGAGAGTCAATTGTCAATGGCACTAAGCTTTTCAGCAAGTTCAGAGTCACTATGGCTAGGATGGGAAGCAGAAGGTTTGTGTTTGGAGTCTGTTTGAGCATTCTTGACGCCTCCTTCCTATTTCTTAACCCATGAACCCTTCACACACACATACCCCATACTTGCAAAAGCTCGAGAGTTGTAAGATTTTGAAACAGAGGTAAAGGGATATGCAGATATGGAAATATTATGAGCTTCCAGAATGTGGGTGATGGCCATACCATAGGGTAGACTAGTGGGATCATCTGCACTTTCAATCATAAAATTGATGACCTAGGAGGAAAAATTGATTTTGAGTTTGGTTACAAGGCAATAGACTAGAAAGGTGTCTCTTTGAAAGAAGGTGGAGAAAGAGCCAGTACAAGGAATCAGAGTGGTTGCAACAATGTGGGCCAGAACTCGAGTTTGGAAACTAACATCACTAGGGCCTAACTGGTTTGGGAGAGATTCAGATAGACACTCAGCAATACACCTTTTAGCTTGATCAAAAGAAATTTCAAAATTATCGGGCCAGGAATTTTTAAAAATCATAGGGAAACCAGAACACTTACACTGAAAGATTGAATCAAACATGGCACAATCAAGAACAATACGCTTTCCTAACACTAAAGACTCCAACTTATCAGACTTACTAGAGCGAAGATTGACATAAAACATTCTCACTAGGGGTTTATATACTTTAGGTGGAGGAACAGAAAAGAACTTTGACCACCCTTGATAAACGAAGAGATCTTTTACCTTACAATTTGGGGACTCCATGTCATCAAGGTCGACTACCCTCCCATGAGCAATAGGCTTGTCTTTTAGGGCGATGAAAAAGTCCCTATTTGGAGAATCCCAAAAATTGAGGTCCGGCTCTAGGGAACTAGAAAGATCTATTTTATATTTCTTTGGAGTGAAGGAAACAGGGGGTTCTTCCATAAGTCATTTCCCAAAGCTTTTTCGCCTAAGGGGTGAAAATGATCAGAAAAGTCTGCCTGAGAAGAGGCAAACCCCTCAAAATGATCGGACCCTAGATCTACTTGTTCAGGGGACTGAGAAGGGGGTTTTGCTTTAGAGCGAGTGTTCTTCCTAGTGGAGGCAGAGGGATTTTTGGGGTGTTTGTCCATTGAAGAGATTTTTTTGGGCAAAGTTTCGGAGAAGGGTTTTTAGGCAATTGAGACGATAGAGATTGAAAATAAGGTTCAACATTAAAAAGAGGGTTTCTGACGGTTGAGTACAAAAAAGGAAAAGGCGTTAGTTGATCAGATGTGATGATTGGCTTTCCTTCTTTGAGCTCTGCGACTGATGTGAAAAGAGAGAAAAAGAGAGAGAAATCGGAGGCGTAATTAATAATTAAGAAAAGATATAGAACATTTGGCATACAAAATGAAATAATGGCAAATAGATCCTAATATTAACTATTAATGCAAATAATGCCAAGTAATTCTCTTAGAGAACAAAACTTTCTTCTAATAAAGGCTTGGTAAAAATATCCGCTATTTGATCAGTTGTTCCAACAAAAGATATTTCTATATTTCCCTTAAGAACATGATCTCTAATAAAATGATGCTTGATATCTATATGCTTTGCCCTAGAATGATGCACATGATTTTTAGAAAGACATATAGCACTAGCATTATCACAGAAAATTGGTATAGGCTTAAACGATAGTTCATAGTCACCAAGTTGATGAGATATCCATAATAATTGTGCACAACATTGTCCAATAGCGATGTATTCAGCTTCAGTAGTAGATAGTACAACTGATCTTTTTTTTTATTGTTCCAGAATATCAATGCTTTGCCAAGCAATTGACATGTTCCACTTGTGCATTTTCTGTTTTTCTTATCACCTGCAAGATCAGTATTTGAAAAACCTTCTAATTTAAACGTGTTAGAGCAAGGATACTATAGTCCATAAGAGACATTTCTAATGAGATATCGAATAATTCTTTTTACTGCAGTCAGATGTCATTCCTTAGGAGCTGACTGAAACCCGACACATTTACAAACACTAAACATAATATCTGGCCGACTAGCAGTTAGATAAAGAAGTGAGTCAATCATTCCATGATACTTAGTTTCATCAACAAAGATTCCCTATTCGTCTTTGTCGAGACTTGTTGAAGGACTCATTGGTGTGCCAATAGCTTTAGCGTTGCTCATGCCAAATTTTTGGATCAACTCCTTTGTATATTTGGTCTGACAAATGAACGTTCCATCTTCAGATTGTTGGATTTGAAATCCAAGGAAGAACGCTAGCTCTTCCATCATGCTCATTTCGAACTCACTTTACATAAGATTTAAAAATTCCTTGTACATAAGAGGATTAGCACTACCAAATATAATATCATCAACATAAATTTGAATAATGAGATTACCTTCTGATGATTTTTTAATAAACGGAGTAGTGTCTACTTTACCTCTTATAAAACCATGATCAATAAGAAATAAACTGAGTCTTCCTTACCATGCTCGTGAAGCTTGCTTCAGTCCATACAACGCTTTGGTTCGCTTATATACATGATAGGGAAACTTTGAATCTACAAACCTAGGACGTATGTATACTTCCTCTTCAATGAAACTATTCAATAAGGCACTTTTAACATCCATCTGAAACAGCCTGAATCCCTTAAAGGATGCATATGCCAAAAGGATTCGTATAGATTCCAGTCGAGCTACTGGGGCAAAAGTTTCATCATAGTTGACTCCTTCTTGTTGTGAATATCCTTGGGCAACTAATCTGGCATTGTTTCTTACAACTTTTCCATATTCATTCAATTTATCTCTGAAAACCCATTTTGTTCCAATTACAGGAACACTTTCAGGTTTGGGTATCAGTTTCCATAATTGATTTTTGTCGAATTGATCTAACTCTTCCTGCATCGCTTGCATCCAACTTGAATCTTTTAGAGCTTCCTCTATCTTCTTTGGCTCAATTTGAGAGATTAGTGCTATGTTTGATTTCTTTTTTAGAGCTCCCCTGGTTTTCATTCCTTCGCTTGGATCCCCTATGATGAATTTTTGAGGATATTCAGGTTCACTTCTCCATTCATTTGGACGAACTATATGAGTAGTTGACTCCTTCGGAGGTTCTAGTGGATTGTTGCTGGTTTCACTAGTTGACTCTATCACAATATTAGATCCATCAGTCGACTTTTGAGATTTGCTTGTCTCCAGAATATTTTGAGCTTGATCTTCATCACCTGCAGTAATTCCTTTCTCGGCCAAGGAATTATTTTCATCAAATATAACATGTACAGATTCTTCCACATATAATGTGCACTTATTATAGACTCTAAAGGATCTACTATTCAATGAATATCTCAGAAAAAATACCTTCATTACTCATTGGATCGATGAAAATAACTAATATTATGACATATACGTTTCCATAGTTCATAAGGTGCTTTCTTCAGAATAGGCCTTATGAGACATCAGTTGAGAATGTGGCATGCTGTACTTACTCCTTCTGCCCAGAAATGATTTGGTAGTGAATGATCTAGCAACATAGTTCTTGACATATCTTGTAGGGTTCTATTTTTCCTTTCAACGACTCCATTCTGTTGGGGTGATCTTGGTGTAGAGAAATTATGAGTATATCCTTGATCATTACAGAAGTCTTCAAATGCTCTTCTTTCAAATTCTCCTCTATGATCACTTTAGATTATTGTAATCAGATACCCCTTTTCTCTTTCAACCTTCTTACAGAAGATCTCAAAATTTTTCAATGCTTCATCTTTATGATATAATAAAATTACCCAAGTAAAACGTGAGTAATCATCAACAATAACAAAAATATATCATTTCCTCCTATGCTAGCAGTTCTAGTAGGCCCAAATAAATCCATGTGAAGCAGTTGCAAAGGCTTAGAGGTAGATACAAAATCCTTCTTTTTGAAAGAGTTTCTAGTTTGTTTTCCAATTTGACAAGCGTCACATATATGATTTCTAGAGAAATTCAGTTTGGATAAACTAATAACTAACTCATGCTTAGAAAGTTTTTCTATCAAATGCGTGCTTGCATGAACAAGTTTCCTACGCCATTACCAGGGATCATCAAATATGGAAATTAAACAGATATGAGCATCTATATTTTCAAAACTGTCAAGAATGTAAACATTTTCATATCTTTTACCTGGGAGGATTATTACCTGTCTCATCTTTAATAGCACAACCTATTTTCTTAAAATTTACCTCAAACCCTGAGTTGCATAGCTGACTTATACTCAAAAGATTATCGTTAAGTCCATCAATGAGATAAACCTCAGTGATTTCGCGGTTGTTATTTGTCACGACCCTAACCCCGAACCCGGTCGTGATGGCGCCTCTCGTGAAGACATGGCCAACCAATTTAACCAAATTCTCATTTTAAGTAGTTAATTGGCATGAAAGCAATATAAGCAGGATTTAAATGATACTAAACAACGCAAAATATCGATAAAGGTGCGGAATATCCAACCCGACACAGCCCTAACCGGGGTGTCACAAGTCACGAGCATCTATAGGCCATACATAAGTTTGCTAAATCCAATACTCATAAAAATGTTTAAAAATCCTAGAAATGACAAGATAGTAGAGACACGGGGATATGGACGCCAACAACTACCTCGTAGTCTCCAAATATTGTCTGGAACTGGAGGAATCAGCACTCAGGAGCGGAACCAGTAACGCCTGAATCTGCACACATGGTGCAGGGAGTAATATGAGTACTCCGACCCAGTGAGTAACAAAAATAAATAATGACCGAATGTAAGAAAACACGTAAAGTACAAGGCACTCTATAATGAGGCAGTTAAATCATTTAAAGAGCAGTAAGCTAGGGAAAATAGAGATAAATCCTCTTGCAACAAATAAAGAGGTAATTAACAGACAGTTAAGATAAATAAACAAATAGAAATTTTCCCCTCGGGCACAACATTAACAATTTCTGCCCCTCGGGTTCGCTCTCACATCACAATGGGTACACACGCTCACTGGGGGTGTGCAGACTCCTGGAGGGGCCCCTTACAGCACAAGCACAATAACAAGCCATCTCGTGGCATCAAATCTAGGCCCTCGGCCTCATATCAATCAAGCCACCTCGTGGCGTATATGTATCTCAGGCCCTCGGCCTCAAATCAATATCAGTGTATCATCACAACTAGGCCCTCGTCCTTACTCAGTCCGAAAATCATCACAAGCCCCTCGGGCAATAGTAAAACAGTATTTCTCAGCCCGAAACATCATTTAAAATATCATTTAAGTCTCAAAACTGAGTAAAAGTGGCTGAGTAGTAAAACAGTGGAAAATAACATGACTGAGTTCAAGTAATAAGTCAAACAGTGAGGAAATAGTAGTAAAAATCCGCGAAGGGTTCAAATAGTTGCCACTTGGCCCAAATATGGCATTCAGCCCAAGTAATGATGCTAACAAATAGTTTTCAATCAAATACGTGGTAAAATCATCAATCGGGACGGACTAAGTCACAGTCCCCAATAGTGCACGACCCCACACTCATCATTCAAGCGTGTGTCTCACCTCAATATAGCACTACGATGTGCAAATCCGGAGTTTCAAACCATCATGACATCATTTACAATCATTACTCATCTCGAACCGGCTAAATCTCTAGCTCGTGATGCCTTTTCCTCTCGAATCGGCCGCCACGCGCGTCAAATCTATCCAAAATCAGAACGAATACGTCACAATATGCTAAGGGAACAAAGTCCGAGCGAAAACAATCGAAAAGTACCAAAAATCCCGAAATTAGCAAAATCCGAGCCTCAGGCCCACTTCTGGAAATTCAGAAATTTTCACGTCATTAGATTCCTTGTCTCCCCACGAGTTCATTCATATCAGGAACACAAAAATCGGAGTTCAAATTACCCCTCAAATCCTCAATTTAACCCTTCTTAAACTCAAGCCCTAAACCTCCATTTTTAGTCATTTAATTCCTTAAATTTCAGTCTCAATCCATGAAATATTACCATAGAAATGTGTTTTAGGTCCAAAATCCTTACCTTAATGAAGTCTCTTGATTTCTCTCTTCAGAATCGCCCAAAAACCACTAAGATCGAAGGCAACAATGGTGAAATAATCCAAAATTGCGAAATGAAATAACATATATGGTCTGCCAGGCCTTCCCGCATCTGCGGTCAAAAATCCTCTTCTGCGGTACCGCATTTGCGGTCTAACCAACCGCTTCTGCGGAATTCACTTAAGGGACAAAAATCGCATCTACGGTGCACTCGCCGCATCTGCGGCTCCGCAGGTGCGGGCTCTCTACCGCATCTGCAGTTCCAGACATTTCTTCCAAAACCGCTTCTGTGGTTCTTCTCCCGCATATGCGACTCCGCACCTGCGTTCCCCAAACCGCAGGTGCGAAAACACCAGAAGCAGCAACTTCAGCAGCTGCAATTACACTTCAATTCTTCCGCTAGCCATCCGAAATCACCCCGAGGCCCCCGGGACCTCAACTAAAAGCATCAACATATCCTAAAACCTTATTCAAACTTGCTCCAATCATCAGAACACCTCAAATAATATCAAATCACCCAAAATACATAGGATTCAAGCCTAAGTTTCTAAAATCTTCCGAAATACACTTTTGATAAAAAACCCAACCAAACCACGTCCGAATGACCTGAAATTTTGCACACACATCCCAAATAACATAAAAAAGCTACTGCAACTCTCGGAATTCCATTCCGACCCCTATATCAAAATCTCGCCTATAAACTGGAAATCGCCAAAATACCAACTTCGCCAATTCAAGCCTAATTCTACTCCGAACCTCCAAAACTCATTCCGATCACACTCCTAAGCCATAAATCACCTCCCGAAACTAACCGAATCATCGAAACTCACATCTGATCCCTCTAATACATAAATCAACATCCGATTGACTTTTCCAACTTAAACCTTCTTAAAAGAGACTAAGTGTCTCAAACCTTATCAAAGTCATTCCGGACTCGATCCGACCAACCCGATACCACAAAATATGGATAACGAAGCGTAAAGAAGCAGAAATGGGGAAAACGGAGCGGTAACTCATGAGACGACTGGCCGGGTCATCACATTATTGAAGAGAATTATTCCAATACCGATTATTTTTCCTTTTGAGTCATCGCCAAACTTAACGCTTCCTCCATCTATTTTTGTGCCACAACCCAAGTTCTCCCACCGTGAACTGTCATGATGGCACCTAGTCTTTACGACTAGGTAAGCCTAACAAATTGCAGAAAAGGGAAAAAAATGAGATACGAAACTAGCAAGTTACGGATAAAACATAATAAAAGAGTCTAAAATGCTGCTCGACATATACAATACATACTCTCAATACTGAATCAAACTTCCAAAACCCGGAATCTCATGAAATCACAAGCTGTAGAAAACTATATAGTGTTCTAACTCCAGAATGTCTAATAAAAAGTAAATACAAGAAGTCTAAAGCTAGAGGGGAGAATAGAGAGGGACTTCTGGATCTGCGGATGCAGCATATAAACCTCGAAGTCTTTGATATCGCCCGCCTCACTAGTAGAATGGCTGAGCAGAAGAATCTGGATCTGAACACAAAAACATGTGCAGGAAAGGGCATGAGTACACCACAGCAGTACCCAGTAAGTGCCAAGCCTAACCTCGGTCGAGTAGTGACGAGGAAGGTCAAGGCCCTACTGGCTATATATATAAGACAAGGTAAAACAGTATGAAATGCGACAATATAATTAAAATATTAATAGTCAAAAAGAATAAAATCACAAAAAGAATATAACTCAGTTCACAGAGATAGCAACAGGGAATCTCCCAGGATATCGTCCTGTAGTCGCAAACGTAAACGTGCAGAGAATCTCCCGGGATATCGTCCCATTGTACGATTCATAAATATGAAGGGGAATCTCCCGAAATACTAATCCGTAGTCCCAAAGTAAATATCCAGTACAGGGAAATCTCCCGGGATGTCGTCCCGTAGTCCCAAATATAAACGCGCAAGGGGATCTCCCGAAATACCGATCCATAGTCCTAAAGTAAACATGTAGGGGGATCTTCCGGGATATCGTCTCGTAGTCCCAAAGTAAAGACACAATAGTCTCAAGAAAGAATCTACAGTTCTATTCGAGAATAAATAGGAATTTCTACTCTAAACATGCTGCACAGAATACAAGTAAGCAGTGAAAGCAAGTAAGACAATTAAATCACATAAACATGTTTTTCCTAATCTAAACAAGAGGCTTCAAGTACAAGTATTGCTTAATTACAAGAAAAACACAGATATTTACTTAATAAAAACGGGTTTTTCCAACAATTAGCACGTATACGCACTCGTCACCTCACGTACACAGCATTCATATAACAACAATACCAAATCCTAAGGGGAGTTCCCCCACACAAGATTAGGCAAGCCACTTACCTCGAACTAGCTCAAAATCAATTTGAAATCATGCTCTTGCCACCACTATCCAACTCCGAGTGGCCCAAATCTAATCAAATCAATTTTATAATATATAACTAAAAACAACGAATTTAGCTAAAGGAATCGAAGCTAAGGTAAGAAGATAGATAAACGCCCAAAAATCCTCCCCGGGACCACGTCTCGGAATCGGGTAAAAATTACGGATTATGATCACTCATTCACTCACGAGCACATTCGGAATTTTTTTTACCAAAATCCGATGCCAAAATCCTACTCAAAACTTGGATTTTCAATTGGGGAGATTTTCTCCCATTTTCAAACTTTTGCCCTCAATTTTCCTTAAATAGAAGAGGAAAACAACAATAGATTATAGTATTATGACCAAAATTGAGTTAGAATTCGTTACCCAATGATTCTCCTTCAAAACCCCTCGAAAAATTGTCTCCTACCGAGCTCGTATTCAATTTTTGTGTTATGAAATTTCAAACCCTCGAATTTCTATATCTGCCCAGCGATTACTGCATACGCACCTGCGCCTTGGGCTCCGCATCTGGGGAATTTCATTAACTCTACGCTCACCGCACCTGCGCTCCCTTCTCCACAGATGCGGTCCGCTTATGCGGTCCTTGAGCCGCATCTGCAGTCACTAGCCCTTGAGCTCCAGACTGCACCCGTGACCACTTGCCTCACTTCTGAGGGCCGCACCTGCGGGCTCCTCACTGCAGGTGCGAAAATACCAGAAGCAGCAAACTTTAAAATAACCTAAGTCCAAATTCAACTTCCGTTAAGCATCCGAAACTCACCCCGAGGCCCCCGGGATCTCAACCAAACATACCAACCAATCCTAAAACATCATACGAACTCAGTCGAACCCGCAAATCACATCAAACAATGCTAAACCACGAATCACCCTCCAATCCAAGTCTAATGAACTTGAAATCTCAAGAATTCTACAGCTGATGCCGAAACCAACCAAACCATGTTCGATTGACCCCAAATTTTGCACACAAGTCACATTCAACACTATGGAGCTATTCCAACTTTTGGAATTGCATTCCGGCCCCGATATCAAAATCTTACGATCGATCCGAAAACTTCAAAAATTCAGCTTTCGGCATTTCAAACCTAAATAAGCTACGAACCTCCAAAACACAATCCGAACACGCCCCTAAGCCCGAAATCACTCAACGAAGCTAACGTAATTGACAGAATTCCATTCTAAGGCCGTCTTCAAACTACTCCAACTATGGTCCAAATTCTAAATCTTAAGCTCTCATTTAGGGACTAAGTGTCCCAAAACACTCCGAAACTCAAAACGAATCTTTCCGGCAACTCACAATAGCAAAAACAAACACGAGGAAAGCAGTTAATAGGGGATCGGGGCGTTAATTCTCAAAATGACCAGCCAGATCGTTACATTTTGTAACTTCCTTGAACAGGTTTTTATCACTTGTCATGTGACTGGAACATGCACTATCTAAGTACCATTTTCCTTTGCGACTTCTCCTGTGGTGTTCCTGCAAAATATAGAGATTACTTTCTTTTAGATACCCAAGCTTGCTTGGGTCTTGGTTGGTTAGTACTTCTGTTCTGGCTGGTCCTTCTCCAGTTGACTTGTAAGTCTCCTGGTTTGACCTGATAGAACTATGACTGGTGGATTTGCGCATGCCATTGAGTTGCATTTGCAATTCCTCAAACTCTTTTTGAAGTACTTCTTTTTCAATTCCTCAAACTGTTTGAGTTTCCAGTCTTTTACTTCTTTGTTGAGTCTCTTTAGTTTATTCATCATTTTTTGAGACTCTTTAAAAGTAAGATCAAGAATATCCTGCAATTCATTACATATTTCACAGTTATAAGACCTTACCTCACTTGTTTCACCTCGTGCCATGAAACACTTTTCATTGTTATCTTTGCATTCGTCGTCTGAAGTATCCTCATCTGTCCAGTATCCTAAAAGTTTGTTCATATCGTTTTCCACAATTGTCATAAAGCAAAGATTTGCTATTTTTTCGTGTTCTGAACTGTCTTTATCACTCCAACTTCCAAATTATTTGTTCTTGTTGAAACCTCTGGAGATTTTTCTTTTTAGATCTGGACACTCATCTTGAATGTGTCCAAATCTTCCACACTCATAGCATTTCCCATCATTCTTATCTTATTCGTTATATTTCCTGGATCGCCTAGGTGGAATCCTTCCTCTTCTCGTATTCCTGAATCTTCTCATTAAACTATCCATGTTTCTTGACATCATAGAAATTTCTTCTTGAAGAGCTTCAGGATCATCATCGATATCATTTTCAGCTATTTCAGTTGTGGCCTTGAATGCAACTGTTTTCTTCTTTTCTTCTTGGTTTGTTTTCTTAAGATGTGTTTTCTCGAAAGTTATGAGTTCTCCTTGAAGTTCATCATATGATAACTTATTCAGATCTTGTGATTCAAGTGTGACTACTTTGGTCTGCCAAGTAGTTGGTAAGCTTCTAAGAATCTTTCTAACTTGATCACTACTTGAGTATGGTTTGTCGAAAGCTTTTGGATTGCTAATGATTTTACTGAATTTGGCAAACACCTCTTCAATAGATTCTCATTCTTTCATCTGAAAGAGTTCATAATCATGAACCAACATGTTGATATGTGTTTCCTTTACTTTGCTGGTTTCTTCGTATATAACTTCAAGCTTATCCCACATGTCTTTGGCTGTATCACAACTGGAGATTTTCTCATACTCTTCACCACTTATAGCATTATAGAGCAAATTTCTCGCCTTATTATTGACTTGTACAACTATAATTTGCTCATCTATATATGAATCTATATCTTCAGGATCAACAAGTGGTTGAGCGGCAACCGGCAGAGGATAGTTCCCCTTTTTGATAACTCTCCAGACCGTAACATCATAAGCCTTTGCATATATTTCCATATGCATTTTCCAGTAGGAGAAATGTTGTCCATTGAAGTATGGTGGCCTTACTTGCGAAGTTCTTTCTTGGAAGAGTGCTCCTATGATAACTTGATTTGCCATGATCTTTTCTCACAAGTTGTTAAGCATAAGAAAAATATGGGCTTTGCTTTGATACCAATTGAAAGTATGGGGGGGAGGGAGTTGAATTGTTTATTTTTAAAATTAATCGCTACCAATTGACTAGTTTTCTAATTAGTCGACTAGATATAATAACGTGATAACAGTAAGGGCAGAATTTAAGATGCAAAAATAAAATACAGGAATTAAAGACACTAGAATGTTTATACTGGTTTGGACTAAATGTGAATCCTAGTCCAATCCCCTTGGGTTGCAAGGGAGTTCTCTTTTAGTGAATGAGTTTCTCGAGTACACAGTAAATGGTGTGATCTACACCGATCGCTCAGTTCCTATATCACTCATTTCTTTTTTATACAATGCCTCACCAGTGTTGTTCTTTATTTCTTCTCTTACTTGTTACACATCAGGTCTAGTAGAGCTACAATGTTTGTTTGCAATAGACAAAAATATGGTATTTGGTTCGATCAAAGTATATGTGCTAAGGTACAGATACAAGTTTAAACACTTTGAGAGAGGATTGAATTCTGGAAAGATCTGCCAACTCAAGAGATTTGATCATTGGAAAGAGATTTATTCTTTCCAAGAATAAGGTTATTCAGCAACGACTCTGTCTTGACGAGAGGCTTTAATGACTTCCCTTATGCGTGATCCTTGGATCTTGATCCTTCCAGATTTAGATACTTGATTGATTATCGTGCAAGATATTCGATACTCTTGATTGATTTGATTCCTTTAGTTTAGCCTTAATTGATTCCGTCAGTATCAATGATTCCTTTAATCTCGTCTGCTTTCCTTGATTTTCTCTGATTGATTCCCTTAATATTGTATGCCATACATGAGTTCCTTGATCTTCGCTGATTGATTCCTTCAATCTTGAATGTTATCCATGAGTTCCTATACAAAGAACAAATATATTATTTTCATCATTAAAATCAGATCTAACAAATTATTGGAAGCTTAACAACGTACAAATTTTGTAGTTCTAAAGGAGTACGGTGCAATCTTTTTCAAGAATATCGTACGGATTTTTCCCTACTCCAGGTATGTTAAGGCTATCCCTTCTTAATTTTTGGCATGATCCAAATTATACAGAAGAAACGAGCAAACGCACAACTTTCATAAATGACTCTATTCGAAGAAATACTAGGGGTCTCTGTGTTCTTAATTCCCCATGTGACATATTATTATATCTTCTGTTCATGGGTCTCAGAATAATACGCAGATGATAAAGTTTATCTGAAAGGAATATTGAGATTTTTAACATATTTTCATGCATTTTATTCATTTATACATATACATTGACCCATGACTCGACGGCGTTATATACACGTATTTATATGTATATATTTATGTATACAGGATATGGGAAAAAGGTTATGGTGTTATATATGAACCACCACCTGATCAGTTGGTATATGTTGATGATGTTGCCCACAGTGGTCGAGACGATATGATGGGATGCCCTCAGAGGCTTGATGATATTATGTACACCTATACCTATGCATGACATGACATTTATATGCTCGTGCATGACATTATAAATATTTCAGAATTTACAAAGTTATTCAGATTTACAGATGGATTTCTTTATTCCATGTTTCATCTATTTCTTTTATGTACTGATTTTCATGCCTTACATACTCAGTACATTTTTCGTACTGACGTCCTATTTTACGGGGCCTGCGTTCATGCCTGCAGGTGCTGGCAGGCAAGCTAATGGTCCCCCTTCTTAGGATCCTTGATCAACGAGAGTTGGCGTGCTTCACTTGATCTTGAGGTGCTTTTGATTTCGGTACGATATGCTTGTATATATATATGGGTATGACGTGGCTCAGTCCCGTCTTTGTACAGTTTTATTTCTATTAGAGGTCTGTAGATAGTTATGTATAGTTGGATAGTATGTGGCCTTGTCGGCTTTCAGTTTTGGGTATATAATTGTCTATAGCAGCCTTGCTGGCTCGCCCACTGTAATCCACACGTATATGTATATATGTCTTTTGGACAGGTTTTCCTCACGCATGTTATTCTCGTAATTCAGCAGATATTATTCATGTTTATATCTTAGTCGCATGCTTAAGGGTGTTCGACAGGTAGGACTTGGGCACTCATCGCGGCCCATCAGTTTGGGTCGTGACACACTCATACTTAAAGACTCCTATGATGTAATAATGTGCACCTCTAAAAGTGAAATTAACTGTTCAAATCCGACTTTGGATGGACTTATTTTTGGCACGAAGTATAAATATATATGTGAAAGTCACTAAAATTTCAAAAAGAATATAATTTTGGACCTATAATTTCGAAAGTGTAGTGAATTCATGGTAAGAGATTAAAGTTAAACCCATCTAATTTCAATTCTAGATTCAACTTTTCATAATAGTGCACCTATTATCTTGAAATCATGGATTCGCCTCTTGGCAGCCAAGAATTGTTTTAATATTTTCTATAATTGTGTCCACAAAACGACTAATGTCCTTGGTGATTTGTGAAGCTTCTTTTTCCAACTTGCAACTTTTAGTCCAACCTGAATAGTAGTGAAAACGAAACAAGAACTTCAACTAATTCCTAAAATACATGTTCAAGTTCAATGTTGATAATATGAACTTTTTACAATTTGCTAATCCAATTGATCTGGTACTTTTCGGTGAGATGATTAAAGCTCAGTAGTTCAACAATCAATTAATCTGGGACCCCAAAATACTCCATCAAAATTAAATTAACTAAAATATACAAATAGTCCACTCAATGTCAACATGAAGCCGGACAGAGAAATAAATGGAAAATATTGTCTATAACCTGCCAAATGCCAAGTTGCAAATTTTTTTATAGAAATGTTCATTAAATTTCAGATATCCCCAACTGGATTTTGAAACAAAATGGACATCCTAATAATAAAGACCCCACCCCAACATGCAGCGGTCACAATATCCTACGGCTTACTTCAAAACCATAAATATCCATTCACTCTTAAGCTACAGGGGTGTCAAATGGATTGAGTTAATTTTGGGATGAAAATAATACGGGCTAGCTAGTTTCCGGACTGGTAATTGAAAAATAGTCAGTGTTTGTAAAGTTATTGAAAACTAGCCACTATTTTGCTGCAACACGAAAAGTTCCAGCATAATATACTGAATATTGGTGCGCCTGTGTATGAACTTCCAGCATATTATGTTGGAACTCCAGCACACGAAAAGTTTCAACATAATATACTGGAGATTGGAGCACTTATGTATGAACTTTCAGCATATTATGCTGGAACTCCAGTATATTATACTGGAGCTCCAGTACATTATGTTGGAAGTTCACTTGTAAAAAATTCGAACTCCCGCATATTATGCTGGAATATTTTCCGAATTTTGAATAGTGTTTTCGTTCAGATTTATCCTTACATAAAAAGTGGCTAAATTTTGATTACTTTTGAAACTGTGGCTATTTTTCAATTATCACTTGTAAATCTAGCTATTTTTGAATTCACCCATTTTGGACAGGTGAAAATGGGATGAGTCAATAAATGAGCAGGTAATTAATTACTTGGGCTGAGATGGGTTGAGTTAATATTGACTAAAATTTGGGTCATTTAGTAATATAAAGTCTAAGATATTTTAAAGATTTTTGTAAAGTTATTTATGGATCAATTTTGTCTAAAAATCGGCCCAACTTTAAATAGGTTGCGATAGGTTGGGTCAAGATGGGCCGAATTCAATATATGGACAGGTCAATAACCAGCTCAATCTTGAACGGGTTGGGTGGATCATTTGGATTTGGGCCAAATTTGACAGTCATACTAGAGGTTCTTCTTGTTTTTCTAGATATTTCTAGTTTCTTCATTGACTTGTATGCGATTAGACCATCAATGACTTATAAGGAATTGAATACTTTTAATAGTGTGAGATCTTCTGAAAAAAATTGTATGGACTTAGCCCAAGATGGAAGACTTATAGTATTTCTCCAGATTTAGCAAAAACAAAAAAACCCCTAACATAATTCGAATGGAGGCTGACCGCTGAGCCCACTCTGACCCCGCGGGGTGGGCCCTTGTGATTGCGAGCTGAAGCTAAACTATAAATGATATGAGCTACATTCATACAACTACATAAGCTTAATTCACATGATCAATCAATATTTACACATATATCCTAACTCCCAAGATAATTTTTACAAGTCAGCCCCTAACTAACTAACCAATTGCTTGCACCGTTACCCAAGCATGTTAGCAGTGTAAATTTTTTTACACCAATTATCTTTACCTATTATAGAAGATTAACAAGATTACAAATCTTACATAATAAGATATACCTATAGATATTTTTTAAAGGACGTGATGATGTAAACGAAATTTACTTGATGAAATATATAACTTAAACTCTAAAAATTGCTTCCTAATACACATTCTTTCTAAATAAAAACCTTAACATCATTCTTACAAATTCAACATCTCAAGCTCCAACTCATTAACTCAAGTATACGCAAATGCACACGCAAGTATACGCGGTCGATAGGTAATAAAATGCTAAGAAAGTATCGTTCCCACGAGGATTTATGATCAACTATTATCCAATCCAAGCTAATTATAAATTTAATGCTCAAGTGATGTGATTTTTATCAACTAAATTACTACTAAACTAATAAGCAAATAAGAAAATAAGATCGCAAGTAGAGCAAACAAACACTTAGAAAGAATTCAATGAGATGGGGATATTCCAGGATTATGGGATTGACGTCTCTCCTATTGCATTTTTCAGGTTGATGAAATCACTTTACTTATCTAAATTGTTGATTAGCAGGGTTTATTATGCTCGCAAAGTTTTTCCGACACTTCGCTCGCCTATTCAAGCCAACCTAAGACTATATGTCTGTAGAATCAAACTTGACAAGAATGCATGTATATTTCCTGCAAAAAATAACCAAGTAAGGTAACTAGAATATGTCTATCCTAATCGCGAATCTATTCTCCGATGCCCGGATTCAAGAACTTACTCTATTCAATCCTATATGCAACTTATAGTTCCTACTTTCGAGTTCAACTAGTTCCCACTTTCGAGTTCAACTATAAATTCGAAGATAATACTCTATTGTTAGCTACGCAACAGAATAATTAAGTGCAAGATTGAATAAACAAATTAATATAATAAAGTCAAACAAAATAATCAACTCTCAATTTACAATAGTCAAGAACGACCCATAACCCCAGAATAACGAGCTTCTTAGCCATTCATGTTCATAACAACCATCAAAATATTGTTCTTAAACATAAAAGCTATGAATACTAGAAGAAGAATGGAAGAACTGATGAATTCCGTGCTCCCGAGTGTTTCGTACTTGTGTTTCTCTCTCAAAGCGACGTTTCTCTCGCCAAAATAGGTTTAGGTTTGCTTTTATACGAGTTGGGGCATCTTGGGTCGAAATAACCAAGTCTCGGGCGAATTAGGACAACTTCAGTCACTAGCGCCCAGGGTAGCATGGGGTGCTAGCCCTGGTGCTAGAAATCTGAAGGGTTTGTTTTGTGCGCCACAGGTAGCGCCCCACGCTGTGGGGCGCTGCCTGTGGCGCTACTTCGTGGCTTTTTTCTCGTTTCGTCCCCTTTTTGCTTCGATTCGCGCACCTTCGTCCCAAATTACTTCCAGATGATTCCTACACATAAAAATACCACTAATCATTACATTACACATTTAAAATTCTACAAAACATGAGTAAAGTGCAAGACAATATGCATATAAATATACATACTTTAAGCCGAATATCAGCGGATCTATGATTTGAAGGTTATGAATTTCTACAATGATCTTATATTAATATAAAAGAATGATCGTACTTACGGACTAGGTTCTGAGCTAAGTATATATTTACTGAATTTCTTAATATAAATATAGGGTATGTGCAAAAGTTACTAGTTTTACGTGAACCTATATATAATACGATAAATCATGCTCTGTTTGTGTACACTTTTGTAGCCTATTTGATCGTGCTTCTTTTTAGCGAAAAGCATATTTTTTATTCCTAAAAGCGCTTTTTTCCAAAGTTAAGATGTTTGGTCAAATTTTTAGGAGAAAAATAAAGTGCATTTGAGTAGAAGCAATTTTTTAGTAGCTCTTCCAAAATCACACATTTTTTAAAAGCACTTTTGAGAAAGATATACTTACAAGTACTTTTTAAAAGCTTGACTAAAAACGAATTGTTATTCAATATTTTTTAAATTAATTAGCCAAACACAAACTGTTCTCACTAAAAGTCTTTTTTGAAAAACACTTTTGAGAAATATATTTTTCAAAATAAGGTAATTTTAGAAGCACAACTAAACATACTATTAGTGTATAAGAATTTCTATCAAGTAATTACCAAAAAACTGACTACATATAACTACTCACAATAAATAAAATTAATCTTTTAATTATACAACATGTTAAATTATACTTATAAGGGTCGTTTGGTATGAGGTATAAGTAGAAATAGTGTTGGGATAAAAACTTAATACCACCTAAATACTTTGTTTGGTTAGCAAACCTGGAATAAGTTATTCCGGGATTAAAATTAGTACCGGGATAACTTATACCTTATAGGGGGTGGGATAATTAGTGCTGGGATAACTCATACTTTCTTAGAAATTAAGCAAATGTCATTTATAATACAACATACCAAATAGTGGATAAAAAACAATATCAGGATAACTAGTCTCATCATAACTTATCCCAACATAACTTATATTCAAACCAAACGACCCCATAGTGTATCAGTTAATTATATTATTAGTGTGTATAAGTTAATCAAACTCTAACCATTTTTGCTGAAAATTTGGACACGAATCTTCGTCAATTCAACTGTTATATCGGTAGCAAGAGAATGAAATCTACGAAACAATTACAATTAAAAAGTTCTTCCATCAATCTTGAAAGAAATTATTTTCCTAGTAGCATTACAATGTGTGCATTAGAGTTTAAATCATTGTACGTTTAGTTAATGAATTTATTAATAATATATTAGCTTTTTTCGATATATAGCTAGTGAAATATGTGTATCTTCTGAGATTTTAAATTTGAAGAATTTTCTTATCTTTTATATGTAACGTTAAAAAAAGAAAAATAATTAATTTTGGATAAATTTATTTATAATAGCCAAAAAATATTTAAACGTCAAATGTTGTTATAGGTATATCACAATCATTAGCTATAAAAAAATCTCAGAACAAACGACACTGTTATAGAGAGATTTTATTGTATTTAATTACACTGCTGAGCTGAACATACAAGCCCTAGCCCCTAAGATACATTGTCACTGGTGAAAATAGTTGAGCACTCCACATATGTATACATCCAAAGTTGGCTCAAAAGGCTTGGCAAGTAAGATGTATGCTTTAGGTCCCCAATTTCGAGGGACACCAATTTTAGAAGGAATAGGTTATGTATTAATTTTTTCTTAAAAATATTAAAGCAATTATAATAAAAATGTATTGTTGTGAAGTTGATGTGACTATTGAGTAATGGAAAAGTTCTCCGATAAAGTAAACATATCTTTAAAATTTCCTTAAATTTAATGTAACCTTCATTTTGCTTTTTTTTTTTTTTTTTTATGTTCTGACCGCTAAAACCTATAAGTATTATTTTAAAAAATTGAGATTACTAAATGATGAGAATTTGAAGGGGGAAACCATTGTATTAACCTATGATGATCCTTAAAGCATAATAGTCACTCTAATATTGATGACTTAGATTTACTTTTGAGTTCAAAGTGTTAAGGGTATTAGTACAAATAGAAAGATAATACTCTAATTGATATTCATAATTACATAAAAAGACTTGGTAGTGCCTAACAGTTGCCTCAACGGAAAGAAGTTTTTCAAAATACAAATACATTCAACATTTCAAAAGTGATTAAATCAGTTAGCTATATCATCAATTGAAAAATAATTACCAAAAAATCGATTATAAAAATTTGGGTCTCTCATTATAGTTACGCTTTAGGCCCCCAATTATATCAAGCCGCCCATATGTACATCATATTTGAAGCTATAATTAGTCGTGCCAAAATTTCCTTTCGGAAGTGACCAAAACTCGAGCAAAAATATTCAAAACAAAAATCATGAGAAGGGCAAAGGATTTACAGGGCATCTTTATGGTAACTTCAGTGTGCTTTTGTTGTCTATTAATATGCATAATCACTCTATCAATTTATATGCATACTACTAAAACCCAGGAATAAAAGATAATTAATTAAATTTTGTAGTTAAACAATTATATACGGGTAATATCGGAGGTAAGAAGTATCCCGATTTTTCGGAGGGGCAAACGAAGAGAGGACATAACTGCACGTAGTTAAGACCGAAGCCGGGAGCGGCCCGTATTAGAGATCGAACAAAATACCTGCCCCGGGAGCCATTCAGGTCATGCCCTCGGAGCCATCGAGATATTACAAGCTCAACAGGCGGCGATAGCACAACTACAGAATCAAAGTCGCGCCCCCAGCATAATTGAGCCCTGTTGATATCCAATTTTTTTCTGCATATATTTTTAAAATAGTGCACATGCATTTACAAACATGCACAACTATCTTTTTAATTTTTTCTAAAATTTTAAAAGATTTAAGTCAATTTATTTTTTGCATTTTATTATACAAATATCTAATAATTATCCCTCATATTATTTTTATAATAATTTAATCATATAAATTTATTACTTATGCCCATATAATGCTTAAATATTTTAATTGCATTTTTTGTAGTTACATTTGCATTTTTGAGGCTAGAATTGCACATTTTGCAATAATAGCACATATATATGTATAATCATATTATCCATACATAAAATAACTTTTCATATTTTTATAATATTAAATAATTATTTTTAAATCATTTCATATATAAGTGGCATTTTATCATTTGCTAATTATTTTTATAAATTATTTTATTACTTTAATTGGGTATTTAAAACATAGCCCATTTTTAAATCAATTTTTCGGACCTAACCCACTATCCATTACCCCAGCCCAATAACCTTAACCCAATTACCCTCACCCAATTAACTACCCAACCTAAAACCCCCTTAATTGTGACTGTTGATCTCTGAGATCAACTGTCTATATCCCTTCCCCTTATTTTAATTACACCCAAACCCCTAACCCTAATTCATTCACCCAAACCCGCCACCTCTGTATTCTCTCATCTCCTCCCCTTCTCTCTTCGTCAAACCCTAGCCTTGTAATCCTGTTTTCTCCTTCGATACCAACTCAAAGATGGAATCCATGGACAATTTCCTTATACCTTATTGGTCGTCTTCTATTACTAGTTAACCGATTATGGTATTACATAATCACTTGGCAAGTGGATCTGTCTTGTTTTGAACTAAATCTAGTTCGAACCTTTACTTCTTTTCATCTATGTCCATTCTTCGTTTCTTTATGGTACGAATCTCTGAGATTCTTTTGATTCTGTGTTTACCCTTAAAATTAGGGTCCAAATCTTTTAAGACCTGTTTAGTTTTTGTTCTTATTTTTGTTAAAATCTCACCGCATGTTTATTTTCTTTGCCATTTTTTGTTAAGCAAGTTTTGTCTAATTTTATTTTCCCTAAAACTAGGGTTCAGATCTTTAAGATCTATTCTAGTTCCATTTATGGATGAGCATCTTCTTTAACGGCACGTATATCTGTCTATGTGCATGTTGTGGTGCTTCTACTCGCCCAGAATTAGGGCCCAGATCTTTTTAGATATGTTAGGATTCCTTAATTCTGATTATTCTCTCTTTAATGTTTTCGTGTAGCTATGTGTATCTATGTTATTCCTCTAGTTATTTTTGACTAATTTACTTACCCAAAACTAGGGTTTTAGATATTTCTAGATCTAATTTGGTTTTTAATTTCTCAACTACTTTCTTTAATACTGTCGTTTATATGTCTCTGTGCATTCTATTACAACTCGTTGTTACTGCTGCTTCTTACTTGCCCTAAATTTGGGGTTTTGATTCTTCAGAATCAAAACAAATTTGTTCGATTATGGTTTTCCTTTTGAATTCCCCTATCTACATTACGTACCTTATTTTACTGTTGATTCTTGATTTATTGAGAATTAGGGTTTGAAATCTTTTACTGATACTTTTCCGTCCTCATATGTGATTAATACTTTCCTTAACCTGAATAGTACTAGCCTGATTTTATGCTATTATGTCCTGTTAATTGATTGAAGCCGACTCTAATTGATTTTGAAGTTATTCTCATGCCTTATTTGTGTAGGACTTATCATTACATTATTTGTCTACCTTATTGAGTACTATTTAAACCCTTCTCCCCTTTCCCCTTAGGACAACTCTCGAACTCTCCTATTCTCACTACTAAAACTTAAGCTCTCTCTCTCTTGCTCCTGTTCTAATTTCTGCACTAAGTGGCTATTATTTGGCCGGCTGAAATCCAAGCACAAATTACTCTGGAACTTAAATGTTACTGCATCTTTACTTTCTTTCTTCTCAACTGATATGCCCTAACCTTTGCAATTTCCTTCTCTATGTTTTGTTTAATTAACTTGTTTCAATTCCTAGCATGATTCTTTCTTTTATCTGGTAATTTGATAATATTGTTAACTTAATACTAAGGAATTTAGAATAACAAGAATCCTCTCATAAGTTAGTTTAAGGTTTGATTTGTTTGTCAGTTTATGCCTGTTCTGAACTATGATCATGTATTCAAGTATGTTTGTGCTTAACTTATTTGTCCTGTCTGTTCAACTCAAGTGTTTTCTACCTAATTGCTTCTGTGACTAAGCCATGATTTTTTCAAATGCTAGCGTAAACATTTAGCTAATCAAACTTCACCATGTTTGAATTGTATACTGAACCTGAATCTTGTTTGTTTCCTGAAGCAGTTTTGTCTGCAACTCTGTATTCCGAACTTTCTCATTTCTGAAAATTGAACTATTTCAAAACTTTCCCCCTTATCTTTTATGCACTGGTTTTCAAACTCCTACTCTTAGTCATTTAGGTTCTCACCACCCCCAGTGTGAGCACTGCCTAGGGTCCTTGAGACTCTTTTGAACTCTTACACATAGGGACTGGTTTTCCAATCTTTTATGAACTCTGTGCTGAATATGTGGTTCTAGTGTGAGATTTGCTCGGTGTCCTTGAGGCTCTTGGGAAATTTGACACACTATAAGCCTGGTTTAATGTGTTGTGAATGGATCACCGCTATGCTTCAGAGATGTTGTATTTGAAGGCCTGGTTCCCAGGTTTAGATTGGGCTTATGAAGGCTCCCTATAGCATAATTGTTACTATCATGTAATTCATTTATTCTTGGCTGTAATAATCTCTGTAATAACAGATTTGGGGTTAAAGCTGGGGGTCTATTCTTATATCTTTCATTGGAATTGGGTAGAAATCCTGCCTATATGACTTAACTATACTGATTGAATTATGTGGATACTGTACTGTGCTTAAAGATCCTGCCTGTAGGATTTTTCAGGACAACTTGCATGCTAGAAACCCTGATTATAGGACTTCACGTTTGATTCTACATTAGAAATCATGTTTATAGGATCTACACATATTTTCAACTCAATGTGCATTAGTGACCATGCCTATAGGACTTTGTTTGTTTGATTCAATTATACTTCCTGGCAATCTGTTAATTTTTGTCTAAACACGATCAATAGATATCATGCCTATAGGAATAAAAAACGATTTCAAACCTACAAAATCATGCTTATAGGATTTAAAACTAATAGATATCAAGCTTATCGGGTAAAATCAGTCCTGAAAATTAGAAATCATGTCTATAGGATCTTGTTAGTCTATTCTGAATTCAGCCACTCTTGTAAATCATTTGGGCGACGTATCCGCAGGACTTATTAATGATTCTGGGTTTAAAATTGTAACATATTTCTAACTGAGGTGCCCAGATTCATGTTGAATAAAAATCAGTAGGCAAACAAATAGGTTCCAATGCTCGCCTTAATAAAGCTGTCTCTGAACCCTATTTTCTCGCATAGGTATCCTGCCTATAGGATTTTTAAAATTAATAAGTTTGCTAGTTCAAATGCGTGTTTTTGTTGCTTATGTGTGGAGGTTAATATGAGCCTATACTTGCTCTTTATCTGAAAGTCCTATTTGCTTTTTATGTGTCGCTAGATTTCACATTTTTGAGTAATATAAGTTGGTCTAGAACCATCCCAAATAGAGGTCCTAACACCTTCAGGACCATAGGAAAGGGATTGGTAATGCACACATAGGGTACGGTTTAGAATCAATTAGTACGCTTAACTAACAACTTGAAGATAGTAATTGGGTAGTAAAGGAAATGATAGCCCATGCGCTAATGCTATGAGTAAAACCCCGACTTGAGGGAATTGCAAAGCATTGCATGGAATGATCCTATAAGCTAAAAAACTTAGGACCACACCCTATACCCCTGTTTGAAATAAACTGAATATTGTATTTGTCCACATTGTTTTCTTCCCCTTTAAGACTAATTCGCTTAATTTAAGTTCGGCCGGGATCCACTTTTGTGGACCTCGAGGGATGCCTAACACCTTCCCCTCAAGGTAATTTCGAGCCCTTACCCGATCTCTGGTGATGTAAACTGATTATACGAGTTATTTGCTCTAGCTGTCCTAACGCACCTTAATCCGTTAGGTGGCGATTCTTCCAATTCCAATTCCCTACCCTCACGAAAAGGAGTTGTCCCAGAAATGTCGAAACCTGATTTCAAGAGAAAAAGGGGGCGCCACAACATGAGACTCTGCTGGGGATATCTTTAGGCTCTTATCCTAACAAACTTGTTTGTGAATTAGTCTTTAAGCATGTTTTTAATACTTGCACACCCCTTCCCATTCTATGAGAATTTATTGCCTATCTTTATTCATTTATGATTTCCCTCCCCTGCTTTATCACCTTTACTTTGAAATCTGACTTGTCTCCTTGTTTTTCTTTTCTTAAATGTCTATTAAATACCACATATTATCATTTTGCAATTAATTGACAACGTGTTGTTTTCTTTTTGCATAACTCCATGCTCAACATCATCTTCTACTCATGCATATTAATACCATAACGGCACTTGATGAGTGTCCGTGCTCTTCCTAAAATTACCCTTTAAATTCAAAAAAGCTTATTTGCGGTAAAACTAGTCGATCCGCGGTGCAGTCGACGGTTTCGTGCGATTCCCTCTCAAGTTGTCCGCTTGAGGGTACCAGTCTAGACTTCTATAGAAACCTTGCTCTGATAATAACTGTACATGCATCATGGTCAAACCTAGTCGGGGTTAATATGTCGTCCGCATAATAACCCTCTAAGAAAGCCTTGTCCGAATTCTACCGGGATTTTCATAATCCCAATGGACTCAACCACGATATGTGCATTATTTGGAGAGATAAATGCTGACATGCTAATCGTTAAATGTGTAAGTAGTCGAATCCGGAGGTGGCAAGGGTCTAACTCTATTTATTTTGCAGAAAATGAGGCACGAAGTCCCCAGGTTTGACATGGTCCGAAGTATACCACCACTATTGTTAGACTAGTGAGAAAATCTTTCGCCAAGCAATAAAAATCACGTGAAAAGGGTTCATGAAAATTTACCTTCCTTATTAGAAATCCAACCAAACAACATGCTGATCGAAGCTGCTACTATGTTCTGGGACGGAGAAAGAGCTATATTCCATTTTGGTGACATAGAAATGACTCATCTCTTGGAGAAAATCGGAGGATTCGCTGGATTACCATGGGATAGTCCCAGTTTACTAGTGCCTGAAAACTACAATACTAGGGGGTTTCTGAAGATGATGAGACTGAGAAAGAATGAGGACTTGGAGTACTTGAATAAGTCCTACATACCCATTGACTTCCTCTATGTCTTTCATGATGAATTCTCCATCACTTTCCTGAGTTGGATTCACCGTTGGGTTTTTGTATTCATCGTCTGCTTTTTGGGTATGATAGTGTTCCCAAGCCAAGAAAACAGGATTCACACCAGGTTGGCCATGGTAATCAAATCTTTAATGGAGGGAATTGAGGGGAAAACCTATACCATTGTCCCGATGATTGTGGCAGACATATACCGGGTCTGGATCGTTGCAAGAAGGGGACTTTGAGGGTTGCAACTTGCTACTATAGATTTGATTGTTAGAATATCTTTAGAGGGGTCAATACCGCCAAGGGTTTCCACGGAGACCATGTAACGATCACATAGATTTCCACCATCCTAAAAAAATGACTTTTATCCCAGACAGATTTGCACAGCCAGAGAATGCTACAGAATGGGCACAGTTTTTCAACAATTTGACCGAGGACCGGGTTCACTGGATGTTCGAGTGGTTCTCTACCAATGAATTCATCATCAGATCCAGGGATGTTCCGCATTTGGTGTTGATTGGGTTAAGGGGAGTACATCCCTATGTTCCTATCAGGGTCATGAGACAAGCTGGTAGAAAACAAGTCATACCACGAGTCTCCAAAATGAATCATTACAGAGCCGATTTTCTGTGTGACGCCATTCCTTATGTGAGGCCCAGCAAATGTGGCACTTGAAAATTATCGTAGAAGAGGACACAATCGAGCTAGATCGATATCACACCGATCATGTGTACTTCTACCCATCATGGATAGAAGATAACATAGAAGGAATATTCGAGCCAAGGGTTGGTCAAGGAAATAGGGTCATAGATGGAGTTGCTGAAGCACAAGTGAAGTATGAGAGGCTACACAAGAGGGTCCTTGAATCCGAAGCCAAGCAAATGGAGCAACACAAGTTCCACATGGAATGAATTAACGAGTGGAAGGAAAGGCTACAAAATCGATAGAAAGGCTGGGTATTTGGAGCAGGGCCTAATGGAACTGGAAGGGAAGATGAGAAAAAGGGTTGTAGATTGTCAGAATGTAGAAGGCAACAAATGAGGATATCTAGCTAGGGCATACCTGCTGCTGGACATGCACGACCTGGGGAATCTGATTGATGGAGCCAAGAGGGCCAAATATGGGGAAGGTCCCTCCGGGACCAAGTAGATTAGGTTTATCTATTTTAAGTCATTTTGAAGTTTGAATGTAATAAGGCAAATGCCATAAGTAACCCATTTACTTATCGTTGTTTTTAGGTTCGGCTTATTTATTACATTAATGAAATGAGGCATTTATCGGCATTAAATCTCTCCAATCTACTTGTCGCTAGGCCTACCTCGGGCACAACGAGGTTTTCCAAATTAGGACGCGAATTTATACTCCCACAATACATGTTTAAATATTGCAAATGCTTTTCAGAATCCTTACTGACTTGTCTACCTTTTGTTTTTCTTTACTTTGATTATTCTCATCCCTTAAGGTTGGTTCGCACATATTGGTATCGTCAGCATATCACACCAGATCTAGAGGCTCTCCACCACCTCTTCCTCCTCCAAGTAATCTGAAAAGCAAAGGAAAAGCTAAGATGGATGATATGAGTGGTATACGAAAAGAAAATGATGAGAATATTAAATCTTCAGACGGTAGAAGTACTCCAGCCCAGAATGATTTGGTCCTACGATTGGAACAAAAAATACTGGAGTTGCAAGGAGAACTTGAGCAGGTCCGCAACTTGGAAAACCTTTTCCTCACCCTAAATGTCCCAGACGTTAACCAATAAAAAGCTCAAAGCCCAGTACCTTCTCAGAGCACACCAAACCAACGTCCACAAAATCCTCTCACACCCCATCCATACGCAACAACTCCCCAAAATCCTAATCCTCCACCAATACACATTCCCCCTCAGTATCAACATTTTCCTACTCAATACCACAAACCACTTACCATACTCCTCATAATATCCCACAATCTATCCCTGATCCGCAAAATTCAACTAATGATTACCACTACACTCCAACCCCTGGCACCCACCAAAACAATCCCATATACGTGAAAACCCTACCTCACTCTACTCAGCCAACCTCATACACTCCAGAATACACCGAGAAAGACCTGCTCATTAAGAACATAGCCGAAGAGCTCAAGAAGATCACAAGCCGAGTCCAAGGTGTTGAAGGAGGTAAAGGAATTGAAGGTCTGAATTATGAGGATCTATGCATTCAGCCAGACGTGGAACTGCCGAAGGGTTACAAACCTCCTAAGTTCGAAATGTTTGATGGAACGGATGATCCGAAGGTACATTTGAGAATATACTGTGATAAGCTCATAGGAGTTGGGAAAGATGAAAGGATTCACATAAAACTATTCATGAGGAGTCTCACTGGAGATGCCCTATCTTGGTATATCAGTCAGAATCCCAAGAAGTGGGTTAATTGGGTAAGCATGTCATCGGACTTCATGGATCGATTCAGGTTTAACAAAGAGAATGCGCTAGATGTTTTCTACATACAGAATCTAAAGAAGAAACCAACGGAGACTTTCTGTGAGTATGCTACCCAATTGAGGTCAGAAGCTGCAAAAGTCAGACCGGCACCAGAGGAAGAGCAGATGAACAAATTCTTCGTCAGGGCCCAAGATCCCTAATACTATGAAAGGTTAATGGTCATTGAAAATCACAAGTTCTCCAACATCATCAAACTAGGAGAAAGGATTAAAGAAGGGATCAAGAGTGGGATGGCGACCAATTTTGAGGCATTGCATGCTACGAACAAAGCGTTACAGTCAGGGAGTATATCGAAGAAGAAAGAAGTAGGGGCAGTGATGGTGGACCAAGACCCAAAATCTCCACTCACATACCAAACTCTCCACCCACATATCAACCTTCACCCCCCAAATATTCTCAACCCGCTTCCGCCTATCACAATTATAATACCCAGCCAGCCTATTACTATTCACCTCCAACCCGTCAAAACTATCCAAAACCCATACCCAATTTTGATCGCAGGCTGCCCAGACAATATACCCCTATTGCTGAACCCATTGACCAACTATATGAAAGATTGAAGGTTGCTGGATATGTTACCCCTATTCCTGCTGTTGCTATGGAAAACTCTTCCCAGTAGGTCAACCCAAACAAAACATGTGCATACCATTCTGGCATGAAAAGGCATACTATCGATGAATGCCACACTCTAAAAGTCAAGATTCAAACCCTGATTAATACTAAAGTCATATAAGTAAAGGAAGCCATACCAAGTGTTCGCAACAATCCCCTCCCAGATCATAGAGGTGAAGGAGTAAATGTGATAGAAACTGATAAAAAATGGGATCTTGAGGGTTTGATTGGGCTTATTCGGGAAGGTTATGACCCTAAACCTGCAGTCACGCTCACACCTATCATGGTACAGATACTGCCACCAGTTGAAGTTGAAGTAGCCACATCAGTCCCATTTGAAATCGAAGTAACCACACCTGCAATTACACCTACTCTATTTCAAGTAGAAGTAGCCACACCCTTCACTGTGACGGTAGCACCCACACTTCCTTTAAAGTCCAATGCCATACCCTGGGACTACGTTTCCGAAGCTAGGAGAAAGGGAAAAGCAAAGATGGAAGAATTTGGTGCTGCACAGGGGATGACCAGAACTGGAAGGATCTATACACCTGAAATTTGGGAGGAACAAGTAAGGAAGTAGCTGCCAAATAATCCGTTATTGAAACTGGTCCAGATGATCTGTGGAGGAAAGTACAAGCAAGAGAATACTCTGTCGTTGATCACCTGAACAAGACTCTCGCCCAGATATCCATCCTGTCGCTACAAAATTCTGAGGCGCATAGGAATCCTCTGATGAAGGTGTTGAATGAAGCTTATGTGCCCAACGACATCACTAGTGGAAAGATGGCCAACATAGTAGGGAAAGTACTAAAAAGTCACAAGATCACCTTCCACGAGGATGAACTACCACCTAAAAGATCAAGTCACAATATGGCGCTGCACATCACAGTAAAATTTGAGGGAAAATTCATCGCTAGAGTCTTAATAGATGGGGATTCAAGCCTCAACATTTGTCCACTGACTACTTTGAAGAGGCTGGGCAAAGATTTCTATGAGATACGGGCAAAGATTTCTATGAATGTGAATGCATTTGACGGGTCTCAACGGGCTACGATTGGGGAAATTAACCTTTGTTTGCAGATGGGACCGACTTGGTTTGTTGTTGAGTTTCAAGTATTAGATATATCTGCTACGTACAATCTTCTACTGGGATGACCTTGGATACATGCTGCTGGAGCTATGGCTTCCATGCTACACTAGGCCATGAAGTTCGAATGGAACTATTAGGAGGTAATCATTCACAAAGATGGGAGTAACTCCATTTACACCAGTCAAATTGTCTCGGTTATCAAGAATAGAAGAAAGTTTGGTGGAGAAACTTATCACCGCATTGAGTGTGTCAACGCAATTGAGAAAGATTAGTGGTGGAGTAACAAAATAGAAAGCATACTGGCATGGTCTAGGTATGAACCTAGCAAAGGGCTTGGGAAGAAACTCCAGGGCATTACCAAACCGATACAGTTGAAACGTCACGGCACAACTTTTGGACTTGGATATCCATACACCTGGCAAGAATGTAATGATTGGTCGCCGCCATGGCGTGGTCTTTATTACCCTCTCGAGCAGCCAGTGCCACATCTGAGTCAGACTTTTCACCAGGCCGACATAATATGGGGATTTGTAGAAAAGGAAGCTTTGGCTGGGCTAAGGAGCCTATTTTTAGAAGATGAGGATATGGATTGCAATGTGATAGTTGAGGAGGAGGAGGAAGAAGGCCTCACTATTCAAACTGTGGAGAAAGGAGTCGTTCTCAAGAATTGGACTGCCACACCATCCCGGGCCCGTCGAGTTCCTGGGTAGCTTGGCAATTAGCCTGCCTTGTTTTTAATAGCCATTTTAGGCATTTAAGATATTTCCAGTATTTTGTTTTAAAGATGCATTTTGTTTCGAAATAATTGCTCGAGTCATTGAGTCGTACTTATTTTGGATGTTTTAAAAATTTAATTAATGCATTGTTATTTAGTATTTATTATTATCTTTATATTTTCCTCTATAACATTACTATTTCTTACCTTGATGAACCAACGACTGTGACATGTAATGAGACAAAGCAACATAAGGATAGTGACTCAGAAGAAGAGGATGAATTTCCTGAGGAAGTTATCAGAGAAGTTGAGAATTTTGAAAACAAACCTAAGTTCAACCTGGACGAAATAGAGGCAATCAATTTGGGAGATTCTGAAACCGTCAAAGAGACTCGCATAAGCATTCACCTATCACTGTCAGAAAAGGAAGAATACACTCATTTCTTAAAATAATATGAGGATATCTTTGCATGGTCATATGATGACATGACTGTCCTGGGCATATCCATAGTGGCTCATAAGTTGCCTACCAATCCAATGTGTCCGCCAGTGAAGCAGAAACTCAGAAAATTCAAACCAGACATAAGCCTGAAAATCAAGGAAGAGATCACTAAGCAGATCAAAGCCAAAGTCCTCAGGGTAGTTGAGTACCCAACCTGGTTAGACAACATCGTACCGGTTTCGAAGAAAGACGGGAAAGTAAGGGTGTGTGTTGACTATCGGGATTTAAACAGAGCAAGTCCCAAGGACGATTTCCTACTGACAAATATACACATTCTGATCGACAATTGTTCCAAGCATGAACTCCAATCCTTTGTAGATTGCTTCGCGGGTTATCATCAGATTTGGATGGACGAAGAAGACACAGAGAAAATAGCCTTCATTACACCGTGGGAAGTGTACTGCTACAAAATGATGTCGTTTGGTCTAAAGAATGCTGGGGCTACTTATATGAGAGCTATGATGACCATCTTCCATGATATGATACATAAGGAAATAGATGTGTATGTTGACGACATCATCATCAAATCTAAGAGGGACACAAATCACATAGCAAACTTGAGGAAGTTCTTTGACAGGCTACAGAGGTACAATTTAAAACTAAACCCCGCAAAATGTGCATTCAAGGTTCCTATAGGAAAGCTGTTGGGATTCATCATCAGCCGTCGAGGAATCGAGTTGGACCCGTCCAAAGTTAAAACTATCCAAGAGTTACCACCACTAAAGAGAAAAAATAACGTGATGAGCTTCCTAGGACGCCTCAATTACATCAGCCACTTCATAGCACAGTCCACAGTAATAAGTGAACCCATCTTCAAAATGTTGAGGAAGGATGTTGAAACCAGTTGGACTGAAGATTATCAAAGGGCTTTTGACAAAATTAAGGAATACATGTCCACGCCACCAGTCCTAGTACCGCCAGAACCTGGGATACCTTTGATACTCTATTTGTCCGTACTAGATGGGGCTTTCGGCTGTGTTCTGGGACAACATGACGAGACAGGAAGAAAGGAGCAAGCCATATATTACTTGAGTAAGAAGTTCATACCTTATGAAGTACGGTACTCTCTACTAGAACGCACTTGGTGTGCTTTGACATGGACAACTCAGAAACTAAGGCATTACTTATGTGCCTATATTACATACCTCATACCAAGAATGGATCCTCTGAAGTACATCTTTCAGAAGCTTATGCCTACCAGGAAGTTAGCCAAATGGTAGATATTGTTGAGTGAGTTCGATATCATCTATGTAACTCAGAATGCAATCAAAGGACAAGCGTTGACAGACATCTTGCTGAATATCATGTGGGAGGAGAATACAAACTACCAAATGTCACGACCCAAACCGATGGGCCGCGATGATCACCCGGTACCTTACTCAACCGAGTACCAACGTAACGTATCTTTCTTATTACAACATCATATACACATGGCATACGGGCCTAATAGGCCAACATGATCCTTTATAAACTCAAAACATAGGCCGACAAGGCCGTACAATCTTATATGTACACGGCATATGTCTACAAGCCTCTAAGAGTACATAAATGTCATAAAGGTCGGGACAGAGTCCTGTCATACCATACAATACACGTCTAAATCATACTAACCAAACGAGCAACTCCGAAGCAAATGCAGTGCACCAACATCTTCCACTGAGCTGATAGCCTACTTGGAGGGCTCTCGACCTGTCTATCAAGACTTGCGGGCATAAAACGTAGCGTCCCCAGGCAAAAGGGACGTCAGTACAAATAATGTACCGAGTATGTAAGGCACATAAATAAATACATAAGAGACATGGAAGAAATATAGAGTACATAACTCAACCTATAAGTCTGAATAACTTTGTAAATCATAAATTACTTTTAGCGTCATGCATATGCGTATGAATGTCATGTCGTGCATAGGTACATGTCTCATAATATCATTAGCCTTTGAGGGCATCCCATCATATCTTATCGGTCACTGTGGGCAAAATTATCAATGTATACCAGCTGATCAAGTGGTGGTGCGTATATAACGCCTTTTGAATCATATTTTAGCCACTATAGGCAACATCATCATCATATACCAGCTGATCAGGTGGTGGTGCTATATAATGCCATAACCTTTTCCATATCCCATATCCTTTTCCATATCCCATATACATATATATACATACATATATACGTGTATATAATGTCGTTTGAATCATATTTCAACCACTGTGGGCTACATCATCATCATATACCAGCTGATCAGGTGGTGGTGCGTATATAATGCCGTAACAATTTTCCACATCCTATATACATATATTTACATATATACGCGTATATAATGCCATTTGGTCATGGGTCAATGCACATGTATGAAATGCATGAAAAGTACGTTATTAAAATCTTTCGGAATTTCATAAGACCATTTTGTCTTTGAGCAATATCATAAAGTAAACTCTTTTTTTTTCAACTTTCATATTTTTCTGAAACCCATGAACAGATGATAAAATATTATGACACATGGATTCAAGAACATAGATATCTTTAATACTTCTATGAATAGAGTCATTTATGAAATTTGTGCATTTGCACGTTTCGTTCGTACCGTATGGATCATGCCAAAAAAAAGAAGGGATAGCCTTAACATACCGGGATCGATTCTCTTAACAATCGCTCTAACACCCCGTCTTTTGTGTATCATTTTACCAACCACAACAAGAGGTCTACTCCAAAATTCTATAGTAAGCAACCTTTTTCATATAAAATATAAGCATCTATTTTTTTTTCAATCATGTGGTACTTAAGAGGACTTTTCTGATAACTTCAAGGAATTATGCTTGGACAAGCTCTCTAGCTGCTTCATTCAACTAGAATATTAAATTACCAAACAAATTAAAATAAAATGAAGACCTGCAAGCTTCAATGCATCCCACATTATTTCCTCATGTTCAGCTATTCCATAGAGGCACAAAGTAGCAGCTTGAATGCCAAATACTTGCCACAACAACTTCCCTGGGTTATTTTGTCGCAACAAATCCTTTGGATGCATATACAACCAAAATCGTACTCGATGCCAAAGAGGATATGAAATACGTTTTGAGCACATACAATCTTTCGAGGGAAGCCAGCACTTCTGACAAAGGTAACCCCCACTTCCAAGCACACGATATGCAATTTGTCTAGCTTTTGGATAAATAATTCAATAGCGTTTACTCAACAACATCTAATCAGCATCTTCTATTGCAGAAATAATGTGCTACAAATAGAAACTTTGTTACATATAAGAAGACCCACAAAGCAATTCTTTGAACACTCCCCACACGAGGAATTACATTATCATATTTATTAGAAGATGCCAATATGCCGTTAAACACTGTAGACTAAGTGTAAGTCCACTACTACTAAATAAAACTCATAAACAACTTAATTCACCTAATTCCGTAAGTGTGACACATATGTAAGAGATTAAGAGTCATCAAATGTAAATGGGGGGTGCTGCCACGTGGGAGTGGAAAGAATCTTTAATCTATATCCAACTTACTAGTTAATTAGATAATATTCCATTACCCGATAATTAACCCATTACCCGCATAATTAAGAATTGTCTCAAATTACTTAAAATTTTACTCACTTTCAACACACTTTATATATATATCCTACTATCATGGTCATGTGGTACCTTGTATGGTACTAGTCCATAAATACCGATTATTTTAGCTTGAGCCATATTTTATCCCAACATGCCAAACTTGGACGAAAATTTGTTTTCTTTGACTTGCTTCCCCTTTCACCTTTACGAATGTATTTATTACTTGTTTGAAATAGCATATTCCTTATAATCTCCAAATAATCTTCTCCTTGGACTGATGTTAGTTACCTTATGAAAAATTTAACGTACAACACTACAGGGTGCAACATCGTCGTAATGTAGTACTGCGAGACGTGACACCTCACTTCTGGGCTCTCATTAATTTATTTATGGCGTATTTTTATGTACAAAAATATGGGGTGTAGTAATAAAAACATATTTTCTTGACGAAGAAGTGTCATTCGTATGAGAGGACATTGTTGAGGCCTATGACGATTGGAGAATGTTCTTCGACGGAGCTGCCAACTTCAAAGGAGTAGGTATTAGAGCGGTCTTGGTATCAGATACATGTCAACATTATCCGGTATCCGCAAAGCTCAGGCACCAACAATATGGCAGAATAAGAGGCTTGTATCATGGGGCTCAATTTGGCCATCGATATGAATGTACAAGAGTTGTTGGTAATTGGTGATTCGGATCTTTTGATACATCAGGTTTAAGGAGAATGGGCTACGAAAAACACCAAGATACTACCATACTTGTATCATGTGCAAGAATTGATGAAGAGGTTCACAAAGACAAAATTCAAACATGTTCTAAGAGTCCAGAACGAGTTCGCAAATGCACTAGACACCTTGTCATCAATGATACAACATCCAGATAAGAATTTCATTGATCCCATCCCGGTGAGGATCCATAATCAGCCGGCATACTGTGCTCCTGTTGAAGAAAAAGTGGACGAAAAATGTTGGTTCCACGACATTTAGAGTATTTAGCAAAAAGGAGAATACCTAGAACAGGCGAACCATACACAGAAACACACTACGGAGGTTGTCCAATCACTTCTTCAAAAACAGAGGAACCCTGTATAAAAGAACTCCTGATCTGGGATTGTTAAGGTGTGTTGACGCAAAAGAAGCTTCCAGATTGCTCGAGGAAATACATGCCGGAACCTGCGGACCACACATGAACGGTTTTGTTCTGGCCAAAAAGATACTCAGAGCTTGATATTTTTGGATGACTATGGAAACAAATTGCACCCGGTATGTCCAGAAATGCCACCAATGCCAGATACATGTAGACATGATAAGGGTACCACCAAATGAACTCAATGCAACAAATGCACCTTGGCCTTTTACTGCCTGGGGAATGGATGTCATTGGTCTGATCAAGCCCACTGTTTCAAACGGGCACAGGTTCATTTTAGTGGCTATCGATTACTTCACAAAATGGGTGGAGGCTGCATCTTACAAAGTTGTAACCAAGAAAGTCGTCGCAGATTTTGTCAGGGATCGTATTGTTTGTCGATTTGGGATTCCCGAGTCCATCATCACTGATAATGCCACCAATCTCAATAGGAATCTAATGAAATCCATGTGTGAAACCTTTAAAATCAAGTACAAAAACTCTACAGCATACATGCCTCAAATGAATGGAGCCATGGAGGCTGCCAACAAGAACATCAAGAAGATATTAAGATAAATGGTAGAAAATCACAAGAAATGAAATGATAAGTTACCATTCAACTTATTGGGATACCGTACCATAGTTCGCACATCAACCGAAGCAACTCCTTATTTGCTGGTTTACGGTACCGAAGCTGTCATTCCCGCCGAGGTAGAAATTCCTTCTTTAAGGATCATACAAGAGGCCAAACTCAGTGATACAGAATGGATAAGAAGTCGCTATGAGAAACTAGCCCTCATAGATGGAAAAAGAATGAATGCAGTATTTCACGGTCAGATTTATCAGAATAGAATGTCCAAAGCTTTTAACAAAAGGGTCAAACCAAGACAATTCGCACTAGGGCAACAGGTGCTGAAGCAGATCTTCCCACATCAGGATGAAGCCAAAGGGAAATTTTCACCCAACTGGCAAGGTCCCTGCATGGTTCACAAAGTACTAACAGGAGGAGCACTCATACTTGCAGAAATTGACAAAGAAGTTTGGCCAAAACCTATCAATTCAGATGTAGTCAAGAGATACTATGTTTAGATTGTTTACATTTCTTCCTAAGATGTAACTGAACTACGCTTGACCTGATTCCCGTTTAAGAGGGGATACATAGGTAGCCCTGCAGGTTCGGTCACATCTTAATAAAATCTTCATTTCCCCAAAACTAGAAACTAGGGCAGAATTTTGAGGAGGACCCTCAAAATTCCGGAACAAGTCCAGCCGACGTCATCATATGCAAGACAGTTAAGTAATTGGGGTAGAATTTTTAGAAGGATTCTCAAAATTCCATAACAGGTCCAACAAACTCCGTCACATGCAGAACGGCTGCAGGATCACTCACCAAATTGGGGCAGAATTTTGAGGAGGACCCTAAAAATTCTAACGCAAAGAAGGCCGCAATGTCTCTAAAAGTGTTGCAGTCATTAGTTCATCAAATTTATTTGATGTTATATACCACTATGTTTTATAAAATGATTCTATTCCATCAATAAATGCACATTTTCGAAAACTTTATTTCTGTGACAGCCAGGTGTTACCCAGGGTAACTCGAACAGGGCCTCCAGAGCAAAGAAAAGCAAAGCAAGCAGATAAAGGCACGAACAAACCTCCCCGTAAAACTCACATTTTTTCTTTGAATGCAGGGACAACGAATAACCACAAGTACGTGCGCCTTAAAATCATGACAACCGAACCGCCAAGCACAAATATATCTCCAACTAAGAAATATTCTGCTCCTATTTGCTATTTGTCTATTGCATAAGGCTAAGCGTTGCCTTTTCTTTGCACGAGACTAAGCCCTGTCTCAAATCTTGCATGAGGCTAAGCCCTGCCTCCATATTTGCATAAGTCTAAGCATTGACTTCTCTTTACATGAGACTAATCTCTGTCTCAAATCTTGCATGAGGCTAAGCCTTGCTTCCATATATGCATAAGTCTAAGCATTGCCTTCTCTTTGCATGAGACTAAGCCCTATCTCAAATCTTGCACGAGGCTAAGCCCTGCCTCCCTATTTGCATAAGGCTAAGCATTGCCTTCTATTTGTATGAGACTAAGTTATGTCTTGATCCTTGCATGAGGCTAAGCCCCGCCTCCCTATTTGCATGAGACTAAGCTCTGTCTTGATCCTTGCATGAGGCTAAGCCCTACCTCCCTATTTGCATAAGGCTAAGCATTGCCTTCTCTTTGCATAAGAGTAAGACCTGTCTCAAATCTTGCATGAGGCTAAGCCATGCCTCCTTATTTGCATAAGGCTAAGCATTGCCTTCTCTTTGCATGAGACTAAGCTCTGTCTCGATCTTGCATGAGGCTAAGCCCTGCCTCCCTATTTGCATAAGTCAAGCATTTCCTTCTCTTTGCATGAGACTAAGCCCTATCTCAAATCTTGCATGAGGCTAAGCCCTACCTCCCAAATTTGCATAAGGCTAAGCATTGGCTTCTCTCTGCACGAGACTAAGCCCTGTCTCAAATCTTACATGAGTCTAAGCCATGCCTCCCAAATTTGCATACGGCTAAGCACTGCCTTTCATGAGACTAAGCATTGTCTCTTTCTGCATAAGTGTTTCCCTATTCTAAACTTTGCATTATATTCTTCCCTCGGGGTTAAGCTCTGCCCCCAAACAAGACCAAGCTTTATCTTGTTATCACCTTTGGTATCATGTCCATGCACTTCATGGGCTGATGTATAGTCGACTTGTCCAAAGGCGTCATAGTCCGAAAGCATCATCTTCATAGCCTGAAGACACAATGTCATGGACTGAGGATCTCTCAATACCGCACATCATTATTCAAAGCCGTCATGGTTCACAGGCACCATTTTCATGGCCCGAGAACATCATTTCATGACCTACAAATCCCTTATCTCATGCTTCATGGCCCGGGACGTCATGGTCTAAGGACGTCATCCTCACTGTCCAAAGACAACCTTTATGGTCCAAAGGGAACTTGCATCATATTTAAATTCTCGCAGTAATCTATACACTTGCATGCGTCGTGCTACATCCGTTACAATTCATAACTCCACATAAACTCATCTGATACTATCCTTCCCAAAAGAACCTTTTTGAAACATATGATTATTCCTATAACAATTCCATCGATTTCATTCACCGTTGGGTCCAAAACTACACATGGCCTGATTCCTGTAAAACCAGAGATATATAGGCAGCTCAAAGTCTAGGGTGCGGCCCATATTTTTCAAAACACCTCATTCGGTCAAAATCGATCATCATTTCTTTACCCGACAACTCTTTCATCCTTCTCGGGTAAAGAGGGGCAGCTTTCAAATAGTGCATATGCATTTACAGATATGCACAAGTACCTTTATAATTTTTTCTATAATTTTAAAGGCTTTAAATCAATTTATTTTCTGCATTTTTATTATACAAATATCTAATAATTATCCCTCATATTATTTTTATAATAATTTAATCATCTAAATTTATGATTTATGCCCATATAATGCTTAAATATTTTAATTGTATTTTTTATAATTACATTTGTATTTTGTAGGCTAGAATTGCACGTTTTGCAATAATAGCTCATATATATGCATAATCCTATTATCCATACAAAAAATAACTTTTTACATTTTTATAATATTAAATAATTATTTTTTAAAAAAATTTCATATATAAGTGGCATTTTATCAGTTGCTAATTATTTTTATAAATTATTTTATTAGTTTAATTGAGTATTTAAAACATAGCCCCTTTTTAATCAATTTTTCAAACCTAGCCCACTATCCATTACCCCCAGCACAATAACCTAACCCAATTACCCTTACCAATTAACTACTCGACCCAGAACCCCCTTAATCGTGACCGTTGATCTCTGAGATCAACTATCCATATCCCTTCCCCTTATTTTAATTACACCCAAACCCCTAATCCTAATTCATTTACCCAAACCCGCTGCCTCTGTATTCTCTCATCTCCTCCCCTTCTCTCTTCATAAAACCCTAGCGTTGTAATCATGTTTTCCCCTTCGATTCCAACTCAGAGATGGAAGACGATTTCCTTACCTTATTGGTCGTCTCCTATTACTGCTTAACCAATTATGGTATTACATAATCACTTGCCTAAGATGGCAAGTGGATCTCTCTTATTTTTTTGAACCAAATCTGGTTTGAACCTTCATTTCTTTTCATCTATGTCCATTCTTCGTTTATTTATGGTACGAATCTCTGAGATTCTTTTGATTATGTGTTTACCCTTAAAATTAGGGTTCAAATCTTTTAAGAGATTTTTAATTTTTGTTCTTATTTTTGTTAAAATCTCACAGCATGTCTATTTTCTTTGCGATTTTTCGTTAGAAAAGTTTTGTCTAATTTTATTTTCCCTAAAACTATGGCTCAAATCCTTAAGATCTGTTCTAGTTCTATTTATGGATGAATATCTTTTTTAACGGTCCGTATATCTATCTATGTGCATGCTATTGTGCTTCTACTCGCCCAGAATTAGGGCCCAGATCTTTTTAGATGTGTTAGTGTTCCTTAATTCTGAGTATTCTCTCTTTAATGTTTTCGTGTATCTATGTTATTCCTCTAGTTGTTTTTGACTAATTTACTTACCCAAAACTAGGGTTTCAGATCTTTCTAGATCTAATTTGGTTTTCCATTTCTCAACTACTTTTCTTTAATACTGCCGTTTATGTGTCTCTATGCATTCTATTACAACTATTTGTTACTGTTGCTAATCACTTGCCCTAAATTTAGGGTTTTGATTCTTCAGAATCAAAACAAGTCTATTTGATTCTGGTTTTCCTTTTGAATTCCCCTGTCTATATTATGTACCTTATTTTACTGTTGATTCTTGGTTTATTGAGAATTAGGGTTTGAAATCTTTTACTAATACTTTCCCTTCCTCATATGTGATTAATACTTTCCTCAACTTGAATAGTACGAGCCTGATTTTATGCTATTATATCCTATTAATTCATTGAAGCCGACTCTAATTGATTTTGAAGTTATTCTCATGCCTTATTTGTGTAGGACTGATCATTACCTTATTTGTCTACCTCATTGAGTACTATTTAAACCCTTCTCCCCTTTCCCCTTAGGACAACTCTCTAACTCTCCTATTCTCACTACTAAAACTTAAGCTCTCTCTCTTGATCCTGTTCTAATTTATGCACTAAATGGCTATTATTTGGCTGGCTGAAAGCCAAGGCCAAATTACTCTGCAACTTAACTGTTATAGTATCTTTACTTTCTTTCTTCTCAAATGGTATGCCCTAACAATTGCAATTTCCTTCTTTATGCTTTGTTTGATTAACCTGTTTCAATTCCTAGCATGATTATGTCCTTTATCTGGTAATTTGATAATATTTTTAACTTAAGACTAAGGCATTTAGAATAATTGGAATCCTCTTGTAAGTTAGTTTAAGGTTTGATTTGTTTGTTAGTTTTATGCCTGCTCTGAACTATGAGCATGTAATCAAGTATGTTTGTACTTAACTTATCTATCATGTCTGTTCAACTCAAATGTTTTCTACCTAATTGCTTCTGTGACTAAGCCATGATTGTTTCAAATGCTAGCGTAAACATTTAGCTTAATCAGACTTCACCATGTTTGAATTGTATACTGAACTTGAATCTTGTTTGTTTCCTGAAGTAGTTCTGTCTGCAACTCTATATTCCGAACTTTCTCTCTTCTAAAAATTGAACTATTTCAAAACTTGCCCCCTTACCTTTTATGCACTGGTTTTCAAAATCCTACTCTTAGTCATTTAGGTTCTTACCACCCCCAGTATGAGCACTGTCTAGGGTCCTTGAGACTCATTTGAACTCTGACACATTGGGGCTGGTTTTCCAATCTTTTATGAACTCTGTACTGAATATGTGGTTCTAGTGTGAGAATGCACGGGGTCCTTGAGGCTCTTTGGGAACTTTGACACACTGGAAGCCGGGTTTAATGTGTTGTGAATGGATCACTGCTATGCTTCAGATATGTTGTGTTTGAAGGCCTGGTTCCCAGGTTTAGATTGGGCCTATGAAAGCTCCTTATAGCGTAATCGTTACTATTAAGTAATTCATTCATTCTGGGTTGTAATAATCTCTGTAATAACAGATTTGGGGTTAAAGCTGGGGGTCTATTCTTATATCATTTGTTGGAATTGGGTAGAAATCATGCCTATAAGACTTAACTATGTTGATTGAATTATGTGAATACTGTACTGTGCTTAGAGATCCTGCCAGTAGGATTTTTCATGATCACTTGCATACTAGAAACCCTACTTATAGGACTTCACGTTTGATTCTGCATTAGAAATCCTGTTCACAGGATCTACACATATTTTCAACTCAATGTGCATTAGTGAACATGGACTTTGTTTGTTTGAGCCAATTATACTTCCTGGCTTTCTGTTAGTTTCTGTCTAAACATGCTCAATAGATATCATGCTTATAGGAATAAAAATCGGTTTCAAACCTAGAAATCATGCTTATAGGATTTAAAACTAATAGATATCATGCTTATATGGTAAAATAAGTCCTGAAAATTTGAAATCATGCCTATAGGGGTTTAATTCAATTCAGAAATTATAAAAGCATCCCTATAGAATCTAAAAGGAATAAAACTTCCTTTACGAGTTAAAAAAAATCAGTGCTTCACTTAGAATTATGCCTATAGGTCTGTCATTGACAAACTCGAAGAAATCATGCCTATAGGATCTATTTAGTCTATTCTAAATTCAGGCGCTCTTGTAAATCATTTAGGCAACATATCCGCAGGACTTATTAATGATTCTGGGTTTAAACTGTAACATATTTCTGCCTAAGGTGTCCAAATTCATGCTGAATAAAAATCAGTAGGCAAACAAATAGGTCCCAATGCTCGCCTTAATAAAGATGTCTCTGAACCCTATTTTCTTGCATAGGTATCCTGCCTATAGGATTTTTAAAATTAATAAGTTTGCTTGTTCAAATACGTACTTTTGTTGCTTATGTGTGGAGGTTAATATGAGCCTATACTTGCTCTTTATCTGAAAGTCCTATTTGCTTTTTGTGTGTCGCCGAGATTTCAATTACTTGAAGATAGTAATTGGGTAGTAAAGGAAATGATAGCCCATGCGCTAATGCTATGAGTAAAGCCCCAACTTGAGGGAGTTGCAAAGCATTGCATGGAATGATCCTATAGGCTACAAAACTTAGGACCACCCCCTATACCCCTGTTTGAAATAAACTGAATATTGTATTTCTCCACATTGTTTTCTACCCCTTTAAGACTAATTCGCTTAAATTAAGTTCGGCCGGACTCATCGTTGTGGACTTCGAGGGGTGCCTAACACCTTCCCCTCAAGGTAATTTTGAGCCCTTACCCGATCTCTGGTAATGTAAACTGGTTATACGAGTTATTTGCTCTAGGTGCCCTAACGCACCTTAATCCATTAGGTGGCGACTCTTCCAATTCCAATTCCCTACCCTCACGGAAAGAAGTTTTCCTAGAAATACCGAAATCCGATTTTGCGAGAAAAAGGGGGCGCGACAAGCCCGAGCAATCCCGGGAAAACACCCAAAGGAATAAGCAAGTCACGGAGAGGTCAGGTGAAGCTGAGCCCGGAACCAACCCCGAAATCATTAAGATGCTCCAGGAACAAGCAAAGCGAGTGGAATCGAGGGAAAAGAAAATTGAGGCTAATGACAAGAAGGTGGAGACCCATAACTCCAGAGTCAATCAAATCCCAGAAGTGCCCCCGATTTGTCCAAAAGCCTTTTCCCCCGAGCATAACACCAAAGCCAATCCCGAAGAAGTTCCGTATATCCAAAATTCCGAAGTATAATGGAACCACGGATCCAAACGAACATGTGACCTTCTACATGTATGTCATCAAGGGGAATGACTTAGAAGATGACGAAATTGAGTCGGTTCTGCTGAAAAAGTTCGCAGAAACTCTGTCAAAAGGAGGAATGATATAGTATCATAACTTACCCCCTAATTCTATTGATTCGTTTACTATTCTTGAAAATGCCTTTGTAAAGGCGCACACCAGGGCCATCAAGGTCGAGACCATGAAATTGGACCTTTTCAAAGTAAAGCAAAGAGATAAAGAGATGCCGAGAGAATTCGTGTCGAGGTTCAAGTGGAACGAATGGATCTACCTCCGATCGTGGATGATTGGGACGTTCAGGATCTGCCTACCCACATAGACCCTAACTTTATGTGTATGTACCACAACACTCACTGCCATAGAACCGAGGACTGCCAGCAGTTGAGAGAAGAAGTGGCCATGTTATTCAATAATGGGCATCTCCGGGAGTTTCTGAGTGATCGAGCCAAAAAAATCACTTCAGGAATAGGGAATCCAACAAATAGACCGAACAGGAGGAACCTCATCACATCATCAACATGATCATTAGTGGAGTCGACGTCCCCTAGGGACCAATGTTAAAGCGCATTTGTATCCCAGCGGGGACCATTTCGTTCAATGACGAGGATGCCGAAGGCATCATGCAACCAGATAATGACGTATTGGTAATATTTGTACTTGTAAATAAATTTTAAGTTAAACATGTATTGATTGATCCAGATAGCTCGGCCATCATTATCAGATTGAGGGTCATAGAGAAGTTGGGTCTACAAGACCAAATAGTACATGCAGTCTGAGTTTTAAACGGATTCAACATGGCCTGCGAAACTACTAAAGTGGAGATAACCATGCCGGTGAATACCTCGGGGACCATCCAGGAAACAAAGTTCTATGTTATTGAAGGGATATGAGATACAACGCCTTATTTGGAAGGCCATAGATTCACAGCATGAGGACGGTGCCCGTGAAATTGTACTAGGCGCTGAAGTTCCCCATATTAGGATGCATTAAGATCTTTTAAAGAGAGTAGTCGGCTGCAAAGGAAATGTTTACAGTTGACAAGGTGATCCCGATGTCTGCACTCTCGATATCAAAGAAAACGGAGCCGGTTAGGAAAGAAGAAACAAAATAGCAATCATTGATACCATCCCCAACCGAATTGGAGAAGCGAGAAGCAGTCGAGGATGATGACTACGGAATCCCTAGGTTGTTCATTGCTCCTGACGATTCTGATGCCATAAAATCAACGGTCGAAGAACTGGAGCAAGTCATATTAATTGAACACCTTCCCGATCAAAAGGTATACCTAGGCACGGGTTCAACTCCCGAGCTTTGGAAAAAACTCATTAAATTCCTTATAGCAAACACAGATTATTTTTCTTGGTCCCATCTTGATATGACATGAATTCCGCCAGAAATAACCACTCATAATCGGAGCTTGCATCCAAAGTTTCAACCGGTTAAATAGTAAAGGAGGCCTCAGTCCGAGGTCAAGCATGCATTCATCAAAGACAAGGTATCCAAACTTCTTAAAATAGGTTTCATTCGGGAAGTTAAGTACCCGGGTTAGTTAGCTAACATAGTGGTAGTGCCTAAAAAGGGGAAATAAGTTAAGAATGTGCGTAGACTAAAAAGACTTGAACAAGGCATGCCCTAAGGACCCTTTCCCTTTTCCTAAAATCGATCGCATGATCGATGCGATGGCCGGGCATGAGATACTCAATTTTCTCGACGCATACTCCGAGTACAACCAAATCCGGATGGACTCGGGAGATCAAGAAAAGACTTCCTTTATCACTAAATTCGGCACCTATTATTATAATATGATGTTGTTCGGACTAAAAAATGTCATTGCCACTTATCAACGCCTAGTAAACCGGATGTTCAAAGAACAAATAGGAAAATTAATTGAGGTTTATATTGACGACATGCTAGTTAAGTCCCTACGAGCAGAGGACCATTTGAAACATTTGTAGGAAAACTTCGACATATTGAGAAGATACAATATGAAGCTCAACCCAGAAAAATGCGCATTTAGAGTCGGATCCGAAAAATTCCTTGGGTATATGGTATCTAATCGGGGGATCGAGATTAATCCCGATAAAATCAAAGCCATAGAAGACTTCCCCGTGGTAGATAGCATTAAGGTTGTTCAAAGGGTAACCGGGCGTATAGCCGCACTAGGTCGGTATATATCGAGGTCCTAAGACAAAAGCCATCAATTCTTCTCACTATTGAAGAAGAAGAATAACTTCGCTTGGACCCCAGAGTTCCAACAAGCCTTGGGTGAAATCAAATAGTACCTTTCGAATCCACCCCTACTCCACACTTCGAAGGCGGAAGAACAATTATACCTTTATTTAGCGGTATCCAAAGTGGAGGTAAGTGGGGTCTTAGTCCTGAAAGAAGAAGGTATGCAATTTCATATTTATTATGTTAGTAGAACTCTAGGTGAGGCCGAAACAAAATATCCTCACCTTGAAAAATTGGCGCTCGCTTTGCTAAGCGCCTCGAGAAAGTTGAAACCATACTTCCAATGCCACCCTATATGTGTCGTAACCTCTTATCCGCTAATAAACATTATGCATAAACCTGAGCTCTCGAGTCGGTTGGCCAAATGGTCTACCGAAATTAGCAGATACGATATCAAATATCGACCCTAAACCTCATCGAATCATAAATTTTGGCAGACTTCGTGGCCAACTTTACGCCGACCTTGATACCCGAAGTCAAAAAAGAATTGTTGTTAACCTCGGGAACTTCCTCGGGAAACTGGACCCTCTTTACGAACGGTTCTTCGAACGCAAAGGGGTCCGGACTTGGCATCATGTTGAAGGCGCCTATAAGAAACATAATCAGGCAGTCTATTCGAGCTGTAAAATTAACTAACAATGAGGTCGAGTATGAGGACGTAATTGCAAGTCTCTAATTGGGCAAAGATCTTGGGGCTGAGGTGGTCGAAGCTAAATGCGATTCCCTCTTTGTGGTAAATCAAGTCAATGGAATGTTCGAAGTAAAAGAGGAACAAATGCGAAGGTGTTTAGACAAATTGCAGGTGGCACTGCATCAATTCAACAAATGGACCCTTCAGCATGTACCTCGAGATCAAAATAGCGAGGCCGATGCTCTGGCTAACTTGGGGTCATCGATTGATAATGACGACTTCAACTCAAGAATGGTCATACATCTCATGAAATCGGTAGTGGAAGAAGGCCATGACGAAATAAATTCATTAAGTTAAACTTGGGATTGGAGAAACAAGTACATAGACTACTTGAAGAATGGGAAGCTACCCTCAGATCCTAGAGAATCAAGAGTTCTACGCATGAAGGCGGCCAAGTTCAGCCTGTTCGAAGGTACTTTGTGCAGAAGAACGTTCGATGGCCTGCACGCCATATGCTTAGGACTGGGAGATACCGAATACATCTTGAGAGAAGTTCACGAAGGCACCTGCGAAAACCATTCGGGGGCAGAATATTTGGTTCGGAAGATAATCAAGGGCGGCTACTACTGGATCGATATGGAGAAAGATTCAAAGGACTTCGTACAAAGATACGACGGCTGTCAGAGACATGCACCGATGATCATAAACAATCTTTACTGCATTCGGTCTTATCCCCATAGCCGTTCATATTGGGGAATGGACATCGTCGGTCCCCTGCCACGGGAACCTGGTAAGGCTCAATTCATATTGTTTATGATTGACTATTTTCTAAATGGATCAAAGCTCAAGCATTCGAGAAAGTTCGTGAAAAAGAAATTGATTTTATTTAGGACCACATAATATGCCGGTTCGGGATACCGACCGAGATCATGTGCAATAACGGGAAGTAGCTCATCGGCATCAAGGTAAGCAAGTTTTTCAAAGACCATAAGATTAAAAAATTCTATCCACCCCTGTCACCCTAGCGGGAACAGACAAGCAAAATCTACAAACAAGACCATACTTCAAAATTTAAAGAAAAGGGTGACTGCCAAAGGAAAGTGGAAGGAAATTCTGCCCGAAGTCTTGTGGGCTTATCGTACAACTTTGAAATCCAGCACCACATCCACCCCGTTCTTGTTGGTCTATGGTGCCGAAGCATTAATATCGGTCGAAGTGGGGAAACCAAGCCTCATGTTCTGATATGCGACCGAAGAATTAAATGGTGAAGCCATGAGTACGAGCCTAGAACTATTGGATAAAAGGAGAGAGGCCGCCCTAGTCTGGTTGGCCACCCAGAAGCAGCGGATAAAAAGATATTACAACCGAAGATCCAACCTCTGACACTTCAAAATCGGGGAGTTGGTGCTACGGAATGTTTCACTACATACCCGAAACCCGAATGAAGGAAAACTAAGGCCGAACTTGGAAAGACTGTAATGAGTTATCGGAATTACCGGCTAGGGATTGTACGAACTCGAAGTAGGAAATGGTGCACAACTACCAAAAAACTGGAACGTGACGTACTTAAGGCAATACTATTGCTAAGGTACGTTTTCAGTTACCCTTTATATAATATTATGAATCAGACTAACACTTGCACGCAATGACCCCCTTGAACCGGTTTTATCCCAAATGGGTTTTCCGACAAGGTTTTTAACGAGGCAACAGTGGATCCTGCTTACTTAGATCCAAAGATGGGTTTTAAATTGGAGTAAATGGTTGTATTACCAGTATTCGAGCCCTCTCGAAGATAAACCTCAAATACTGGGGGCCATCACCTTCGGGTTAGACTTCTTAGCAAGGAAAGAAGGGAACTTTATACTTGAACAGCTTAGGCCAGGTGGTTAGGAAAAATTGTAAGGGCCAAATGGTCAAATGAACCGTGCCTACATAGGCCATTATAGTCGTAATACAAGCTTTTACTCATTTTCGATCATGTACTTTGCACAAAAAAATGAAATAAAGTTCCCACCTTGCTATTACATATTCTTTGCCTTTCAAAACATCGAGCCTAAAGGCCATCCCTATTCGGGGACTATCGAGCCCAAGTGCTACCCCTACCCGAGCCTCAAGGCCATTCCTATTCGGTTACTATTGAGCCTAAGGGCTATCCCCGCTCGGGGACTAACATCCAAAATAAGTTCGGGCATCTCGGGCTATCAAATATCTGAGGTCCAAAACTTATTAGGTAGTGCCTAAACCCAAAAAGCTACGACCATGGTAAAAAATGGCTTGGAGACATCCGAAGCCCGTAATCAAAAGATAAGGCCTTCAATAAAAATTCAAAACCTGCCAAAAAGGTTACCCTCGGCAAAAGTATTGTTTAAGAACACTTAAGCATTCTCGGACAAATTCCGGTCGCTTCGAGTTGTCAAAGCTTCGAGCAAATAATAAATTGCATCGGGGCCAGGTTTTGTTTGGACCTCCGAAAAATAAATGACTTATTACTACATTAGAGTCTATGCTAAGGCATTAGAAATATTTGCAAGAATAGAAATCGTGAAAAGATGCTAAAACAGTTGAAATTGCCAAAGGGGAATTTTTTATATATATTTTGGAATATCTTTACCTAGGCCCAACAAAAACGGCCTCAAAGTGAACAAACAACATGTACACAAAAACTAAAAATTCCTGAGGCATTCATGTCTGATCTTCACCGAAGCCCGATTCGTCACCAGAACCATCGGGGCCTTCGGATTCTTCAGAGCCTTCGGAGTCCTCTACGCCTTTGAGTTCGGCTAATTTCTTGGCCTCAAACTCAATTCCTTTCACCTCCTCTATCTCGACAGATAGGTCGAAACCTTGAGCATGAATCTCTTCAAGGGCCTCCCTTCGATACAGTCGCCTCACATATTCAGCATTGGTCTTCAGGCGAGCCTCAGTTGCCTAAAAATCGGTCTTGTATTGGGACACCATCTCCTCGGCATCGACAGAAGTTGTCTCCAGCTGGGACTTTGTTGCTTCGAGCTCTTTTCCAAGGGCATCCCATTCTACAACGGCCGAGCTTTCCTATGCTCAAATATCTTCACTCAGCTTAGCCTATTTATCATCTTTCTCATGCACCACCCGAAGCAGAACTTCTATTGAAGAAAGCGTTGCTATAGTGGTTTCCTTCTCTAAGGCGATTATATCCATCTTGTTATTCCACCCATTGGCTATGACTTGGATCTCGTCTATCTCCTTTCGAAGCTGGTCGATCTAGTCATTTTTTTGTTGGACCTGCAAGGTTTGGTCGTTAGCCACTACGACTAGTTCCTCGTTCCTAATTTCGAAGACCTTTACCTTTTTGACCAAGTCGGCGTGATCCCATTGTAGGACCGATACTTCTTTCTGAGCCCTATCAAGCTCGGCTTGAAGGCCCTTAATGACTCTTTATGAACCTCGAGCTCGAGCTGGTCGATACTTCTTTGGACTAGCTCCTTACCTCGAGCTCGAGCTGATTGAACTCGACCTGGTACTGGAAGAAGCTCTCATTATGAAGTACCGAGGCCTGCAAAAAAGGTAAAAGACGTGAGAAACATCAAAACCTAAGTAAATTTCAAAGGAACGTAATGATGCCTTACCCGGTTGAGCGCCAGCTGCGCCTCGTTGAAAAGGCACGTCATGTTCACCTTATTCATTTTTGCCTGGTCCTCCTCTGTTCACCAGGCATCGGAGGCAGCTTGCTACTTCCACCGGAGCAGAAAGAACTTGGGTATCCTCTGGGACGGTAAGAATATTCGATCTCTTGCGACCGGGATCCACACTCGGGGCGAGAAAATGATTGATCAACTTCGGGCTCGAACTCGGCCCGCCAACTTCCGAAGATAGATCCTTCCTCGCAACTACCATGTTGCCCAACCTAGAAAAATCTTCCAAACGGACGAGTCCACGCCATCGAAAAAGGAACGAAAGGGATCGTCCGTCCTATGAACCCCTTCATTGGACCTCTCTTTTTTCTGCTCGGGCCTCCTCAAGCATAGACTTAGTGTAGGAGGGCGACCCCAAAATCTCTATTATACCGGGCGCTTCCTTTGGGGCAGAGCCGGCGTCCTAGGGGGTCTCAGCCCCCGCATCCACATTAATTTCTCGAGTCTGAGAGAGATCGACCTCCCGAATCTCCCCCTCGGCTGCCACCTACTCCTCGGGAGGGGTTGACCTGTGGGCTACAAAAATATCTTCTTCGGACTCATCCCTCAGCTGAAGAAGAGAATCCGAGTTCGATGCTTGGAAACCGGAGCTCTTCTTTGGCTTACGAGTCAGTCTCATAATTGGCTTCACTGCGGAGCTCGGGGAGCCCGAAGCTTTCCTCTTCTTCTTCTTTTTCTTCTTTTTCTTCTTCTTCTTCTTCTTCTTCTTCTTCTACTTCTTTTCCCCCACTACAGCACCGAGCGTCCCAAAAAGGAGGGATGAACAGACAAGGACACATCATCATCCCCTTCTAAAGGCATAAGTTTAGTGGACTTAGGAGAACCTACAAAAAGAAAAGAGAGGAAAGAAGAGTAAGTATGATGTAATTAGGAAAGCCTAATATTACCTATTCAAGGAAAGGCCTTACCATGAGAACGGGCCTCCCATCGACCCTTCGAGAGCTTGCGCCATGTGCGCTCAGAATATGACATCTGTGTACAAATACCCTAGATCCACTCCATGAACCGAGGGATAGCATTTGGAACCCGAGCAACGGCTGTATTACCACAAATGTGAATGAGAAGAAAGGACATAAATAAAGGATTACTGCTTAAGGAAAGACTGTACTTACGAGGTGTATTCCACTTCTCAGGGAATGGCATGAGCTCGGGGGGAATCAAGTCTTCGATCTTCACCCGAACAAAGCGTCCTAGCCAGCTCTGGTCTCGGACTTCATCAATGCTCGAAAATAAGGCTTTGCTGGCCCGGCGTGTAAGCTTATTAGTCCTTCTCAGAAGATTCGGGGACTGTATAAACAGAGCATATGATCGACGGTGAACCGACAAGATTAGGTCTTGTTCGCGAAGTAATGAAGGAGGATCATAATCCTCCATAAAGACAGATGGATCTGCCCGAGGCACACCTCGTACCTCTTGTGAAAATTCAGGACAATCGGGTCCACTAGACCCAGCTTGAAGGGCTAAGTGTAAACACTTAGATACCCCTCCACGTGGGTAGTAATGGCATCCCTGGGCCTGGGGACTACTACGTCCATGCCTTCCCAGTTACAATCCTTCCGGACCACAGGAAGGACGTCTTCTGTCATGGAGCAAATGTACCTTGATACTCCTTCACTCCAGTCCTGCTTGCATGAGGGTTTCTCGAGCTAAAGTCATCTGCAATTGAGCAACCCCCGGGAATAAACATTTTCAAGAGAGACTCGGGGGCCGATTCGTCAGTAGTCACCTGGGGAGAAGCAATTTTGAGGGAAACTACTTCAGGAACAACCGCCTCGGTACCAGCGGCCGATTGAGAAGATGAAGCGCTAACTTGTTGAGGAATAGATTTAGATGTTTTAGCCATTGTTATTTGAAGAAGTTTGAAAACTCAAGAGAAGATTTTGAAAGATAAAGTGTTGAGTATAATGATTTGGGGAAATCTGGGTAAAAACCCAGAAATTGCTATGAAATCTTGAAAAAGGGGAGAAGATTGAAAGTTTGAAGAAGGCTGATGATGGCTTGAGAAATCGAGGGTAGAAAATCAGTCGAAAAATAAAAAAAAACAAGGGGTGAAACCATATATAGAAAAAGTTCGCGACGCTTCGCATTCAGAGGTAACCAGCCGGTGGTTGACATGTGCTCGAAGTTAGAACGACAAGACTGACGGGACGTTTCGGCTTCTTAGTCATTTTCTGTTATGACGTATGAAAGAAGGAACCGGGAAACATCTGTCATTTCTCATTGTTTCGGCAAACCTACCCTCCGAGAAACGAGAGGACTATCTGTATACGGGTAAAACAGGAGGTAAGAAGTACCCCGATTTCCCAGTGGGGCGAACAAAGAGAGAACATAACTGCGCGTAGTTAAGATCGAAGCCGGGAGCCGCCCGTATCAGAGCTCGAACAAAACACCTGCCCCCGGAGCCATCGAGATCATGCCCTCCGAGCCATCGAGATCATGTCCCCGAACCTGATTCGAATAACGTGACTTCGGAAAGCATTGTCAAACGACTGCACGATCAACAAAGAGCCATGATATTCGTGCCCAACCGGATGTCACGGTGTAAATCTCGGCTCATATCAATGGTAGATCAGTGATTAACGAAAAGAAAAGGTTTTTTTATCTTCTTTAGAATTGTACTTAGGGTAAAACTCCCCTCCTATATATAAAGGGGAAGCTGCTATATAGCAATTATATTCATAGCTAATTCCAACTTTCTTTTGACCAAAATGCTAATTCAAGAGATAATTACGAGGGTAAGAGTGATTAGTCTTTGTTTTCCAAGATCAACTTTTTACCTCTAACCTCTTTCTCATACTTTTCAAGAATGTCGTCTACTGTGTACACTTTTCATGTACTTTTTCTGTCCAAATTAAAATAACGCAAAATCAAAAAGAAATACAAGGAAGAAATTATAGTCGGTAGTACTTTGTACAATGTTGTAATTCAGTCTTATCCATGAGTAAAGATATATTAATTATTAGATATGCTACTCCTAGATGATATACGTATATTTATTTGCTGCATTAAACTTGTTGAGTTTTGTTAATAAAAATAAAGGAGGTGTAAATGAAAAATGGTGGGAAAAGAAATGAAGGGAAATAAAATTTTGAATTAGTTCATTTTGCAAAGGAACTTTATTCCTCATAGGATAGGAAGAGGAAAATTCTTGTGCTTATATATGGAAGCACTTCTTCTAGCTCTTAAAGAGTTGAGAAGAGAGCAAGCCTCGCGCCGTCATCGTTGCTTGCTAGGCTTCGGATTCAGATCAAATTTTCCTTTTCTAATATTTTTTTCGTGAGAAAATATGAATTTGGAAATTCGCAGAATTATTTCCAATGGTCGAGTTTGTGACCAAACATTCCATTCAATTTGCATTGTTTTTCAAAGTAAAAACGTAAGCATTTTGTGTGATTTGCTTTATCATTTGAGTTCGCTGAAGTTCTGTGATTTGAAGTGCCACTATCACAGAATAGTTATTCCGTTCTATCCTGAGAAAAATTAATCTAAAATCGTAAGTAACTGTGAGAGGATTAAATTCCTTAAGTACACACAAAAAACTTGTGGGCTCGAAATTTTTTCTATTTTGTTTTTCTTAAACTAACGTTTTTCTGATTTTCTGGTTTTGAATACAGTGAGATAACAAAACTTTCTGCTAACAGTCCATTCACGCAAGTTTTCGCCCCACCTTCCACTCCTCCTTTTTCTTTTACTCTATATACCGATCTTAGTTTATACTAATTCGAGGGTTGCTCAAGTAGTAAGCGTTTTCTACCTTCAACTCAATGATTATGAGTTGAAGTCACTAAGGAAGCAAAGTAGGAGTTCCTGAAGAAGTTAAAAAAAATAGTATATATTTGATTGGACATAAAATTTAAAAAAGAAAAAAAATTAAATAATTTATGACTTTAAATATGTCACGACATTTTATGAGGTTATAATAATTATGTTACTAAGGAAAAAATAAGAAGATAAATTATTGTTTTTCTTCTAAATATAAAAAGATGTTTTCAAATCAGACTAAGAATGAAAAAAAAATCATCTAAAATGAAATAAAGAGAATACGAACCTGCATGGGAGAAATAGGAATAGGAAAGAGCGTTTAGGAATGGGGAGAAAAATAAATAAAGGGGAAAGCTGGTACACATTTTTGTTTTTTTGTTTTTTCGCTAGAAACAAAGCAATAAAGAAAAAAAAACTAGCTCGAAATCAAGTGGGAATGAAACCCTAGTTCCTCCCGGCTCCAGCTACATGCAAAAAAAAAAAAGACGGAGTCAAGATTTGAAATTTATGGGCTCTGAACTTATCATCGAATTCATAGCACGTCTTAGTTACTGGGTTCGCAATTAAATAGTTATACACATTTAATAAAAAATTTAATACTAATATTTTAAACAAAAGTTACTGAGTTCGTCTGAATCCGTAAGTAGTACTCTACCCCCGCCCCTGCGTGCAAAGAAATGCTAAAAGGCCTAAACGCATACCATTTAAAACAAAACTCTATCCAAAATAGATTAAACCTTCAGCTATCGAATTAATTTCCCCGTTGAAACTAGGGGTGTACATGGATCGGGTTGGTTCGATTTTTATCAAAACCAAACCAAACCAACTATATCGGTTTGTATTGGTTCGGTTGTGTCAAGTTTTTAGGGTTTCTAGAGTTTTTTTGTTACATGAATATTATTTCAATCTTACTTTGTTAAAATTATAGATAAAATTTTGATAAATGAATATATGTTTAGTAAATATGGAAAAAAATTGACAAACATATGATCTATTAAAATATTCTAATGGGAGAATTTTTTTAGTAACACATGATAGTTATTTTCTTCTTCGTCTAATAATAATTTTTCGTTAATTTACGCTTTCAAGGTTAATACATGAGAGAATCCCAAATATTTCTACATTTTCTAAAGAAAATTTCACTATGAAGTCTTAAAAATATAAGTAAAATTTATATATTTATATGTCGGTTTGGTTCGAGTTTTTTTATTCAATACCAAACTAAGTCAAATCAAACATAATCCGATTTTTTAATCAATTTGATTTGGTTTTTCGGTGTGCGATTTTTCGGTTCGGTTTGAACGGCCCTAGTTGAAACATTACAGTTGGTCTGTTCTTAAAGGTGTTCAAATGGATAATTCGATTTCGGTCAGTTTAGGTTGCTTTAAAGCAGAGATTGAATTGGTTATATTCCAAGCCGTATACTTAGGATTTAAGGATGTAGAAATAATTACACATTTACAAGTCAACATTGACAATATTGGAGTCTCACTATGGTTCAAGTAATAAACCAACTATGACCCAACTCGTCTAAAGTTTACCTAAATCAAAATAGATTCATAGCTTATTCGGTTGTTTGACCAAGTTGGAAAAATTAGCTTATTTTAAAAAGTATTTTTTTCGCAAGTAATTTTGATTTGTATTTGGCTAATTAATTTGAAAAACACTTTTAAGCAGCATTTAGTGTTTGACAAAGCTTTTAAAAAGTATTTATGGGAAGAAGCTACTTTCTTCTGTTTCTCCAAAACTGCTTTTGCTTTTACTCAAAAATACATTTTTTTTCCTTCTAAAAGCTCTTCAACTTTGAAAATAATACTTTTTTTGAAAAAAATGTGTTTTTCAGCTCGGAGAAGCTTGGCCAAACAGGCTACCAGTCAAATTATAATGAACATTAATTCATCACTAATCCACCAAACACTAATTTTAGGTTACTTAGAATTGTATAAGTTAAATTTACATGTTTAGTTCGTTTATAATAGGTTGACAAGCTAATGTTGTACTACATTTAAAATTTTCAGTATAGATTTAATTTACATTAAACTTAAAGAAAATCCTATAACCAAAAGAGGTGATAGGCGATGTACTAAATGCAAGTTGCGCGAGAACTTTAGTAGTCAAGTTAATTGATTACTTGAATATTAAATTTTTTTGTTGAGAGTTGGATTATCCACTTTGTAATTCTACTTTCCTTTTTTCCTAAAAATACAAAAAATGCAAGTGGCACTTTCCTGTCCGTACCATAGGTGGACCTGCTAGAGGACTTTATATCATGTTAAATCGTATTGACAAATGTCTTTTGTTGTTTCCTTGGCCAACCTGCAGTAATTGTGCAAAGAGGATAAGAATTGCCTCCACTTGCTACATCTTTGTCTCCGATAATTAATGAAAATTTTCATAAAACACTATTTTTAGTAGTAATTAGATATTTTTAGATATTATTTGTTATATTACGGATTATAGATATCTTTTATGTGGTTATAAGATGTATTTGATGTATTTAAGCTATTGTATTCATGAATACAGTAGCAAAAATAGGCGTGAATCAAGGAAGTCAAGCTAATCAGTTGTTGTATTCGAGTGTATTCGACTGTATTCATAGAGTGAAACATGGGATTAAAGATGGACAGATTATTGTATTCGGCTATATTTACGGCGTGAAATAGGGGATTACGCTGTTTTTAAAACGGAAAATGAATCAATTAACATAATAGACTCCAAATATAACTCAACAAACTCAATTATAACTCACAAATTTTGTATTTTCAGTTATAAAAAAGATTCTCAACCGAAAAATACCCCAAATATATAGCAATCATCAGAGAAATTATATAATACATCTGAATACATAAATTATATTAATTAAAAAAAACTTATGAATACATTCATTGCATATAGCGAGACAGTGAATACAATGAAATACATAGAATACAGTGGGATACATTGAAATACAATGAGAAAAAAAATAGTGAATACAATGAAATAAATGGAATACAACGAGACACATTGAATTACAATAAAAGAAAGACAATGAATACAATGAAATACATGAAAATACATTGAAATATATTAATAGAAAATCAAGTTGCTCAGCCCCAAACTCCATCGTCTTTGTTCAAGAACAAACCAACCAAATTATATGTCGGCGGCTGCTGTTGTTGGTGAGAATCTTGATTATAGCAATCTTCAAGAATCAGTGCATCTATTATAATGGGATGGGAGCTTTGAACAAGAATCAGTGTTGACTGATAATTAATATATCTACAAATCAAGGAAACAAGGGACAGAGAAAGGGAGGGAGGAGAAAATCAATTCTATTGGCATAAAAATTATTGGTGAGAATCAGATGTTTTGCGGCCATTGGTGAAAGTTCAAGATGCTTGTAATTGTTACAGACTCAAGATCGGGGACTCTTCTTTTGCGGCCATTGGTGAAAGTTGATCGGAGGAAGAGATTTGAAATTTTAATGGGATGAGGGAAGAGAATGAGATGTATCAAATTAGAGAGGAAAAAAAATAGTGTAACTGATTAGCGTATTTAGTGGCTTAGGGCTATAAACCTTAAAAGGTATTTATAGAATATAAGTTTTTTAAATGATATTTATTTAAAATAAATAAGATGTTAATCTTTGCTATAGAAGATAAAAATTCCATAATTAATTGAGTAGATTATTCTACTTTTTTTTTTCGATTTAATCAACGAATATTCAATTCACTAATTCTATAAATTTTGATTCGACTTAGCAGGAGTGCTCGTTACTAAAAGCTTTCCTTATCTCTAAGGTTAGAGATCCAGATATCCAATTAAAGATAAAAGCATTACGGTTATTCGATAGCACATCTTGGTGGTTAATAACTCACATTTTTATTCAATTATGACTGGGATTGATTTGGTGATCCAGTAATAGCAAATTTAAGTAAATTAAATTACATCATAGGTAAAGGTGGATGAAGTGACAAAAATAAGGTAGAAGGAGAAAAGAACATTTTGTGAAATTGAAACGCTAGTACTGCACTAACAGCTTGTTTGGACGGTTGTTACTTATTGTATTACATCGTATTGGTATTTTAAATATAATGTTTGTTTTGATTATTACTTAAATTTTATTGTATCGTATCGTTAAACTCATCGTTACATAACGATGAAAAATGTCGCTTTATGTAACGACGGGTTTGGTGTAGTGACGTCGTTACCTTGGTTTTTACTCTCATCTTGACCTTTCTAATTATTAGATAATCATATTTTATCTTTATTCTACTTTTTTATATAATACTTTTACCTCATATCCTATTTTTTTTAAGTAAAATTGCAAGTTTATTATTCATATTGTTGGTTAGTAACATCATAAAATAACGACAAATGATACAATCTATTCAAACGTTGTATTCTATTCAAACATTATATTCATAAAATAATACAATATAAGGCAGTACAATACAATACGGTACATTATAAAACGACACGTAACAACCCTCCAAACAGGCCGTAAAACTTTCAACCATTAGATTACAAGTCAATTCTTACCTCGTGTTTGTTTTAACTTTTTGCTTGCTTACATTATATTGTTGTTTCTACATTTTCGATTATTGTGGATTTAAAGGAATTATTTTGATGTTTCTTTTTCCATCTTGCAACTTGTAGACCGACCTGAATATATTGTAGTGATAACAAAGCAAGAAACTTCAACTAAAAAAGATAATGCGGTGCACAAAACATGAAGTATTCACCAAAGTTTGGGAAAGAGACACGTCTTAAGGGACATGATGTAGACAGTTTACTCTAATACAAACGTTAATGACTATTTTTACGGCTCAAATTCGTGACCTGTAAGTCACATGAAAACAACTTTACCGTTGCTCTACGACTCCCCATCAAAGCAAGAAACTTCAACTAATTCCTAAAATATATACATGTCAAGTTTTGTTTACCTCAAAATCAGATAACAATTGAATTTATAAGCAGTTTTAAGTATATGTGATCTAACTTGAACAAATTAAGAAAACAGATTAATATTGAAATCAATGATAGAAAATTAAATACAAACCATACAAGTTAAACAGTCTTAGCCTTGAAGGTTGGTCATCCTCGAGCCAAAAAGTACCTCAATCGATGTCGGAATAGAAGGATAAGATAATAAGAACTAGAAATAATAGTATATTACTTTGGGATGCGTGTTATAATGTGTATTACAAATAATCAGAACCCCTTGTGCTACTTTAGATACAATTCTATAAAAGGTAAGAAATCTCATGATTTGCTAATTAATCGGTCTCTCATTGATACGTGCCGAGATTTCCTTCATGATATCCGGTCGGTTGCAGATATTACGGCCTCTTCTGTTATTTGGTCGGATAATGTTTCCTCGAGCTCAATCGAAGTCGGGGCCAATTCCTAAGTCACGATCTCAAAGACCTTGAAGACGTATGTTCTAACTCGTACTTTGGCTCGTTGGAACCTGACGCCGATCTTTAATTCATCACGTTTCAGTTTCGATCCGTCATGCAAAAGATGAGCTCGGTTTCGACAGTATATAAATAGTCCCCTTATTTTTCAGAGAGTAAACGACAAAAAACGATATGAGCCCTCGATATCCTTCTCGATACTTTGCGTCAAAAATGACAAAACTGACGAAACATCTCATCAGTCACATCTTAATGGCATTAAATGTTCGTCAATTGTTGGTCGGCCATTACAAGTTTTGAACCGTCGTTTGCAAACTATAAATACCTCCTTATTATCTCATTCAAACTTTATTTTCAAAACCTCTGCCCTCGTACACTAGAAATTTCTATATTCTCAAACATCTATTTTCTCATTACCCTAAAATCACTTTATAAGAAACTATGTTCTTTATCCCAAATTGTCAAGCATATCCCTATTACTTCCTCTTTTCCTTTAACTTTCTAAGAAGGAAAAATGGCAAAGACCTCAAGGTCCGTTCCCCCAAAAGAAACTCCATCTGCCTCGCGACTGGTTGAAGAGGAAAATATTTTGTCTACTGCTATTGAGGAAAAGACATCAGGCCCTCCTTACAGATGTACATTCCTGCGGGGTGCCCGACCGGTGCTGATTTCAAGGTCGAGAAAACCTTGTCCGCATCGGATTGGTAGGAGCTATTCTTGAGATATATGTGCTCGATCATCGGCCGTCTCCTTTCCAAGGTCAAAGAAGATTGCAATTTGCTCGGTAAGCACGTGGTGGTGCCTATGCCCGAGGAATCGAATACTACCCACGTGGAGCATTTTTTTTAAGTGTTTCCAATTTTTCCTTCACGTTGGGCCCTTTGGACCGGGTCATCATCGCCTTCTGTAAGAGGTACGAGGTGACCCTTGGTCAAATTCATCCCTCTTTCTGGAGGACAGTAATTCTTTTCCGCTTCTTCGTAAGCAAAATCGAGAAGTGTCCCTTCACAATCGATCATCTCATGCATCTGTATAGTCCTTCACTTTATCGAGGGGGATTAATAAAACTTTCCCATCAAGCCACTAAGGCCCCATTCTTGAGCATAGACAAGGATCGGGGCGAGGCTGGTTAGGCCGATTCATTCGAGTGAAAACATCGGATTTAATTCTGGCCAAGAACATGCCATTTACTGAGAAATAGAACATGAAGCGTAAGTATAATGCCTTTAAGATTTCGTTCATTGTTTTTCCTTTTCCTTCCTTCTTACAGATGTTTCTTTGTGCAACTGTTGCTCGGATACCGGATGCATTTCCTCGACTCAAGGAATAGGTCAAGAGCATTGTGTCACAGAAGCCCTATTCTGTGCGTGCGTGGCACGAACTTTCTAAGGGCCGATGGGAGGCCCATTCCCACAGTGAGATTCCTCTGCTGAATGAATGACACTTAGTGTTTTTTCTTTTTTCCAAACTCATTCTCACTTTTCCTTCCTTTGCAGGTCTTTCCAAAGATATTGAAATGAGGCCTCCGTCCGGTGATGAAGACATCTTCTCCAAACCATCTACTCCGAAGCAGGATAAAGAGAAGAAAAGAAAAGGGGCTCCGAGTTCGGGGAACTCGGAACAATAGAAACCGAAAAGGAGGCAGGTGCACAAACCCAAGGAAAGCCCCGGGGCCTTCCCATTGGACTTAGTCCACCGGCTGAGGGATAGAGTCTGAAGAAGAAGTAGAGAATTTCAAGCTGGTGGCCCGTGTGCGAGGCAACACCATATTGCCTTAAGCCAGGAAGGTTGCTGATGGGGCAGTGGCCGAGGCCTCCGAACCGAAGAGGGGCGAGACCGTTTTGCCCCAAGTTAGGGAGGTCGACAAGGAGACCATGGCCGGTATTCGTCGAGCAAATGAAAGTGCCCCGAAAGATGCACTAGGGGTGATTGATCTCTTTGGGTCACCTTTATTTACCGACTCCATGATTAGCGAGGCCCATAAGCTGAAAGGGCGTTCACATGAGGGGCCTTAAAGGGCGACAAATTCTTTCATTAACTTTTTCGATGGCTTAGAGTTTACTGCCCTAGAGGACGTCACGGGGTTGGGTGACTTATCGGTACCAAAGAAGGAACCGTCTTCAGGAGACAGCGGGTCTTCTTCGAGTCCGAGATTAGTGGACTGATTTTCGGCTCCAAGTGCATATCCTGACCGGAAGCAGTCAATCATTAGTTTTATCCCGGAGGATGCCCAGGTTCTCTTTGCCCCCGTGGGGGTTACCAACTATCTTCAGTGCTTTGTGACGAAGAGGACCAGGCCAAGATGGATGAGGAGGAAATGCCTATCTATGCAACGAAGCTCAACAAGCATTAAATCGGATAATTTCAAATGCCTCTTTATTATGTACTTTGATTTTAACTTGCAAATGATAGTAACATTTCTCTTTGTGCTTGCAGGCCTCAGTGCTTCACCATCAAATTTTCCTTCGATATCGGGAATTAAACCAATACGAGGTCGAGACTCGAGAGCTTACTAAGAAGAGGGAAGCTTGCAAGCTTCTCAATGAGAAACTCCAAGCTAAGCTAGAAGCGGCTCGGAAGGAGCATACTGACTGGGTCGAGCAGGTAAGATGAGTGTTTGAAGATAGTGATGATGATTTGGACACAGTGGCAAATGACCCGAACCTGCAGGTTCAAAAAATATTTGACCAGATCGGACAATGCCTGGCGGAGATGGATACGGTGAAAGCTAAGGCCGAAGAATGGAAGAAAAGCATGGACCTCTTAGCCTCGGAAAAGGTGATTGCCCAAGCACAACTGGCATCGACTGAGGTCCAGCTCCGGGATGTAGAGGATAAGGCCTTGACTCAAGCTAAAAAGATTGAGGAGATTTTATGGCCCATTGTTTTTTAAATTCGGACAAACCCCCAGCCCAATTACCTAAAATATACCAGCCCAACACCCCACCCAAATCAAACAATCCCTAACCTAATACCCAACCGATAACCCATTTTTTAACCCGACCCAAACCTTTCTTTTAATCCTAGCCGTTGATCTCTCAAGATCAATGGCCCCGATTCACCTCCCCTCTTTAATTAAAACTTATCCTAACCCTAAACCCTCATTCTTTTAAACCTGCCACCTTCAAACACTCATCTTCTCTCCTTTGAACCCCTAGCGTCGTCACCCTTAATCCCTTTCGATTCAAACCAGATATGGAATCAATCGGGGATTTTCTTACCTTATTGATCCTTTCTCGCTATTGGCTACTCATTTATGGCATAACATAATTGCTTGCCTAACATGGCAAGTCGATTTTCCTCATTTTGGACCAAATATGGTTCGAATCTTCACTTCTTTTCATCTATGTTCATTCTTCGTCTCGTTATGGTATGAATCTCTGAGATTTGGTTCGATTTTTCCTTTAACCTAAAGCTAGGGTTCAGATGTTTTCAAGATCTGTTGTAGTTTTTTCTATTTTGTTAAATATTTTCTTTAATATTCCCGTATATCTATCTATGTGCATTTTATTGTGATTTTTGTTGATATTTCTAACTAGTTTTATTTGCCCTAAAATTATGGCTTAAACATTTTATCTTTAATGTTCGTATATCTGTGTATATGTATTTTGTTTTGTTTTTCCTTTGATTATTTCTGACTAATTTTATTTACCCCAAAAATTAGGGTTTCGATTCTTTATTTTATTTTGTTTTCCTTCATTAATTTCGTCTATCTGTTTTAGGACTCTTGCCGTTAATTGCTACCCTAAACCTAGGAGTCCTTGATTCCCCAAATCTGTTTGAGTCCCTAATTACTGTGTTAAAATCCCTGTATTTTATGCGTCCATGTACTATTACTTTTGGCTTACCTTAAATAATGTTTTAAGTTTTATTTCATTAATTAGTTGATTGATTATTTCCATATTCATGTGCTTTAGTCTAATGCTATTTAAAACCCTCTCTTTTCCCTTTCGACAAGACTTAAAAACTCGAGTATTTCTCACTACTAAAACTATATACTATGATGTTATTCTATTCTGCTTTGATTCCTGGCCGGCTGGAAGCAAAGGCCAGAAATCTTCCATTATTTGATATTGTTGATAATCATTGTTGTATCATTAAACTTCTTTATGTTTCATCTGAACTAGTAAGTTATTGATACTTTCCTACTGTGTCATTTTTTCAATATGCGACTGTTATTAGACTCATTGCTCTATGTGTTTTAGACATGTTTAAACTCAGTGAATTAATTGATGAAACATGTTTAGTTGTGTGTAACTTAAGATTGCTATTTGGTATTAATTGTGTTTTGACACTAATTCACCATGTAGACACATTAGTTTGTTGCTAAGTCTATTGTCATGTTATTTACTTGATCCTGTGCTCACCACGTTGTATCCTCTTTGACAACCAATGTTCCTACTGACTCATGATTAATCTCATATGACTTATCCTAATTTGAATTCTTTATTGCCTTTGTGAAGCATGTTTAGAAATTGGTCTTTACCAGCTTGTTTCAAACTTGTTAGTTTCAAGTATGTTTAGTTTCAAAGTGTTTGTCTCTATTTCTGTGTGTGATTCTATCCCTAAGTGTACTTCCAAATCCCGTCTTGCACTCTTCTGAATCCTAATTCTTTGTTGGCTGAAAGCCAAAATAATCTAAGTACTATCCCTTGGCCTTCCTGGTGTGAGCACTGCTCGGGGTCCTTATGAGACCCTCGTGAACTCTAACACACCAGGATTTGGTCCATAGTTTTTCTTGAATTGGTTCTGATCTTTCTACTCTGGTGTGAGCACTGTTCGGGGTTTGTGAATCCCTTGGGAACTCTGACACGCTAGAGAATTGGGTTTGGTATGCTTATCCTTGACACAAGGGTGAATCAGTCACTGGGGTCACTATGAACACTGGCTTTTTGGAGTTATTGTAGATTGAAGGGCTTGGCCTATCCAGATATTTTTGGGCATGCTACAGACTTCCTATAGTCTATACACTTTATAATTTATTTATTTGATTCTGGTATATAATAATTATTTGTAATGACAATTGCGGGTTATAATAAAATTGGAAAATGGGCTTATTTGATATTTTGTATAAAATAGGTAGATAACATGCCTATAGTTATTTCTGCTATTATATGTTAGATAACATGCCCATAGGTTTTACTTTACGCCAAGAAATTGTATGCTGAAAACTTGTCTAAATATTTACGTCTGCTATCACATTTTAGATAACCTGCCTATAGGGATTTCATTCTGGCTCAAATAAGTTCTGTGAGTATACTGTCTATTCTGCTTCGCATGACTAGATACCATGCTTATAGGTAGTACAATAATCAAGTTCAACTTGCAGGATATTTAAATCTGCTTCTGTAGAGATCATGGCTATATGTTTAGTTAATTGTCACACTCACTTAGTTAATATACATATCTCTAGGAATTAATAAGAAGTTTCAATCACCAAAAGTAGAATTCATGCCTATAGGAATAATTATCATTTCTGCCAAATACTAAAATTGGAACTCTGCATAACGTCTCGCTAAATACCGCTAGAAAGCATGCCCATAGGAGTAACAAAATAATTCTGAGCATTTTTGTTGTCACTACTGTCAATTACCGAATAAGTCACCAAGATAACATGCATATAGGTTCAAACGCTTTAAATTATAATCAGTAGGCAATTACATAGTCACCTAGAATTTGTTTCTCATGGACTTCCAATATAATTAAAATCTAGAATCACATAGAAATCATGTCTATAGGACCTAACAACCTTAACTGTTATGCCAATTTGTTTGCGTGCATTTGTTGCCTATTGTGTGGAGGCTAAATTGAGACTTTATCTGCTCTTGTGTGAATAGTCCAACTTGTTTTGTATGTCGCCTAGTTTTACAATTTTGAGCAACCTAAGTTGAGTCTAGAACCATCCAAAATAGAAGTCCCAATGCCTCCAGGACCATAGGTAAGGGACGAGTAGTGCACTCATAGGATACGAGTTAGAATTGATTAGATCGCTTTAGGTAAATAACTTAAAGATAGTAATCGGGTAGCAGGAGATAGTAGTCTGTGCCTGCTGAATAATATGAGTAACACCCCGCTTTGTGGGAGTTACGAAGTATTATTTATGTTGCACGGGGTGATCTTTTAGGCTAAATAACTTAGGACCCCCCATCCCTATTAAATAATTCCCTCGCTTCTTTATTAGACTAATTCACATAATTGAGTTCGGCTGGGACCCACAGTTGTGGACCTTGAAGAGTGTCTAACGCCTTTTCTTCGAGGTAATTTCGAGCTCTTACCCGATCTTTGGTGGTGCAAAATGGTTAAATAGAGTAATCTGCAAATAGGTGCCCTAACGCACTTTAAAAAATTGTTAGGTGGCGACTCTCTCTTTTAAAACCTTTCTTAAAGGAGTTGTCAACGTCGAAACCCAATTTCACGAGAAAAAGGAGCACGACAATCTACTCCACCGATGATCATGTTGATAACGTGTTGAGGTTCTTCTGGTTCGATCTGTTTGTTAGAATCCCTGTTTCTAAAATGATTCTTGGCTCGATCGCTCAGAAACTCCTGAATGTGTCTGTTGTTGAATAACTGGGCTACTTCATCTCTCAACTGTCGGCAATCCTCCGTTCTTTGGCCATGAGTGCCATGATATTTTCACATCTGGATGAGATCTTGGGCTGGATAGGATTGTAAAGGTCGAGGCTATTTGGTATCTTTGATGCATCCGATAGTCGATACGATGGCAGCCGCATCAACATTAAAGTTATATTCCGATAATCATGGTGCTTATTTAGGTCCGATAGGCCTATCGAAGCCGTTCTTTCTCATCAGTCCTCGAGAGCTGTGACCCTGATAGCTTCTCCTTTCATTTCGCATAGAACTTCGCCCGGACCACTGCTTTTACGGTCTCCGTTATATGGCTGGTACTAATCTCTGTTTGACCTCGGTTCACCGTCAATATCTCTCTTGATTCTTTTGATGGGTCTGGCAAGGTTAACGGATTCAGAAGGAGCCCCAAGTTGATCGCCTTCGACCCTGATATTTGATTGATATCGGCTATGCACATCAGCCCAAGTGACAAATGGGTACTCTATCAAGTTCTGCTTCAACTGTTGTGAAGCCACAGAGCTTCGAACACTGAGTCCTTGGGTGAACGCTTGAACAGCCCAATCATCAGCGACCGGCAGTAGGTCCATCCGTTCCATTTGGAATCAACTTCCTAGTTTCAACTTTGATAGCCCCAGCGCGTGCCTTCACAAAAGAATCTGCAAGCATAGCAAATGAGTCAATAGAATTAGGTGGTAAATTGTGATACCATATCATAACTCCATTTGATAGGATTTCTCCGAATTTTTTCAGTAAGATAGATTCGATCTCATCATCCTCTAAATCATTCCCTTTGATGGCACACGTGTAAGAGGTAACATGCTCGTTCAGGTCGGTCGTCCCACTGTATTTAGGAATCTTGAGCATGCAGAACTTCTTAGGGATCGTCTTAGGAGCCGCGCTAGGGGGAAAAGTTTTCTGCATGAACTTTTTGGAATCCAAGCCATTCAATATCAGTGGTTCTCCTGGGATTTGATCGAACCTAGTTGTCGTTTGTCTCGATCTTCTTTTCTCCCGACTCAATTCATTTTGTCAGTTCCACGAGCATCTTCATGATTACCGGATTGGTCCCTGATTCCATCTCATTCGATCTCCTTGAGGCCGATTAAACTCTGTGGACAACTTCCTGGGATGGCTCGGGCTCAATCCTACTTGGTAGGCGACTCTGGTTCTAGAGTTGGGCTATCGCTGCCTATTGAGCCTGTAACATTTTGAAGATAAACCATAAGTTAATTCCGCCATATTCGCCGCCATGTGTGCTTTGAGCGGCTGATCTAACATCCCTATGGATGTTGTCCTCGGGATCGGTGGGTAAATTTGTGTTGATAGCTATATGTGAGTTAACGTCTATTGGATCTACAGCCGGGGCTCCAACGAGATCGACCGGGGCTACATCGTTCCCAGGTGCTACGTTATCATTTTCACCGTGGTGGTCGAAATCATTGTCAACGTATAAGGGCGCTGACTGAGAGCTTGATATTTTGATCCTGGAATCAAAGACACTCCAAAGAACAAGTGTAAAATAGTGTGTATTATGAAAGTTTGTATCAAATAACCATTATTATCCTTAGCCCCACAGTGGGCGCCAAACTGTATGCTCTCAAAATCGGATAATAATTGAATTTATACGTGGTTTTTAAGATACGTGATCTAACTTGATACAAATTGAGAAAATAGATTAATATTGAAATCAATAATAGAAAAGTAAATGCAAACCACACAAGTTGAACAGTCTTGGCCTTGAAGGTTGGTAATCCTCGTGCCAAAAAGTGCCTCAATCGATGTCGGAGCAGAAGGATAAGATAATAGGAACAAGAAATAATAGTATATTACTTTGGGATGCGTATTACAATGTATATTACAAATAATCAGACCCTCTTTATATAGTAAGGGAGTCCTACTTTAGATACAATTCTATAAAGGTAAGAAATCTCATGATTTTCCAATTAATCGGTCTCTCATTGATACGTGCCGAGATTCCTGCCGTAATATCCGGCCGATTGCGGATATTCCGGCCTTCTATTTTTTCGTTCGATAATGTTTCCTCGAGCTCATTCGGAGTCGGGGTCGGTTCCGGAGTCATGGGCTCGAAGATCTTGAAGACGTATGTTTTACCTTCGTGCTTTTGCTCGATGGAACCCGAGGCCAATCTTCAATCCATCACGTTTCAGTCCCAATCCGTTATGCACTAGATGAACCCGGTTTCGACCGTATACAAGTTTAATACCGTTAGTATGAACAACAACAACAACAACGAACCAGTGTATTCCCATAAATGGGGTCTGGGGAGGGGTAGAGTGTACGCAGACCTTACCCCTACCTACCTTATAAAGATAGGGAGGTTGTTTCTGATAGACCTTCGGCTGAAGGCACAGTGGAGATAAGGCAACAAGTAGCAAACAATAGTAACAACAATACATTAAGGTGACGTGCACGAATGACACAACATGTAATAGTAAAGAATTATGAATAAGATAACACAATCAATTGTCAACCTTCAACCTCAATCCTCGACATTCACATCTTTCTATCGTGGGTCATATTCTCGATAAGCTGAAATAATAACATGTCCTGCCTAACTACCCCTCCCCAATACTTATTAGGCCTGCACTAGTCGTTAATATGAACATTTCACAATTTGCTAGTCCAACTGATCTGGTATTTGGTTACAGCTCAGTAGTTCAACAATCAATTAATCATGAGACCCAAAGAAAACAAGACCCCATCGAATTTTAACTACAATGTACAAAGTCCACTCAATGTCAACACGAAGTAGGACATAGAAATAACTCAATAAGTAGAAAATACTGTATATAACCTACCAAATGCCAAGTTGCAAAATATGTTGTAGAAAGGTTCACTGAATTTCAGATACCCCCAATGGATTTGAAACAAAAATGAACATCCTAATAATAAAGGCCCTACATACCATCACAAAAAGAACCCATCGGATTCTGTTTTATCATTACTCCAATCTCCATTTTTCCTTTTTCTAAAAAATAAATAGATCTCTTTACTTGTATGACTCAGATGTTTCGTATTTTTCGAACCAGCATGGAAAAATCACAAAATCCTACTATTTTTCGTCAATATCATTAAGCGTCCACCCTCAGCGGGTGTTCTTGTTCATCTCTTTTCTTCAAATACTGTATTCAATGGTTGAATTTTCGCACTTTATCTATAGATCTTAGTGTTGCGGTTTAGTGATCCTCCTTGCCAAGAAGTCCACAACTTTGAAATGTACATTGAAAGCAAAAGGATCAAATTCACATGTGAATCCCTAGAGTTTCAACTTTCAGCCCTAGTTGTTGAAATTAGAGAAGATAAACAATACTCTTTCGTTTTAATTTGTTTGAACTTATTTGATCAGACACTAAATTTAAAAAATAGATTTTCACGGGTACAAAATAATCCATAGATTTTTGTGTGGTTATAAATCACCTGTAAAATAAAAAATATAATATTAAATTATTTTTAAATACATAAATATGACAATTTTTCGGAAATAGACTAAAAAGAAAAAAGCATCACAAAAATTGAGACCAAAAAGTAGTATTTACATTACTTCCATTGCATACAAACTGAATAAACCAATCAAACAAAAGTTCTAGACTGAGTTCATAATTACATGATATAAAGCTTAATCAATGAAATTAAAAAGAACAAAAAAATGCATGATCCAAGCCACTTTCAAAGATAGTGTGTACACAGATTTTACACCTGTCTCTAGTAGATCTTTCTTTTAACTTTTATCCAATTTTCCAAAAAGGGACCCCAAAATTTTCTTTTCTTGGACATACCTTTATTTGTTCAATCCATTTTATGAAACCAAAAATGGTGACAAAGGTGGCACTTCAAAAATACCCTTTCCATCACCACAATCCCAAATTGAAGACCAATTTGAAGGTGTCAAAGGAGTTACCATTTGCTCTCTTTTTACCTCCTTTTTTACCACAACAACTTCATTTTCACCGTCCACTTTTCTTACCCTTTTACCACAAGAATTTAAATTCAAATTTACCCTTTGCTCAATCACATTATTTTCTTGCTTAAAGTTACTTACTTCAAGTGGGAAATTCAAGATTGCTTTACTCCCTCTTAGCTTAAATGCTGCTCTATCATATGCCATAGCTGCTTCTATTGCTGTTTCAAAAGTTCCTAACCAAACCCGAGTTCCCTTTCGGGTCGGGTCACGAATTTCAGCAGCAAATTTTCCCCATGGCCTTTGCCTTACTCCTCTGTATTTCTTCTGAACAGAGTACTCTGTTTTTACCTCCTCTGTTTTTGGTTCCTCTGTTTTCTTGACATTAGGTATTGTAATATTGAGAGAAGGTTTTCTTTCATTAAAACTTGTTTTTTTCGGGGAATTTGAGATTGTTGTACGAGGTACTAAGTTGGGTTTTGGTTCAAATTCAGAAGAATTAAATTCTTGGTTCAAATTTTGAGCTAAGTTTATGGGATCAAAAGAGAAAGTTTCCACTTTGAGATCAGAGGTTAAAGAATCAAAACATTCAGAAACAGAGGAATTTTGAGAATAAAGAGTACTACTTGTTTCTGAAGATGAACAATAATTTTCAATAAAAGCCACATCATCCAAAAGATGCTCCCTTATCAAATCAAGATCCATTTAAATCTTTTAAAGAAATGAAAAAAAAAACTTGTAAAGGTAAAATATAGGGGAAAAGATGGTTTTTTTCTTGTTCAAAATATGAAAGAATTAAAGGGAATTTGAGTTGAATTGAGTGGAAAAGAATGAGTGAAGAGGGAGGATTATAAAGGGTGGAAATTTTTGAGTCAAGTGGAGGTTAAGAGGAGGTTTCTTGGTTGGAGAGAGGAAGGCTCTTGTGGGTTATCCAATTTCATTTTTAAGTATAAAGGAGGACTACTTGACTTTTTTTAATTAAAATAAAGTAATGTATGATTAAAGTTATTCATCTTTTGTCAAAAAAGAAGAGAAAAACAAAGGAGATGATGTTGGTTTTATGTCTTTTTTAGTCATTGATGATTGTTGGTTATTCTGTCTTCCTCAGGACCTAAGTTTCCACGTTACTTCTTTTTATCTTATTTTTTTCATTCTCTTTTTGCCCTTTTCTTTCTTTGCTTTTTGGTTCTAGGTTTTAATAAGTTTTACTCCGTTTGTTTCAATTTGTTTGAATTTTTTGGAGTACGAAGGTCAAATTAATTAATTTTCGATATGAATATAAATATAAATTCACAATAGTTAACCATTTAAAATATTTAAAAATTATTTACAAAAAATGTGATTAAAACAAATCTTATTTGACTTCTCAAATAATAATGAATTCATTATTTTTGAAACAAAAGGGAGTACATTTCTACATCAAGAAAGAAGAAAACTGATGTAGGAAATGCCTTCCTATTTATTTCTCATTGATATCTTGATAAAAAGATTAAAAAGAAAACACCAAGAGAAGTAACTAGCTTCTTGTTGATATACTATATGTTTATTTGTGTATTATATGATACATTTCGCTTATGAATAGTCAGTTTGATACATCTTCAAAACTAAATTTGATTAGTTCAACTTGATATTTAAAGTAAAAATTCAGATATTCAAAAACTATACGAAAAGTACTATAAGTTGATTAAATGTTGATCAAACTTCATAATATTTGAATCTCGAGAAGCAAATGTGAAACGTAAATTGAAATGGAGTAACAATTAAGCAAATTCAATAATGGAAAATAGGAAGAGATGCCTTAAATCTTAGTGACGTATTTTAAAATTATACGGATCCAAATCCAGAAAGGATTATATCAGGTTATATATGATATCAAAGCCAACCAGCGTGCAACTTTGGATGATGATGAGACAAACCTTAGTGCCAACTGAGTATAGGTAAATTTCACATCTTTGAAATGATGGTGACACAATCCTCAACGATACTTTGAGTTTTTAAAGGGGGTCTTTACTTACACAGAAGAATAAGATGGATAGAATGGGATTTCAAGGCAAAATAGTGTAGAATATTCTAGGCAAATCTCATATCGACAAATAAGAAGAAAAATGTTAGTGCATTTAAAATGCAAGATTTAGACCCTAGTGATGCCTCTTAATATTTTGAGAATCTAGGGTCCGAGCGAACCATATCACTAATGGTGTGAATTGTTACAATTTGGGAGATGTTAGAGTTAATGAAGGCTTATGAATATTAAATTGAAATTTACTGATCTTTATTTCCTTGAGTTTAACTTGCATAGGAAATTCCGGGTATAGTTAAGCATAAGAAATGAAATTAGTATCTTGAAAAATAAAATATGTAATATTTTACAACAAGTTAATTTGTAATGATAGTACAAAATTTAATTACACTGTCGGATATAAGTTAAATTCTTTTTCCACATAGTTCCTAGCTTTCTTAATTTATGAAAAATAATGAGAACGGAGGGAATTACGGCTGGTTGTTTGACCATTGTTTCCAATAATTAGTCGGATATTTCAACGTTTAAGAGAGTGTGATCGCGGTTAAGTTTCCTAAGTCAAAATTATAATCTACTTACTTTGGTAGATGTTGAAATAAAAGAAGAGACCGCTTTGAATTGAATGACTTGGTATTTACAGCTATCACTACTAACACAAGTTGAATTCTCCATATCATGCTTTAATATGATTAATTAATATTCTTTAATAATATTCGCGTATTACACGAATATTAATACGAGCATATGTAAATACAAAGTAAAAAATTACTCTTATTGTCAGTTGGCCCAACATTCTAACAAAATTGAGCCTATATTTTCCCTTCTTACTCGGTATGGCCCTGTTTGTACATAAGTTGATAAATTATTTTCATCAATTAGCCACATTACTGTCCCCACTCTCTTTTTCTTTGTGCGAAGGAATTTTTTTCATTTCCAATTCATAATTCTAATCAGTTTTCTATTTCAGATTTTCTCCCCACCCCTCTTTCTCTTTCATTTTCAATTCACTCTTGCTCTTTCTCTCTCTCGCAAAATAGTCGATTTCTTCTTCATATTTCTTTGCTCCGTTTCATCTGAATCTTCCTCTTCCACAAAATAACACTATTGAACAATCCACAACCGGATCTATCTTTTGTAGTCTTTTTCTTTTTGATTCAGTGCTCGCCGAAGACGATTTCGACTTTGACATTAGAGGATCCTTTTATTTTTTGGTCGTTAGTGAATATACATATATATGATTCATTCCTCGTACTTGCGTTTAGTGTCTTGCTTGAGTTTGGTAATTGTTGAAGTTATACTACTTTTGGCATTTTGGCGAATTTTGTTACATAAAGTTGTACTACTGGAATTAAACTTGTGGTTCATGTATTACCCGATGGTAAATGTTAGTTGTGCTGCTTTGCTTTATGAAGAAAAGCTAGGTTACATCCCGTTCGAAGAAAAAAAAAGTATTGAGTGGTAATTTCTTTTAATTCTTGTCTCTTATTCTAAGTTATGAAATCTCCTTTTTTTTTGGTAATTTTTCCTCCTCCTTCTTCTTCTTCTCACTTTTAATGACTTCCGAAGGGAGGAAGAATGATGTATATATTGTATATAACTATATATACTTTGTATAATCATGTATAACCATGTATATTTGTGTGTATTCTCATAGTTATACAGAATTATACATAATTATACACAAGTATACAAGATTATACATAATTATACAACATAGATAATTGTAAAAAAAATATTTGAATTTCTTGCCTTCAGATAGTGTGTATTATTATATATTTGTGTATAATTAACGTATGACTATGTATAACAATGTATATAAGGTGTTTAATAATGTAAATTTTTATTTTTTCCAGTGAAATAAGAATTTCCCTTACAAAACTTTGAATTTTGCAAAAAAAAAAATTTAAAATTATAGACTTTAAGGATGAATATATTTTTTACTTCAACTTCCTGATATAGTGAATTTTAGGAAATACTATAAAGAGGGAAGTAAAAAATAAATAAGAATGAAAATGGAAAAAAGGAAAAGATAAAAATGAAAGAAAAAAATGGAATCTGATTGAGGCGTGATTATGGGTGTAGTTAACGAAGTTCGACGAAATTTGCGAGTTTGACTTGTTTTCATAAAATTGATTAATGTTTGTGGGCTACCAGATGAAAACTGTATTTGTGGGTTAGGCGGGTGAAAAGTACTTTCTCCAAGTGTATTTTCATATAAATTTCCCGTTAAAGTAATGAATAATTCAGTGGACAATAACACACATTTTTACCAAGAATATTTTTACATACTCATACAATTGTCAAGGAATAAATTGTATGAATTACATTTTCTTTTGTATTTAATATATACTATTATGATTTTTAAATTTGTATCCTTCAATAGCAGTGCATAAAGAGTCATGAATGAACTAATAGCTAACGGAGAGTTTGGAAAAAATTGCTAAAAATGGAAATTGATCGTGCTTGTTTTTAGTAGTAGACTTCAGTTTATTAAATAAAATTAGAATATTTACGAAAACTTAATATTAGTTCTTAGCTGTTACAAAAACTAACAAATTTACCAAAATATATTTTCTAAGAGGTTCTCCAGTACAACTTTTCTCCAAAAAAAAATTCCAATTTTTTTTCAAAGACTTACATTATAAAAAATTTAAACCAAAGCCTAATTAAAACCATTATTATCTCGTATGTGTAAGACAAGGTATGTACGAAACTTTTTTTTTCTACCTGGTGTCCGATATTTTAGAGCTTTGCTAAGATAAGCGTCTTTATCAGTGTTATTTTTATTTTTAAAACTTTTAATCAAGTATAAACTTCTACTCTCTCCGTTCGCTTTTACTTGTCCAATATACTAAAAATATATTTTTACTTTTACTTGTCCACTATACTAAATCAAGAGAAAAATAATTTTTTTCTGTTTTACCCTTATTATTAACTACTCATTTCCCAAAATATTTTTTTAGAATTTTAAAAATACTATTATTATAATGGGTGAAATTGTAAAATATGTATTTTTTTATTTTTTTAAAAGGAAGTACAAAATTAAAATGAACAACTAAAAATGAACGGATTATGTACGTAACTAAACTATCACATGAAGAAGAAGCAGCTCGCAAAATATGGCACGCAAATATACTAAAATGACTTTGATAGGTAGCTAGCTTGACCTTTCGAAGCATACTTTTCAACGACTTTTTAATATTATAATCAGATATTTGTATTATTAAAACTTATAAAAGAGATATATATATATATATATATATATATATATATATATAGTAATAATAACTGCTAAAATACTTGACTTACGTGCAATATCAACCCCAACAAGGCAAGCAAATTGCAAAGAGTCACTTTCTTAGTTTTGGTGGCTTTTGCCTTTCATCAACTTGGTGTTGGCCCTGGGAATAATCCAGGTTGCTGCCTTAGGTTTTGTTTTGTTTTATCTTTTTCTTTTTAATTATTTTATATTTTGTTTTGTTTTTTCTGAGGCCTAAGGGGATGTATCTGATCACTTTTGTTTTGGGTCCCTCTTAATATTATATCACAAATTTCGACCTAATACAGTTAGTCCATCTTAATATTATATCACTATTTTTAAAGGTATATATGTATATATTTTTTGTCGAACTTTTCGGGTGTTGATGATTATGTTTTTACAACATAGGTCTGCCTTTGTCTTTAATTGATTTTAACGTAGAAATTATTTATGCGATAAATAATTATATATATTGAATGTTATGTAAATAAATAAAGTAATATGGGAATTGTTATGTAAATTTTTTATTTAAGGATCTTTTTATCTTTAGTTACTTTTGTTTATGCAAGTACATAATAAACATATCCTCGCAATGGGTGTATTAGCAATGCAAAATCTAGTAAAACCAACCAAACACTATATATTTTGTGATGGTTATCTTTCCTTGAATATTAGGATTGAGATTATTTTTGGTAGCGCGGTAAACCAAGAATGTCTTAATTAAAAGCGGCATTATAATAATTTGTGTTGTACCTTTCAGGTTTGAACTTTTGATTAAAAAATATCAAAGAAAGCTGCAGGATTTTGTAATTTTGTTTATTGTTATATATATTTATATATATGTATGACAGAATATTTAGCCGACATAATCAATTATAATCTTCTCTTTGTCCAGTTGCTTATTGTATATTCTCATGGGCCAGATTAATCTTCATTTAACTTTGAAATCTTTCTTTTAATTTTATCTATTTCCTTTTCTTCTTTCAAATCAGACGGCTGTAAAACCTGAGGCATAATTCTCCAAAATGAAAATTCTCTCTTCTTTTTTTTTTGTTGGTATTGATGATTTATCGTAGTAAAATATTTAATTATGCATTTTAGTATACTGTAAACGTTTGAAAGTCCTAGCTATGTTTGATCAAATGTGAAAGAATAAGCATTGTCCATTAATGCTCAATTAATATTAAATACTCAAAGTTCTTTCGTATGTTATGAATTGAATAATGAAACAAAAGGGGCATTTGCATCTATACCTGCTTTTTGTGCCACATTTTAACTTGTGTCCGCTTTGCAAAAAAAATTGCAAGCGTACCCGCTTTTTCGCATAACTTCAGCAAACGGGGCTGAAGTAGTAAAAGCAATCACGCAAAACTTCAGCATTCTAGTAGTCGGGCCTGAAGTTCAGCTCTAGAGCTGAAGTTCTTTTTTTTGTAACTGTCGAACTTCAGCGAGCTGAAGTTCTTGTCTGTAAGTTTCAGCTCTAGAGCTGAAGTTTTTGTTTGTAAGTTTTAGCTCTAGAGCTGAAGTTTTTGTTTTGTAACTGTCAAACTTCAGCTCTAAAGCTGAAGTTTTTGTTTGTAACTGGCTTTTTGTTTGTAAGCTTCAGCTCTAGAGCTGAAGTTTTTGTTTGTAACTGGCTTTTTGTTTGTAAACTTCAGCTCTATAGCTGAAGTTTTTATTTTGTAACTGTCGAACTTCAGCTCTAAAGCTGAAGTTTTTGTTTATAACTAACGAACTTTTTGTAACTGGCGAACTTCAGCTTTAGAGCTGAAGTTTTTGTTTTGTAACTGTCGAAGTTATTTGGAAGCTAGATTTAGAATGGGATCTGCTCAAATAAGCTGGGGATCCATCCATCAAATAACTTGCTAGTTTGCTAAAATCTTTGGGGTAAATCTCATCACCGGGCTCAAGAATTTTTATGCGCTAGCATACTCAATTTAGCTTTACAAGAAACAACTTTCACCTTAATAATATTTATCAAAATAACCCAAAAAATAAAATAAATAAATGCAAATTAATCATGCCTGATTGCGAGAACAAATAATGAGCTCTGTAATACGATTAAAATGCAAAGACGTCGTCACTTAACAATGGTATCTTGATAGTTTCCACTCACAAAAGGAACTATGGAAAATAATTTCTTTTTTAATCATATAAAGGTACAAAAGAAAGTTTTAACTTTTATGCACCAATAGTTTAAAAGAAATTTTACCTAAAAAATAATCTGCACCAACAGCAGAAGAAGAAAGAAGAAGAAAATGAAGGAGGAGGAGGAGGAGGAGAAAGAGGGTTGAAGTTATTTAAAAAATGGGTACAAGTTAAAAAAAATTCAAAAAATAGGTATATGTTAAATGAGGGCGACCAAATAGGACGCCCGTGTAATTTTTACGAAACAAAATTAATTTATTTGAATAATAGCAAAAGCTTGGGATCGTGCTAGAAGCTACAGTATATACTTCATTCCACAAACACACTCTCGGAGTATTTTATATATATATATATATATAAATCCTTTACTGTAGCAAATCTATGATTGTGGAGTTGTTATCATTTTATCTAGGTTATCAATTATTATTTATTATAAATATTAATTTATAAGGAGATAGCTGTAGTAAATTTTAATTAAAGGAATGGGCAACGTATAGGTCGCTGAGGAATAAGCGACCTATTTTAAAAAAAAATCCCTAATATCTAGGTCTCTTTTTCATTTGTGACCAAATTGTGCAGACAAATATCTAGGAGTAGAATTCTGAACTTTATTGAAGAATGGGAGTTTGCATACACACACTATGGGGTGGATTATTTATTTATTTTTTTTGCAAAATACTTTTTCTTACAATATCGTCTTCTTGAGCCGAGGGTCTATCGGAAACAACCTCTTTGTTCCCTCGAGCTAGGGATAAGGTCTGCGTACACACTACCCTCCTCAGACCCCACTTAGAAAATCTTGCTGGATTGTTGTTGTTGTTGTACTTTTTCTTACAATGTTTTAGTTAATCTTACTTCTTCTAATAAATAGTTTTGAATAATAAAACTTAAATATTCTTGGAAGTCAGTGTTTTTTAGGGGTTGTAAAAAGGGAGAAATTCAAAAATAGACAGATTTACAAGTGGTCATTCAAAAATAGTCACAGTGTCAAAAGTAATCAAAATTTATCCACTTTTCATGTAAAGATAAATCTGAACGAAAACACTATTTAAAATCCGAAAAATACTTCAGCATAATATACTGGAATTTCAGTATAATATATTGGAACTCCAGTACATATATATATGGTGGAACTCTAGTATATTTATACTGGAGTTCCAGTATAATATACTGGACTTCCAGCATAGTATACTGGAGTTCATACACAGGTACTCCAATCTCCAGTATATTATGTTAGAACTTTCCGCGTGTTAAAGTTCCAGCATAATATGCTGGAAGTTCATCCACAGCATAATATGACTATTTTTCAATGACCAGTATAATATGACTATTTTTCAATGACCAATCCAAAACTTGGCTAGCACATGCTATTTTTACTAGTAAAAGTGGCCTAAACCCATTTGACCCGCCCAACCTGCCAAGGTTTTAATAGATTAGGCATGAGTTACTTTAATGATGAGCTAAGTCTAGGCACAACCCAACTAAATTCATTTATTTTCAGTAGCCCAAATCAGCCCAAACTAACCCAAGATTAGCAACTACCCAAAAAATATTTTTCAGGACTATATTTTCTTCAAGATTTTTTTTTTTAAAATTCATATAAACTCAAAGGAACTAATGTGCTGCTTTATTTTTTCACACAAGAATAACGTTGAAATTTGAGCTTCATAACTGGAAAAAAAATCTTTTTCTTGTCGAAACAAAACAAAATTACTATTTCTACGACATAAAAGGAAAGTACTCATTTTGTACTTTTTCTACAATGATGAAAAGAAAGTATTTATTTTGTTGAAATAAAATAAATACTTTTTCCACAACATGAAAAGAAAATATTTTTTTGGAAAAAAAGAATACTTTTTCTACATCATAAAAAGAAATTACTTATTTTGTTGAAATGAAAGAAATATTTTTTATACAAGAAAAACCCAGTGAGTTCTCACAAGTGGGGTTTGGGGAGGGTAGAGTGTACGCCGACCTTACCCCTACCCGAGAGAGTAGAAATGTTGTTTCCGAAAGACCCTCGGCTCAAGACGAAAAGAGATAATATATCAGTACCATCAACAGAATCATAGGAATAATAGCAACATCATAAGAACCAAAAAAATAGATAAAAATAATAATAACAAAAACCAGTGAATAAAGCCTGGTACTATGAAAAGCGGAAGAATAGTATGGACAGGACAATAATCGCTAGCAGCCTAAGAAAAAATCTTATCAGACCAGCCTCCCACCCGGAACAAAGTAGAAAAATGTTCAGCTACCTCATGACTTACCATCCTAATGCGCGAACTCCACATCTTCCTATCAAGGGTCATATCCTCAGAAATCTGGAGTCTTGCCATGTTATGCCTGATCATTTCTCCCCAATAATTATTAGGCCACCATATCCCTCTTCTTAAACCTGCCAAATCTAACCGCTCACACCTTATGACTGGGGCATATGGGTTTCTCCTTCGCACGTGCCCGAACCATCTAAGCCTCGCTTCCCGCATCTTGTCATCCACAAGGCTCATACCTACCTTCTCCCAAATATATTCATTACTAATCTTATCCATCCTAGTGTATCCGCACATCCACCTCAACATCTTCATCTCTGCTACTTTCATATTCTTGATAAGTGAGTTCTTAATTAGCCAACATTCTGTCCCATACAACATGGCCAGTCTGACCATCGCTCTATAAAACTTATCTTTGAGTATCGATTTCTTGTCACATATGACTCGAGATGCTAACCTCCATTTCATCAACCCCACCCTTATACGGTGTGTGACATCCTCGTCGATAGTTATCCCCCTGGATAGCCGACCCAAGGTATTTGATACTACATCTCTTGGGGATGACCTGTGATCCTAGCCTCACGTCCAAGCCTGCTTCACTCGACTCAATGCTAAACTTGCACTTCAGGTAGTCCATCTTAGTCCTGCTCAACTTGAAATCCTTAGACTCAAGGGCCTATCTCCAAACCTCCAGCCTCTCATTAGCGCCACCCCGCATCTCATCAATCAGAACGATATCATCCGTGAACAACATACACCATGGCACTTCCCCTTGAATATGTCATGTCAATGCGTCCATCACTAGAGCAAATAAGAACGGGTTGAGCGCAAATCCTTGGTGTAAATTCCTAACAATCGGGAAGTACTCTGAGTCGCCTTCCACAGTCCTAACTAGAGTTTTATCTCCATCATACATGTCCTTAATTGTCTTATTGTAGGCAACCGACACACCTTTTGCCTCCAAGCATCTCCAAAGAACCTCCCTGGGTACCTTGTCATACGATTTCTCCAGGTCAATAAACATCGTGTGCAGATCCTTCTTCCTATCCTTGTATTATTCTACCAACCTCCTAATAAGGTGGATCACTTCCATAGTCGAACGATCCGGTATAAACCTGAACTGGTTGTCGAAAATAGACACCATCCTCCTCACCCTCACTATCACCACCCTCTCCCACCCTTTCATAGTATGATTTAGTAACTTCCTACCCCTATAATTGGTGTAACTTGGATATCACCTTTGTTCTTATACAACGATACCACCATACTCCACCTTCACTCATCTGGCATCCTATTCGTCCTGAAACTGTAATAATCCGAAATATTTTATACACCTATTAATTAGGAGATTGGAGAACTATTTATTTATATAGTCATTGGGTCAAATAATAAGTTAGTGGAAAGAAATTTATGATAATATATAAGATAGAATATTATAATTAGGCGTACTAGTAAGAAATATAATAATACTAATAATAATATAAATAAAGTAGTGGGCTCAAAGCCCATATCTGATGAACCACACGTTTAGGACATAAAAGTTTAAAGTGGGGTAAACTTTGATTCCATTATTCATTAGGAGATTTTACAGTGAGAGTATCATAGGGCACTGTGACGGCAAAACAGAAGGGACGAGTAGTAGGTAGGGGTGTTAATACGAACCAAATCGAAAATCAAATCAAATCGACCAAAAAATTCGATACTTTTTTGTTTGGTTTGATTTTAGTTTTGAAATTTAAAAACCGATCAAATTTGGTTTGATTTTGATTTTAATTAAAAAAAACGAACCAAACCGAATATTGGAGTAGATATTTTAAATTTATTATTACATCCATATATATGTATACTTTTGTACAAAATTTCAAAAATTTTATAGTAAATATTAATTGTTTGTATTTTTAATGCAGTTCTTTACCTTTACATTCTAGTTTGATTGGTAGTTTTCTTTTGTTAAGTATAAGAATCTATTTCATGTTAAAAATAATATATTTTTAATTAAGTCCTTAAATTATTCATCACTATTTGATTCAATTATTATCAATATATCTTGGTAAATAAAGATTACTCAAAGGGCAATTGATTTGATAGTGTTACGTTGAAAATGTGGTCGCCGAAATATGTGTTTGGTCTTGTATATCTTATATTTAAGAAAAACCCGACAAATAACCGAAAAAATCGAAAAACCGACATAAACCGAATCGAGAAAAAAATGACATAATTGGTTTGGTTTGGTTCTAATATTTAAAAAATTGACTTACTTGGTTTAGTTTCTTTTTAGGAAAAACCGATCCAAACCGAACCATGAATACCCCTAGTAGGAGGGATTGCCTGCTCTTTATCTTGGATTAGCTTCTCACTGAAATTTTGTGGAGAAAAAGGCTATATAATCAGGTATTTTGATCAACCTTCGTACAATGATATACTTGGTATTAAATTTACAGTGAAGTATTAGTTATGTTTTTTTTAAAAAAATAGACTAATAATTAGAGGACAAAAATTTCGCCATGATTGAGAATTGAAATAGTTAAGGTACATGTCTTAACTATCTAGTGGGTGAACAAAAAGGCTATGTCAATTAAACTGAAATCTTACTTTACGTGTTTAGCTTATTGAATGGAGTGGTAATTGTTATTGTATATTATAATCATTAGAGTAATTATGGGGAGGCAAAATAACTTGTTACTGATGGATTAATTAGTAGAATTATACATTATATATTAGATTTTAAAAGCACTGTTCCGCAGCCTTTGCTCCGCTAAAGTGCTTCTTTTAGACATTTAATTGTATACAGATTTTTATTAATCGGACTGGAGGTCGACTTCGATTTTTATTTGTTTTGAAAATTGTGGAACTTATTCACCTAGACTAATTAGGATGTGTTATTCCATACATTTAATAGATTGAGGCTATTAAAGGCCGTTTGGTTGGTGTTCTAGACATTGCAGGGCTAGGGAACTTCCCGTTAACGAGGTAAGTGAGACTCTAAGCTTTGATACTTGTTTTTCTAAAACCCGTTTTGAAAGTGTGTTTTCTTTGTTTGGTCCATGTGTTGGGACAAACGTGCGCTTGGTAGAGTCGGTGGTCTTAGACTAGCCGTAAATATATTATTTTATGAAAAAAAAATATTTTTGTATAAGTTGTTTGATAGTGTGATACGGCTGTGCGCATGAGGTTGAGTTTTATAGTTTGATACGGCTGTGCGCCATGATATTGAGTTAGATACGGCTATGTGCCATGATATTGAGTTTGATACGGGTTGTGCGCCATGATATTGAGTTTGATACGGCTGTGCGCCATGATGTTGGAGTATTGTGTATGCCTTTGTACATCACCTGAGCATTGTGTATGCTCTGTTACATATTTGAGGCATTGTGGTGCCGTTGTGGGCTCCTGGTGTGTTGGAAAATTTCTTTCACTGCAATTATGATAAGTCTTTAGTGGGTATCTTTGTTGGTTAATTCTTAATAACTCTGCTGATACACATATATTGAGTTATTGTATAATTATCATATTTACTATATCATTCGTGTTGTAGTGTGTTTGTATTTTCTAACACTTGTTCCAGATGTATTTAAAGTGGCGGGTCGAGGATCTTACTGAGTTATATTTACGTATAACTCACTCCTTACTTGCATCTCTATGCAGATACCGTTGCAGGAGATAGAGCTAGTGGCTGATGAGTTTGTTCGAGTGGATCCTATTGCTAAGGTGAGCCACCGCATTGTTCGTGGAGACTTTCGTTTCAAACTTGCTTAGTTCGTGTTAGTTATTTTTTTCCCCTTTTTCTTTGGGGTTTGCATACCCGTCAATAAAACTCATATTACTCTGTTAGATGCTCCATGGTCTTAGTGTGGGATTTGGGCTAGCGTTTTATTATTTGAGTAATTTTTGATTTTTCTATCAATTGACTAAGGTATTGAGCGATAATCATTACGTCTTTAATTATTAATAATATTTTAGGCCTGCACTTTTTCTCTCAGTGTTTGTGTAAATGGTTAAACGTTATGAAAGGGATTCGCCTGACATGTGGTGTTAGCTGGGTGCCAGTCACGTCTAGGAGGTAGTTTGGGACGTGACAGAAACTAACATTAAACAACTCGGCCAACCACTCCAAGCATGCTCTACTCATACACCTCCAGAATTCTACCGGAATTTTGTCTGGCTCAGTTGTTCTGTCCCTACTCATCTTACCATAGCCCTCACAACCTCCTCAACCTTAATGTGAAATAACTTTTATACGACATGAAAAGAAAGTACTTATTTTGTGAAAAAATAATTTTTTTTTCTATAGCATGAAAAGAAAGTACTTATTTCGTTGAAAGGAAAGAAATACTTTTTCTACTACATGAAAAGAAGGTACTCATTTTGTAAAAAAGAAAATACTTTTTCTACGTCATGAAAAGAAAATACTTATTTTGTTGAAATGAAAGTAATACTTTCTTTAAAACACGAAAAGAAAGTACTTATTTTGTTCAAATAAAAGAAAATACTTTTTCTACAACTTGAAAAAAAAAGTATTCATTTTGTGAAAATACTTTTTCTACATCATGAAAAGAAAGTATTTATTTTGTTGAAATGAAAGAAAATACTTTTTCTACATAAAAAGAAAATACTAATTTCGTTGAAATGGAAAAGTAAGTACTATATCTATAACATGAAAAGAAAGTACTCTAAATAATATTTCTGTTTAGGGTGGAGAGTGGAGGGTTCGGGGGTTGGGTGGGAAGAAATTGTGAAAAGAAATCATTAGGCATGACTTAACATTTATTCCAAAATATAAGACAAGAAGAAACATGAAAAAAGGAAAAAAAAAACATTATCATAAACCATTCTAGAATGATATTTATGAAAAATAAGAATAAAAAATATTATTATATATGTGAGAATATTTTATTTATATTTGTTTAAAAGTTGAGAATTGTCATGACCTAAACGGGAGGGTCATGACTAGCACCCAGTCATACTTGCCGAGCACCAACGTACATTTTATCTAACCTTCTTTATTATCTTTTAGGGCCGACGAGATCAATATAAATGACAGACATGAATCATGGATAGCCAACAATGAAAGATGATGGCATGGACACACATAACATGGGATGACTAGACAATCAAGAAACTACATATAAGGTACGAGCTACCACGCTACCATGAAAGACTATACAACAAAAATCATCCGACAAGGCATACCAAACTATACATGAGTCGACACCTGTCTATGAGCCTCTAAAGAAACATAAGTGCTGCAATATTGCCGGAACAGGGCCCCGACATACCCATAATATTTATAATAAAAATGCATACCAAGACCACGGCAAGTCCGGAGAAGGGATCATGCCAATAACCGCTGAATTGGGCAGCCTACTGTGGTGGGGGAGCTGCATCTACCCATTTATCAGGATCTGCAGCACAACATGCAGTGTCCACAAATAAAAAGGATGTCAGTACGAATAAAGTACTGACTATGTAAGGCAGGAAAGCATAAGTATGAACAGTAATGTAAACATGGATAGAGAATATACAACCTGTAACATCTGATACCTCTAAGGGCTACTGACATGAAATGCATAATACATACATATATATACACATAAACTTTTAAAATATATGCCTATGTGGGCATCATCATCATCATCATATCGTACCCGGCCGCAATAGGCTCGGTAAAAATATACCCGGCCATCATAAGACTCGGTAGAATCGTACCTGGCCACGTGGAGCTCGGTAAAACCCAACTGATCAGTAGTTCCACAATAGGTGTCGTACCCGACTGACTATAGCGCGGCTCGGTAGACTAAAATAGATACATATATATAATGTAGGATGGACTCATTGGAATAATATTCTGAACCTTTCGGAATGACGTAAGGTCGGTATCCTCTGTACACGTTATTAGGACTAACTCTTCATCATGAATCTTATAATAATAAGGAAGTACCAACAACATTGATAACATAAGAATAAGAGAAACAACATCAACATCAATCGCTCCATAAGAAGGAAAACAATGTAAGTACCGTTAGCTTCTAAGAGTATAGTATCTTTGGAAGCTCATCCATTAAATTATGTACAATCGGAGTCATAAAAAAGAAGGAAAGGGACAGCCTCACATATCTTGTATATACTTCCCAACCTCAAGCTATGCAAATTTCACGACTCCTTAGTCTATAATAGGAGAAATGACACTATCGTTAACGTTTAAGCGTCGTAACTATTATGTATCGAACACAACCTATTTTACGAGAAAACGGACAACACCTCCTCTATTTATATGACTTCCCACAAGTCAAAACAATCACCAAACAGCCAAACAACATCAATAATAATCATATTGAGCCTCCCAAAACAGTCCACCAACCAACAACATTACAACCAAGCCTTTCGATATATATTTCACAAGTTCTAGGTTCAATGACTTAGCCGCAACTTGGATAATCTTAAATACATGTAGAGTAAGAGGTTCCTTACCTTTAAACAGAAAGAACAACTCTAATTTAACCTTAATTCTCCACAAAATATCCTTCAAATGCTACCACAAGAACAAAGAAGCGAAACTAGCAATCAATTAGGGTTTTTCGGCACTAGAATCACTTTAGAAGACTTGAAATCACCTAGGGTTGATATTAAAAACTTGAGGGAGTATTTACAGAACATAAACCCCTTAAAACAACCTCCCACACGAGCTGGAAAAACACAAAAATGAGCAACAACAAGAAGAACAAGAAACTTACTAGCGTCACGGGATTCCCGACACTTGATTTGTGTTGTTTGCCCTTTGTTTGGGTCTTGGATCATGAGAGAAACTTGAGAGGATGTTTTTAGGGTTCTAAGGTCTGAATATACTAAAAATGACTTAAAACGGGTTGGAGGCATCATATATATATATATATATATATATATATATATATATATATATATATCAAAATGTCCCAAACCGTCTAAGTGGGCCTCATAGAGAGGTGCTTGGTGCAGTCTCGCAAAAATGTGAATATCTCTCTACTCCGAGATCGTATCGATGAACAGTTTAATGCGTTAGAAACTAGACTCATAGATCTTCAATTTGGTGGGTAGATAACCCTATAATTCATAGTAAATTAGGAGAAAATCCTAGTAACATTTGACCTAAAGTTTAAGTAAAATTATGAACCTAAGTTGCGACAACTTTTGTCGACTTTTGTTTCATAACTTGTTTGACTTCAAGACTTATGATACGGATATTATATGATTAAAATACCTTAAAACACGACCTCTTGAGTACATTAAACACCTCTAGGTTTACCCAAAAATACGGCTGACAATATCCTTGATTCGTTTAACTTCTAATATTTGGTAACCACCCTTATACACCTTTGTATCATTTAAGACCAATAGGATTAACTTCTTATCATCTTAAAGATAATCTCTTCATGGATTTACGTCGACTACTTTATGGCATGAACTAACGTACGTGAATATGGGTTGTAACAAGAATATTGCAAATATTTGAGTCAATTTGGGAGTGCTGGGTTACAAATATATGAATCCAAGTGAACTTTGGGTAGAGTTGGGCACTGACCCATTTTATGAGTCAGCTCACCCTGACCAGCCAAAATACAGCCCAAACATCTCATTTTCCACTAAGGATGGGCATAGTTTGGGCAAACCCAAAATCCAAATCGAAATTTGATTTTGTTGGATTTTTGGTTTAGATTTTCGGATATTTAATTTTTAAAATTTTTGAATTTCGGATTGGATATTGGATTTGGTATTTCGGATTTTTAGATATCCAAAAATTCAATTTTTTTATACTTTATATTTAGTCCATTTATCCATATGCTAATAATAATAATAAAGTTCAGTACCCTACCCATTATATATTATCTCATATATTCAATATTTATTACTACTCTGAGAATACTTTCTATATGGACATGGTTTGACAATTGCTACTTCTTATCGGCCGTATTAATGTCTCATATTGCATTTTCTTGATAATAATTTTGTTACTTGTCCACTTTATTTGGATAATTGCGGTGAGAATGACGAACTTTTCCAGCAATTTAATATGAGTACGTCATTTGGATATTCATTTTTTGTAAAAGGAAGAAGTATCTCAACTAATAAGCTCAAAAATTCAAAATATCCAAACCGATTAATCCGAAACCAAATTTAAAAAATCTGATCCAATACGAGCTTATTTGAATTGAATTTGGATTGTCATTTCTTCAATCCAAAATCAAAAATCCAAATCGAAATTTTTATATCCAATCTAAATTGTCCGAACGATCCATCCATATTTGCCACCCTAGTGTTTTTCTATATTAAAAGGTTTTATCCTGCTTCTTTTGTATTTTCATTTATCATTGGAAAAGGTTTAACCCGGTATACTTTTTTTGTTATTAACTTATAAACAAAAAATAACTCCTCTCTGTGGATTAACTTATAAACAAAAGAATAAAAATAAATATTTAAACATAATGTAAAATACACCCCGATTATAAAACATATGTACAAATTGATGTTCGTAATTTTTTTTCTTAATTTCAACTGATGAGTTTGTCCAACATCGGTTGCAGGATAATATTTAATCTTTTTATATGATTTTAGCGATACTCACCTCATGAACTAACTTTTGAAATTAAGTTACGCCCAAATTGTTTTTATATTATCGTATAGTTTCTTACTTTATCTCATGTTGGGCCCCAAAGTATGTTGTTTACGCTTCAGTTGGCAGAGGCCTGAGCATGCATGGGTGTTGAATTTTTTGGTTGCAAGATGAGTATTTGATCTGTTTATATGGTCTTAGATAATGCTTATCTTATAAGCTAGTTTTTGAGGTTAAGTTAGGTTTAAAATATATTTCCTTTATTTCAATTTATGTAGCACTTTTCACTTTTCGAAATCCAAACTTATTAATTTTGATTGAGAATTTGAACATAGAATTTTCAAAATAAAATTTACATATTTAATGACTACATAAGTATTATAAGTCGCAATAATTAATAATTCAAAATACTTAATTATGATCAAAGAATAATTCATTTGAGTCTCGAAATTCGAACATTGTCACATAAATTGAGACGAAGAGTAATTCTTTTATCATTTCGAATAATTTTTTTTCGAGCATCTACTCAAATTTCGTCCAGATACATACTCTATACCTTCAAAGTGAGTATTCTAATAACTTTATAATATACATTAAAAAAATGAATATGCACGAGGGGACAGTTGAAAATTGAAATTCAAAAAATTTAGTCAAGGTCAATATGTAAGGCTCATAATTAATGAAGAAGGATCAACGTCAATCTTCAAACGTTGAATGTTGAAAATGCTTCTGCTCTGTCTGATGCTACGACTTTTCTTCCCTCCTCTTATTATTTTATTTTTTTGCTTATTTTATTTGTTTTATTAGGAATTATTGCACAAAAAAACAGTTTTAAATGAGTGGTACGTGCATATGTATTTTTATACGAAATTATTAACTAGGTTTATATATTTTCAACAAATCATGACTTTGGAATAAAATAATTAGACTAGAAGAATATTCTTTGGTCAAACTAATAAGAATGCATTGCATCAGAACCTATACTGAAGAAAATATTGTGTCAAGGTTGTAGAACTATAATAATAATAATAATAATAATAATAATAATAATAATAATAATACTCCTTTATTACCGTACGAGATTGAAGTATGCAATATTGTTTTAATTCTCAGCTGTTTTCTGTTCATGTAAAGGAGAGTTTATGTGATGTTAAAATAAAAGATCTTTAGATTCAGTTTAAGCCCCTAAACTTGTTTCATAGGCCATAATACCTCTCAAACTTTTGATTAATATCAAAGAAAACCCTCTTACGTAATATTATGTTTGTTGCTACCATGCAAAGTAAAATATATTATGTAAAAATTCATTTAAATTACAAAAAAAGTAGATATGAACCCACAATTTTAAAAATATAATGGTTCAATGCTAAAAACCTTAAAAGTTGAATCAATAAGAGTCGTTTGGTTGGGAAACAAGTTATACGATGATTAATTATCTTGGGATTAGTTATCCCACCCTCCCATAGGGATAAAAAAAATACTACAATCCCGGAATAACTAATCCCGTAATTAATTAATTATACCACGATTTTATCCCAACCAAATTGTCACGCCCCGAACCTGGGTCTGGACGTAACACGGCACTTGGTGCCTGACTACATGTGACCGAGCGAACCAACTGGCTGGCTGAATCAACATGTGATATCATAACATACTGAATGCAGAAGATAAACTAACACATGCTGATATATTGAAAGTCTGAATGATATAAATCAAAGTGCGGAAATACTATTACATTTCTGAAATATATTTGTAGCCAATATAGCTTAATTTGAAAAGCCTGTGACTCTGTCTAACTGTTACTCTAGTCTATGAAGCCTCTAATGAAGTATTATAAACACTGACTGTCTGAAAATACTGAAGACTATAGTAATGATAATGCCCCGAAAGAACTGGGGATCACCAAATAGCGGGTACGAGAATCCTATCGCTCGGAATTATCAACCTGTAAATCATTACCTGCATTGTCAGATGCAGGCCCCGGGCAAAAGGGACGTCAGTACATTTGAATTGTACTGGTATGTAAAGCAACTGAAAGAAAGAATTATAAATGCTGAAACTGAAACTAAGCTGATAACTGAGAATTTATAATTGATAACTGAAATAATAACTATTGAAAATGAAACTGAACTGATAACTTATAACTGAACTGATAACTGGTAACTGAACTGGTAACTGATATGATGAACGATAACTAATAATTGAACTGAAAGGAAGTAAGGATATGAATACTCCCTCTTCTGAATGATGAACAACCTGTTTATCTGAATATTAAACTGCGGCCTCAGGCCCAATATATATATGTGCACAAACTGCGGCCACGGGCCCAAGTATACGTATACATAACTGCGACCTCAGGTCCAAAATGCATAAAGCATAAACTGCGGCCTCAGGCCCAAATACAAGTGTTCAACATTCAGGGATATAAAATCAGGAACTAAGAATGTAATATATGATAGTGAAATATTAAATCACACTGAGTTACATGATACTGGAATACTAGATCACACACTGAATTAGATAATACTGGAATACTGAATAGGACTAGACTGGGACATGTATTCTTGAACTAATTATGAACACTGAAACTTCAACTGTTTATGGCATACTGAGTAATCTATACTAAGACTCGGGGGCATCAAACCCAAGTCTATATTGAATACGCACTGAGCTCACAATGTTCAGAATGAAAGTCATGAACGAGTTATGAAGCTAAAGAATAGAAGTTTTACAACTATTCAAGGAACTAGGCTAAATTATATTTCTAAGGCAATTAGTAACGTCATAAAAGAAACGTAGTGTAGGGAGAATCATTAAAATTCCCAAACATAGAGAGTTAGCCTCACATACCTTAACTTCCTGCTCTTGAGAATAATACAACATTCGCCAACTCTTTCAACTTTAATCTATATCAATACAAGTCAAAGAGATTCCAAATTAGCAACAATAGTCATGTTTTGGTCACTTAGGCATTTTATTAAACACTCGGTGGCATAAAGCTTCATAACCCTTATTAATGGTGTCTTTACACCCAATAATCCATTCTCTTGCTCCTAAATAAATTCTAAAGTCTCAAATGGTTATAATCAGCATCATTCTTTATCACCCATAAGGCAAACAACGTCCTTAACCAACAATCAACAATCAATAACACAAACCTATAACCGTTCATACTTTTCTATCAAACCCATCAACTCATATCTCATGAACTAGATTCTATAATCATTAATTCAATGATAGAATCAATTAGAGGGTGAAGATATTACCTTTTTGACGTTCAATCTTCTTGAATTCGAGTTCTAGGGTTTCTTCTCTCAACAACGATGTCCCAATCGAATATCTAATGATATGGAGGGTTTACCCATGTTAATAAGATGTTCGAAAATTGAAATTAACTTAGAATCACCATTAAAACTTATCTTGGGTGGTGGAGGGACCCTTAAGGAGTTAGGTTTTTGAGAGCCTTCCTTTTTGGAGCAAGTTTTTATGTTTTGGGGCTGTGGGGGACGAAATAGGGCTAAAAATGACTTCCCAAGTTGTCCACCGCGCCCCAATTGGCACGACCGTGGTCCCGACCGCGGTAAATCGTTGGGACACTGCCTCACCACCGCGATCGTGGTAAAAATGCGGTAGGATCGCAGTGGTTACACACCATTCTGTAAAATAGGTATAACGTTTTGCACAGAGCTCCGTTTGGGATCCAAAATATATCGTTGGAAAGCTATTTCAAAGGCCTACAACTTTCACGCTTTTAGTTTTTTCAAATTCCTTACACATTGGTACTAAACTCTACTGGAAGACAGACCTTCTGCAAACTTAGTCGATTTTGTCAAATCTTATGCACCTCACTTTCCATCTTGATTTTGAAACAACTATTTTCGCCCATAATCATACCGATGGGATTTCACATGTTCAAAATATAACCTTTATACTCCTTTAACTCATTCATACCTAATCCAAATGTGTGGGGTGTTACATTATCTCCCCCTTGGGACCATTCGTCCTCGAATGATTGTCCTGACTGTAATTTCTGCTAACTCCGAACCTTAAACGGGTCTGGTGGAAATATGAACTTTCATAAACACTTGCATACTAAACTGAATGAATACATGACTACTAAACTTTTGAGATAGTGAACTGAATGACCACCATATTGACTGAATATTGGTCTGTCATGGATACATAAATACTGAACTAACATGGATATATGAATATTAAACTGGCACGAATATTCGAGTATTGAACTAACATCAATATCAGAGTACTAAGGTAGCATAAATGTCTAAGTATTGGACTAACATGAGTAGCTAAGTATTGAGCCGACATGAGTATTTGAGTATTGAACTGACATGAGTATCTGAGTACTGAACTGACATGAGTGTCTGAGTACTAAACTGACATGAGTATCTGAGTACTGAACTGGCATGAGTATCTGAGTACCGAACTGACATGAGTATTTGAGTGCTGGAAACTTGAATGTTATAACATGACACGTGAAATACTAGTTGTACCACCGCTAACTCTGGTGGTAACTCCAACTCATAAGCTAATTGACCGATCCTTCACAAGATTCTATATGGACCAACATAGCAAGGACTACGCTTCCTCATCTTTTCAAATCTCATAACGCTTTTCACAAGCAAAACTTTCAGAAACAACCAATCATCAACTTGAAACTCTAGGTCTCTATGTCGTACATTTGAATAGGACTTTTGGCGGCCTAAGCCTTCTTCAAACGCTCTTGAATCAACTTAACTTTCTCTATAGTCTGATAGACCAAATTTGGTCCCATCAACTCCGCTTCTCCGACTTCGAACTAACCAATTGGTGATCTACACCTTCCCATTCAGAGCTTCGTATGATGCCATCTTGATACTAGAGTGATAGTTGTTATTATAAGCAAACTCAATGAGAGGTAGATGATCGTCCCAATTACCTTTAAAATCAATAACACACGCCCTCAATATATCCTTAAGAGTCTGAATGGTGCGCTCCGCCTGGATATCTGTCTGAGGATGAAAAGCGGTGCTGAGGTTCACCCTTGTGGCCAATCCCTTCTGAAAAGATTTCCAAAGGTTTGCTGTGAACTGAGCACCACGATCTGAGATAATGGACAAAGGAGTCCCATGCAATCGGACAATTTCTTTGATATACAACTTGGCATAATCCTCGGCCGAATCTATAGTTTTTACTGGCAAGAAGTGAGCTGACTTGGTAAGTCGGTCTACAATCACCCAAATCAAATCATGCTTCCAAAACGAGCGAGATAGACCTGTTATGAAGTCCATGTTTATCATTTACCATTTTCAAATGGGAAGTTCTATATTCTGAGTTAAACCGCCAGGTCTCTGGTGTTCGACTTTCACCTGCTGACAATTTGGACACTTAGCCACGAAGTCTGCTATATATTTTTTTATATCGTTCTACCAATAAACCTCCTTAAGATCATGATACATCTTTGTGGTACCTGAGTAAATAGAATACCTGAAATTCTAGGCTTCTAGCATGATCTTCCCTCTTTAAGTCCATCTATGTCTGGAACACACAATCTGTCGTGGTACCTCAAAGCACTATCATCTCCCTCTTATTCCAAATCTATCATTTTATGCTTGTGAATCCCCTCTTTCAGCTATAACAAGTAGGGGTGATCAACTATTTCTCCTTCACTCCGCCTACTAGGGGGGGACAAGTCATATTCTAGACAACAACTCTACTATCTTTGGAGTACGCAAATTGAACTTCTAGCTAGGCTAAGCGGTGAACTTCTTTCACCAGAGTTGTCTTATCTACCTCGATCATGAGTTATACTTCCCACACTTGATTATCTTCTTAAGAACTTTCTGAAAACACTTATAGAATTGTTGTGAGCTAAGTCTTTAACCAGTACTCCGAAGACTAGAGTCTCGTGCAATGGCACTACCCTCGTGACATATAAATAGGCATGATTCTATAGCTTTTCTGTGATCACTTTGTCATCAATAATTAAGCTCAGTGATCATTCTACTCACTTTGTGTTTCTTACACTTGTTAGACATAATCCTTGTGGTAATTATATAATTTTTCCTCATTACCAAACTGATTTTCTTTTTCATATCCCATGCTAACTATTCGGGTTTCAAATCTCTAATTGGACTTACTGAAAATTTTCACATTACCCCTTAGACCAAAGGTCTTATACCTGTGGATCCTTCTCTTTTTGTTGGGATCCAAATAACTTTCTTTATCTTCTGCAACTCTCTGCACTCTACGTGAATAACGAGTCATCTTCCAACTTACTTCTAAGAAATCTTTCTTATTAGGAAAAACTAAATTATTCACTTAACGGAAAGCTAATGGATTAACAATTATCATACACATACTCTGCTCACACTGTCAATCCTGGGGATATCCTTTTTCGATAATTCTTAAAGGCTATTCTTCTGTAGTTTTCTCTCTCACTGCCTAGTTGATTTTTTTCTCCACTGCCACTGTACTTCGAGTTTAACTTAAACTCTTTGGGTTCTAACACACGTTCGGTATTTCAAACTGTCATCCACTCACTATAGTCAACCTGGCTATGTGAATCAAATTGTACCTCTACTAACTCTGCTGAAATTGCTATTGTGAGCACGTGATTTTTGCCCTATATGTATTACTCCAACAAATTCAAAACAAAATAATTTCTGTCAGTGTTTGCAATTTTGTTGGATTTCGTGGCATTTTCTGTTAATTATTTGCATTTGCCTGTACACGTTTATTTTATTTTATTCATGAAAAATAGAAAAAATATGTTGCATCTGCATTTAGAATTTAATGTTATATTTTTAGATTAATTAGCAAATTATTTTGTTTTATAAAAAATGAAAATCACAAAAATAATTCATTTTGCATTTTTACTCTTTAATTTTGAATTGTGTAATTTTTTTTAAATTTAGGATTTAATTAATTATTGTAAATACCATGATGAGTGATTAATCTAATTGGGTAGGTTAATTTAGTTTAAAAATAATTATTAATTAATGTAGGATTTATTTTAATTTTGGAAAAAAGAAAAAAGAAGTGTGAAATTGGAAAAGAAAAAGAAAGAAATAAAAAGGTTTAAATCTGGGCCAAAGTCAATCCAAATTTCCCATCCCAAACGAAATTACCCGTTCAAATCAGCCCAAATTCGTGTCCAACCCGGTCCGGCTTTCCCCCTCAACCAAACGACGTCGTTTCAGCTCCTTTCATCTGGACCGTTGATATTGCCTAATCCAACGGATCAGAACTAGGGGGGTTTAATATATATATATGTCCAAACGCTACCCTACCCCCCCCCCCTCATTTCATCGTTCCAACACCCCTCATCATCAGAAACCTGCCCTCAAACCCTACCCGCCCCAAAATCCCACCACCGTCCGGTGGCAGCGAGTCTCCAATCCCAACCAAATTCACACCAAACAACCACTCCACTCTCCTATTGCCAAAGCTCCACTCAGTTTCCATCGAACGTCATCAGAGCCGTTTGAATTTCAAATTAGAGGTTGAATCATAAAAGCCCCAAAGTTGCAAACCGAGGTTCCATGAAAGATTTTAGGCCCAAATCGAGGTTATTCGTGTGCCTTTGATATTAAGGACACATGATTAACTTCAGATTGGGTCGAAATCAAAAAGTTCGAAGTTCTCCATTATTTCTGTCTGATGCTCTCTCTTTAGGTAATTTTCTTTCATTTTTCTTTTCTCTTTTCTTTTCTTTCTCCCACTGTTCACTTCTGTTATTTCCTTCTGTCCATCCGTTTTTGCATGTCTCGACTTAGTTTAGTTTTGAAACTAGTCTCCATTTTTTTTTTGAATTCTTTAGTTTTAGTTTTTTTATCCTTACTATAAAATTGTGGGCTGAAGGGGATTTTTAGCCTGAGTTCTATGAATTGAAGTATGTTTGGCTGTTTAATGTATTTGGTCGTTTGAGTTAGTGAATTAACCTTGAGTCCAAAAGAAAGGGGTCAGCCTAGGTTCAACTTGGCCCACATTTTGGTCTGAGGGTTAGAAGGTGAATAACAAGGGGTTTAAGGGTTAGTTTAGGAAATTTAGGGTAGGGGAATCTTATGTAACAACCTTAAGAAGCTTCCAGGAAATGAGATGAGGGAATGTGTTTGAAATTCTGATAGTTGATTAGGGGTATTTTAGCTAAAACAAAAATTGGAAAGGGGGGTAAGTGCAAGTCTGATTCTCTTAGGGCTGCCCCAATGCTTTGCCTATAAAGGCATCTCTATCTTGCATTTCAAGGGGAATTCAGAGATAAGAGGAGGAAAAATTCAGAAAAATAAAAAACAACTAAAATTTCATAAAAATCACTAATCCATAGAACTTCTTCTGTGATTTCTGAGGTTCTCAATTTCTGACTCATCTGGGGTAAAAATGGACTTAATTTAGGTTTTAAAAGTCTGGTTTGAAGTTCGCTGTGGTTATTGCTCGATTGGAACTGGATTTTGGACTGTTGCACATCATGTTTCTATTTGAAAATTGGTTCTGCTGTTGCTGCTTCTTCTAAATTTCTCACCCATTTTTCCTTGTTTGATTGATGCAATCAGGTGCATATTCTTGGACTATAATAGATGCAAAGCAAGTTTGAAGTATGAAATGAAAATGGATGTGTAAGCACGTGATTTTTGCTTCACGGACAATCGCTCCAAAAGAAAACAAAAATAGTGACAAATGACTCCGCTGTACAATTTTTTGATTTTTCGTGGCATGTGTTGTCAGTCATTTGTGGTTCGGTCCATGTTGCATTTGATATTATCAATCAAAATACAAAGTATGTTTGTCATGGTAATCAAACCGTAATTCGGTCGTTAAAAGAAAATTCAAAAAATATATGTGCATCGTTCGTTTTAGGTTGTGATTTAACTTTCTTAAACATTTTAATTTGGCATGATAATGGTGTTGAAGTGTTACATTGTTGTTTGTTTTAATTTCATTTGTTTTATTATTTATTTGTTATTTTTCATTTTTTGTTTTTAAAATTAGAAAATAAAGAAAAGTGATAAAAATTGATTTGGGCCCAAGAAATGAAATAAAATGGGCCCAAAACCACGTCCAAGACCCGGTCCAAACCAGGCCTGCCCAGGCACATCCCAAAACGGCGCCGTATAAGGCATCTGATCTGAGCCATTCAATCACATTCATCCAACGGTCCACACTTACACCCATAACCCGACCTATTTACTCGGGTCAACCCAACCCCTCACCTAAACCAAAACGACCCCGTTCCCATACCAAACGACCCCGTCCTGTTACCCACCAATAGATCCAAGCCGTTCAGATCACTTGATCTAACGGCTCCAATCTCTCTTCCCCTTCCGTATATAAACCCTCCATCATACCCCACGCCCCCTATCCCAGCACCTCTCCACTCGTCGTCTTCACCAAACCCCGAACCCCATGAAACCCTAAAGCCGCCCCCTTTTCCCTCGCCATTAAAGCCGGCGGCATGAACGCCGGTGACCACCCCCTTAACACCCCTGATGCATCTCACCACCCCGAACCCAAATCTGCTACCCCCTAGCCTCGAATCCTCTCCCACCTTCTCGAATCTTCATTTGAAGATTCGAGACAAGACTCGATCTATACCAAACCACCCCAGATTCACACTAGACAGTCCCCTGACATCCCTCGTGACCAAACCAAGCTTGGTTTGGTCCAAATCTACCCACAACTCCTAAAAACTCAAATCTGAGAATCTGAACCTTAGAACACAAGAGCCTGAGGAATCCGACCTGCTTCATAGAGGGTTTGAGGTCTAATAGACCTTAACCAAGGTATTCTCGGTTGAGAACACCCTGGTTAGAGTTTGTTTGGCCTCAAATGGTCAAATCTAATTCGGACTGGGGTCGGCCTGCTTTGAACATTTTTAGTAAGTTTTCCTTTTCTGTTTTGTTTTATTTGAATGTTGTTTGAGTCTGTTAGCATGTTCTGTTGTATTTGTTCGGTATTTTCTGATACTTTTCTTAATTTCTTCCGTCCTTGTAAAGATTATTTATTTGGTCGATTATTTTCTGTACGTATTCTGTGACCTATATGTTCGATTAGGATAGTCGTCGCATAAATAATTCATATAGGTTCCCAATAATCGAACAAAAGTTGTCTGAAGCCCTTTGGGTCCATGTACGTATTGTTTATATGAACGACCGATTGTTACCTGTTATAATTAGTATGGTCGACTTGATAAATTTCATTGATTAACTTCCTACGACTGAATGTTCAGATATGCTAATGCGTACAACCTCACTTGACTGAACGAACCTGTATTGTGAATTGAATGTTGGACATTATCTATGAATGCTAGTTTGTAACTGCATTGTAAACAATTAAAAGAACCAGGCTAGGGCAGTTCTGAAATTGAACTTTCAGAAGTTCAAAATGCCCTGAGGCTGCAGTGATACAGGACAGTAATAATCAAGGGCTAACAGGGGTAGTCTGGGGTTTGAAAAGAACAAAAAACTTAGTTTAAATGAGCTGACAAGTAGGGTACTAATGTAGGATTAAACTAATGCCAATGGGGAACAAGACATAAGAGTATGGGGTTTAAAATGAATACTTAAATGAACCCATACTCTTGAACAAAAGGAATAAGTCAGGCGTGGGGAACAAGGGGCTGGCATCAAAAGATGCTTAGGCATGGGGTTTAAAGGGTATGGGCAGTCTGCAAATTAGCAGAATCCAGGCAGCTTGACTGCACTGGTAGGTTTGGCTTATAAATAGGCTATTTCAGAACTTAAAAAGGGGCTGGAAACTTAGTCTTGAGAGAGGTCTTGTGAGTTAAAGGAAACTGAAAAAATATAAGGAAATTTCCAGAAATACTATAACCAAACACTGTCTGAAAACTACCGAAGAATTCACATTGGTCAAGCTGACTTGGCCAAGTGTTGTTGTTTGCCCTGATTGAGCTGCTTGTGATTGTTGAACTGCTGGTGTTGCTGCATCGAATACTCTGTTATTTCTGTTGTTCACTACTCTTTTCTGGGATTGCTTGTTTGGTGCTCGACCATCTGTTGGTTTTCTTTGTTCTGGAAACTGTTGCTGGTTGTCTGTGGACTGTGGAAAACACTTGTGGTTGTTGGTTTGTTGCTGTGTTGTTGCTGTGTATCTGCTGTTGCTGTGTTTATTGCATACTGCCCAGCTGATCATTCCTTTCTTCTTTTGTCCTCTATACCAGGTACACAACCAATACACTGTCAAATGTAATTGGAAAATTGAGCATGAATACAAAAAGAAAAGACCTGAAGTTGACTTTCATACATAGATTGTTACATTAGATATCATGTACTGTATAATAATTTTCATTCCTGTGTTGACAATAGAAGTAGCCTGTATGCCCAGTGTATATCAATATAGATTAGCTGTGTATCTGCTGTTGCTGTGTTTGTTGCATACTACCCAGCTGATCATTCCTTTCTTCTTTTGTTCTCTATACCAGGTACACAACCAATACACTGTCAAATGTAATTGGAAAATTGAGCATGAATACAAAAAGAAAAGACCTGAAGTTGACTTTCATACATAGATTGTTACATTAGATATCATGTACTGTATAATAATTTTCATTCCTGTGTTGACAATAGAAGTAGCCTGTATGCCCAGTGTATATCAATATAGATTAGCTGAATGATAGTTTATATATGTATGCTGATAGGTGAAAATATTCCCAATGTAATAGGTTGTATCTTAGACTTAGTTTAACTTTGTAGTATGTCCTTTAATGTAGGCCAAGCATGAAAATCGTACTCTACTAGTTAAGTTCTTTCCTTTCTGATAAACTGTTTCATATAACTGGTAAACCATGTTTTAAGACAAAGAACACAGAGCTTGCAATCTCAACCTCACGAAGGTCGAGCCCAGGTCGAAACAGACCAAGCAGGCCCGCATCGAACAAACCATGGCCCAGGTCTGGCCCATCACGCATGGGCTGGATTTGGGCCCTTGATTATTTGCTCGGCTGACTGTGCACGTAGCCGCGCTTCTGATTTTGCGTAAGCATTCGGAATTCTGTTATAAATAACTTGCAAGCATGTAATTAACTAGGGCTATCTACTGTTTTCAATTAGTAGAGACAAACGCGACAAGAAACGTAGTTGTTGTCACACCTCCTTTTTCCGCACCCGAGAGGGCGCAAGGGAGTTTTTTCCAATTAAAGGACAATCGAAGACGGGATTGGTTTATTTATTTCAGAGTCGCCACTTGGGAGATTTTAGGGTGTCCCAAGTCACCAATTTTAATCCCGAATCGAGAAAAAGAATGACTCCATATTACAGTCTGCGTACCAGAAATCCGGATAAGGAATTCTGTTAACCCGGGAGAAGGTGTTAGGCATTCCCGAGTTCCGTGGTTCTAGCACGGTCGCTCAACTGTTATATTTTGGCTTGATTATCTGATTTTATACATATATGAACTTATGTGCAAATCTTAACTTTTGACCGCTTTCATAATTATTATTATTATTTTTTACAAGGAATTGCAACGTTGTGAAAATGTATCTCGAACCGCGTTACAATCAATGTACCCGTGGTCGTCGACACACTTTGACTCCGTTGAGATTTGGATTTGGGTCACATCAATGTGCACCCGAGTTTAAGGAAATTAAATTATTAAAGGCGCGCCTAAAGCGACTAGCGTATTTATTTTGGGTAGGACCGTGGAATTTTACTAAACGGTCCATCCCGAAGTCTAAACAATTTTTAAAGCAAATATTTACTGAGGGCCCCGCAATTTGTATTTTATTTGGCGAGGCTCATCTCATTCTTATTTTTTTTAAAATGAATTTGCAACGTCATGGACACGCATCTCGAACCACGTCACAATCAATGTACCCGTGATTAGAAACACATTTCGACTCCGTTGAGAATTGGATTTGGGTCACATAAATGTGCACCCGAGTTTAAGAAGGTAAAATTTATTAAGGCGCGTCCTAAAGAGTCTAACGTATTGTTATTTTAGGAGGGTTGTGAGATTTGCTAAACAACCCGTCCTGGAAACTAAATTCTTCAATAATATACATTTATCAAGGGCCCCGCAATTTGTGCGTTTTTCTTTATTTTTTGTCGAGGCTCATCTCGTCCTTATTTTAAAAGGATATCCTATAGCAACTATTTTTCTTGTTGCGTTTGTCTCTACTAATCGAAAACAGTAGATAGCCCTAGTTAATTACATGCTTGCAAGTTATCTATACAGAATTCCGAGTGCTTGCACAAAATCAGAAGCACGAACACGTACACAGTCAGCCGAGCAAAAATTAAGGGCCCAAATCCAGCCCATGCGTGATGGACCAGACCTGGGCCATTGTTTGTTCGATGCAGGCCTGCTTGGTGTGTTTCGACCCGGGCTCGAGCTTCGTGAGGATGAGATTGCAGTCTCCGTGTTCTTTGTCTTAAAACATGGTTTACCAGTTATATGAAGCAGTTTATCAGAAAGGAAAGAACTTAACTAATAGAGTATGATTTTCATGCTTGGCCTACATTAAAGGACATACTATAAAGTAAAACTAAGTCTAAGATACAACCTATTTCATTGGGAATATTTTCACCTATCAGCATACATATATAAACTATCATTCAGCTAATCTATATTGATATACACTGGGCATACATGCTACTTCTATTGTCAACACAGGAATGAAAATTATTATACAGTACATGATATCTAATGTAACAATCTATGTATGAAAGTCAACTTCAGGTCTTTTCTTTTTGTATTCATGCTCAATTTTCCAATTACATTTGACAGTGTATTGGTTGTGTACCTGGTATAGAGGACAAAAGAAGAAAGGAATGATCAGCTGGGCAGTATGCAATAAACACAGCAACAGCAGATACACAGCAACAACACAGCAACAAACCAACAACCACAAGTGTTTTCCACAGTCCACAGACAACCAGCAACAGTTTCCAGAACAAAGAAAACCAACAGATGGTCGAGCACCAAACAAGTAATCCCAGAAAAGAGTAGTGAAACAACAGAAATAACAGAGTATTCGATGCAGCAACACCAGCAGTTCAACAATCACAAGCAGCTCAATCAGGGCAAACAACAGAACTTGGCCAAGACAGCTTGACCAATATGAATTCTTCTGTAGTTTTCAGACAGTGTTTGGTTACAGTGTTTCTGGAAATTTCCTTATATTTTTTCAGTTTTCTTCAACTCACAAGACCTCTCTCAAGACTAAAATTTCCAGCCCCTTTTAAGTTCTGAAATGGCCTATTTATAAGCCAAACGACCCAGTGCAGCTAAGCTGTCTGGATTCTCCCACTTGCAGACTGCCCATACCTCTTAAATCCCATGCCTAAACATCTTTTGATGCCAGCCATTTGTTCCCCACGCTTGGCCTTATTCTTTAATCAAGAGTTATGGGTTCATTTAAGTATTCATTTTAAACCCCATACTCTTGTGTCTTGTTCCCCATTGGCATTAGTTTAATCCCAAATTAGTACCCTACTTGTCAGCTCATTTAAACTAAGCTTTTTTGTTCTTTTCAAACCCCAGACTACCCCTGTTAAACCCTGATTATTACTGCCCTAAACCCATCGTAGCATTAGGGCATTTTGAACTTCTGAAAGTTCAATTTCAGAACTGCCCTAGCCTGATTCTTTTAATTGTTTACAATGCAGTTACAAACTAGCATTCACAAATAATGTCCAACATTCAATTCACAATACAGGTTCGTTCAGTCATGTGAGGTTGTACGCATTAGCATATCTGAACATTCAGTCGTAGGAAGTTAATCGACGACATTTATCAAGTCGACTATACTAATTACAACAGGTAACAATCAGTCGTTCATATAAACAATACGTACATGGACCCAAAGGGCTTCGGACAACTTTTGTTCAATTATTGGGAACCTATAAGAATTATTTATGCGACGACTATCCTAATCGAACATGTATATCACAGAATACGTTCAAAACATACACAGAAAACAATCGACCAAATAAAAGGTCTTTACAAGGATGGAAGAAATTAAGAAAAGTATCAGAAAATACCGAACAAACACAACAGAACATGCTAACAGACTCAATCAGCATTCAAATAAAACAAAAACAGAAAAGGAAAACTTACTAAAAAATGTTCAAAGCAGGCCGACCCCAGTCCGAATTAGATTTGACCATTTGAGGCCAAACAAACTCTAACCAGGGTGTTCTTAACCGAGAACACCTTGGTTAAGGTCTATTAGACCTCAAACCCTCTATGAAGCAGGTCGGATTCCTCAGGCTCTTGTGTTCTAAGGTTCAGATTCTCCGATTTGAGTTTTTAGGAGTTGTGGGTAGATTCGGACCAAACCAAGCTTGGTTTGGTCACGAGGGAGGTCTGGGGACTGTCTAGTGTGAATCTGGGGTGGTTTGGTATAGATCGAGTTTCGTCTCGAATCTTCAAATCCAGATTCGAGACGATGAAAGGTGATTCGAGGTACAGGGTTAGTAGATTCGTGTTCAGGGGTGTGAAGGGGGTGGTCACCGGCGTTCATGCCGCTGGGTTCTGGTGAAAGGGAAACTAGGGCGGTTGCTAGGGTTTGGGGGTTTTAGGGCTTGGGGAAGGAGATGAGTGAAGGGTGGGGTTCGGATAGGGGGCGTGGGGTGTGAGGGAAAGCTTATATACGGAGTAGGGGATTGGATCTGAGCCGTTAGATCAGATGATCTCAACGGCTTGGATCTGAGGGTAAGGGGTGAGACGAGGTCGTTTGATATTAAAACGGGGTCGTTTGGTTTAAGTGAGGGGTTGGGCTGAACCGGTAGCTGGGTCGGGTTTGGAAACGGGTTGCTGAAGGGGGGTCCTGGGCCGTTGGATTGGCCTGGATGGACGGCTCAGATCAAACGCCTTTATACTGCGTCGTTTGGGGGGGTTTGTCTGAGGCCTGATTTGGACTGGGTCAGATTGAATTGGTTTGGGCCTATTTTTGGTTTCCTTTCTTGGCCCAAACCGCTTCTCTTCATTTCTTTTTTCTTTTTTTTTCTTTTTTTTTTAAATTTTTAAAACTAAAAATAAAAATATGAAATTCAAACAAACATTAATTTAACATTTAACACAATTATCACACGCATATCAAAAATATTTAAATAGGTTAGATCACAACCTAGAATGAACAATGCATATATATATTTTGAATTTTCTCTCAACGCCCGAATTATGGTTTGATTACCTTGTATTTTGACTGATAAGATCAAAAATGCAAAAATGGGACGAACCACAAATGACTAGCAGTACATGTCATGAAAAATTGAAAGTTTGTACCGCGAGGTCACTGGTCACTATTTTTGTTTTCTTTTGGAGTGATTGTCCGTGAAGAAAAAATCACGTGCTTACAGCTGCCCCTCTTTGCACGAAGACACGAAGGGTCTTCGCGCAAAGATAAAGCGAGCGATTTTTGCCCGTCTGAATACTCCGTGTGAAGCATTTTTTTGAAGAAGGTTTGACCGAACCTTTGCTTCAGAGGTTTCCTACATATCCTGGGCTGAACAGGAATCAGGTCAATGTAGTTCGGGAAATTTTGGTAGCTGGGACTGCCGTGTGACTGTAGTGCTCGCCGCTGTTGTGCGCTGTTGCATGCTGCTGTAGGATGCTACTGCTCACTGATCTCCTTGTTACATTGTTCTGAAAAGAAAAACAAGAAGCTAAGCTAGAGTATGAGATCTCATCTATCTTCAACTTGTTCTTGTTGCCTTGCTTTCTTGTCGGCTAACGCTTTCCTCTGATGCCTTTATTTTGTGAACTTGGGGGATGATGCTGGTCCTTCGCCTTTTCTGAATGCCAGTTTTCATCACTTCGCTTGATCTGCTGGGAACACGGCCCTCTTCTTTAAGCCTTTCAATGGTTTCTTCAGTGGTATGACTTTCTTCATCAAAACTGTTATGTTGGGCATGATATAACGTTCCCAAACTGCTTCTTCTGAGACGCGTTCCTTCTTCTTTTTGAATCGCGAGCTTGCTTTTGCAGCCTTCTGCTCCTTGGTGCTGGGGATTTTATTGTTTCCTTCTTGGGGATCTCTGTTGTAACCTTCCGTCTTCAAGTGGGGTTACTGATTCCAAAATCTAGAGCTGAAAAGTATTCCCGCATTTTACTGGTGGGCGACCTAGAACTTAAATGTATTCCCTCATTATACTGGTGGGCGACCTAGAACTTAAAAGTATTCCCGCATTATACTGGTGGGCGACCTAAAACTTAAATATATTCCTGCATTATACTAGTGGGCGACCTAGAACTTAAATGTATTCCCGCATTATACTGGTGGGCGACCTAGAACTTAAAAAGTATTCCCGCATTATACTGGTGGGCGACCTAGAACTTAAATGTATTCCCGCATTATACTGGTGGGCGACCTAGAACTTAAAAGTATTCCCGCATTATACTGGTGGGCGACCTAGAACTTAAATGTATTCCCGCATTATACTGGTGGGCGACCTAGAACTTAAAAGTATTCCCGCATTTTACTGGTGGGCGACCTAGAACTTAAATGTATTCCTGCATTATACTGGTGGGCGACCTAGAACTTAAATGTATTCCAGCATTATACTGGTGGGCGACCTAGAACTTAAATGTATTCCCGCATTATACTAGTGGGCGACCTAGAACTTAAATGTATTCCCGCATTATACTGGTGGACGACCTAGAACTTAAAAGTATTCCCGCATTATACTGGTGGGCGACCTAGAACTTAAATGTATTCCCGCATTATACTGGTGGGCGACCTAGAAATTAAAAGTATTCCCGCATTATACTGGTGGGCGACCTAGAACTTAAATGTATTCCCGCATTATACTGGTGGGCGACCTAGAACTTAAATGTATTCCCGCATTATACTGGTGGGCGACCTAGAACTTAAAAGTATTCCCGCATTATACTGGTGGGCGACCTAGAACTTAAATGTATTCCCGCATTATACTGGTGGGCGACCTAGAACTTAAAAGTATTCCCGCATTATACTGGTGGGCGACCTAGAACTTAAATGTATTCCCGCATTATACTGGTGGGCGACCTAGAACTTAAATGTATTCCCGCATTATACTGGTGGGCGACCTAGAACTTAAAAGTATTCCCGCATTTTACTGGTGGGCGACCTAGAACTTAAATGTATTCCCGCATTATACTGGTGGGCGACCTAGAACTTAAATGTATTCCCGCATTATACTGGTGGGCGACCTAGAACTTAAATGTATTCCCGCATTATACTGGTGGGCGACTTAGAACTTAAAAGTATTGAAATTGTTTCCCCGTTCTTCCGAGAAAATTTTCGACAATTGGCAGAAAATTTTCTGCCCCGGTTCTTTGGTGATTTCCCTGGCGTTGCGTTTTGCTGCCCTTATCAATCCTTTGTTTTCCTGCAGCAGACAAAAGGATTTAGTTAGTTTTAATCGTGGTGGTAGAGGGTGCCTTTCCGGTGGATGATTTTTCCTCTCTTCCCCTTTTCTTGCTCTATGTCCCCATAATTGGTTGGTGGGCAAAATTGCCTGCTGGGGGTCTCTAGCCTGCTGGGGATTGGTTTTCAATTTATCCCCTTTTCTGCTTTCTCTTTAAGCACATGCTGTGGGAGTCTGCTTTTAACTCTCGAAACCACTCCCTTTAGGAGCTTACTTCCTCCAAAACTGCCGGGCACGATCACTGCATTGCCTGGGACCGGCCTTTAAGACTGTTTGTATTATCCTGAACCAATATTTGGTGGGAGAAGAAACTCAGAAGAACTTATCTGGAGGACATGACTGGTCCCCGTGATCATGACATGCACCATAGATTCCCGACCCAGTCTATTTGTATCAATCGATTTGCCTGATGGTCTGACTTGCTGGGGATGATAAATGAGTGTCCATTTCGTTGCGAATGTGGTAGCTTTTGTTGATTTGTCTTGTCGCCTCATAGTGCCCTTCGAGGGGTTTTCACTAATGAGACTCTCTCTTTTCTCTCATCTCCCGGCGCCTTATGGTGCCTGTGAAGGTTTTCACCAATAAGACTCTCTCATTTCATATCCCTCATCTTACGTCGCCTCTCGGTGCCTGTGAAGGTTTTCACCGATAAAACTCTCTCATTTTATTTCTTTCGAGGAATCGGGGTGTTGTAGATACGACCCTCTCTTCTGGAGATTCCTTTGACCACCAATTCATTCCCAGTCTTACGATCCTCTTCTTTTCTGGGAATCGGTGTATTATTCTCGGCCTTATTTGCCTGACTTGGCATCCCTTGGACATTGATCGGGAGGTCTTTTGGACGTTGATGCTGATTTTGGTGTGGGGTTAAAGAAAGGCTATAAAAATGAAAATAATTTGATGGGTGATGTGCTACAACTTTTGGAATCAAACCTTTGTTGGAACTTAAAACATAACTTCTGCCCCAGTTTTCTTGCTTGGGGAATTTATTTTTTTACACTTATGTTGAGCTATGTGCGTTACGCACACTGTGCCTATTATGCACACTATGTACATTATGCATCCTATATTCACTATGATGCACACTATGACCGAGCCGTGAGGCGCCTACGTATCCTCTTCGAGGAATCAGGTCAAACGTAGTTCCCACGGTTTTGTATTTCTTATGATTTTATCTTCTTTTTCTTTTTTTTTTCTTTTTTTTTCTTTTCTTTTCTCTTTTTTTCCTTCTTTTTTTTCTTTTCATGTCTTTTCCATTAGTGATTCCAAAAGAGGGGTATGAAAGAATAACTTAAGGCTCAAAGGGGGAAGCAAGGGTTAAAAAGTGTTTGGATAGAAGAAAGAATTGCCTCCGTCATCTCATTATCCAATAAATGCCAAATACAAACAAATAAACCAAAAATTGCCATAATTAAAGAAATTACGCATAATATCTCTTGACTGCATCTGAATTGATAGCCATGTCGACACATCTACCTTCGACATCTGTCAAACACAAAGCACCGTTGGACAATACTCTGGTCACGATATAAGGCCCTTGCCAATTTGGGGCGAATTTGCCTTTTGCCTCGACCTGATGTGGGAGGATCTTCTTCAATACCTGCTGCCCTACTTCAAACTTCCTGGGGCGCACCTTCTTATTATATGTTCTCGCCATTCTCTTTTGGTATAGCTGACCATGGCACACTGCTGCCAATCTTTTCTCATCTATCAAGCTCAACTGTTCCAATCGAGCTTTGACCCATTCATCATCATTAATCCCGGCTTCAGCGACAATCCGGAGGGACGGAATTACGGCCTCAGTTCCGTACACCAAACAAATAAGGAGTTGTGCCTATGGAAGTTCGGACGGTAGTGCGGTAACCCAACAAAGCAAAGGGTAATCTCTCGTGCCATTGTCTGGACCCTTCCACCATCTTTCGCAGTATCTTCTTGATATTCTTATTGGCTGCTTCGACTGCTCCATTCGCCTTGGGACGATATGGGGTGGAATTGCGGTGTGTAATCTTGAATTGTTGGCATACCTCTCTCATCAAGCTGCTATTAAGATTCGCACCGTTATCCGTGATGATCACTTTTGGGATCCCAAATCTGCAGATGATATGGGAGTGAACAAAGTCCACCACTGCCTTCTTGGTTACTGATTTGAAGGTTTTAGCCTCAACCCATTTGGTGAAGTAATCAATGGTCACTAGAATGAACCTATGACCGTTGGACGCTGCTGGTTCGATAGATCCAATGACATCCATGCCCCATGCTACAAACGGCCAGGGTGCTGACATCGTATGTAACTCTGTTGGCGGAGAATGAATCAGATCTCCATGTATCTGGCACTGATGGCATTTCCTCACGAAAGTGATACAGTCGTGTTCCATGGTGAGCCAATAACACCCTGTTCGAAGGATCTTTCTTGCCAATACATATCCGCTCATGTGTGGCCCACAAACTCCAGCATGTACCTCTGCCATAACCGTCGTTGCTTGACTGGCATCTATGCATCTCAACAATCCCAAATCCGGGGTTCTTTTGTACAATACTCCTCCGCTGAGGAAGAAACAATTCGACAAACGCCGAAGGGCTCTTTTTTGGTCTCCAGTGGCATGTTCTGGATATATCCCCATTCTGAGGTATTCCTTGATATCATGAAACCAGGGTTCACCATCTGGTTCCTCTTCTACAGCGTTGCAGTAAGCGTGCTGATCACGGACCTGGATGTGCAGAGGATCAACATACATTTTGTCAGGGTGGTGCAGCATTGATGCTAAGGTGGCCAAGGCATCCGCAACCTCATTGTGAACTCTCGGGATATGTTTGAACTTCACCGATCGAAATCGCTTGCTCAGATCATGCAAGCATTGTCGGTATGGTATGAGCTTTAGATCTCGTGTTTCCCATTCACCCTGAATTTGATGTACCAAGAGGTCCGAGTCTCCCAAGACCAAGACGTCTTGGACATCCATGTCAGCAGCCAAGCGCAGACCCAGAATGCAAGCCTCATACTCGGCCATATTGTTGGTGCAATAGAAGCGTAGTTGAGCCGTAACAGGATAATGCCGTCCTGTTTCAGAAATGAGTACTGCTCCTATTCCAACCCCTTTTGCGTTTGCAGCTCCATCGAAGAAAAGCTTCCAACCCGGTTCCTCAGGTAATTCCAACTCATTTGTATGCATTACCTCTTCGTCGGGAAAGTACATTCTTAAGGGCTCGTACTTTTCATCAACGGGATTCTCTGCCAAATGATCGGCCAGCGCCTGGGCTTTCATGGCTGTCCTCGTCACATAGACGATATCAAACTCTGTGAGCAGAATTTGCCATTTTGCCAACCTTCCCGTGGGCATAGGTTTCTGAAAGATATACTTCAATGGGTCCAAACGGGATATGAGATAAGTAGTATACGAAGACAGGTAGTGTTTCAACTTCTGAGCTACCCAAGTTAGGGCGCAACATGTTTTCTCGAGTTGAGTGTACTTGACCTCATGTACTGTGAATTTCTTGCTAAGATAGTAGATGGCCTGCTCCTTCCTTCCTGTGTCGTCATGTTGCCCCAGCACACAACCAAATGAATTTTTCAGAACCGTCAGGTAAAGAATTAAGGGCTTCCCAGGCTTAGGCGGGACCAATACGGGTGGATTAGACAGATACCCTTTGATTTGGTCGAAGGCCTCCTAACACTCTGCCGTCCAACCTACCGCAGCATCCTTTCTCAGCAGCCGGAATATGGGCTCATAAGTTGCGGTGAGTTGAGCGATGAACCTGCTGATGTAATTGAGTCTACCCAGCAAACTCATTACCTCTGTTTTGTTCCTTGGCGGTGGCAAATCTCGGATGGATTCAATTTTGGACGGGTCTAACTCAATCCCCCGTCGACTGACGATGAATCCTAGCAGCTTTCCTGATGGAACCCCGAATGCGCATTTGGCCGGGTTAAGCTTGATATCATACCTCCGGAGTCTTTGGAAAAATCTCCTTAGGTCTGCTACATGGTCCTCCTGACGCCAAGATTTGATGATCACATCATCGACGTACACCTCGATTTCTTTGTGTATCATGTCATGAAACACAGCAGTCATTGCTCGCATGTATGTTGCCCCGGCGTTCTTTAACCCGAATGGCATTACCCGAGAGCAGTAGGTTCCCCATGGCGTAATAAACGCTGTCTTTTCCGCATCCTCCTCGTCCATTAGGATCTGATGATAACCCGCATAGCAATCTACAAAGGATCCGATCTCGCGCCCAGCGCAATTATCGATCAAGATATGGATGTTGGGCAATGGAAAATTGTCCTTGGGACTTGCTTTGTTGAGGTTGCGGTAGTCGACGCACACCCTGATTTTTCCATCCTTCTTTGGGACTGGTACCACATTGGCCAACCACTCGGGATATCGAGTGACCCGAATGACCTTTGCCTGCAACTGCTTAATCACTTCTTCTTTGATCTTTACACTCATTTCTGTTTTAAATTTCCTTAGTTTTTGCTTGACGGGAGGGTATGCCGGGTCAGTGGGCAATTTGTGAACCACTAAATTGGTGCTTAATCCAGGCATATCGTCATATGACCATGCAAAAACATCTTTGAATTCTTTGAGGGTTTTGATCAATTCTTCCCTGACATTCGGCTCAATGTGGATGCTAATTTTGGTCTCTTGGACGTTATCAGCATCTCCTAGATTCACAGCCTCAGCTTCATTTAGGTTAGGCTTGGGTTTCTCTTCAAATTGGCATAATTCTCGGTTTATCTCTTCGAAGGCTTCACCTTCATCACATTCAGATTCATCATCACAAACGACCTCTTGCATCATTGAGTCAGATTCAGATTGATTTATTAGACTAGGTCGAAGATCCGCTGTGCATGCCATGTCATTAGAACCAGTAAAAAGAGAACTGTTCAGAAAGAAAAAAAGAACAAAACAAAATTAAAATGGGACAAAAGAAGAGAACTTTATTAAACTTGCGGGATAAAAGGGTTCACACTTTTACAAAAACGAAAGTAAAATTTGGATTACACCCTTGAATAATCCGAACAAACAAACAAACAAAACATAAATCAAAGCCTACTACCAAGACTCCCCTCGGACAGGAAGAGGAGTAACTGTCCAATTGTTGGTCTTGGCCTCAGGCCCCACAAACTGTATCTCTGTTCCGCTGGAACCTTCTCCAGCTTCCACCATACTGACATCCGCGAACAGCCTTTCAAAACTCTGATTCAGGTCCTCATTGATACCGATCAACGGTCCTAGAATCTTTGGGACCGGTGACCCCTTGGCACTTGCTTTAACAAAAGACCTTGAGAGACGTGGCACCGGCTTAGGCAGAAACCAGACCCTCTTCTTCATTTTTCGCGCTTGCTTCCTATCTGCTGCGGTTGGTTTGAACCCCAATCCGAAAGTTTCCAGATTTTTAGGAAGGGAGACAGGTTGGACAATCCCTTGAAGCTCGACTCCCAGGCCTTTTCCTGGCACAAATCCATTACCCAGCATTTCTGAGACCATCATGACTGTTGCGGCAGCTACCCTAGGGTGCGGGATGATTTCTCCTTCAGAAATTTTGTTGGCCGACCCTGTATCGAAAATCTGGTAGACCCAAGGACCTTTGTCATCAGCGGTCTCTATGAAAGGTACAATGGCTCCGCCCATGGTGCACGTTGTGTCCTCGCCGTGTAACACGACCTCTTGTCTTTCCCACTCGAACTTCACCATCTGATTGAGGGTGGAGGGCACTGCTTTGGCTGCATGAATCCATGGTCGTCCTAACAGCAGGTTGTAAGATATTGTGGCGTCTAACACCTGGAATTCCATGGTAAACAGGACTGGACCGATGGTCAGTTCAAGTACAACATCCCCCACAGTGGCTGTTCCGTTTCCGTCGAACCCTCGGACACAGATACTGTTCTTGTGGATCCTTCCGTGGTCGATCTTTAGTTGATTCAGGGTAGATAGTGGGCAAATATTGGCACTTGAGCCGTTATCCACCAGTACTCGAGTTACCACCGAGTCTTCACATTTGACAGCTAGGTACAAAGCTTTATTATGCTCCGTACCTTCCATTGGCAGGTCATCATCTGAGAATGTTACCCTGTTCACCTCGAAAATCTTGCTTGCAATGGTTTCCAGGTGGTTTACAGAAATCTCATTGGGTACATGAGCTTCGTTCAATATCTTCATCAAAGCCCGTCGATGCTCCTCAGAATGGATCAGTAATGACAGCAACGAGATCTGGGCCGGTGTTTTTCTCAGCTGTTCGACCACGGAGTAGTCCTGCACTTTCATCTTCCTCAGGAACTCCTCAGCCTCTTCTTCGGACACAGGTTTCTTGGTTGCAACTGGGTTGGTTCTTCTTAGCTCCACCGGAGCAAAACATCGACCTGATCGAGTCAGCCCTTGCGCTTCACAACTGACTTCTTCCACCTGTTTTCCTTTGTACATCACCACCGCCTTTTCATATTTCCAAGGCACAGCCTTGCTATCAATCATTGGCAGCTGGACTACAGGCTTTATGGTGACCAGTTCTCTATATGCCCCCTTCAACACAACTGCAGGTGCGGGCGGAATCCCTGATATTACCAACTTGCTTGGCTCGAGTTTGCTTGTTATGGTGGATGGACTCTTTCCCAATATCACTACTAGCTTGACGCTCCCTCCCTGTGACTGTACCCTCGTTCCCCCACTGGTTGAGACTTCTCTCGGGGCTGCCTGGATCATCATAACTGTTTCCGCAACCTATCATTCCTAGCATCTGGATTTCCCCGAAAGCCTGCCCCTAAAGGGTTTCTATACGCCCTTGGTGGTGGATAGGTATTTTGTGGTGGTGCATATATGTTCTGGGGAACCGACGCGCGCCATTGCGGGCGAACCGGAGGCTGAGTGTATGTTTGGGCCTGGTGTACAGAACAATGTGGTTCCTGAGGTGGATAGAAATTTTGCGGTGGGTTGTATGGGTAGTTTGACCTGTGAGGTCTGGGTTGGTTGTAGTGCGGCCTGCCAGCCCTGGACCAACTGCCTGCCTCGATCGTGGCAACCTCTTCTTTCTTTCTTCTCAGCGCACCTCCCGTGCCGCTTTGAATAGCCTGGGTTGTGGCTTTGAGTGCCGAATAGTTCAAGATTTTGTCAGACCTCAGGCCTTCTTCTATCATGACCCCTATCTTGACCACCTCGTTGAAAGATTTTCCAACCGTTGTCACCAAGTGACCAAAGTAGGTTGGATCCAATGTTTGCAAGAAATAATCCACCATCTCTCCCTCTCTCATGGGAGGATCGACTCTAGCTGCTTGTTCTCTCCAGCGGAACCCGAACTCGCGGAAACGTTCCCCGGGTTTCTTCCCAGTTCTTAATAATGTGAGACGGTCGGGGACTATCTCGAGATTGTACTGGAAATGACCTGCGAAAGCCTGTGCCAGATCATCCCAAGTATACCACCTACTGGAATCCTGCCTGGTATACCATTCTAGTGCAGATCTGCTCAGACTTTGGCCGAAATAAGCTATCAGCAGCTCATCCTTGCCGCCTGCCCCTCTCATCTTGCTACAGAATCCCCGCAAATGTGCCATGGGATCACCGTGTCCTTCATATAAATCAAACTTAGGCATCTTGAACCCAGTCGGGAGTTGGACGTCTGGGAAAGGGCACAGATCTTTGTATGCTACACTGACTTGGTTGCCCAGCCCGTGTAAGTTCCTGAAGGACTGCTCCAGGCTTTTGAACTTTCTCAGTACTTCATCCTGTTCAGGGGCCTTGACCGGCTTCTCAATCTCTGCCGGCACTTCCAAATGTGGATTGTAAGCCTGTGGCTCGGGAGCATGAAACGTAGGCTCGGGGGGATAGTATTGTGTATCGTGAGCCTGAAACAAGGGCTCACTGGTCGTTCTTTGCAAAGGGGCTGATATTGGTCCCACAAAAATGGGAATATTGGGTGTCGGGAGAGGTTGATTGGGTGGTGGAGCTTGGGAATCATGAGGGCTTCTTTCTTGATGATAAAGGGGATTTGGGCGGCTTGTGGAAGGGCCGGAGTGAAGGTATTCTGGCATGTGTCCCAGTGTTTCAGGGCTCTTTTGTGTTTTGGCTATGGCTAGCTGCATTGCATTCATCTCTAGTCTCATTCTTTCAATCTTTTCCATCGCTTCTTTTAACAACTGGCTCATCAGCCTCTCTTCCTCATTACTATTCTCTGAAGTAGTCATGCTTGTTGCTATCGGTCCTTTGGATCTGGTTTGATAGGAGTGTGTTGCCAGAGTTCTTTAACAACTAACTTGTCTGTTCTAGACAACAACAAACTTTGTTAGCGTTAGAGCTTAACAAATTTGATCATAACACATAGAGGATGCAATGCTCCTAGGCAGTTAACCGTTTCTACATGTTTTGCTTCAAACAACATGCGTCATCCCGGCTTGCTCATTTGTCCCCCTCTTTTATTAACTTTTGTATTTTCTTTTCTTTCTTTATTAAAAGCGGTCGAATCTTATGGGGATTGCCTACGTATCACGTCCCCGCGCGAATCAGACTAGGCGTAGTTCTGCCCAAATGAGCGTAAAAGCAAACAACCTTTTATTGTTGAACGGGCCTTTTACAAACTACATTTTGCAAATGAAAGAGCAAACTTTGAAAATAAGCCTAGACTCAAATATAGACCAGAAATCACCCTAAAACAAAACAAGCAAAAAGTGCTAAGATACAGACTCTGACTTATGAGTACATTATGGTTTTGAAAATTGGTGTCCGCGGGGCGTCGTTCGGCCTTGCCGCAGTCCTAGGTGCGAAATCCCTCTCAAGTTGCTCCAGATCATACATGGTCTGCTTGACATAACTCATCACTGCCGAGAGGACGGTAACACTGGTCATGTTCTCACATCGTAGACATCGTCGGGTGATGGCATGGGCAATGGCCTTGATCCTATTTCTGGTTTGCTTCTTCTCTGTAAGTAGGCATTTTATCTGATTGCTGCACATCTTGAATACCTGAGCATCCTGGATATGCTGATTCTTCAGTTGCCGTACTTCTAACTTCATTCGGGCCAACAAGTCGTACCAGTATCTGCTCTCAATTTGGAGATCCTTGGCCTGATTAGCTGCTTTGATTTCAAGTGTAGCCATCTCTCTCTTCATTTTAGCAATAGTTTTCTCGTGGTCGCCTTCCAATTGATTCAGGTATCGGCGATGCTTATCTTCTCTTGTATCCCACTGTGCCCTGAGCTCTGCTATGATGTTTTCGGATTTCTCCAAACCATCTTGCCATTCCCTGATTTCACTTTTTAGCCTTTTTATCAGCTGCTCGTCTGATCGACGCCTTGGCTGTTTATCCGCATCCTCCCTTATCTGTTTGATCTGGGCTCTGAGCATTTCGTTTTCCTGAATTAACCTGTTCCGCTCTCCCAAATTGGTAGCAACTTGCACATTGTGCTCATATTTCAAGCTTTCCATTTGTCGCTTCAACCTGCTGATTTCGGCGCAATAGCCTCTTTCCTTCGCCAACCAATCCCACTGCTTTTGCGATGATTCGGTGAAATTTCGGATGCGGGGTCTCTTAGCCGGCCTTTCATGCTCAAATTCCCTTCTATACCATGCAAGGTAACCTGGCGCCGTCTCTCCTTTGGCTCGATCCCGCACGCAAGTATCTGATTTCAAATATTGACACTCACTCCAGATTTGGCGAATCTTCGCTTCTGGGAATTGTCCGTTAGGACTTATCTCAACTGCTTGAGTGCTAAGATCTTCCTCATGAGGTACTGTCTGGCATCTTCCAAACTGTCTCAAAACTCGGCAGGGTGCGTAAGGTTGAATGCTCTTAAGCCCCATCAGTAAGAAATGAGTTTTAGCTGCCGACATATATAGGATCTCATCAACAGGCAACCATCCTAGCGTCCATTGTATTTGGCTGGCAGTAAGAGCTTGAAAGAACGAGGTCCATGCCAGGACTCCTTTGGGCAAACTGATCTCTTTGGTTCTCGTGTAAAATTCTTCTATGCAAGTCTTTTCTGGGGAACCATGGCTCAAAATCTCGGAATGATGGCAGAGGTGCTCGGTCATCCATATTTGTAGGAGCAAGTTACAACCTTCGAAGAAATTTCCCCCAGCTTTACAAGCTGTAAGAGCTCGAAAGATGTCAGATACCACCATAGGTGCGAGAGTACTGTCATTTTGCGTGAGTAAAGTGCTGACGACCCCGGATATCTTCAAATCAATGTTTCCGTCTTTCCTTGGAAATACCAGAAGGCCCAGGAACATCATCATGAAAGCTACCCGTCTGTGTTTGTCCCACTTCTGACGAACACCTTTGCTGCACAGTTTGTTGATTGGATTATTGAATCCCCCCTCATGACCGTACCTATCATATATGAAGCATGGAGTACAAAATCCGGCTGCCAGATCCGGGTTGTGGACCGTTCTGGGTATCTTCAATGAATCTAGGAACCGATGTACCGTGACAACTCTTGGGGCGACCAAGTATTTTTGCCTCAACGGAAGTTCAGCATTCCCGATGTACCCGGCCATTTCTTCCAAAGTCGGGGTGAGTTCAAAATCAGAGAAATGGAAAACATTGTGCGCCGGGTCCCAGTAGGTAACCAAAGCTCTTATGATATCTCCCCGAGGCTGGATTTCCAACAAACCCACGAGACCTTTCAGATATTTCTTGACCTCATTTTGTCCTTCAACACCTAGATCATTCCACCATAGCCGTAACTTGACAGGGATTTTGGTCATTATTGAAAAATGTTCATTTTGCATCGTGCTCATCCTGCACATTTATTAAGGTGATTTTAACAAAATGACTTGACTCAAAAATATTTTACAAAGGGGATCAAGTTTTGAACACGGCCTTTAAACACTTCGGGGACGAAGATTTTAAGGCTGTGTGGGTCAACTGGACAAAAATGCTAAACAAGACCCAAAGGTGGCTGTTTATGCAAAGTCAGCCTTCCGGCGTCCCTTTTCGGGAACATTCGGCTATTTATGACAAAACAACATCACCTGACTTATTTATGACTCTTTTAAAATTTGACACATCTTTTCTCTTTTTTTTTTATTTATATATTTAATGATTTTGGCTATTTTAGCAAAAATTTGGTTGAACCCGACGAGGGTTGCCTACGTATCTCACATCCGGTGAGAATCAAACCGGCGTAGTTCGGGATATCGTGAATAGAGAAAATCAAATAAACCTAGAAAACGAGAATATATATTTTTATTATTTATTTTTTCTTTTGAAAAGAGATAAAGACTAAAGAAAATATTTATTTTTAGGAAATATTTGGACTATTAGTCTGAATTTATAAAAGGGGTACTACGAAAGAAACAACATTTTTGAATTATGAATTTTCCCTTTTTTTTACTTTTAAATAAATACCTTCTCTTTTTTTTTTGATTTTGAAAGTGATAAAAAGAAAATTTTTATATTATTTTTTTTAAAATCCAACTAGAAGTAATTTTTATATTATTTTCGACACTACTCGGACATTGGTTTTTCCAAAAGAAGTAATTATCTCCCTACGTTGCTATTTATCCCTTATTTTTAGAAACCAGCCAGCAATGCGGAACTGAAGCAAATAGATGCGCAAAATAAATAGGATGCAGTAGGATGGTCTTTTCATTTCAGGTTGCTAGTCCTAGACGGACCCAACCCCTGTGTTGAGTCCCCTAAGTCAGATGCAACATGATGCAAATAAGCGTTCCTACTAGGGATCCGGCATGAAGTTTCGTTATACTAGGTTCACCACCTGGGTATTTGTTCTAAACTATGTACCCGAGCGGACAACTCGAGTCGAGGAGGGGGCTACGTACCGGGGACCCGTGAGATCGTCCAGCTTTGTAACTTGTCCGACCTCTTTCTTATTTCAGGTATTGACACTAACAGAATAGGGAGTCTCGACCAGCGAGCTTCTCCCCGGGGGTAAGAAAAGAAGGGTTTCGGCACAGTTTATATACAGTTCAAATAATATCAAAGCGGTAAAAGACAACATTTAGCACGTTATGCAAAAAAACATGTAATAGAGATCAGATAATAAAGCCAAATATAACAATTATTCTAAGCTCGAATTCTTGAACCCTTAACCAGTGGTTCTGGGTCAATGTCCCCAGCAGAGTCGCCAGAGCTGTCACACCTCCTTTTTCCGCACCCGAGAGGGCGCAAGGGAGTTTTTCCAATTAAAGGACAATCGAAGACGGGATTGGTTTATTTATTTCAGAGTCGCCACTTGGGAGATTTTAGGGTGTCCCAAGTCACCAATTTTAATCCCGAATCGAGGAAAAGAATGACTCCATATTACAGTCTGCGTACCAGAAATCTGGATAAGGAATTCTGTTAACCCGGGAGAAGGTGTTAGGCATTCCCGAGTTCCGTGGTTCTAGCACGGTCGCTCAACTGTTATATTTGGCTTGATTATCTGATTTTATACATATATGAACTTATGTGCAAATTTTAACTTTTTACCGCTTTCATAATTATTATTATTATTTTTTACAAGGAATTGCAACGTTGTGAAAATGTATCTCGAACCGCGTTACAATCAATGTACCCGTGGTCGTCGACACACTTTGACTCCGTTGAGATTTGGATTTGGGTCACATCAATGTGCACCCGAGTTTAAGGAAATTAAATTATTAAAGGCGCGCCTAAAGCGACTAGCGTATCATTTACTTTGGGTAAGGCCGTGGAATTTTACTAAACGGTCCATCCCGAAGTCTAAGCAATTTTTAAGGCAAATATTTATTGAGGGCCCCGCAATTTTGTATTTTTATTTGGCGAGGCTCATCTCATTCTATTTTTAAAAGGAATTTGCGACATCATGGACATGCATCTCGAACCACGTAACAATCAATGTACCCGTGATTAGAAACACATTTCGAATCCGTCGAGATTTGGATTTGGGTCACATAAATGCACTCCCGAATTTAAGAAAGTAAAATTATTAAATACGCGCTTAAAGAGGCTATCAGAACAAAGAATCAGTCCTAGGCCTCAATCTCATGAAGGCCGAGCCCAAATCGAAACAAATCAGTTAGGCCCATATCGAAAAAGGGGGCCTAAGTCTGGCCATCTCGCATGAGCTAGGTTTGGGCCCATAATTTTCGGCTAGTTATCCATAATCGCAGTCACATTTTATTATTCTGTAAAAGCATTTTAAATCCTGTTATAAGTAAACTCGCAATCATGTAATTAATTAGGACTGTCTACCGTTTTCAATTGATAGAGACGAACACGACAAGAAACGTAGTTGCTATAGGATATCCTTTTAAAATAAGAACGAGATGAGCCTCGATGAAAATAAACAAAACACGCAGATGCGGGGCCCTTGTTAAATGTAAATCATTGAAGCATTTAGTTTCCCGGACGGGTTGTTTAGCAAATCTCACAACCTTCCTAAAATGACAACACGTTAGTCTCTTTAGGATACGCTTTAATAAACTTTACCTTCTTAAACTCGGGTGCACATTTATGTGACCCAAATCCAAATCTCGACGGATTCGAAATGCCTCTCTAATCACGGGTACATTGACTGTGACGTGGTTCGAGATGCATGTCCATGACGTTGCAAATTCATTAGAAATAAAGAACGAGGTGAGCCTCGCCAAATAAAAATACAAATTGCGGGGCCCTCAATAAATATTGCTTTAAAAATTGTTTAGGCTTCGGGATGGACCGTTTAGTAAAATTCCACGGTCCTACCCAAAATAAATACGCTAGTCGCTTTAGGCGCGCCTTTAATAATTTAATTTCCTTAAACTCGGGTGCACATTGATGTGACCCAAATCCAAATCTCAACGGAGTCAAAGTGTGTCGACGACCACGGGTACATTGATTGTAACGCGGTTCGAGATACATTTTCACAACGTTGCAATTCCTTGTAAAAAATAATAATAATAATTATGAAAGCGGTTAAAAGTTAAATTTTGCACATAAGTTCACACTTGTATAAAATCAGATAATCAAGCCGAATATAACAGTTGAGCGACCGTGCTAGAACCACGGAACTCGGGAATGCCTAACACCTTCTCCCGGGTTAACAGAATTCCTTATCCGGATTTCTGGTACGCAGACTGTAATATGGAGTCATTCTTTTCCTCGATTCGGGATTAAAATTGGTGACTTGGGACACCCTAAATCTCCCAAGTGGCGACTCTGAAATAAATAAATAAATCTCGTTTCGATTGTCCTTTAATTGGAAAAAACTCCCCTGCACCCTCGCGGGTGCGTAAAAAGGAAGTGTGACAGCTCTGGCGACTCTGCTGGGGAAGAAATCTCAGAACCACTGGTTCAGGGTTAAGAATTCGAGCTTAGAATTATTGTTATTATTTGGCTTTATTTATTATCTGATTTTATTATATGTTTTGAGCCTAATGTGCTAAATGCTGCTTTTACCGCTTTGATAATATTTGAACTGTATGTAAACTGTGTCGAAACCTTTCTCTTCTTACCTCCGGGGATGTGCTTACTGGTCGAGACTCCCTATTCTGTTAGTGTCATACCCTAAATAAAATAGGCTCGGAAAGCTTCTAAGTCGGCTGGCCTTTTGGTTCCCGGAAAGGAGCTCCTTCCTCAGCTCGAGTTGTCCGCTCGGGTATACTGTCTAGAACACTGACCCAGGTTTTGAACATAGAATAACGTGACTACATGTCGGATCCCTAGTAGGAACGCTTATTTGCATCACATTGCATTTGACTTAGGGGACTCAACACAGGGGTTGGGTCCGTCTAGGACTAGCGACCCGATATGAAAAGGCCATCCTGATGCATCCTATTTGTTTTCCGTGCATTTATTTGTCTCGTGCACGCATGCTGACCGGTGTTTTGAATAGTACGAATGTTGTGAAATTGGAAAAAAGGGAAATAGCGGTTAAGGAATTGATTGTTTATCTTTGAAAAAAAATCAATACCCAAATACTGTCAAAACTCTGCCAAAATTTTGAAAAAAAAAACAAAAAAAAACGTCTTATTAGTTTGTTTTATTAAAGGTAAAGGGAAAAAAAGAGAATCGTTGTTCTGTTTTTGTTTTTCGGAAAATATAGAAATATATAGTTTGTCTTGGTATAAAAACAAAAATCAAAAAGAGTCTTATTTCTAAAATGGTTTTTATAATAATTATAATAAAAAAAAGAGTCTTTCATTATTTGTCACAAATATATACATGCATATATTATCCAAAAGTTTTATTTCCAAAAATGAATATATATCTTTATCTATTGCAAGAACATTTGTCTTGCCAAAAGTTTTTAGAATCCCAATTTTCAAAACAAATAATCCAAAAATATTTTCCATTATCGACTTTTTTTTAGAAAGTTTTCAGTTTTTTCTAAAATAAGAAAAATGAAAAATATAATAAATAAATAAAAAAGGAAAAAGAAAAAAACATGTCCAAGATTTCTAATTTTGTCATAAATAAGTCTAGTGATGTAACTTCCCCCTTTTACAAAAATAGCAAAAACGAATATGTCAAATTTTAAAGAGTCATAAACAAGTCCGGGTGATGCCGCTTATGTCAAAAATAGCCAAATGTTCCCGAAAGGAACTCCGGAAGGCTGCCTTGGTACAAACGGCCACCTCGTTTTTTCTCACACAACCTTAAAAATCTTCGTTCATGAAGTGCTGAGAGGTCGTGTTCAGAAATCCTTTCGAGAAAAATTGCATATATTTTTGTTGTTATCAGAATAAGTTTCGCTTGTTAAAATCTTATTAATAAATGTGCAGAATGAGCACGACTCCAAATGAACCCTTTTCAATCATGAATAAAATCCCCCTCCAATTGCGGCTCTGGTGGAATGATTTAGGCAAAGAAGGGCATGACGAAATCAAGAAGTATCTGAAAGGCCTCACGGGTTTATTGGATATCAGGCCACGAGGAGATATCATAAGGGCACTAGTCCCCCACTGGGATCCTGCGCACAATGTCTTCCATTTCTCGGACTTTGAACTTACCCCAACTTTAGAAGAAATAGCAGGGTATATCGGCAGCGCTGAGACTCCTTTGAGGCACAAATATCTGATTGCTCCAAGAGCTGTAGCAATACACCGGTTTCTGGACTCCTTAAAGATAGTCAGAACAATTCATAACCCTGACTTGGCGAAAGGTTTTTGCAGCATGAGTTTCATATATCAAAGATATGGTCACATAGGAGGATTCGACAAGCCAGAAAACCAGTTATGCAGCAAAAGTAATCGTCAAAAGTGGGAAGAACATAGACGGATTGCTTTCATGATAACTTTCTTAGGGCTCTTAGTGTTCCCAAGAAAAGACGGGAAATATTGACATAAAGATAGCAGGGGTCGTCAGTACGTTGCTCACACAGAGAGATAGTACGTTGGCGCCCATGATAGTATCTGATATGTTCCGGGCTCTCACGTCTTGCAAAGCCGGAGGAAGTTTTTTCGAAGGTTGCAATTTGTTGTTGCAAATGTGGATGACCGAACACCTGTGTCACCGAGCCCAGTTTCTGAACCATGGATCCGCTGAAAGGACCTGCATGGAGGAGTTCTATACTAGAGTGAATGAGACCTACCTACCTGAAGGAATCACAGCCTGGACCTCATATTTCCGTACCCTCGACGCCAGTCAAATACAGTGGGCGCTAGGATGGTTACCAATCGACGAAGTCATATACATGCCAGCAGTCAGGCCCCATTTTCTCTTAATGGGACTTAAGAGCATTCAACCATATGCGCCGCATCGGGTTTTAAGGCAACTTGGGAGGTGTCAGATAGTGCCGAAAGACGAGGATTTAAGCACCCAGGTGATTGAGATCAGTCCCAACGGCCAATTTCCTGAAGCGAGGGTTCGCCAAATTTGGAGCCAGTGTCAATACTTAGAAGCAAATACTTGTGTAATGAATCAGGCAAAAGGGGAGGTTTCGCCCGGGTATCAGGCCTGGTACAAAGGGGAGCCATCATCTGGAAGGCTGACCAAAAGACCTCACCTGCAAGAGTTTGCCAGATCTTCACAAGAGCAGTGGGGCTGGTTGGCCAAAGAGCGGGAATATCTTGCCGAAACAGGCAAACTCAAACAGCAAGTTCAAGACATGAAGTTTGAATACCAATTACAGTCCGCCGCCCACAAAGGAGAGAAGAACAGATTAACCAAAGAATGCGAAGTCCTCAAAGCTCAGATCCGGAAGATGGGAAAGGAGGCCAACAACCAGCCAAGGAGCCGGGCGGATAAAAGACTAATAGCAGGGTTAAAGGATCAGGTTGCGGAATGCCAGGAAGATTTGGAAAGATCCGAGGCTAGAACAGCAAGACTGCGGACCAAGTGGGCAAAAGGTACAATGGCCCGGAGGAAGCGCCTATAGCAAGTCATGAGGGATTGTGAACTGAGCGTCAAAACGGTAAAGGAAACGAATTCCGCTCTGCAAGAGCGGATCTTCAAGCAAACACAAGATGCCCAAGCCGACAGAAGACGCTATTACAATGCAATGACCAGGATGGAAAGGCAAATGGAGATGTTCCAGGATCAGCTCGCCACCAATGCACAAACGCTAGGATTAAAGAGCCGACAGATAAGGCAGTTGTTCGCAGAAAGGGACGACATTCGAGGAAGGATCGACGAAATTGGGCATTACATCTACATGAAATGCCTGGCATGCGAGCAAATGCCTTGGAAGACCCTTCTTGCTTCCATCATGGGCGGCGTCCACCGGATCATGAATGAATTAAAAAGCTTGCAGAAAGACCTCACACCTAGAGCCGCGAAAAGGCCGAATGATGCCTCGTGGATCCCTAAGTTGGAAAATTAATCCGTGGTTGAAATCCTGTCACTTGGCTTTGTTGCATTCCCATATGTTGTTTTCTATTTTTCCTTTAATCAAATAGGGTCAAAGAACCGTGGAGTCTGTATTGTTGCTATTCTTTGTTTGAAGTAATTTGTAATAGCAAAATTTTGAGAATGATTCAATGGTTTCACAAGAATTCTGTATGTCTTTACTTTGAGGCCGAACTACGCCTAGTCTGATTCGCGCGGGGACGTGATACGTAGGCAATCCTCATAAGATTCGACCGCTTTTAATAAAGAAAGAAAAGAAAATACAAAAATAAATAAAAAGGGACAAATGAGCAAGCCGGGATGACGCATGTTGTTTGAAGCAAAGCATGTAGAAACGGTTAACTGCCTAGGAGCATTGCATCCTCTATGTGTTATGATCAAATCTGTTAAACTCTAACGCTAACAAAGTTTGTTGTTGTCTGATCCAGACAAGTTAGTTGTTAAAGAACTCTGGCAACACACTCATACCAAACCAGATCCAAAGGACCGGTAGCAACAAGCATGACTACTTCAGAGAATAGTAATGAGGAAGAAAGGCCGATGAGCCAGTTGTTAAAAGAAGCAATGGAAAAGATCGAAAGGATGGGACTAGAGATGAATGCAATGCAGCTAGCCCTAGCCAAAGCCCAAAAGAGCCCTGAACCACTGGGGCACATGCAGGAATATCCTCACTCCGGCCCTTCCACAAGCCGCCCAAATCCCCTTTATCATCAAGAAAGAAGCCCTCATGATTCCCAAGCTCCACCACCCCATCAACCTCTCCCAACGCCCAATATTCCCATTTTTATGGGACCAACATCAGCCCCTTTGCAAAGAACGACCAGTGAGCCATTGTTTCAGGCTCACGATACACAATACTATCCCCCCGAGCATACGTTTCATGCTCCCGAGCCACAGGCTTACAATCCACATTTGGAAGTGCCGGCGGAGATTGAGAAGCCGGTCAAGGCCCCTGAACAGGATGAGGTATTGAGAAAGTTCAAAAGCCTGGAGCAGTCCTTCAGGAACCTGCACGGACTGGGCAATCAAGTCAGCGTAGCTTACAAAGATCTATGCCCTTTCCCAGACGTCCAACTCCCGGCTGGGTTCAAGATGCCTAAGTTTGATTTATATGAAGGGCACGGTGATCCCATGGCACATTTGCGGGGATTCTGTAGCAAAATGAGAGGGGCAGGCGGCAAGGATGAGCTGCTGATAGCTTATTTTGGCCAAAGTCTAAGCGGATCTTCACTAGAATGGTATACCAGGCAGGATTCCAGTAGGTGGTATACTTGGGATGATCTGGCCCAGGCTTTCGCAGGTCATTTCCAGTACAATCTCGAGATAGTCCCTGACCGTCTCACATTATTAAGAACTGGGAAGAAACCCGGGGAAAGTTTTCGCGAGTTCGGGTTCCGCTGGAGAGAACAAGCAGCTAGAGTCGATCCTCCCATGAGAGAGGGAGAGATGGTGGACTATTTCTTGCAAACATTGGATCCAACCTACTTTGGTCACTTGGTGACAACAGTTGGAAAATCTTTCAACGAGGTGGTCAAGATAGGGGTCATGATAGAAGAGGGTCTGAGGTCTGACAAAATCTTGAACTATTCGGCACTCAAGGCCACAACCCAGGCTATTCAAAGCGGCACGGGAGGTGCGCTGAGAAGAAAGAAAGAAGAGGTTGCCACGATCGAGGCAGGCAGTTGGTCCAGGGCTGGCAGGCCGCACTACAACCAACCCAGACCTCACAGGTCAAACTACCCATACAACCCACCACAAAATTTCTATCCACCTCGAGAACCACATTGTTCTGTACACCAGGCCCAGGCATAAACCCAGCCTCCGGTTTGCCCGCAATGGCGCGCGCCGGCTCCCCAGAACATATATGCACCACCACAAAATACCTATCCACCACCAAGGGCGTATAGAAACCCTTCAGGGGCAGGCTTTCGGGGAAATCCAGATGCTAGGAATGACAGGTTGCGGAAACAGAGAACTTTCACGGAGTTGGGAGAAACCTACACCGCTTTGTTCCACAAGTTGAGGCAATTGGGTTTGGTTAGTCCTGTCCAGACTCGAGAACCAAATCACCCACCTCAGAATTTGGATAGATCAATAAGTTGTGAATATTGCTCAGGGATGCTCGGGCACGATACCGAGAAGTGTTAGAAATTGAGGCATGCCATACAGGATCTTATTGACACCAATAAGATCGAGGTCTAGACACCGGAGGCTCCTAACATCAACCAGAACCCACTACCAGCACACCACGAGACGCATATGATCGAGTTGGTATATGAGGGAGGAGAGTTGAGAAAACCCTCACAAACAGTGATAATGATCCAAGCCGCCCCGAAGGAAGTTTCAACCAGTGGGGGAACGAGGGTACAGTCACAGGGAGAAAGCGTCAAGCCAGTAGTGATATTGGGAAAGAGTCCGTCCGCCATAACAAGCAAACCCGAGCCAAACAAGTTGGTAATATCAGGGGTTCCGCCCGCACCTGCTGTTGTGTTAAAGGGGGCATATAGAGAACTGGTCACCGTAAAACCTGTAGTCCAGCTGCCGATGATTGATAGCAAGGTTGTGCCTTGGAAATATGAAAAGGCGGTGGTGATGTACAGAGGAAAACAGGTAGAAGAAGTTAGTTGTGAAGCGCAAGGACTGACTCGATCAGGTCGATGTTTTGCTCCGGTGGAGCTAAGAAGAACCAACCCAGTTGCAACCAAGAAACCTGTGTCCGAAGAAGAGGCTAAGGAGTTCCTGAGGAAGATGAAAGTGCAGGACTACTCCGTGGTCGAACAGCTGAGAAAAACACCGGCCCAGATCTCGTTGCTGTCATTACTGATCCATTCTGAGGAGCATCGACGGGCTTTGATGAAGATATTGAACGAAGCTCATGTACCCAATGAGATTTCTGTAAACCACCTGGAAACCATTGCCAACAAGATTTTCGAGGTGAACAGGGTAACGTTCTCAGATGATGATCTGCCGGTGGAAGGTACGGAGCATAATAAAGCTTTGTACCTGGCTGTCAAATGTGAAGACTCGGTGGTAACTCGAGTACTGGTGGACAACGGCTCAAGTGCCAATATTTTCCCACTATCTACCCTGAATCAACTAAAGATCGACCACGGAAGGATCCACAAGAACAGTATCTGTGTCCGAGGGTTCGACGGAAACGGAACAGCCACTGTGGGGGATGTTGTACTTGAACTGACCATCGGTCCAGTCCTGTTTACCATGGAATTCCAGATGTTAGACGCCACAGTATCTTACAACCTGCTGTTAGGACGACCATGGATTCATGCAGCCAAAGCAGTGCCCTCCACCCTACATCAGATGGTGAAGTTCGAGTGGGAAAGACAAGAAGTCGTGTTACATGGCGAGGATACAACGTGCACCACGGGCGGAACCATTGTACCTTTCATAAAGACCGCTGATGACAAAGGTCCTTGGGTCTACCAGATTTTCGATACAGGGTCGGCCAACAAAATTTCTGAAGGAGAAATCATCCTGCACCCTAGGGTAGCTGCCGCAACAGCCATGATGGTCTCAGAAATGCTGGGTAATGGATTTGTTCGAGGAAAAGGCCTGGGAGTCGAGCTTCAAGGGATTATCCAACCTGTCTCCCTTCCTAAAAATCTGGAAACTTTCGGATTGGGGTTCAAACCAACCATAGCAGATAGGAAGCAAACGCGAAAAATGAAGAAGAAGGTTTGGTTTCTGCCCAAACCGGTGCCACATCTCTCAAGGTCTTTTGTCAAAGCAAGTGCCAGGGGGTCACCGGTCCCGAAGATTCTAGGACCATTGATCGGTATAAATGAGGACCTGAATCAGAGTTTTGAGAGGCTATTCGCTGATGTCAGTATGGTGGAAGCTGGAGAAGGTTCCAGCGGAACAGAGATACAGTTTGTGGGGCCTGAGGCCAAGACCAACAATTGGACAGTTACTCCTCTTCCTGTCCGAGGGGAGTCTTGGTAGTAGGCTTTGATTTATGTTTTGTTTGTTTGTTTGTTCGGATTATTCAAGGGTGTAATCCAAATTTTACTTTCGTTTTTGTAAAAGTGTGAACCCTTTTATCCCGCAAGTTTAATAAAGTTCTCTTCTTTTGTCCCATTTTAATTTTGTTTTGTTCTTTTTTTCTTTCTGAACAGTTCTCTTTTTACTGGTTCTAATGACATGGCATGCACAGCGGATCTTCGACCTAGTCTAATAAATCAATCTGACTCAATGATGCAAGAGGTCGTTGGTGACGATGAATTTGAATGTGACGAAGGTGAAGCCTTCGAAGAGATAAACCGAGAACTGTGCCAATTTGAAGAGAAACCCAAGCCTAACCTAAATGACACTGAGGCTGTGAATCTAGGAGACGCTGATAACGTCCAAGAGACCAAAATTAGCATCCACATTGAGCCGAATGTCAGGGAAGAATTGATCAAAACCCTCATGGAATTCAAAGATGTTTTTGCATGGTCATATGACGATATGCCTGGATTAAGCACCAATTTAGTGGTTCACAAATTGCCCACTGACCCGGCATACCCTCCCGTCAAGCAAAAACTAAGGAAATTTAAAACAGAAATGAGTGTAAAGATCAAAGAAGAAGTGATTAAGCAGTTGCAGGCAAAGGTCATTCGGGTCACTCGATATCCCGAGTGGTTGGCCAATGTGGTACCAGTCCCAAAGAAGGATGGAAAAATCAGGGTGTGCGTCGACTACCGCAACCTCAACAAAGCAAGTCCCAAGGACAATTTTCCATTGCCCAACATCCATATCTTGATCGATAATTGCGCTGGGCGCGAGATCGGATCCTTTGTAGATTGCTATGCGGGTTATCATCAGATCCTAATGGACGAGGAGGATGCGGAAAAGACAGCGTTTATTACGCCATGGGGAACCTACTGCTATCGGGTAATGCCATTCGGGTTAAAGAACGTCGGGGCAACGTACATGCGAGCAATGACTGTTGTGTTTCATGACATGATACACAAAGAAATCGAGGTGTACGTCGATGATGTGATCATCAAATCTTGGCGTCAGGAGGACCATGTAGCAGACCTAAGGAGATTTTTCCAAAGACTCCGGAGGTATGATATCAAGCTTAACCCGGCCAAATGCGCATTCGGGGTTCCATCAGGAAAGTTGCTAGGATTCATCGTCAGTCGACGGGGGATTGAGTTAGACCCATCCAAAATTGAATCCATCCGAGATTTGCCACCACCAAGGAACAAAACAGAGGTAATGAGTTTGCTGGGTAGACTCAATTATATCAGCAGGTTCATCGCTCAACTCACAGCAACTTGTGAGCCCATATTCCGGCTGATGAGAAAGGATGCTGCGGTAGGTTGGACGGCAGAGTGTCAGGAGGCCTTCGACCAAATCAAAGGGTATCTGTCTAATCCACCCGTATTGGTCCCGCCTAAGCCTGGGAAGCCCTTAATTCTTTACCTGACGGTCTTGGAAAATTCATTTGGTTGTGTGCTGGGGCAACATGACGACACAGGAAGGAAGGAGCAGGCCATCTACTATCTTAGCAAGAAATTCACAGTACATGAGGTCAAGTACACTCAACTCGAGAAAACATGTTGCGCCCTAACTTGGGTAGCTCAGAAGTTGAAACACTACCTGTCTTCATATACTACTTATCTCATATCCCGTTTGGACCCATTGAAGTATATCTTTCAGAAACCTATGCCCACGGGAAGGTTGGCAAAATGGCAAATTCTGCTCACAGAGTTTGATATCGTCTATGTGACGAGGACAGCCATGAAAGCCCAGGCGCTGGCCGATCATTTGGTAGAGAATCCCGTTGATGAAAAGTACGAGCCCTTAAGAATGTACTTTCCCGACGAAGAGGTAATGCATACAAATGAGATGGAATTAACTGAGGAACCGGGTTGGAAGCTTTTCTTTGATGGAGCTGCAAACGCAAAAGGGGTTGGAATAGGAGCAGTACTCATTTCTGAAACAGGACGGCATTATCCTGTTACGGCTCAACTACGCTTCTATTGCACCAACAATATGGCCGAGTATGAGGCTTGCATTCTGGGTCTGCGCTTGGCTGCTGACATGGATGTCCAAGACGTCTTGGTCTTGGGAGACTCGGACCTCTTGGTACATCAAATTCAGGGTGAATGGGAAACACGAGATCTAAAGCTCATACCATACCGACAATGCTTGCATGATCTGAGCAAGCGATTTCGATCGGTGAAGTTCAAACATATCCCGAGAGTTCACAATGAGGTTGCAGATGCCTTGGCCACCTTAGCATCAATGCTGCACCACCCTGACAAAATGTATGTTGATCCTCTGCACATCCAGGTCCGTGATCAGCACGCTTACTGCAATGCCATAGAAGAAGAAGCAGATGGCGAACCCTGGTTTCATGATATCAAGGAATACCTCAGAATGGGGATATATCCAGAACATGCCTCTGGAGACCAAAAAAGAGCCCTTCGGCGTTTGTCGAATGGTTTCTTCCTCAGCGGAGGAGTATTGTACAAAAGAACCCCGGATTTGGGATTGTTGAGATGCATAGATGCCAGTCAAGCAACGACGGTTATGGCAGAGGTACATGCTGGAGTTTGTGGGCCACACATGAGCGGATATGTATTGGCAAGAAAGATCCTTCGAACAGGGTGTTATTGGCTCACCATGGAACACGACTGTATCACTTTCGTGAGGAAATGCCATCAGTGCCAGATACATGGAGATTTGATTCATTCTCCGCCAACAGAGTTACATACGATGTCAGCACCCTGGCCGTTTGTGGCATGGGGCATGGATGTCATTGGGCCCATCGAGCCGGCAGCATCCAACGGTCATAGGTTCATTCTAGTGACCATTGATTACTTCACCAAATGGGTTGAGGCTAAAACCTTCAAATCAGTAACCAAGAAGGCAGTGGTGGACTTTGTTCACTCCCATATCATCTGCAGATTTGGGATCCCAAAAGTGATCATCACGGATAACGGTGCGAATCTTAATAGCAGCTTGATGAGAGAGGTATGCCAACAATTCAAGATTACACACCGCAATTCCACCCCATATCGTCCCAAGGCGAATGGAGCAGTCGAAGCAGCCAATAAGAATATCAAGAAGATACTGCGAAAAATGGTGGAAGGGTCCAGACAATGGCACGAGAGATTACCCTTTGCTTTGTTGGGTTACCGCACTACCGTCCGAACTTCCATAGGCACAACTCCTTATTTGTTGGTGTATGGAACTGAGGCCGTAATACCAGCGGAGGTCGAAATTCCGTCCCTCCGAATTGTCGCTGAAGCCGGGATTAATGATGATGAATGGGTCAAAGCTCGATTGGAACAGTTGAGCCTGATAGATGAGAAAAGATTGGCAGCAGTGTGCCATGGTCAGCTGTACCAGAAGAGAATGGCAAGAACATATAATAAGAAGGTGCGCCCCAGGAAGTTTGAAGTAGGGCAGCAGGTATTGAAGAAGATCCTCCCACATCAGGTCGAGGCAAAAGGCAAATTCGCCCCAAATTGGCAAGGGCCTTATATCGTGACCAGAGTATTGTCCAACGGTGCTTTGTGTTTGACAGATGTCGAGGGTAGATGTGTCGACATGGCTATCAATTCAGATGCAGTCAAGAGATATTATGCGTAATTTCTTTAATTATGGCAATTTTTGGTTCATTTGTTTGTATTTGGCATTTATTGGATAATGAGATGACGGAGGCAATTCTTTCTTCTATCCAAACACTTTTAACCCTTGCTTCCCCCTTTGAGCCTTAAGTTATTCTTTCATACCACTCTTTTGGAATCACTAATGGAAAAGAAATGAAAAGAAGAAGAAAAAGAAGGAAAAAAAAAGAGAAAAGAAAAGAAAAAAAAAGAAAAAAAAGAAAAGAAAAGAAAAAGAAGATAAAATCATAAGAAATACAAAACCGTGGGAACTACGTTTGACCTGATTCCTCAAAGAGGATACGTAGGCGCCTCACGGCTCGGTCATAGTGTGCATCATAGTGAATATAGGATGCATAATGTACATAGTGTGCATAATAGGCACAGTGTGCGTAACGCACATAGCGCAACATAAGTGTAAAAAATAAATTCCCCAAGCAAGAAAACTGGGGCAGAGGTTATGTTTTAAGTTCCAACAAAGGTTTGATTCCAAAAGTTGTAGCACATCACCCATCAAATTATTTTCATTTTTATAGCCTTTCTTTAGCCCCACACCAAAACCAACATCAACGTCCAAAAGACCTCCCGATCAATGTCCAAGAGATGCCAAGTCAGGCAAATAAGGCCGAGAATAATACACTGATCCCCAACAAAGAAGAGGACCGTAAGACTGGGAATGAATTGGTGGTCAAAGGAATCTCCAGAAGAGAGGGTCGTATCGACAACACCCCGATTCCTCGAAAGAAATAAAATGAGAGAGTCTTATCGGTGAAAACCTTCACAGGCACCGAGAGGCGATGTAAGATGAGGGATATGAAATGAGAGAGTCTTATTGGTGAAAACCTTCACAGGCACCATAAGGCGCCGGGAGATGAGAGAAAAGAGAGAGTCTCATTAGTGAAAACCCCTCGAAGGGCACTATGAGGCGACAAGACAGATCAACAAAAGCTACCACATTCGAAACGAAATGGACACTCCTTTATCATCCCCAGCAAGTCAGACCATCGGGCAAATCGATTGATACAAATAGACTGGGTCGGGAATCTGTGGTGCACGTCATGATCACGAGGACCAGTCATGTCCTCCAGATAAGTTCTTCTGAGTTTCTTCTCCCGCCAAATATTGGTTCAGAAAGATTTTCTCCTTTTCTATCTTTTATTTATTTTCCTAAAAATTTGTCTTGAAAAGGATTTTTCAAAGCTTACTACCAGAAACCGAAGGGGAATTCATCCAATGCAGGATAACACAAACAGTCTTAAAGGTCGGTCCCAGGCGATGCAGGGATTGTGCTCGGAAATGTTGGAAGAAGTAAGCTCCAAAGGGAGTGGTTTCGGGAGTTAGAAGCAGACTCCCACATCATGTGTTTTAAAAGAAAGCAGAAAAGGGGATAAATTGAAAACCATATCCCCAGCAGGCTAGAGATCCCCAACAGGCAACTTTGCCTGCCAACCAATTATGGGGACAAAGAGCAAGAAAAGGGGAAGAGAGAAAAATGGCTCGCCAGAAAGGCACCCTCTACCCCCACGATTAAAACTGACTAAAACCTTTTGTCTTTTGCAGGAGAGCAAAGAATTGATGACGGCAACAAGATGCAATGCCATGGAAGTTACCAAAAACCGGGGCAGAAAATTTTCTGCCGATTGTCGAAAATTTTCTCGGAAGAACGGGGAAACAATTTCAATACTTTTAAGTTCTAGGTCGCCCACCAGTATAATGCGGGAATACTTTTAAGTTCTAGGTCGCCCACCAGTATAATGCGGGAATACATTTAAGTTCTAGGTCGCCCACCAGTATAATGCGGGAATACATTTAAGTTCTAGGTCGCCCACCAGTATAATGCGGGAATACATTTAAGTTCTAGGTCGCCCACCAGTATAATGCGGGAATACATTTAAGTTCTAGGTCGCCCACCAGTATAATGCTGGAATACATTTAAGTTCTAGGTCGCCCACCAGTATAATGCGGGAATACATTTAGGTCGCCCACCAGTATAATGCGGGAATACTTTTATGTTCTAAGTCGCCCACCAGTATAATGCGGGAATACTTTTATGTTCTAGGTCGTCCACCAGTATAATGCGGGAATACTTTTAAGTTCTAGGTCGCCCACCAGTATAATGCGGGAATACTTTTAAGTTCTAAGTCGCCCACTAGTATAATGCGGGAATACATTTAAGTTCTAGGTCGCCCACCAGTATAATGCGGGAATACTTTTAAGTTCTAGGTCGCCCACCAGTATAATGCGGGAATACATTTAAGTTCTAGGTCACCCACCAGTAAAATGCGGGAATACTTTTAAATTCTAGGTCGCCCACCAGTATAATGCGGGAATACATTTAAGTTCTAGGTCGCCCACCAGTAAAATGCGGGAATACTTTTAAATTCTAGGTCGCCCACCAGTATAATGCGGGAATACATTTAAGTTCTAGGTTGCCCACCAGTATAATGCGGGAATACTTTTAAGTTCTAGGTCGCCCACCAGTATAATGCGGGAATACTTTTAAGTTATAGGTCGCCCACCAGTATAATGCGGGATTACATTTAAGTTCTAGGTCGCCCACCAGTATAATGCGGGAATACATTTAAGTTCTAGGTCGCCCACCAGTATAATGCGGGAATACTTTTAAGTTCTAGGTCGCCCACCAGTATAATGCGGGAATACATTTAAGTTCTAGGTCGCCCACCAGTATAATGCGGGAATACTTTTAAGTTCTAGGTCGCCCACCAGTATAATGCGGGAATACATTTAAGTTCTAGGTCGCCCACCAGTATAATGCGGGAATACATTTAAGTTCTAGGTCGCCCACCAGTAAAATGCGGGAATACTTTTAAATTCTAGGTCGCCCACCAGTATAATGCGGGAATACATTTAAGTTCTAGGTCGCCCACCAGTATAATGCGGGAATACTTTTAAGTTCTAGGTCGTCCACCAGTATAATGCGGGAATACTTTTAAGTTCTAGGTCGCCCACCAGTATAATGCGGGATTACATTTAAGTTCTAGGTCGCCCACCAGTATAATGCGGGAATACATTTAAGTTCTAGGTCGCCCACCAGTATAATGCGGGAATACTTTTAAGTTCTAGGTCGCCCACCAATATAATGCGGGAATACATTTAAGTTCTAGGTCGCCCACCAGTATAATGCGGGAATACTTTTAAGTTCTAGGTCGCCCACCAGTATAATGCGGGAATACTTTTAAGTTCTAGGTCGCCCACCAGTATAATGCGGGAATACTTTTAAGTTCTAGGTCGCCCACCAGTATAATGCGGGAATACTTTTAAGTTCTAGGTCGCCCACCAGTATAATGCGGGAATACATTTAAGTTCTAGGTCGCCCACCAGTATAATGCGGGAATACATTTAAGTTCTAGGTCGCCCACCAGTATAATGCGGGAATACTTTTAAGTTCTAGGTCGCCCACCAGTAAAATGCGGGAATACATTTAAGTTCTAGGTCGCCCACCAGTATAATGCAGGAATACATTTAAGTTCTAGGTCGTCCACCAGTATAATGCGGGAATACATTTAAGTTCTAGGTCGCCCACCAGTATAATGCAGGAATACATTTAAGTTCTAGGTCGCCCACCAGTATAATGCGTGAATACTTTTAAGTTCTAGGTCGCCCACCAGTATAATGCGGGAATACATTTAAGTTCTAGGTCGCCCATCAGTATAATGCGGGAATACATTTAAGTTCTAGGTCGCCCACCAGTATAATGCGGGAATACATTTAAGTTCTAGGTCGCCCACCCGTATAATGCGGGAATACTTTTAAGTTCTAGGTCGCCCACCAGTATAATGCGGGAATACATTTAAGTTCTAGGTCGCCCACCAGTATAATGCGGGAATACATTTAAGTTCTAGGTCGCCCACCAGTAAAATGCGGGAATACATTTAAGTTCTAGGTCGCCCACCAGTATAATGCGGGAATAGTTTTAAGTTTTAGGTCGCCCACCAGTATAATGAGGGAATACTTTTAAGTTCTAGGTCGTCCACCAGTAAAATGCGGGAATACTTTTCAGCTCTAGATTTTGGAATCAGTAACCCCACCTAAAGACGGAAGGTTACAACAGAGATCCCCAAGCAGGAAACAATAAAATCCCCAGCACCAAGGAGCAGAAGGCTGCAAAAGCAAGCGCGCGATTCAAAAGGAAAAAGGAACGCGTCTCAGAAGAAGCATTTTAGGAATGTTATAGCATGCCCAGCATAACAGTTTTGATGAAGAAAGTCATACCACTGAAGAAACCATTGAAAGGCTTAAAGAAGAGAGCCATGTTCCCAGCAAAGCAAGCGAAGGGATGAAAACTGGCATTCAGAAAAGGTGAAGGACCAGTATCATCCCCCAAGTCCACAAAATAAAGGCATCGGAGGAAAGCATTAGCCAACAAGAAAGCAAGGCAACAAGAACAAGTTGAAGATAGATGAGACCTCATGATCCATAGTCTAGCTTAGCTTCTTGTTTTTCCTTTCAGAACAATGTAACAGGGAGATCGGTTGAGCGGTAGCATCCTACAGCAGCATGCAACAGCGCACAATAGCAGCGAGCACTACAGTCACACGGTAGTCCCAGCTACCAAAATTTCCCGAACTACATTGACCTGATTCCTGTTCAGCCCAGGATATGTAGGAAACCTCTGAAGCAAAGGTTCGGTCAAATCTTTTTCAAAAATGCTTCACACGGAGTATTCGGACGGGCAAAAATCGCTCGCTTTATCTTTGCGCGAAAACCCTTCGTGTCTTCGTGCAAAGAGGGGCAGCTGTAAGCACGTGATTTTTGCTTCACGGACAATCGCTCCAAAAGAAAACAAAAATAGTGACAAATGACTCCGCTGTACAATTTTTCGATTTTTCGTGGCATGTGTTGTCAGTCATTTGTGGTTCGGTCCATGTTGCATTTGATATTATCAATCAAAATACAAAGTATGTCTGTCATGGTAATCAAACCGTAATTCGGTCATTAAAAGAAAATTCAAAAAATATATGTGCATCGTTCGTTTTAGGTTGTGATTTAACTTGCTTAAACATTTTAATTTGGCATGATAATGGTGTTGAAGTGTTACATTGTTGTTTGTTTTAATTTCATTTGTTTTATTATTTATTTGTTATTTTTCATTTTTTGTTTTTAAAATTAGAAAATAAAGAAAAGTGATAAAAATTTATTTGGGCCCAAGAAATGAAACAAAATGGGCCCAAAACCACGTCCAAGACCCGGTCCAAACCAGGCCTGCCCAGGCACATCCCAAAACGGCGCCGTATAAGGCATCTGATCTGAGCCATTCAATCACATTCATCCAACGGTCCACACTTACACCCATAACCCGACCTATTTACTCTGGTCAACCCAAACCCTCACCTAAACCAAAACGACCCCGTTCACATACCAAACGACCCCGTCCTGTTACCCACCAATAGATCCAAGCCGTTCAGATCACTTGATCTAACGGCTCCAATCTCTCTTCCCCTTCCGTATATAAACCCTCCATCATACCCCACGCCCCCTATCCCAGCACCCCTCCACTCGTCGTCTTCACCAAACCCCGAACCCCATGAAACCCTAACGCCGCCCCCTTTTCCCTCGCTATTAAAGCCGGCGGCATGAACGCCGGTGACCACCCCCTTAACACCCCTGATGCATCTCACCACCCCGAACCCAAATCTGCTACCCCTAGCCTCGAATCCTCTCCCACCTTCTTGAATCTTCATTTGAAGATTCAAGACAAGACTCGATCTATACCAAACCACCCCAGATTCACACTAGACAATCCCCTGACCTCCCTCGTGACCAAACCAAGCTTGGTTTGGTCCAAATCTACCCACAACTCCTAAAAACTCAAATCTGAGAATCTGAACCTTAGAACACAAGAGCCTGAGGAATCCGACCTGCTTCACAGAGGGTTTGAGGTCTAATAGACCTTAACCAAGATATTCTCGGTTGAGAACACCCTGGTTAGAGTTTGTTTGGCCTCAAATGGTCAAATCTAATTCAGACTAGGGTCGGCCTGCTTTGAACATTTTTAGTAAGTTTTCCTTTTCTGTTTTGTTTTATTTGAATGCTGTTTGAGTCTGTTAGCATGTTCTGTTGTATTTGTTCGGTATTTTCTGATACTTTTCTTAATTTCTTCCGTCCTTGTAAAGACCTTTTATTTGGTCGATTATTTTCTGTACGTATTCTGTGATCTACATGTTCGATTAGGATAGTCGTCGCATAAATAATTCATATAGGTTCTCAATAATCGAACAAAAGTTGTCCGAAGCCCTTTGGGTCCATGTACGTATTGTTTATATGAACGACCGATTGTTACCTGTTATAATTAGTATGGTCGACTTGATAAATGTCATCGATTAACTTCCTACGACTGAATGTTCAGATATGCCAATGCGTACAACCTCACTTGACTGAACGAACCTGTATTGTGAATTGAATGTTGGACATTATCTATGAATGCTAGTTTGTAACTGCATTGTAAACAATTAAAAGAACCAGGCTAGGGCAGTTCTGAAATTGAACTTTCAGAAGTTCAAAATGCCCTGAGGCTGCAGTGATGCAGGACAGTAATAATCAAGGGCTAACAGGGGTAGTCTGGAGTTTGAAAAGAACAGAAAACTTAGTTTAAATGAGCTGACAAGTAGGGTACTAATTTAGGATTAAACTAATGTCAATGGGGAACAAGACACAGGAGTATGGGGTTTAAAATGAATACTTAAATGAACCCATACTCTTGAACAAAAGGAATAAGTCAGGCGTGGGGAACAAGGGGCTGGCATCAAAAGATGCTTAGGCATGGGGTTTAAAGGGTATGGGCAGTCTGCAAATTGGCAGAATCCAGGCAGCTTGACTGCACTGGTAGGTTTGGCTTATAAATAGGCTATTTCAGAACTTAAAAAAGGCTGGAAACTTAGTCTTGAGAGAGGTCTTGTGAGTTAAAGGAAACTGAAAAAATATAAGGAAATTTCCAGAAATACTGTAACCAAACACTGTCTGAAAACTACAGAAGAATTCACATTGGTCAAGCTGTCTTGGCCAAGTGCTGTTGTTTGCCCTGATTGAGCTGCTTGTGATTGTTGAACTACTGGTGTTGCTGCATCGAATACTCTGTTATTTCTGTTGTTCACTACTCTTTTCTGGGATCGCTTGTTTGGTGCTCGACCATCTATTGGTTTTTTGTTCTGAAAACTGTTGCTGGTTGTCTGTGGACTGTGGAAAACACTTGTGGTTGTTGGTTTGTTGCTGTGTTGTTGTTGTGTATCTGCTGTTGCTGTGTTTGTTGCATACTACCCAGCTGATCATTCCTTTCTTCTTTTGTTCTCTATACCAGGTACACAACCAATACACTGTCAAATGTAATTGGATAATTGAGCATGAATACAAAAAGAAAAGACCTGAAGTTGACTTTCATACATAGATTGTTACATTAGATATCATGTACTGTATAATAATTTTCATTCCTCTGTTGACAATAGAAGTAGCATGTATGCCCAGTATATATCAGTGTAGATTAGCTGAATGATAGTTTATATATGTATGCTGATAGGTGAAAATATTCCCAATGTAATAGGTTGTATCTTAGACTTAGTTTAACTTTGTAGTATGTCCTTTAATGTAGGCCAAGCATGAAAATCGTACTCTACTAGTTAAGTTCTTTCCTTTCTGATAAACTGTTTCATATAACTGGTAAACCATGTTTTAAGACAAAGAACACAGAGCTTGCAATCTCAACCTCACGAAGGTCGAGCCCAGGTCGAAACAGACCAAGCAGGCCCGCATCGAACAAACCATGGCCCAGGTCTGGCCCATCACGCATGGGCTGGATTTGGGCCCTTGATTATTTGCTCGGCTGACTGTGCACGTAGCCGCGCTTCTGATTTTGCGTAAGCATTCGGAATTCTGTTATAAATAACTTGCAAGCATGTAATTAACTAGGGCTATCTACTGTTTTCAATTAGTAGAGACAAACGCGACAAGAAACGTAGTTGCTATAGGATATCCTTTTAAAATAAGGACGAGATGAGCCTCGACAAAAATAAAGAAAATGCACAAATTGCGGGGCCCTCGTTAAATGTATATATTGAAGCATTCAGTCCCTAAGGTGGGTCGTTTAGAAAATCTCACGACCTCCCGGAATAATAACGTGATATCCTCTTTAAGCGCGTATTTAATAATTTTACCTGCTTAAATCCGGGTGCGCATTTATGTGACCCAAATCCAAATCTCAACGGATTCGAAATGTATTTCTAATCACGGGCACATTGATGGTGACGTGGTTCAAGATGCATGTCCATGACGTTTCCAATTCCTTTTAAAAATAAGAATGAGATGAGCCTCGCCAAATAAAAATACAAAATCGTGGGGCCCTCAATAAATATTTGCCTTAAAAATTGCTTAGACTTCGGGATGGACCGTTTAGTAAAATTCCACGGCCTTACCCAAAGTAAATGATACGCTAGTCGCTTTAGGCGCGCCTTTAATAATTTAATTTCCTTAAACTCGGGTGCACATTGATGTGACCCAAATCCAAATCTCAACGGAGTCAAAGTGTGTCGACGACCACGGGTACATTGATTGTAACGCGGTTCGAGATACATTTTCACAACGTTGCAATTCTTGATAAAAACAGTAAATGATAAAAGCGGTTAAAAGTTAAATTTTGCACATAAGTTCACACTTGTATAAAATCAGATAATCAAGCCGAATATAACAGTTGAGCGACCGTGCTAGAACCACGGAACTCGGGAATGCCTAACACCTTCTCCCGGGTTAACAGAATTCCTTATCCGGATTTCTGGTACGCAGACTGTAATATGGAGTCATTCTTTTCCTCGATTCAGGATTAAAATTGGTGACTTGGGACACCCTAAATCTCCCAAGTGGCGACTCTGAAATAAATAAACAAATCTCGTTTCGATTGTCCTTTAATTGGAAAAAACTCCCCTGCACCCTCGCGGGTGCGTAAAAAGGAGGTGTGACAGGATGTTCAAAGCATGACATCAAATTCTCTGTTTATAATCTAGTTGTCTTTCTTTGAATTACATGGTGTTACTTCCAGATTCATAGTACTTCTTAATCGTTCCGTAGTTTAATCTCTGAATTCCTGCCATTGTATTTAACCTTGGGCTGTTGAGATATGGATTTGACTTAGTTGAACAATACGTGAGTTGTATGGTAGCGTTTGATCCCAGGTTAATTTTATGGTCATTTATTATATTTTGGGTTTAAATGGCTTCAGAGTCTATTGTTTGGCTTGTGAGCACCAGGGGTGAAAGCATTAAGTGTCTGATGCTGGGAGTTCTATTGAAAAACTTTAAAGCTCAATGCAATTTCTTGAGAGCTATTTTTGGATTGTATTTACCCCTGTTAAAGTCAGTACTTGAATTTTGCCTCCCTGTCATCAGTATTTGAATGCATGAATGATATTTGCTTTAGATTTGTGATTTAACTTTGTGATATCGGGAGCTTATTTCTCCAATGAGTATATTGTTTACTTTTAGCTTTGGACTGTTAAATTCATTTGGGAAATCAGAATCGCTTGAGCATGAGTATAGGGGTTGTTTGTAAATGGGAGTTATTTTATCATATATTGCATGAGCTTAATATCGTTAGTCCAGTTACTGAATTTTTCTTTTAGCGGCAGGCTCTTCTTTTGATTTGGGCTTTATGTTGAGCCTAATTGCATTCTCATGTCCTGTTCAAACTATTGGCAATTGGTTGTTAGGCACATAGCTAGCCTAAATTCTTTTAACCATCAAACGTGGGTTCCGTTTCTAATAATCACTTAGCTTTCAAATCGCAAATTAGTTTGGTTTGAAATTAAATCAGAAGTTCAAGTAGTCCTTTAATAAATTAACTGGGTTATTAAGGTGATTTCGAGGTGAGTCATATTATGCGAGTTATAATAGTGGCCTTCCATAGTTAGTTCAAATTCTTAAAATACATGGCCATCTACTAATTTCTTTTGATTTAGATATAAAATAACAAATGTTCGTAGTTTGCTTTAGGCCCGTCAATATACCGTCATAATTGTGGACACGTTCGCGTGACATGATTACGATTTCTAAAAACGAAATCGGAGTATGCGTTCGCGCAACTTCGGCTAAACTTTCTTAATAATAATAAGCGTTATTAATTATGGACACGTTCGCGTGACATAATTTTTTACGCGCCAAAAGGAAAAGAGTATACATACGCGTAACTCAATTCTTTAACTACGAATAATCAAGTGATTTAAAGCGGTTAATAGATAAATGCACATAGATCCTAAAAATGAGTATTTAAATAATTTAAGCCAAGTATAAATTGCTAAGCGACCGTGCTAGAACCACGGAACTCGGAAATGCCTAACACCTTCTCCCGGGTTAACAGAATTCCTTACCCGGATTTTTGGTTCGCAGACTGTTAAACAGATTCAAGCTTTTCCTCAATTCGGGATTCGAACCGGTGACTTGGGACACCATAAATTATCCCAAGTGGCGACTCTGAATTAATAAATAAACAATCCCGTTTCGATTGTCCTTTAATTGAAAAAACTCTCTTGAATTTATTTCCTTTATAGTGTGTAGGTAAAAAGGAGGTGTGACAGCTATTTCACTATATCAACTCAAAACTTACTCATTATTCTTTTGCTAAACACCTGCTAGCGTCATGTATTCTTGTTTTGTTTTGAATAACTAAAGTGAAGCATAAGGTTATTTCTAACTTCCCTTATCTTTCGACCCTATTGTGAAGTCGTATACTATCTTTCTTTGAACTATGTACATATATCACACTTAGGGAAAGTTCATATATCTTAAAAGAAATTGGAATATCTAATCCCCAAACTTTCTATATACTTCAAAATCACTTCAGACTATAAAACTTAGGCCTAAACACATATTCATATCATTTGAAGAGGAACTGTCATACCTTTTATCTCACAATAATAGCCACTTCTTATAGTAACTTACTAATGTTGTACTTCTAGTTCTGATTTGTATAAATCTAAACAACTTAAAATCGTTTCTTGAAATTCACTATTAGCTGCTCTTAGTTCTCATTGCATACATCATATCTTCTAGTCACTTGCATGATTTCTACGAAAAATACATCTCTAATAATAACAATCGTTTTTGACTCCTAGGTATTTTGTTCTTAGGCTCTTTTCTGTCCAAAACTATAGTGACCAATATTAGGGTATGACATCTGAACTATCATCATCCAACTTGTGGCTCCATTTCCAATAGTTAGAAATGAGAATGTTTAATGAAGTAAAACACATATGAATACACTACCATACACAACTTGTCCTTCAGAGTATACCATCATCAGATAGATCACTTCATGTATCGTCCGATGAGTCTTGGGTCTTAATCCAAACCTAAAATATGCGAAGGTTTCTCTATAGTCACTGTTACTTACATTTTCTTTGAGAACCCATATGCATCACTGCATACTCACCAGTCATAAGAATTTTGATACACTGAAAATTGGAGACCTGGTAACTGAATAACTAATAACTGGCATACTGAATAACCATAAACATGCTAACTGAAAGACTGTATAACTGGTAGTTGAGTAAAACTGATAACCATAAGACATGATAATTGATTTTGTACTTTCTGATAAGGTTATGCTCTAATCTGTAATACTATCCATTGCATCCCACTTTTAACATCCTCTAAAGTCTCATATTTACCAACATGTACTCCATGATTATACCCCAATGAGCAATTATCCTCTCTAGGACCTTACGTTTCTCTTACGCGTCGCTTGGGAATCCAATATGTTTGGAATTCGATAGGAAAAGAAGGTTACCTTTTGCTATAAGTTTCATGGCACGATATAAAGTAGAAAGACGTGAGACAATCCTGGATGTTTTGGTAGTTAACCATTTATATGAGTGGCCGACACACACAAATAAAGGAAACTCCACTAGACATAGCTTCACAGACTCCATAGGACACTTGAACCTAGTGCTCTGATACCAAGCTTTGTCACTCCCCGAACCTGGGCCTGGACGTAACACGACACTCGGTTCCTGACTACATGTGACCGAGCGAACCAACTGGCTGGCTGAATCAACATGTGATATCATAACATACTGAATGCGAAAGATAAACTAACACATGTTGATATACTGAAGGTCTGAATGATATAAATCAAAGTGCGGAAATACTATTACATTTCTGAAATATATTTGTAGCCAGCATAGCTTAATGTGAAAAGCCTGTGACTTTGTCTAACTCTTGTCTATGAAGCCTCTAATGAAGTACTATAAACACTGACTGTCTGAAAATACTGAAAACTATAGTACTGATAATGCCCCAAAAGAACTAGGGATCACCAAATAGCTGGTATGAGAATCCTAGCGCTCGGAATCATCAACCTTAAATCATTACCTGTATTGTGAGATACAGGCCCTGGGCAAAAGGGATGTCAGTACATTTGAATTGTACTGGTATGTAAAGCAAATGAAAGAAAGAATTATAAATGCTGAAACTGAAACTAAGCTGATAACTGAGAATTTATAATTGATAACTGAAATAATAACTATTGAAACTGAAAATAAAATGATAACTGACAATTGATAAATGAACTGATAACTGGTAATTGAACTGATAACTAATAACTGGTAACTGATAACTGAACGGTAACTAATAATTGAACTGAAAGAAAGTGAGGATATGAATACTCCCTCTTTTGAATGATGAACAACCTATTTATCTGAATATTAAACTACGGCCTCAGGCCTAATAAATATATATGCACAAACTGCGGCCTCGGGTCCAAGTATAAGTATACATAACTGCGACAGGTCCAAAATGCATAAAGTATAAACTGCGGCCTCAGGCCCAAATACAAGTGTTCAACATTCAGGGATTTAAAATCAGGAACTAAGAATCATACTGCAATATATGATAGTGAAATACTAAATCACACTGAGTTACATGATACTGGAATACTGGATCATACTGAGTTAGATAATACTGGAATACTGAATAGGACTAGACTGGGACATGTATTCTTGAACTGATTATGAACACTGAAACTTCAATTGTTTATGGCATACTAAGTAATCTATACTAAGACTAGAGGGCATCAAACCCAAGTCTATATTGAATACGCACTGAGCTCACAACGTTAAGAATGAAAGTCATGAACGAGTTATGAAGCTAAAGAATAGAAGTTCTACAACTATTCAAGGAACTAGGCTAAATTATAGTTCTGAGGCAATTAGTAACATCGTAAAAGAAACTTAGTATAAGGAGAATCATTAAAATTCTTAAACATAGAGAGTTAGCCTCGCATACCTTAACTTCCTGCTCTTGAGCATAATACAACATTCGTCAACCCTTTCAACTTTAATCTATATCAATACAAGTCAAAGGGATTCCAAATTAGCAACAATGGTCATGTTTTGGTCACTTAGGTTTTTTATCAAATACTTGGTGGCATAAAGCTTCATAGACCTTATTAATGGTATCTCTACACACAATAATTCATTCTCTTGCTCTTAAATAAATTCTAAAGTCTCAAATGGTTATAATCAACATCATTCTTTATCACCCATAAGGCAAACAACACCCTTAACCAACAATCAACAATCAATAACCCAAACCTATAACCGTTCATGCTTTTCTATCAAACCCATAAACTCATATCTCATGAACTAGATTCTATAATCATTAATTCAATGATAGAATCAATTAGAGGGTGAAGATATTACCTTTTTGACGTTCAATCTTCTTGAATTCAAGTTCTAGGGTTTCTTCTCTCAACAACGATGTCCCAATCGAATATCTAATGATATAGAGGGTTTGCCCATGTTAATAAGATGTTTGAAAATTAAAATTAACTTAGAATCACCATTAAAACTTACCTTGGGTGGTAGAGGGACCCTTAAGGAGTTAGGTTTTTGAGAGTCTTCCTTTCTGGAGCAAGTTTTTATGTTTTGGAGTTGTGGGGGACGAAATAGGGCTAAAAATAACTTCTCAAGTCGTCCACTGCATCCCAGTTGGCACGATCGCGGTCCCGATCGCAGTAAATTGCTGGGACACTACCTTACCACCGCGGTCGCGGTAAAAACGCGGCAGGACCGCTGTGGTTACATACAATTCTGTAAAATAGGCATAACCTTTTGCACAGAGCTCCATTTGGGCTCCATAATATATAGTTGGAAAGCTATTTCAAAGGCCTACAACTTTAATGCTTTGAGTCTTTCCAAATTCCTTACACATATTCACTAAACGCTGATGGAAGACAGACCTTGTGCAAACTTAGTCGATTTTGTCAAATCTTATGCACCTCACTTTTCATCTTGATTTTGAAACAACTATTTTCACCCATAATCATCCCGATGGAACTTCACATGTTCAAAATATAACCTTTCTACTCCTTTAACTCATTCATACCTAATCCAAATGTGTGGGGTGTTACACAAATATGAGATAAACTCATCTCAAATTTTATCTCGGAATTAATTATCACTTATCTCTCGTACCAAACGAATAGAGTTGTGTTGGTTGTGCGAACAAAGTCCTACATTGATAGCTGGAAAGATTGGGAGTCTACGTTTAAGGTGTGAGGCCCTTTGAAAAAATTGTATGTGCTTGGCCAAAAGCGGACAATATCACACCATGTTAAGAGTGTCATTGGGGCGTTTTAGCCTAACAATTGGTATTAGAGCCCAGATTCAATGGGACGAGTATGGTGATGGCAGAATGATAGCGCGGGGCTCGGTTTCTTTACCCTTACGAGCTTGGAGGCGCGCACACAAAAAGAAGCTAGTTGCGGGTTTCGGTTACCATAAATACTCTGACGATGTGGGTGGCACATACTGAATCTCGAAAATTGAACCGGGATCGTGGTAGGGGCCACGTGGAACTTAGTTCGATGGGGAGATTGTTAGTTATGCAAATATAGTCCCACATTGGTAGCTGAAAAGATTGGGAGTCTACATATGAGGTGTAGGGATCGATTGATCTCTTAATGGTGTGATGTTTTTTGAAGAAAATCGTGCGGGCTTGAACCAAAACGGACAATATCACACCATATTAAAAGGTCAAAATAGCACATGCTAGCCAGTTTTCGAACTGGTCATTTAAAAATAGTCGGCGTTTGCAAAGTCATTGAAAAATAGCCATTATTTTGCTGCAACAGGGACTGGTCCAGCATAATATACTGGAGATCGGAACACATGTGTATGAACTTCCAGCATATTATGCTGGAACTCTAACACGCGAAAAGTTCTAGCATAATATACTGGAGATTGGAGCACCTATGTATGAACTTCCAGCGTATTATACTGGACCGGTATATTATACCAGAACTCCAGTATATTATGCTGGAGTTCCAGTATATTTATGCTGGAACTCCATTATAATATTGGAGTTCCAGTATACTTATGTTGGAACTCCAGTATATTATGCTGGAGTATTTTCCGAATTTTGAATAGTGTTTTCATTCAGATTTATCTTTACATGAAAAGTGACTAAATTTCAATTATTTTTGAAACTGTGGCTATTTTTGAATGACCACTTGTAAATCTGGCTATTTTTGAATTCTCCCTATTAAAAATATCATTGGGCCATTTTAGTCCAATAAATTTAAATTTTGGATCTGCGCGTCCGCGTGTACATACCAAAAAGAAAAAAAAGTAAAGAAAAGAAGGACTACAAGCCTTATCTGATATCTGTAACCCTGACAAAATTAGAAGCAGTAAACTAATTATGTAATTTACGTATATGACATAATGACAATGCCTTCAAGGACGATTAAATGTACAATTTTGTATTAGACCAGCCACTTTTTGTTGTTAAATCAGCTAAAATCGTCTTTTCTTGTTAACGCCAAGAAAGAAAAAAGTATGTGACACATGTGATATATAGAATTAGAAGGTGATTTAATACAATTAATTAAATATTTTAATAAATGACATGTAATCAGGAGGTCACGGGTTCGAACCGTGAAAATAGTCTCTTGCAGAAATGTAGGGTAAGACTGCGTACAATAGACCATGGCTCTTCCCTGAACCTCGTTCATAGTGGGAATTTAGTGCACCGAACTGCCCTTTATATTAATACTCCATCCGTCTCATATTATTTGTCGTAATTTCTAAAAATAATTGTCTCAAAATTATTTGTCATTTTAAAAGTTCAAGAGTAAATTAATTATGTTTTCCCTATTTTACCGTTAATATTAATTGTTCTTGAAGACTACAAATACCTTAATTATGACTAAGTATTGAATGAAGATAAATTAAATCTTAAGACATAAATAACGGTATTATAGTCAAAAATCTTTCCTATTTAATATTTTTTTAAGGAGCGTATAAAAGTGAAATACGACAGATAATATGAGACGGGGAGTAAATGACACGTAGTGTAAAAACCTGCCAAAGACAAATCCCATAATATCTGATTTAATTTCTTTTTGAATCGACAGAAGATGGATAGAAAATATTTTACTTTCAACGCTCCTATCGGCACTTATACAACGAATCTTAATATAAAATTGTTAATTAGCTTATACAACGAATCTTAATATAAAATTGTTAATTAGCCCTTTTTTTAATCTTTGCTTGGGATAAACATCAACGAACGTTATACTTACGCATGATCTATCTGATTATGACATGAATTGTGTTAAACACGTAATTAATTAAACAAATCGCATTCACTCTATGCTGCTGACATAAAGAATTAGAGAAAAGATTTCCTAAGCTAACAGGTGGTCTTCACATAAGACACTGTTTAATTTGTGTTTAAGTTACGTATCTTAACGCTAATCAGTAATCAAACATAATTACCAAATTCACTATATTACATAAGGCGTAGCTAATATTTCACGTCATATTATAAGCCATTTCACGAACTTTAGGAATCTAATCCATTTTACATTTTATAAAAAACATAAAAGAGAAATTATTAATAATATATTCACATGATAAATATACAATTCTTATTAGCTATAACTTGGAAGTAGGGATGCATCTAGTGAATAAACTATGGGTTCATTAAGAATTTAGTAGCTTTAGTTATGACCAAGTATTTGTATTAAAAACTCATTACATAAGAATAATTATCAGATTTTGAACCCAATAAATTACATGAAATGGGGGTAGAATTTTGTATTCGAACTCATCAAATTTAAATCTTTAATCCGTATCTGAAAAATTAACAAATGATCGACGAAAACTATTGCAAATTACAAATGATTGATCAGATAATCAATTAATTATCAAAATAGGCAAGATCAAAATAGATCAAAGTTCACTTTTACCCCACTGTCGAAATTATGTACATTCGATAGCTACAAAAGTGTATAAAATTTATATATTTTTTGTATATAATATACATAAATAAATGAATCTCAAAGATATATATACACATACACACAAAAAAAAATACAAAAATATAAAAATCTTTGACTATTATTTTGAGAGTGGCTATATCGACTCATCAAAATACCATAGACTCGTATAAAAACGGAAAAATCTCAAGAGTCGTTCGGTACGCGGGATAAGGTGTGATATTATCCCATCTTATCACATCAAACTTGGGATTATATTATCTCACCTCATAAATGAGATAAATTAGTCCAAGAATAATAATCCCAAGATTGTAATTCTGGAATAATTTCGTCCGCGTACCAAACGACCCCTCAAAGATTTACATAGGCAAGTCAGAATAGAAACAAAAACTAATCTTTAAGTCACACAAGTTCTAGAATAAATTGAAAACTTCTAAAATATTAAAAAGGAAAAGAAGGTAATCGCACGCAATCGGCAATTCTAGAAGAAAGCTGGGGATTAAAAACAATTTTTGCAATTAATATTTTCTTCTAGAAGAATTTATTGCTTACTCATGACACAAACACGTGCAACTTAAAAAGAAATTGTAACTATCTAATTAGCTATTATGGATTCAGAATAGAATTACGATTTGTAACTATCTAATTGACTCTTTTCCTCCGTTTCTATTTCTTCTTTTTCGTTATTTTTTGCTCTTTCTCCCTTTCTATTATGTTTTTTCAATCATATTTTTTTTTCTTTTACCATAATTTGATTCCATACTCAATTTTGGCTCCTTTATTTTTATTTTGTTTCTTTCCTTTTGTTCATTTTTCTATATTTCTTGTTCCTTTTCTAATTTTATTTAACTCGTTTTTTCTTTTTTTTCCCTACATAATCTAATCTCGTTCACTTTTTTTGTTCCCTTTCTTTATTCTTCTTTATTTTATATAGTAATAAAAGATAACTAATATAGTAAACATTCATTCATTATTTTTAATATAATAGATATAATATACCTTATGTCTTTTATCTCATTTTTTTCTCTAAATCAATTATTAGAATAACTTATACATTATACATGTTTTTTCTTCTCCTTTTTCATTGCATTTTTTCTTTTTTCTCCTTTCCTAATATTATTTTTAAATTATTTTTTCTGTATTTCCTATTTTTCCTCATAATCTATTTCTACACATCTTTTTGGCTCTTTATTTTTGTTCTTTTTTCTCTTTTTTTTTACTATATCATTTATATTATGATACCCATATGGTATAATGTGGAATTCCTTCCAAGATAACACTCAGTCACGATGATACCAATTTGGTATATAACATATGCTAACAGGATCTTATAGAGGACTGATTCATTCCTTCAACAAAAAATACTCGTCCGTACTCTATGATACCCATATGGTATATATTAGATGATGACAAGATAGAGTTCTGGTTAATTATTTCAAAAAAGAGCCTAGTCCTCTTTGATACCAAACTGATACACAAGTATACCATTTTTTGTATACAATATAAATTCTTCTACTACACGACCTCAACTTAATTTCAACCCAAATTTCACAACTCTACTGTAATATCTCCACCAAATTAGCTAAAAATTTTGCCACTGTCTCCATTCAGCATATCAAACTAAGAATTTTTGTTTAAGAAAAAAATAAAAAAAAAGGTGTGAATACTCTATTGAAACATTGAAAAAGGTTCTAATGAAAAAGATACCTACCTGGTATATATCATATACTAACCGGTATCATAGAGGACTAGTTCATTCATTTAACAGAAAAAAATACTTGTCAATCCTCTATGATACCCAATGGTATATATCATTACTGACATGATATAGGTATGGTTCATTCCTTCAAAAGAGAGCTCAGTCCTCTACGATACCAAATCGATATACATGTATACTATTTTGGTATATAGTATAGATTCATCTTCTTCGCTAGTTCAACTCAATTTCAATCTAAATTTCACAACTATAGTGCAAGAAATCCACCAAATTGGCTCAACTTTAGGCACAACCTCCATTCAACATTTAAAAATAAATATTTTTGGTTTAATAAAATTTGAAAAAGGCATGAAAACTCCATTAAACATTTAAAAAGATTTCAATGAAAAATTTCAATAAATTTAAAAAGGACCAAATTATAACGGAATAAAATTACACTATATTGTATATTATAAGAGTATACTATTGGAATAAATTGTATAAATTAAAAATTATGTACTAAAGTGGTATACATGTATACCATTTTGTTATACAGTACAAATCCATCTTCTCCGCTAGTTCAATTTAATTTTAACCCAAATTTCACAATTCTAATGCAAAATTTCCATCAAATTGGCTTAAGCTTTTGCTTCAACTTCTAATCAACATTTCAAAGAAACCCCAAGCAGAATCAGCTCAAAATAACTACAAATTCAACAAGCCACTACATGAGTTTTCAGCTCAAGTTCCTTCAATTGTGCATTTGATTTTTTTTATAAATAACCTTTTAAAAATATCTACTTTGAATCAAACAACAAATCTTAAAGTTGAAATTTCAATTCAAAAGCTTCAAATTCAACAATGGTGGGTCTTTTACAAATTCAATCCCAAGCACCTTAAATCAACTCCAAATGAAACCAAATTTCCGTATGATTAATATCCTTTCTTTTACTATAGCATAGCATCTTACTTAAAAAAAACTCATTCGGGCTACGTGTATAAATGCTTAAGCTTAGACAATTCCCCGTGAGAATCCACAAAAAGGATATATTTTCATCATATATGTTAGGACAATAGTGATAACACCATAATGTCACGTCCTTAGTTGTTAACTAAGTACACGTGCGGCACTTGACAACTCGCTCACGATCTTGCACAACTTGCTCACGTTCTTGCTATGTCAAGTCAGCCTTACTACACTCAAGATCGCTAAGAGAATGAAAGAAAGAACACAAGAGAATTGTTAAAGGAAGCTTTGTATTAGAGAGAACTTGAATTATTTGCTTGATGAATTACAAATGAATGACTCCCTTTATATATTAGTCTCCTAGGGGTTAGTATATAAATATTAATTATTACACAAGTCCTTGATATTTATAAGATAAGGGCTTTTTCTAGAATTCTCTACAAGCCTAGAAGATTTCAAAGACTTCCCTAGAAAATCCATAAGATCTAGGTTCTTCCTTCCATACCTCTCTAGAATCTTCTCACAAATGCTAGCCTTCTTCTTATGTAAGCTTCCACATGCCATTAATATATGCCAAATGGCACCTATGTGGCATGATGACATGGCGAGTCATCACACACTCCCCCACCCAATATTGCGACGACTGCGACGTAATGCTGCTGCATAAACTCTCGAATCTTATCTTTGTATTGCCACAGGTCTTCATATGGTTCCCACGTGGCCTCCTCCAGTGATTGCCCTTTCCAATGGACGAGAAACATAGCGGTGGCTTTTTGCCCTTGCTTTCGCCTGGCCTAGTAATCTATAATAGCCTCAATCTCTCGATCTTGCGAGGCGGTGATAGTCACTGGCGCCCGACTTGATTGGCCCATACTCGGATCATCCTTATCTTCATGATATGGCTTAAGCATGCTGGCATGGAAGACATGGTAGATCTTAAGATACGATGGCATGTCAAGCTTGTATGAGATCTTGCCTACCTTGGCGACGATCTTAAATGGCCCCTCATACTTGTGAATCCGATTCTAATGCATGCCCCGTAGTACCTTGAACTGTCTTGGGTTAAACTTCACCATGACCATGTCCCCAACTCTATAGTATGTGGGACGCCGCTTACGGTCCGCAAACTTCTTCATCTTCTTAGCTGCCTTATCCAAGTAGGACTTAGCAGTGTCGAGCTACTCCTCCCATCATTTGGCCATATGATAAGCCCCCAAACTCTTTCCCTCAAATGCGGCTGGTAATGAATGTGGAGTTTATGGTTGTTGGCCTGTGGCTAGCTCAAATGGTGTCCGCCCAATGGACTCACTCCGCTGCAAGTTATAAGAGAATTGGGCGATGTCTAGGAGCTTTGCCCAATCTTTCTGATGCACGCTTACATAATGCCTCAAGTAGCATTCTAGTAAGGTATTGACTCGTTCTGTTTGTCCATCCGTCTGTGGGTGGAAACTAGTAGAAAAATGCAGTTCCGTGCCAAGTATATCGAACAACTCTCTCCAAAAGTTTCCAGTGAAGCGGGGGTCTCGATCACTGATGATATGCCTTGGTAAGCCCCAATACTTTACCACGTTCTTAAAGAATAGCTTGGCGGCTTCCTTAGCTATGCAACCCGGTGAGGCGGGCATGAAGGTGACATATTTGGAAAATCTATCCACGACCAACATAATAGTACCATAACCGTCAGACTTCGGTAGGCAAGTGATAAAGTCTATAGTCACGCTCTCCCATGGACGCTCTGCAACTGGTAGTGACTCCAAAAGTCCTCCGGGTTGTTGTTGTTCAACCTTGTCCTGTTGACAGACAAGACAAGTTTGCACATAGCACTCTATGTCATCTCGTATGTGTGGCCAATAGTAGACTGACTCCACCAAGGCCCTAGTGTGACATTGACCCGGATGACCAACCCACATTGTGTCATGACTCTCCCTTATGATCCATCGTCTAATGTCTCCAAACTTAGGAATATAGACCCGCCGACCTGTGGTAAGTTGGCCTTCTTCTATCCAAAACCGTCTCGTCTTGCCTTTGTTAGCTAACTCGATAAGCTGTCTGGCTGCTGGATCATGCTGCATGCCTTCTTTTATAGCCTCCCGAATGTCCCATCTCACTGAAGTGATTGCAACAAGCTTGGCTTTCCGGCTCAAGGCATCAGATACAACATTACCTTTTCCCGGCTTATACTCCAGCGCATAATCAAACTCGGCTAAGAAATCCTGCCACCTAGCCTGCTTTGGTGTGAGCTTATTCTGTATCTGAAAGTAGCTAGTAGCCACATTATCAGTCTTGACCACGAACCTCGACCCGAGCAGATAATGTCTCCAAGTACGAAGGCAATGTACAATGGCAGTCATTTCCTTCTCTTGTACCGTGTAACGCCGCTTCGTCTAATTTAACTTGCGGCTCTTAAATGATATGGGATGCTTATCCTGCATCAAGGCACCCCCAATGGCGAAGTCTGAGGCATCTGTGTGCACCTCAAATGTCTTGGCAAAGTCAGGTAATGCCAAAACTGGCTCCTCTGTTACAGCTGCCTTAAGGCATTCAAATGCCTTTTGACAATGCTCCGTCCAAACCCATGGCTTGTTCTTCTTTAGCAACTCAGTCAATGGTACGGCCTCTGCTGAGTATCCACTGATGAACCGACGATAGCAGTTAACAAGGCCAAGGAAGGATCTCAACTCAGTTACCTTTATGGGTGCCTCCCACTCCTGGATAGCATGTACCTTAGCCTCGTCCATGTGTAGCTTGCCATTGGTAATGACATGGCCCAAGAAGTGCACCTTTGATTGTGCAAACTCGCACTTATCTCTCTTGATGTATAGCTCATTCTCCCGCAAGACTTGGAAAACCTTCCTTAAGTGCTCCATGTGTTCCTCCAAGGTGTTGCTGTAGATGATTATTTCATCTAAGTAGACTACCACGAACTGATCAAGTTAGGGATGAAAAATCTTGTTCATAAGTGTGCAAAATGTGGCATGTGCATTGGTTAAGCCGAAAGGCATCATCAACCACTCAAAGGCTCCATATCTCGTCACACATGGTGTCTTTGACTCATCCCTTTCCGCAATGCGAACCTGGTAGTAGCCCTTTCGAAGATCCACCTTGGTAAAGTACTTGGCTTGCCCAAGTCTATAAAACAAGTCAGTAATGAGTGGGATCGGGTACTTATTCTTCACGGTGACCTTATTAAGTGCTCGGTAGTCTATGCACAAACGCAATGATCCATCCTTCTTCTGGAACAATACTGGTGCGCCAAAAAGGTGCCTTTGATGGGCGAATGTGACCAGCATCTAGCATCTCCTTCAATTGTTTCCTGAGCTCCTCTAGCTCGGGAGGTGCCATACGATATGGGGCGAATGTGGGTGGCTTAGCCCCTGGATCCAACTCAATCTTGTGATCCGCCTCTCGCCTGGGCGGCAAGTGCTTAGGCAACTCCTCGGGCATGACATCTTTGTTTTCCTTAAGCAACTTCTCTATGCAAGGCGGCACTGTCTCTTGAAAATTTTTGTCTTCCTCTAGACTTGCAATGGTTTCCACGAACGTCGGCTTCCCCTTCTTGATCCCCTTGACAACCTGCATAGCTGAGAGTTGTGCTTGGATTTGTCTGTATGACATAGTCACTGTAGGTACCATGCAAGCTCCTTCTCGCTCCATAACCAAGAGACGTTGGAGGTAGGGGTCGATTAAAGTATGACAATGTTTAAAGAACTCTTGCCCCAATATGATGTCAAAGATATCCATATCGGTTACGGTAAAGTTTTTCATACCTTCCCAAGTTCCCAATTTGACACCAACTCCATTAGCTACCCCACGGGCATTTTGTACTTTGGTATTCACGGTCTTGATGTGTGAGTTGGTTGGAGCAAACTTCAATTCTAGTCTCTTTGTGGCAGCCTCAGTCACAAAATTATGAGTTGCTCCAGTATCCACCATTGCACGAGCGGGCTTGTTGTTGATGGTGAGATCCACGTACTGATTGCCATTCTCGGTAGGTTGGATAGCTTGCTTCGTGGCAGCACCACATAATCCGATCAAACCCAATTGTGTGGTTCCCGGACTCTCTCCTTGTGGCTGCTCCTTCCGCTCACGTACTATGGCACTGAGGCTCTTGAGGTCAGGACAATTCCTGAAGCCACGTGGCCCTTTGTATATATAGCATCCCTTCTTCTCGACCTGCGCCTTCTTCTCAGCGTAGCCCTGACGATCACTCGACCTTTTGAAATCTTGAGTCTTGGAGTATTGTTGTTGTATCTCCTTGACTTTGCCATGGTCTCCCCCACCTTTGACATTGTTAACTTTTGACTCCTTGCCATTGCCTTCGTCGTGCTTGTCATGCCTGAAATCCATCAATGATTTGGCCTACACTATGGCTTGGTCTATATCAGTGACTTATCGATGTTGCAACTCTTGCTTAGCCCAATTTTGCAACTCGTCCATGAAGTGGAACAACAAGTCATCATTGGTTAGGTTGGGGATTTGAAGCATAAGTGTAGTGAACTCCTTGACATAGTTACGTATGCTCCCTTTTTTGCTTCAATTCCCTAAGCTTGCGCCTTGCCTCATACAAGACATTGTTTGGAAAGAACTGTCGCTTAAATTCCGTTTTGAACTGATCCCATGTGCTAATAGTACATAGACCTTTATCCACATCGGCCATCTTCCTTCTCCACCATAGCATGGCAGTCTCTGAGAGGTACAATACTGCAATATTGATTTTGGCCTCGTCGTCCCTCACTTTGTCATGCATGAAGTAGTTCTCCAAATGCCAAAGGAAGTTTTCCACTTTTTGTGCATCACGAATACCTTTGAACACCGGGGGTTTGGGAGCCTCGATCTTGGCCTCCCTTGTCACTACAACATTGCTGACTACCTCGGTCACGCCAGCATTGACATGCTCCTCGAGTGACTCTATCTTTGCCTTCATAGCATCGATAGTACTCAAAGCCTCCATGAGTCTGCACTCTAAGGCAGTGATGGTTTGCCTTAGTTCCATCTCAGTCTGTGTACGTCCCTCCAAGTCATTTCGGATACTCTCAATCTCTTCAAGAGTGTGCCCCTCAAGAACATTAAGGGTGTCTTCCACCTTCCCCAAGCGTTGGCCAAAGATCTCCACGGTGTCCATCCTCGCGTTCATCTTCATCACCCACTCTTTACCGAGCTAGACGTCCTCTGGAAGGACCTCCACTTCATCCTCGCCTCAGTGGCAGATGGTCCTTGGGATGTAAGCCCTTCGTTTGACTCAGGTGGCACCTCTTGGCTCTTGTTGGTGGCATTCCTCTTTTTGCTACGGCCGCTCTTGCCAGCAACATCCTGGATGACGTTGGCTTGGGTGTTGGCAATGTTAATTTCTCTGTCGTTCGCCATTCCCTTAGTTGAAACCTTCGCTCTGATACCACGTTGTTACGTCTTTAGTTGTTAACTAAGTACATGTGCGGCACTTGACAACTCGCTCACGATCTTGCACAACTTGCTCACATTTTTGCTATGTCAAGTCAGCCTTACTACACTCAAGATCACTAAGAGAATGAAAGAAAGAACACTTGTATTAGAGAGAACTTGAATTGTTTGCTTGATGAATTACAAATGAATGGCCCCCTTTATATACTAGTCTACTAGGGGCTAGTATGTAAATATTAATTATTACACAAGTCTTTGATATTTACAAGATAAAGGCTTTTTCTAGAATTCTCTACAAGCCTAGAAGATTCCAAGGATTTTCCTAGCAAATCCATAAGGATCTAGGTTCTTCATGAAGAAATGTCTATACCTCTCTAGAATCTTCTCACAAATGCTAGCCTTCTTCTTATGTAAGCTTCCATATAGTATTAATATATACCAAATGGCGTCTATGTGGTATGATTACATGGCGGGTCATCATAATAATCTCTATAAATAGTTGTACTAAATAATGAGTTAAACACATAAGTGAGAAATAGTGGAAGATGGTCACAGCAACAATGACGTCATGATTTGTGAATGCAACGCCTTGGCAGAAAATAAGTGAAGGAGCGGATAATTATTTTTAACCGTATGAGTAGTTTTTGTAATTAGTTTGAGGGTAAATAAGTAGTTTAGATTTTATGGATATTTTGTGTAGATTCCCCTTTTAAATTTGCCAATCAAGTTTTATAAACAAAAATTCAGTTAATTAGATATGAAAAGGGGTTGATGAAAATCAATTTCGATTCATCTATTGTTTACCATCTATGGTGAATAAAAATAGGCACCATTATAAATGTTATCAGGGGCGGAGCCACAGTACCTGCTACGTGTTTAGCTGAACTCAATAAATTTGGTTTAAACTTTGCATTTATTTTTAAAATTTCATTAATTTTGTACAAATATTATTTAGAACCTAATAATTTAAAATAATTAAAATTTTAAATTCATAAACTTAAAATGCTAGCTCGACTCGACTCTGTATGTTACAAGGAGGATTAGATAACATACTGTATCCTGATCAATGAATAAGACAACTTAGTTGTTTAATTCGTAACGTTTGAAGTAGAAGTACAGAGTCAATAAAATGTTAGCTTTTAAGTTTGTCTAATAAAGGGAAAAAGATCTTTGAAATTTCTCTACTATATATGATTGGCCTCTAGCCAATAGGGACTGAGAAATTTAACATAGTAGAATATTCTCTATTTTTAATGAAATTATCTTATGAAAGGAAGGAAAATTAGGGGTTGTTTGGTAGAATGCATTAGATAAAATAATGCATGCATTAGTTTTGTGTATTAATAATACCTTGTTTGGTAGATATTTTGGACATATGCATCAGTTATGCATGCATTAGTTATACATCATATTTGGTATTATCTTATACATAATTAATGCATAGAAATAATGGTATTAGCATTGCAATGGGTTTTAATGCATGCATTAGCTTAGTTAAAGATAAAATTGGCCTTCAAAATTTATGTTTGATTAAAATATGCTAGTTAATATATTAATGCAAGTATAAAATAATCCAAATAGTGAGAAATAAAATTATATCTCTAGTAAATAAATAAACAAATACTTAGCATATTTTCTTTTTTATAAATAAATATTTGGTTCTATATTACAATATAGGTAGACAAATCAAATAATTTTTTAAAATTTTTTTCATATAAAAACATTTCTCAACATATGTTTCTTTTAAAAAGTTAGAGTGATGGACTGGTTTTGAGGTCATTTTTGTAAACAAATAATTCTTTTAGAAATTGTGCAATGCTTTAATACATCAAACAAAACAATAGATAAGAAATATGTCAGCATAACAAATACCAGCATAACTAATGCAAGCATAACTAATACCAACATTATTAATACACCCTATTCAACATTATTTTTATGCACCCTACCAAACGACCCCTAAATGTACTCAATTAATACGGTAGAATGATTGAGATTGCTCTACCCGTTAACCTTGTGACACCCTTAATCAGTGATCTCAAATTTAAATTTCTGTAAGGAAATATCGTGAAAATAGTACGGTCTAGCTAGTTTTCGGACGGGTAATCGAAAAATAGCCTGCATTTGCAAAGTCATTAAAAAATATTTAATGTTTTGCTGAAACATGGAAAGTTCCAGCATAATATGCTAGATTATAGAGCTCTTGCGTATAAACTTCCAGCATATTATTTTGGAACTCCAATACGAAAATATTTCAGCATAATATGCTGGATTATGGAGTTCCTACATTTAAACTTCTAGTGTATTATGTTGGAACTCCACCACATTATAAAATTCTATCTTATTATACTGGAATCTCATATGTAAAAAATTCGAACTTCAGCATATTATGTTGGAAATTTTCCGGATTTTAAAGGTGTTTTTGTTCAGATTATATCTTTACATGAAAAAGTGGCTAAATTTCGATTATTTTTAAAACTGTGACTATTTTTTTATTTCTGAAATATCCTACATCCTTAATGCGTTTACTTTATGCGAAGTCCTATATTATTAGGCATGAGTGGCTCGACTATAAGGCCAGTAAACCAATCGTTTCGGGCCCCAACTTTTTGGAAATCCAATTTTTTCCTTAAAGATGTATTGTATATGTATTATTAAAAAAAATTAAATTTACAACAAATTTTGGGAGCGAAAGTACAATAGCTTTAATGTGAGGATCGTTGTAATATTTAGAGAATGAAATAATTTTTAATGAAGTGTTTCCTTACATGCATGGGTAGGATAACTATTTTTTTGCCTCATTAATATCCTAAGTCCTAACAACTAATACATGCACATATTATTATTTATATATTTACCTTTTTCATTCTCTCTTTTACTATTCTTATTTTCAATATTGAGAAGTCTCCCAATCGGCAACTTACCGCGGCTTACAAGTTGTCTTCTTCAAAGCATTACAACAAGCAATTATTTTATCGAAGCAATGCAACACTTTTCGATATCATTATATCAACTTATCTTACTCTATAATTTCTTACCCTTTAATTTCTGATACTATCTATTGTCGCTTGTACTTCGATTATCTTATTTATATGTGATAGTTACTGCTCCATTTTAGATCACTTTATCATGACTTATTCGCTTTCGTTACTTTCATTTTCATATTGCGTTGAATTGATTGTTCTTATCTAAACTTTATTTTTTGTCATGCTTTCTCTTAAGCCGATGGTCTACCTCCCTAGACCTCACTTTGTATGTTTTCGGTGGGTATGTTATTGTTGTATATCAACTTATTTTATGAATGATATTCTCACTCAGGGCCTCTCTTAACTTTGGCTTTCGGCCCCTAATTTTGTTGAGACATCCTGTTGTTCGGATAAAGAATTTCAAGTAAAAGATAATTATTAAATAAAAAATGTACAAAAGAAACGTAAATTTATTGACAAATAAAATAATAGATGGTGGCCTTTCGTCAAGCAATGACATCATCATTACCCCTTCTTCAAGTTGTGTCCTTTGTTTTGGCCACGTGATAAAAACATTACCTAAACAACTTGCCCACTTGCCCATTAAAAGAAACTTCATAGAAGCCCCTTATCTTACCATTACTGATTAATCCATTAATTATGATTAACTAAACATAATTAATTAACTAAACATCACAGTTCCCTCTGCTCAGGTGCAATGAATCTTCTTCAATCCTTTCTCTATATATATTCCCCACTCATTATGTTACAAAAATCAAAACCCTTTCTTATAAACGAAAACCAAAAAACCTCATAAAACACAAGAGAACTAAAATTCAAAAGCAAAATGAATCAACCTATTTATACAGAGTTGCCGCCGGCGAATTTTCCGGGAGACTTTCCGGTGTACCGCCGGAATTCAAGCTTCAGTCGTCTAATCCCATGTTTAACTGAAACATGGGGCGACTTACCACTAAAAGTCGACGATTCTGAAGATATGGTAATTTATACTCTCTTAAAAGACGCTCTTAACGTCGGATGGTCGCCGTTTAATTTCAGCGCCGGCGAAGTAAAATCGGAGCAGAGGGAGGAAGAAATTGTGGTTTCTCCGGCGGAGACGACGGCCGCGCCGGCGGCTGAGTTACCTAGGGGAAGGCATTACAGAGGTGTTAGACGACGGCCGTGGGGGAAATTTGCGGCGGAGATTAGGGATCCGGCGAAGAATGGAGCTAGGGTTTGGCTTGGAACATACGAAACAGATGAAGAAGCTGCAATTGCTTATGATAAAGCGGCTTATAGAATGCGCGGTTCAAAGGCTCATTTAAATTTTCCACATAGAATCGGTTTAAATGAACCGGAACCGGTTCGAGTTACGGCGAAAAGACGAGCATCGCCTGAACCGGCTAGTTCGTCGGAAAATAGTTCACCTAAACGGAGAAGAAAGGCTGTTGCAGCTGAGAAATCTGAAGCAGTAGAAGTGGAGAGTAAATCAAATGTTTTGCAAACTGGATGTCAAGTTGAACTATTGACACGTCGACATCAATTATTAGTCAGTTAAGTATGAACTTAGGATATTCAATTGTGGTACTCTTGCGCTCCAAAGTTGTACAGTTTGATTCTCATGTTAATTATATGACAGGAGGGTTAATTGCAACGTATATTCACAGATCTTTATTCAGTATAAGACCATCTCCAAGGCTGCACCATTTCTTGCACCAAATCTAAATTTTGTGCAAGAAATGGTGTTTTTTTTTGCTCCAATACAACACTAAATCTTACACCATTAACACTATTCATCACTCCAAATTTGATTTATTACCATTTTATTCAATCTTTTTATTTTTTGGACTTTTAATTTATCATATATTGTGTATATAATTAATTTTTATATTAAGACTTTTATAATTCTAATTTATATCCTATTTTTTGATATATTAATTTTGTATATATTATATTATATAAAATTATAAGTTAATTTTATTATTATTATAATTGTATAAAAAGAGATATAACCATTATTTAAAAAAAAAATGCAAATGTAAGATATCTAATAATGCGCATTTCGCACTTCGTAATGCATTAATCGAGTATTTATGGGAGAATAGAGACGAAAGTTAAATATTTATGTGGTACTTAAATTAAATTTGACTATGATGTAATATTTATTTAATTATCTTTTATTAATAATTTTACTTTTAATTGATTTATCCTTTAAAATAATTTTGTAATAAATGATTATATAAGTGGTGAATGTGAATTATATATAATGAATATGGAAAAAAGAAAAAAAAATAGTATTAGTTTGAAGGAAATAAAAAATGAAAAGTAAATAGAAGATAATAATATAATATAGAAAAGAAAGAAGATTTAGTATAAAAAATGATGTAATGGTTGGAATAAATTTAGTGTGAAATTTGATGTTAGGGTTGGAGATGGCATAAGAGCTAAGTCACTAATTAGTATTTTAATTAAAAATAACTTCATTTAACTTGCTATAACAATAAAGTCATTAAACCTTATACATTACGGTAGTAAATTAACTAAATTTTATCCACTAGAATAAAAATATCTACCTACCAATGTGAATTCGCTACAATAATAAGTAAAGTTTATCACTCCCTTCTTTGAAGGATTGACACTATATTACTTTCTATGTTCCAATTTATGTGAATCTATTTCCTTTTTGGTACATTCCAAAAAGAATGACCTTTTTTTTAAATTTGGAAACAATTTAGCTTAAACTTACAATTCTACCCTTAACGAGAAGTTTTTATAACCACACAAATACTCTATGCCCCTTTTTGACTTGTTTAGGATCACAAATGTTAAAAGTCTTCATTTTTTCTTAAACTCCGTACCCAGTCAAACAGGTTCACATAAATTGAAACGGAGGAAATACTATATTTTCTTATTAGTCTGTTTAATAGCACATTTGGCCAAGCTGTAAAAATCAGCTTATTTTGAGAAGTTTTTTTTTTTCAAAATTGTTTTTCTCAAAAATGTTTTTGATGAGAAACAGTTTGTGTTTGACTAATTAGTTTTAAATGTACTTATGAGCGGCAATTAGCATTTGATCAAGCTTTAAAAAACTGCTTCTAAGTGTATTTTCTCAAAATTGCTTTTAAAAAATGTATTTTTGGAGAGAAGTTACTTTTATCTGTTTCTCCAAAACTACTTTTAAGTGTACTTTTCTCAAAATTGCTTTTAAAAATGTGTTTTTGGAGAGAAGTTACTTTTTTCTGCTTCTTTTTCAAAAGCATTTTTTTTTCTTCCAAAAGCTTGGCCAAACACCTTAATTTTTTACGATTAATTTTTGGCCAAAAGTGCTTTTGATAAAAAAAGAAATACTTTTGACCAAAAAGAAGCTTGACCAAATATGCTATAAGAAAGATTGACACTTTTTAATATTTTCTTAATAGGAAGCATTAAAAGCCACACAAGTGATATGCTAACAAGTTTTTCAGACAACATATTTCAAAATTTTCACAGCCACATAAATATTAATATATCTTATTAAAGACCTCGTATTTCAAAAGTTTATCTTCTTTATTATAATTTGTGTCAAGTCAAACTAGACAATCATTTTGAAATGGAAAGAGTACTCTATGTGATTAACATTATTTTATAACTTTACTGTTATAACAATTAAATTTTTTAATAACTCTACTAGCTATATTCTAAATGACTATTTGTGCACTTCCACTTTGAAAAGATATACTCCCTCCAGTTCAATTTATGTGAACCTATTTGACTGGACATTGAATTTAAGAAAAAAGAGAAGGCTTTTAGGCTCCGTTTGACCATGAATTTTGCCAAAATAAATTTGGAATTTATTTTCAAAATTCATGTTTGACCATAAATTTTGCCCACATTTTGGCAAAATCCCAAATCCCAAACCCCAAAATCACTCCCATTGTTGATTTTGGGCCAAAATTCCAAAACTTGGGAATTATATATATGTTTTTCCAAAATAAAGTTGTAAAATATGTTTTGAAAACGTATGTCCAAACACATTTCATCCTAAAACCAAACTTCATCCAAATTAAATTTTTCAAAACAAATTTGGAATCTATGGCCAAACGCTAGCTTAAACTCTTGGTGCGAAATAAAGCACATATATTTTGTGTGACTATAAATTATTTTTAAATATATAAAGTGGTCATTCTTTTTAGCACGAACTAAAAAAGAAATAGACAAATTGAAACGAATGGAGTACAATATTGCACTTGGCTCTTCTAAGTGGGCTAAGGGGAGCACTTGGCTTAAGTTTATATCTTGCGTGTAAAGCACCAAGGCCACTTTGTGCAATAAGAAAATCAAAATTTCAAATCCAGGCTTATTTTGTTCGAAATCAAAATGTGTTTTCGCTTTCTACTCCCCCAATCCCCCACCCCCGAATGTCAAATTGCTATTGTGTTTGTAATAATCCATTCGGAAATATGTCATTGTATACTAATTTCCTATCCATTTAGTTGGGGCATTAAAGTCGATAACCTTTTAGATGAACAAAAGTCAATTGTACACGGACAAAGTGGATATACATATAATTCGATAAGTTTTATTTTGTGTCTCATACAATTTATAATAATATAATTGTATGAGGTTTCTTTTTATCTTACAAATTTGTGGATCCCAATTCTACAGAAATTTGGGTCCACAAAATTATGAAACAAAAAAATTGACTCATACAACTAGTGTGAGTTGTATGAGACACAAAATAAATTTTTTTTCGTATAATATATGTATTTCCACGTTCTCGTATGTGTGGTCTAATCATAGGTAGAGTAGTCCATATAGTCAATTGTACTGTGAGTTTGACATATCGAGATGTAGGTTTAATTATTTGTCATAGACGCTACTTCTTGCAAGTTGATGCTTTGACGTTTCAGACTGTCCTAATTATTAAGAGTTACTATATAACAATGAACTCCTTTGTATTTTATTTAATCATTTAGTACCCGTGCTCAATTGATTGATAGCTTATTTGGCCAAGTTTTTAAAATTAACTTATTTTGAGAAATATTTTTTTCAAAAGTATTTTTAAAAAAAATGCTTGTGGTGAGAAGAAATTTGTATTTAGCTAATTAATTTGAAAAATATTTTTGAGCAGTAATTAGTGTTTGGTCAAGCTTTTAAAAAATAGTTATAAGTGAATTTTACTCAAGAGTGCTTCTTAGTACTTTTGGAGGGAAGCAATAATTTTAATAAAATTTTACACATAACAGGTCGAAAATGATCCGACCCTGCTCATTTAGCATGGCCATAGTGGATAGTGTCAAGTTACCTATCCAACTATCCAAGTCAACTTATGTTTCGTAAAAATAGCACGGTATAGCTAGTTTTCGGATTGATCATTCAAAAATAGTAAGGGTTGACGAAGTTAATGAAAAATAGTCATTATTTTGATGCGACAGATACCAGTCCAGCATAATACACTGGAGTTCGGTGCACATGTGCATGAACTCCAACTTATTATGCTGGACCGGTATACTTTGCTGACTCCAGTATAATATACTGGAGACTGGAGCACCGGTGCTCTAAACTCCAGTATATTATACTGGACAATTATACTTGCTGGAACTCCATTATATTATGCTGGAGTTCTAGTGTAACTTATCCTGGAACTCGAGTATAATATACTGGAGCTGAAAAACATACTTATGCTGAAAAACATACTTATGCTGAAACTCTAGTATAATATACTGACATATTTTTTGAGTTTTGAACAGTGTTTTCGCTCAGATTTATCTTTACATGAAAAGTGGCTAAATTTCGATTACTTTTGAAACTGAGCTATTTTTGAACGACCAGTTATAGATTTGGCTATTTTTTAATTTCTCCCGGATTTGAAGGCATCTGATCTCGGTGCAAGTGTATGGATGACTATTTTCAGGGATGCTTTTTAAAGATTAACCATGACTTATTTTGTTCTGAAATTTAAACTAAAAATTTTAATTTCAGGACAATTCAGAATATTATTTTCCTAAAAAATGAAACTGAAAAAGTAAAATTCAAGATGCACTACTAATTTTCAAATAACATCCTTTTAGAGTGGCTACCTGGTGTCATAGATACACTGATCTCTCATCACATAATGTAATTACTAGAGAAAAAGAGATAGAACCAGCAGTGAGGCAACCGGGCAAGGGCACTAATAATCGTATTTCAGACCCCTATTTAAAGAGTAGTGGGAGTTTTTTAAAATTTAGCCACCTCAAAATCAACATAATTGAGAATCGCTGGTTCTCCCTCCGTTTCAATTTATGTGAACTTATTTTCTTTTTGGTCTATTCCAAAAAGAATGATCCCTTTCTAAATTTAAAAATAATTTAGCTTAAACTTCCAACTCTACCCTTAATGAAAAACATTTATAACCACACAAATACTTTGGGCTCCTTTTGTGACATGTTTAGAACCACAAATTTTAAAAAATTTAATTTTTTCTTAAACAGATTTACATCAATTGAAACGGATAAGTATGAAATTTGAAACGTCAGACTCACGAGTCAGAAAGTTGGGACTGTAAAGACTAACTTCAGACCTAAATATCTGAAATTAGCAGATTGTGTGTAGTTTAAACTTTAGACATTTGGTCTAAAGTTGGCATATTGGAGCTTAGAAACAAAATAACAACAACAATAAATTAGTGATATCTCACAAGTGCAATTTGGGAAGAGTAGTGTATACGCTGACATTATCCTTACCTTAAAGATAAAGGCACTATTTGCAATACGCCATCGGCTCAGGTAAAACTTAGCAATAGAATCCTCTTTATAACAGCTAATTTTAGGTTAGTAGATGTTTTTTTCCATTGACGTGCTAATAAGCAAAAGATTTGCTTTTTGCTTGTTTGTAGTTGTATCTTGAGATTGTTCGAATTTTAAACTGGCTATTCCTGAAACATCAATCTGACACGTTAAAAAGTTGTTTGGTTTAGGGCCTTATCATGCTCTGCAGAGGCAAAAAGCTGGCAGACAACTGGAAAAAATAGTAAATTGGGATTTTAATTTATATAAGTAATTCCCTGATCCCAGGAAAAAAAAATTTCCTTGATTTGTCAGCCATCAAAGAATAGAAAAAGAGAAGAAGAAATAGAGCCTGTTTCATGTGCTGAAAAATACTTTTAAGTGTTGAAATTGATTTAAAAAATAAGCAGTTATGTGTTTGGATAAAAGTGCTGAAATTAATAATATGCAGCTGAAGAACTGGGTATACGAAGAGTTTTGTTTTAAAAAGAAGTATTTTAGGGATAAAATAGTAAATATTTTGGTCAAACTTAAAGTGCTTATAAGCTAAAATTTGATAAGTAGGAGGAGACCAACTTATGACTTTTGGTTTATTTTTGGCTTATAAGCACTTAACTTATAAGCACTTTTAATTTTACCAAACGCGTAGATAAGCCAAAAAGTGTTTATAAACCAGTTTGACCAGCTTATAAGCTTAGCCAAAACACCCTCATAGTTACTAACCTAACTTTAAGATAATAGATTCTGCCTCATTTATAAGTTCATGTCATGAATCCTGTTACATCTAGAATGTGAAACCTATAGTCTATTTGGCTAAGCCTCTAAAATCAGCTTATTTTGAGAAATATTTTTTTTCAAATGCGCTTTCCTCAAATGTACTTTCGGTGAGACGGTGACAATCAGTTTGTGTTTGACTAATTAATTTGTAAAACATTTTTTAGCAGTAACTAGTATTTGATCCATCTTTTAAAAAGTGTCTCTAAGTATATTTTTCTCAAAAATGCTTTTTCAAAAAAGTGCTTTTACGGAGAAACTACTTTTTTCTGCTTCTCTAAAACTACTTATACTTCTACTCAAAAATACTTTTTTTTTTCTTCTAAAAGCTTGGTCATACACTTCAACTTTAAAAGAAAAATATTATTTTTTAAAAAACAAAATGATTTTAACCTTAAAGAAGTTTGGCCAAATAGGCTACTAGACTATTTAAAAGAAAATGAGATTCCATATAAGCACACACAAAAAAAAAAGAAAGGAAAAATCAACCGACAACTAAGTTTCGTTTTGCCACGATTTTCAAGTTAGCACACGTTTCAGCTTATCAGTTTGTTCGATTCAGAGAGCGGAAGAGCGCGTGGACGAATCTGAACCCTTGAAATACTAAGCCTTTAACACTTGATGCAAATAGTAAGCCATGACAAAATGGTAAAAGTATAAAAGAGAGGATTTGGAAACCAAACTTCCCGTTCTCAAACTTTTAAGTAAGAATTCACTTGCAATGCCAATAAAATAGTGACGAAAAGGAAGTTAAAATATTTAGATTTTACCTTTAGTTTTATCATTGAAGATCTATTCTTCTCCACTTTGCAAAAGTAAAATTGTTGAAGCTCATAAATCATAATCAAAATCCTTGAGGTCTATTTTATTCCCAAATATTTCATGAGAGTGATTATCTTCTTGGATTTGCTTAATTAGTTAAATTTATTTGTTATTTATGAATGTGTTTTTCTAGAATTTTGATGATGTACGAAGTTTGAGTGCTAACACTATAAGAAATCAGATTTAGCGGCGACTTAATTTATTGCAACAAAAGCTAGACTTTTTGCGGCGATTATAATTATCGCTACAGAAGGTAAGCTTTTAATGGCGACTTTTCAAAGGTCGCTCCTAATACGTTTAGCTAAACACTGAATTTTTCTTTCCCGCTAAGACCGAAAATTTTGCTTAAGAGTTTTGTAGCGACTTTTATAAAGTTGCCGTTGAAGGTCTTTTGTGGCGACTCAGTCGCCTCTAACACTACTAAAGGTTTTTATAAGAAAAATCACTCTTATTAAATGAAAAAAGAAGCACAGACTGATGTAGGTCTTCTTCTCCTTACTCGTCTCTCTATAGAAAATTTTCCCATTCAATTTCCTCTCTGCTCAAATCTCTCGATTTTAACTGCTCAAATCACAAATTGTGATCCATTTGATAGCAAAACAAAATCCCTAATCAAAAATCTTGACTCCATCAGGTACGTGCTCCAATCTCAAGCTCAAATCCCTTTTCAGTGGTATATACAGTTAGCGAGAATGATAATATCAATGATTTTGCATATTTCATCTATAATTTCTCTGACCCAGTTGAAAATCTATAGGAATAAAAGGAAATTCATACAGTAATAGTCCGTGGTGAGGAGTCGGATGTTCCGGCTTTTCAGTCCGACGCTAAACTTCTCTCGGCCTCCGAAAAAATTGAGTAGTAAACTATTTTTTAATTCGCGGTCTTGACAGCTTCGAGTCTCTCGCTATCTCTTTCTCTAGCAAAATCGAGTAGTAATTTTGTGTTAATTATAAGAGTTTGGTTCTTTTCTTGGTAGCAGAAGTACGAACTTTCATAGTTTTTGGGTATTTATTTGTTTTTTATTTGTGGGTTATTCCTGGAAACAGCCTCTACCTCCATTGGGTAGAGGTAAGGTCTGCGTACATATTACCCTCCCCAGACCCCACTTGCGGGATTACACTGGGTTGTTGTTGTTGTTTATTTGTGGATTATTGTTGTTTTGTTGTTGTAGTTTATTTTGTTAGTAGAGAAAGGCATTGGGGGTACTTGTATTAGCGGAAAAAGGAGGATTGATTGAGAGAATATATCAATTTGGTAATTTTGTTCTTGCCATGAAGGATAAATGTGGTGTTGGAGGTGTCGAGGTTATGTTTTTAGAAGATAGAATTACTGAAGATTAGCCTATCTCCCCATGGACCTTTACTGTTGCTAGGTAATCCAAACTATTTGTTGGCTAATTCTTCAATTTTGTAGCTTTTGCTTAACATTGCTATAGATTGTGTTAACTTTTCCTGCTATACCCCAAAAGAATATTATAGTGCTCCATGTTTAATCGTGCAATTCTTAGTTATTTGTAAACTGAAATAATGGGATCTAATGTGTAGTTGGAAATAGTGTTATTATCTTCTTTTTCTTTAGATTAAGTTCTATTCAGTTAGTTTCCTGCTCCGGAAGAAACTATTTAGTTATTACCGATTTCTGCACCTAGATTTATTAATTAATGTGTGTTTGGTTTTGAAAATAATTAATATAGTTTATGTAAAGTTGTCAACTATACGATGATTAGTCCTTCTTGGCAGTCATCTTTATAGAGTTATGTGGATATAGCTTGTTCTGGGATTCACACTACAACAAAGGACTTGCCTTCACTGTGGTGGAGAGAGATGCTATCACACGGCCTTCTACCTTATGTTGTTTCAAGCCAAGAACTTCAGGTCATTTGATAATTTGTTGACTTATAACCGCGAGTTCGTTTTTCCATCTCCACTCATAATTAGATTGGTAATATTTTTTCATCAAATATCAGGAGAAGACATTAATGCACAATCTTGTCCAATATTGAGTTTTCCCGCAAAGATACATGGCTATGATGATTCTTTAGTAGTCTTACCTCTCACAATGGCAGTAGAAATTTCACATCAGGTTCATTATATGAACTTAAATGGAGGTGGTAGGAGGTTAGATGGCATCCTCATGTAAAGAGAGGATCATGTCTAAATTCTGGACAGGTTCACCACTTAACTTGTCTTCACTAATCGTGTCTTCATGTTGTTCTCTTGCGCGGTCAATGGGATGACCCAAAAGGTCATTACTTATTTTTAAAATAAATTCTGCATTCCGAGGCCTTAAAGACCTCTTTTAGCATCACCTCGATTTGCGTGCACAGTCCGGGCGCATCGCGGAAAAGCCTATATGTGAAAATCTATCAAAAATGATAAATTTTGATTATAAAATGAATTAATTTGACTTCGGTCAACGTTTTGGGTAAACGGACACGGACCTGTGATTTGACGGTCCCGGAGGGTCCGTAGGAAAATATGGGACTTGGGCGTATGCCCGAAATCGAATTCCGAGGTCCCAAACCCGAGAAATGAATTTTTGAAAGAAATTGTTTTCTGTAAAATATAAAGGTTTTTGAAAGTGAAATGTTATGTGAAACTTGCGGTATCGGGCCCGTATTATGGTTCCGGAGCCGGGTACAAGTTCAATATGATTTATATATGTTGACGGTAAAGTTTGGTAAGAAACGAAATCCATTCGACGTGATTCAGATCGTAAATGCAAAATTTGATGTTTAAAGAAGTTTTGAGAAATTTCATTGATCTTGAGGTTTAATTCAATGTTCATGATGTTATTGTGGTGATTTGATTACGCGAATAAGTTCGTAGTATGTTTTTGAGGTTGTGCGTATGTTTGGTTTGGAGCCCCGATGGCTCGGGTGAGTTTTGGATAGGCCACGGGGTGCATATTGGACTTAGAAAATTGCAGATTTCTCAGCTGGTGTATTAGGTCTGCAGGCTTCGCAAATGCGAGCTCGCAAATGCAAAACCTCCATCGCAAATGCGAAACAAGGACCTGGGCAGGCCTGATCGCAAATGCGACCATTTGGCTCGCAAATGCGGAAGTCCCAGTCGCAAATGCGACGCCTGCTTCGCAAATGCAAAGTTCTCCTTTGGTGCCTGAGGTCGCAAATGCGAGCCTCCCTACGCAATTCCCAAGCTAACAGAGGTCGGTGTTCGCAATTGCGAACCCATGTTCGCATTTCCCACATCTGCAACCTGCAACTTTTATACTTAGACGAATTTTAATCTATTTTCACATCTTTTAAAAAACATCGCAAATGTGACTTTTCAAGAGCAACTCTTCTTCCAAATCGATTGTAAGTTAATTTTAACACATGTCCTTCAATCATTAACCTCTTTTAACATGATTTCAACTCAAAATCAATGATTTTCATGGGGAAATTGGGTGTTTTGGGTAGAACCTAGTTTTTTCAAAAATTGGGGATTTGGACCTCGATTTGAGGTCCGATTTCAAAACAAATTATATATTTGGATTCGTAGGGTAAAGGGTAATCGAGTTTTGGTTCGAACCTCAGGTTTTGATCATGTGGGCCCGGGGGCGACTTTTAACTTTTTGGGTGAAACTTTGGGAAATTCATTTTCATGTATTCAAATTAATTCATTTAGCATTTATTGATGTAATTAAGTAACTTGTGACTAGATACGAGCGAATTGGTGGTTGAATCAAGGGGTAAAACTATAATTGAATTGTGAAAGCTATAATTGAATTGTGAATTGTGTTCGTGGCATCGAGGTAAGTGTTTGGTCTAACCTTAGCTTGAGGGATTAGGAGTCGAGTCCTATTTGCTATGTGTAAGGGTGATGCCGTGCATTATTTTTGTGAGGAAAGAGTGTAAAGCACGAAGGGTGATACCGTGTATGATTGTGAGAAAAGAGTGTAAAGCACGAAGGGTGATGCTGTGCACATTTTTATTATATGATTGCTTTGGTGAGGACGAGAGTAAAAGCACGAAAGGTGATGCTGTGCACATTTTTATTATATGATTGCTTTGGTGAGGACGGGAGTAAAAGCACGAAGGGTGATGCCGTGCATTTATTAATTTCTAATTCTTTGTTGATACCCGAGTTATATTGTTTATTTCGTTTACTTGATGTTTTTCTATTTGGAATTGATATCTCCCCTGCAGCATGCTCCCCCTCCCATACTTGACTGTTTATTTCTGTAGTTCTTTTCCGCCATATATATTGAATTGCACAGGTAGTCTGGTCCTAGCCTCGTCACTACTTCGCCGATGTTAGGCTAGGCATTTACCAGCACATGGGGTCGGTTGTGCTGATACTACACTCTGCACTATGTGCAGATCCCGGAGTAGCTCTTGGACCGTAGTTTGGAGGCTACCTTCAGTCCACGCGGAGATCCAAGGTAGACCTACAGGCGTCCGCAGGCCCTGACGTCTCCTTCTATCCCTTATTCCCTGTTTATTTCCTTACTTCAGAAACAATGTACTGTTATTTCTTCAGACTTTGTATGTAGCAGTCTTAGACCGTCTGTGACACTGTGACACCAGGTTTTGGGTGATTAAGACTTAAGTAGTTGTAATAAATGCAGATTTCAGATATTTCATTATTTTCTTCCGCTTAAATTTAAACTTCCGTTATTTATGCGTTATCGCTTTATGTTTGTTAAAGAGAAATACAATTGGTAAAAAGGTAATTGTTTGATAATTGGCTTGCCTAGCTCCCATTAGTAGGCGACATCACGACTCTCGAGAGTGGGGAATCCGGATCGTGACACCCCTTCTTTTGGTTGTTTTGTTGCCGACGACATCGTGGATAAAGTTTGTTGGTCGTTTGAGACTTGTAACATGTTGCCAGATCGATCAAAAACAAATCATTGGAAGGGATATCATGTTGGGATGTATTCAGACCAACACCTGCCATGTCATTATTTTCCTTCACCTCTTGAAGAGACAGCCCTTCCATTGGATCAGGCAAAAACCCAGGAAGAACTTGCAAAGGATTCATGCTTTTCAGAATTTTAGCTCCAATTGCAGTAAGATTAACAGTAGCAGGTGCAATAGAGTTCCTGGATACTTTGCACTCATCCTCAATTACCACAAGCTGCCCTTTCTTATTTTTTGAATCCTTCTCAATGTTGGCACTTATTAATTGATCCTCAACCATCAAAACATCATTAGCATTCGTATTACAATGGGCAGCAGATTGTGCACCTACTTCTGATGGAATTCACCAGTTCTGCCTACATTGGCAAACACCTGCCCAGTCTTTTCCTCCTTCCCTTCATTCAGATTTTATGTTAGTATTACTAGCACTACCACTTATGTGTTTTCTTTTTCATTTTCATTCTTTTTATCTTGATGGAGTTGGGATCGGTTGTGTTTATTTACTTTGACATAAGCTAAAAAGAGGTGCGTGTTATACCAACTGATAATTGTAGTACCAGCTGATTTATTTGTGTAGTACCAGAGTTGAGATCAGTTGTGCTTATTTACTTTTCATACATTGTTTGAGTTTTTGCTGAATTGAGCTAAGATTTTCCAGAATAAAGTTTATTGTTCAATCTTAAAATCAACTTCCAGATAGTATAGGCCCCGTCATTTATTTGTTTATTTCTCTTTCTTTTCTCAATTTTGGTGGAAAGTCTTGGCTATATTTTGAATCAGTTATAAAGTTCATTCTTTCTATTTGTGTTGTAAATTCCGATTAGCACTTTTTTTTATGATCATATTTAGTAGTTTACAAACTTTGTGTATAATTAAATAAGTTGATTAACTCTTGAAGCTTTTATACAAGAAACTGGATTGAGTTTTCTTTAAACTCTCATTGCTTGTGGTATTTGAGTTTGGTTATCTAGATGCTCCACTTTGAAGCACTTGGGCAGTTTGATAGTTTCAAATTTCTGAGCTTAGTTCGCTTGGAAAACTTATTTGTACAATTTTGCTTTTTACTCCAATCTATTGTGGCTACCATTTTTTTTTGTTAGAATCAAATTATGAGAATTGTCAAAGTGATCTCTTATTTTTTCCCCTTAATAACAGGGATGAGATTCTTAATCAATCACAAATGTTGCCGACAATGGAGGAGTTTGAAGACCTTAAATCTTACTACAGTTTTTATTTTTCTTATCATATGTATAAGGATACATTGACAATGAATGATGAATTATTGCGTAGTACAAATTAATTGACATTTTGGTAATGGAAGTATCTATAGAATTAAGTTTGAGAATTTTTTTTTGGTATCTGTTGAATAATATCGGATGCTTTTAATATTGATTGTCAAATGGTAGAAAAATATATGTATATTAATTTTATAAATTAGGGCGCTACTGAAACGATAAGATTTTGGAAAGTATTGTTGAAAAAACATGTATTAGTGGCGACCAAACGTAGTCAAAAAAACGATTAGTAATTGTGGCAACCAGAGTTGCCACTAAACATTAGGATATTGTGGCGATAAAAGTTGCCACTGAAGATATATGGGTTTTAGTGGCGACTACAATCGCTGCTGCAAGGCATTCTTCAGCGGCGACTCACTTTAAATTTTATATTGTGGAACCTTTTTTGTGACGTACATGCCTGCCTTTGGTGGCGAGTATGGTCGGCTCAAATGGGTTGTTTTTGTGGCGACCCCAAGAAGTCGTCACAATAAACATTCAGTAACGTAGTTACTTGCAGCACCCTTTTTAAGGTCACTACTAAAAAAATTTAGTGGCGATATTTTGTGCTTTTGTAGCGACAAAGGTCGCCACAAAGGTTTGATTTCTTGTAGTGTGAATTTACACCCATGCAATGTGAATTTGAGAATGACACAGTTCAACGAGCTTTCATTCACTCCTACGAACCTGTATACTCAAGATGATATTTACGATTAGAAGACAGAACAAATTCATATCTGCATGTGGTGAATACGTTATTTGCGCAACGCTTTGAGCAAATATTTGGTTAATTATGTGTTAATTATAGATAGTTATAACTAATTTTATTTTTCTTTTGAATTTGGTAATTTCGATTATATGGTTAGAACTTACCCATTCCTTTTTCTCTTGCTTCAAATGAAGATTTTGATATATGTCTAACTTTAGCAACTCCAAAAGCTCATGAGCTAATTGCTTTTTCCTATTATTTGATGGTTTAGCCTTTTTTGAACTTACTAATTTTCTTGTTCCCAAAACTTTTGAAATTTCTATATATGTATCACAACCTTTTGAGGTAAACTTTTTAGAATCGTTTCTTTATAATCTCTTTATATTAATGTACGAGTAAGTGATGCAACCAAAACATACAAGTTACTTTAAAAATTTAATAAACATTTTAAATAGAATTTTATTGCTTTTTATTTTTATTTTTTGAGAATTGTGTCTCTCAATTATCATAGTTTTATATTTCAATTATATAATATTTACTATGATTCAATTAGGCTCCTATAACTTCCCCTAAAATACATCTTGTACTAAAAATTTCAATATTCCACTTGAACACAACAATTTTTCAATTGAAACACAAAAGGGCATGGTCAAAAGATCATTTACAAATAAATGTTTTTCACTAGTATTCCCTTCGGTCCAAAATAAGTGATTTTTTGGTCTTTTTTTTTGTGGTCCAAAATAAGTGATTTTTTCAGATTTCAAGAATAAATTAATTATTTTTTTCCTACATTACTCTTGGAGTAAATAGTGTTGGAGTATGTGTTAATAGTATTTATGTGAAGAGATAGTAAAAGTTAATATGGTCAATTTCATTACTAGTTAATGTTAAAAGGTGGATTTCTTAATTTGTGTGAAAAAGCTAAAAAAATCACTTATTTTGGACCGGAGGGAGTAGTAAATATTGAAACAATTCTTCATGACAAAATAGGCCTAGAAGATTTTTGTGTTAGAATTCAAGTTTTAGTTATCTTTTTCTTCTCTGTTGGTTTTAGGCATTTGGTATATGAAAATCATTGGTCCGATTAGTCCGGATTCATACCGGGTAGGCCAACTAAGGGGAGTGAAAGTCTATTACGTTTTCATCCTCATTGCTCGATTTCGAGATCTCTGGTTAATAGGGGAGAGGTTTCAACAACCCAACCACACAACGGTAAGTTTTAACTTCTCAGTTCTATTATATTTCATCCCGTTGTTACCATTGTCCCATTTTTTCTTTTAATATTTGTTTTATTTATTTTTCTGCGACCTTCCTTTTTTCATTTGCCAGTTATCTTAGAATAAATGAATTTTATACATTTCTTTACAAATTATGTAAAAATACTTTTCTTTTGCTTGAAATGAATTGACATATGATTGAACCCACTTAAAGAAGTCCAGTGTTCAGACTTAGGATCTTAGGAGGAATTGGACCCACCAACCTATTCCCTAGGCCCTTTTATCTTGGCCCGTTTGTCAAGTTATTCCGGCCCAACCCAGTTGTCAAATTTACTCTTTTGAAGCAAAAAACTTTGAAGAGAAATTGGGCCCGTTTAAAAAAGGGAAATTTTCGTTCCTATACCATATAGGAAATTATATTACCAGATATGTTCATAGTTTACATATTATCCGTCATGCTAATAGTATTTCTACAAAATATAGATAATTTATTAAATAAGGAATCATTGTAGCTGTAGCCTGTAGGCTTCCTTATTTAGGCGCGCTAATATTAGAGAATTAAATATTCTTCCAAATATTTTACAACGCAAATCTCGTGACAAGTGAACGTCAATTTCAAACATCTCATCTTATGCAGTTTTCTGCCTTTTGGCTTTGATTTCTTCACTACTACTACTTGGTGAAGATACATTCTCTTCCTCCCTTATCCTCTTCTTAATTTTCAGAACTGACGCAAACTCATCCATCAAATCTTGGTTTTCATCACCAAATATTTTCGCAATTGTATCATAAGCCTCGTTATTCGAAAATTCACCCTTTGATTATCAGCGAATCGTTTCTCCAATTTGTTCTAAAAATTAATGCAAGATTTTGAAGCTTTGAATTCGAATTTGGGTTTTCAAAAAACATTATTTATTTGGATTGGGTGTTGTTGCAAACAATTGAGAATATGGTTTGGAGTTTATATCTCAATTTTGAGGGGTTTTGGTGAAGATTAGACTTGGTTTTGGCTGAATTTCAGATTGAAACTCGAAGAAGAAGAAGAAGAAGACGACATGACATATTCCCTCCGTTTCAATTTATGTTAACCTATTTCCTTTTTAGTTCGTGCCAAAAAGAATGAAATCTTTGCTATTTGGAAACAATTTACCTTTATGCGATGATTTATAGACACACAAAATATATGTGCTTCATTTTACACCACAATTTCAAAAGTCTTCTTTCTTTTCTTAAATTCCGTGCCCAGTCAAATGTGTTCACATAAATTGAAACGGAGGGAGTACATTATATTGTAAAAATTATAGAAAAATTGTATTCTGTTGTTTATTTATTTTTCTTTTATTCATTTAATTATTGTATAAAAGTTGAACAACATTGTATAAAAATTGTATTCTGCTGTTACAATTTATATCAAATTCTTTTGTATATAAATGTCCTACACTTTATCTACAAATAAACTACATGTCAGAGTAAATATATATATCAGTATGAATTTTCACAATATCTACAAAATTTCTACATTTATTCTACAGTAAAACTACATATCATTCGAAAAATTAATATGAAAATACAAAATTTTAATGTTTCTACAAATTATCTACAAAATTTCTACAAACTGTTTATAACGGAATTTATCTTTATTTTCATGCGTGTTCGTCTAGAACACTAAAGTTACTTGATATATCAACATCTCCCGTTATAGAGGAATACAACTTATCTACAATTTTCTACAACTTTCACACATTATTTCCACCCAGTTAAATACAATTACAATAACATAAAACTTACATACAAATTTTATACAATATGTCTTTTATATATTTTGTATCTGATTTATACATAGTAAAATAAATTTCATACAACTAATTATATATTATACAACTTATCTACAATTTTCGTACATTATTTCTACTAACTTATATACAACTACAATATAATACCACTTAAATACAATTTTTATACAATGTTGTTCAACTTTCATACAATAGTTAAATGAATAAAAGAAAAATAAATAAACAACAGAATACAATTTTTCTACAATTTATGTAATATAATGTATGTCATGTCTTCTTCTTCTTCTTCTTCTTCTTCTTCTTCTTCTTCTTCTTCTTCTTCTTCTTCTTCTTCTTCTTCTTCGAGTTCCAATATGAAATTCAGCCAAAACCAAGTCTAATCTTCACCAAAACCCCTCAAAATTGAGATATAAACTCCAAACCATATTCTCAATTATTTGCAACAACACTCAATCCAAACAAATAATGATTTTGAAAACCCAAATTCGAATTCAAAGCTTCAAAGCTTTTTAATGGTTGTCAATGGTGGTATTGCTGCTCTCTTTTCCTTTCCTCTTATATTACTGAAATTTGGGATTGAGAGATAGAGAGAGAGACGTAGAGAGAATTTTCAATTCTTTGCAACAACATCCAATCCGAACAAACAATGTTTTTTGAAAACCCAAATTCGAATTCAAAGCTTTTTAATGGTTGTCAATGGTGGAGTGATTACAGATTTTCGCTGGTTTTAGAAGAGGAAATCGTGGGTGATTGAAGAGGAAATCCTGGGAATTTGGAGAGAGAAACATGGGGAAGTGAGAATATACGGTTGAGTAAAATTAGGAGACTAATTAATACCATTAAAATCCTAAAATGGTACATAAATGGTAATTAGGTACATAGAAGATAATTATATTAAAAGTTAAGCATGGTGGATAATATAGTTCACTATATGGCATAAGACTATAAAAATTTCAATACAAAATTGGCCGGTCGCCTAACCCAACCCAGTTTGCATTTGGAAAATTGTGCCCATTTGAAGAGATTTGGGCAAAATAAAATATTGGCCGGTAGTTTGAAATTAATTACATTTTGCTAGCTTAAAAGTGTATACATTTTGTATATTATATGTATATAAGACTCATATATACAAAAAAAAAATATATTTTGTCTGCTATTTCTTTTGGAGTGACAAAAAATTATACATTTTTCAAGGGATTTCTTTGGAAGCAAAAAACTTATGATTGTACGTTAATCAAAAGTTATTGTTATGAAACAAAATTTTGCTATCAAGTTCTTTTGAAAGCTGACCACCCTTCGGTCAATGTAGTTCCGTGCTTGATTTCACATACACACATATAAAATATTACATACTCTCACACACACACACACACATATATATATATATATTCTAATTTTATTAACATTCTTCTACGATATTATCTTATTTTTTGTTTGTTATTAGATGTATAAAAGGAACACATGGCCAATTAGGTTGTTGGGATGTCTTTGAGTTTCACTTGTTCCTTAACAACGTGGCTACTCTCATGCAATATATGACATATTTTTTATGTAGTGTAAATATTGTCATTTTCTGACCTAATTTCTTATCCCTATTTAAGGCTCATTGATGACTTTCTTGTTATATAATCCCAAACTTAACCGATAAACAGTTCCAATTTTTTATTTTATTTTGTTTTTTTAATACTCTTGTCGGTCCAGATAAGAAGTTTTTATTGTTTTTTTCGATTTCTCTTTCTTTTTTGGTTTCTTTCTGATGTCATACAAAAAACTTGTAGAATTGCATGTAGGTAGTAGTTAAGTAGATTACAAGGAACATTAATAATGTTTTTTTTTTTTGTTTTTTGGGTTTGTTTGTTCTACCATTGGTTACAAAGTCATTTGAATTACAAGATAAATATTCAAATGATGTGAAAATAGGACATAATATTACGCTAAACAAGAATGTTTTATAGTCATGACACTTCTATATATATGAATATACTACATCTATTTTATTGTTTATGAGATTAGAGTTTTAAGTTCTATATATATACTAAATTTTTATACTATTAAGTCACTTAAAAAATAATTACAAATTTCTACTATTAAAAGTGGAATTAATTTATGAAAAATAAGGTATAATACTTTTAACAACAGATTAAATTGCATTGACACAATGTAAAATGTACGAAAATATATATAAGTTAAACCATATGAATTATATATAGGTTAAACACTAATACACTAAAAGCATTAAATTAGCAAGATAATTAGCTTGTTTGGGTAGATTCTTTGTTTTCTTTTCCCAGCCATGTATCTTGTTATTTTTCGAAGTTGCAATAATAAAAAAAATGCATATTTGACTACTTAATTCAAATTTCATCAATATTGACAAGGCATCCTTAATTGTATCACCCTTTAAAATTTTATGTTACTCGGATTCTGCAAAAATGTTGCTGGCTGCGTGTCGGATCCTTCCAAAGTAATGCATTTTTGGAGGATCCGACATAGGTATGATAATATTTTTGGAGAATCCGCACAACATAGCTTTAAATTATTTTTGTGTTTCACCTTTTCTCAAATTTTGAACAAGTAATATATAGAGATGAGATATAATACTTCGTTCAATATATAATTAATCCTTTTATCAGACAGGTACGGAGAAGTACAATTTTTTAAGTCATTAACTCACTAAAAAAATTAGTTAAAGCTCAGAGTCAGTGATTGCCTGAATTTCAGATTACATAAATTTATTTTGCTTTTATTGAATAATCTATTATAGACATCCGTTACTTCAATGCTATAGATATGAAGTCATTAACTCCTAGTAGTTCAAAAATAAATATATCCTTTGAGTAAATATAACTCTCTGTACCAAGGGTTTTGATGGAATGGTAAATACTCCTTCATTCTTAACTAGAGGTCTCAGGTTCGAGTTTCTGGGTATAGAGTCGCCTTTGTTAGGAAGCGCTTTACCCACAATGTGAGATTTCCCGGCGCGAATCCGAATTTAGTCTGGCCTTAATGCGGATACCGAACCCCGGACGGAAAATAAAAAAACTCTGTGTTCTTCAAACTATAAATATCCCATTTCTCTCTCACCAATTCCACAGTCCATTACAAACAACCTCTTAGTGTTGCAAAAAAAGAAAAAATCCAAAACTTCTATTTCAGCTATTTTCTAGCGTTTTTCTTTTTCAATCTGTTAATTTCCTTTTCAATCAAATTTTGCATACACATTCTTTACTTTCTTGCATTTTCACCCTACATTTTCTTCAATTGTATCGTCACTATATATTTACTAACAATGGCTTACAAAAATGATCGTCATTCCAGCTACTATTCATCATCTCCTTTTCGTAGACAATTTGGGCACGAGGCAGGAGACTTCCACGAACTCATCGATCAAGCCCTATACGAATCAGATGATTTTCGTATGTATGCCTACAAAATCAAAAAATGCCCTAAACTCCGTAGCCACGATTGGACATCTTGTCCGTTCACTCATCGAGGGGAAAAAGCACGTCGTCGCGACCCTCAGAGATATAATTACTTGCCAATTCCATGTCCAAGTTTTAAAGCTGGGGAGTGTGTTAAAGGAGATGGTTGTGAACTTTGTCATGGGGTTTTTGAGTATTGGCTACATCCTGCTAAATACAGGACTCACCCATGCAATGCGGGTACTTTGTGTGAGCGAAAAGTCTGTTTTTTCGCTCACACATTAAGAGAGTTGCGCCCTGAGGTTAAGTACAACTGGTGCTACGTTTATTTGTACCCTTTACACATCCAACCTTATCCTGACATTTTAATAGAAAATGGACCAAATGGCGATTGGATGATTATTCCTTCTAATCCTCCACCATCACCACTACCACCATCACTACGGTACAATAGTACTACATTTTTTGGACATGGGAATTCGTCGTCAACTAATAATCATGAATTCTTGATCCTTTCTTCTTCTTCTACTTCTTCTTCTCGGCCTCAACAAAATGTTGAAAATACAACAAATTATGAGTTATTTGTCCCTTCTAAGTCTCATTCTCAACCAAGAATTGAACCTCAAGTTCAAAATCAGACTGAATTTTCGTTATTTTCGGTGAGCCATGCAAGGTTAGCTGAGGAGTTGAAGAATTTTGAGACTGGGAATTCTTCAAGTAGGGTAAATAATGTGCATGATTATAAGGGGAAAAGGCCTGTGGAATGGGAGAATCAAGATCAAGAATTTCCTAATATTAATTGGGTTTCTGATTTGTTGGTAGACGAAATTTGAGGCAACAACTTGTGGGCATATCTTATACAAGATGAATGATTGTTGTAATTAATTAAACGATGAATGATTATTAATTTTTGGAGATCATATTTATGTGTATACTTATTTTAGAACTAATTAGCCATTTTTTTTACAATGCCTTTAATTTGTTTGATTTTGGTATTGATCTTGTCGTTTCAAGAAATTAAAGAAATTATACTATCAATATGGTTTAACGGGGCAGGGCAAGTACTTACTATATTTTCTAAGCTATAAATAGTGATAACTTGTTACAAGTCAATTTAACCTGACGATATAAAAGAACTTTATAGCGTCAATGGCACATAAGTTAAATTTTAAAATAAAACCAATGATATTGCATGAGTCTAAAATAAACGGTTTCATTACAAGAATAAAACATGAATGTTTTTATATCTTTTTCACCAGGTGTATAGCATGCATTTTATATAGTTAGTGGCTCAGGATATAATGACATGTTGTAATAGCAACTAATAATGACAAGTGTGTTATTGAAATGAGAAAAGACTGTTAAGCATTCAAAGGGGAAGAAAATCATAGATGCCAGCTGTAGAGGCGAATTCAGAATTTAAAGTTTATTGGTTAATACAATAATCTCAAGATTTTTTTTATGGGTTCTTACAATGATCTCAATCCTTGTATATATATTGTTGATTCAATCAATTTATGTATCTTTTAATATATATATATATATATATATATATAATATATTGAAATAGTTAGCTAAATAATTGTGTGCTAGTGTGTAATAAGCTAGCTAATATACAACAGTTATTAGAGTTAGTTAAACATTGTTAGTGGTGGTTAAAGTCAGGCGATAGTCACGTGTGTATGAATCTATAAAGGCAACTCTCTTGTACTCATTCAAGCTAATGAGAAAACTTCTTGTTCCCCATTCCTATCGTTTGCTTCTAGAAGATTCTTCCATGCATGAGTTCTCGGTCACAACATCATTGTCGTTGTAGATCAACTCTCAATTATCCTTAATTTTGACATGGTATTAGAGCGACGATCGTGAGGAATCTGCATCGGCGCAAAGTTCCGGTGAAATCGAGCTGTTTTTCGAAGTGAAATCTGTAGATATGGGCGGAAATGAGGTAAGCTCACTTGATCACACTTATCCGCTATTTCTCCAAGCAGGAGATACTCTAGGGCTGATTTTAATTCCAATTAAGCTCACAGGGCCAGAGAATTATTCCTTGTAGAGCAGAGCAATGAAATTGGCTCTGCGAGGAAAGGGTAAGTTAGGATTTGTAGACGGATCTTGTGTGAAAAATAGATACAGAGGTGAATTAGCTGTACAGTGGGAAAAATGTAACGTGATAGTATTGTCATGGATTAGGAGTATAGTTTTGACTGAGTTGATTCCCGGTATTGTGTATGCCTCATATGTGATAAAAGTCTGGAATGATTTTCAGGATAGGTTTGACAAATCAGACCTTACTACAATTTATCACCTTTGGACTGCAATTGCAACAATGAGGCATGGTACAGACTCAGTGACTAGCTATTACACAAAAATTAAAAACCTATGAGATGAATTGGATGTTCTGGCCCCCACCATCTTAATGTGATTGTGAAGAGTCTAGGCCATTTGTAGAACACTTAAAGTCACAACGTATGTTGCAGTTTCTCATGGGCCTAAATGAGAGCTATGGTAATGTGAGAAGCAACATCCTTGCTAGAAGACCAGTTGTGACTGTGAGTGAGGCCTATGATGTTGTTACTCAGGAAGAAAGCCAGAGATCACTAGATGTAGTGAACACTCATATGGATCTACTAACTATGCTTGCAGGGAGGACACAAGGCTTTAAGCAGAAGGCTACAAGATTGGTGTGTGAACATTGTGGTTACAAAGGGAACTTAAAGGAGAATTGTTACAAGATTGTAGGATACCCTCCAGATTTCAAAATCAAGAAGAGAGCAAGACTATTTGGTGGAAACTCAGGACAATCGTTTGGTGGAAACTCAGGACAATCGAATGTGAGAGCACAAGCTGATGGAGGTTTCAGACCTTATGTCAATAATGCAGCTGCAGAAAGTCAGATGCAAGGACATTTCTTCACCGAGGAAGAATATTCACAGTTGGTGGATTTGTTGAACAAGCCACCACCAACTGATTGCAATACAAATATGGTAGCAGGTACTATTTCATTGATATCTACTACATATGTTTGTGAGTGGATAATTGATTCTGGAGCTTCACATCACATTACACCTTGCAAAGAGTTATTAGAGAGTTAACAATTTTGGAGAAGTAGCATGATAGTAGAGTACAAGTACCAACATGGAATAAATCATCCATAACAAGTGCATGCAGTACAGTGATCTTAGGAAGTCAAAAAATCACAAATGTATTACATGTACCAGACTTCAAGTTCAATCTGCTTTCAGTCTCGAAGTTAACCAAGGAGTTACTATGTTTGGTCACTTTTTCCCCTAATTTCTTTGTATTTCAGGGACTTTACAATGGCAAGGTGATGGGGATTGGTAGAGAAAATAATGAGCTTTACATTCTACAAAGAGAGTGGAAGCCTACTGTAGGTGCAACAATAACAAGGAATGATGAAAATGGAGCAGAACTATGGCACTTTAAACTAGGCCATCCATCAGTAGTTGCAATGCAACACATACCTAGTCTAAAGAATAAAGCCAATGGTATAGTGTAGGAGCACTGACTAGTATGTCCACTAGCAAAACAAGTCAGATTAAGCTTTCCTAATAGTAGAAGTAAGTCCAGTAGTATCTTTCAGCTAATACATGTTGATATTTGGGGGCCCTATAGAAAGCCTATATTTGATAGAAAGTAGAATTTTGTAACTATAGTTGAAGATTACAGTAGATACACTTGGATCTGTCTGATTCAGTCAAAGTGTGAGGTCTTAATTGTACTCAAAAATTTTCTGGTAATGATAAGAAATCAGTTTGATGTCACTGTGAAAACACTAAGATTAGACAATTGAACATAAATTTTCAACTATCAATGTAATGAATTATTCTCTTCTCTTGGAATAATTCACCAAAATAGTTGTGCCTACACATCACAACATAATGGAATAGTAGAAAGGAAACATAGGCATATATTGAAAGTTGCAAGAGCCCTGAAGATTACAGTTCCATCCCTGTCAAATTCTGGGGAGAATGTGTAAAGACTGCAGTTTACTTGATCAATAAGTTACCTACTGCAGTGTTGGATGGGAAGTCACCCTATAAACCGCTTGATGGTAAGGAGCCTAAACTGGACCATCTTAGGGTATTTGACTATTTATGTTATGCAAGTAATCTACCTATAGGTGACAAGCTAGCTCCAAGAGCTAGAAAAGTAGTACTGATGGGGTACTCTGAGACTCAGAAAGGATACAGACTGTTTGATCTAGACTCAAAAACTTTTTTTGTTAGTAGAGATGCCAGCTTCAGAGAAGAGATTTTCCCTTTTAGGTCAATGCTAGTTGAAAAGGAAGAAGGGGTGTTGTTCATGCCTCTCATAGACGTGACAAGCAATGTCAAACACACACAAGATTATAATGTGTATGATGATCAACCTCTCCCAGTTCAACAAGTAGATAACTTTGTAGGATTGGAGGAAGCAACAAAACTAGTTTCCAATGCTGATCATGAGATACAGACAACAGGCTTTACAAACACAGAAGACAATGCCACCTCTGCACAGTCTACGACATCTGCAGATCCTATTGAACCTACACAAGCTATATAACCAGTCGAAGAAGTCAGTATTGGTGAACAAATGCCTTATTGTGGCAGAGGAAAAAGAGTAACCAAGCTACCTATTTAGCTCAAGGATTATGTCATCACTGCAGTAAAGGCTACTATATGTTCATACTCCATTGCCAATTATGTGGGGTATGATCACTTGTCTTCAACCTATCAAGAATATCTCGACCTACTCTCAGCTTATACAGAAACAAAAACGTTCAATGAAGCAACCAAAGACCAGAAATAGATTGAAGCTATGCAACAAAAAATTAATGCATTGGAACAAAATTAGACTTGGGAGCTAGTAGACCTACCTAAAGGGAAGCAAGAAGTTGGGTCAAAATAGGTGTATAAGATCAAGTATAGGCCAAATAGAGAAGTAGACAAGTACAAGGCAAGACTTGTAGCTAAAGGCTACACTCAGTAAGAGGGATTGGATTACCATGAAACATTTTCCCCCGTTGCCAAGATGGTAACTGTCAGGGCAGTGATTAGTGTTGCAGCCTCACACAATTGGCCTATATACCAAATTGATGTCAATAATTTCTTCCTACAAGGAGATTTATTAGAAGAAGTCTGCATGGCTTTGCCTCAAGGGTTCCAAAACCAGGGGGTATAAGGTGTGCAAGCTTCTCAAATTATTATATGGTTTGAAGCAGGCATCCAGGCAACGAAACATAAAGCTAACGTATGGTCTTCAAGCAGCTAACTACATTCAGAGCCCCTATGATCATTCCTTATTAACCAGAAAAGAAGGTGAGGAGATAGTTATCATTCTAGTATATGTGGATGATCTCCTTATTACTGGGAATAGTGGAAGGTTAGTTGATCAAGCAAAACAAACACTACATAAGAACTTCAAAGTAAAAGATCTGGGTGAGCTAAGATATATCTTGGGGATTGAAGTTCTGAGATCTCAGAAAGGGATATTACTTAATCAAATATACCCTTGAGCTAATCTCTGGTGTTGGCTTAAGTGGAGCCAAACCAGTGAATACACCTTTGGAAGTAAATGCAAAGTTCACCACAGTAGACTATGATGCACATGTGGGAGGGATCAGAGATCCTGTAAGAACAGACATTACCTCATATCAGAAGCTCATTGGAAGATTGATCTATCTCACTATCACCAGACCAGGTATCAGCTTTGTTGTACAAGTGCTTAGCCAATTCATGCATCAACCTAAGGTCTCATATTGGGAAGCAACACTCAAATTGGTAAGGTACTTGAAAGGGTCACCTGGCTAGGGTATTCTGCTGAAAAACAGTCCATGCACACAATTAGCTGTATACTGTGATAGTAATTGGGTAGCTTGCCCAAACAATAGAAGGTCGGTGACTGGGTACATTATGAACCTGAGGGATTCTCTTATATCATGGAAATAAAAAAAGCAACACACTATGAGTAGAAGCTCAACAGAGGCAGAATATAGAAGTATGGCAGCTGCAGTTTCAGAGGTGATTTGGTTAACTGGACTACTAGAAGAGCTGAATGTATATGTCACTAAGCCTGAGAGATTATTTTGTGATAGCAAGGCAGCTATCCAAATTGCATCCAATCCCATCTATCATGAAAAAATAAAGCATATAAAGATAGACTGCCATTTTGTTAAAGGCACCATTAAAGATGGTCTAATATTGCCTGAGCATATCAATACCAAAGCTCAGTTGGCAAACCTTCTCACAAAAGCTTGGGGAACTGCTCAGCACCAGCTGCTTTTATCCAAGCTTGTAGTGCTCGATGTATTCCACCCTCCAGCTTGAGAGGGAGTATTGAAATAGTTAACCAAATAATTAGTTGTGTTAGTGTGTAATAAGCTAGCTAATGTACAACTGTTATTTGAGTTAGTTAAACACTGTTAGTGGTGGTTAGAGTCACGTGATAGTCACGTGTGTATGAGTCTATAAAGGCAGCTCTGTTGTACTCATTCAAGCCAATGAGAAAACTTCTTCTTCCTCATTCCTATCGTTTGCTTCTAGAAGATTCTTCTATGCATGAGTTCTAGGTCACAACATCATTGTCGCTATAGATCAACTCTCAATTATCCTTAATTTTGACAATATATAAGATTTGAGCAAAAACTATTAGGTTCTCGAGAACCGCATCATAGCCTCTAGATTCTCCACTGGCCATACAGAAGAATGGGTACAAGAGTTTCCATGTGAAATAAAATTCCTCTAACAATTTTTTCAAATATAAAGAAGTATAATTTTTTATGGAGCAAACTAATAAGAAAATAATATCACATAAAATAAAACGAATGGAGTAATATTTAAAGCAGGTATTGATTAATTTGCAACAATTATTTAAGTATCTCCCTGGGTGCAATATCGTCTAAAATAATGGTGTACAACCAATTTCATAATCAAAGTGTCAGATTTCCTAGGTTGAAGTTTATTATTACGGATTTGCTACTTACAAGATTAGCAGTTAGGACGGATATATATATATATATATATCATCCAAACCAAAATAAAGGTGCATAAGTCTCAGATTCAATTACAGTCTAATAAATCTGAGTTGGAATGCAGTTAACAGAAGGGCATACTTGACTAACAGTAAAGGTATTTTTCTACGAAAAAGCAAACAGAATGCATAACTAACCTATTTTTAATAGTTTAGGAGCATTTTTTTTAACCTTTTTCTAAAAAGAAATTGCCTTTTCTCATGGCGCATAAAAGAAAATTGTTATATACAAACTCCGGTCCGCTTTACGTAATTTTTGATTTTTTTTGTAGTCCATAATATTTGATTTTTTGAAATATCAAAAAAAGAATTAATTTCTTTCTTTTTTTCAAAGTTGTCATTGGAGTAAAGAGGCTAGGAATATATGTTATATTTTCAATAAATAAAAATTAAGGTTAATAATGCTAATTATATTATTAACTAGTATTAGTACTCGCGCGGATGCGTGGACACTAATCATGTTAAATATTTAAATTATTTGAATTGTATTAAAATAATCTTAAAATTTACACTTTCTCAGTAAATATAGATAAATACATGAAAAAAATTAACCATTTCTTCTATTGTTCTTTTTTGATACCATTACACCGGTGTCATTGGATCCTAAAAATAATCGGGAAGCAAAAATAATAACTCATATTTATGGCAAAACAATCAAATGTTGAGACAATGAATGACTCTTTGGATAAGACTTAACTCTTTTATTATTACTTGAACTCTTATTTGGTGTGTTGATATCTCTTAAAAAATATTTCTTTCTTAAAATTTCAGTTTCTAAAACATTATTTTTCAATAATAATTATTTTTATAATAATGTAATTGAAAATATTATTCTTAATTCAAAAACTATTTTAGTTGGCTATCTAAAAATATAAAAAATTCTTTAGCTAGTGAATTTTTTTACTCCATTTTGATATTTGACATTAACCATGTTAAATATCCAAGTTATTTGAATTATATGTAAATAAACTTAATATTTAAACCTTCTAAATAATTATAGATAATCGTCAGATATTAATTAAGAAATATTACATGAAAAAACTCTAACATTTTCTCAATTCTTGTAGTGATAATTTTATATTTGCACTATTCTCATAGGTGTCATTGGAACCTAAAATAACCATAAAGTGAAATAATAACTCATATTTATGGCAAAACACAAAGGTTGACATGATATAAACGATTCTTTGATTACGACGTGACTCTTATACTACGACTTGCACTCTTATTTGATATGATTTTATCTTTCAAAAAATATTTCTATTTTGAAATTTTAATTTCTAAAACTTTATATATATTATAATAACGATTATCTTTATAATGATGCAAGTGAAGATATTATTCTTAATTTAAAATTCACTTTAATCAGTTATCTAAAAGTTTAAATGATTCTTTGGCCGGATTTATTTCAGTATGACTCCACTTTAAATTTATCGATATCTCTAGCCCTAGAATTTGAATTTTTAATACCCTATATATACAAAAAAATTTGTTCTTTGAATCCTTAAATGTTAAATTAGTTGATTATTATTGTTATAAAATATTGCATATATTGTCTTAAAATTGTCAAGTAGTTTATTTTTCGACACCATACTTTGCTTAACCTCAATGCAAACTACTCAAATTGCATTCCAATTCAAATTCAAATATCATATCAGTTTGTTAGTAATAGTAATTTTTTAAAAACGACACATATTGTAAATTAAAAAAAATATGCTAAGATATTCTTATCTTATAATCTATGTGTTTGAGTTGAAAAAAAAATTTAAATCGATGAGATTAACTTTCAAATTTTTTATACTCAACAAAGATGAAACATAAGAAGAAATTTGTTGTCATCTTTTATTTCTTATTTTTATATCTGTCTAACATTTTTTCAATATTTATTTTCTTTTATCTTATTTTTCATGTCATTATTTATTTTGTTACAAAAAAATAATTTATTTCACTATAAAAGGATAAGTTTTAATAAAAAAAATTCTATATATGAACTTTATTTATATTTTTAGTCTTTGGTTGAAATTATTTCATATTTTTCTTTTGGCTTTATCTAATCACAGCCTAAATAGGTGCTCACCCGACCACTTAAATTAAAAAATGGAATGATGTGTAATTTATATATAATTCATATATAATATGTGTATAACGTATGTCGTCGGTATATCATCTATTTATATTAGCTATAAAAAGTAAACAATAAATATGGCCGGATATTATGTAAATATTCCATAAGATTTCGGTTTTTTGAGTTTATCCATGATATAAATTCTATTATAATAATTTTAAAACTCTCTACTAATATTCAAAAATATCTTATATTTTTATTATCTTTGAATTAAAAAAAGTAAAGAGTTTTTTCGAAATAATTTGTTTACATTTAAAAAAAAATATTTCACGTCATACCAATTTTTTCTTTATATATACTCTTTGCTACACTTAAAAGCCACTATAGACACTATCAAATAGAAACAAATTTCTTTCTTGCTGAGTTTGAAAAAAAAAAATCTTTCGCATAATCTAATAATTCAAAACTAATATTCTTCAACGAAAAAAATATTATACCCTTGCAATATTGGCTTGAGTATAGCTAACTGAAGGGGTTTCGGCTTATACCCTTCAATTCCGTGAATGTTAATGATAGCAATTGTATAGCCAAAGTTTTGTTATTTGTTTGATGTCCGTTTATGCAAATTGACTCTTCAAACAAATATTCTTCAAGAAGAAAAAAGAAACAACTTTTTTTTAATATTGATGATTTTATGATGTTTCTTTCTCCAGCATATATGTTTACTTTATTATATATGTAAGTAAACTTTTATTTGGTTCTGTAAACTCTTTTTTGTTATTTAAATAAACCTAGACGTGTACCCTATATATTACATTTATTTTAAAAGAATTTTATTTATTCAAATCTAGTTACAGTGTTTCAAAGAACTATACTTATAGGATTTTAAATGTGAAAGAGTTTTATAGTTATATGGAGTAGTTTTTTTCTAGAGGCGAAGTAGTATTTAAATAACTAGAAAAAAATAACAAAAATTCCTAACATGATTGCATATGATCATTAACCGGATTAAGTATGATAACATGATAAAAAAAGATAAATTTTATTTTTAATTTAAATTCAAAGTTTAGAACTTTATCTATAAATTCAAACTTATCTTTTAGTTCAAATTTCGCATATATATATATATATATATATATATATATATATATATATATATATATATATAACTAAAATAGTCAAATATAGAATAAAGTTACCATATACTATTGACATTTATTAGCTTGCCACTTGGCTTAACCATAATGTTAACTATATATGATAACTTTCTTGCTTTAATATATATATATAGATTAATGTTGAAAGATGAATTAAAAACATTCAAAAATCACTTAAAGTGGACCGAGAGTAATAAATAAGAACGTATTAATTATAATACACGTAATAATACAAAACATATTACGTAAGGATTACAAGAGTTAGAAGCCTGCACTTGCTTCCATGACTTCAGAAAACAAAAACAAAAACAAAAAAGAAGAGTAACGGTCGTTTGTTTTTGTGTATGTAGGGTCTACTTGTCTATACAACAAACAAAGATATGAAATTCTAGAAGTCTCAATCGGTTTAATTTTGTCTAATATGAGAACACAAAAACAGATGTCATACAAAGCCTTAAAATGAAAAATAAGAAATAGGCCATAAATCAATCATCTTAGCTTATATAAGATGCACCACTGTTGCCTCAAACTTCATCCACCAATTGATCTTAGGAAATTCTTGATCCTTCATCCCCTTTTTCATGGCTTAGAATCCCAGTCTAAAGATACCTTAGACTAAGTACAATTATATATATTGCTGCTATGTCTATCATTACCCTTTACAAATCCATCTCTAAAATGACCATTTTGGTCTATTTTCAATGAAAATATCAAGATAAGGTTGAATTTGTAAAGGTTACGTATAGACGTAGCACCAATTATATCTAGTCTCGAGAGGAGTTTGATTTAGAAAAAACTCAAATCAATGTTACTGGTGAGGTTGTTCCGCGTTCTCTTAAGTCGGCTTGTGTAGCTTGGTGATTGAACGGATAAGAGGTCCAAATTGTGGCTATGTGCCTTACTTAGGGCATATTTATGATTTTGTAAGAATACAACGTACAAAAATTAGTGGATTCTGATGAGCTTGATCGATGAGTTCGTGGAAATCACCTGCCTCTAATCCAATGGAGAGCATTTGGGCGAGAGGCAGGTGATTTCACGATCTCATCGAGATAGATTTACTCATCATTACACTGCTATAGGGAGGCCAACCAAATTGCTGATTATTAGGAAAAACAAGCTACAACTAGGTATGAGAGAGAGGGTCATTCTATAATTTTACAAGGTTTGAAATATACATATATGATTCTCACTTTGCGTTTTACACCCCTAATGTACCTTTTCATTTTGTAATTCTGCACCCTATCTTTTCATCTTTAATGATTTGCTCCCTAATTTATTCATTTCTTTGCAAAACTGTAAAAAGTGTTTATTTCATGAAGGTAACGTAGCAAGCACTAGTTAGACAAAAGACATGAACAATGAAGATGGAGGTGAAAATTCACTTAAATTGAAACTGTTTGAAAAATTTTGTACCTAAATATTCACCTTCTATGCGAAATTTTACTTTTATGTTTTTCTACCAGCATTTTTCCCCGGCTGTAGTACTAGTGTTATCCTTATGTTTTTTATTTTTAGGTCGTTACTCTTTTACATAAGGTTCTCTTTGCTTCGTTTTATTTGTCTGTTTATTGTTACTATTTCGTTTGCTGTAGTTCTCTATCGTAACTGCTCTGATTTTGTTGAATTGAATCGAGGGTTTTTTGGAACCAGCCTCTCTACCTTCACACCCAAATCCCGCTTGTGGGAATATACTAGGTATATTGTTGTTATTTTTATTTTTGTTGTTGTTGTTGTATTTTGTTGTTCTACCAGCAAAACGTCTCCTCCTCTTCTTTTTCTGCTTTCAAACTTCAAAGAGTACCAAAATATAGCAAGGAAAAGAAAACAAGAAATCTTCCCAAACAGGCTAATTATCTTGCTAATTTTAATATTTCAGTGTGTCAGTGTTTGACCTAATAATAATGGTAACCTTTTAACTTGTATAAATAGAAGTGTAATTTATACTATTAGGCTTGTTTGGTATGAGAAATAAGGGATAATTAATTTCGAGATTAAATTTGGATGAGTTTATCCCATGTTTGGTTGGGATAAAATCGCGGTATATATAACTAATCCCAAAATTAATTATCCCGGGATTGTAGTATTTTTTTTATCCCTATGAGAGAGTGGGACAATTAATCCCGAAGTAACTAATCCCGAGATATTTAATCCTGAGATAACTTGTTTCCGACCAAACGACCCTGAATGTTGGAGCAGATTGTCTATCTTATTTTTTGAAAAGCTAGTTTCACGTTTTATAAGTAAGTATTTATAGTTATTTTTTAAGATCAACAGCATAAAAATTCTTTTACACTGTCTTTTTTTGGTAATTAAACTATTCATGCCTTGCGGTTGGAAAGAAATACCAGACTCTTTAACAGAATAAAGAAGACTGAAGAAAGTATAGCCAGAGAAATAGCGTAGCGTATGTGTGCAGTGTAAGAGCTGTGCTGCTTAGATTCGTTAGGAAGAATAGAGCTTGAGCTAGTTTTTTGTGTTGGATTTTTTTTCTCTCTATAAACAGCTAGCTGTGATATAGCTTTATTGTAATTTGTACATATGCACTTGGTGATGTGCTAGAATAGTTTTGCCCTAATTGTTCCTCATTTTTTAGTATTTTAGGCCCATAAAACAGAAATTAAAAATGATTTTTAATTTTTTGTATGCTAATGTTCACGCCATCTTTATGAATTCGGGTGACGGGCTCCAAACCGCCTAAAATTTTATGTGCTTTTCAACATCCACCTAATAGTCATTGATTCACCATGAAAGTTCCTTATTTTTTGGCGTTTTAGGGCCATAAGACAGAAACTCACGACGATTTCTGATTTTTGATGTGCTAACGTCCACATCATCTTTATGAATTCGGGCGACATGCTTCGAATCGCCTAAAATTTTGTGGGCTCATCCAAAACTACCCAAGAACAATAGTCATCGCTTCACCATAAACGTTTCTTGTTTTTTCGGGGCGTTTTAGAGCCACTAAAATAAGAATTCACGACGATTTTCAATTTTTCGTGTGCTAATTTCTACGTCATCTTTGCGAATTCGGGTGACGGACTCCAAATCTTCTAAAATTTTGTGGGCCCATAAACAACCTAATGAACAATAGTCATCACTTTGCTATGACCGTTTCTCGTTTTTTGGTATTTCAAACCATAAAACAGGAATTCAGGATAATTTTTAATTTTTTGTGTGATAATTTAGTCCACACCATCTTCATGAATTTGGGGGCCGGCTCCGTATCGCCTTAAAATTTTTAGGCCCATCAGAAGTGATCTAATGAACAATAGCTATTGATTCTTCATGATTGTTCCTCCTTTTCTGGCATTTTAGAGCCACAAAATAGGAATTCAAGGCAATTTTTAATTTTTCGTGTGCTTATATTTATATCGTCTTCATGAATTCGAGCAACGAGCTCCGAAACGCCTAAATTTTGTGGGACCATTAGAAACGACATAATGAATAATAGTCATCGGTTCGCCATGACCGTTCCTCGTTTTTTGCGTTTTAGGGTCATAAAATAGAAATTTTTGACGATTTTCAATTTTTCGTGTGCTAACTCCACACCATCTTCATGAATTTGGGCAACAGGCTCAGAATCGCCTAAAATTTTGGTGGCCCATCAGAAACAACCTAACGAACAATAATCATTACTTTGCTATGTTTGTTCCTCATTGTTTGGCATTTTAGTTCCATAAAACAGAAATTAAGGACGATTTTATTATTTTCGTGTGCCATCTTCATGAATTCAAGCGACTGGCTTCGAGTTGCATAAACTTTTGTGGGCCCATCAGAAACAACGTAATGAACAATTGTTATTGCTTGCCATGACCATTCCTCATTTTTTGGGATTTTAGGGCCATAAAACAGGAATTCATGACGATTTTTAATTTCTTGTGTGATAATGTCCACATCATATTCATTAATTTAAAAGACGGACTCCGAATTACCCAAAAATTTTGTGAGCATATCATAAACAACCTAATGAACATTAGTCATTGCTTTGTCATGGTTGTTCCTCATTGTTTGGCATTTTAGGGCCATATAATAGGAATTTAGGATGATTTCCTATTTTTCGAGCGCTAATGTTCACGCCCTCTTTTATGAATTTAGGCGATGAGCTTCGAATCGCATAAAATTTTAGGGGTCTATCAAAACCGATCTTATGAACAATAGTCATGGTTTTGCCATGATTGTTCCTCATTTTTGGCATTTTAAGACCATAAAACAAAAATTATGACGGTTTCTAATTTTTCATGTGCATTACACACCATCTTCATAAATTAAGGTGACGATCTTCCATATCGCCTAAAATTTTGTAGGCCCATCAGAAACGACCTAATGAACAATAGTCATTGATTTTTCATGACCATTTATCTTCTTTTTTTTTTGATATTTTAGGGCCATAAAAAATAGAATTTAGGAAAATTTCAAATTTTTCGTATGCTAATATCCGCGCAATTTTCATGAATTCTGGAGACGGGCTCCGAATCGTCTACAATTCTATGGGCCCATCCCAAACGAAGTAATGAACAATAATTATTGCTTTGCCATAATTGTTCCTGTTTTTTGGCATTTTAGGGTCATAAAATAGTAATTCAGAACAATTTCTGATTTTTCTTGTGCAATGTCCACGTCATCTTTCTGAATTCGGGCAATGGCATCTAAATCGCCTAAAAAAATTTGGGCCCATCAGAAACGACCTAATGAAAAATAGTCATCATTTTGTTATGATTGTTCCTCATTTTTTTGGCGTATTAAGGCAATAAAACAGGAATTCAGGACGATTTCTAATTTTTCGTGTGCTTAGTCCACCCCATCTTCTTGAATTCTGACTATGTGCTCTAAATCGCCAAAAATTCTGTGGGCTCGTCATAAATGACGTAATGAATAATAATCAATGATTCTTCACGAGTTTCCTCATTTTTTGGCGTTTTAGGGCCATAAAACAGGAATTCAAGACGATTCTAATTTTCGTGTGCATTAGTTCATGCAATCTTCATGAATTCGGGCGATGGACTCCGAATCGCCTAAAATTTTGTGGGCTCATTAGAAACAACTTAATGAATAATAGTAATTTCTTCTCCATGACTGTTCCTCATTTTTTGGCATTTTAGAGCCATGAAACAGGAACTTAGGATGATTTTTGATTTTTCATGTGCTAATGTCTACACCATCTTCATGAATTCGGGCAACGGGCATCGAATGACTTAAAATTTTATGGGTCCATCAGAAACGACATAATGAATAATAGTCATTGGTTTGCCATGAATGTTCCTCATTTCTTGGTATTTTAGGGCTAGAAAACGGGATTAAGGATGGCTTATAATTTTTCGTGTGCTAATGTTCAAAATTTGTGGGCCCATCTGAAATAACCTAATGAACAATAATCATTTCTTCTCCATGATCCTTCCTCTCTTTATTAAGCTTTAGGACCATAAAACATGAATTCATGATGATTTTCAAGTTTTCGTGTGCTAATGTCCACGCCATATTTATGGATTTGATGACGAGCTTCGAATCGCCTAAAATTTTATGGGCCCATCAGAAACGACCTAAAGAACAATACTCATCGTTTCACCATGATTGTTCCTTATTTTTTGGCATTCTAGCGCCATAAAAATGAATTCATGACGATTTCTAATTTTTCATGTGTTAATGTCGATAAAATCATCTTGAATTCGGGCGACGGGCTCCAATTCGCCTAAAATTTTGTGGGTCAATCAGAAACGACCTAATGAATAATAGTCATTGCATCGTTCCTCATTTTTTGGCGTTTTAGGTCACAAAATAGGAATTCATGACGATTTTCGATTTTCCGTGTGCTAATATCTATGCCATCTTTATGAATTCGGGCGACGGGTTCCAAATCGCCTAAAATTTGTGGTCCCATTAGAAACGACCTAATGAACAATAGTAATTGTTTTGCCATGATTGTTCCTTCCTTTTTTTCGCACTTTAGGGCCATAAACAAGAATTCAAAATAATTTTTTATTTTTCGTGTGCTAATGTCCATGCGATCTTCATGAATTTCGGCGACGGACTCCGAGTCACCTAAAACTTTTTGGGCCCATCAGAAATGACCTAATGAAAAATAATCATTGCTTTGTCATGACTGATCCTTTTTTTTTGGCATTTTAGGACCATAAAACAAGAATTCAAGACGATTTCCAATTTTTCATCTGTTAATGTCAATGCTATCTTCATGAATTCGGGCGACGGGCTCCGAATCGCCCAAAATATTCGGGGCCCATCGGAAACAGTCTAATTAACAATAGTTATTGTTTCGTCATAATTGTTCCTTCTTTTTTGGAGTTCAAGTGGCATAAAATAGAAAATTCACAATGATTTTCAATTTTTTGTGTTCTAACGCCCACACCATTTTTATAAATCTGGACAACCGTCTCCAAATTGCCTATAATTTTGTGGGCCCATCAGAAATGACCTAATGAGCAATAGTCATTGCTTTGCCATAATTGTTCTTCGTTTTTTGGTGTTTAGGGCCATAAAACAAGAATTTAAGACGGTTTTCAATTTTTAATATTCACGTCATCGTTATAAATTCGCGCGACGGGCTCCAAATCGCCTAAATAGTCATTGTTTCGCCATTATTGTCCCTCGTTTTTGGGGCGTTTTAGGGTTATAAAGCAGGAATTTAGGACAACTTTCAATTTTTCGTATGCTAATGTCCATGCCATATTCGGACGACCGGCTCGAATTCGTCTAAAATTTCGTGAGCTCACCAGAAATGACCTAATGAACAATTGTCATGGCTTTGCAATAATCGTTCCTCAATTTTTGGTGTTTAGGTCACTTTCTATTTTTCGTGTACTAATGTTCACACCATCTTCATGAATTCAGGCGACGGACTCCGTATCACCTAGAATTTTGTGGACCCATCAGAAACCACTTAATGAACAATATTCATTGCTTCACCGTGGATGTTCCTCCTTTTTTCGTATTCTGGATCTGAAGAGAGGTAGAGATAGGCCAAACAAGTATTGAGAAGATGTGATTAGACATGACATAGCACAGCTCCAACTTACACAGGACATGACCCTAACTAGGAGAATGCGGAGGCGGATAATTAAGGTAGAAGATTAGCAAATAGCTTAGCTTAGTCTCGGATACTGTATATGTTTTCCATATTATATGTAGTATTATTTTCATTCTTGTATTATTTTAGCCCTCAATTTTTATTACTACCTGTTGTTTTCCTTGTGGCAATATTATTATTATTATTATTATTATTATTATTATTTGCCTTCATTATTTTTAACATGGCTTCTTCACTATTGTTTTTCTTTTTCTGAGAATTGCTTTTCTTGAGCCGAGGATCTATCGGAAATATCACTCTACCTCCACAAGGTAGAGTAAGGTATCTACATACACATTACCCTCCCAGAACCCACACCAAAAATATACTGGATATGTTCTTGTATTATCACAGAGCATTTTATTTGAAGCACATGATAGTAGGTACAACAGCATTACATCCCCATCTAGTAAACCCAACTTCTGATATATATTGCAGAAACTGAATTGCAAACACTGCAATTTGACCAGGAAACCCAGTGAAGTGAATATCAAAAGGGGAGAAAGAGTCCTACTTAAAATAGCAATTCTTTTGATTTGCACAGGCCAATACGGGTAGATACGAAGATTGGAGCTGGCAGAGCATAAAAAACAAAGGCATCACAATCGGAAAGGTCGCACTGGAAGCAAATCTAGCTTAGCCGAATCCAACATCTAAGTAGAACAGCAGCCACTCTTCTGGTTAACAGGTTGTCCACGTATCTGCACGGTGGGTGGCCTTGCATTGTTTGATGCCGGCTGGCTCGCCATCCTGTATTAAGTAATAAAAGGCATAAACCAAGAAGATATCTGACCAAATATATATTTTTGTATATATGTTCAAAGTAAACAATAAGGAGATGGTGATATCAACTAAATTCAGCTTCACAGGATGAAGAGATGCTATTTCACAGACTCTTAACTGCATCAAAACCAGACTAACAAATTAAAAATACCTATTCTTTATTTCAGCTGCCATTGCCATGAACGCTTGCTCAACATTAGTGGCACTCTTCGCACTAGTCTCCATAAACGGGATGCCGATTTCATCAGCAAACGCCTTGTATGTGAATCAAGAACTATTCCGGTCAATCGAGAATCATTACACTAAAAAGACAAAAGAACGAACAGAAGAAAAATCACTACCTTTGCTGTATCATATGAAACAGCTCGGTTGTCAGTTAGGTCACACTTATTTCCAACCAGAAGCTTGTTAACGTTTTCGCTTGCATAGCGATCAATTTCACTCAACCATTGCTTAACATTGTTGAAGCTTTCTTGATCAGTTATATCATATGTTATCTGCCAGAATATGTAAAGAAGTGGTTTGAGGAAAACAGAATTTACCAAGCGAAAAAATTGAAAATCAAATGATTGATTCCTTTAAAAGGGGTCAGGGAAACATACTATAATGCCATGTGCTCCACGGTAGTAACTACTTGTAATTGTCCTGAAACGTTCTTGTCCGGCAGTGTCCCACTGGCAAATGTAACACAGGCAAGGGCGTTAAATTCACTTTGAAAATGCATAATGATAGGAACAAAAGCTAGCACATAAATTCAGATCATGTACACTTGTAAAAGAATATAGCTCAGTTCTAGAACATCTGATCTCTGTATGACAGAATCTTAACTAAAATTGCAAGTAAAGTTCAATCAATTCATGGCAAACTACACACTACCCGGAATCCTAAAACAAAGTATTAACGGCTGTGTTCAAATTTAAAAAATTCATTCTAAAATTCCAAAAGAAAATGCCTGGGACAAATAATGTCAAACCTCAAACCAAAACGAAAGAAGACAAAAAGAATCATACAATTTGAAGTTTAATAGTCTTCCCATCTTGCTCCACTGTGCGTATTTTCTGCAACGTAAAATAGGAGCATCACTGACTGTAAGTATGTTATGTATGTAATTTCACTATGAATTTTGGCTTACAAAGTCAACACCAATTGTGCTGATGTAGCTGTCCAAATAAGAATCATCCTGCAGAAGAAAAGAATCAGTTAATCAAAACATCAAGATGTGGAAATATAACCAAGTTCCTTAAGACACAAAGCAAGAAAATATTAGAACATTCAAATTCAGTGCCATCATGCTAAACTTTATAAAATGTTTAACATGTCTGCTAAAACTATCAAAACGAACTGATCTTACAATCTATATTTAACTATAGAGCAGAGGCGAACCTTCGTTACATGCAAGTTCTTACTCTCAATACTTATAGCTCAAGTAAATGCACTTGACAAGTCAGTCCTTGACATTAGATAAAAGCCAAAAAAAGAAATTGTCACTATAAAAAAGGATAGCCAAGAACAAGTATGCACTTGACCTAATTGAGCAATGAGCCGATGACCATCACCACTAATTAGATCTGCCGGAATTGCATGATAAAACTGCTTAGATAGGATACCGAGTATATTAAGAGCAACATGGAGCTACTTCGGTCTGCTGCTATATACACTCCCACACAAATCAATCTGCACACTTTCCTAGTTTTACTGCTTATATCAGCCATTAACGGAATAAGGTAAATAACATTCAGCTCATAAGCAAGAGTAACTAAAAATACGCCAAAATTAAGTGCGATGAAATACTTACAGCAAATCTCAGGAGAAGACATGACTTTCCAACACCTGAATCTCCTATTAACAAAAGTTTGAACAAGTAGTCACTGCAGAAAGCATAAAATGCAACAGCATTAAGTTCCACCTGAGCTGAAAAGAATGATGAACTTGTAGACAGATAGATTGTAATTAAGGCAACTGTAAGAAAATAACCCACAGCTCCCCTGCAATAAAACTTCTGGCATTTTGAGGTCAAAGTGCAAACTAGTGAGTAGCAAGAAACAAGTGAAACATTGATAAATCCTGCATCCTTAGGAATCAAATAGAGTGAAAGTTCTCAACGAGCACCTCAACTAAGTCCAAAGTGATTAAGCTAATTCTTATTTTCTTATTATGTTGTGTGCCGGAGGGGAGCCTTGGCACAGGGTAAAAAGTTGCGGTGGCTGGTGTGACCATGAGGTCATGAGTTCAAGCCACCAAAACAACCTCTTGCAGAATGCAAGTTACGACTACGTATATAAGGCTGCGTACAAAAGACGCAATTTGGTCCGACCCTTCCCCGAATCCCGAGCATAGTGGGAGCTTAGTGCACCGATGGTTGTGTCTGGGCCAATTGATTATGGTTGTGTCCGGTCAACTTGTGTGTAGCTAGAATAATCCACAGGGCAGCCTACTACAGCCAACAAGCACGAGTGCCGAGTGCCAGGTAAACCAGTGCACATATAGTGCTTATATTCTTCCCCTTTTCCAGATCGATTGGGATATTATGCAAAAAGTTAAAACCAAAATGTTACCAATCAATCTCGTAAATCATCAAATTGAAAAGATCAGAGTAAAAGATCAATTCTACAACCTATAAAAAAGTAATTTACTAAATTTCATGAATCTGAAGGGCAAAACATTAAATACAAAATTCAATTGAATAATAAGCAAATTCGACAATAAAACTACCACAACCCAAGCAGAAATCAAGCCTTCAATCGCATTATACAAGAAAGACAAAAAATTTATAATAAAACAAACCCTAGAAATGTAATTCAAAGAGACAAAAAGGTATAAGAATTTACTATTCGGGATTCATGATTTTGCGAAGCTCTGATCCAAAGGGCGAAGGGAACGGGGATGTTTCTGTTCCCTACGGCCGGAAATCGCCGGAAAATGGGATCGTCGCCGGAAAATGACGTAGAGCAAGGTGTTTGATAGTGTGTGTGACAGAGATTTCAAATGTATGGGAATGTTGGGTAATATATATGTGGACCGACAAAAAAGGGATGAATGGTTTTGGTTTTGGGAAACTAACCTGCCTTTTCTTAATTTAACCAAATTATATGGACCACACATCTTCCAAAGTCCAAACTCAATATTGAATGTTATTTTTTCATTTTTAGTATAGTGATATTTTTTTTATATTTAAAAATAATTTAATTTAGATTATTTTTTAACTTAATGATACTAGGAAGGTGTGGCAATATAAGCTTAAGAAATTATTCTTTAATAAACTCCGCAATGAATTAAGATGGAGGAAGTAGTCATTAAGGATCTCATGTCTAGAAAATGAAAGTAGCAAAAATGAATATGATGAGATTGATGTGTGGATACTAGGAAGGATATGGTCAGGAACATAGATCTTTGGTATAAGGTGAGGGTGGCACCCGTGCAGAGATAGTTCATGCATGTGAAGAGGAGATGTACTGACACCCTGGTGAGGAGGTGCGCGAGGTTGAATATGTGAGGTATAAAGAGAGGTAGAGGGACGTCACTGGATAGGAAGTTGTGGAGGTCGGGAATTAGGATGGAAGATCTAATGTTCAACTCTGTTTACCTCAAAACAGGAGTAACAATTAAACTTGTAATGTGGTTATAAGAATACGTGATCTAATTCAATGTCAATTGATAAGTAGCTAAATAAATAAAGGAATTAAGTGATTTAAATGGATTAAACCCGTGTAATTGCAAGTTATTGACCTCGATCTGGATTAGACTCGAGATCAAAAGCCAAGAACAGTAAGAGCAACAATATCAGTATGAACAATCAGAACTATAAAAAGTCAAGAACGAATAAAAGAGTGTTTGTATTTCTCAATATAAGTGTAAGCAAGAACTCATGTATGATGATAATTGTGTTCTTGCTTTACAAATGAACAGGATCCCTCTTTATATAGTAGAGGAATCCTAAATAAGGTATGACTCTAATTTCGGAAGTAAAATACATGATTGATATCATTAACCGTTAATGGTTCTACCGATTCTGAGATTCTCGTCGGAATTGATGGCCGATCGCGGATATTGTGTGATTCTGTTACTGCAACGTTGATCTTGATTCCTCGGTCTTTACGTTCCTTGAGACCGAACTTTCTTCAATATATGTTCACTCTCAAGGCATACCCCCGAGCTCATGAAATCGGGTCTCCTTAATTTTTACAGTATACATATAGTCCCCGTGTTTCTTAAAATGGAAGAACAAGAAACGATTTAACCCTTGATTCCTCGATACCTTGGTCATGATGTCTTCCTCGTGACATAAGTGACTGATGTATCCGAAACTTACAGTCGGTTCAGTTCCCAAGGACTATTAATGCTTGTCAGTCGCTGGTCGGCCACTAGTGACACCGAACCATCGTTTGAGATCTATAAATACCAACTCCTTAATAGATTCAAACTTTACTTTGTTTCATCATAAACCCTTGAGTTCACAAACCTTCTTGGTTCCCTCTTATCGCCATTTACCAAACCACCATTGTTCCCACCGGAGCTGCCAGTTCTACACCTTCTTTTTACTCCCTACTCATACGTAAATGGCGAAGACCTCTAAAATGGTACTGCAGAAGGAGAAAGCTCCATCTTCTTCTTCTCGGCCGACCATAAAACGCAGGTAGAATCGGCCATCCATGAATACGTACTTGGTCCCTATGTCCTCAAAACTGATTTTAAGGTTGATAAACCTTTATCGGTGGCGGGCCGATGCGAACATATGTCGGTGTATATGTGTTCAATTATCGAGGGCCATGTCGAGGCCATGAAAAAGGACTGCAATTGGGATCCAGAGGTGGTGGTGCAAATTCCTACGCCTGAAGAGAACATCACCACACATGTGAAAGGGTTCTTGAGTGTGTACACTTACCCCTTCACATTGGGTCCCGTCGACCCCGTGATCTTTGACTTCTGCAAGAGGTATGAGGTCACCATTGATCATAACTAGGTCATAACTTCATTTTTCTTTTTTCTTTTGTAAGGCCCCGATTGGCCCTTTGTACATATATTTTTTGAATATTACGAGAAATTTTTCCTTGATGCCTTTTTTTATGCCTTCGTATGTTTAATTGTTTTTGTTGAAAAGTTCTTATTATTTTAGTTCAATCGTGGTCAAAATAAACCCTTAGGTTTTTTGTTTTTCTGAGGGCAAGTCCCCGAGTTACGAAGGCGAGTCCTCGAGTCCGAAACTCATTTGAGAACTCGTCTCGGGGATGGCTTGTTTTGAACTGGCAGGTGGGTTATCTCAAATAACCAAGCTCGAATAGTTTTAATATGATAGGACAAACCCTTAAGTTTTTATCAATGATTGTTAAGTTTTCGAGCTCACCGCTATACCTTTTATGTAAATATTTGAGTTGTAGTTAGTCGTTTGTTTTAAGCTCGTAATAATCGAACCCTTGGATTCGATTTGATCGAGAGTGAGGTCTCTAACTCTAATTGTATTGTCCCTTAGGCTTATTAGATCGGCCCTTAGGCTATTTTATATTGGCCCTTAGGCTCTTTTAGGTCGGCCCTTAGGCTCTTTGGGCCAACTCCGCCTCTAAAAACGACTATAATTTTCCCCTCTTTTTGGCTAAAAGACTTAGTGAAAAATTTTCTATGACTTAGCATGTGTTTTTCGTACTCGTTGGATTTTTCGAGGGTTCAACGATCGGCACCCAATTTTTCCTTAACTTGTTTGTGTTAAGATAATTTAATATCTCTTGAGGCTTTTTTGAAGGTTGATATTATCAAAGCCTTTAAACTATTTGAGGGCTAATTTTATTGAAGCCCTCTTTTATTTGCTTTACCGAGGGTAGCCTTATTTAATCGATTTTTCAAAGTATTTGAATGCCTTTAATTTACGGCGGAAGTCGGACGTCTCCGAGCCGCATTATTTCGGTTGTAGCCTTTATATGTAGTTTTTAATATGGTCGTAGCCTTCGGGTATATCTCTTGGACTTGTTTCCCAATAATATTTCGAACTTATTCGACATGTTAGTCCTCGAGTGTGATGGCCTTGGCCCGTTCATCGAGGGGTGCCTTTTTGAGGTCTTATGATTTCGAACTTAGATAGCTCGAGTAGGTAGTCCTTGAAAGTTCGTGGTATGTTTGCAGTTGGCCCTCAGGCCATTTTCATAAGTGTCAGTTTTGCATAATAGATCATAAGTACATGACTCGTATAATAGAAATTCTACCTCAAACACGGGATGTTTGAGAAAAAAGAGATTGTTTCTTTGTATTATTCATACATGCGTACATGTTTCATTGTCGGGACTCGGCTAATCTATATGGACACGGTTCATTCGACCGTTTGGCCCATTACAAAATTCTTCCTATTGAGATCCATTTACATAACATCCGAGGGTGATGCCCCCCAATATTCGAGGTTGATTGCAAAGAAGCCTTAGATACTGTTGAATTATCCCCAGGTAGCACATAGTTGTTGCCTCATTAAAAACCTTGCCGAAAAAACCCATTGGGAATAAAAACCAGTCTAAGGGAAAAAGAGTGCAATGCGTACTTTAAAACCAGAGTTCTCGATTTCTCGGACCGGATACCTTAGCAATAGTATTGCTTGAGGAGTGATATGTTCCAATTATTCGACAATGGCTCACCATCTATTGTTATAAGCTTGTAAGATCCTTTCCCGACTATGTCAAGGATTTGATAGGGTCCTTCCCAGTTAGGACCAAGTTTCCCTTCATTAGGTCTCGAGTATTGATGGTGATTTTCCTTAAGACCAAGTCCCCAACTTTGAAGTGTCAAAGATTTATTCTTCTGTTGTAATACCTCTCGATTTGTTGCTTTTGGGTGGCCATTCGAACGAGTGTTGCTTCTCGTCTTTAATCTAATAACTCGAGTCTAATATTCATTGCCTCGTGGTTTGATTCTTCTGTTCCATGTCAAAACCTAGTGCTGGGCTCTCCGACTTCGACTGGTATTAAGGCTTCGGAGTCATAGACTAAAAAAGACGGAGTTGCTCCGGTACTGGACTTTGATGTTGTCTGATATGCCTATAGAACCTCGGGCAATTTTTCTCTCCACTTCCCTTTGGCTTCGTTTAGCCTTTTGTTCAAGTTTTGGATGATAGTTTTATTCGTTGATTCGGCCTGTCCGTTTCCACTAGGGTGATATGGCATCAATAGTATCCTCTTTATTTTGTGATCTTCGAGGAATTTTGTTACCTTACTGCCGATGATTTGTTTGCCATTATCATACACTATCTCCGCAGGTATCCCGAAACGACATGCAAGCCATATGAAGTCAATCCCTTCTTTATCTTTAACTTTCTCGAGGCATGTGCTTCAACCCATTTAGAGAAATAGTCAGTCATAAATAGTACTCCCTCCGTTCCAATTTATGTGAATCTGTTTGACTGGGCACGAAGTTTAAGAAAAAATGAAGACTTTTGAAATTTGTGGTCCTAAACAAAGCAAAAGGGGCCCCAGAGTATTTGTGTGGTTATAAAAGCTTCTCATTAAGGGCAGAATTGTAAGTTTAAACTAAATTGTTACCAAATTTAGAAAGGGGTCATTCTTTTTGGAACAGACCAAAAAGGAAATATGTTCACATAAATTGGAACAGAGGGAGTATGAATTTAGCTTTACTTGTGGCTGATAGAAAAGGACTGACGATGTCCATTCCCTATTTCATGAATGGCCATGGAGATAGGACCGAGTGAAGCTGTTACGGGCCGGTGAATCATTGGTGCAAACATTTGACATTTGTCGCATCTTCGAACGAACTCCTTAGAGTCTTTCTCCACGCTATTCCAATAGTTATCCTGCTCTGATGACCTTACGGACTAATGACTCGGTGCCAGAATGGTTTCTGCAAGTGCCTTCATGGATTTCTAGCAAATATAGCCAGTATCTCCCGGCCCCAAGCATACTGCCAATGGACCATCGAACGTTTTTCTGTATAATGTTCCATTTTCGTTTAATGTGAAACGAGCTGCTTTAGTTCGTAAGGTCCTCAATTCCTTGGGATCCGACAATAGTTTCTCGTTTTTCAAGTATTCAACATAATTGTTTCTCATATCCCAAGTTAAGCTTATGGAATTAATTTCGGCGTGTCCTTCCTCGATTATAGACCTCGAGAGTTGAACGAAAGTCCCCAAGCCAATTTCGTCTTTGTGGTCCGACGATCCCAAGTCGGCAAGTGCATCGGCCTCAATATTTTGTTCCCGAGGTACATGTTGTAGAGTCCATTCTTTGAAGCGGTGTAAGGTGACCTGCAACTTGTCCAAGTACCTCTACATCCTGTCCTCTCGAACTTCGAAGGTTCCGTTCACCTGGTTAACTACCAGTAGAGAGTCACATTTAGCTTCAGTGACTTCCGCTCCCAAGATTTAACTAGTTCGAGACCTGCAATCATAGCCTCATACTCGGCCTTGTTGTTAGTCAATTTAGCAGTTTTAATCGATTGTCTAATAACATTGCCCATAGGCGGTTTTAAAACAATACAAATCCTGGATCTTTTCACGTTCGAGGCTCCGTCCATGAAGAGGATCCATACCCCCGATGTTGTACCTAATTTTTGCAGAAGTTCCTTTTCCACCTCGGGTACAAGGGTTGGTGAAAAGTGTGCCACGAAGTCTGCTAATATTTGAGACTTGATGGTCGTTCGGGGCTGATACTCAATATCGTAGCCACCAAGTTCGACGGTCCATTGGGCCAATCGACTCGATAACTCGGGCTTGTGCAATATATTCCGAAGGGGATATATGGTAATAACACATATGAGATGACACTGAAAATATGGATTTAGTTTTCTAGACGCGCTTATTAATGCAAGTGCCAATTTTTCTAGGTGTGGATACCTGGTTTCAACATTTCCTAAAGTTTGACTCACGTAGTAAACTGAAAATTGAGTACCTTGTTCTTATCGCACTAATACTCCACTTACCGCTATTTCGGAAACCGCCAAATATAGGTATAACTTCTCATCTGCCTTTGGGGTGCGGAGCAAAGGTGCACTCGATAAATACCATTTCAATTCTTCCAATGCTTGCTGACACTCTAGAGTCTATGTGAAATCATTTTTCTTTTTAAGTAAAGAAAAGAAGATGTGGCTCCAATCTGACGACCTCGAAATGAACCAGCTTAGGGCAGTTATCCGTCCGGTTAGCCTCTGAACGGCTTTTACACTATCCACGATGATGGTGTCTTTGATGGACTTGATCTTGTCGGGATTAATCTCGATCCCTCAATTTGACACCATGAAGCCAAGGATTTTACCCCAGCCGACCCCGAAGGCACACTTTTCAGGGTTAAGCTTTATGTTGTATTTCCTCAAGATTTTGAATGTCTCCAGCAAATGAGTCAAATGGTCCTCTACGCGCAGGGACTTAACTAACATGTCGTCAATGTAAACTTTTATTGATTTTCCTATCTATTCTTCGAACATCTTGTTAACTAGGTGTTGATATGTAGCTCCCGCATTTTTAGCCCGAAAGGCATTACATTATTGCAGTAAGTTCCGTACTTAGTAGTAAAAGATGTTTTTTCCTGGTCTACTGGATCCATCTAGATTTGGGTGTGCCCAGAATAGGCATCGAGAAAAGTAAGTACCTCGTGGCCGGCTGTAGCATCGATCATTCGATCGATGTTAGGCAAGAAAAAGAGTCTTTCAGACATGCTTTATTCAGGTCCTTATAATCTACATACATTCTAACTTTGTTCCCTTTTTTGGGGACTATGACTACATTGTCTAGCCATTTGGGATACTTGACTTCCCGAATGGACCCTATTTTAAGAAGTTTAGTTACCTCTTCCTTTATGAAGATGTGCTTAACCTCGGACTGAGGCCTTCTCTTTTGCTTTATCGGTCTGAACTTGGGATCCAGGCTCAACCGATGAGTTGTGATCTTTGGTGGGATTTCTAAATGGGACCATGCAAAGCAATCCATGTTATCAATAAGAAATTGAATAAGTTTTTTCCTGAGTTCGAGGGTTAACCTCGTTCCTAGGTATACCTTACGTTCGGCTAGATACTCGATGAGTATCACCTATTCCAGCTCTTCGACCGTTAGCTTGGTTGCATCCGATTCTTTGGGGATGACAAAAGTTCGAGGAGTGAGAAAATCCTCTTCATCATCTTCGATTGCCTGCTTATTCAATTCGGTCGAGGCTGGGGACGGTGATTGCTATTTGGCCGCTTGCTTATCTTTGATTCTTGACTTTTCTAAGGTCGAAGGTACTGATATAGGCATCACCTCATCGACTGCAAACATCTCTTTCGCAACGTGTTGTTCCCCATAAACTATTTTCACACCATCCACTGTTGGGAATTTCATCATTTGGTGAAGGGTCGACGGTACTGCCCTCATGTTGTGGATCCATGGCCTTCCGAGGAGCATTATACCTTATATCTACTTCGATATCATGAAATTGTGTGTCTGGAATGGTCCTTTCCACGTTCACTGGTAGGATTATTTCCCCCTTTGTTGTTTCACTAGCCATGTTGGAGCCGTTTAAGACTCGGGATGCAGGTACAACCCGATCTAGCAGGCCGAGTTGCTCTACGACCCTATACTTGATTATGTTCGCCGAACTACCTGGATCCACGAAAACATGTTTAACTTGAATTATATTTAGCAAAAGAGAAATTACTAGGCCGTCGTTGTGCGGTTGAGAGAGGCCTTTCGTCTCTTCGTCGTTGAATGTAAGGGTGTCTTTGGGCATATAGTCTCGGGTTTGTTTTTCTCTTGTAATCGATACTTTTGTGCGTTTGAATATAGGTCCTTGTGGGACGTCGACCCCCCCAACGATCATATGGATAACATGGTGAGGTTCTTCTTGTTCATTTTTTCTGTTGGCGACTCTTTCTCTGAAGTGATTTTTGGCTCTATTACTGAGGAATTCTCGAAGATGACCCTCATTGAATAATCGAGATACTTCCACTCTCAACTGTCTACAGTCTTCGGTCCTATGGCCATGCGTGCCATGGTATTTGCATGTCAAGTTTGGATTCCTTTGAGAAGGATCAGTTTGTATAGGTCTGGGCCACATAGTGTCTTTAATCCTTTCGATGGCCTATACGATACCCGAGGCATCGACGCTGAAATTGTACTCCAATAATCTGGGTGCTTCTGTGGGATCCGCATATTTGTAGAATCCAGTCTTGCTCATGAGTCCTCGAGAACCCTATCCTTGGTTACCCCTCTGTTCGTTCGGGGTAGAATTACATCCTGGATGGTTATTTCTTCTTTCTGAAGCATATCGATGATACCGATCTTTACTCGCTCTTGATTATCTATCAATATCTCTTTGGTTTCTTCTTGTCGACCGATTAGGATGCATTGAACCAGAGGGGACTCCCAGTTGATCGTCATCGACTCTAATCTTTGATTGATACCGGTTGTGAACATCTCCCCAAGTCACAACCGGGTACTCTACCAAATTCTATTTCAGTTGGCGCGATGCGATCGAACTCCACTCGTTTAATCCCTGGGTGAAAAGGCTGAACAGCCCAATCGTCGGTAACGGGCGGCAACTCCATACGTTCCATTTGGAATCGAGATACGAACTCTCTTAGCATCTCATTATCCCTCTACTGTACCTTGAAAAGATCTGACTTTCTCGTTATAACCTTTATAGCTCCATCGTGTGCCTTTACAAATGAATCTTCCAACATGGAGAACGAGTCGATAGAGTTCAGTGGCAAGTTGTATAGCTCTCTTCGACAGGGTCTCCCAAAATTTCTTCAGCAATACTGACTCAATTTCATCGTCTTCCAAATATTTCCTTTGATAGTACACGTATAAGAGGTAACATGCTTGTTGGGGTCTGAGGTCCCATTGTATTTCGGTATATCAGGCGTCCTAAACTTCTTTGGTATGGACTTTGAAGCCGCACTTGGAGGGAATGGTTTTTGCACAAACTTTTTGGAGTTTATTCCCTTTAGGATCCCCCGGTATCTGATCAACTCGAGAGTTATAAGTTTCCACCTTCTTGTCGTTGGCTTCGATTTTATTTTCTCTCGATTCTATTCTCTTAGTAAGCTTCTCGAGCATTCTCATTATAGCAGGGTCGGTTGTAGAAGTATTATCCCCTGACCTTTCAGGCACTGGCTCGGTATGATGAGTAGCCTCTTGTTCGACCCTATTTGGTGTCCTATGTTGATTTTACAACTGAGCAATGACGTTTTGTTGGGCTTGCAACATTTCAAATATAACTTGGAGACTGACACCTTCGTCTCCTCTACCCTGAGTACCTCGATAGTCAGTTCGATCCTTTCTGCGTACGCTTCCATTGGTGTCCCCACCTAAATCTGCATTTAAAGTAATATGCGAACTAACATCGACCGGGTCAACGGGCGATGCACCTTCGAGGTTAGCATGTGGCACCTCGATTCCTAGAGAGATAACATTCTCATTCTCTCCGTGGAGTCCGAGACCGTTGTCACCATGCGTAGTTGTGTTTTGTGAGTTTGACATGATTTAACTTGAAAATAAAGTTCTTGACAAGAAACAAGTGTAAAATAGTGTGTTATATACGAATTAACACTAAACAATCACTATTATCCTTAGTCCCACGATGAGCGCCAAACTGGTTACCTTGAAACACGAGTAACAATTAAACTTGTAATGTGGTTATAAGGATACGTGATCTAATTCAATGCCAAATGATAAGTAGCTAAATAAATAAAGGAATGAAGTGATTTAAATGGATCAAACCCGTGTAATTGCAAGTTATTGACCCCGACCTGGATTAGACTCGAGATTAAATACCAAGAACAGTAAGAGCAACAATATTAGTATGAGCAATAAGAACTATAAAGAGACAAGAACGAATAAAAGAGTGTTTGTATATCTCAGTAGAAGTGTAATCAAGAACTCATGTATGATGATAATTTTGTTCTTGCTTTACAAATGAATAGGATCCCTCTTTATATAGTAGAAGAATCCTAAATAAGGTATGACTCTAATTTCGGAAGTAAAATACATGATTGATATCATTAACTGTTAATGGTTCTACCGGTTCCGAGATTCTTGCCGGAATTGATGGCCGATTGCGGCTATTGCGTGATTCTATTACTGCAACGTTGATCTAGCCTGATCTCGATTCCTCGGTCTTCACGTTCCTCGAGCTCGAAATTGCTTCGATACAGGTTCACTCTCGAGGCATAACCCCAAGCTCATGAAATCATGTCTCCTTGATTCTTACCGTATACAAATTCTAAACATTACAATTGAAAGTGTGAGATTTTAGCTATTTACCTATTATCGTAGGAACATCTTTTCTTCTTGTACATCTCAGGCGTGTTGTATTCAGGTGATCTTAGCTTTTTCTTATACCACTTTTGTCACGACCCAAACCGATGAGCCATGACGAGTGTCTGAGTTCTACATGTTGGACACCCTAAGCATACGTTTGAGATGTAAACATGAAATAAGTGTAGGTCATGCATAACGTCTGTCAATAAACTACTGATTCATGTGAATAACATACGCAGGAAAATATGCCCAAAAGACATACATATGTATATGTATGTATATATATATATATATATATATATATACATATACGGTAGGGCAAGCCGAGAAGGCCACACATGGTTGTCTATAGACCTCTTATACAGTGTACAACAGTATAAAGGATGAGACTCGACCCCGTCATATATATATATATATATATATAAGTATCGTACCAAAACTCAATAGCAGCTCCGGATCAAATGGAGCACATCAACTCTCGCTGAGCAAGGATCTTAAGAAGAGGACCATCAGCCAGTCTATCTGCACATGGGGGCCTGAAAAGTTCAAGCGATATTTTCGTAGGTGTTTGCCCCCGATTCAATCGGAGGATCGAGTTGATAATAGAAACACGTGTTTAATTAGTCGATTTATTAGTGAACAAGAAAAAATATTATCAAGACGAAAGCCAGGATCAGCCACTAGCCTGAATTGATTGTAAAGAAAGAAGCCAAGAGGTTGCCAGACAAAGGGTTCCATTTTCAAGTTTGTTGTTAAAACAATTGCTCCAAAAGACAGAAGGGAGAAACTTCATTTTTATCATTTATATTGGTTAATTTCAGCAACTCAATTGTTCCTTTCAGATATGGGGTTTTTTCAATCAATAGAATTATTGAAATACTATCATTGAAAACTAACTTTTCTTTTAATCATTAATATTTATTACGCCTGCCAATATTTAAGTTCAATGAGTTCACGCTTTAAAGTTTTTAATATTGAATTAATTATATTTTTTAAGTTGTAAGTTTATTTACTACTTATTGTAATTTTTATAAATTTTTACGCATAAATTTATGCTCTATACCGAAAATATTAGGTTCATTTTCACATACCAACAAGCTTCATCGACCCGGTGTGTACATATTTAGTCTTTTTTGCTATGTATACCAACAATTAATATCTATTGGTGGAAAAAAGATATTACACGTGGAACTAACAGTACGGTGACAAGTGATGATTTCAATGAATGAAATTAATAATACAAGAAAGGTGCGGGAGAAACACCCATGAGACAATACAGAGAAGAGGACCGGGCATGACACCTATCAAAGAAGAGGTATGAACGAAGTGAATGGAAGTGAAAAAGAAGGGAAGATACATGAATCATAAGTAAATAAGGAAGGGGAATCTGAGCAGATACAAGGAATCTATAGCTATAAGTATGTCAGTTACGACTATCTATGGTAATGGTTAAAATAGCACGGGCTAGCAAGTTTTCGGACTGGTCATTCAAAAATAGCCAGCGTTTGCAAAGTCATTAAAAATAGCCACTATTTTGCTGCAACACGGAAAGTTCCAGTATAATATAATGGAGATCGGTGCACCTGTGTATAAACTTCCACCATATTATGCTGGAACTCCAACACGCAGAAAGTTCCAGGATAATATACTGGAGATTAGAGCACCGATGCTCCAATCTCCAGTATATCGGTGCTCCAATCTCCAGTATATTATGTTGGACCAGTATATTATACTGGAACTCCAGTATATTATACTGGAATATTTTTTCGGATTTTGAACAGTGTTTTCGTTCAGATTTATCTTTACATGAAAAGTGGCTAAATTTTGATTACTTTTGACACTGTGACTTTTTTTGATTGACCACTTATAAATCTGGTTGTTTTTGAATTTCTCTCATGGTAATAGGTAATCAATACAATTAAGAGAAGTTTTCATAAAGCACTATCTTTTAGTGGTAATTAACTATCTATAAATACCATTTGCTATATTACGGATTGTAGATACGTTTTCTGTTGTTATAAGATGTATTAGATGTATTTAAGCTACTGTATTCATGAATACAATAGCAAAAATAGGCGTGAATCAGGGAAGTCCAACTAATCAGTCATTGTATTCGACTGTATTCATAGTGTGAAACATGGGATTACAACTGGACAGATTATTGTATTCGACTGTATTTACGGCGTGAAACAGGGGATTACACTGTTTTAAAATGGAAAGTGAATCAATTAACATAATAGACTCCTAATATAACTCAACAAACTCAATTATAACACACAAATTTTGTATTTTCAGTTATAAAAAAGATTCTCAACCGAAAAATACCCCAAAATATAGCAATCTTCAGAGAAATTATATAATACATCTGAATACATAAATTATATTAATTAAAAAATATATATGAATACATTCATGGAATACAACGAGATATAATGACGTACAATAAAAAAAAGACAATGAATACAAGGAAATACTCGAGATACATTGAAATATTAACAGAAAATTCAAATTGCTCAGCCCCAAACTCCGTCGTCTATGTTCAAGGGATTTCCCCAGATCAGCAACATCTGATTTTCGCCGGAAAGCAGCTTGAAGACGGCCATACCCTAACCGATTACAACATCCAGAAGGAGTCGACTCTTCATCTCGTGCTCGTCTCCATGGTGGTGCTAAGAAGAGGAAGAAGAATCGGAACCGAAGAGGGTTGACGACGACAAAGGGGTTGGATACACTTTAATATAGTACTTCTTCTTCGAATAGAAAATAATTCCGTTAATTCCCCCAAACTGTTGGAACGCCATCAACCCAACAGATATCTAAAGGTAGAAATAAAGAAGAGCAAAAATAAGTAATTTTAGCTTTCAAAAACAAAAAATAAGGGTTGGGATGCTTACAATAACTGCTCGATAATTGGATCTGTCGAACAAGTTTAGAAAGGTGACTTTGGGGAGCGTTTGAAGGATGGTCAAATACTCTTGTAGATTGGTGTTGAGAGAGAGGGTGGAGAATCTGAAAAAATGAGAGAGAAAAATAATACAAAGATTATTTTATGGCTTAAGGGTAGGAGGTAATCATAAAAAGATATTTGACTATAAAAATCAAAAGGTAGCTATAGAATATAATTTTTCAAAAGGGTATTTATTTAAAATAAATAAGGTATCAACCTTTGCTATATGAGGTAAAAAATCCTACAATTAATGCCCATAATGAATTCAAATTAAGTGTGAAAACCGTTTTTGGTTGTACGCTCCCATATATATATAAGGACAATGAATTTCATTTGTACAGACAAATTTCGATTACTATTGAAATATATTCTATTATTCTCTGCTTCATCAAAGTTTCCAGCCTTGATTTTAGGAATTGTTTGTCAATTCATTTCTTATTTCTTTTTGTCAATTTTCTCTATCATTTTTATTATTTTTCTAAAAGACTATTGTGAAAGTGAAGTAAAACTTGATTATCAATAACCCATTTTCTTTTAAAATATAGGCTTTAACTAAGAAATTTATTTTTTGATTAAACATAACAGTCAAAGGGTATTTTCTTTTCCTTTTTCTTTTGCATCTAACAATTTAAGTTCATTCATTTAGTTTTTAGATACATTATATAGTGGTTCTTTCTTTTGGGAATAAAACTAGAGCAAACTGTAAACCGGATTGTCAAATTCAAAGCAACAGATTTCACAAAACTTGAGGAATTTTCCCCAAAGGCAATACACAAGGAGAAAGCATCATAATACGTCATCATCATCCTTCTTTCCTCAAATAGAACTTTCAAGACCTTATGGAGCTTTTAGCGGCTATGGAATCAGATGAAAAAGAAATTCAAACGGTCTATTTTTACGGATACAATAAGAAGCATTCTCAATCGATAGGTCAAAGACAGAAACATATATAGTAGCAGTAGCATCTCTAATCTTTGAGAAAATCAAAGTCTTTTCCATATAATAGCGTCAACCAAATACCGAAACATTTTAGCAGATATTGAAGAGAAATCCCTAATAACTTCGTCACTCAAAAATGATTTGGCAACAACAATCCTCAAAGCATAAATAATGAGAATTTGGGTACGAAAATAAGTGAAAAAGAAAACAAAAAAGATATTTATGGAAATCCATTTTCCATATAAGATGTTCGACGATTTTCATCTTTCTTGATCAAATCATCATCATTCAATTCTAGAGGTAAATTTGCAATATGCATGCCATCAGGATCGAGATCTCCATCAAGGTTTAGTCCTTCTATTCTTTTAGCAATTGCTTCCTCTTTCAATGGCGCATCAATATCTGTTTTACAAATAATTAAGAAGCAAGTTAATAGAAGTAATTAAAACCAAATACACAATTTCTCTAAAATAGAGAGCAGTACATAATTTGTCGGTCTCATGGAATTTGGGATGATCTCCTTGTTTTTTCTTTTTTCTGAGACACCCCACCAAGGGAAAAAGAAAAGGAGATTTCATTTTAAGGATCGAATCCGAAATCTTTGGTTAAAATTAGAGGTTATTTATAATGGTAGAACCATAATTTTCATTAAGAGTGCTAATTTTATATATAAGTCATAACCTTTGGTGGTTAAATAATAATATTCTTTGCAGTTTGTTATAGCTTCTCGGAAAGGTAACACTAGACCCTATAAAAACAGTATATAACAACGAGTTTAAATTTTAACATTCGACAATGTAAATTAATATGCAGGTCATCTTTTCATCCAATTGCAAATGTTTTAAACTACGCAAGCGTCTGTAACTTGAAAAATAGTGAGTAGTTTGTAGACCCAGTCAATTACTATAAGAAATTATAATACATTCAGACAAATCAATAGAGAATATTTTCATAAAGTGTTTAATTAGGGTAAATTTCACAAATGATCATATAACTATAATTTTTTTCCCACTAAAATCATATAACTTTGTTTTTTTCACACAACAATCATATAACTATGACATGTTTTCATTAAAGTCATATAACTTTGTTTTCTCACACAAAAATTATATAATTATGACCTTTTTTTTTTTACTAAAGTCATATTACTTTGTTTTCTCACACAAAAATCATATAACTATGATTTTTTTTCTTACCAAAATCATATAACTATTTTTTCTCATACGAAAAATCATAAAACATTTACTAACTCACACCAAAATCATAGTGATAGGAAAATATTATTTTTCAGTAGTATTTTCTTATTTTGTGATTTTTTATTTTCTTATTTTCAGCCTAATAAATAATAATCTAATTAAAATAAAAATGACTCAACCGGTCCTGGCCTCCCCGACCCAATACTCATATATATAAATTAAAATAATACTAAAAGTGAATAGTAAATCCTTCAGTCCTTCAAACTTAACCGGCCGGACGAAAGTAATTGCATTTGTTAGCCTAATTAGTTTCGTCCGGCCGGTTAATTTTATATTTTTTCCTTAAAATAGGAATGACCCAACCTAATGTGACCCAATACCCATATACGTAAGCTAAATAATACTAAAAGTAAATTCTTCCCCCCATAAAAAATTCAATTCGGAATGCATGAGATTCTGACAAAAAAAAAGGGAAATAAAAGATATAATTAGAGAGCACTTGAAATAAAAAAGCTATAAATTTGAATAAAAATTTCGAAAAGAAAAATAAACAATAAAAGTATCATGTTTTGAAGGATTTACTATTTACTTTTAGTATTATTTTAATTTATATATATGAGTACTATTGGATCGGGTGTGCCAGGTCGGGTTGAGTCATTCCTATTTTAAATAGATTATTATTTATTATGCTCAAAATAAGAAAATAAAAAAAATCACAAAATAAGAAAATACTACCGAAAAATTATATTTTTTGATCACTATGATTTTTGTTCCCCACATAATTTTAGTTGGAAAATTATTCTATATACAACAGAATTATATTCACTTATGGTCTTATAATCTTGTAGCCGTAAGTGCATCCACTCACGACGAGCTCTTGGTAATACTGTGGCCTTTAGGTGGTCATATCGTTCCTTCAAACTAGTTCATAATTGAATGGATCTTTTTAAGGTTAAATATTCACTTTTTAACCCTTCATCGAGATGATGGCGAAGGAAAATCATGGCTTTCGCCTTATCCTGACTTGATGCTTCATTTCCTTCTTTAATAGTGTCACTAAGACCTTTAGCGTCAAGGTGAATTTCAGCATCAAGTGCCCATGACAAATAATTATTTTCAAAGATGTCAACTGCCATAAATTAAAGTTTTGACAAATTCAACATAGTGAAAACTATCATAGAAATAAGTGAATTAGAATGACAAGAATTATTATCAATGAAAAATTCAGTGCAGTACATAATCGTGTATTAATATTCTATATCTATAATTATCAAACAAACAATTATGTGCAATGTGATGATAAATTAGTGTTTAATATTACCCACAAAAACTTTAGACATGTAAGTATATATCCATAGAATAAATAAGTTGAATTAATATGTATTAGTATAGTTTTGTTCTACTTAGAATACGTTTTAATAAGGTAAGTAGGCATAAAACTAGAGGATATCAATTCTGACAAGTTTCAACATTCAATACGATTCATCTAATAGTTAAGTCGTTAATTCTAAAGTCATTAATTTGTTTGTACGCTTAGGTGATAAATTTATTGAAGACACATTTAAACCTTTTGAAAATTTTGCAAGAATTCCTTCTAAATGCATATTCTGTTAGAATATTTGGATGTGGGCTTAATTAGTCTAATTATTGTAATTCAATTTTAATACTTATTTATTTATATGTAGGATTAAACTTCTTCATAGTTTATATAATGAGATAACAATTTAACTGAAACTTATTGTTTTCATACCAATGCAATTATTATAATCATATTCAAAACAAGTTATGCATATGGTAATTAAATTGCAGGTTAAAGAAGATCCTAATAGAAATGTTATAAACATAGGAATGTATACCTGAATCGGAAAAGAAACTGACTACCTCTTTTAGGAAGAAGATACAATTCGGATGAAGCAGATAACCTCAGTTGGTTAGAACCTCGTGTTGATAACGTATTAAGAAATGAGAGCAAAATAGAACAATATAGTAATAGAGACAAGATGTATAGGAGGAGAATGTAAAAGTTATCTTATTCAAGTATGTTTCTTGAGTGTTCTTCCATAGGCAAAGAATGTCTTATTTATACTATACAAGATACACCTAAAACTTCCTAAATACATTCTAGGAATTAATAGGTGCATCTATCCAAGTAGTACATTGTACAGAATGTATGGATAGATTAAATTAACATCCATATATATTCACTTTATTTATAACAAGTTATATGATTTTTGTGTGAGAAAACAAAGTTATATGACTAGTGAAAAAAAGTCATAGTTATATGATTTTTGTGTGAGAAAACAAAGTTATATGACTTGGATGAAAAAAGTCATAGTTATATGACTATTTGTGAAATTTATCCGATTTAATTAACATACTTATTAAATTATCATTGATGAAAATCTTTTTCTTTTTCCGCGAATCATTGAATACATTCTAATTGCTGAAACTTTAGTATTGTGTACATGAGTTTTGTGGTTGAAGCTTGAAACAAAAGTAGTTAACCATCAACACTTATAATCTAGTGTTATCCAATATCTATATGAGTCTCTCCACTACCTGAAAAATAGAAATTAGCGATGGAAAAACTTTTATAGCTAAACAGTAAATTTCATCAATAATCCTACTCCGCGATAGATTATTAAAAAATTCTATTAGCTACGAGCGATTTAGCAATAAATTAGCGACGAAACTCATAGCTAATTTTAATTTTTTTAGTAGTGCTCAGTTTAATTCTCACTATCCCCTTTCCTCTATCCCTTTTCTCAAATCTTCTAAAAAAAGATAACCAATACACAAAGTATCTCGGTTCATGCAGGATCCGGGATGGGCCGCATTCCAAGGGTGTAATGTAGACAGCCTATCTTAATGCAAGTATTAGTGGTTGCTTTCACGGTTCGAAGCCGACATGACCTATAGTTCGCAAGAAAACAACTTTTATCGTTGCTCCAACGTCCCTTTCTCCTCAAATCCTCTACTGTAATAAAAAAAAAAAGCCAAAAGAAAGAGTAAAGAATAGAAGATACCTGGATTAGACAAAAACCATAGGATAAATCCACACAAGAGCAAAACCAAAGGTATAACATGAACAGCATTCTCTGCAAATTTGGCACGAGATTTTTCCTTCTTAGCAATATCCGAAAGTGGTTCATGTATTGGTAATAATTCATTAGTTTCCAAAGACAAAGCTCTTAATGCTGGAGACACTTTTTGTGAGGGTGATGAATTTGAAGATGAAGAATAATAGCTATTAAAATAATCGTCTGAAACTCGAGTTGTACTCGATGATCTATACATCTTTAATTTTAGTGATAAGCTATAGTTTCCCTTCTACGTCGAATTTGTTAAATTTGAGATGAGTAAATGTTGGAAAAGAAGAAGAAGAAGAAGAAGAAAATAAGAGAGCCAAAAGAATGCCGAAATCAATGAAGTAGGATCTTGAACGGAGGACTTTTTCTAATGGAAATTTTGAGATTATGACAATCAATGTCAATATGGTAAATAAATAAAAGATAATTACGGAGTATATAGTTTAAGTATTACACAATCAAATCATTTAAAAGGTAATTTTTATTTCATAATATATTGATTGGTAGTCTAGAATATTGGTAAGTAACTTGTTATAACATGTTATCTTACCTTGATGAACATTTTAAATAATTCAGAATTAAATTAAAATTTTTATAGTTGACTTAAATTATTACTGAAATTTAGAATTTCAAACAAGATTTCTTACCAAAGCTAGAGACTTAAAATTATTACTGAAATTTATAACTTTAAAAAGGTGAAAATTTTATTTTGGAGGAATCTCAAGTATTTCTTACCAAAGATGGAGTTTATTCCAAAAATTATATCTTTTAGTTATGGTTAGAATGATTATTAGATTGTTTTAATGTACATTCTTAAAATTAAATAGGGAAAATGCATAAGTACCCTGACCTATAGTCGAATTTTCAACTACACACTTAAAATTTGTGGGGCTCCTATCCCCCACCCCCAAAAAAATATATCTTACCCTTAAAATATCACAACCACATCTATGTTGTGTGGTAGAATACACACGCCTCTTGTTTTTTACCACTATTTTTTTTTTCATTTTCGTTCAATCTTCTCCTTTCTTTCTCTGTTCTTTCTCTCGCCTCCATTATCGATAATCCCAAAAATCACCATTATCATATCTGTTTCACCGGACGCTATATCTTTATCATCTCCAAAAGAAAATTTTGATTTTCACCATTTTTGTTTTCACCAATCATCGTATTCGCGACCTTCATCCCCCCATAACCATAGAACTTTATTACATTAATACAAACATAATTCCAACTAACGCCGATCAATTAGAGTACAACATAAAAGAAAGGTAGATTTTAAAAAAAATTAAAGTCGTTGTCGCCGTCAGAAACAAAATTGTCGCCTGTGTTTTGATGCTCTCAAGTTCTAGAGTTGTCAAACCATCATTATCTTTATATTTTAATACAATAGTTGATAGTTTGTACTGAGCCTTTATTGTTGCTGCAAAAGAGGGATGTACGGGTAAAAATAAAAGTAGAGGAAGACGAAAATAGTGAGCTGGACTCCATTTTTCCGGGGAGGAGTTCGCCGGAGTTCTTGTGAGAATCCCTTATAGCGACTGGAAATAATTAAATGTGTTAGAGATTATTTTATTAATAAAATATAACTAATTGTAAAGTATCCAATTGTAAAAAGACATATGTAGACATTTAATAAAATTTTAAGGTAGTTTTATGCTTTCACATGCCTTCAAGAAAGTGAACACACTTCTTATGCCACCTCATATATATATATATATATATAGATTTTAGGATAGCTTATGCTCTAGAAATTATGAGAAGATCTTTTTAAATAAAATATATAATTATTTTCATTATCATTCGATTTTAAATTTTTTGGAATTTAAACTAAGACTAACACATTTGTCTATCCTAGCTACAATATGTAGCAGAGGAGCAAATGTCCAAAAGCGAAGATCTATGCAACATCAACAAGATATTTTGATCATAAATATAAGGGATATTGTTACCTTTAAATAAAAATATGAACCCCTAAATTTATATTGATTATGTCTGCTAGTTGTCCACGTTAATTTTACCTCTAAATAAAAATAGAACCTTGCATTTTAAAGGTAGCAATCAGCAATTGAGTTCAAACATAGGGGAATTAGATTTGCTTCTTTGTTGTGTTGATACAAGTTCAAAGCAAATCTCTTAAATATGACACATGGTATATTAATTCGGGATTCACAAGGAATATAAGACTGAAAAGTGCTGGTGATTTGAAATTTATCTTGGTTATAATTTGAGTACACTCGATCATTTTTTATCAGAAGAAATAAAATACTTGGTGAAAACTTAAAAAACATAATGCAAACTGTTCTTTTTAATCATATGTATTACTTTTGGACCTCTAATTTGGGCACGGGCTCAGTACAGGCTTACTACGACTAGTATGCTTAATAATTTGAAATACTGTAACGGAAAGGAGTCGGACCCAAAACTGAAAAATATTGAGTTTCTTTTGTTTCTCATTCAGTGTACAGTACACGTAATGGGCCGACTAATCCAAATTTTTGTTACATTGAAAGAATCATATTCATTGAAGAATAAAACGCTTCCAAACTAAGATTTTTTTCATTCTCAACCCTCGAAAGAATCATATTCGTAGCAGTAAAAAATGTCAAACAAAACTTAGCCACGCATGGTAACTGTTCTGGAAAAGGGCAGTTCGCTGCACTAAGCTCCCGCTATATGCGGGGTTCGGGAAAGGACCAGATCACAAGAATCTATTGTACGCAGTATTACCCTGTATTTCTACAATAACGTCTAAGGGTCCCCTTCGGTGGTCTAGGAAGTCTATAAAATGTCATTAATTCACATAACATGGAAAACATTATGCCTGTGTCGTCCCTCAGTACACTCATAAAAAAGGCTTTTCTACACATGCGTTTGCCAGAGTTTCACCTTCGATCGGACAAAAGTAAAACCATACATTAGACAAAAAGGAAAAACCAACACTGCTATATACATCCTCAGGACACAACCAGAATTATTGAACTTCATAGAACAGAAGCTCATTATTTTCTTTAAATTGTTTTTCGAACATTCATCATATTGATACATATATTTCACATGACTTATTTCCTATAATTATCATGGTATGCTATTAAATATCTATCCCTATATGTAACACGTATTAAATTCATAATACACTCCTAGAATTTTATATTCATACAAAAACACTTGTACTCATCCAATATGTTTACCCATGATGATATCTCTCCCCTGGATTAATCGATGGCGCACGACCACTATTGTAGCCACCAGAACCACCATTTTCTCCGCCAGCACTACCACCACCACCACCAGTACCATAGCCATAGCCAAAGCCAGTACCCGCCGATCCACTCCCGGACCCAAAACCAAACCCCCAGCCCCGACCGAGCCCATCAGGCGACCTGCCCGAGCCTGAGCCAAAACCCCCTCCTCCTCCTGGGCTAGAACCCCAACCCCAGTTGGAATCCCAGTTAGGTCCATGAGCTGCACCACTTCCTCCACCGGCGGAAGAAGATGTTTCCGGCGAGGTCGTCATCTCCGTTCCGCCGTTTTCGTCACCGGTGTTGAAGCACAGAGAATGAGGTGAGATCAAGAAAATGATCACAAGAGTGAAATGGAAAGTCTTTGGTTGCATTATTATTGTGCTAGTAACAATATTGGCTTTTTTTCGTTGGGGCAAAGTGCTAAGGTTTGTGCATGGATATAGTGGGTATTTAACTATTTATGCACCCGTGACACTAAAGAAGCCCGTGGGGCCTTATAAATGCACTTGTCGAAAGAGAGATAAAGTGCACCTTCCACTCATGATTTGCACCGTCCCTTCCTAACTTTTCCTACGTACACTACAAAGTTTTTTTTGCTGTATTGGTCGTGTGAACAATTAGTACATGCACTTTGTTTTTATGTTGACATACATTAATCTCCGTTCTAATTTATCTGAACCTGTTTTACTGGGTATGTAGTTTAATAAAAAATAAAGACTTTTGGAATTTGTGGTTCTAAACAAAACAAAAAAGGGTCCAGAGTATTTGTGTGGTTATAAAAGTTTCTCATTGAAGGTAGAATTGGAAGTTTAAACTAAATTGTTTTCAAATTTAGAAAGGGGTCATTCTTTTTGGAACGAACCAAAAAAGAAATAGGTTCACGTAAACTTGAACAGAGGGTTTAATAAATTAAAAGTGCTCCTTCCCAAGATATTCTTTATTTCAGTCTGAGGAATAAAACGGAACGTGACAATTTTTAATTAAGGGTGAAGAAATACTCCTTCCGTTTACTTTTACTTGGCATGTATACTAAAAATAGATTTTCATTATTTACTTGTCACTTTATTTTACGCATATCAAGAAGAGAAGATAATTTTTTTTTTATGTTATACCCATTATATTTATTACTCATTTCAAATTATTTTCTTAAATCCAATAAAAAATGCATCAATTGATATGAGTATCATGGTAAATTATGTACTTCATTTATTATTTTTTAAGGAATATGAAAAATTAAAACGTACCGAATAAAAGTGAACGAAGGGAGTACTATTCATCCATCACATCTTTGGATGGTTCTTTTGTCTTGTTCTAGTAATATAGCACGCTAAGCATATTGCTTTCTATGGTGCAGTCATAGCACTCAGTTGGATTGAAGATCCTTTTTGCATGCTTTGGGCTCTATCCGTATACGTGGAAGTAGTTCTAACCTTGTTTAGTGGATAAAAATTTGACTTATAACTAACTCATGTCACGAACAGATCCAAAAAAAGAAATATTAAAAAGAAAATTATCTTAAAAGGTTTATGTTGAAAAGTTATGGGATCTTGACACGTGCACAATTTTGAAAATAATATCTCAGATAGATATATTCATGGGATACCAATGATCTTATTACTAGGCCGGCAATCAATTATTCGAATGTCGTGTTGCATCCAAAAAGCAGAAAAGGATCTCAATTTTATATCTACTCTTTTGGAAACAACCTCTTCTTGGACAACCACTAAAGGAATTGGTGAAGTAGATTGGACTGCTCCTTTCTTAACCAAGAGGTTTCGAGTTCGAATCATGGGTATAGAAAAATCTCTGGTAGGGAGCATTTTCTCCCGAATGGGACCCTACGTGGAACAAATCCGGATATAATCAGGCTCCAATGCTGGTACGGACACCGGATGGAAAACCAAAAAGAAAAACCACTTCTTGGACAGGAATTGTGATAGAATATAGCAAAAAAAAAAAAAAACGATAAGTTGAAGTTGCCTAACTTATTGCTTTTGACTTGTTTTAAACAGTTTTTAACTTATTTTAAATACTTTATAGCTTTGCCACACACTTAAAAAAGCTAAAAAAAGTTTAAAAACGACCAACTTAAAAGTCAATCCAAACACCCCTAATCGATTAAGTACCATTGTACCAATGCTTCTACTTCTACTAACATACAAACTTTAAGTGTACTTACTACAATCCCCTCTGGTGTATTTGATAGTTTTCCATAATGTTTAGTACATGCTTATAAATATAGCAATATTAGCTATGAGAAGATGAATCCATGGAATTGAAAAATGGCAATTTTATTTATATGGTTGACTCAGGAATATACAGAATTCCAGGTTATAAAATTAGACCATTCTTACAAGATAGGAAAATGTTCAACTGAAAAAAGAGGAAAGAACATTTAGCTGCAACAGAGACAAATACAATTATGCTTCCCACCCTCTTAATTGTGTGGCTCGGGCAACACGATTCACCCCCAGTGTAAAGGCGCCCATTCGAAGATTGCAGTTATGCGACTTACACATGTTCTTGAGATTATGAAAGGCTCTTGTCATGTATTTCTTAAGCTCCCTATTGACATGTTCTTCATCCCACATAAATCCTTGAATATTCTGCACGCCGAGAAAGAGATTACAACTGAGATCCACAATTCAAGAGCCCTCCGATCTTAACATCGCGGGCAGAGAACAGGTAAATGTTTATGTTCTTTCAGACACGATGCAGGTTTGACGGAGAACTTATCTAAATACATCTTAATACAAGACTGGGATCGACAGAAGCTAACCATCCATAAACTCAAAATTATTTTATCTACAAGATTATACGGGATTAGCTTTACATTATTGTCAGGAGACTAAAAAGGGCGTCCCGATGCACTAAGCTCCCGCTATGCGCAGGGTCCAGGGAAGGGCTGAACTACAAGGGTCTATTGTACGCAGCCTTACCCTATATTTATGCAAGAGGCTGTTTTCACGGCTCGAACCAGTGATCTTCTCGTCACATGACAACAACTTTACTAGTTACGCCAAGACTCCCCTTCTTGTTGTGAGAAGACTCTCTTAACTATATAAAAATATGTGGAAAAACAACTTGACTTGATAGCGATTAGAGAATTTACTCTTACTATACCTTAGTAAAATATCATTAAGCTTTAAATAATATAGAGTCAACATAACCCTAAATGTAGATTTGGGGTGTCACATATAGATGATATTTACCTGAACCCATTCAAAATAGCTAACAGTCACGCCTCCAGCATTGGCATATATGTCGGGAAGTATTACAACTCCTTTCTTAGACAAAATCTGCATAAGGATAGTAATGTGTTATAAATTGTTACCATGTAGTCTTAACAGATTTGAGAATCAATTTCTAGGTCTTACCTCGTCAGCATCTGGATCAGTGGGATGATTTGCCGCTTCTACTATGTACTTGGCCTTGACACTGTCCGCATTTTCTCTGCAGAAAAAAATCAGAAAAGACAAGATCATAAGGACAAATTAAAACACTTCCACTAAGTACAAAAAGTTCTATCTGATACTAATATGGTCTTTAATCAGTTCTGAGTTGGCTTTTGTCATCCTCAGAATATGCTGCCTTCACACTGCCCAGTTAATAATTTTTGACTCTCGTTAACGATGCAAATTGCCAGTTTGACTTCGCCTCTCTATCCTCAAGGTAGGGGTAATGTCTGTGTAAATACTACCCTCCCCAGACCCCACTCGTGGGGATCATACTGGACTTCTTTTTGTTGTTGTTGTTGTTGTTAACGATGCAAATTCCAGGAATTAAACAATTTGGATTAATAAAGATGCAAATTTTGAGATGCAAAATGAGGTTTTGTACCTGTTCAAAACTCCTCCTAAAGCACAGGGTATAAGAACATCACAATCATGTGTAAGCAATTCATCTGAACTCATTGCATCACCGCCACTGAATCCAGCTAACGTCCCTGTTGCTTCTTTATGATTAAGCAATGCAGGTATATCAAGACCGTTTTGATTCTTGACTGCTCCTGTTATATCACTAACTGCAACTACCTTCCCACCTCTCTCATGAATAATCCTCGCTGCCCATGCTCCTACGTTCCCAAATCCCTTAACAATGCAAAAATACACATAAAACATCATTTCAACTGACGTTTGTGCGATAGCATGGCAGAGGAACGTAATGAAGTGTGCTCGAATTGAAGTAATGAGAGATTCTACCTGAATTGCAAAAGTCATATCCTTAATATGCTTCCCGTACTCAGCAAGTAAAGCTTCTGTAGCATAAACGACACCGCGTCCAGTTGCAGCTTCCCTACCCAACGAACCACCAAGATCCTGAGAAAAATAGTGAAAAAGGGTAACTAACTGATTAAATTCAGGACAAGTCCAAAATGTAATAGCAAAAGGGCAGCCTGGTGCACTAAGCTCCCGCTATGCGCGGGATACGGGGAAGGGCCGGACCACAAGGGCCTATTGTACGCAGCCTTACCCTGCATAACTGCAAGAGGTTGTTTCCACGGCTCGAACCTGTGACCCCCTGGTCACATGGCAACAACTTTACCAGTCATGCCAAGGTGCCCCTTCCCAAAATGTAATAGCACGTTTGGAATTTAATAGTATACTGCAAAAGCTTACAACTGGTTTCCCGGTCACAATCGCAAGAGAGTGACCATGAAATTTTGAGTACTCGTCCAAAATCCAGGCCATAGTCTGTAGTAGGAAAAGCATCACATAAGCACATTAGTTTGTTTTATATTCCGAAGCTTTTACAGAGAAGAATATGTTAACAAAGTTACATAAATAGAACTGTGTTACTAACCTGGGCATTAGTGCCCATATCAGGTGCAGGAACATCAGTATTAATTCCAATAAGGTCATGAATTTTCTGAGTGAAAACACGTGTAAGGCGTTCCAATTCGCTCTTACTTAACTCTTTTGGTACGCAGCCAATTCCACCCTTAGCTCCCCCATATGGAATATCGACTACAGCAGTTTTCCAAGTCATTAGTTGAGCAAGAGCATTCACTTCATCAAGATCAACCTTGTAACAGAAATTTAAACTATGTCAGCGCAAAGTCCATCTCTAGAAACACCAAACCGCTGAAGTATATCATACTGAGGCAACCAACACAACCAGGAAAATCAAATAAATAACTCCACGGACTGGAATTTTACATTGAAATACAAGAATATGGTATTAATACACACCTTCAAGCAATCTTGAATTTGCCTAATTGATAATGACAAAGGAAGACTCGTCGCCCTTGTTAAACTACATAGTTAGTGAGAAAATGACATTGTTGATTTCTCTGTCTCTCAAAAAAACCAACATCCGTTAAGACATAACTAACTTTTTAATGATTAAACAGGATTGCCTATCATCTTAGAATGCGACGAAGTTACTGGATTTTTTTGAATGCCCTCATACCTTATTTCTTCCAGACATAGAAGAAGAAACATTCAGGTTATACCTGAACTAAATGTTTATAGGAGGACTTAGACTGTAATTTTTTGAAGAATTACAGCTCTCGAGCTCTAGTTCAAGTACATCCTATGCTGCTCGAACTCTCCGAAAATGTCTCCGCATACGTGTAGGATCCTCCAAATCTGTACATCTATTATTCTACGTCTCTGCCATTCTTTTCGATGATTATCTAGAATTTAGAAGATTTCTAAACATTAGACAGCATTTACGCTGGATTTTCATAGATACTGCACTCACAAAACCTTGTCTGAACCACTTCTACTCATAGTTGGAATACCTATAAACACAAAAGCCAATTCCTTTGCATTTACAGATCAAACTTGACTTACAATACAAAGTGTATTATTCACTTACAATCTTTGCCCTCTTACATATACCTGTTTCTTTAAATGACATATCCGATGTTTATCCCGGTGCACGAAGCATTCCGCATTCACGCAGTGTCCGGAGAAGAGCCGCATCCTAAGGGGTATGATGTAGACAGCTTACCCTAATACAAGCATTAGTGGTTGCTTCCACGGCTCGAACTTGTGACCTATAGGTCACATAGAGACAATTTTACTATTGCTCCAAGGCTCCCCTTCATATCCGATGTTTTGTCCATACAAGTTTTTCCAGACAACATACTAAAGGGAATGCTACATTTGAATGTCAAAGCAACTACTGAGTTCAATCAGAACGGAATGTAGTTCATTAGATCTGTCTTTTGCCCAGAGGCAGTGGTTCGAATCCAGCTCCTGAAAAGACTTTTAGTCGCACAAATCTCTACGCCTTTGTAACGGATAATCGTTGCATTTTACTGTTCAAGCACAACTTTCCCAAGATTACTAAAAATAGAAACTTATTACTGTTTTAGTTCAATCAACTTGCATACAAGCAATAAGTTAAGCATTCAAATAAAGAAAGAATGTAAGGCAAAAAATAACCTCAGGATGGTATCTGATTCCTCCTTTCATCGGCCCACGAGCATTATCATGTTGCACTCTAAATCCAACATAGGAAACTAACGTTCCGTCGTCCTTGGGAATTGTGCATTCCACCTGATCAAATACTAAATTCATCAACCTATCTGCTCCATAGTTAAATTAAATAAATGCGTACATTCTCTAATAGTTTAAACTTTTATAAAGCAAACAATTACACATTTGGATCCCGTAATCTCAACAAATAATAAAACATCCATGTAATTGTTTTTAGTGAGACAGTCACACATTTCTAACTTGTTTCTTCAAAATTTTGTGAGGAACAAAAAAGATTAGTCATTTCTACCTTCTTCTAACCTTAAAAAGATTCAATTAGAACATGAAAGTCCGGTACACAAAGCATCTCGCCGCATTCATGGGTCCGGGGAAGAGCCACACTCAAGGGGTGTGATGTAAACAGGCTGCACTCAGAGGCGGATGTAGAGTTGTAACACCGGGTTCAACTGAATCCAATACTTCTGATGCAGAGCATAAATTTATGCATAAAAATTCACTAAAATTGTAAGAAATAGTAGGTTTGAACTCATAATTTTAAACATACAATGGGTTCATGGCAACAAAATTAAGGATTTAACCCATAGAGTTTAAATCTTGCATCTGCCTCTGGCCGCACTCAAAGAGTGTGACTTAGACAACCTATCCTAATGCAGTGGCTGCTTTCACAACTTAAACCCGTGACCATACCGTATCGAGATAACTTTACCGTTACTATAAGGCCCATTTAAAAGAAGAAAAGAAACAACTTTGCACTAATATACATCACTTAATTCATCATATGTTGTTACCTTAATTTCTCTAAAAGGGATCAAAAGACTCTTCTCAAGTTTTGAGTCCAACCCAAGAATGCGAGCTGCTTGGCGAAAGTTACGGTTTGTAGCTGCTAGAGCATTCATGGCTGCTTCTATATTACTGAAAAATCAAGAATAGTAGATCAAGATGGCCAAAATGACAAAAACAAAAGTCGGAACTGCTTGATGTTGATTCTTGAAATAGTAGAAAATTATTAGGCAAGTGATAGTCAACTAAAATTTGGGAACTTAGAAAAGTGAAAGGTGATATATATAGCAAATTTGGTCTCTTTCCAAGAATAGATATCATAATCTTATGTGCATGGTCCACCTTTTATGTAGCAAATTTGATCTTTGCCGAGGATTACGAGAAGCACGAGGTTTCCACCTTTCACCGTTAAGGTGTATCGTCCTCCTTTTTTTCCTCTCTTTTACCGAGTATTAAGGATATACTATTAGATTTAGGGCCAAATCTGTTTGTTGGACTTGTTTGTTTGAAATACAAAAAAATTGCTTAAAGACTTTTAAGTCAATATTAATTCATAAAGATATAAATTTAAACATTGATAATTTAAATTTATTGCTTTATTAGTATAATTTATTATAGCAACTTAATTAATGTATTTATCAAATATCAAGACTATAGATCAAATTATTGAAACATTACAAAAAGTTAACAACAAAAACAATAATAACACTTCAGTCCAAATTAAGGCGGGCATCCGGTCCGGCCCGGTCCCAAATGGGCTTTGGGCATCCGGTCCGGCCCGGTCCCAAACGGGCTTTGCAGATCGGGCTTAAATGAATTCGGGCTTCATGGGCTTTTGGGTGTAACCAGACCAGGATTGGGACTGTGTAGTAATGGTCTCGGGCCCAAACGGGCCTTGACTATTTTTTAAAATTTTTTTTTACCTAAGACAATTTCTTGTAAATTATATAGCTTATATATATTATATATACTATATCTAACTATATTTATTATATATATACTATATACATGGCTTATATGTGTATATATATATGTATATATATATGTGGGCCTAAGTGGCCTGACTTTTTTTATTTTATTTTTTATCTAAGGCAATTCTTGTAAATTATATAGCTTATATATATATATACACACTATATACTATATACATGGCTTATATGTGTATATATATATGTGTGGGCCTAAGTGGCCTGACTTTTTTTTTTATCTAAGGCAATTTCTTGTAAATTATATAGCTTATATATATATATATATACACACACTATATATACTATATACATGGCTATATATATGTGTGTGTGTGTGTGTCTATATATACATATATGTATATATATATGTGTGGGCCTAAGTGGCCTGACTTTTTTTTTTTATCTAAGGCAATTTCTTGTAAATTATATAGCTTATATATATATACACACACACTATATATACTATATACATGGCTATATGTGTGTGTGTGTGTGTCTATATATATATATATATATATATATATATATATATATATATATATATATAAGCTATATAAATTATCTCAAATCAACTTAAAAGCATAAATTGTGAGTTGTCTTATCGGTCTGAAAAACTGACCGACTGCGGAAAAACTGTTTCGTTTCAGAAAAAGTGAATATGTATAGCGCGTCTAATAATTTTAAAATAACACAAATTGTCTCAAATCAACTTAAAAGCATAAATTGTGTGTTGTCTTGTCGGTCTGAAAAGCTGACCGACTGCGGAAAAAGCTGTTTCGTTTCAGAAAAAGTGAATATGTATAGCGCGGTACAATACTACGTTTTGTGTGTTGTCTTGTCGGTATGAAAAGCTGTCCGACTGTAAAAAAGTGAATATGTATAGTGCTGTATAATACTATATTTTGTGTGTTGTTTTGTCTATAAATAACGGGCGTATTCTAGTTATTTTCTGCACTTAACAATAACCAATAGCAAATATTTTCATAAAAGCAAGATTTTTCTTTACGCTTTAACAAATGTCTGAACTCCTTTATGTGTCAAGGTGCGAGTGCGGCAAAAAATGCATGATGCAAGACCTTTGGGATGATGGTGAAGCTGGACGCCACTACTGGGCGTGTATGAACAAGTTTTAGGGTTCCCGACAAATCTATTTTCAATTTTGAGGTATGGATTGATGAACTCTGTCAGCAGGAATATTACAAAGAAAAGTTGCAGTATCTTCATTGTTTGTGTTTGAAACAGTGGGAAAGAGATCGACAATCCAAACGAGAAGTTGCGGAGTTGAAGGAGAAACTAAAAGAGGTGGAAGAAGAAAAAAATAAGCTGGAAGACAAATTTAAGTGGTTGGAGCAGAGATTACTAGGCGATCGTGACTAAACAATGACATGTACGTGTTGAGCGTAGTAGTGTATCTTTACGTTTTCTGTGTCATGTGTTTTCATTAGTTGTACTGAATTTAAGTTATGTTAACTTTCTATGTTTGTGTTTGTGTTGTACTGTTAAAATAAAGAAGAAACAGGCCTTGACTATTTTTTTAAATTTTTTTTTATCTAAGGCAATTTCTTGTAAATTATATAGCTTATATATATATATATATATATATATATATATATATATATATATGTGTGTGTGTGTGTGTGTGTGGGTTGGGGGGAGGGTCTATTTATTTGTTTAAATTTTTTATCTAAAGCATTTTCTTGTAAATTGTACTATATAGTTGTGACTTAAAAATTTGTAATTCAAATTTAAAACAAAAAATATTGTAAAAAGATATTCAAAGGAATGCGTTATAATTTTTATTATTATAACATTAAGAAAATATTGCCCAATCTTTCTTAGCCCCCCCCCCCCCCCAATGGAATGAGCACAACCAAGTTGCTAATACCACCATTGAGAAGAAAAAGAAACTAATCAAGATGTGCCAAAATACAAGTTACATATTAATTTTACATGGTATCTCTTACAAATTTCATAAATCCATCAAGGTCCGGAGGTCCGTTGGTGGTGGTGGAAAAGAAGCTCGTTCATCACCGCTTCCGGGCGAAGCTGCTTCCTCCGCAAGTTCAACTAGCATTTCTTCGTAAACTTCGTCTACCTCTGGTTGTGATTCAGCAAGTCCAAAATTTCTTTGTTCCGAACGGATCCAATCTCTGAAAAGTATGAGTTTTCCAAGATGCTCTATAATCACCGAGTTGTAGTCTTGCTTGACTGAAAGCGCTCTCCGATGCCATTATTGAAGCTTGAATGGTTAAAATGTCTTGGGCCATCCTTGAAAGGACGGGAAAGTATTTTTCTTTGCCCTTCCACCATTCTATAAGATTAAATGAGCCGTCGGGATTCTCCTGCTCAAGTCCCTGTGACAAATAAACTTCAAGATCATTTAGTTGTGAACAATCACTAGTAGTCCAACCTTGAGAACCCCTGAACTCGGTCCAAGAACTAAGTGCTCTTACTCCTGCAATTCTTTTAGATGATTGAGAACTAGAAGAAGAAGGAGTTGGAATATCTGGTCTAGCATTATCTAGTGCAATTTGATAAACACTATAAATAGTTAGAGCATTTATTTTAATTGAGGCTTGTGTGTCCGAAAGTGTAGAGAACTCCTCACGTGCAAGTGCTAAACCATTATAAGTAGATCGATACCAATATTGAGGACCACCTAATTTCATAGTAGGATTTAACAAGGCAGCAATACCATAAATAGGGAGAATAGGGAAAAAATATTAGTTTAAATTTCTTTCTCATAGAATCAATAGCTACTTCATAAATTTCCCCACCCTCTGAAAAATGAGCAAACAAATTTGCAAGATTTGCAAGATAAACTAAACAGTTCAAAATAGTAGGATAATATTGTCCAGAAAATTAATTTGTAGCAACATAAAATATTTTTAAAAAATCTACAAGCATTTTAACGTTAGCCCAATCCGCATTTGTAAGGTGCTCATCATCATCACTTACATGAGCATTAAACGTTGAGTTTATGGGGTTTCTATATTCATATGCAACAACTAAACTGTCATACATGTAATTCCATCTAGTTGGACAAGGTTTATGAACCTTTCTTTCTCTTAGGCCAAATTCATCGCATCTTTTAAAATATTCTCTAAGTCTACTTCAACAGTTTGAATAAAAAAGCCAATTAAGAGCCATTTTAACTTTTTCAATTTCAACATTTAAAATTTTTATACCATTACCCACAATTAAATGGTAAATATGACAAATACATCTAACATGAAAAATATTACTAAATGCAGGATTTAGTGTAGTGGTAAGCAAGGCTACAACATTAGTGTTACTAGTAGCATTATCCATTGAAATTGACATTATTTTATCACTAAGGCAAAAATATCTACAAATATCCGTAACCGTGCTAGAAATAAACTGTCCTATGTGCCGTGAATTAATTATTCTATAAGCAATAATGCGCTTTTGCATTATCCACTGCTCATCAATCCAATGACTTGTAACAATAAGATAATCACAGTTATTACCACTTCTACCTATATCAGTAGTAATAGCAACAGGAAAATTAATATGAGTAAATAAATAGCGCAAATATTGTTCATATTCATGTTTATATTTATAAATATCGCTCTTTACGGTTGTGCGAGGCCATCCTTTATAAGTAGGATTAAAAATTCTTCTAATATAATGCACAAAGTGAGGGTTAGAAGGAAAACTATAGGGTAAGCACATAACAGTAACCATTTTTGCTAATTTTTCCCTATCTTTTCTTGGGTCATAATATAAAATACCACCGGTAACAGTGTTACTTCCCGGTTGAAATTGATTTGGCCGGTACTAGGGTCAGGCTAACTAGGTAGACTTGTCCCCCCGGCCGTAGCTTTCATTTGATTATATTTAACTTTATCTTGAAGGTGTATCATTATGTGTCTCCTCAAACTCCCCCTCCCCCCGATCAACATAGTTAAAGGCTAACTCTTTGCCACAAGTTTTACACTTAGCTTTATTTTTTTTTATCTTATTTGAATAAAAAATGGCCTAACAAAAGATGTTCCGGCCCGTTTAGAAGGTTGTCTAGAAAAAGTAGGGGTAGTAACAGGGGGTCATCCATGGCATCATTTGGATTAGTTGGGTTAACTTGAGCAACATGAATAGTGGATGTATCATCATCCAGTTGCGTTTCATCTAAATCTATTTCCTGCTCATCTTCTTCATCTATAGTTGGATTAGGTTGTTCATATATTCATCATCTAAGCGTTCACCACCACCAACATTATGCACATATTGACTATCCATAAATTATAATAAAGTATTATCACTATCAAGAATATGAGCAGGTGGAGGGCGGGTATGAGTTTGGGTAGGGGAGGCCGGTGAATTAGAGGAGGAATAGATTGACCACTAGATTCACCACTCTTGGATTTTCCCTTATTTTTACTAAACATTTTTTTAAGGAATATGCCATCTTAATTATAATTATACAAAGTAATTAAATAAAACAAACAAAAATATAATATTAAAACTAAGAGTTGGAACGAGTTTACCGAATTGACGAACAACTTGTTGAAAATAATTATCGTTGAAGACTTGAATACTTCAATTCACCAACTTCACAATTTTTCACACAAGTTGCAACAATAAAGTAACCAATTTAGAAGAAAATTAGAGAGAGATTGATGATTTGGTGAAGAAAAATGAAAGAATGAGGGGGTATTTATAGTTAAAAATAGGGAAAAGGTGTAATTATAAAACGTTTGGGGTTAAAATAAAGTTTTTCTGTCGCGGGGGGAGGGGGGAGGGGAGGAGGGGAGGAGGGGGGAGGGGTTAAATGACTATTTTATAAATAGTCAACGACCATTTTGGCAGCCATAACGACTATTTCTTCAATAGCCAACGGTCAGATTTTTAAAAGAGATTTTTTTTAAAATTATAGCTGTTGGTCCCGTTTAGGACCGGTTGAACCGGCCCACTTAGGAGCCAGTCCCGGGCCCAAACGGTCCCGATCCTAACGGGCTTCGCGTGTGAATCGGCCCACATGAGCCTCAAACCCCCTGGTCCCGGGCTTAAACGGGTAGGCCCATAATACTTCTGGGAGTACTTCTGACCACAGTCCCTTAGCTTCTTCGAGTTTCTTTTTCATGATGTTCATTATGGACTTAGTGGAGGATTCTGTTTGTTCGTTGTCGTTTGGGTGGTAAGGAGTTGAAAGTATTCTTTAAATATGCCATTTTTCGAAGAACTCGGTGGTTTTTCTTCCCATAAACTGGGGCCCATTGTCACATTTCATCTCTTTAGGTAGGCCAAATCGGCAATTGATGTTTTCCATATAAAGGTGATTACCCCTTGCTTATGCACTTGGGAGAATGCTCCTGCTTCCACCCACTTAGATAAATAGTAAGTTAAAACTAAAAGGAATTTTACGTTACCTCGTCCTGGTGGAAGTGGTCCCACGATGTCTATTTCCCATTTAATGAAAGGCCACAGAGAAGTGACGGAGTGGAGGTGCTCGCCTGCTTGATAAATTATCGGGGTGTATTTTTGACATTGCTCGCATTTCTTCACAAATCCTAGGACGTCATTTTTCATGGTACCCAGCCCATATGATGCACCTGACGAGTGCTCGATCATCAGAGTGATTGTTGCAATGACCTTCATGGACTTCCTCGAGGAAGTATTGGGTTTGGTTCGGGCCTAAGCATTTTGCTAAGGGACCGCCGTATGTTCTCTTGTATAGGTCGTTGTGAAGGAGGCTGTACCTGGCAGCTTGCATTCTCAGCTTTTTGGCTTCTTTTTTGTCGTTGTTTGGGAGGGTGATGTAGTGCAAATAATTTATAACACAATTACGCCAGTCCTAAGTTAGATTTACAGATTTTACCTCGATATAGTCCAATGCCGAGTTAAGGAGGTTAACTACACTCTTATCCCCAGGGGTTACACTTTTGGTGGCTGCGGCCAACTTGGCAAGATCGTCTAGTTCGATGTTCTGATTTCGTGGAATTTGGTCGAGCTGGCACTCGTTGAAGCTGGATAACAATCTGCATATCTCAGTCTGACATTTCAGCATCCTCTATTCTTTGATTTGGAAAGTCTCACTAACCTGGTTGATTACGAGCTGAGAATCACAACGAAGCTTTAATCGCTTCACTCTGTACCTGAGTGCCAGTCTTAATCTTGTAATTACAGCCTCATACTCGGCCTAGTCATTAGTTATGTCTGGGCATCCTATGGATTGGTGAATTATCTTACCGGTGGGAACCTCGAATACGAGTCCCATCCTGGATCCGCATACATTGGATGCGACATCGATGTGCAGGAACCAAACGTCCTGTGTCTAAACAGAAACTTGAGTGACTTCATTTTCAGCCTCAGGCATTACTTTTGCGCTAAAGTCTGCGACGAAGTCGGTGAGCATTTGCGACTTTTTCGCTATACCTGGCTGATAAGTGATGTTGTGCTCACTTAACTCGATGGCCCATTTAGCCAGCCTTCCCGACAACTCGGGTTTTTGTAATATGCTTGTATATGGATAAAACCGGGGGTAATGAGTACCCCAATTTCTCGATAGGGCGAACAAAAAGAGGACATAACTACGCGTAGTGAAAATAAAAGCTGGGAGTCGCCTGTATCAAAGCCCAAACAAAACACTTGCCCCTAGAGCTATCGAATAACGAGACCTCAGGAAACATTGCCAAACGATCGCATACGATTAACAAAGGACCGTGGTATCCGTGCCCAACCAAATATCACAATGTGAATCTCGGTCCGTATCAGCGGTATATCAGTGGTTAGCAAAAAGGAAGATTTTTACCCTTTTTAGAATTATACTTAGGGCAAAACTCCCCTACTATATAAAAGGGAAGCTGATTATTCATTAAACACATTGTAATACGCATACAAAGGCAATATATATATATATATATATATATATTTTTTTTCTCAGTTTTAAAAGGATTGTTCCAAGCCCTTGTTTTGGTTCATAAGTTCTTCATAAGCATTGGTTCTGAACCAAAGGCGAGCTTTTTATTAAGCCTTTAACCGAGCCCGGATTCATAATCATCATTAGTTTGGCTATTATTTTATTTTTATTTGCTCATTTAATATCATTAATCACTTGTATCGAATTAGTTCACATATCCTTAAAACCGTGTATAAATTCAATTGTTATCCATTTTTTAGGGTAAACAGTTCGGTGCCCACCATGGTGTTAAAGATAATAGTGTCCGTTTGATACAAATTTTCATAACACGCTATATTTTATGCTTGTTCTTTAAGGTTTTAATTTCAGATCTACCTAAGGATGTCAAACTCTTAGTCTGCTTAATTCAACGTTGATATTGAGTCTGGCTATCATGGCGATAACAACAAGGTAGAACCTAGCTACAATCCCAGTTGCAGATCCAATCGATTCCAAATCACATGTGGACATCGATGCCAACATGCCGACCGATCCTGAGAACAATGTTTGCGGAGGAGCCCGACCAACGACTCGAGGTACACTAGAAGGTGAAAGTTACGGGATCAATATGAGGGTAATCTTCAAAATGTTACAGGCCTAATAGGAGGCGATAACACAACTACAAAATCAAAGCCGTGTCCCCAATAGAGTTGAGCTCGAACCATCCCGGCAAAGCACCCGAAGAAATGAGCAACTCACAGAAAGGCTGGGTGAAGCTGAATCTGGGACCAACCCCGAGATCATAAAGATACTTGAGGAACTTACAAAGCGGGTGGAATCGCGGGACAAGAAATTTGAGGCTAATGAGAAAAAAATGGAGACCTATAACTCCAGAGTTGATCAAATCCCAGGAGCACCCCTGATATTGAAATTCTGGACTCCAAGAAATTTTTCCAAAAACCCTTCCCTCCGAGCGTGACGCCAAAACCAATCCCGAAGAAGTTTCGTATGACCGATATTCCGAAGTATAATGGAACCTCGAATCTGAATGAGCACGTTACCTCCTATACGTGCGACATCAAGGGAAATGACTTAGAATATGACGAAATCGAGTCAGTTTTGCTGAAATATTCGGAGAAATCCTATCAAATGGAGCAATAATATGTTATCGCAACTTAGCCCCAAATTCTATTGATTCGTTTTCTATGCTTGTAGATGCCTTTGTAAAAGCACACGCCGGGGCTATCAAGGTCGAGACTAGCAAATCAGACCTCTTCAAAGTAAAACAAAGAGATAATGAAATGCTCAGGGAATTCGTATCAAGGTTTTAAATGGAATGGATGGATCTGTCTCCAATCGCGAATGATTGGGCCGTTCAGGCGTTCACCCAAGGACTCAACCCCTTAAGCTTCCTGGCTTCACAAAAGTTGAAACAAAACTTGTAGAATACTTGGGGGTAACTTAGGCCGATGTCCATAACAGGTACCAATCAAAATCAGAGTCAAGGACGATCAGCTTGGGCCCCTATCCGGGTCCATTTATCCTATCAAGAATAACGATAGGTCTGAGAGAGTTGTCGATCGTGAACCAAGACCAAACAGAGATCGGTATCAACTATATAGTATAGACCGAAGGGGTAACGAATCTGGGTGTAACCTTACGAGAAACGAAGAAAGGAGCGATTGAAACCACAATAGTCGGGGACTCAAGAGAAAAAGTGACTTCGACGGGACACACGGGGATAAGGAGACACCGAGATTATCGAAATATAACTTTAATGCCGATACTGCCAGCATTGTGTCTACTATCGGGCGCATCAAAGACACCAAATGGGCTCGACCATTGCAGTCCAACCCTACCCAGAGAGACCCTAACTTGATGTGTAAGTACCATGGCACTCACGGCCATAGAACTGAGGACTGCCGATAGTTAAGAGAGGAACTGACCCAGTTATTCAATAACGGGCATCTCCAAGAGTTTCTGAGTGATCGAGCCAAAAATTACTTTAGGAATAGGGACTGTAACAAACATACCGAACAAGAGGAACCTCAGCACGTCATCAACATGATCATCAGTGGAGTCGACGTCCCTAGGGACCAATGAGGGTGTCCATCACAGGGGAAAAACGAACCCGAAATTATATCTCGGAGGGAACCATTTCATTCAACGACGAGGACGCCGAAGGCATCATACAACCTCATAATGACGCACTGGTAATATATGTACTTATAAATAAATCTCGAGTTAAACATGTGTTGATTGGTCTAGGCAGCTCGGCCAATATCATCAGATCGAGGATCATAGAGCAATTGGGCCTGCAAGACCAAATAGTGCCAGCAGTCCGAGTTTTATACGGGTTTAACATGGAATGTGGAACAACTAAGGGGAGATAATCCTATGGGTAAACGCCACCGGAACCACCCAAGAAACAAAATTCTATGTGATCGAATGGGATATGAGGTATAATGCTCTATTCGGAAGGCCATGGGTTCACAACATGAGGGCAGTACCTTTAACCTTGCACCAGTATTAAAGTTCCCTACATAGGGAGGAATCAAGACAATGTATGAAGAACAGTCGGCCGTAGAGAAAATGTTCGCAATCGATGAGGTACTCCCAGTACCCGCTGTCTCGACGTTAAAAGGCGGGGAATCAGCCAGAAAGGTCGAAGTTAAATAGAAATCACCGATATTAGTCCCGGCCAGGTTGGAGGGATGAGAAGTCGATGAAGAAGATTATTACGGGGTTCCCAGATCGTTCATAGCTCCTGATAATACCAATGCCACCAAATCTACGGTCGAAGAAGTGGAGCAAGTCATATTGCCTGAACACATACCGGATCAAAAGGTATACTTGGGCACGGGGTTGATCCCCGAGCTTAGGAAAAAACTCATTAGTTTCCTTAAAATTAACGTCTTGTTTTTCCTGGTCCTATCTTGATATGATATGGATCCCACCAGAGATAGCCACTCAAAAGCTGAGTTTGGATCCACAGTTCCACCCGGTTAAACAGAAAAGAAGGCCTCAATCCGAAATCAAGCATGCTTTCATCAAAGACAAGGCATCTAAACTATTTAAAATAAGTTCCATTCGAGAAGTTAGATACTCGGACTGGTTAACTAACGTAGTAGTAGTGCCCAAAAAAGGAAATAGGTTAAGAATGTACGTAGATTATAAAGACTTGAACAAGGCATGCCCTAAGGACGCTTTTCCTTAGCCTAATATCGATCGCATGATCGATGCAATGACCGGGCACGAGATACTCAGTTTTCTCAACACCTATTCCGATTACAACCAAATATGGATGGACCTGGGTGATCAAGAAAAGACTTCCTTTATCACTAAGTTCAGCACCTACTGTTACAATATAGTGCCGTTCGGCCTAAAGAATGCCGATGCCACCTATCAACGCCTAGTAAACCGGATGTTCGAAAAACAAATAGGAAAATCAATGGAAATTTATTTTTATGACATGTTAGTTAAGTCCCTGCAAGTAGAGGACCATTTGAAACATTTGCAGGAAACCTTTAACGTATTGAATAAATACAATATGAAGCTGAACCCCGAAAAATGCACATTCGGGGTCGAATCTGGAAAATTCCTTAGGTTCATGGTTTGTTTTTCCATCCGCCTTGCTTGTTACCTCCACAATTTCCTTGGTTGTTTTCTCTCCTATTTCCTTGATGTTGTTGTTATTCCAATTCCCTTGATTGTTTTTCCCACTCCAATTTCCTTGATTGTTAGAATTTCAATTGCCTTGATTGTTTTGAGGTCGCCATTATTGTTGGCTTTGGCCTTGGAAGTTATTTCTTTGCCCTTGAAAATTATTCATATATTTCACTTTCTCTTCTTGTTCATTATAGGACTCATCTTGCTCAAATCCACCATCTTATTGCAAATAGTTCTCCACTCGATTTTTCACTTGTAGACCCTTAGTCCTCCTCTTGTTCACCATCATGTTCAGTCCTTCCATAGCATTGGCTTGATTCAGAGTTTGCACTTGATTTAGTTGGGCCTCCGCTAGTTGAGTCATGGTAGTTGTCAATTCAGCAATGGCTTGGGCCTCCGCTAGTTGAGCTATGGTAGTTGTCAATTCAGCAATGGCTTGCCCATGGTCTTACAATTCTTTGTGAAGGTGAATCATATTTGGGTTACCTTGTGGAACATCAACCCGGTATTGCCAAGCTAATGACGTTTCTGCTATCTAATCCAAAATCTCACACGCCTCCGCATAAGGCGTAGTCATAAAGTTCCCAACGGCTAGTTGATTCATTACACATTGGTTAGTTGTTTTAATCCTTTGATAGAAGGTTTGTTGAATCATGTTTTCTGTCATATCATTGTTGGGACATTCCTTAACCATTGTTCTATAGCGTCCCATATCTTGTGTAGTGGTTCATTTGGCTCTTGCTTGAATGCAAAAATCTCATCTCGAAGTATGTCCATATTCGGGAGAGAAAAACTTAGCAATGAATTTTTCCGCCAACTCATCCCAAGTGTGAATTGAATGGTTCAGCAATCGTTCCAACCAATCTAAAGTGTTTCCCCATAGAGAGAAGGGAAAAAGCCTTAGCCTCAATGCATCCTCGAAGACATCCATTTGCTTTCTCCCCCAACAAGTGTCCACAAACCCTTTCAAATGTTTATAAGCATTTTGTGTTGGACCACTGGTGAAGAAACCCCGTTGCTCAAGAAAACTAAGCATCACATTGGTGATTTGGAAGTTGCTCGTCCTAATACGGGGAGGGACTATTTCACTAGCATAACCTTCGTTGGGCAATATTCGGTGTGGAGCCGCTCGTGGTAGAGGTGGGGGTGGAGTGGGCACATTATCATGAGGAACCCATCCTCTTCGATTGGCTTGAGGTTCAAGAGGTACCTCCTCAACTTGCTCATCCTCACCGTCCACATCCCCCAAAGACACATTTCTAAGATCATTGATCACCGCCATGGTTGTACCTAAAAGTTCTAACGCAAGTTAGTAACACGAAAGGGAAAGAAGATATTCCAAAAACAAACCCAAATATATAGCTAATATCATTTTAACTCCCCGTCAATGGTGCCAAATATTAATCCACATCCAATCCACACTCAATAGTGAGTGGAAACGGTGGTTGGAACAATAGTACCCAACAAGAGTCAGGGTTGATTTCCACAGGGAGTTACTAAGGGTGTTAGGAGTATACACTTGACGAAAGCGAATGGAATAACTAAATTGCACTTACAAAAAAGGTTTTGATTTCTAATTCTAATTTTACTCTAGCAATTATAAACTAAGAGAAGGATCTAAAAGCGAAAGATTGTTTTTGGTGTTTTTCCAAATAGTTAAAAAGCTAGGGATATGACCATAACCTAGGGTGTTCGCCTAATGGGTTAAATATGTTAATACTTATTTTGTTGATTGGGGTGTATTATAGCTCTCAACTCTATGTTAACCACTCAATACCTCTCGGTATTTGAAACTCGTCTATTTGTGGCGGCCTAAAAGTTGCTGACAAAAATGCCCCCGGGAGGTTCTACGGCCGCAAAATTCCATGTGCAGTCCGGAGATTTCTTCATTTGGCAGGATCTTGGATTCTGCAGCTGCACAATTCTGGATTGCGGCTGCGAAGCATCTTCTACGGCCGCACAGTTCTTGTGCGGTCCGCACTTCAGCAAGGCTTCAGGTTTTGATCTTTTGCATACTCTCTGAACTTTGAATCATTTGTTAGTGCAGACCTCGTTCTGCAGCCGCACAATTCATGTGCGGTCTACACATTAGCCCAATTCCTGCTGGGCTTTTTCACTTGATCTGCGGCTGCATATGGAATTCTGCGGTCCACACTTTCTTCTGCGGCCGCAAAAATCCTTTTGTGGACCGCACTTCTTTAGTTCTGTTCCATTTCTTGCCTTGTGATTCAGAACACTCCTTTTTGAGTCAGATTTCATCATGGGAGACCAAACTTCCAACATTCCTGCAATTTGCACACTTTCATTAGTTTCGGAAACATAAATCAATACATTCGAACTAAAACAAAAGCAAAAAGATACTACTGAGTAGTCAAAATCTCCACTTATCATTCGTCCAATCCATGGACCCCTTCATTGGACCTCTCCTTTCCTGCTTGGGCCTCCTCGAGCATAGACTCAGTGTAGGAGGGCATCCCTAAAATTTCTATTACATCGGGCGCTTCTTTCGGAGCGAAGCCGGCATCCCGGGGCGGAGGGGGGGTCTCAGCCCCCGTCTCCACATCAATCTCCTGAGTATGAGAGAGATCGGCCTCACGAATCTCTCCCTCTACTTCCGCCTACTCTTTAGTAGGGGTTGACCCGTAGGCCACAAAAATATCATCCTCTTCGGACTCATTCTTGAGATGAAGAAGCGAATCCGAGTCAGGTGCTCGGGAGTCGGAGCTCTTCTTTGGCTTACGAGCCAATCTTTTCTTTGGCCTCGTCTCTGAGCTTAGGGAGCCTGAAGCCTTTCTTTTCTTCTTCTTTTTCCCCCGCGGCAGCCTCGGGCTGTGCCATGACAGGGGGATCAACGGACAAGGATACATCCCCATCCCCTTCCAATGGCCTAAGTTTGGTGGTCTTAGGAAAACCTACAAAAGAAAAAAAAAGGAAGAAAAGTCAGTATGATATAAGTTAAAAGGCATAAACCGTTCAGGGAAAGACCTTACCATGAGAAGGGGCCTCTCATCGGCCCTTCAAAAGCATGCGCCATGCGCGCTTGGAATACGACATTTGTGTGTAGATACCCTAGATCCATTCCTTAGATCGAGGGATAGCATTTGGAACCCGGGCGATGGCTGCACAACCACAAGTGCGAATGAGAAAAAAGGAAATAAATAAAAAGTTAACTCTTAGGGAGAGACTGTACTTACGAGATTCATTCCATTTCTCAGGGAATGGCATGAACTCGGGGGCATCAAGTCTTCAGTATTCACCCAAACGAAGTGTCCCTGCCATCCCCGGTCTTGGTCTTCATTAGTGCTCAAATATGGGGCCTTGCTGGCCCGACGAGTAAGCTTTATTAGTCCCCCTCGAAATATTTACGGACTGTATAAATGGAGCAGATGATAGATGGTGAACCAACGAGATTCGTTTTTTTTCACGAAGTAACGAAGGAGGATCATGATCCTCCATAGAGACAGATGGATTTGCCCGAGGCACACTTCGTACCTCTTGCAAAAATCCAAAACAATCGGGTTCACCAGGCCCAGTGTGAAAGGGTAAGTGTAAACACTTAAGTACCCCTCCATGTGGGTAAAATGGCGTCCTCCGACCCGGGAACTACTATGTCCTTACCTTCCCAATTACTATCCCTTCGGACTATGGGAAGGATGTTTTCAATCACAGAGCATATGTACCATGATGCTCCTTCACCCGGGTCCTATTTCCATGAGGGTTTCTCGACCTTGAAGTCATCTATAGTCGAGCATCCCTTGGGAATAAACATTTTCAAGAGAGGCTCGGGGGCTGGTTCGTCGATAGCCACATCAAGAGCGGCGTCTTGAGGGCAACTATTTCGGGAGCGATCGCCTCGATATCAGCGGTCGGCTGAGAAGAAGATGCAAACTGTTAAGGAACTAATTAAGCTGTTTTTGCCATTTCTATCTGGAAAGGTTTGAGAATTTAAAGAAAAAGGAATAGATAAAAAGCTGAGTATAATGATTTGGGGAAAATATGGGTAAAAACTGGGAAATTACTATGAAAACTTGAAGAACAAGGATGAATATGTGAAAGTTTGAATAAAGTTGATAATAAATTGAAAGATCGAAGGTAGAAGCTTGGTCGGAAAGTAGAAAAAGAATAAAGGATAGGGGCTTTTATGGAAAAAATTGGTGTCGCTTCGTATTTGGAGGCAACTAGACGATCGTTGACATGTGTCCGAAGTCAGAACGATGCGATGACGGGACATTTTGGCTTCTTTGTCATTTTTGTTATAACGTACGAAAGAAGGAACCGGAAAAAATCTGTCATTTCTCATCATTTCGGCAAATCGACCCTTTGAGAAACGAGGGGACTATCTGTATATGGGTAAAACCGGGGGTAATGAGCACCCGATTTCATGATAGGGAGAATGAAGAGAGTACATAACTGCATGTAGTCAAAATGAAAGCTGGGAGCCATCTGTATCAAAGCCCGAACAAAACACTTTCCCCTGGAGCTATCGAGATCATGCCCCCAGACCTGATTCGAATAACGAGAACTCGGGAGGCATTGCCAAATGACCGCACATAATTAACAAAGGGTCGTGATATTCGTGCCCAACCAGATATCACGGCGTGAATCTCAGCCCATATTAGCGGTAGATCATTGATTAGAAAAAAGGAAGTTTTTACCTTTTTTTAGAATTATACGTAGGGCAACACTCCCCTACTATATAAAGTGGAACTTGATTATTCATTAAACATATTGTAATACTACAGAGGCAATATACATCTATTTTCTCTATTTCTAAAGGATTGTTCCAAGCCCTTGTTTTGGTTCTTAAGTTCTTCATATGCATTGGTTCGAAACTGAAGGCGAGCTTCTCATTAAGCCTTTAACTGAGCCTGTATTCATTATCATCATTGGTTTGGCTATTTATTCTAGTTTTTATTTCTCATCTAACGTCATTAATCATTTGTATTGAATTAGTCCATATATCCTTAAAACCGCATATAAATTTAATTTTTATCTATTTTTTAGGGTAAATAGTTTGGCACCCACCATGGGGCTAAGGATAATAGTGGTAGTTTGTTACAAATTTCCATAACATGCTATATTTTACGCTTGTTCTTTAAGGTTTTAATTTTAGATCTACCTAAGGATGTCAAACTCTTAGTCTCCTCACTTCAACATTGATATTGAGTCTGGCCATCATGGCGAAAACAACAATGTACTACCTAGCAACAAGGTGCCTCCCGCCGATCCTGATAGATCCAATTGATGCCAACTCACATGTGTCCATCTATGCCAACGTGCCGACCGATCCTGAGAATAGTGTTCGCGGAGGAGCCCGGCCAGCGACTCGATATACGCCCAAAGGCAAAAGCGATAGGATCAATCTACGAGTAATCTTCAAAATGTTACAAGCCCAACAAGCGGTGATAGCACAACTACAGAATCAAAGCCGTGCCCCAGCAGAATTGAGCCCGAACCATCCCAGCAAAATGCCCAAAGAAATGAGAAAGTCAGAGAAAGGCCGGGTGAAGCTAAATCTGGGACCAACCCCAAGATCATAAAGATGCTTGAGGAACTGACAAAGTGGGTGGAATCGGAGGGAAAAGAAAATTGAGGCCCATGACAAAAAAGTGGAGACCTATAACTCCAGAGTTGATCAAATCCTAGGAGCACCCCCGATATTGAAAGGCTTGGACTCCAAGAAATTTGTCCAAAAGCCCTTCCCTCCGAGCGTGGCACCACAACCAATCTCGAAGAAGTTTTGTATGCCCGATATTTCGAAGTATAATGGAACCTCGAATCCGAATGAGCATGTGACTTCCTACATATGTGCCATCAAGGGAAACGACTTAGAAGATGACGAAATCAAGTCGGTTTTTCTGAAAAAATTTGGAGAAACCCTATCAAAGGGAGCAATGATATGGTATCACAACTTACCCCCAAATTCTATTAATTCATTTGCTATGCTTACAGATGCCTTTGTAAAAGCACACGCCGGGGCTATCAAGGTCGAGACCAGAAAATCGGACCTCTTCAAAGTAAAACAAAGAGATAACAAAATGCTCAGGAAATTCGTATCAAGGTTTTAAATAAAACGGATAGATATGTCTTCGATCGTGATGATTGGGCCGTTCAGGCATTCACCCAATCACTCAACCCTCGAAGCTCCTTGGCTATACAGTAGTTGAGAGAGAACTTGATAGAATACCTGGTGGTAACTTGGGACGATGTTCATAATAGGTACAAATCAAAAATTAAAGTCGAGAATGATCATCTCGGGACCCCTTCTAGGTCTATTTATCCCGTCAGGAATAAGGACAAGTCTAAGAGAGCTGTCGATCATGAACCAAGACCGAATAGAGATCGGTATCAACCGTATAATGGAGACCGAAGGGGTAACGAATCTGGGCGTAACCTTATGAAAAATGTAAAAAGGAACTATTGAAGCCACAATAGTTAGGGACTCATAAGCAAAAGCAATTTCTACAAGCCACTCGAGGCTAGGGAGGCACCAAGGTTATTGGAGTATAACTTCAGTGTCGATGCTGCCAGCATCATGTCTGCTTTCGGGCGCATCAAAGACACCAAGTGGCCTCGACCATTGCAGTCCGACCCTACCCAGAGAGACCTTAACTTGATGTGTAAGTACCATGGCACTTACGGCCATAGAACCAAGGACTGCCGACAGTTAAGAGAAGAAGTTATTCGGGCCAAGGCAGCTTCTCGAGGTGAGGGTACCTCATCTCGGCATTAATAAGTATTTTAATAATATAATAAATTGAGGATTGCATACTTTGTTTTCTCGAGCCAATACCATACTTACTGCTACTTCCGAGATAACGAGGTAGACAAGAAGGCATTCCACAGGCTCGGGTTTTGAGAGCAAGGGTGGTAATGCCATGTACATCTTCAGTTCTTGCAGTTCTTGTAAATATTCGGGCATCCACTCGAGGTCGTTATCCTTTTTAAGTATGCTGAAAAGCCTGTGACATTTATCAGATGACCACGATATGAATCTGGATAGGGCGGCAATTCAATCGGTCAATCTTTGGACTTGCTTTTTAGTGGTCAATTGTTCTGGTATCCCGTTGATAGCATTGATTTGATCTGGGTTGATCTCAATACCTTGCTGTGATACCAAGAAACCTAAAAACTTTCCTGAGGCTACGCCTAACGCGCATTTCTCAGGGTTTAATTTCATTCTGCACTTTTTTAGTACATGAAAGGCTTCCTTTAGGTGGTCGATATGATCATCTTCCTTCACAAACTTAACCAGCATGTCGTCTATATACACCTCCATGGTTTTGCCGAGTTGATCTTTGAACATTTTTGTGACGAACCTTTGATAGGTAGCCCCTGCTTTCTTCAACCTACTTGGCATGACCCTATAATAATGCGTTCCCGTATAGGTGATGAACGTGGTTTTCTCTTGGTCATATACCTCTATGAGTATTTGGTTGTAACCTGAGTAGGCGTACTATGAAACTTAATAGATCGTGCACGACCATTGCGTGGATGAGATGGTCGATATGTGGTAGTGAGAATGAATCTTTTGGGCATGCTTTGTTTAGATCTGTGAAGTCTACGCACATTCTCCATTTCCTATTTTTCTTTTTAACCATCACCACATTGGCTATCCACTTGGGGTACTTCGCCTCCCTGATGGAGCCGTTTGCTAGTAACTTCTCTACTTTTTCGCGGACAACCTCATTGATAGAGGGGTTGAACTTTTGTCAGACCTGCCTTACTAGGGGTAGAAGGGGTTGACATTCAACTTATGTGTGGTAATTTCTTTGGGGATACCTGGCATGTCTGCATGACTAAAGGCAAACAAATCAACATTAGTTATTAAGAATTGACTAAATTTACCTGGTTCTCGAAGTTCGTAGCCGATGTAGGCCTTTTTTTTGGGGTCACTATGATCTAGTTAAATGGGGTCGAGGTTTTCTATGGTCGATTCATTGTCTTCGACCGTCTCGCGATCCATGATGACTTCCTCGGCTTCGCCATGTGGCGACCTCGGACCTGCTGATTGCAATGCTTCTTTTTTCCTTTTCTTTCTTTTGTTGAGTTTCTTTACTGTCTATGGTGATTCGAAATCATTCTTAAGAGGTACGTTGTTCTCCTCATATGCTGAATATTACCCAAGGTGTTGGAAATTTGATCACTTGATATAAGTTGGAGGGGATGGCTCTCATGGGGTGTATCCATTGTCGTCCCACAATGGCATTGTACGCGGTATCCTGGTCCATGATATGGAAAGTCATCTCTAGAGTTACTCCGCCGACGAGAATGGGGAGTGTGATTTCTCTCGAAGTCCGTTTAACTACATTGTTAAAACCAGTTAGTGTAATGCAACGTGGCACTATCTCATCCTCGAGTCTCATTTGTGTAAGGACTTGTGGATAGATGATACATGCTTCACTTCCGTCATCCACCATAATTCTCTTATAATCAATATCTAAAATTAGTAAAGTAATGACAAGTTCATCTTTATGAGGGAAAGTAAAATCGTCGGCATCTGACTCATCAAAGATGATACTTTCTTAGAGTCTGTCATATCATTCGTGGGTGGTTGATCTTTTGACATTGTGGGTGGCGTTGAATCTGATGCCATTGATAGAGTCATCATCGCTCCCACCAATATTATATTGATGGTACGAACTGGTGAAGGGGGCTTTAGCGGGCTTTGGCGATCCTGGAAGTTCTAGGCCCCTTGACAAGGTGTTCCTGCCTTTGTCGCTGTATAGTTCTTTGAGGTATCCTTGCTGCTACAAGTTTTCCACCTCTAGACTCAGGGCGATGTAGTCTTCTATTTTGCGTCCGCATTCTTGGTGGAACTCGCAGAGGGCGTCAGATTTCCTTGTGTTTGGATCCGACCTCATCTTGGGTGTCCATTTGACTTTTGTTCCAAGCTTCTCGAGAGTGTAGACCACTTCTGTAGGTTATGCACAAAAATTGTGAGCAGATAACAAGGGGGCATACCTCGATCATTCCAATGACTGACTTTTCTTGGCCTAGACAGGACATCTTCATAATGGGAGGAGGGAACGGGTGTTCTGACATAGGGTTGGTGTCGTTCCCTAATTGGACGCGACACTGGGTGGTCTCTCCTCTTATTATCTATATGTTCTTTACGGGACTCAGATTGTACCGAGGTGAGCCATTGAGTTGGTCCATTGGGGTCGTCGTCATCTACTCTGACCTCAGCATAGTAGGCATTAGAGATTTCATCCCAAGTGGAGGGTAAATACTTCATCACCTGACTCAGAAGCTTTCTGGTCGCCCTCGAGCCTTCTCTGCACAACCCGTTCTGAAAGGCTTCCACGACCATCCCTTCGGAAACATTTGGTAAGGTCATCCTCACCCTATTGAATCGGGCGAGAAAGTCCCTCAGTCCCCTTTCGGGAGATTTCTTAATGGCAAAGATGTCGTTTACTCTTGTTTCAACTTTCTTGGCCCCGACGTGCGCTGTCACAAACTTGTCAGCCATCTCTTCAAATGTTTCTATAGAACGGGCTGGTAATTGTAAATACCATGTCAATGCCCCTCCAGTGAGGGTTTCGCCAAATGTTTTCAGCAAAATGGAGGATACTTGCTCTCTAGTGAGGTCGTTGCCTTTCACAACGGTAACATAGTGAGTCACATGAGCTTCAGGATCGGTTGTCCCGTCATAGATTCTGAGATATGGGGCATCTAGAAGGACTTTGGTATAGCTTGTGGGGCCACTTTCTCGGTATTTTGTCTACCCGTTTCTGGTAATAATTTAGGGGCACTTGGTATTTTGTCTACCCGTTTCTGATATTCTTTCATTTGGTCTTTGAGCGCCTTGTTCTCGTTTTCCATTTCCTCCATTTCTTTCAGCACGATGATGAGGATGTTGTCACCTACATTGTCAGTAATAATGTGAGTTTTACATGGAGTCGGAGGATCTGGTTGGTTGCCATGTTCGTTTTCACATTGTGATGCATGGATTCTCTTGGTTTCTGCGGTCATGCATGGAGCTTGTTTACTGAGTATGCTGACTAGAGTATTAGTTAGCCATGCTTCGATGAGCTTTTTCGTAGCAGGTGTCACCCTTTCTTCCATGGATATGGAGGCTCCTTTCCCATTTGGTTTTGTTGTACTGCAGAAAGGGGGAGGCGACCTCTCTCACCTGGGGGAGGCAGTGGACATCATTTCCTTGCCCTGGGTATCATAACCTTCATTGATAGCAGTCATGAGGTTGAGGGGAGCATTATCTATTGCCCTTATTTCGTTTCCTCGATTACCTGCAATGGAAATTTTGTACGCATAGAGAGGATATATAAACTTTGTGGTTTGTTAGATTAATAAGTCACGTGAGTTGTAGATCTAATGGAAGCTAAAAAATTGGCTGAGAAAACCCCCACAGACGGCGCCAAACTATTTGAACCAAAATTTAGATCTAGGTTTAGACAATTAGATTTTATAATAGAGTAGAGTTAATCTTAGTCAATATTAATATTCAAAAGATTATTTAACCGATTTTGTAGCAGAATGTCACCAATATCGTTCAAATAACAATAAATGTGCAACAGTAAACAGTATTTAACAGTCCAAGAACAAAAAGAATAGCATTAAATAGTAATAAATGACATGTAATGGAATTTACGTAAAAAATCCAAGTAAGTTAACTGAAAAGGGATGAGATTCTTTGATATTCCTCCTGAGAATGATAAATAATTGATGAGCCTTTAAAAATTCGCATTCTCCTTGGATCGTGGGAGAAATGTTAAGTACAAATCTGAAGAAAAGGTATGTTTTGTATGTACGTAATAAAGCAAGAATCTTCAGATAATGTCAATGCGATGTTTTTTACAATGAGTGTCTAATTCCCATATATAGCTATATATATTTCTATTTATAAAGGAACTTGGGCTACAAAAATCCTAATAGTACATATGAGAGGAATATCCCCTAGAACATTCTTTATAACACTACTAAAAATCACATGTTTACCGATGCAAATTACCAAGGGACATCCCTCGGTAACAAGGCTTTACCGAAGGAAGTCCGTCGGTAAGTCGTAGGCAGGTAAATCTTTCCTCGGTAAAATAAACCGATAGAATCCCTCGGTAATTGCTGATGGACCCCATCAGAAATCCATCAGTACTTTTCTGATAATATTTGCTCAAATAATTTTACTTACCAACGGATATCTGTTGGTATATTATAAAATAATATAATATCAATAATATCAATACCGACGGATATCTGTCGGTAAATTAAAAATAATAATTTAATATTACCGACGGATACTATTGGTATATTTAGAATTTTAAAAATTTAAAATATGAATAAATTCATTTTCCGATGGATATCCGTTGGTATATTCAACAAAGTTTGAAATTTTGGTTTAAGTCTACCGACGGACTCCCTCGGTAAGTAAGAATTCTGGATTGAAAATGAATAAGTTTTCTGACGGAATCTGTCGGTAAGTCCCTCGGTAAATCTGGTATATTTTTGACAGGTAATGCTTATTTTTTGCTGCACCACTGAGGGATCGAGATCAATACCGATAAAATCAAAGCTATAGAAGACATCACCGCAGTGGACAATGTAAAGGCTGTCCAGAGACTAACCGGGCGCATCACCGCCCTAGGCCGGTTCATATCAAGATCCTCGGATAGGAGCCATCAATTCTTCTCACTATTGAAAAAGAAGAAGAATAACTTTTCTTGGACTCTGGAGTGCCAACGAGCTTTGGAAGGACTCACACAGTACCTCTCAAGTCCACCCATACTGCATACTCCGAAGGTGGATGAACAACTATACCTTTACTTAGCGGTATCCGAAGTGGAGGTAAGTGGAGTCCTAGTTTGGGAAGAGGAAGGTATACAATTTCCTATTTATTATGTTAGTAGAACTATAGGAGAGGCCGAAACAAGGTATCCTCACCTGGAAAAACTGGCGCTTGCTTTGCTAAGTGCCTCCAGAAAGTTGAAAACGTACTTTCAATGCTACCACATATGTGTCGTAACTTCTTACCCGCTAAGGAATATTATGCACAAACCCGAGCTCTCAGGTCGGTTGGCCAAAAGTGCCATAGAAATTAGCGGGTACGATATCGAATATCGACCCCCAATCGCCATCAAATTGAAAATTTTGGCAGACTTTATGGCTGACTTTACGCCAGCATTAGTACCCGAAATCGAAAAGGAATTGTTGTTAACCTCAGGGCTTCCTTGGGAATCTGGACCCTCTTTATGGACGGTGCTTTGAATGCAAAGGTGTCCGGACTCAGCATCGTGTTGAATCCGCCTACAAGAAACATAGGCAATCTATTCGAACTGTGAAATTGACTAACAATGAGGCTGAGTATGAGCCCATGATTGCAGGTCTCGAGTTGGCTAAAAGCCTTGGGGCTGAGGTGGTCGAAGCCAACTGTGACTCTCTTGTCATAGTAAACCAAGTTAATAGGACGTTTGAAGTAAAAGCGTGTCGACGCCCCCTTTTTCTATGGGTCAAAATCGGGTATACGACATTGGGAGGACAACTATATTCCCTTTCGAGAATTGGGTTTTGGAATTTTGAAGAGTCGCCACCTAATGATTATAGTGCATTAGGACACTTTAAAAAAGGTTTGAGTTGGAAAAAACCAGAGTTCGGGTAAGGGCTAGAAATTATCTCAAGGGGAAGGTGTTAGGCACCCCTCAAGATCCACTAGTGTGGTCCCGACCATGTTACAATTGTGACTTTACAAGTAAACAATCAAGGCTCAAATAAGGACTTGCATACAACATTGCAATTAGGTTGAAAACTTTTGAAGGTAAGTAGAGAGAACAGAAATTTATAAAAAAAAAAGATTTGAATGGTTTCACGAGAAGAGATGAAAACAAATAAGGGGAGGGGGATCCTAGGTTTACGATTAATATGGATCACTTCAATGCAATACCCAGCAATCACTCCTCAAAAAGAGGGGTCGCACGTGATATCAGCGCATCAGTCATCATCTCCATATCTACCCTTCCCACCCCGTTAAGGTATTAAAGCGCGGAATAGTATCGTTACTTATTGCATGCTATTACCTGTCCCAATCCTATCAGTCCCGGAGGCATATGGGACTACTAATCCTAAAGGGGAGGGAGCTGGGGCTTTTGCAGTTTTTTAAAAAGGATAAAATTCTAAGGCGACATTCAAAACATATACAACAAGTATTGGGAAAGCAAGTAAGCAGATATGACTCAAATAAACCTCCTTAAATCAGAGAAAATCATATAGTTTAGCATGTCTTACACGTACTGATTAGGTCTGAATTAAACTTAAACATTAAGGCAGGCTGATTTATCACATATTTTCAGATAAGAAATCCGAATTAGGCCTGCATGTTGGTTGTAATTATCAAAGACTGATGCAATTATAGTTTTTACCCTAAAGCTTGCCTAGGTGTTAAACGGAACCTATAGGCATGATATCTATTAGTTTCAGAAATAAAGAAGTAAACTGATTGCAGAAAAAAGAATTGTCAATTACAGGGACATAAGATCTGCAGGCGTTAAACATTATTGCTACTGATTTTAGGCTTATAAGCGAGTTGACGATTCAGGTATGGTTGATAGCTCCTATAGGCATGCTTTCTAGGCGTTACTGATTTTAAGCATTGTTATTGTCATGCAGAAATCCTATAGGCAGGTTATCTATATGCAGTTAGTTATTTAAATCTTATAAATAGGTTTGCCTAGTGACAGATGCATATGCAAAATGCAGGAAGTCTTATAGGCATATTACCTATATGATATGCAGAATTTCAAAAACGACTTATAGACATGGTATCTATATGAAGTGCAGAAAAACCTATGAACATGTTATCTACATGAAATGCAGAATTTCAGAAGTATAGGAATTCTCTATGAACATGGTAACTACATGAGATGCAGAATTTCAGAAGTATAGTAATTCCCTATGAACATGGTATCTACATGAGATGCAGAATTTCAGAAGTATAGTAATTCCCTATGAACATGGTATCTACCCCTTTGCATGCAGGATTGACCCTCCCTTTTTCACTAACACCCCATCAGTTTATTACAAGATTATTACAGACCAGAATGAATAAGAAAAAGATAAGAAATATATCAGAAATTAAAGATTCCAACCAAGGAGAGCCTAATTCAGACCCCAAGTCTGAAATATGAAATAAACCAACTTCCAAAGATCAAATTTCCAAAGCCTTTCTCTTATTTGGGATGTGTCAAAGTTCCAAGGAGCTTCAAGAACTCCAGGCAATGCTTACACCCCCAAATATCATTGCAGAATTAGATTATAGTGCAGTGTGAAAGGGCCAGCCCTCAAATGTCCAAGCTCAGAGGGAACTCAAAGTCCTAAGGCAAGGCTCATAGGAGGGGGGGAGAACTTAGAGGCTAGGAGTAAGTGCAAGTGCCATAGAGGGGAATTAGGGGAAGTCCAGCGTAAACTGGTGGTCATACCCAACAATAAGGAGTGCTGGCACACCCTAACCAGTCTACTAGGCTACATTTTAGGAGTTAAGATCCATTGAGGATCAAGTTCAGACCTGAGCAGCAATTTGGATACTGCTAGGCCATAAACCTTAACTCAAACACATAGAAGGGAGTAGGGGTAGGGGAATTCACAACAAACAGCAGATGCAAAGAGAGAGTAGCATATTCAATACAGAACATGAACATGAAAGTAGCCAAGAGTGTAGCAACTGTAAAGTAAACACATAGGGATGATGCTGGAATCAAAATTAGGACATACCAGTTTTAGGGAAACAAATAAGTGAAAGCAGAAGTCTTGTAAGCCAAATTGCAAGCAAGCTGTATAAAAGATCTCAGAAGAGAGTAGAGAATTGAAAGAGTATTGTAATTGAGAGTATGTGTGTAAGAAAATGCAATTCAAAGCGTGTTCAAGTGCAGAAGGGTAGTCCCCTATTATAGTGCAGAAAACAAGTAAGAAAAGGTAAGGAAATAGTTTGCAATCAATCACATAAAGTCTCCCTTTGGTTAAGGGATTCTGATTTTGGATGGGCATGAGATAATTAAGGAAAGAATTTGATTAAAACCTTTTCCAAAGTAACATAATAAGGGTAAATACACAGGATTTATTTAAGTCAAAAGTCCAATGGTACATGGTTTGTGAAAACTAAGGAAAGGGAATCAATCAAACAGCCAGTAAAATCAAAACTGCAAGCTTTGTTCGAATGAACCAAGTCAGAAAAAGGGTAATGAAAGGTTCAATTAGGGAATGTCAGTAACAATCAAGTAAACACCATTAAAGGAATTCGGAATCAATTAGTAGTTGGCAAAACCTTTTGAAAGAAGAGTTCTCATATATAAAGCACACAAATATGTGAATCAAGAAGAGGCTGTCAAATTATTTAGAATAGATTTTAATCGAAGAGAAGTTCAGAATCATAAGCAAAAATATACAGGTTCAATTTGCAGACTCATAGTGAGTCTGAGAGTTCATGGTCCCAAAGTGGAGCCTTAACTCGAACACAAAAATCAAAATTGTCAAAGGAAACCCCTCAAATCCTAAGGTTTCAAAATTGAATCAGACATGGAAGTGAGAAAGCAAGTCATTTGTTTTAGAGTATCAACAAAACAGATATGATAGCATGTTTGAATGACAAAGGAAGAAAAATCATGAAGAACATATTTGAGAAAACTCGGAAGCTAAACAAGTTCAGAAGAAGGAGATAATACAAACGTGAACACAAGTAGATGAAGCATGTAAGAACATGAACAGAGTCCAGCAAACAAGATCAAATAACTTAACGGTAAACACATATAGTAGAAGAGTAAAGAAAACTAAGCAGGGATTAACATGCATAGCAGAAAACAAAAGGTAGAAGACACTACATGCGTAATAAAGAGTAATCACACCAGCAGGTTATGGACAAACACACATAAAGTAAAGAAGAAGAAAAAATCATAAAGATTTTTCCCAAAAAATCCTTTCAGAAACCCTAAAATCGAAGAGAAACGATTTTGAAAAGAAACTTTTGGGGAAAACACTTTAGATGACAAGAAAAGCATAGATACAGTATAGATCTAAGCAAATAATGGTGAAAGGACCTTGAATAGCTTAGGGTTTTGGAGAAACCCTAGAAATGAGAAAGGCTTGGAAACAAGTCAGATCTTGAGTCGGAGAGGTCAAGAATCAGGCTCCTGAGTCTTGAATATGCTGGAGCATGGCCGGAGGAGCCATGAAATCAGAGGTCTGAGAAGATCGGAGAGGGAATCATCGAGGTCAGGCCTCGAAGCTTCAAACAACCCTGGCTTACTGGTGAAGATTGGTGAGTACCAACTATCCATGGCCTGAGAAGCCATGGATTCCGGTGACCGGCGGTTGAAAAGGGGGTAGGAGGAGGCTAGGGTTTCAGAGAGTTTTTGAGAGGATTTGAGAGGGTTTGGGATTCAAAGGCGTCGGGCCAGGTGAGAATGAGGGATTAGGGTAGTCACCTGTGTTTAATTATGGTAGGGAGAATAGTGGCCGTTGATCCGAATGATCAACGACCTAGATTTAAGAAGGTAGGTGGGGAACCGGGTTGGGTCGTTTGAGTTGGGTTAGGGGTTGAGTCAAAAGGAATTGGGCTGGTCTGAATTTGAGTTTGAAATTGGGTCAATTTTAGGCTAAAATCGAAATGTAATGGGGCTACAATTGAAACAAACTGAGGCCAAAATTTAAATAGCCAGTTTTCCCTTTTTATTTTATAAAAATAGTAAAAAATGATTTTGAAAGCAAATTAAAAGCACTGGATCCGTTAATAGTATATAGATATTAATTTAAAAATATTGGAACCAGTTTCATAATTATAAAATGCTATTAAATCTTAAAGCAGACTAAAATTGCAATTATATGCAATTTAGCTTTTAAAATACCAAATTAATTTGTAAAAATATATGAAAAGTAACCTACCTATATTTTGGTATAAATATGAAAATAAAATAAGTTATTCACCAAAGTGATAATTTTGGGAATGATTATTGAGCAATAAATCAATTTAAAAATCTTTTTTAAAAAATTGAAAAAATACTAAAACACTTGGGCATACTTATATATATATATATATGTATATGATATTTGAAAGTATTTTCATGTAAAAGTAATACATAGGGCAAAATTGGGTATCAACAGCTGCCCCTCTTTACCCGGGAAGGATGAAAGAGTTGTCGGGTAAAGATATGATGACCAATTTTGACCGAAAGAGACGATTTGCAAAGAATTCTGACCGAGCTCTGGCTCTTGAGTTGCCTACATATCTCTGGTCTTACAGGAATCAGGCCATATGTAGTTCAGGATCCATCGGCGAAATATGCCGATAGAGTTATTGAAAGGAACGGACGCGATGCCTAAGTTGAGAAGGATTGTTTAAGTCTGATAGGCTGCGAGAACCGGAGCGGGATCGCTACTACTGAGACGGCCGTTTGCTAGCCGGTGTACCTGCAAGTGGGCAATACAGCATAGATTGTACATAAATTTAAATGTGATGCAAGTTCTCATTGGACCATGAATGCTGTCTTTGGACGGTTAGGATGACGTCCTTGGACCATGACGTCCCGGGCTATGAAGAGCATAAATAAAAATTCGCAGTCCATGAAATGATGTTCTCGGGCCATGTAGATGGTTCCTCCGAACTATGATGCCTTTGAATAAGTTGGCGATCTTTCAGCCCATGAAATGCAAAAGGTGGCAATCTTTTAGCCGGTACAGAATTTAAATGAATGTGGCGATGTTGCAGCCGTGCGAGAAAAGTAAAGAGGCGATATTTCAGCCATGCAGGATGGAGACAATGCTTAGTCTCGAAAGGCAGATAGAGTAGCCTTATGCAGATGGAGACAGGGCTTAGTTTCGAAAGGCAGATAAGTAGCCTTATGCAGATGATGATAGAGGTAGAGCTTAACCTCGAAAGGCAGAAAAGTAGCCTTACGCAAAATGCAGATGGAGACAGGGCTTAGTCTCGAAAGGCAGAAGAGTAGCCTTATGCAGATGATGATGGAGGTAGAGCTTAACCTCGGAAGGCAGAAAAGTAGCCTTATGCAAAATGCAGATGGAGACAGGGCTTAGTCTCGAAAGGCAGATAAGTAGCCTTATGCAGATGATGAGGGAGGTAGAGCTTAACCTCGGAAGGCAGAAAAGTAGCCTTATGCAGATGATGATGGAGGCAGAGCTTAACCTCAGAAGGTAGAAAAGTAGCCTTATGCAAAATGCAGATGGAGACAGGGCTTAGTCTCGAAAGGCAGATAAGTAGCCTTATGCAGATGATGATGGAGGTAGAGCTTAACCTCGGAAGGCAGAAAAGTAGCCTTATGCATAATGCAGATGGAGACAGAGCTTAGTCTCGAAAGACAGATAAGTAGCCTTATGCAGATGATGAGGGAGGTAGAGCTTAACCTCGGAAGGCAGAAAAGTAGCCTTATGCAAAATGCAGATGGAGACAGAGCTTAGTCTCGAAAGGCAGATAAGTAGCCTTATGCAGTGCAAGAATGTAAAAGGACGATTAGTAGTAAGATCTCTTAGCTGATAGCTGATTACGACAATATGACTGCTGGGGAGATTGTGTACGGATAGCAATTGCGGGCAAGTGATGATTCTGAGAAGTTGCATTCTTGGGAAAGTATGCGTACATATATATACTTAACGATACTGCAAGTCGAGTGCCTGCATCCAAAGAAAAACCGTGAGTTCTGTAAGGGGAAAGGGTTAGTTCGTCTTCTCCGGGCTCTTGACGTTGTGTGTCATTGGGGTAGCGTCGCTAAACAACAACAATTCGGATAATAGTTATGCATGATTTAGTAAATATAACGTAAGTATATAATCAAAAATAGTTTTCTTTAGATGAACCAACGACTGCGACGTGGTTCAAGACATTGCAACCTCTTCCGCTCCGGAATTTTGAGGGTCCTCCTCAAAATTCTTCCCCAGTTTGCTGAGCGGACATTTCTGATGGCTGTGCTGAATGACTAAAAAAAATCGTCTTCGGAATTTTGAGGGTCCTCCTCAAAATTCTACCCTAGTTTACTAGGCTGGCGCTTCTGGCGATGCATGGACTAAAATCAACTTCGGAATTTTGAGGGTCCTCCTCAAAATTCTGCCCCAGTTCCAATAGCGGGGAAAAATGGAATTTTTATTAAATTGTGACCGAACCCATAGGGCTGCCTACGTATCACCTCTTAAACGGGAATCAGGTCAAGCGTAGTTCAAATTACATCATAGAGGGAATCATAAGTGGTTACACATAATATTATTTTACTGCATCTGAATTGATCGGCTTTGGCCGGACTTCTCCGTCCATTTCTGCAAGAATAAGGGCTCCTCCAGTTAGAACCCGGTGAACCATGTACGGACCCTGCCAATTGGGAGAGAACTTCCCTTGGCTTCATCTTGATATAGGAATATTTTCTTCAACACCAGCTGCCCCGGTGTAAACTTCCTTGGCTTAACTCTTTTGTTGAAGGCTCTGGACATTCTGTTCTGATACAACTGACCGTGGCAAACTGCATTCATCCTTTTCCCATCTATAAGGGCTAACTGCTCGTAGCGACCTTTTACCCATTCTGCATTATCCAACTCTGCTTTTTGTATGATCCTTAAGGAGGGAATTTCTACCTCGGCGGGGATGACCGCCTCTGTACCATAAACCAGCATGTAGGGAGTTGCTCCGGTCGATGTGCGGACTGTGGTGCGGTATCCCAATAAGGCGAATAATAATTTCTCATGCCATTGTTTGTGCCTTTATACCATCTTCCTTAGTATCTTCTTGATATTCTTGTTGGCTGCCTCCATAACTCCATTCATCTGAGGCCTGTAGGCTGTAGAGTTCTTGTGTTTGATCTTGAATGTTTCACACATTGCTTTCATCAAGTCGCTGTTGAGATTGGAACCATTATCGGTGATGATTGATTCCGAAATTCCGAACTGACAAACAATGCGGGTGTGGACTAAATCTGCCACAACCTTCTTAGTGACCGCCTTGTATGATGCTACTTCGACCCATTTGGTAAAATAATCGATTGCCACTAAGATGAACCTGTGCACATTTGATGCGGCAGGCTCGATAGGTCCGATAACATCCAATCCCCAAGCGGCGAATGGCCATGGTGAGCTTGTTGTAGTAAGATCGTTTGGAGGCACCTTTATCATATCTGCATGTATCTGATAACGATGGCATTTGAGAACATACCGGATACAGTCTGTTTCCATAGTCATCCAAAAATACCCTGCTCGGAGTATCTTCTTTACTAAGACAAAACCATTCATGTGCGGTCCGCAGGTCCCTGCATTCTTTAACCCGAATGGCATCATCTTGTAGCAGTATATTCCCCACAGCGTAATGAAAGCCGTTTTCTCAGCATCTTTTTCGTCCATCAAGATCTGTTGATATCTAGCGAAATAATCGACAAATGATTGCAACTTATGCTTGGCGCAATTGTCGATCAGGATGTGTATGTTCGGCAAGGGGAAGTCATCCTCTGGACTGGCCCGGTTGAGATCCCGGTAGTCGACACAGACTCTGACCTTCCCATCCTTCTTTGGTACCGGCACAATGTTGGCTAACCACGTCGGATATTCTACTACCCTGAGAACCTTGTCTTTGACCTGCTTAGTGACTTCTTCTTTGATTTTCAAACTCATATCAAGCTTGAACTTTCTGAGTTTTTGCTTTACCGGTGGACATGTCGGATCAGTTGGTAGTTTGTGCGCCACAATAGATGTACTCAAACTAGTCATGTCATCATATGACCAGGCGGATATGTCCTCTTATTCCTTCAAATATTCTGTGTATTCTTTCTTTTCTGATGGTGGCAGGTGAACACTGATGCGTGTTTCTTTGACATTCTCTGTATCTCCCAGATTAACGACCTCAGTTTCGTCCAAGTTAGACTTAGGCTTATTCTCAAAATTCTCAACCTCTCTAACGACCTCTTCTGGTATATCATCCTCTTCTGAATCCATAACCGTTTGTTGCGTTGTCTCGTTGCAAGTCACAATCATTGGTTCATCGTCAAGGCAAGTAATAGTAATGCTTTGGGGAGGGGAATAATAAAAGAAAAGAAAACAAAAAAGGTAACAAGTTAGTACGGATTATGAGGAAAAATGTTGCAGTATTTAAACACATTGTGCAAGGATGTAAATCGTGTCCTAATTTGGGTGCCTCATTGTGCCCAAGGTAGGCCTAGCGACAAATTAATTTGGAGAACTTATAATGCTAAATGCCTCATTTTATTGACAAAAATAAGATGAATCCCAAAACGACACTAAAATAGCGGAAAGTAAAAATGTCACTAATGGCCATTGGCCTTATTACATTAAAAGCGAAAAGAAAGACTCCTAACTACTTGGTCCTAGAAGGACCTTCCCCAGATTCGACATCTTTGTCTCCCTCGGACAGTTTCACCAGCTCGTGCAGTCCTAGCAGCAGATAAGCTCGGGCCAAATGTTCGCCTGCATTCCCTTCAGCGTTTTGACAGTCTTCAATCCTCTTGATGAACTTTCCTTCTAGCTCCACTAGACCCTGCTCCAAATACCCTTGTCGCTTGTTGGCGCTGACAGCCATATCTTTCCATTCCTCGAACAACTTCTGATGGGCTTCTTGTATTTCCCGATGCTCACTTTCACACTCTCGAATTCTCTTGCGCAGTTGATTGTACTTAACCCGCGCTTCAGCTTTCTCGTCGATAATTCTGTGTCCTCGAATGAACCCGAGCTGACCCATACCATTGTGATTATCTTCCAACCAACCCGAATAGTGAGGCACACAACCGGCGTGATACCTGTCTGGCTCAATAGATTATTTCACCAAAACGAGCTTGCAATGCCACATGTGCTGCGCTTGGCATTTGTGAGGGCTATCATCGTCCTAGAAATCAGCCCTGGAGTGACTTATTTTGTCGACCCTTGGTATGATTTGCTTTCTTTCAGCCTGCCTCATGGCCCAGAGGGGAGCATAGGGATAAGTTCCTCTTAGACCAATGGGTATGAGAAATGGTGCGTCTCGGGATCGAACAATGAATTCTTCCGTAGGGAACCACTCGACCATCCACTGTACCTGGTCTTCCTTCAGATTCTTAAATAGCTCCACCCATCCTCCAACGTCCTCTGGTTGAGCGAACATGTTAGGCATGTAATTCATACGCCTTGGCTAGTAGAAGGCACTGTGATCATCCCAGTCTCTGCGTAGGATCTCTTACCGGTATTCTCCTTTCTGGAGGTGCTCCATGAGCCAGAGCTGAAGTAATAAGTTGCATCCCTCAAAATGATTGGCCTTTCGCTAATAGTTGTCCAAGGCTCGGTATATCTTAGCAACGATCATGAGCACTATACTGAAAGGCTGTCCGCCAATTCCTTCCATCAGAGTTTTGGTTACCATGGCCAGTCTGGTGTGGATCCTAGCCTTCTTCATAGGGAACACTATCATCCCCAGGAAACAAAACATGAATACGAAGACCCTTCTGTGAATATGCCCTAGTAAGGTGAGGGCAAATTCGTCTGAGTAGGTGCGGTATGACTTGCTATGGTCGTACTTCTCGTACAGATAGTCGAATGGGATGTAGGAGTCTTTCAAACAGGTCAAGTCTGGATTCTTCTTCAGTCCCATCATCTTAAGGAAACGCCTACCCTTGCGATTCTCTGGCATAAGCAAACCCGGAGTCTCCCAAGGAATACCATCTAAACCTCCTATTTCTTCGAGCAAAGGAGTCATTTCAAGGTCCCCGAAGCGGAACACGGACCTGTCACTATCCCAGAATAGAGTTGCAGCCTCTATGATTTTGTTGTCAGGCTGGATTTCTAGAAGAGAAGGCAGATTCCCTAAGTATTTGCGGACGAGCGTTTGATCACTAGAGTGGAGGTCTTTCCACCAATTTAGCAGCCTTGGATGAATGTTGGTTACCATGCCAAATCTGGGGACTTTGTGCCTCATTTTCTGCAAAACAGAGTGTTAGACCCTTACCCCACCAGACTCGACTATTTAAACCAATAATTAGCATAGCAAACATTTAGTTCTCCAAATAAATGCACAGAACATGTAGGTGTCCGTTTGGGTTTCAGAGAAACCCGATGGACTTGGGACAAGGTTATCTTAATGAGTCATTATGCGGACAATATAACTGACTCGGCTAGGTTTGACCATGATGCATGTACAATTAAACAGAGTAAGGTTTCTATTGGGGTATTAGACAGGTACCCTTGAGCGGACAACTCAAGAGGGAAAGGCACGGAACCGTCTACTGCACCGCTGAACGACTTGTTTTACCGCAAATATGCCTTTGCCGAATTTAAAGGGTGATAATATTAGAAGAGCGCAACCACTCATTATAAGCGTTGCTATGGTATTTATTTTGCACAAGTGGAATATGATGTTGAAGATGCAGTTTACAAGAATGAAACAAATTGACATGTATTTCCACGTTCATAAATGATTACAATAATTGCAGTAATCACAACAGTATTGAAATAAAGCAGTAAAGGAAAGCAGTTAAAGGAAAGAAAAGATATGAAGAACCAAGTCAGTTTCGTAGTGAAAGAATAAAAGATAGTAAATAAAGCAATTAATGAGATAGTAAAGTCACAAGGAACATGCAATGGTAAAAACCTAAAGAAGTTCCCCAGTAGAGTCGCCATGCTGTCGACGCCCCCTTTTTCTATGGGTCGAAATCGGGTATACGACATTGGGAGGACAACTCTATTCCCTTACAAGAATTGGGTTTTGGAATTTTGAAGAGTCGCCACCTAATGATTATAGTGCATTAGGACACTTTAAGAAAGGTTTGAGTTGGAAAAAACCAGAGTTCGGGTAAGGGCTAGAAATTATCTCGAGAGGAAGGTGTTAGGCACCCCTCAAGATCTACTAGTGTGGTCCCGACCATGTTACAATTGTGACTTTACAAGTAAACAATCAAGGCTCAAATAAGAACTTGAATACAACATTGCAATTAGGTTGAAAACTTTTGAAGGTAAGTAGAGAGAACAAAAATTTATAAAAAAAAGATTTGAATGGTTTCACGAGAAGAGATGAAAGCAAATAAGGGGAGGGGGGGTCCTAGGTTTAAGATTAATATGGATCACTTCAATGCAATACCCAACAATCACTCCTCCAAAGAGGGGTCGCACGTGATATTAGCGCATCGGTCATCATCTCCATATCTACCCTTCCCACCCCGTTAAGGTATTAAAGCGCGGAATAGTATCGTTACTTATTGCATGCTATTACCTGTCCCAATCCTATCAGTCCTGGAGGCATATGGGACTACTAATCCTAAAGGGGAGGGAGCTGGGGCTTTTGCAGTTTTTTAAAAAGGATAAAATTGTAAGGCAACATTCAAAACATATACAACAAGTATTGGGAAAGCAAGTAAGCAGATATGGCTCAAATAAACCTCCTTAAATCAGAGAAAATCATACAGTTTAGCATGTCTTACACGTACTGATTAGGTCTGAATTAAACTTAAACATTAAGGCAGGCTGATTTATCACATATTTTTAGATAAGAAGTCTGAATTAGGCCTGCCTGCTGGTTGTAATTATCGAAGACTGATGCAATTATAGTTTTTACCCTAAAGCTTGCCTAGGTGTTAAACGGAACCTATAGGCATGATATCTATTAGTTTCATACATAAAGAAGTAAACTGATTGCAGAAAAAAGAATTGTCAATTACAGGGACATAAGATCTGCAGGCGTTAAACATTATTGCTACTGATTTTAGGCTTATAAGCGAGTTGACGATTCAGGTTTGGTTGATAGCTCCTATAGGCATGCTTTCTAGGCGTTACTGATTTTAAGCACTGTTATTGTCATGCAAAAATTCTATAGGCAGGTCATCTATATGCAGTTAGTTTTTTAAATGTTATAAACAGGTTTGCCTAGTGACAGATGCATATGCAAAATACAGGAAGTCCTATAGGCATATTACCTATATGATATGCAGAATTTCAAAAACGACTTATAGACATGGTATCTATATGAAGTGCAGAAAAACCTATGAACATGGTATCTACATGAAATGCAAAATTTCAGAAGTATAGGAATTCTCTATGAACATGGTATCTACATGAGATGCAGAATTTCAGAAGTATAGTAATTCCCTATGAACATGATATCTACATGAGATGCAGAATTTCAGAAGTATGGTAATTCCCTATGAACATGGTATCTACCCCTTTGCATGCAGGACTGACCCTCCCTTTTTCACTAACACCCCAGTAGTTTATTACAAGATTATTACAGACCAGAATGAATAAGAAAAAGATAAGAAATATATCATAAATTAAAGATTCCAACCAAGGAGAGCCTAATTCAGACCCCAAGTCTGAAATAGGAAATAAACCAACTTCCAAAGATCAGATTTCCAAAGCCTTTCTCTTATTTGGGATGTGTCAAAGTTCCAAGGAGCTTCAAGAACTCCAGGCAATGCTTACACCCCCAAATATTATTGCAGAATCAGATTATAGTGCAGTGTGGAAGGGCCAGCCCTCAAATGTCCAAGCTCAGAGGGAACTCAAAGTCCCAAGTCAAGGCTCATAGGAGGGGGGGCAGAACTTAGAGGCTATGAGTAAGTGCAAGTTCCATAGAGGGGAATTAGGGGAAGTCCAGCGTAAACTGGTGGTCATACCCAACAATAAGGAGTGATGGCACACCCTAACCAGTCTACTAGGCTACATTTTGGGAGTTAAGATCCATTGGGGATCAAGTTCAGACCTGAGCAGTAATTTGGATACTGCCAGGCCATAAACCTTAACTCAAACACATAGAAGGGAGTATGGGTATGGGAAATTCACAACAAACAGCAGATGCAAAGAGAGAGTAGCATATTCAATACAGAACATGAACAGGAAAGTAGCCAAGAGTGTAGCAACTGTAAAGTAAACACATAGGGATGATGCTAGAATCAAAATTAGGACATACCAGTTTCAGGGAAACAAATAAGTGTAAACAGAAGTCTTTTAAGCCAAATTGCAAGCAAGCAGTACAAAGATCTCAGAAGAAAGTAGAGAATTGAAAGAGTATTGTAATTGAGAGTGTGTGTGTAAGAGTATGCAATTCAAAGTGTGTTCAAGTGCAGAAGGGTAGTCCCGTTTTATAGTGCAGAAAACAAGTAAGAAAAGGTAAGGAAATAGTTTGCAATCAATCACATAAAGTCTCCCTTTGGTTAAGGGATTCTGGTTTCGAACGGGCATGAGACAATTAAGGAATGAATTTGATTAAAACCTTTTCCAGAGTAGCATAATAAGGGTAAATACACAGGGTTTATTTAAGGCAAAAGTCCAATGGTACATGGTTTGTGAAAAATAAGGAAATGGAATCAATCAAACAGCCAGTGAAATCAAAGCTGCAAGCTTTGTTCGAATGAACCAAGTCAGAAAAAGGGTAAAGAAAGGTTCAATTAGGGAATATCAGTAACAATCAAGTAAACACCATTAAAGGAATTCGGAATCAATTAGTAGTTGGCAAAACCTTTTGAAGGAAGAGTTCTCATATATAAAGCACACAAATATGTGAATCAAGAAGAGGCTGTCAAATTATTTAGAAGAGATTTTAATCGAAGAGAAGTTCAGAATCATAAGCAAAAAGATACAGGTTCAATTTGCAGACTCATAGTGAGTCTGAGAGTTCAGGGTCCCAAAGTGGAGCCTTAACTCGAACACAAAAATCAAAATCGTCAAAGGAAACCCCCCAAATCCTAGGGTTTCAAAATTGAATCAGACATGGAAGTGAGAAAGCAAGTCATTTGTTTTAGAGTCTCAACAAAACTGATATGATAGCATTTTTGAATGACAAAGGAAGAAAAATCATGAAGAACATATTTGAGAAAACTCGGAAGCTAAACAAGTTCAGAAGAAGGAGATAATACAAACGTGAACACAGATAGATGAAGCATGTAAGAACATGAACAGAGTCTAGTAAACAAGATCAAATAACTTACCAGTAAACACACATAGTAAAAGAGTAAAGAAAACTAAGCAGGGATTAACATGCATAGCATAAAAGAAAAGGTAGAAGACAGTACATGCGTAATAAAGAGTAATCACACCAGCAGAGTATGGACAAACACACATAAAGTAAAGAAGAAGAAAATTCAGAAAGATTTTCCCCAAAAAATCCTTTCAGAAACCCTAAAATCGAAGAGAAACGATTTTGAAAAGAAACTTTTTGGGGAAAACACTTTAGATGGCAAGAAAAGCATAGATACAGTATAGATCTAAGCAAATAACAGTGAAAGGACCTTGAATAGCTTAGGGTTTCGGAGAAACCCTAGAAATGAGAAAGGCTTGGAAACAGGTCCGATCTTGAGTCTGAGAGGTCAAGAATCAGGCTCCTAAGTCTTGAATATGCCGGAGCATGGCCGGAGGAGCCATGAAATCAAAGGTCTGAGAAGATCGGAGAGGGAATCGTCGAGGTCAGGCCTCGAAGCTTTGAACAACCCTGGCTTACTGGTAAAGATAGGTGAGTACCAACTATCCATGGCCTGAGAAGCCATGGATTCCGGTGACCAGTGGTTGAAAAGGGGGTAGGAGGAGGCTAGGGTTTCGGAGAGTTTTTGAGAGGATTTGAGAGGGTTTGGGATTCAAAGGCGGTAGGCCATGTGAGAATGAGGGATTAGGGTAGTCACCTCTGTTTAATTATGGTAGGGCGAATAGTGGCCGTTGATCTGAATGATCAACGACCTAGATTTAAGAAGGTAGGAATGGAACCGGGTTGGGTCGTTTGAGTTGGGTTAGGGGTTGGGTCAAAAGGAATTGGGCTGGTCTGAATTTGAGTTTGAAATTGGGTCAATTTTAGGCTAAAATCGAAATGTAATGGGGCTACAATTGAAACAAACTGAGGCCAAAATTTAAATAGCCAGTTTTCCCTTTTTATTTTATAAAAATAGTAAAAAATGATTTTGAAAGCAAATTAAAAGCACTGGATCCGTTAATAATATGTAAATATTAATTTAAAAATATTGGAACCAGTTTCATAATTATAAAATGCTATTAAATCTTAAAGCAGGCTAAAATTGCAATTATATGCAATTTAGCTTTTAAAATATCAAATTAATTTGTAAAATATATGAAAAGTAACCTACCTATATTTTGGTATAAATATGAGAATAAAATAAGTTATTCACCAAAGTGATAATTTTGGGAATGATTATTGAGCAATAAATCAATTTAAAAATCTTTTTTAAAAAATTGGAAAAATACTAAAACACTTGGGCATACTTATATATGTATGTATATGATTTTTGAAAGTATTTGCATGTAAAAGAAATACATAGGAAAAAATTGGGTATCAACAAAGCGGAACAGATGTGAAGGTATTTGGACAAGTGACAGGTAATGCTGCATCAATTCAAGGAATGTACCTTACAACACCTGCCCCGAGACCAAAATAGCGAGGCTGATGCTCTGGCTAACTTGGGGTTGTTAGTTGATGATTGTAAGCACGTGATTTTTGCTTCACGAGCAATCACTCCAAAAGGAAAACAAATAGTGGTAAATGACCTCACTGTACAATTTGTCGCTTTCCGAGACATGTGTTGTTAGTCATTTGTGGGTCTGCCCGCTTTGCATTTAATCTCACCGATCAAAATACAAAGCATGTCTGTTAGGATAATCAAAAATCATAATTCGGTCGTTAAAAAAGAACGAAAATTCGAAAAAATGTATACATGTGCATCGTTCGTTCTAGGTTGTGATTTAACTTACTTAAACATTTTAATTTGGTATGATAATTGTGTTGAGGTGTTACATTGTTGTTTGTTTTAATTTCATTTGTTTTATTATTTATTTTGTTATTTTTCATTTGATTTAGTTGTATTTAGAAAACAAAGAAAAGAGGGATTAAAATTGATTTGGGCCCAGAAAGTGAAACAAAAAAGGCCCAAAACCGGCACTCAAACCCAGTCCAAATCCGGCCTGCCCAAACGTTGGTTCAAACGACGCCGTATCAGCGTCCTTATTAGAGCCGTTGATCTGACTCAAACAAACGGTCCTGATCAAGCCACTCATTCAATCCCAAACGACGTCGTCTTAGGCATTTGATCTGAGCCGTTCAACCCCTTGATCCAACGGACCCAGGTTTTCCCCCTAAACCCGTCCAGTTTTGACCCGATCCAGCCATACCCGGCATCACCCACTACCAAAACCCAAACGACACCGTCTTCTCTAAGTGGATAGATCCTGGCCATAGATCTCATTTGATCCGACGGCCAGGATCTAAACCCCTAGACCATATATAAACTCAACCCTTCACCCCACGCCCCCTATCCGAACCCCCCTTCAGTCATCTCCTTCCCCAAGCCCTGAAACCCCCAAACCCTAACGCCGCCCTAGTTTCCCTTTCACCAGAACCCGGCGGCACGAATGCCGGTGATCACCTCCTGAACACCCTAAGACCCCCTCGCTCTCCTGAACATGGATCTGCTATCCATTTGCCTCGAATCACTTTCCTTCGTCTCGAATCTTCATTTGAAGATTTGAGTCGAACCCGGACCTATACCAAATTACCCCATCTTCATACCAGACACTCCCCTGACCCTCCTCGTGACCAAACCAAGCTTGGTTTGGTCCGAATCTACCCACAACTCCTAAAAAACCAGATCTGAAAATCCAGACCTTAGAACACATGCACCTGGGAAATCAGGCCGGTCTTGAAAGGGGTTTTGAGGTTTAATGGATCTTGACCAAGGTGTTCTCATGTGAGAACACCCTGGTTAAAATTTATTCAACCTCAAATGGTCAAAGCTAAGTCGGACTTGGGTCATTTCGGTTTAAACTTCCCCAGTAAGTGTCCTCTCTCCTTTTTAGTTTTGGTTAAGTTTGTCAGCATGATTTGTTGTTGTGAGTATTTGTTATTGTCTGTTACTTTTTCTGTTTTCTTCCATCTCTAGCAAAGACCTTTTATTTGGTCGATTGATTTTCTATGTGTGTGTTCTGAATGTATCCTATGATAAGCATGTCCGATTAGGATAGTCGTCGCATGAATAACTTATATAGGTTCCTAGTGATTGACCAAGTTGTCCGAAGCCCTTTAGGTCCCTGTATGTGTTTGTTTATTTGAACGACTGATTATTACCTATTATAATTAGTATAGTCGACTCGATAAATGTCGTCGATTAGTTCTCTATAATTGATGGATCAAATAAGGTAATAATTTCACGTGACTAATTGAACCTTGTCACTGACTGAATGCCCCAACATTGTCTGAAATGAGTTTGTTTGCATTGCAAAAATGACTGAAAAGGTTCAGTCCAGGGCAGTCCTGAAATTGAACTTTCAGAAGTTCAAAAATGCCCTGATGCTGCAATAGGCAGGGCAGTAATAATCAAGGGTTAACAAGGGTATTCTGGGGTGTTGAAAAGGACAGAAAAGATTAGTTTAAATGAACTGACAAGTGAGGTACTAATTAAGATTAAACTAATGCCAATGGGGAACAAGACATAAGAGCATGGGAGTTTAAAATGAATACTAAAATGAACCCATAACTCTTGATTAAAGAAAAACCAGGCGTGGGGAACAAAGGGGGCTGGCATCAAAAGATGCTTAAGGATGGGTTTAATAGGTATGGGCAGACTGCAAGTTGCAGGATCCAGGCAGCTTGACTGCACTGGGTTATTAGCTTATAAATAAGCTGTTTCAGAACATAAAAAGGGGCTGGAATTTTTAGTCTGGAGGCTGGAACTTTTAGTCTGAAGAGAGGTCTAGCGAGTTTAAAAGAAAAACTGAAAAACATAAGGTAGTTTCCAAAAAACATTGTAACCAAACACTGTCTGAAAGTTGCATAAGAATTTATAGTGGTCGAGCTGTCTTGGCCAAGTTTGGTTGTTTGCATTGACTGAGCTGTTTGTGGTTGTCGAACTGTTGGTGTTGCTGCATTGAACACTCTGTTATTGCTGTTGCTTCCTTACTCTTTCCTGGGGTTGCTGGTTTGGTACTCGACTATCTGCTGGTTCTTTTGTTCTGGGAAATATTGCTGGTTGTCTGTGGGCTGTGGAAAACACTTGGATTTTTGATTTGTTGCTGTGTTGTTGCTGTGTATCTGCTGTTGCTGTGTTTGCTACATACTACCCAGCTGACCATTCCTTTCTTCTTTTCGTTCTCTATACCAGGTACACACCTAATACACTGTCAGATGTAATTGGAAACTTGAGCAAGAATACAAATGAAAAGATCTGAAGAATGTGTTTTTTATACATAGTTTGTTACCTTAAATATCATGTAATGTAGAAAAATGCTATTCTCATTTGGATGTTGGAAGTAGCTTGCACGCCTAGTAGATATCAATGCATGGTAATTGAATATCAGTTTGTATGTGTATGCTGTTTAGATAAAAGTATTCTCAATGAATTAGGTTGCATCTCAGATTTAGTTTACTTTGCAGTATATGCTGTAATGTATGCCAAGCATGAAAACTGTACATCATGGTTTAAGTTCTTCCTTTTCTGATTAATGGTCTCATATAACTAGTAAACCACCTGTTAAGACAAAGAACACAAAACTTGCAATATCAACCTCATGAAGGTCGAGTTCAGGTCAAAACAGGCCAAGCAGGCCTGCTTCGAGCAAGCAGTGGCCCAGGTTTGGCCCATCACGCATGGGTTGGATTTGGGCCAGTGATTATTTATTCGACTGACTGTGCACGCAGCCTCGTTCCTGATTTTTAAGCATTTCCGAATTCTGTTATAAATAACTTGCAAGCATGTAATTAATTAGGACTCTCTACTATTTTCAATTGATAGAAACAAACACGACAAGAAACGTAGTTGCTATAGGATATCCTTTTAAAATAAGAACGAGATGAGCCTCGACGAATAATAAACAAAATGCGCAGGCTGCGGGGCCCTCGTTAAACGTATGGTATCGAAGCATTCAGTTTCCAGGATGGGTCGTTTAGCAAATCTCACGGCCCTCCCAGAATAATAACGCGATAGTCTCTTTAAGCGCGTATCTAATAAATTTACCTTCTTAAATTCGGGTGCACATTTATGTGACCCAAATCCGAATCTCGACGGATTCGAAATGCGTTTCTAATCACGGGTACATTGATTGTGACGTGGTTCGAAATGTATGTCCATGACGTCGCAAATTCCTTAAAAAATAAGAATGAGATGAGTCTCGCCAAATAAAAAATACAAATTGCGGGGCCCTCGGTAAATATTTGCTTTAAAAAATTGTTTAGACTTCGGGATGGACCGTTTAGCAAAATTCCGCGATCCTACCCAAAATAAATACGCTAGTCGCTTTAAGCACGCCTTCAATAATTTAATTACCTTAAACTCGGGTGCGCATTAATGTGACCCAAATCCAAATCTCAACGGAGTCAAAGTGTGTCGACGACCACGGGTACATTGATTGTAACGCGGTTCGAGATACATTTTCACAATGTTGCAATTTCTGATAAAAACAGTAAGTGATAAAAGCGGTTAAGAGTCAAATTTTGCACATAAGTTCACACTTGTATAAAATCAGATAATCAAGCCGAATATAACAGTTGAGCGACCGTGGTAGAACCACGGAACTCGGGAATGCCTAACACCTTCTCCCGGGTTAACAGAATTCCTTATCCGGATTTCTGGCACGCAGACTGTAATATAGAGTCATTATTTTCCTCGATTCGGGATTAAAATTGGTGACTTGGGACACCCTAAACCTTCCAAGTGGCGACTCTGAAAGAAATAAACCAATCCCGTTTCGATTGTCCTTTAATTGGAAAAAACTCCCTTGCGCCCCTTGCGGGTGCGGAAAAAGGAGGTGTGACAGCTCTGGCGACTCTGCTGGGGACCAAAACCCAGAACCACTGGTTCAGGGTTAGAAATTCGAGCTTAGATAAATTGTTATATTTGGTTATATCTGATTTTCACATGTTTGAGCCTAATGTGCTAAATGCTGCTTTTACCGCTTTGATATTATCTGAACTGTATATAAACTGTGCCGAAACACATCTCTTCTTACCTCCGGGAAGAAGCTCGCTGGTCGAGACTCCCTATTCTGTTAGTGTCAATACCCGAAATAAGAAAGAGGACGGATAAGTTACGAAGCCGGACGGCCTTTTGGTTACCGGTAAGTTGCCCCCTCCTCGACTCGAGTTGTCCGCTCGGGTACACTGTCTAGAACACTGACCCAGGGTTTTTGAACATAGAATAACGTGACTTCATGCCGGATCCCTAGTAGGAACGCTTATTTGCATCACGTTGCATTTGACTTAGGGGACTCAACACAGGTGTTGGGTCCGTCTAGGACTAGCAACCTGATATGAAAAGACCATCCTAATGCATCCTATTTGTTTTTCGTTGCATTTATTTGTCTCGAGCCCGCATGCTGACCGGTGTTTGAATAATGTGAATGCCAAAAATGAAAAGAAAATTGTTTATTTTTGAAAAAAGCCAATGCCAAAATACCGTCAAAACTCTGCCGAAATTTTGAGAAAATGAAAAGAAAATGTCTTATTAGTTTTGTTTTATTAAAAGCAAAGGAAAAATAATAAAAAAAAAGAAAGAGAAGAAAAAAAGGGGGTCGTTGTTCTGTTTTGTTTTTTAAATATATAGTTTGTCCTGTCACAAAAATGAAGATGAAAAAGAGTCTTATTTTTAATATATATATATATATATATTTATATATATATGTAAATAAATATATGTCTTTATTTGTGGCAAAAAATATTTGTCTTGCCAAAAGTCTTGAAAGTTTTTAGACCCTTAATTTTCAAAAAAAAAGGGGTTTTATAAAGTTTTTATAAAAAGTATACGTCTAAATAAAGTTTTATTTTTTATTCACTTGGCATAATCACCCTAATAAATGTGCAGGATGAGCACGGTACAAAACGAACCTTTTTCAGTAATGACCAAGATCCCGTTTGAGTTGCGGTTATGGTGGAACGACTTAGGCAAAGAAGGGCAAGACAAAGTAAGGAAATATCTGAAAGGTCTCCCGGACCTACTAAACGTTCAGCCTCGGGGTGATATCATCAGATCATTGGTCACTTGTTGGGATTCCGCACACAACGTGTTCCATTTTTCGGACTTCGAGCTCACCCCGACGTTGGAAGAAATAGCAGGGTACATCGGGATTGATGAAGCCCCTTTTAGGTTCAAATACTTGATTGCACCTAGAGCTGTCACGGTACACAGGTTTCTGGATTTCCTAAAAATACCTCGGACATTCCACCATCCAGATCTTGCCAAAGGATTCTGCAGTCTCCACCTCATATATGCTAGATACGGCCACGTGGGCGGGTTCAATAAGCCGGATTTCAAACTATGCAGTAGAGGCAACCGACAAAAGTGGGACGAACACAGGCTAGTGGCTTTTATGACAGCCTTTCTGGGTCTTATAGTGTTCCCTAGGAAAGATGGAAACATTGATCTAAAGATAACCGGGGTCGTCAATACTTTGCTTACCCAAGATAAAAGTACTCTGGCGCCTATGATTATGGCTGACATTTTCCGGGCTCTCACTGCTTGTCGAGCCAGGGGCGACTTTTTCGAAGGATGTAACCTACTGTTGCAAATGTGGATGACCGATCATTTATGCCATCGCTCCTCACTTTTGGGTTATGGTTCGCCAGAGAAAACTTGTATTGGAGAATTCTACACGAGAATCAAAGGGCTCAATTTACCTGAGGGAGTCACATCATGGACCTCATTTCTCCGAACTCTCACTGCCAGCCAAATCCAATGGACGCTCGGATGGTCACCTATCGAGGAAATCATATACATGCCGGCAACCCGGCCTCACTTTCTGTTGATGGGACTGAAAAGTATCCAACCCTATGCACCATATCGGGTTTTGAGGCAACTTGGGAGGTACCAAGTGGTACCGAAAGATGAAGATTTGAGTACCCAAGTGATTGAAATCAGTCCGAACGGTCATTTCCCTGAAGAAGAAGTTCGCCAAATCTGGAGTGAATGCCAACATCTGACAGCAAACACTTGTGTGATTGATACGGCAAAAGGGGAAGTCGCCCCAGGATATCACGCTTGGTTTAGAGGTAGCCTGTCCTACGAAAGACCGGCTAAGAGGCCGCATCTCAAAGATTTCGTAGAATCATCCCAAGGGCAATGGAACTGGTTAGCAAAAGAGAAGGGTTATCGGGCAGAGATTGGCGATTTGAAGCTACAAATGGACAGTCTGAAATTCGATAACAGCGTACAAATCGCGGCGGATCGAAGCGAAAAGAATAGATTGATCCAAGAGAATGAAGAGCTTAAGGCCCAAGTCCAAAAATTGAGATTGTCTCTTGATGAGCAGCCCAGAAGTCGATCAGACCAGCGGTTGATAAAGGGTTTGAAAAGAGAGATCACGGAATGGCGAGACAGGTTAGAAGAATCCGAAAAGGTCATGACAGAGTTCAAGGCACGGTGGGGAACAAGAGTAGATAAGCATCGCCAATGTTTGAACCAATTGAAACGTGACCATGAGAAGACTGTTGCCAAAATAAAGAGGGAGATGGCTACACTTGAGTTTAAAGCAGTTAAGCAGGCCAGGGATTTCCAATTGGAGAGTAGATACTGTTACGACTTGTTGGCCCAAATGAAGGAAGAAGTGCGGCAGCTGAGGGATCAGCATATACAGGACTCACAGGTATTCAAGATGTGCAGTGATCAGATAGGACACCTACTCATAGAGAAGAAACAAACTAGAGACAAGATCAGGGCCATTGCCCATGCCATCATCAGAAGGTGTCGGCGGTGTGAAAACATGACCTGCGTTACCGTTCTCCCAGCAGTGATGGGTTATGTCAAACAGACCATGCACGAGTTGGAGCAGCTCGAAAGGGATCTCGCACCTAGAACTGCGAAAAGGCCGAATGATGCCTCGCGGGTCCCTAAGTTGGAAAATTAACCTCTGGTCGAGTCTTGTTTTAGTTGAGCTTTGATGTTTTCCCATATGTTGTTTTCTATTTTTCCTTCAATCAAATAGGGTCAAAGAACCGTGGAGTCTGTACTGTTGCTATTTTGTTTGAAGCAATGTGTAATAGCAAATTTTGATAATGAAATTAAGTGACTCCGGAAGAATTTCTATGTGTCTTTACTTTGAGGCAGAACTACGCCTGGTCTGATTCACGCGGGGACGTGATACGTAGGCAATCCCCATAAGATTCGACCGCTTTTAATAAATAAAGAAAAGAAAATGTAAATAAAATAAAACACAGGGTTTCCCAAAGTACTTTAAAAAGGGACGAATGGGCAAACCGGGATGACGCATGTTGTTTGAGGCAAAGCATGTAGAAACGATTAACTGCCTAGGTGCATTGCATCCTCTATGTGTTATGATCAAATCTGTTAAAATCTAACGCTAACAAAGTTTGTTGTTGTCTGATCCAGACAAGTTAGTTGTTAAAGAACTCTGGCAACACACTCATACCAAACCAGATCCAAAGGACCGGTAGCAACAAGCATGACTACTTCAGAGAATAGTAATGAGGAAGAGAGGCCGATGAGCCAGTTGTTAAAAGAAGCGATGGAAAAGATTGAAAAGATGAGACTAGAGATGAATGCAATGCAGCTAGCCATAGCCAAAACACAAAAGAGCCCTGAAACACTGGGACACATGCCTCTGGACCTTCCATAAGCCGCCCAAATCCCCTTTATCACCAAGAAAGAAGCCCTCATGATTCCCAAGCTCCACCACCCCATCAACCTCTCCCAACACCCAATATTCCCATCTTTGTGGGACCCACATCAGCCCCTTTGCAAAGAACGACCAGTGAGCCATTGTTTCAGGCTCACGATACACAATACTATCCCCCTGAGCCTACATTCCATGCACCCGAGCCTCAAGCTTACAATCCACATTTGGAAGTGCTGGCAGAGATTGAAAAGCCGGTTAAGGCCCCTGAACAGGATGAAGTGCTAGTTCAAAAGCCTGGAGCAGTCCTTCAGGAACTTGCACGGGCTGGGCAATCAAGTCAGCGTAGCATACAAAGATCTGTGCCCTTTCCCAGACGTCCAACTCCCGGCTGGGTTCAAGATGCCTAAGTTTGATTTATATGAAGGGCACGGTGATCCCATGGCACATTTGCGGGGATTCTGTAGCAAAATGAGGGGGGCAGGCGGCAAGGATGAGCTGCTGATAGCTTATTTCGGCCAAAGTCTGAGCGGATCTGCACTAGAATGGTATACCAGGCAGGATTCCAGCAGGTGGTACACGTGGGATGATCTGGCGCAGGCTTTTGCGGGTCATTTCCAGTACAATCTTGAGATAGTCCCCGACCGTCTCACATTATTGAGAACTGGGAAGAAACCCGGGGAAAGTTTTCGCGAGTTCGGGTTCCGTTGGAGAGAACAAGCAGCTAGAGTCGATCCTCCCATGAGAGAGGGAGAGATGGTGGACTATTTCTTGCAGACATTGGATCCAACCTACTTTGGTCACTTGGTGACAACGGTTGGAAAATCTTTCAACGAGGTGGTCAAGATAGGGGTCATGATAGAAGAGGGTCTGAGGTCTGACAAGATCTTGAACTATTCGGCACTCAAGGCCACAACCCAGGCTATTCAAAGCGGCACGGGAGGTGCGCTGAGAAGAAAGAAAGAAGAGGTTGCCACGATCGAGGCAGGCAGTTGGTCCAGGGCTGGCAGGCCGCACTACAACCAACCCAGACCTCACAGGTCAAACTACCCATACAACCCACCACAAAATTTCTATCCGCCTCGAGAACCACATTGTTCCGTACACCGGGCCCAAGCATACACTCAGCCTCTGGTTCGCCCACAATGGCGCGCGCCGGCTCCCTAGAACATATATGCACCACCACAAAACACCTATCCTCCACCGAGGGCGTATAGAAACCCTTCAGGGGCAGGCTTCGGGGAAATCCAGATGCTAGGAATGACAGGTTGCGGAAGCAGAGAACTTTCACGGAGTTGGGAGAAACCTACACCGCTTTGTTCCACAAGCTGAGGCAATTGGGTTTGGTTAGTCCTGTCCAGACTCGAGAACCAAATCCCCCACCTCAGAACTTGGATCGATCAATCAGTTGTGAATACTGTTCAGGGATGCTCGGGCATGATACCGAGAAGTGCTGGAAATTAAGGCATGCCATACAGGATCTTATTGACACCAATAAGATCGAGGTCCAGACACCAGAAGCTCCTAACATCAACCAAAACCCACTGCCAGCGCACCACGAAACTCACATGATTGAGTTGGTGTGTGAGGGAGGAGAATTGAGAAAACCCTCACAAACAGTGATGATGATCCAAGCCGCCCCGAAAGAAGTCTCAACCAGTGGAGGAACGAGTGTACAGTCGCAGGGAGAAGGCGTCAAGCCGGTAGTGATATTGGGAAAGAGCCCGTCCGCCATAACAAGCAAACCCGAGCCAAGCAAGTTGGTAATACCAGGGATCCCGCCCACACCGGCAGTCGTGTTAAAAGGGGTATGTAGAGAACTGGTGACCATAAAGCCTGTGGTCCAGCTGCCGATGATTGACAGCAGGGCTGTGCCTTGGAAATATGAAAAGGCGGTGGTGATGTACAAAGGAAAACAGGTGGAAGAAGTCAGTTGTGAAGCGCAAGGGCTGACTCGATCAGGTCGATGTTTTGCTCCGGTGGAGCTAAGAAGAACCAACCCAGCTGCAACCAAGAAACCTGTGTCCGAAGAAGAGGCTGAAGAGTTCCTGAGAAAGATGAAAGTACAAGACTATTCCGTGGTCGAACAGCTGAGAAAAACACCGGCCCAGATCTCACTGTTGTCATTACTGATCCACTCTGAGGAGCATCGTCGGACCCTGATGAAGATATTGAACGAAGCTCATGTACCTAGTGAGATTTCTGTAAACCACCTGGAAACCATTACCAGCAAGATTTTCGAGGTGAATAGGGTAACATTCTCAGATGATGACCTGCCGGTGGAGGGTACGGAGCATAATAAGGCTCTATACCTAGCTGTCAAATGTGAAGACTCGGTGGTAACTCGAGTATTGGTGGATAATGGCTCAAGCGCCAATATTTGCCCACTATCTACCTTGAACCAGTTAAAGATCGACCACGGAAGGATCCACAAGAACAGTATCTGTGTCCGAGGGTTTGACGGAAACGGAACAGCCACTGTAGGGGATGTTGTACTTGAACTGACCATTGGTCCAGTCCTGTTTACCATGGAATTCCAGGTGTTAGACGCCACAGTATCTTACAACATGCTGTTAGGACGACCATGGATTCATGCAGCCAAAGCGGTGCCTTCAACCCTACATCAGATGGTGAAGTTCGAGTGGGAAAGACAAGAGGTCGTGTTACACGGCGAGGATACAACGTGCACCATGGGCGGAGCCATTGTACCTTTCATAGAGACCGCTGATGACAAAGGTCCTTGGGTCTACCAGATTTTCGATACAGGGTCGGCCAACAAAATTTCTGAAGGAGAAATCATCCCGCACCCTAGGGTAGCTGCCGCAACAGTCATGATGGTCTCAGAAATGCTGGGTAATGGATTTGTGCCGGGAAAAGGCCTGGGAGTCGAGCTTCAAGGGATTGTCCAACCTGTCTCCCTTCCTAAAAATCTGGAAACTTTCGGATTGGGGTTCAAACCAACCGCAGCAGACAAGAAGCAAGCGCGAAAAATGAAGAAGAGGGTCTGGTTTCTGCCTAAACCAGTGCCACGCCTCTCAAGGTCTTTTGTCAAAGCAAGTGCCAAGGGGTCACCGGTCCCAAAGATTCTAGGACCTTTGATCGGTATAAATGAAGACCTGAATCAGAGTTTTGAGAAGGCTATTCGCGGATGTCAGTATGGTGGAAGCTGGAGAAGGTTCCAGCAGAGCAGAGATACAGTTTGTGGGGCCTGAGGCCAAGACCAACAATTGGACGGTTACTCCTCTTCCTGTCCGAGGGGAGTCTTGGTAGTAGGCTTTGATTTATGTTTTGTGTGTTTTGTTTTGTCCGGATTATTCAAGGGTGTAATCCAAATTTTACTTTCGTTTTTGTAAAAGTGTGAACCCTTTTATCCCGCAAGTTTAATAAAGTTCTTTTCTTTTGTCCCATTTTAATTTTGTTTTGTTCTTTTTCTTTCTGAACAGTTCTCTTTTTACTGGTTCTAATGACATGGCATGCACAGCGGATCTTCGACCTAGTCTAATAAATCAATCTGAATCTGACTCAATGATGCAAGAGGTCGTTTGTGATGATGAAGGTGAAGCCTTCGAAGAGATAAACCGAGAATTATGCCAATTTGAAGAAAAACCCAAGCCTAACCTAAATGACACTGAGTCTGTAAACCTAGGAGAGTGATAACGTCCAAGAAACCAAAATCAGCATCCACATTGAGCCGAATGTCATGGAAGAATTGATCAGAACCCTCATGGAATTCAAAGATGTTTTTGCATGGTCCTATGACGATATGCCTGGATTGAGCACCAATTTAGTGGTTCACAAATTGCCCACTGACCCGGCATACCCTCCGGTCAAGCAAAAACTAAGGAAATTTAAAACAGAAATGAGTGTAAAGATCAAAGAAGAAGTAATTAAGCAGTTGCAAGCAAAGGTCATTCGGGTCACTCAATATCCCGAGTGGTTGGCCAATGTGGTACCAGTCCCAAAGAAGGATGGAAAAATCAGGGTGTGCGTCGACTACCGCAACCTCAACAAAGCAAGTCCCAAGGACAATTTTCCGTTACCCAACATTCATATCCTGATCGATAATTGCGCTGGGCGCGAGATCGGATCCTTTGTGGATTGCTATGCGGGTTATCATCAGATCCTAATGGACGAGGAGGATGCTGAGAAGACAGCGTTTATTACGCCATGGGGAACCTACTGCTATCGGGTAATGCCGTTCGGATTGAAGAACGCCGGGGCAACATACATGCGAGCAATGACTGCTGTGTTTCATGACATGATACACAAAGAAATCGAGGTGTACGTCGATGATGTGATCATCAAATCTTGGCGTCAGGAGGACCATGTAGCAGACCTAAGGAGATTTTTCCAAAGACTCCGGAGGTATGATATCAAGCTTAACCCGGCCAAATGCGCATTCGGGGTTCCATCAGGAAAGTTGCTAGGATTCATCGTCAGTCGACGGGGGATTGAGTTAGACCCATCCAAAATTGAATCCATCCGAGATTTGCCACCGCCAAGGAACAAAACAGAGGTAATGAGTTTGCTGGGTAGACTCAATTACATCAGCAGGTTCATCGCTCAACTCACAGCAACTTGTGAGCCCATATTTCGGCTACTGAGAAAGGATGCTGCAGAAGGTTGGACGGCAGAGTGTCAGGAGGCTTTCGACCAAATCAAAGGGTATCTGTCTAATCCACCCGTATTGGTCCCGCCTAAGCCCGGGAAGCCCCTAATTCTTTACCTGACGGTCTTGGAAAATTCATTTGGTTGTGTGTTGGGGCAACATGATGACACAGGAAGGAAGGAGCAAGCCATCTACTATCTTAGCAAGAAATTCACAGTACATGAGGTCAAGTACACTCAACTCGAGAAAACATGTTGCGCCCTAACTTGGGTAGCTCAGAAGTTGAAACACTACCTGTCTTCGTATACTACTTATCTCATATCCCGCTTGGACCCATTGAAGTATATCTTTCAGAAACCTATGCCCACGGGAAGGTTGGCAAAATGGCAAATTCTGCTCACAGAGTTTGATATCGTCTATGTAACGAGGACGGCCATGAAAGCCCAGGCGCTGGCAGACCATTTGGCAGAGAATCCCGTTGATGAAAAATACGAGCCCTTAAGAACGTATTTTCCTGACGAAGAGGTAATGCATACAAATGAGTTGGAATTGCCTGAGGAACCGGGTTGGAAGCTTTTCTTCGATGGAGCTGCAAACGCGAAAGGGGTTGGAATAGGAGCAGTACTCATTTCTGAAACAGGACGGCATTATCCTGTTACGGCTCAACTACGCTTCTATTGCACCAACAATATGGCCGAGTATGAGGCTTGCATTCTGGGTCTGCGCTTGGCTGCTGACATGGATGTCCAAGACGTCTTGGTCTTGGGAGACTCGGACCTCTTGGTACATCAAATTCAGGGTGAATGGGAAACACGAGATCTAAAACTCATACCATACCGACAATGCTTGCATGATCTGAGCAAGCAATTTCGATCGGTGAAGTTCAAACACATCCCGAGAGTTCACAATGAGGTTGCGGATGCCTTGGCCACCTTAGCATCAATGTTGCACCACCCTGACAAAATGTATGTTGATCCTCTACACATCCAGGTCCGTGATCAGCACGCCTACTGCAATGCCATAGAAGAAGAAGCAGATGGCGAACCCTGGTTTCATGATATCAAGGAATACCTCAGAATGGGGATATATCCAGAACATGCCTCTAGAGACCAAAAAAGAGCCCTTCGGCGTTTGTCGAATGGTTTCTTCCTCAGTGGAGGAGTATTGTACAAAAGAACCCCGGATTTGGGATTGTTGAGATGCATAGATGCCAGTCAAGCAACGACGGTTATGGCAGAGGTACATGCTGGAGTTTGTGGGCCACACATGAGCGGATATGTATTGGCAAGAAAGATCCTTCGAACAGGGTGTTATTGGCTCACCATGGAACACGACTGTATCACTTTCGTGAGGAAATGCCATCAGTGCCAGATACATGGAGATTTGATTCATTCTCCGCCAACAGAGTTACATACGATGTCAGCACCCTGGCCGTTTGTGGCATGGGGCATGGATGTCATTGGGCCCATCGAGCCGGCAGCATCCAACGGTCATAGGTTCATCCTAGTGACCATTGATTACTTCACCAAATGGGTTGAGGCTAAAACCTTCAAATCAGTAACCAAGAAGGCAGTGGTGGACTTTGTTCACTCCCATATCATCTGCAGATTTGGGATCCCAAAAGTGATCATCACGGATAACGGTGCGAATCTTAATAGCAGCTTGATGAGAGAGGTATGCCAACAATTCAAGATTACACACCGCAATTCCACCCCATATCGTCCCAAGGCGAATGGAGCAGTCGAAGCAGCCAATAAGAATATCAAGAAGATACTGCGAAAAATGGTGGAAGGGTCCAGACAATGGCACGAGAGATTACCCTTTGCTTTGTTGGGTTACCGCACTACCGTCCGAACTTCCATAGGCACAACTCCTTATTTGTTGGTGTATGGAACTGAGGCCGTAATACCAGCGGAGGTCGAAATTCCGTCCCTCCGAATTGTCGCTGAAGCCGGGATTAATGATGATGAATGGGTCAAAGCTCGATTGGAACAGTTGAGCCTGATAGATGAGAAAAGATTGGCAGCAGTGTGTCATGGTCAGCTGTACCAGAAGAGAATGGCAAGAACATATAATAAGAAGGTGCGCCCCAGGAAGTTTGAAGTAGGGCAGCAGGTATTGAAGAAGATCCTCCCACATCAGGTCGAGGCAAAAGGCAAATTCGCCCCAAATTGGCAAGGGCCTTATATCGTGACCAGAGTATTGTCCAACGGTGCTTTGTGTTTGACAGATGTCGAGGGGAGATGTGTCGACATGGCTATCAATTCAGATGCAGTCAAGAGATATTATGCGTAATTTCTTTAGTTACGGCAATTGTTGGTTTATTTGTTTGTATTTGGCATTTATTGGATAATGAGATGACGGACACAATTCTTTCTTCTATCCAAACACTTTTTAACCCTTGTTTCCCCCTTTGAGCCTTAAGTAATTCTTTCATACCCCTCTTTTGGAATCACTAATGGAAAAGGCATGAAAAAAAAAAGAAAAAAAGAGAGAAAAAAAAAAAGAGGAAGATAAAATCATAAGAAATACAAAACCGTGGGAACTACGTTTGACCTGATTCCTCAAAGAGGATACGTAGGCGCCTCACGACTCGGTCATAGTATGCATCATAGTGAATATAGGGTGCATAATGTACATAGTGTGCATAATAGGCACAGTGTGCGTAACGCACATAGCGCAACATAAGTGTAAAAAAATAAATTCCCCAAGCAAGAAAACTGGGGCAGAGGTTATGTTTTAGGTTCCAACAAAGGTTTGATTCCAAAAGTTGTAGCACATCACCCATCCAATTATTTTCAATTTCATAGCCTTTCTTTAACTCCACACCAAAGCCAACATCAACGTCCAAAAGACCTCCCGATCAATGTTCAAGAGATGTCGAGTCAGGCAAATGAGACCGAGAATAATACACCGATCCCCAGCAAAGAAGAGGATCGTAAGACTGGGAATGAATTGATGGTCAAAGGAATCTCCAGAAGAGAGGGTCGTATCTACAACGCCCCGATTCCCCGAAAGAAATAAAATGAGAGAGTCTTATCGGTGAAAACCTTCACAGGCACCGAGAGGCGATGTAAGATGAGGGATATGAAATGAGAGAGTCTTATTGGTGAAAACCTTCACAGGCACCATTAGGCGCCTGGAGATGAGAGAAAAGAGAGAGTCTCATTAGTGAAAACCCCTCGAAGGGCACTATGAGGCGACAAGATAGATCAACAAAAAACGACCACATTTGCAACGAAATGGACAGTCATTTATCATCCCCAGCAAGTCAGACCACCGGGCAAATCGATTGATACAAATAGACTAGGTCGGGAATCTATGGTGCACGTCATGATCACGGGGACCAGTCATGTCCTCCAGATAAGTTCTTCTGAGTTTCTTCTCCCCACCAAATATGGGTTCAGAAAGATTTTCTCCTTCTAGCTTTTATTTTTCTTCCTAAAATTTGTCTTGAAAAGGATTTTTCAAAGCTTACTACCAGAGACCGAAGGGGAATTCATCAAATGCAGGATAATACAAACAGTCTTAAAAGCCGACCCCAAGCAATGCAGTGATCGTGCCCGGCAATTTTGGAGGAAGTAAGCTCCTAAAGGGAGTGGTTTCGGGAGTTAAAAGCAGACTCCCACAGCATATGCTTAAAGAGAAAGCAGAAAAGAGGATTAATTGAAAGCCAATCCCCAGCAGGCTAGAGACCCCCAGCAGGCAACTCTGTCCACTAATCAATTATGGGACATAGAGCAAGAAAAGAGAAGAAAGAAAAAATCATCCGCCAGAAAGGCACCCTCTACCACCACGGTGAAAACTAATTAAACCCTTTTGTCTGCTGCAAGAAAACAAAGGATTGATGATGGCAGCAAGATGCAACGCCAGGGAAGTCACCAAAACCGGGGCAGAAAATTTTCTGCCGATTGTCAAAAAATTTTCGGAAGAACGGGGGAACAATATCAAATACATTTAAGTTCTAGGTCGCCCACCAGTATAATGCGGGAATACATTTAAGTTCTAGGTCGCCCACCAGTATAATGCGGGAATACATTTAAGTTCTAGGTCGCCCACCAGTATAATGCGGGAATACATTTAAGTTCTAGGTCGCCCACCAGTATAATGCGGGAATACATTTAAGTTCTAGGTCACCCACCAGTATAATGCGGGAATACATTTAAGTTCTAGATCGTCCACCAGTATAATGCGGGAATACTTTTTAGCTCTAGATTTGGAATCAACAACCTCACCTGAAGGCGGAAGGGTACAACAGAGATCCCCAAGCAGGAAACAATAAAATCCCCTGCACCAAGAAGCAGAAGGCCGCAAAGGCAAGCGCGCAGTTCAAAGGAAGAAGGGACGTGTCTCAAAAGAAGCAGTTTGGGAACGTTATAGCATGTCCAAAATAACAATTTTGATAAGGGAAGCCATACCACTGGAGAGGCCATTGAAAGATTTAAATAAGAAAGCCATGTTCCCAGCAAATCAAGCAAAGTGATGAGAACAGACATTCAGAAAAGGTGAAGGACCAGCATCATCTCCAAAGTTCACAAAATAAGGGCATCAGAGGAAAGCGTTAGCCGACAAGAAAGCAAGGCAACAAGAACAAGTTAAAGATAGATGAGATCTCACACTCTAGCTTAGCTTCTTGTTTTTCTTTTCAAGAACAATGTAACAAGGAGATCAGTGAGCAGTAGCATCCTACAGCAGCATGCAACAGCGCACAACAGCAGCAAGCACTACAGTCACACGGTAGTCCCAGTTACCAAAATTTCCCGAACTACATTGACCTGATTCCTGTTAAGCCCAGGATATGTAGGAAACCTCTGAAGCAAAGGTTCGGTCAAATCTTTTTCAAAAATGCTTCACACGGAGTATTCGGACGAGCAAAAATCGCCCGCTTTATCTTTGCGCGAAAACCCTTCGTGTCCTCGTGCAAAGAGGGGCAGCTGTAAGCACGTGATTTTTGCTTCACGAGCAATCACTCCAAAAGGAAAACAAATAGTGATAAATGACCTCACTGTACAATTTGTCGCTTTCCGAGACATGTGTTGTTAGTCATTTGTGGGTCTGCCCGCTTTGCATTTAATCTCACCGATCAAAATACAAAGCATGTCTGTCAGGATATTCAAAAATCATAATTCGGTCGTTAAAAAAGAACGAAAATTCGAAAAAAATGTATACATGTGCATCGTTCGTTCTAAGTTGTGATTTAACTTACTTAAACATTTTAATTTGGTATGATAATTGTGTTGAGGTGTTACATTGTTGTTTGTTTTAATTTCATTTGTTTTATTATTTATTTTGTTATTTTTCATTTGATTTAGTTGTATTTAGAAAACAAAGAAAAGAGGGATTAAAATTGATTTGGGCCCAGAAAGTGAAACAAAAAAGGCCCAAAACCGGCACTCAAACCCAGTCCAAATCTGGCCTGCCCAAACGTTGGTTCAAACGACGCCGTATCAGCGTCCTTATTAGAGCCGTTGATCTGACTCAAACAAACGGTCCTGATCAAGCCACTCATTCAACCCCAAACGACGTCGTCTTAGGCATTTGATCTGAGCCGTTCAACCCCTTGATCCAACGGACCCAGGTTTTCCCCCTAAACCCGTCCAGTTTTGACCCGATCCAGCCATACCCGGCATCACCCACTACCAAAACCCAAACGACACCGTCTTCCCTAAGTGGATAGATCCTGGCCATAGATCTCATTTGATCCGACGGCCAGGATCTAAACCCCTAGACCATATATAAACTCAACCCTTCACCCCACGCCCCCTATACGAACCCCCCTTCAGTCATCTCCTTCCCCAAGCCCTGAAACCCCCAAACCCTAACGCCGCCCTAGTTTCCCTTTCACCAGAACCCGGCGGCACGAACGCCGGTGATCACCTCCTGAACACCCTAAGACCCCCTCGCTCTCCTGAACATGGATCTGCTATCCATTTGCCTCGAATCACTTTCCTTCGTCTCGAATCTTCATTTGAAGATTTGAGTCGAACCCGGACCTATACCAAATTACCCCATCTTCATACCAGACACTCCCCTGACCCTCCTCGTGACCAAACCAAGCTTGGTTTGGTCCGAATCTACCCACAACTCCTAAAAAACCAGATCTGAAAATCCAGACCTTAGAACACATGCACCTGGGAAATCAGGCCGGTCTTGAAAGGGATTTTGAGGTTTAATGGATCTTGACCAAGGTGTTCTCATGTGAGAACACCCTGGTTAAAATTTATTCAACCTCAAATGGTCAAAGCTAAGTCGGACTTGGGTCATTTCGGTTTAAACTTCCCCAGTAAGTGTCCTCTCTCCTTTTTAGTTTTGGTTAAGTTTGTCAGCATGATTTGTTGTTGTGAGTATTTGTTATTGTCTGTTACTTTTTCTGTTTTCTTCCATCTCTAGCAAAGACCTTTTATTTGGTCGATTGATTTTCTATGTGTGTGTTCTGAATGTATCCTATGATAAGCATGTCCGATTAGGATAGTCGTCGCATGAATAACTTATATAGGTTCCCAGTGATTGACCAAGTTGTCCGAAGCCCTTTAGGTCCCTGTATGTGTTTGTTTATTTGAACGACTGATTATTACCTGTTATAATTAGTATAGTCGACTCGATAAATGTCGTCGATTAGTTCTCTACAATTGATGGATCAAATAAGGTAATAATTTCACGTGACTAATTGAACCTTGTCACTGACTGAATGCCCCAGCATTGTCTGAAATGAGTTTGTTTGCATTGCAAAAATGACTGAAAAGGTTCAGTCCAGGGCAGTCCTGAAATTGAACTTTCAGAAGTTCAAAAATGCCCTGATGCTGCAATAGGCAGGGCAGTAATAATCAAGGGTTAACAAGGGTATTCTGGGGTGTTGAAAAGGACAGAAAAGATTAGTTTAAATGAACTGACAAGTGAGGTACTAATTAAGATTAAACTAATGCCAATGGGGAACAAGACATAAGAGCATGAGAGTTTAAAATGAATACTAAAATGAACCCATAACTCTTGATTAAAGAAAAACCAGGCGTGGGGAACAAAGGGGGATGGCATCAAAAGATGCTTAAGGATGGGTTTAATAGGTATGGGCAGACTGCAAGTTGCAGGATCCAGGCAGCTTGACTGCACTGGGTTATTAGCTTATAAATAAGCTGTTTCAGAACATAAAAAGGGGCTGGAATTTTTAGTCTGGAGGCTGGAACTTTTAGTCTGAAGAGAGGTCTAGCGAGTTTAAAAGAAAAACTGAAAAACATAAGGTAGTTTCCAAAAAACATTGTAACCAAACACTGTCTGAAAGTTGCATAAGAATTTATAGTGGTCGAGCTGTCTTGGCCAAGTTTGGTTGTTTGCATTGACTGAGCTGTTTGTGGTTGTCGAACTGTTGGTGTTGCTGCATTGAACACTCTGTTATTGTTGTTGCTTCCTTACTCTTTCCTGGGGTTGCTGGTTTGGTACTCGACTATCTGCTGGTTCTTTTGTTCTGGGAAATATTGCTGGTTGTCTGTGGGCTATGGAAAACACTTGGATTTTTGATTTGTTGCTGTGTATCTGCTGTTGCTGTGTTTGCTACATACTGCCCAGCTGACCATTCCTTTCTTCTTTTCATTCTCTATACCAGGTACACACCTAATACACTGTCAGATGTAATTGGAAACTTGAGCAAGAATACAAATGAAAAGATCTGAAGAATGTGTTTTTTATACATAGTTTGTTACCTTAAATATCATGTAATGTAGAAAAATGCTATTCTCGTTTGGATGTTGGAAGTAGCTTGCACGCCTAGTAGATATCAATGCATGGTAATTGAATATCAGTTTGTATATGTATGCTGTTTAGATAAAGTATTCTCAATGAATTAGGTTGCATCTCAGATTTAGTTTACTTTGCAGTATATGATGTAATGTATCCCAAGCATGAAAACTGTACATCATGGTTTAAGTTATTCCTTTTCTGATTAATGGTCTCATATAACTAGTAAACCACCTGTTAAGACAAAGAACACAAAACTTGCAATATCAACCTCATGAAGGTCGAGTTCAGGTCAAAACAGGCCAAGCAGGCCTGCTTCGAGCAAGCAGTGGCCCAGGTTTGGCCCATCACGCATGGGTTGGATTTGGGCCCGTGATTATTTATTCGACTGACTGTGCACGCAGCCTCGTTCCTGATTTTTAAGCATTTCCGAATTCTGTTATAAATAACTTGCAAGCATGTAATTAATTAGGACTATCTACTGTTTTCAATTGATAGAAACAAACACGACAAGAAACGTAGTTGCTATAGGATATCCTTTTAAAATAAGAACGAGATGAGCCTCGACGAAAAATAAACAAAACGCGCAGGCTGCGGGGCCCTCGTTAAACGTATGGTATCGAAGCATTCAGTTTCCAGGATGGGTCGTTTAGCAAATCTCACGGCCCTCCCAGAATAATAACGCGATAGTCTCTTTAAGCACGTATTTAATAATTTTACCTTCTTAAATTCGGGTGCACATTTATGTGACCCAAATCCGAATCTCGACGGATTCGAAATGCGTTTCTAATCACGGGTACATTGATTGTGACGTGGTTCGAGATGCATGTCCATGACGTTGCAAATTCATTAGAAATAAAGAACGAGGTGAGCCTCGCCAAATAAAAATACAAATTGCGGGGCCCTCAATAAATATTGCTTTAAAAATTGTTTAGGCTTCGGGATGGACCGTTTAGTAAAATTCCACGGTCCTACCCAAAATAAATACGCTAGTCGCTTTAGGCGCGCCTTTAATAATTTAATTTCCTTAAACTCGGGTGCACATTGATGTGACCCAAATCCAAATCTCAACGGAGTCAAAGTGTGTCGACGACCACGGGTACATTGATTGTAACGCGGTTCGAGATACATTTTCACAACGTTGCAATTCTTGATAAAAACAGTAAATGATAAAAGCGGTTAAAAGTTAAATTTTGCACATAAGTTCACACTTGTATAAAATCAGATAATCAAGCCGAATATAACAGTTGAGCGACCGTGCTAGAACCACGGAACTCGGGAATGCCTAACACCTTCTCCCGGGTTAACAGAATTCCTTATCCGGATTTCTGGCACGCAGACTGTAATATAGAGTCATTATTTTCCTCGATTCGGGATTAAAATTGGTGACTTGGGACACCCTAAACCTTCCAAGTGGCGACTCTGAAAGAAATAAACCAATCCCGTTTCGATTGTCCTTTAATTGGAAAAAACTCCCTTGCGCCCCTTGCGGGTGCGGAAAAAGGAGGTATGACAATGATGATGAGTTAAACTCAGGAGCAGTCGTACAGCTCATGAAACTAGTAGTGGAAGAAGGCCATGCCGAAATAAACTCAACAAATTTAACCTGGGACTGGAGAAATAAGTACATAGAGTATTTGAAGACTGGGAAGTTACCCTTGGATCCCAAAGAATTGAGAGCTCTATGCACGAAGGTAGCCAGGTTCAATTTGTCCGAAGGGACATTGTTCAGAAGAACACTCGATAGCCCACTCGCCACATTCTTGGGGCGGGAGACACCAAATATGTCTTGAGAGAAGTTCATGAAGGCACCTGTGGAAATCATTTGGGGGCAAAGTCTTTGGTTCGGAAGATAATTAAGGACATGTATTACTGGATTGACATGGACAAAGATGCAAAGGACTTTGTATGAAGATGTGACAGCTGCCAAAGGCATGCACTGATGATCCATCAACCCAGAGAGCTACTCCTTTCGGTCTTGTCCCCATGGCCATTCATGAAACGGGACATGGATATCGTCGGTCTCCTGCCGTGGGCACCTGGTAAGGCTCAAATCATACTGTTTATGATCGATTATTTTTCTAAATGGGTTGAAGCTCAAGTGTTCGAAAAAGTCTGGGAAAAAGAAGTCATTGACTTCATCTGGGACCACATAGTTTGTCAGTTTGGGATACCAGCTGAGATCTTATGTGATAACGGGAATCAATTCATCGGCAGCAAGGTAAACAAGTTTTTTGAAGACCATAAGATTAAAAAGATACTATCCATTCCCTATCACCCTAGTGGAAATGGACAAGCGGAATCTACAAACATGACCATACTTCAAAACTTGAAAAAGAGGTTGACCGATGCCAAAGGGAAGTAGAAGGAAATTTTGCCCGAAGTTTTGTGGGCATACTGTACAACCTCGAAATCTAGTACCGGGGCCACTCCGTTTTTATTGGTCTATGGTGTTGAAGCACTAATACCAATTGAGGTGGGAGAACTGAGCCTCAGGTTCTGATATGCGACCAAAGAATCAAACGGTGAGGCCATGAGCACAAGCCTAGAACTATTGGATGAAAGATGTGAGGCTGCCCTAGTAGGGTTGGCCGCCCAAAAACAACGGATAGAAAGATATCATTATCGAAGAGCCAACCTCTAACACTTCAAGATCGGGGACTTGGTTTAAGAAAAGTAACACTGCACACCTGGAACGCGAACGAGGGGAAGTTGGGGCCGAATTGGGAAGGACCATATTGAGTCATCGGGATTAACGACAAAGGCTCGTACAAACTTGAAGTAGGAAATAGTGCACAATTAGCGAACAACTGGAACATGACGCACTTGAAGCGGTACTACTGCTAAGGTACGATCTCGTTTACATTTTTATAATATTATGAATCAAGCTAACACTTGCAGGCAACAACCAAAGGGGGACGTGACTATTAGGTCTGAAAGCACGCATTACACTCTTTTTCCCTTGAACCGGTTTTATCCCAAATGGGTTTTCCGGCAAGGTTTTTAACGAGGCAACAATGGATCGTGCTAACTTATATTCGAAGACCAATTTTAAATAAGAGTTAACGGTTGCATCAATAGTATCTAAGTTCTCCCGAGGTCGACCTGAAATACTGGAGGCTATCAACCACGGGTTAAGTTTCTTAGCAAGGAAAGAAGGAAACTTTGTACCTGAAAAGCTTAGACTCGGTGGGTAGGATTTATTGTAAGGGCCAAACAGTCAAGTGAATCATGCCCACATAGGCCACCTTAGCCATAATACAAGATTTTACACGCTTTCGATCATGTATTTTACACACAGAAATGAAAGAAAGTTTCCACCTTGCTATTACACATTTTTTCCTCTTAAAGCATCGATCCTAAGGGCTATCTTTATTCTAGGACTGTATAGCCAAGGGCTACCCCTACATGTGCCTAATGGCTATCTCTATTCGGGAACTATCAAGCCCAAGGGCTACCCTTACTCGGGGACTATCGTCCGAAAATAAGTTTGGGCAACTCGGGCTATCAAATCGTGGAGGAACCAAACCTATTAGGTAGTGCCTAAACCTAAAAGGCCACGGCCATGCTAAAAAAATGGTTCAGAGACGTTCGAAGTTCGTAATAAAAAAGTAAGGCCTTCATAAAAAATCAAAACCTGCTATGGGTTCCTCGACAAAGCATCGTCTAAAAATACTTAAGCATCTTGGGAAACCTTCCGGCTACTCCAAGTTTTCAAAGCCTCGAGCAAACAAATTTGCATCGAAGTCAGGTTCTGTTCGGGTTTTCAAAAAACGAACTTCTTGTTACTACATTCAATTCTATGCTAAGGCATTAGAAATATATGTAAGAATGGTTATCTTTACAAAGGCCCAACAAAAATGGCCTCAAAATAAACAAAAAATATACACAGCACAAAAATAAAAATAAAAATTAAGGCATCCATGCCTGATCTTCGCCGGAACCCCATTCGGCACCAGAATCGTCACAGCCTTCAGATCCTTTGGAAACATCAGAGTCCTCTGCACCCTCGGGCTCAAAAAGTCTCTTTGCCTCGGCCTCAGGATCTTTATCCTCCTCAATTTCGGCTGACAAGTCGAAGCCTCGGGCATGGATCTCTTCGAGGGTCTCACTTCGAGACAACCGTCTTACATATTCGGCATGGGTCTTTCGGTGGGCCTCGTCTACTTCAGCATCAGCCTTGTATTGGGCCACCATCTCGTCGGCATCGACAGAGGTGGTCTCCATCTTGGACCTCGTTGCTTTGAGCTCTTTACCAATAACATCCTATTCTGTGGTAGCCGAGCTCATATGTGTTTGGAGATCCTCGTTTAGTTGGGCCCATTTATCAGCTTTCTCCTTCGCCACGTGAAGCTGAACCTCCACCGAAGACAGCTTTGCTTGAGCAGTTTCCTTCTCCGAGGCCAGCAGATCCATCTTGCTCTTCCACCCATCGGGCATGAATTGGATTTCGTCCATCTCCTTTTGGAGTTGGTCTATCTGGTCGATCTTCTGTTGGACCTACGAGGATTTGTCGTTAGCTACCATGACTAGTTACTTGTTTCTAATTTCAAAGACCATTACCTTTTCAACCAAGTCGGCATGCTCCCGTCTTAGGACCGATGCTTTCTTCTGAGCCCTATCCAGCTCGGCCTGGAGGTCATTGATGGCCCCTTTTTGTTGCTCGCTGAGGAGCTTGTACATATTCCTTTTTTGGGTAGCTCCTTAACCTCAAGCTCAAGCTGATTGACCTCGGCCCGTTACCGAAGGATCTCCTGTGATGAAGAACTGAGGCATGCGAGACAATGAAAGATGCGAGGACATCGAAACTTAAGTAAAAATAAAAAAAGGCATAATGATGCCTTACTCGGTTCAGTGCCTGTTGAGCCTCATTGAAAGGCACGACATATTAACCTCTTTCATTTTTTCTTAGTCTTTCTCGGTTACCAGGTATTGGAGATAGCTTGCTACACCCACGGGAGTAGACAAAATCGGGTATCCTCTGGGATGGTAAAAATAACTGATATCTTGCGACCGGGGTTCATACTCGAAGCAGGGAATTGATTGATTAATTGCAAGCTTGAACTCTGACCGCCAGCCTCTAAGGATGTGTCCTTCTTCGGAACTTCCAGGTAACCTAGCCCGGAAATATCTTCTAAAGTGGGCGAGTCCACATCGTTAAAAAAGGAATGAAGGGGATCATTGATTTGCATCCAATTCGCACTCAATAGTGAGTGGAAACGGTCATTGGAAGAATAGTACCCAATAAGAGTCGGGGTCGATTTTCACAGGGAGTTACTAGGGGTGTTAGGAGAATACACTTGATGAAAGCGAATGGAATAACTAAATTGCACTTCCACAAAAGGTTTTGATTTCTAATTCTATTTTTACTCTAGCAATTATAAGCTAAGAAAAGAAACAAGAAGTGAATGATTGTCTTTGGTGTTTTTCCAAATAGTTAAAAAGCCTAGGGATGTGAACATAACCTAGGTGTTCGCATAATGGGTTAAATACGTTAATACTTGTTTTGTTGATTGGGGGTGTATTATAGCTCTCAACTCTACGTTACCCATACCTCTCGGTCAAAGAGTGAGTTTCCCCAATTTGGCTTTCTCAAGTCCAAATGGGTATCAAACAAAATACTTGATATGAGCTCAAGTCGAGTCCTCATTATCTCTAGTTTGAACCCTTTAATTAGGCTAATCAAACCCTCAATTAGCCCAATTCTATGTTAGCCAAGTCATCCTAAACTAGGTCCATCTTTCTCAAGTAGAGACTAAGTCAAAAAGACATGAATCAGTGTTTGCAACCATTAATTCTAAAATTGAAGTATAAATAAAGCTAAATAATCAACCCAATCATAAACAAGCATTAAATTAAGTACCCAGAAGGTTTACACACTAGGGTTGGGTTACAATGCTAGTAAGAATCTAGCTACTCATAGTGGGAATTGAAAAAAATAAAGAAGAAATACTAATTAAACTCATAATCTAAGATTAAAATGATAAAATATAATGTTTAAACACTAAAATAGTCACAAACTTCCTAAAATAACAAAATGTAATGGCTACAGCAACTCAAACTTCGAAACTTGACCTAAAAATGTGAAACTCGTACTTTTATAGTAGCCCAAAATTCGCTGACAAAAATTCCCCTGGGAGGTTCTGCGACTGCACAATTCCATATGTGGTCCACAAATTTCTTCAGTTGGCAGGATCTTGGATTCTGCAGCTGCACAATTCTGGATTGCGGTTGTGAAGCATCTTCTTCGACCCCATAATTCTTGTGTGGTCCACACTTCACCAAGGCTTTAGGTCTTGGTCTTTTGCACACTCTCTAAACTTTGAATCATTTGTTAGTGCAGGCCTCGTTCTGCAGCCGTACAATTCATGTGCGATCCGCACATTGGCCAAATTTCTGCTGGGCGTTTTCACTTGATCTGCGGCCCCAGATGGAATTTTGCGGTTCATACTTTCTTCTGCGACCGAAAAAATCCTTCTGTGAACCGCACTTCTTCAGTTCTGCGCCCTTTCTTGCCTTGTGATTCGGACCACTCCTTTTTGAGTTGGATTTCATCATGGGAGACCAAACGTCGAACATTCCTGCAATTTGCACACTTTCATTAGTTTCGGGAACATAAATCAGTACTTTCAGACTAAAATAAAAGCAAAAAGGTGCTAATAAATAGTTAAAATCCCCACTTATCAACTCCCCCAAATTTAAGTCTTTGCTTGTCCTCAAGTAAATAAATTAGTTCCCACCTCCTTGAGTTAAGGACCATTTCAACGAGTCAAAGGTGAGCCATTCAAACATTAGTTGGGACCAATAATTACCCACACTACTCATGCATCACCAACAAGGTGACAAATCAAATATTCATGCAAATATAGTTCTAATGTGACATTTGAACTTCAAGAATTGACTTTACTCATCAAAGACTCTTGTTCTATCATATAGGTCATGGTGGACTCCAAACTCTTCCTCCTCTACTTTCCATTTTCCAAGCTCACTTAAAAACATTAGCACTAATTCTTAAGATTCATTGAAAGGTTCACTCGTCTCTCACAAGAGAATATCACAAGTACGACTTCAAGTACCATAGGCTTGCCCCTCGTGTAGATCGCTACTAATGTAAGCTCAGTCTGTTGAAATTAAGTAGGACTTATTTCGGGTTGTGATGAAGGCTTTTGGATTAGGGTAGGATACCATATGGGTAAGTGGTTACACCTTTCCTTAAGCACTCCACATTTGCATTTCTTGGCTAACAATTGCCAATTCTTAGAGGCATTTTCTTTTCATTGGGGACTAGAGAGACTTAACATCACTCTTTCTTGTTCATATCATTATTTTTCTCCCTTTTTGATTTCTCATGCTAGGTATCACTACCTCTTTTTTGAATCCATCAACCCTTTCGCTTATTAGGTTTTGCATTTTTCTTTTTGTTCTTTTCTTTCCTTCTCTTTTCATAGAGATCATTTATTTTCTCTTTTTGTGCCTTGATACCTTTCCAAGTTCCTCATCTCTCCGCCAAACTTATGTTTTAAGCCACTTGTTTCATAAGAGTGTTAAAGAAAGTTCGGGTGCCAAGAGAGGGTCACGACAAAACGGGTAAAGGCTTATAACATGGTTATCAAATGAGAAAAGGATAGAGGCTCAAAGGGGATTGACTAGGGATAGCGATATTGGTTGGCAATAGAAAGCTCAAACGGGCCAAGGAAAGCATACAATCGCTTCTCAAACCAAGCAAAACTTAGGGTTTCGCCTTTAAACATATTCGGGGCAAGTTCTAGACCATTTGCACAGACACTTAGACTAACAACAATTCATCTCACCCCTCACGCAACTACATTGTAAAAGAGGATAGAGTCGAGAGCCTACAATGACCACATTCAAGTTTAAAGATCACTATGGTCCAATTAAACCACTCGATGACTACCAAAGTCAACTCAAGAGTCACAAAGTCACTAACTAGAGCTATTTATTTCAAAAACCTTGTTTCTAACCATAAGAACGTAGTTATGTGGGTTGGTAAAGCATGATTAACTCTTCGAGAATTACTTGATTAGGTCTTTTTATTCATTACTACTACTATTATTACCTAAACACAAAAAAATGGATTCATTCCCTTAAGAAAGTTGTCATGCCATCCATCATTGGGACGAGTAACCCGGTTCACATAAAAACTACCTTTGGAAAGAACCGTAGCGTTAAGAAAATCAAAGGCTTATTATCTACTAAATCATAAAAAGAAGCTACTTAACAAAATAAGAACTAATATGGAAAAGATAGAGAATCTAATAAGCAAAAATAAAAATAAAGAAGCTAATGAGCAAAAACTACTAAAGATATAATAAATATATACAGAGAGATAAAAGATAGATAAATACAAATATAAAAAAAAGAGTGTCATCAAATTATTACATACCAAATGTATCAAAGTGTACCAATATGTCAAATAAACTCCATCCCCCCCCCCACCCGAATGAAAGTAAGCATTGTCCCCAATGCTTAGTAAAATAAGAGTAAAAGAGGAGAGGGTAAAGAAAACTCCCTAAGGATCCTTGGACATCTCAATATCCCCAGCAATGTCATCTCCCTCAGTATAAGCCAACTGAATCTTATCATCATCAAATCTAGGCGTGGCTGGGTTGGCAAATATTTCATGCACTGCCTCAGTAGTGCCGGTAACAAGGTCCGACTCATCAGACTGGCCAGCTGGTGCTATTGGTGCAAATGGTGCTAAAGGATCTGGGGCAGACTGGTGTGGGTCAATCAGCATATCAAAGGGAAGGTCTCCGGCTGTAGCAAATCTAGTCACCTCCTTTCGGAGCTTGTCCACTAATTTCTTGCTGACTTGGACTTCCTCGTCTTCTTTACTTCCTTTCCCAACTCCTGAATAACTGACTCGTGTTGTACCAAGGTGTCCATGATAGTCTTCTGGTTCTTTAGAATCTTCTTCAGTGTCTCCTCAATGTTATAAGGAGCATGTGATGCCTGTGAAGTGGACTGCACTACAATAATACTAGACAAGCCAGACCGCTTTGCAGTAGCTATCTGCATCCAGTTATTGAGACTTGCCAATGTCTGGGAGACTCGCAATGCAGATAATGGGGCAGTGGGCATGGGCACTAGCCTCGGAGCTGTAGTAGGAGCTGAGGTAGGAGCCATGGCAGGGGCTGTGGATGATGGCGGAACCATAGTAGCAACACTAGAAGAAGGCTCAGCAGAGATGGATGGGAAATCAGTTGCCTCAGAAGCTACCACTGTTGGTTCATCATACTGGCCTGTGGTGGTAGAAGGCTGGACTTTCTTTTTTGGGTTGCTCGCATCCATCCGTGAATACCAATCGAAGGGCTTCTTCGCCTTCACCTTGGTGTCAAAATCTCTCTACTTTACCTTTGCAATAGTAAGCTACTCTGTGATAGTGTTGGGGTAAGGGTAGGCCGAGTTGTCCTGCCGTGCTATCAATGAGATGTTGGCCGACATCACTGCACCCACATTGATTGGGTACTCGAACATAATGGAAGTCACAAGAACTGCCCGAGGAATAGGAAGGTGAGTCTCGTTCTGGCATGGATCTGATTGGCTACATACAAAGGTCTGCCACCCCTTTGCCTCAAAGCTCAAAGTATTCCGCTGAATGGGAACCCCAGTGGTAATTCATGGTGGTGGTGGTCCTGGTGGTGCTAAAATCTCAGCCAACCAAGGACGGACTTCCTTCTTAATTTCAGACTTCTCCAAATGCTCCTTCGGCTCAACATCCTTAAAGCCCAAGTACGCGTTTAGCGTCTCACCTTGAGGTTGCGCTCTTTGGTCACCTTCATCCCTTTCTTTATATGAGCCATACTGACATAGAATTCACGGATGAGGTATTATTTGACATCCTCTACTCTCTTGGTGAACCACATCTAACCCTTTTGTTCTCTGAATTGCCTCAATATAGTTGGGTTGTACTTTTCCAAATCCTTTAATAGAAACTGTCTCTCAAGAGTTAGCGACCTCACTGGCCACCATATACGAAAACTGGTGAAGACGGCCAGACTGATAAAGCAATCCTCCCAATCCTCTTTCTTCTTTGATCTTTCAAGCCCTATAGCTGTAGCATCTCCTTCTCTGCCATCATTGGGGATATCATGTGTAACTTGTGCTGCAGGGACTGGTGTAGCCAATTGCTCAGACGCCTGACTAGCACTCTCTAATCCCTCAGAGGTGCTGTGAGATGAAGACGACTCGTTCCTGAGCTGGTATCTCCCCTACAGCCTCGGTTGTGTGGACGACTGCTCCTACTGAACAGAGGATGAGTTGCCCTATGACACTTCCCTAGACGGGACATAGGAGCTAGACTCGGAGAGGTCTGCACCACTCCGTCTGTCGGCTGTTGTTTTCTTTCTTATTGTCTTGGGCTGGCCAAGGGGAAAGGCACTTTTGCCTCGACCCTGAGAAAACGGTTTGCACATTTCTATTGTGCAGCCGCACTTCTGAGGCCCAAATATGTGAACTCTCTGATGATAGAAAAATGGTCAATCTGCGGCCACAAGAGGATATTTGTGGTCCCTACAATTTGACTTGCGGCCCACCTTGGAGTCTCAAAATTGAAGATTCTCTGATGATAGAGAAAAGCCTAATCTATGTCCACAAGAGGAAATCTATGGTTCGCACATTTGACCTGCGGCCGCAGATTCCTGCCTCACATAAGTGTCTAAAAAATGCATATCTACAAACTGCACAATTCAAGTGCGGCCGCACAATTCAATTCATTAGGAACAAACAACTATTTTAGTCTACATTTTTCAATTTCTTGCACAAATAGGCATGTCAACATTGTAAAAGCATGAAATTTAACTAACCTAATCCCCGCAAAGCATGTATCAAGTTAGCCCAGTTCAAAACTACCCCACATGGACATACAATGAAACTCTAATAATAGATGGCCTAAAAGAATTAAAAAATCTACAAATTAAACTAACTTAAACATTAATATGAAATTGAAGCATACCAGATAGAGTGAATGCACTGAGTGAGTAATCTAGGTGACTGTGTGTGGGGATAGTTGAAATCTCCAAGAAAACTTAGCAGGCAACAATGTTTGTTCAAAGTGGGAAAAGAGTAAAATGATCCCTACTATTATATTTATACCATTCAAAATGAGAAGGGATCAGAGACAAGTGCGGCCACATATTTTCATGTGCGGTCCGCACTCTTTAAACTGGGCGATCATTCTTAGAACCTAATCTGCGGTCATATTTTCAGGTGCGGTCATAGATTGACCTCTGCATTGACAAGCTTAAACTTCAGAGAGTTGGTATTTTTGATGTTTCAAAGGTGCAGTCCGCAATAGAAATGTGCGGCCACAATGCTCATCTGCTATGGCACACATAAAAATGTGCGGTCCGCACAAAGAAAGTACGGTCCACACTCTCTTGGGAACTCAGCCATATATTCGTTCACAATTCTTGTAAGTCACACTCACCCCTGTAGCACACATCAAATCAATTTAGAACAAAAATAACACCTAAGTACAAAAGAAAAAGGAAAAGAAACATGGGTTGCCTCCTAAGAAGCGCCTGGTTTAACGTTGCGGCACGAAGCAGAATACCCTCAAGTGAAATGAATGACCGCCACAATATGGATATCTCCAACCTTTCCCAAGTCGTGCTTCACCCGGTGACTATTGACTTGGAATACTTCATTGTTTTTGTTCTTCAAGTCTAATGCGCCAAAAGGTGTCACACCCACAATTTCAAAAGGACCACTCCACTTGGATTTTAGCTTCCCGGGAAACATCCTCAACTTTGAGTTAAACAACAATACAAGATCGCCCACCTTGAACTCTTTGTTCCAAATGTATTTGTCATGAAGATATTTCATCTTTTCTTTGTACAAGGATGAACTCGCATAAGCATGGTACCGGAACTCATCTGATTCATTCAAATGTGCAACCCTCAAGTTAGCGGCTACATCCTAATCAAGATTCAACTTCTTTAGAGCCCACATGGTCTTGTGCTCTAGTTCCACCAGAAGATGACAAGCTTTCCCAAACACCAATCGGTATAGTGACATTCCAATAGGTGTTTTGCAAGCCGTCTGATAAGCCCATAATGCATCATCAAGCTTTTTGGACCAGTCCGTCCGATAATACTCTTATCTCCCAGTTAGAGACTTCCACTTTCTCTCTAGCTTGTGGGTGGTAGGGAGTCATGACTTTGTGAGTAACACCATACTTTCTAAGTAAAATGTTGAAAGCCTTGTTGCAAAAATGTAACCTCCCATCGCTTATAATTTCACGTGGAGTACCGAACCTTGTGAAAATATTCTTCTTCAAGAAATCCACCACACTTCTTGCCTCATTGTTGGGTAAAGCAGCGGCCTCAACCCATTTGGACACATAATCCACCGCGACCAAGATGTAGGTGTTTCCACAAGAACTCACAAAAGGGCCCATGAAGTCAATACCCCAAACATCCAAAATATTAATCTCCAAAATGGTTGTGAGAGGCATTTCGCTTTTCTTTGATATTCCACCATCCCGTTGACATTCATCACATCTTTTTACTAACTCACTAGCATCTTTGTAAAGAGTAGGCCAATAGAAACAGCAACTAAGCACTTTGGCCACCATTCTTGCTCCACCATGATGTCCACCATATGGCGAAGAATGACAATCCTCAAGAATTTCACCTTGCTCTTCTTCCGATACACATCTTCTAATCACCCCATCCGTACAAATCCGAAAAAATGTATGGTTCATCCCAATAATAATCTTGACAATTTCATTTGACCTTCTTCCTTTGACTTGAAAAGAACTTATTCGGGATGATTCCACATATAAGAAAATTTGCTAATCCGCGAACCATGTCACCTCTTTCATTGAAATTTCCCAAAGTTGCTCATAGAGGAAGGAGTCATTGATTTCAAGGCCATATTGCAGCCTCCCCTCCTCCTCCAAATGAGACAAGTGGTCCGCCACTTGGTTTTCACTATCTTTCTATCTTGGATGTCAATATCAAATTCTTGTAACAAGAGAACCTATCATCAACCGAGCTTTGGAGTCACTTTTTCTCATAAGATTACGAATCTTCGCATGATCCTTATGGACAATGACTTTTGCACCTATTAAGACAGGCAAAACTTCTCAATTGAAAACACAATAGCAAGGAGTAGTTGACTTGGGCACTATTCATGATCTTACTAGCACAGTAAATCGGATGAAAAATCTTATTGATGCATTGTCCCAAAATAGCCCCAACTGCTACGTCACTTGCATCACACATGAGTTCAAAAGGCACACTCCAATTTGGAGCGGTGATGATGGGAGTAGTTATCAACTTGAGCTTCAACAATTCAAAAGATCTCATGCAATCATCCTTGAAATGAAACTTAGCATCCTTCTCAAGAAGCTTTCACAACGGGTTCACCACCTTAGAGATGTCTTTGATGAAGTGACGGTAAAAACCCATGTGGCCTAAGAAACTCCGCACACCCTTCACCGACGTTGGGGGTGGAAGCTTAGAAATTACCTCAATCTTTGCCTTGTCAGCTTCAATTCTATTCCTTGAGATTTTGTGGCCAAAGACAATACCTTCCTCGACCATGAAGTGTCATTTTTCTCCCAATTGAGCACCAAATTTGTTTCTTCACATCTACCCAACACTTTGTCCAAATTTGCAAGACAATCATCAAAAGAATCTCCAACTACTGAGAAGTCATCCGTGAAAACTTCAAGGTAATCCTCCCCCATGTCCGTGAAAATAGCCATCATACACCTTTGAAAAGTCACCGGTGCATTGCACAAACCAAATGGAATCAGCTTGAAAGCAAAAGTACCATAGGGAAATGTAAAGGTTGTTTTCTCTTGATCTTCCGGAGCAATGAGAATTTGGTTGTAGCCCGAGTATCCATCAAGAAAGCAATAGAAGGCACGACCGGCCAATTTATCGAGTATTTGATCTAAGAAAGGAAGTGAAAAGTTATCCTTCCTTGTAACTTTGTTGAGCTTCCAACCGGTCATCATTCTAGTAGGAACCAACTGTTTCTTGTCATTGGTGACCACCGTCATGCCCCCCTTCTTTGGGACATATTAAATTGGAGAAGTCCATGAAACTATCAGAGATAGGGTAGACAACCCCGACATCCAACCACTTGATAATCTCTTTCTTGACAACTTATTCAATAGATGATTTGGCTCCATCCTCCAACTTGATCTTATGCATGAAAAAGGCAGGCTTATCCCCCTAATATCTACCAAGGTCCACCCAGTAGCTTTCTTCCTCTTTTGTAGCACCGCCAATGTGGAATCTACCTTTACGTTAGTCAAATAAGAGGAAAGAATAACCGGTAAAGTAGAACAAGGACCAAGAAATTCATACCGAATATGTGGAAGCAATGGCTTTAACTCCAAGGTAGGAGGCTCTTCAATAGAAGGCTTTGTAGGAGGAGGAGTCCTATTTTCAAGATTCAAGGACAATTTTCGAGGTGTATAGTTGTACGACCCCATTCCTTGCAAAGAATTCACACATTCCATGAAGCCATCCATCTCGTCATCATCAAAGTTAAGCAAGACAGCCTCCAACACATCACCAACATTGATTGTAGCACTTGTTTCATCAACAATAATATAGGTCACCAAGTCCACAAAAGAACATACCTCATTGCTATTTAATTGCCACATGGACTTACACACATGGAAACCACTTTTTCATCACCAACCCGGAAGGTGAGTTCTCTAGCTTCAACATCACAAAGATCCTTACCCATAGCAAGGAAAGGTCTCCCGAGAATAATCGACACCATAATCAACCTCACAATCTAGAATGACAAAATCCATTGGAAGAATGAATTTATCAACACGAACCAAAACATCTTCAATCACTCCCAAAGGCCTCTTCATGGTACGATGGACCATTTGCAATCTCATAGAGGTGGGTCTTAGTTTCCCAATTTCCAAAGTCTTGAAAACTGAATAGGGCATCAAGTTGATACTTACCCCAACTGTACAAGGAATCGTGAAAGCACCGGGATCCTCCAACTTAGGAGCCATTGAATTCACAATTGCACTCACTTGATGAGTGAATTTAACATTCTCCAAATTCATTGACCACTTCTTTGTCACAAGATCCTTCATAAACTTTGCATAACCGGGCATTTATTCCAAAGAATCAACTAATGGCGCATTGATTGAAAGATTCTTCATCATTTGAATGAACTTCTTGAATTGATTCTCACCATTTACTTGGCAAGTCTTTGAGGGTATGGGGGTGAAGGCTTAGGCAGTGGTGCCTTAGCCTTTTGCACTACTGGCTCATGTATGTCAATAATGTGTTCCCTAGAGGGGTTTTCTTGAGTCTCTTTTACACCATCATCAATGTCAATCCGAAATTCATCATTAGGTTGCACCACATTATTCAGAATCTCTTCTTCTTGCATCACTTGATCATCATCAACACGTTACCTTCCACTTGAGGTGGGTGCATTCCCGCCTCTTCCACTTTTTGTAATAACTGTCATGGCATGACCCATATTGTTACCACCCTTTGGGTTAACCACCGTGTCACTTGGTAGTGTCCCCTTAGGGAGAGAATTTAGAACTTGAGAGATTTGCCCCATTTGAACTTCTAGGTGACGGATTGATGTATTGCGTGAGGTAAGTTTGCCATCCGAATCGGCATTCCCATCTCATTTTTTGAAGAACTCGAACCATGGGAAGGATAAGGAGGTGGTTGTTTGGTTGTTGGTACATTGGGGGCCTTTAAAAACCCGACCCTGGTTCCAACCAGAATATTACAATAGAAACAGAAATGCAACCACAATAAAATACAAATTAACAGCAATAAAACTTTATGAACTATCCAAACATCCAAATTATTCCATCAAACATCAAAACTATCCAAACATCCAAATTATCCCATCAAACATCAAAACTATTCAACCAAATTTCAAAATGTAATATTCAAAGTCAACATCCTACTAAACAACAATCCAAGCAAACATAAAATCACTCCTCATCCTCGGATTCCCCCTCATCTTCTTCAACATTTATATTATTTCAATCACTTTTATCCTCTTCATAAATGTGGCTTTTTTGCGGAGAGCGCGACAAGCTGATTAAGTGGTTCACTTGAGCCTTGAGGGACTCAATGTCATTCCTAAGTGCAGTTCTAATCTTCTCTTCATGCTTTCTTTTTTCTCGTTCATCCGCATAGTTCCTAGAAAGTTGTTGAATCGTTCGCCGCATCTCCTCAAGGTCCTCATTTTACATGGTGGCGGATGTCCCAATACATACCATGAAATAGAATGGAATAATTCAGCACCTAACTTCATAAACTTCAACTAGGGAACATCGGCTACCAATACATACCATGAAATAGAAACTCCGGCTAAGTTTTGAGCAATATATTACTTTCACTAGGTAAGATGTTATTTTTAGATCAAGAGTATTAATTTAAGGCAGAAAACAAAAACTTGACTACAGCCTCCATCCAATATCAGTGAAGCAATCCAGACAAATAGCAAAAGCAAAGAATTATCCAAGAGAGCTCTATCTTCTAGTTCTCTAGAGTTCTGATAACGAATGGAATAGTATCTAATGATGCTAATATAGCCTAAAGATTAATGGACAGGTCTTGGTACCTTGATCTCAAATTCTGCGTAGTAGTACTATCACATACCATATTCTGCATCAGTGTATATAACAATTGGAGAACATTTTTGTGCTAGTTTTTGGACCTAATATGAACACAACTGGATTCACAGTTCTTTTGCTTCAGTTTACACCCAAGCAATAAACATTTAGGGGTTGTTTGGTTTGAATAAGGCTTATGCCGGAATAAGTTATGTTAGGATAAGTTATGCTGGGATTAGTTATTCTGGTATTATTTTTTATCCACTGTTTGGTATGTTGTATTAAAAATGACAATTGCATAATTTCTAAGAAGAAGGTATAAGTTATCCCGGCACTAATTACCCCACCCTCTACAAGGTATAAGTTATCCCGGTACTAATTTTAATCCCGGGATAACTTATACCGGGTTTGCTAACCAAATAAAGTATTAAGGTGGTATTAAATTTGTTAGAACATGCGCAGCGGAAGCAAGCATACAATCAGGCATCAAATACATGTAAATTAGACAATGCTATAATCACAAGATTAGAAGCACTAACTTCTTAAAATCGTTGCATGAATCTTCCAAACAACAAGAATCCAGGGCTGCAGTCTTCTTCTATATGCCTAGTTGTCACGACCCAAAAACCGATCCGGTCATGATGGCGCCTATCGGGAAACTAGGCCAGCCAACTTATTTCCAAATACTCCATATTTCATTTAAAACTAAAGTAAAATCATGTTTTTAATAGAAATCCGATAAAAGATATAAAGTAAAAATCAAAGCAAAGCGGAAAATACAAGCCCGACCTCGGGTGTCACTAAGTCATGAGAAAAATACTACAACTGTTGGAAATAAACAAGACTAACATAGTCTGAGAATAGCCAGCAAATACACTAAGAGGAAGATAAGGAAGGAGAAAGCGGGACTGCGATCACTAGGCAACTAACTCGTTATCTCCGAGGAAAGTCCACAACTGAAATGATCAGCAACCGCTACCGTAGCCCGAGATACCTGGATCTGCACACAAGGTACATGGGATAACGTGAGTACACCAACTCAGTAAGTAATAAGTCCAAACTATGGATTGATAGGTAGCGCGAACCAAACCTCAACAGGTAATACCATTGAACTGTACAGAAAAATAAACATGCTTGCAGTTCAAGTAAAAACTCAACAGTAAATAAATGCAGTCTGAATAGTACGGAGTAATAAACTCAGGAAATCTCTATGTACCAATGCGCAGATAGCATGATCAATGTTCCGTGTACCTCCACTCACAAGTGCTCAACCACTAAGTATTGTATATGGCCATCCGGCCCAGAGAAGATCCATCCCGGAGTATATATATCACTGACTGCAGTCATCCAGTACCGAGGAAGGCTATTCCAGCCCTATGGAGAAGATCCATCTCCAGGTATAAATACTTCGGACAAGATCCATGTCCAGGGAAGACCCATCCCTCAATATCATCAACTGCACTCACTGGGGGTGTGTTACAGACTCCGAAGGGGCTCCTACAGCCCAAGTGCTATCATAATCATCAACATAACCGGTGCGACGTGCATCCCGATCCCATATACTGTCACTCACAATCAGGCTCTCGGCCTCACTCAGTCATCACTCTCCAGTCTCACACACACGGGCTCACAATGTCATGATACTAGCCCGAACAATGATATGATGTGCCAAATAACAATAATCAAGACTGAGGCATGATATAAAATGCATGAACGGGATTGAGTACAGAATATCAATGAAGATAATGACATGACAGCAAGAAACGACCTCTCGGATCTCAAAAGTATCTGCATGAAGCCTTAACATGATAATTAGCATTATTTACAACTCACTAACTTGATCACAAAATCACAACACAGATATCAGCAAGAAAGAGTCACTAAGCAGTGCCATGGAATGATCCAGGACGTGATTCTCACGGTGCACGCCCATACTCCCGTCACTTGGCATTTGCGTCACCTCAATAGTAATCATAGAACACATAGTTTGGGGTTTTAAACCCTCAAAACTAAGTTTGGAAGCGTTACTTACCTCAAGCCAAGTCAAACTCTAGCCCGCGACGCTCTTGCCTCTCGATTTAACCTCCAAATTCTCCGAATCTAACCAAAAGCAGTATATTATCATCAATATATGCTAAAGGAATGAAACCCATACGAAAATTATCAAATTAACTCAAAAATCCCAAAATTGGCCAAACCCGACCCCCGGGCTCACGTCTCGGAATTCGATAAAAATCACATCAGAAGAATCCTCATCCTCCCACGATTCTATACATACTAAGAACATCAAAATCGGACCTCAAATCCCCAACTTAAACTCTCCAATTTCAAGCCCTAATTTCCCAATTTTAGCCTTTAAATCCCACTAATTTCATGTCTAATTAGTTAGAAATTACCATAGAATCGAGTATTGAGTTAAAAAAAACCTTACCTCCAGTGTTTCCCTTCGAATCCTCTTCAAGCCCTCTCAAAAAGCTTCAAAGTTGTTCAAAAATGGTGAGAAATGGCCTAAAGATCGCGAAGATGGTTTTTTATACATTCTGCCTAGGTGCTCCCTTCTTTGCGAACGCGGTCAAAGCCTCACATTCGCGAAGCACAAAATCACAGCTCAAACTTTTCCTCTTTTGCGAACGCGATGCCTTGCCCAACTTGGCCTACGCGAACACGTTCTTCTGGCCACGAACGCGAGGCTTTAGGGCCTGATGCCCAAGCCTGCTTCACCCTTCTACACGAACGCAAACTTTGCCACGCGTTCGCGATGCACACTCTAACTTAACCTTCGCGAATGTGGGACCAACATCGCGAACACAAAGAGCAACTCGTCTGCCTCACTCAACATCTCTTCACGAACGCGAGAGTCTCTCGCAAACGCGAAGAACAAATCTCTGCAACAAAAATACCAGAAAATCTGCTATCTCTCCAAAGTCACAAATGATCCGTTAAACACCCGAAACTCACCCGAGGCCCTCAGGACCTCAACCAAACATGCCAACACATCCCATAACATCATTCAAACTTGTTCCAACCTTCAGAACACTCAAAACAACATCAAAACATCAAATCACCATCGGATTCAAGCCTAAGGATTTTCAAACTTCCGAATTTCGTAAATGATGCAAAAACCTATCAAACCTCATCCGAATGACCTGAAATTTTACACACACGTCACAATTGATACAAAAAACCTACTCAAATATTTGGAATTCCATTCCTTCGATATCAAAATTTTCACTACCGACCGGAAAATGCCAAATTTTCAATTTTGTCAATTCAAGCCTAAATCTACCATGAACCTCTAAAATATATTCTGATCATGCTCCTAAGTCCCAAATCACCTAACAAAGCTATCCGAACAATCAAAATTCACATCCGAGACCTTCTACCCATAAGTCAATATCCGGTTGGCCTTTTCAACTTAAGCTTACTCAAAAGAGACTAAGTGTCTCATTCCTCTACAAAACCACTCCGAACCCGAACCAACCAACCCAATACAAAGCGGTAACTTATGAAACGACCGGCCGGGTCGTTACATCCCCCCTCTTAAACAAACGTTCATCCTCGAACAGGTCAGGAAACATACCTGAAGCCTCAAATAGGTAAGGACATCTGCTTCGCATCTCCCGCTCGATCTCCCAGGTAGCCTCCTCCACGGGCCGACCTCACCACTGCACTTTCACTGAAGCTATATCCTTTGATCTCAACTTTGGAACCTGACGCTCCAAAATAGCCACTAGCTCCACATTATAAGTCAAATCACCCTCCAACTGAACCGTGCTAAAATCCAAAACATGAGACGGATCGCCAAAATACTTCCGAAGCATAGAAACATGAAATACTGGATGCACACTCGACAATCTAGGTGGCAAAGCAAGCTCATAAGCCACCTCCCCAATCCTCCAAAGCACCTCAAAAGGCCCAATGAACCGAGGACTCAATTTACCCTTCTTCCCAAATCTCATAACACCCTTAATGGGTGAAACCTTCTCCCCAACCATGTAAGACACATCACGTACTTTCCTGTCAGCATAACTCTTTTGTCGGGACTGCACTATATGAAGCCGCACCTGAATCACCTTCACCTTGTCAAAAGCATCCTGCACCAAGTCTGTACCCAAAAGCCTAACCTCACCCGGCTCAAACCAACCAACTGGAGATCTACACCGACTCACATATAAAGCCTCATATAAAGCCAACTGAATACTCGACTGATAAATGTTATTATATGCAAAATCTGCGAGAGGTAGAAACTAATCCCATGACCCTCCAAAATCAATGACACAAGAACGCAACATGTCCTCTAATATCTGAATAGTGCGCTCGGACTGCCCGTCCGTCTGAGGGTGAAAAGTTGTGCTCAACTCAACTTGAGTACCCAACTCTCGCTGCACGACTCTCCAAAACAGTGAAATAAACTGAGTACCTCTATCTGAAATGATGGAAACTGGGACACCATGAAAGCGAACAATCTCTTGGATACAAATCTCTGCTAACTGCTCTGAAGAATAGGTAGTACACACAGGAATGAAGTGCGCGGACTTGGTCAGCCGATCCACAATCACCCAAATAGCATCGAACTTCTTCAAAGTCCGTGGGAGTCCAACTAAGAAGTCCATGGTGATCTGCTCACACTTCTACTCTGGAATATCTATTTGCTGAAGCCACTCGGTCTTTGATGCTCATATTTCACCTGCTGACAATTGAGACACCGAGCTACACATCCCACAATATCCTTCTTCAGTCTTCTCCATCAATAATGTTGTCTCAAATCCTGGTACATCTTCGCGGCACCCGGATAAATGGAATACCGCGAGCTATGGTCCTTCTCCAGAATCAACTCCCGAAGCCCATCTACATTGGGCACACATAGACGGCCCTGCATCCTCAATACTCCATCATCACCAGTAGTCACATCTCTGGCATTCAGAACTCTGTCCTTAAGGACAAGCAAATGAGGATCATCATACTGGCGCTCCCTGATGCGATCAAACAAGGAAGACCGAGAAACCACACAAGCTAAGACCCGACTGGGCTCCAAAATATCTAACCTCACAAACCGATTGGCCAAGGCCTGAACATCAACTATGAGAGGTCTCTCCCCAATAGGAATATATGTCAAACTGCCCATACTCACTGCCTTCCTACTCAAGGCATCGACCACTATATTGGCCTTCCACGGATGGTACAAGATAGTGATATCATAATCCTTTAGCAGCTCCAACCATCTCCACTGCCTCAAATTGAGATCCTTCTGCTTGAACAAGTGATGGAGGCTACGATGATTAGTAAACACCTCACAAGACACACCATACAGATAATGCCTCCAAATCTTTAATGTGTGAACAATGGCAGCCAACTCTAGATCATGAACGGGGTAGTTCTTCTCATGGGGCTTCAACTGACGAGAAGCATAAGCTATCACTCTACCCTCCTCCATCAACACATACCCAATACCAACTCTCGAAGCATCATAATACACTGTATATGAACCCGAAGCTATTGGAAAAACTAATACTGGAGTTGTGGTCAAGACAGTCTTGAGCTTCTGAAAGCTCGCCTCACACTCATCCGACCACATGAAAGGAGCACCCTTTTGAGTCAATTTGGTCAAGGGTGATGCTATAGATGAAAATCCCTGAACGAACTGACGGTAATAGCCTGCCAAACCAAGAAAGCTACGAATCTTTGTGGCTGAGGACGGCCTAGGACAACTCTGAACTGCCTCTATCTTCTTCGGATCAACCTGAATACCCTCACTGGACACCAGGTGCCCCAAGAAAGCCACTGAACTGAGCCAAAACTCACACTTGGAGAACTTTGCATAAAGCTTCTCCTCCCTCAACCGCTGTGATACCACCCTCAAATGTTCCGCGTGCTCCTCTTGACTACGCGAGTACACCAGAAGATCATCAATGAATACAATGACAAACGAGTCGAGATAAGGCCGAATACGCTGTTCACAAATGCATGAATGCTTCTGGGGCATTGGCCAACCCAAAAGACATCACAAGGAACTCATAATGACCATATCGGGTCCTGAAAGCTGTCTTAAGAATGTCTGAGTCCTCGATCGTCAACTAGTGATACCTTGAACGGAGATCAATCTTGGAGAATGCCCTCGTTCCCTGAAGCTGGTCGAATAAATCATCAATACGAGGCAAAGGATACTTGTTCTTAATTGTGACCTTGTTCAACTATTTATAATCAATGCACATCCTCATAGTGCTATCCTTCTTCTTCACAAATAGAACAGGCTCACCCCACGGCGACACACGAGGTCGAATAAACCCCTTATCAAGGAGTTTCTGAAGCTGCTCATTCAACTTCTTCAACTCCGGCGGTGCCATACGATACGGTGGAATAGAAATCGGCTGAGTGCTCGACGCCAAATCAATACCAAAATTGATATCCCTGTCCATTGGCATGCCAGGAATGTCTGCAGGAAACATATCCGGAAAGTCCCTCACTACCAGAATTGAATCAATGGTAGGAGTCTCTGCACTAACATCCCTCACGAAGACCAGATAAGAAAGACAACCCTTCCCAACCATCCGTTGGGCCTTCAAGAGTGAAATCACTCTATTAGGAACATAATCCGTCGAACCTCGCCACTCAATCTGTAGCAACCCCGGCATAGCCAATATCAATATCTTAGCATAACAGTCTAAAATAGCACGACACGGAGATAACCAATCCATGCCCAATATCACATCAAAATCAACCATACTAAGCAATAAGAGATCCACTCGGGTATCCAAACCCCCAATAGTTACCACACACGATCAATATACACGGTCCACAATAATAGTATCGCCCACCGGAGTAGATACATGCATAGATGAAATAAGAGACTCGCGAGGTGTATCCAAGTAATGAGCAAAATATGATGACACATATGAAAATGTGGAACCAGGATCAAATAATACAGAGGCATCTCTGTGGCAGACTGAGACAGTACCTGTAATCACAACATTTGAAGCAATAGTATCTGGTCTAGCTGGTGTAGACATGTGATTTTTGACCCTCTCCAAGATTTTTTATATATTAGCATAGAATATTTAATTTAGGCATAATATAGATATTTTAAGTAATTTTTGACTTTTTTACTCTATTTTATTTCAAGAAAACAAAATTTACAAAAATAGGTTCATTAATGTTTCGTAGTCATTTTTAATCTTAAAAAAAAAATACAAAAATAGTATCGTATTTTTATTTTAATATGATATTTGAAAATACCAAAAATAGATTTGTTTAATGGTTAGTTTTATTTTAATAATTATTTGAATAGTAGGAATAATTAACAAATGAGCTTGTATTTTTAATCTCGTTTACAGCGAAAGAATAGAGCTTGGGCTCGAGCAACCCATCTTTAGGCCTAATTTTGGACCTATCCCACAATTGCCAAGCCCATAATTCTTAGGCCCATACCCCTTAACCTAAACCCCTACCAAAAACCTAGACTATATAAATAAAAGGAACGGAAAAGAATGAAAGGAGAACGAACAAAAAGGTTAAAAGAAAAGGCTGCGCAAAAAATAGACCCCCCCCCCTGCGCGTCATCTTCTCCGACGACCCCTGCGCAGCAAAGAGACCCCCCCTACCCATCGTTTTCAACCCGACATCTACATTCCTCATCGTCAAACCTCTCATACCGCTAGCCTTACCCGTCGGCTGCAACTCCATATCAAACGACAACTCCTTCAGCCATAGATTCTTCCTCTTCTAACCTTGAACACCCCTGAGCAGATCCCCACTGTTACACTCGCCCAAAAGTTAGCCGACCTACACGCTCACAACACTACCTAACCGTGGTCCACCACGAGGCTGCAATTTTCGGCGAGCTTCACCTTCACACACACACACATACACCACGATGCACACAGCCATACACACAAAAAAAAAGCTACGCAACAATGTTACAACAAAACGTAGCTCATCGTCTCCATTTTTCTGCCATCCAAAACAGCCCTGAGATCTACGTATGCCGATAGTTTCAGTCAGTAGTCTGTTGTTTCTTTGGGTCGTGCTTCCGCTCGAGGTCGCCGGTGTCTGGTCCGTCGATTTGTTCGTTGATAAGTCGTCTGAGTTATCCGTTTGGTTTTCTGTCTCGTTTGAAGTCAGTGTTCGAGTCGATTGAGGTTCGAAGACTTCTGGGTAATCTGAGGTCCTTCCGTTGGACCTTGTTCATTTTCGGATCTGTTTGAGAGCACATCGATGTTCAACTTTGGTAATGATTTTGAAGGGAATTGTTTGCTCGTTTGAGCGTCGCCTTCTTCTTTGTAAACTGGTTGGAAGATGTTAATGTATATTGAAAGTTTTAAAAGTAAACAGAAGAAGATAGAGATGTTTTTGTTTTTTATGGATTGTATAAATACATGTTTAGCAAGACAAAGTTTCATGTCCTTATTTTGGGATTGACAAGGCTGGAAAACGACGCTTAAAGAAATTACAATCAACAATACTTAAACTTGGAAAGCTTTCCACCAAGTTGTATCGTTCCAACCGTAGGATCAACATTGGTCACGTTGAAGTCTCAAATACAAAGCTTGTATTTTGGGATTTAAGAGGTCAGTCTGGTCTCCACTCAATCTGGGAGAGTTGTTATGAAGAGTCACATGCTGTGACATTTGTTGTTGATGCTGCTCGACCATCACGCTTTGAGGATTCCAAATCTGCGCTTGAAAAGTGTTGGTTTCCGAGATGGAGTTGAGTGGCAACGGGTGTTCGATTGTTGGAGTTACCGTCCGAGGTGCGGTCCTTTGGTTTGATTCGAGTTGAATTTGTTGTTTCGAATCACATTCGTAGCTGGTGAAATTTATCGAAAGGTTTTGCGCAATAAGGTTCAATCCTTCAATCCTTTACTCGTTCTAATGTTAACTATTTGCTTGGTGATCCGATTTTGTGACTTGTTATTTATGGCTTTGAATGTGCCATCTCGTATGGCTACTTGAATTGATTGCGAGTGAATTGGAATCTCTAGTTGTTCGAATCGTATGCTTAACTTGAATTGGTTATAGCTGAACATGATTTTGTCACAGTATAGAAATTGGGTTGCTATTCATCAACTGAACTACGTTAAATTAGATAAAAGGGCTCGGGTGTGTATTTCATGTGACCCTACCATAATTTTGAATAATGATAGTAGAAGTAAACATGTTAAAACCCGGGGGTGCATTTCATGTGATCCAGTTCTAATTTCCAACAAGGTTAAATAGAGCGTGTCGTGAACCACGGGTGCATTTCATGTGGTGTGGCTTGTGATATGTTTTAAATGACCTTGAATTACTTCTTTAAATAAGTAAAAGTGGTTTTCCAAAAGTTAGGAAAAAAGCACTTAGGTTTCAAAGATGTATTAAAATCAAGTAAATAGGCCAATTATAACAGTTAAGCGACCGTGCTAGAACCACGGAACTCGGGAATGCCTAACACCTTCTCCCAGGTTAACAGAATTCCTTACCCGAATTTCTGGCTCACGGACTGTTAAACAGAGTCAACCTTTTCCTTGATTCGGGATTTGAACCGGTGACTTGGAACACCATAAATCTCCCAAGTGGCGACTCTGAATCTTTTGATAAATAAATCACATTTCGATTGTCCTTTAATTGGAAAAACTCCCCTTATACCCTTTTCTGGGGTGTAAAGTAAAAAAAAAAGAGGTGTGATAGCTGGGAGGGCATAGAAACAGGCCTGACCACCACCTTATCGACCTCCCCCTCTAGGGCGACCCCTAGCTGATTGACCTCCACCCCGAGCTGACTGAGCGGGTGTGTAAGTAACTAGTGCTAAAGTCGAAATCTAACTCCTCTGCTGAGACGAACCACCCATAAGACGGGGACAAAACCTCTTAATATGACCCAAATCTCCACACTCGAAGCAACCTCTCCCAGCAAATGGCGGTGGGGATTGAAGGGAGCCCCGCGCACCGGGATGACCACTAGAAGAACCAGGCATAGATGAGCCTTGAACTGATGGTGCCTAAGTCGAACTCTGAGCTGGAAGGGCACTGAGAGACGAGTGACCCTGATATGAACTATGAGAACCATAGCCATATGATCCACCACAGTGGCCCAAACGGGCTGGCTGAGCATGTTTGAATGGACGGCCTCTATCGTGCTGAAACTGACCTCCCGAAGGAACACCATCAAAACTACCAGATCCCCGAGGCCTTTTGGCCTCCCTCTCAACTCTCTCCTAGCGGTGAACCGACTCTATCTCTCGAGCAATTTCAATCACCTCCTCAAAAGAAGCACCATTTACCCTCTCTCTAGTCATAAGAAACCGTAACTGATAAGCGAGGCCATCCATGAATCTCCTAATCCTCTCCCTATCTGTAGGAACCAACCAAATAACATGACAGGCTAACTCAAAGAACCTCATCTTGTATTGCATCACAGTCATATCATCCTGTCGCAACTGCTCAAACTGCCTGCGCAGCTCCTCTCCGCGGGACTGCGACACATACTTCTCCAAGAAGAGAGTGGAGAACTACTGCCAAGTAAGGGGCGCTGCACAAATAGGCCTACGCCTCTCATAAGCCTCCCACCAAGTGAAGGCAGCTCCAGAAAACTGAAAAGTAGTAAATGAGACCCTACTGGTCTCCAAATACCCGTTGTACATAACATCCTCTGACACTTGTCCAAGAAACCTTAGGCATCCTCTCCCTCTGCACCACCAAAAGTCGGAGGCTGAAGCCTACCAAACCTCTCTAATCAACGCTGCTCATCATCAGGCATAATTGGAACTACATAATCCTGAGCAGGTGCAACCGGTTGGGCTGGTGGTGCCTCCAATATCTGCAGTCCCTGAACCACCTGCTCTTAATTGCCTCAAAAATATAGTTAAGCCTAGTTCCTTGAATAGTTGTAGAGCTTCTATTCTCTAGCTTCATAACTCGTTCATGACTTTCATTCTGAACGTTGTGAGCTCATTGCGTATTCAATATAGACTTGGGCTTGATGCCCCCGAGTCTTAGTATAGATTACTCAGTATGCCATAAACAATTGAAGTTTCAGTGTTCATAATCAGTTCAAGAATACATGTCTCAGTCTAGTCCTATTCAGTATTCCAGTATTATGTAACTCAGTGTGATCCAGTATTCCAGTATTATGTAACTCAATGTGATTCAGTATTTCACTATCATATATTGCAGTATGATTCTCAGTTCCTGATTTTAAATCCCTGAATGTTGAACACTTGTATTTGGCCTGAGGCCGCAGTTTATGCTTTATGCATTTTTGGGCCTGAGGCCGCAGTTTATGATTTATGCATTTTGGACCTAAGGTCGCAGTTATGTATATGTATACTTGGGCCCGAGGCCGCAGTTTGTGCACATATATATATTGGGCCTGAGGCCACAGTTTAATATTCAGATAAACAGGTTGTTCATCATTCAGAAGAGAGAGTATTCATATCCTTATTTCCTTTCAGTCAATTATTAGTTACCATTCAGTTATCAGTTATCATATCAGTTACCAGTTATCATTTATTAGTTATCATTTCATTTATCAGTTATCAGTTCTCAGTTATCATTTCAGTTTCAGTTTCAGCATTTATAATTCTTTCTTTCAGTTGCCTTACATACCAGTACAATTCAAATGTACTGACGTCCCTTTTGCCCGGGGCCTGCATCTCACAATGCAGGTAATGATTTATAGGTCGACGACGCAGAGCGCTAGGATTCTCGTACCAACTATTTGGTGATCCCCAGTTCTTTTGGGGCATTATTATTACTTTACAGCCTTTCAGTATTTACAAATAGTCAGTGTTTTTAGTACTTCAATAGAGGCTTCATAGACTAGAGTAACAGTTAGATAGAGTCTCAGACTTTTCATATTAAGCTATGTTGGCTACAAATATGTTTCAGAATTGTATTAGTATATCCGCACTTTGATTTATATCATTCAGACTTTCAGTATATCAGCATATGTTAGTTTATCTTCCGCATTTAGTATGTTATGATATCACATGTTGATTCAGCTAGCCAGTTGGTTCGCTCGGTCACATGTAGTTAGGCACCGAGTGTCGTGTTACGTCCAAGCCCAGGTTCGGGGTGTGACATTTCTGCCACACCATTTTGTTGTGGTGTTCCTGGGGCATATAATTGTGATGTAATTCCACTATCTGATAATTATTTTATTAATTCCGCAGAAAGGTATTCATCACCACGATCAGATCACAACATTTTGATATTTTGAGTAATCATCTGTGAAATTCACAAAATACTCAAAAACCCCTCTTGCTTGTATATTCATAGGGCCACACAAATTAGAGTGAATTAATTCTAGCTTATGGCTGGCTCTATTTCCTTTTGAGGAAAAATGTGTCTTGGTCATTTTACTTTTTAAACATGATTCGCATGTTGGTAGTGACTCCACTTTCAATGAATTCAAAGGTCCATCAGAGACCAATCTCGAAATCCTATTTAGATTCATATGACTTAGACGTCATTGCCACAAATAAGTTTGACTCAATTCAGAAATACGTTTTCTTTTATGTGGCAGATTAATGTTATTTAATTCTTTTGGTTATTGTAGCATATGAGGAGATATATCAAGAATAAAAAGGTCATGTACCCTAGCAGCAGTGTAGATAAAATATTTATTAAACTTAATAACATCAGAGTTATTAGCAAAATAAACATTATAACCAGCATCCATTATTTTCGAAACCGAAATCAAATTCCTTCTAATAGAAGGTACATAGAGAACATCTTTTAAAACTAAAACTCTATCACTACTAAACGAAACTCTAATATCTCCTAAAGCTAAAGCTGGTGCTGGCTCGCCATTGGCTTGAAAAACGCAAACTTCATTCTCACTTAGCCGCCGCGTTTCCTGAAACCCCTGCAAAGTAGTGCATATATGATTTGTGGCTCCCGAATCTACACATCAAAACATGGTAGAAACAGCTGCTAAATAAGTTTCCACGACATTTAAATTTGAATTACCTTGCTTATTCAACTTTGCCAAATAGGCAGGGCATTGCTTCTTGTGATGCACAGGTTGCTTGCAATGATAGCACTTGCCTTTGGGCTTTTTCACACCAGCCGCACCACCAGGTGCCAAAATCTTTTGAGCCTTCTTCTTTTTCTTACTGCCTTTCGACTTAGAAACCGAAGCTTTCTCAACATTGAGTGCCTCAACTGGAGCTTGTTGTTTGATAATAGATTCTGCCGCTTGCAACTCATTCAACAATTTCGCTAGCGACAAATCCATTTTGTTCATATTATAGTTCAAGCTAAATTGTTGAAAACTGCCAGGCAGAGTTTGTAGGACCATTTCAACTTGAGACTCCTTATCAATCACAGCTCCAAGGACCTCCAGTTCATTCAGAAAATTCATCATCTTCAGAACATGGTCCTTGACTGATGATCCTTCAGCCATCTTGGTGTTCAAAAGAACTTTCATGGTTGTCTGCTTAGCTGCACGATTTTGCCCACCGAACATCTCTTTGAGACTTTCGAGCATATCATAAGCAGACCACATAGACTGATGCTGATGTTGCAAAACATTCGCCATAGAGGCAAGAATGTAACATCGCGCCATCTCATCAGCCTTAACTCATTTGTCATAGGCCTTAAACTGATCATCAGTAGCATTTTCAGGTTTTTCTCGGCACTCCTCAGTGATTACAAATTTGTAACCTTCAGCAGTTAGGAAAATATCAAGGTTCCTTTTCCAATCAACATAATTCGGTCCTTCTAACTTGTTTTGGTTCAAAATTGAGGTAAGTGGGTTGAATGAAGACATGGTTTATCTGAGAGATATTCACGTTAAATAGATCATTAGTTATGTATTTAGAATAATTAAATTCAAAACAGCACATTACACATATAACCATGCTCATTGAACAGTTAGATTTATTAGGGAAACTTAACTATTCATGCAAAACATATGAGTGATGTAAGATATTAACCCTATAAATTCAAACAGAACCAACTCAGATGGAGAGTAAACTGTTAATTTAAGATAGGTAAATATCACTTTTATAAACTCTATTTTCATTAAATCAACATGTAACTCAGTTGGAGAATTAATACAAGTAATCAAATGACTAGAGGCGAAACTACAGTAATCATCTATAATGAATTTATCCGATGTGGAAGAAGACCTATGTCAACATATAAATTAATTATATTACTGTAAAACATGATTGGAAACAATGGGAATTGAACCCTACCATCACAGATTTCTTTTAAAAAAATTCTTTTATTAAAATATTTTTTCAGAAAATAGAAAAATGGCCAAAAACCCATTTAAGCAACCCCGAATGCCTAAAAAACGACGTACATCATGAGCAAAGCTGATGAGTATTGCTCACTGGCTGTTTCCGATGAACCTACCAAATTTGAGGTCAATAGGAGTTCGACAGAATTTCAGAATTCTAAAATCATGACCTATTTGTAGAATTCTGTTTTTGGCGTTTTTAAGGGTTTTTATTATTTTGACTTAGTTCATATCACATAATATACTGATTTATGTTAAAAATGATTTCAGAACCCAAAATAATATTTTTATTATTATTTAATAAAAACGTGTTCCGACATAATTGTAAAAAAATAGTATGTTTTTAACTGTTCAAAAAATGCCACTATTCATAATTCTGTATATTAATCCAAAATTACAGAACTAATATCATACAAAACAGTCAAGTTTTTATTAATATAACAGTGTGATTAACCTATAATTACAGAATTAATGCAACTAAAATAGATTAATAATATTAATTCAACGTTTATGCATATGTATATTAACCCATAATTACAGAATTAATAGCATTCAAAAAACAGTCACGTTTTTATTTAAAAAAATTATTATTCATCAAAAAATGTAATTAAACATACTGTCATTAAATATAACACCATTGTTTATGCATGTGTATATTAATTCATAATTTCAGAATTAAGATACTAATAAATACAATCATGTTCTTGACATAGAATAATCATACCAAACATGTATAATTAAACAACACGTTTTAGTATTACTCTATTCATGTTGTATTACATTATCTAGTTAGATGTAAGACGCTGTCTGATACCAATTGCTAGAACATGCGCAGTGGAAGCAAGCATACAATCAGGCATCAAATACATGTAAACTAGACAATGCTATAATCACAAGATTAGAAGCACTAACCTCTTGAAATCATTGCACAAATCTTCCAAACAGCAAGAATCCAGGGCTGCAGTTTTCTGCTAAATGCCTAGTAAAACCTTGGACGATTTTTCTTTTGGGTGGGCAAGAACAATACAACTCTAAAAGGTGAGTTATTGGGTGAAACTAGTCTTCCTTTAATAGACTTATTTTTGGACGAAATTTTGCTCCAAGAACGTGTAGGATTCTGCTTTTACAAGTAGAATCTTACTCCAGCTCTACCGATGACTTTTCTCCCAAGTCACTTTTTACCCAAGTCTTATCCATATTTTTACTAGGTATAGCAGGGACCACAGAAATAATAAGAGGCTACCAATTATAGTATTAATTCGAAATTAGCATGAATTAATTCTTACTATAATTAATTGCAATTTATTCCACTAAAAAATTGCAATTAAACTCCTCAATATGAATTTCGAAAATTCAATAACACTTATTTATACTATAATCTTGTGCTACAATCATCAAGATATTTTGTCCAATAATATCTTTGATTGTGAACATAGTTTATTAATTATAAGAACCAACAATTTAATCTTTTGTGCATGAGTTAAGACTCCATACACTAAATTGTTTACTACATAACTAAAAGGACAAACATGTAACAAATGATCTATTTAAAATAGTACTTTATTAAATTGAATAAATTAAATAAATAATTGTTTCATAAAGAATAAAACAAAATACTATATCTAAACTTCATGATTAATAGTATATTCCAACAAAAATTTTATACCAGCACTATACCTTTTTATACCTCCTACCAAAACGACACACTGCACGTACTTGGCAAATTAAGAGACAAAGATATGTCTCTTACTCTGTGTTTTTCCACCCTTCTATTTGTATTTTCAGGATAAATCTTTCATCAACCTTCACGTGAATAATCAAAATAGAACAAATCTTAACCCCATAGAAGAATTTATCTTGCTACAGTACCCTAATACAACATTAATTGCAACTATGAAATCTTAAAAGTTCTCAAAGATATGAAATTAACATCAGGGTATAGGCAATAAAATTCAGGTGAGTAGGTTGGCAGAAGAAATCAAAGTCTTCCATTCATCCTTCACAACATTCAGAAACTGAAAATAGCAATAGTGACTTTACAAATGTATGAACTGAACCAGAGAAAGCAAATCAACTGGTGAGAGATGGAAAACACATATCCAAGACTTGTTCCACCTTGTTGTCATTTTCTTATTTACTGACAAATATTAGAGGAAAAAACTCGAATGTACAGGATGAACAAGTATCTCCCAACGTTCACTAAATATAATGTCTTATTCCTAAAACTAGTCGTTACTGTCCTACTAAAGGGAGTGCTCGTCCTCATTCCTCTGCTAAGTCAGCTCGACCTCATTTTCGTCCTTCATCAGATCACTTCGACCCCACCTTCGTCCTTTGTTGAAATACGTCGATGACGCATGCAGCCTTCAAAGGTTCTCTTAATGTTGACTTGGCCCACACATAATTAGGATAATTTTTAACCCATATACAATTACTACCTACAAAATTGAAGTGTTTAATTGAAATACACAAAAAAAAAAGTGTCTATAACTCAATATTAATTTGTTAACATTCTTGTTATATGCAGATACATTTTTCATTAATGGTGTACTTTAACTTGGGTTAGCAAGTCCAAAGTAGAGTCAGAATTCGATTATTATTGGTTCAACAAGAGAAAATCCCTTGCCAAAAGAAAGTGGATACCTTTTCCCCATTCTACTTTTTTACTATTTAACTAGCTAATTTCCTTTTGTCTATTTTATTTTAATCTAAATAACAAACTTAGTTTTATAATAGAAACCAAACTGCAACCCTGAGATAAAAAGGTTGCAAGTTCAAAATTCTACTACAACTTATTTGATTTACTGGGTTCGAAATCTCTACATATTTAGCAAATTTTTAACACATATGTACAAAATACAGCCAAAATCAATTGCTTGATTTGGATGAACCTGTAAGTTGGGTAATACATCCGCCTCTAAGCAAGTTAGTAGTCATTTATATATACATGATGAATTAAAGAATGAATACTTATCGTAGGGATTACATTATCTTATAAAAATCTAATAGCATAAATATTTTTTTTTAATTGTGTGCTAAACTGTATAATAATGAATAAGAGTGTATAAATGTTGTAGTAAAGAAAACATTAACTATACGGGCGTAAACTGAAAAATATGGTTATGTGGGTGCAATAGATTGTACTGGACAGTATAGTTATGTAAATTTCGGGTAAAAATTGCACGAGGCACCCTATTTGGTCGCCCCCATTTAATGTATACCCATTTTTTTTAAAAATTTAAACTTGTGCCCGCTTTTTAAACAACTTTAGCCCCCTTTCTCCTCCTCCCTTCTCCTCCTCAAAGTTATATCCGCCCTCAATCCGATAGGCTACTCCTTTTTGAAGTCGCTGATTGTGAAAATGTTCCAGTAATTGGCATGGGCTGTGGAGATAGAAACCTTTTAGTTCATCAATTTGGTATTTCCTCGGAGTCACACTAGCTTTTATCAGAAAGAGAAGAAACGACATGTTGAGTCATAGACGATATTTAATTTCAAACAATGTCTGATATTCAAATTCTAGATCGTCAACTGACATGAGTAAATTTATTGGTGAAACTGAAAAGAATGTGAGAGATTTGTTGGCCGATGCTGAGCAGGATCAAAGAACCAAAAATAAGGCAGATTTCTTGGAAATTTGACAAAATACCAAATTTTGGAAATTTTTTAGTTCAACTCTAGAGCTATAGTTCGTCAGTTACAAGCTGAAGTTCGCCAGTTACAAAAACAAAAACTTCAGTAATTACAAACAAAAACTTCAGCAAATAGAGAACAAAAATTCAGCTACTATGCTTAAGTTCAGCAATTACAAATAAAAACTTCAGCACACTTAGTTCAGCACACTTACTACTTCAGTCCCGTCTACTAGAATGCTGAAGTTTTGTGTGATTGTCTTTGCTACTTCAGCCCCGTATGCTGAAGTTACGCGAAAAAGTAGGTACGCTTGCAATTTTTTTTGCAAAGCGAGCACAAGTTAAAACGTGATACGAAAAGCGGGTATAGATGCAAAAGCCCCAAATTTCGGGGTACTATTATTTTTAGCACGTGCTAGAAACTATTTACATCTAGTAGCCGAAAAGGTGTATAAAATTTATATAATTTTTGTATATATATACACAATGTATATATAAACAAAAAATATACAAATGTTATTCATATTTTCGGCTATTATTTTTACAGCGGCTATACAGTATTATTTTTCAGTATATTTCCCATGAATGTAAACTGTAGCCCGATATATTTTACAATGTTCACTTTAGAGCTAAGCCCCATCTAGTAGCCTATCTAAATTAGAAATCAAATCAAGATTACTCCTAATTCATTGACAACTCATAACTATGTTTAATATTCTTGTTATAGCTAAGGATAATATATCTCAAAAAGAAAGGAGCCGAAGCTAATATAACCAAAAAAAAATAAAAAAAATCTGTGAGTTATGGTTCATAATTCAATATTTTCGATAATTTTAGTGAACCCACGCCTAAGGTACTAAATCCAACCTTGACTGGGTTGCATGGCCTCTTCTTTTCTTTTCCCTTTTTTGAGTGCTCAACAAACATTGAGAGTTATTATCTTTTATATTAAACGAGAAAGCCTTTTATAAATAATATAAAAAATTAATCGTAATAACTCCAACATTAAATGTTTATAGACACACAAATGTCAAGATAAAATGATATTATATAACTCGTTATAATTTGAGTAGAAGAAAATAATACTACGGAAGAAAAATTATTTTTAAGTGAGATTAGTCAATGGTTATATGTAACACATATAGCATACTATACAGAGAATGAGGTACGAGGTTATAGTTCAACATTGTTACAGGGAGGCGAATCATGAGGTTGCTGAAGCGTTGGCAAAATGGAGCATGGAAGAACATGATAGGCAATTTTATGATGTTAAGGATCTTCCTAAGCAGGCTGTTGGTGCATATTTTCTAGATATACAAGATACAACCTCCATAAGGCACAAACAAAGAAGGAATATGCTTGTCTAATAATCTTTTGAGAGTTTTTGAACTATAAATTTTTTTCTCCCTGTATATGCTAGCTTTGAAAAATCGCAGGGGTTAGTGGTAACATCTGTTTTGTTGTAGCCTCTGTTTTGTTATGAAATAAAAGGCAGCGTCTCCTTAAGGCGCAAATTACAAAACAAAAAAAAAACAAAAAACAAAAAAAAAAAAAGAAAGAAAGAATGTACGAGGTTTGCTGTCATTCTCTCATATCTCATAATCTTATAGTTTTATGAAGGATAGAGTAGTAGCATTCATGTTTACTAGTATTAGTACTCGCGCGGATGCGCGGACACTAGTCATGTCAAATATTTAAGTTATTTGGATTGTATGTAAATATTTTTAACATTTACACTTTCTCAATAAATATAGATAATCATTGAATATTAACTACATGAAAAAAATTAACCATTTCTTCTATTTTTCTTTTTTGATATCATTCTTGCCGGTATCATTGGATCCTAAAAATAGTCAGGAAGCAAAATAATAACTCATATTTATGGCAAAACAATCAAATGTTGAGACAATGAAAGACTCTTTGGATAAGACTTAACTCTTTTACTACTACTTGAACTCTTATTTGGTGTGTGGATATCCCTTAAAAAATATTTCTTTCTTAAAATTTCAGTTTCTAAAATATTATTTTTAATAATAATTATTTTTATAATAATGTAATTAAAAATATTATTCTTAATTCAAAACTCATTTTAGTTGGCTATCTAAAAATATAAAAAACTCTTTAGCTAGTGAATTGTTTTTACTCCATTTTGATATTTGATATTAACCATGTTAAATATCTGAGTTATTTGAATTATATGTAAATAACCTTAACATTTAAACCTTCTAAATAAATATAGATAATCGTCAGATATTAATTAAAAAATACTACATGAAAAAAGACTAATATTTTCTCAATTCTCATAGTGATAATTTTATTTTTGCACTATTCTCATAGGTGTCATTGGAACCTAAAAATAACTACAAAGTGAAATAATAACTCATATTTATGGCAAAGCACAAAGGTTGACACGATATAAACGATTCTTTGGTTACGACGTGACTCTTATACTACGACTTGAACTCTTATTTGGTATGATTTTATCTTTCAAAAAATATTTCTATTTTGAAATTTCAATTTCTAAAACTTTATATATACTATAATAATGATTATCTTTATAATGATGCAAGTGAAGATATTATCCTTAATTTACAATTCACTTTGATCGGCTATCTAAAAATTTAAATAATTTTTTGGCCGGATTTATTTCAGTATGACTCCACTTTAAGTTTATCAATATCTCTAGCCCCGTAATTTAAATTTTTAATACTCTATATATAAAAAAATTATTCTTTGAATCATTAAATGTTAAATTAGTTGATTATTATTATTATAAAACATTGCATATATTGTCTTAAAATTGTCAAGTAGTTTATTTTTGACACCATACTTGGTTTAACCTCAATGCAAACTGCTCAAATTGCATTCCGATTCAAATTCAAATATCATATCAGTTTGTTAGTAATAGTGATTTTTTAAAAATGACACATAATGTAAATTAAAAAAAAATATTCGAAGATATCCATATATTATAATTTATGTATCTGAGAAGAAAATAATATTTGAAATCGATGAGATTAACTTTCAAATTTTTAATACTCAACAAAGACGAAACATAAGAAGAAATTTGTTGTCATCTTTTATTTCTCGTTTTTAGATTTTTCTAACATTTTTTTCAATATTTATTATCTTTTATCTTATTTTTTATGTCATTATTTCTTTTGTTACAAAAAAATTAATTTATTTCACTATAAAAGGATGAGTTTTAATAAAAATTGTCTACATATGAACTTTAATTATATTTTTAGCCTTTGGTTGAAATTATTTCATATTTTTCTTTTGGCTTTATCTAATCAGCCTAAATAGGTACTCACTCGACCACTTAAATTAAAAAATTGAATGATGTGAAATTTATATATAATTCATATATAATATGTGTATAATCGTGTGTTGTCGGTATATTATCTATCTATATTAGCTATAAAAAGTAAACAATAAATATGGCCGGATATTATGTAAATATTCCATAAGATTTCGATTTTTTGAGTTTATCCATAATATAACTTCTATTATAATAATTTTAAAACTCTCTACTAATGTTCAAAAATATCTTATCTTTTTATTATCTTTGAATTAAAAAAAGTAAAGAGTTTTTTCGAAACAATTTGTTTACATTTTAAAAAAAATATTTCACGCCATACCATTTTTTTCTATATATATACTCTTTGTTACACTTAAAAGTCGCTATAGAAACTATCAACTAGAAATCAATTTATCTCTTGTTGAGTTTGAAAAAAAAAAACCTTTCACATAATCTAATGATTCAAAACTAATATTCTTCAACGAAAAAAATATTATACCCTTGGCTTGACTACAGCTAAATAAAGGGGTTTCAGCTTATACCCTTCAATTCCTTGAATGTGCTAAATTGAAATTAATGATAGCAATTATATAGCTAAAGTTTTGTTATTTATTTGATGTCCATTTATGCAAATTGACTCTTCAAACAAATATTCTTCAAGAAGAAAAAAGAAACAATTTTTTTTTAATATTGACTGATTTTGTGATGTTTCTTTCTCCAGCATGTATGTTTACTATATTATATATGTAAGTAAACTTTTATTTGGTTTTGTAAACTCTTTTTTGTTATTTAGATAAACATAGACGTGTACCATATATATTACATTTATTTCAAAAGAATTTCATTTTATTCAAATCTAGCTACAGTGTTTCAAAGAATTATACTTATAGGATTTTAAATGTAAAAGAGTTTTATAATTATATGGAGTATTTTTTTTTTTTTTGCTAGAGGCGAAGTAGTATTTAAATAATTATAAAAAATAACAAAAGTTTCTAACATAATGCATATGATCATTAACCGAATTAAGTATGATAACATGATTAAAAAAAGATAAATTTTATTTTTAATTTAAATTTGAATTTTAGAACTTTATCTATAAATTCAAAATTATCTTTTGATTCAAATTTTATATATATATATATATATATATATATATATATATATATATATATATATATATATATATATATATTATATTTGTATTTAACTAAAATAGTCAAATATAGAATAAAGTTACCATATACTATTGACATTTATTAGCTTGTCACTTGGCTTAACCATAATGTCAATTATATATGATAACTTTCTTGCTTTAATATATATATATATATATAGATAACACTACAACTCACATTGATCATAACAAAGCATTGACCTTATTTTCATAGGATTTTGATAGTAAGATTTAACTGGACATGAATTAAAGAAATTACTTCACTTTGATTCAAATACCTATTTTCATTGGATTTTAAAAGCAAAGACTTAATTAAACATGACTTAAAAGAGATAATCAGCTCACCTGGATCAGAAATCACTAGACCTATTTTCATCCGATTTTGACACTAAAACCTTATTAGACATGAAATAGAGAAATTAATTCACATTGATAATGATGCATACGACAAATCAATTTTCAAATTGCATGTGTTAAGGCTTTGAAATGACGTAACAAGTATATATTTCACGTACATCCATTTAATTGGACTTAAAGAATCTTGATTCAAGTCGATGTGTTTTTTGGATTTAGAATATAATCCAAATTTTACGTACAATTTTTTTGTAAAAATAGCACGGTGTAGCCAGTTTTCGGACTAGTCATTCAAAAATAGTCAGCGTTTGCAAGGTCATTCAAAAACAGCCACTATTTTGCTGCAACACAGAAAATTCCAGCATAATATACTGGAGATGGGTGCACATGTGTATGAACTTCCAGTATATTATGCTGGAACTCCAACACGCGGAAAGTTCCAGTATAATATACTGGAGATTGGACCGGTATATTTTATGCTGGACCGGTATATTTTATGCTGGACCGGTATATACTGGAGTATTTTTCTGAATTTTGAACAGTGTTTTCATTCAGATTTATCTTTACATAAAAAGTGGCTAAATTTCGATTACTTTTAAAACTGTGGCTATTTCTGAATTGTAAATCAGGCTATTTTTTAATTTCTCCCATTTTCTTTCTAATTCCTGGCTATTAGCTATAGAGAAATTCACTAACCGTAGAAACACTAGCTTACTCAAAATTATATGAGTTACCAAATTATTATTAATTAACAACCTCAATAAAAACCATTTGTTAAACGGAGTACTCGTACTGCCCTACAATGCTTACCTACTAACATAACAAACCATGCAAAAAATCTCTACCTCTAGTTTGTCTTGTTAAACTCTGCTCTTTCTATTCTTTCTATAAATACCTACACTTACTAAGTTTGTATAGAAAACCAAAACCAAAAATCCATTTCCATTCAAGAAATTAAAAACAAAAAACAAAAAACAAAAACAAAAACAAAAACAAAAAAATGGCCGGAAAAAACACCATATTTGCTGTGGAAGCTATTGTTATAACCATTCTTCTTTTCATTCCTAGAGTTTTTTCAGATGATTCTGTTCCAATACCAGCTGATAAATCACAAATAAAAAGTTGGTTTGAAACCAATGTTAAGCCTTTAGATGCAAGAAAAGACACTTTGGACCCTGCCCTTGTAGCTGCTGAGGCTAATAAAACTATCATTAAGGTGACTCTTTACATATGATTATTTCTTTAATTTTCCTCTTAAATTCATGAACATATTTGATACTGCCTCGGTCCCAATTTATGTGACATCTGAGAGTCAAACTTCTTAATTTTGACTATGAACTCTGACAAAAAATCTTTAAGTTTTCTAAAATAAAATTTACATATTTGGAAAACAACGTAAAAGTACTATAAGTCACAATGCATTTTAAATATTTTTAAATATTTAAAAGTTGTATGAAAAATCATAGGCAAAGAAAAGTTCAGTTAACTCTCGAAATCCGAACACCACTACATACAGAGGTAGTACTTTATTCGTGCATCTTTATATCTGATGAAAATCTACGTTTGTAATGTTTTTTTTGGTTTGATATTATATATACATTATTTTCGAGTTTAGCTGAATTTCAGAATTCACTGACTCTAAATTCTGGATATGTAACTGAAGGTAAGGGCAGATGGAAGTGGTGAATTCAAGACTTTGACGGATGCCATAAACAGCATTCCTCAAGGGAATAAAAGACGAGTTATTATTTCAATTGGAGGTGGAAATTACACAGAGAAAGTTAAGATTGATAGGTATAAACCTTTCATTACATTATATGGAGACCCTAAGAATGTACCAAATATAATCTTTAATGGAACAGCAAAAGATTATGGTACAGTTGATAGTGCAACCGTTGTCGTCGAATCTGAATACTTCAGCGCTGTTAATATCAACTTTGTGGTACGTATTATAATTCAGAATGTGTATGATCTTATACATTTTAACTTTATTTTTGTATGTATGTATAATTCGAACAAAAAATAATAGTTCGGTTGAACCCATCAAACTTGTCCTATATTCGCCATTGACTATAATTACCGCAAAGTTACGTGTGTGGTTCTTTCTTTCTCTCTTTCTTTTTTTTTTTTTTTAGCTAATGGTCTATCAGAAATAGCATCTCTACTTTTACGAGCTGGGGTGAGGTTTGCATCCACACTACCCTCATTAGTCCCCACTTGTCGGATTTCATTGGGTTTGTTATTGTTATTGTTCGTTCTTTCTTTTTTTCTTTCTTTTTTTCTTTCTTTCGATGATCTATCAGAAACAGTATCTCTACCTTCACGAACTAGGGTTGAGGTTTACGTACACACTACCCTCATCAGACCCCACTTGTGGGATGTTACTAGGTTTGTTATTGTTATTGTTCTTTCTTTCTTTTGAGCCGATGGTCTATCAGAAACAACTTCTCTATCTTCACGAGCTGGGAGTGAGGTTTGCATACACACTACCCTCCCCAGACCCTCCTCAGACCTTCACGAGCTGGGGGTGAGGTTTGCATACATAGTACTCTCCTCAGACCCACTTGTAAAATTTCACTGAGTTTGTTATCGTTATTGTTGTTTCTTTCTTTCTTTCTTTTCTTTCTTTCTTTTCATATAATATTAATGTGTAATATATTTTGTTGTTTTGACAATGGTGATTAGAATTCTGCACCAAGACCAGATGGGAAAAGAGAATTAGCTCAAGCAGCAGCATTAAGGACAGGAGGAGATAAAGCTTCATTATATAACTGTAAAATGTATGGATTTCAAGACACCTTTTGTGATGACAGTGGCAAGCATTTCTTTAAAGATTGCTACATTGAAGGCACTGTTGATTTCATCTTTGGCAATGGAAAATCCTTATATCTGGTAAATCATTTCATTTCTTTCAAAAAATTTATTCATATTCTTCTCGTCTCACTCTTAGGGTGAAGTCACAATATTAGCTACGGGTTCGGATAAAGTCGTTAGTATTTGCTTAGACTCTATCAGAAGCGGATCTAGGATTTCTAGAATATAAGTGGACTACTGAAAAGCAAGAAAAAAGAAGCACTAAGTAAGAATCGATTCATGTTCCTTTGGATAATAATTAGACATTCAACCTAGTGCACCATTCAGCTTATGGGCCAGCATATCATATTAGATTAATTTTTCAATATATATACATAAAAAATACCTTTGTCTTCTTGAGCCTAGTCTATCGGAAACAACCTCTATATCCCCTTAGGGTAGAGGTAAGGTCTGCGTACACACTACCCTCCTCAGACCTCACTTGTGAGATTTTACTGAGTCGTCGTTGTTATTGTTGTTTATACATAAAATACCTAATTTGGCGAAAAGACCATGGGTTCACGTACAACATAAAAACAACCTAAATCCGCCCCTGGACTATTTAAAATATAAATATTTAATTGTGAATGCAGTAACTAAAACGAGATATGAGTTCGATGATAAGTTCAGAATCCAATGAACTTCAAATCTTGCTCTGCCTCTGCTCATTCAGGATGCTAATGATTTTTTTTTTTTTCTTCTTTTTTTTTTTGGAAAATAGAACACAGAGATGCATGTAATTCCAGGGGATCCAATGGCAATGATCACAGCACATGCAAGGGGTGCAGGCAATGTTGACAGTGGATATTCATTTGTTCATTGTATGATTACTGGAACAGGAAAAACTGCACTTCTAGGAAGGGCATGGAAACCTTTTGCTAAGGTTGTTTACTCTTACACTGATATGAGTGACGTTGTTCACCCTGAAGGTTGGTCTGATAATGGCAAAAGCGATTACGACAGGTTAGTCGTCAGTCAAACTCTTTTCGATCGTTGATTTTGCTTGCATTCCTTAAAATATCATGAACAAAAAACAATGTTACTAAATATATATAGTAAGTTCAATGGTCATAAATAAGAAAATTTTAAAAAATGATCATAAATATAAGTTGCTCTTTTATCATGTGATTGGTCTCATACAAGAAAAGAGTATAAATATCACTCTTTTTTATCATGTGATCGGTTCCATACAAGAACTTTATGGCCCATGAATGATCAACGGATGCGGATACAGGATTTAAAGTTTATAGGTTCCTACAATGATTTTAATTTAATATACGAAACAATTGGATTCATAGTCTAATATTTATATTTATATATATATATATATATATATATATATATATATATATATATATATATATATACAAGGTATGAGCTGGTGCATAAAATATCAATTAAACATATAAAATGCAGAACTTATTCAAGATTTGAAGTTTATAGGTTCATATATCAGACCTTAAGTTATATACAATAATAATTGAGTTCTATAACGACTTTAAGTCAAATATATATAAATATCTAACGGGTTTTCTTAATATATATATACTTGATTTGAGCAAAAGTTATTAGTTCAGGTGAATCCATATGTTTTCATTTTCCATCTTACTCTACTATTTATTTGTTTCTTGCATTTTCATTATTATGTATTAACACTATGAGATTTACCATTCCCTCTTTATCTCTTTTGATCTATTATAACATATCAGGCTATCTATCAATCGATTTGAAAATAGCACGCTCATCTCGCTTCTCGTTTTTTCAGGTCAGTCTTTTATGGAGAATACAACTGCAAAGGAGCAGGTGCAACCATGGATGGTAGGGTTGGATATGCGAAGAAATTAACTGATGCAGAGGCAAAGCCTCTTATCACACTTGGCTATATTGAAGGGTCCAAATGGCTACTTCCTCCTGTGACACTGTAGATAATAGGAAAAAAGGGACAGATAATGGTCCTAGCAAGTAGGAATTTTGACCCTGTTGCTGTTTTCAATTTTGTATAGTCGATTTCAACTAATTTGAGATTGAAATTTAGTTGGTGTTACCCACTTGGACAGTCTGGGTTTAGAAATAAAGATGAGTGTAGATGTTTCACAATTAGCTTTGTTTGGATAGTTGTTATATGTTTGTAATATTGTTATTTTAAATATAATGTTTGTTTTGATTGTTATTCAAAGTTTATCATATTGTATCGTTAAATACGTCGTTACATAACAACGAAAAATGTCATTTTATGGAACGACCAATTTGGTATGGTCGCGTTGTTATTTATTTTTTCTCTCATCTTGTCCATCCTTATTATTAAATAATTTTATTTTATCTTTTACCCTACTGCTTTATATAATAATTTTACTTCGTACTTTACTCTTTCTTTATAACTAGTATTAGTACCCGCACGGATGCGCGGACACTAATCATGTCAAATATTTAAGTTATTTTGATTGTATATAAATAATCTTAAAAGTTACACTTTCTCAGTAAATATAGATAATTATTGGATATTAACTACATGAAAAAATTTACCATTCTTGCCGGTGTCATTGGATCCTAAAAACAGTCAGGAAGCAAAATAATAACTCATATTTGTTAGTAATAGTGATTTCTTAAAAACGACACATAATGTAAATTAAAAAAAAATTCAAAGATATCCTTATCTTATAATCTATGTATTTGAGTTGAAAAAAAAATATTTGAAATCACTGAGATTAACTTTCAAATTTTTTATACTCAACAAAGATGAAACATAAGAAGAAATTTGTTGTCATCTTTTATTTCTCGTTTTTAGATTTTTCTAATAACTTTTTCAATATTTATTTTGTATTATCTTATTTTTTATGTCATTATTTCTATTGTTACAAAAAGTTAATTTATCTCACTATAAAAGGATGAGTTTTAATAAAAAATTGTCTACATATGAACTTTAATTATATTTTTAGTCTTTGGTTGAAATGATTTCATATTTTTCTTTTGGCTTTATCTAATCAGCTAAATAGGTACATACCCCGACCACTTAAATTAAAAAAATTGAATGATGTGTTATTTATATATAATCCATATATAATATGTGTATAACCGTGTGTTGTCGGTATATCATCTATTTATATTAGTTATAAAAGTAAACAATAAATATGACCGGATATTATGTAAATATTCCATAAGATTTCGGTTTTTTGAGTTTATCCATGATATAACTTCTATTATAATAATTTTAAAACTCCCTACTAATGTTCAAAAATATCTTGTATTTTTATTATATTTAAATTAAAAAAAAAAAAGCAAAAAGAAATTGAAATAATTTATTTACATTTAAAAAAAATATATATCACGTTATACCAATTTTTTCTTTATATATACTCTTTGTTACACTTAAAAGTCGCTATAGCAACTATCAATTAGAAACCAATTTATCTCTTGTTGAGTTTGAAAAAAAAAAAAAAACCTTTCACATAATCTAATGATTCAAAACTAATATTCTTCAATGAAAAAAATAGTATACCCTTGCAATATTGGCTTGACTACAGCTAAATGAAGGGGTTTCAGCTTATACCCTTCAATTCCTTGAATGTGCTAAATTAAAATTAATGATAGCAATTGTATAGCCAAAGTTTTGTTATTTGTTTGATGTCCATTTATGCAAATTGACTCTTCAAACAAATATTCTTCAAGAAGAAAAAAGAAACAACTTTATTTTTTTAATATTGATTGATTTTGTGATGTTTCTTTCTCCAGCATGTATGTTTACTTTATTATACATGTAAGTAAACTTTTATTTGGTTTTGTAAATTCTTTTTTGTTATTTAGATAAACATAGACGTGTACCCTATATATTATATTTATTTTAAAAGAATTTCGTTTTATTCAAATCTAGCTATAGTATTTCAAAGAATTATACTTATAAAATTTTAAATGTGAAAGAGTTTTATAGTTATATGGAGTAGTTTTTTTTTTTTTTGCTAGAGGCAAAGTAGTATTTAAATAATTATAAAAAATAACAAAAGTTCCTAACATGATTGCATATGATCATTAACCGAATTAAGTATGATAACATGATAAAAAAAGATAAATTTTATTTTTAATTTAAATTCGAATTTTAGAACTTTATCTATAAATTCAAAACTATCTTTTAATTCAAATTCCGTATATATATATATATATATATATATTTGTATTTAACTAAAATAGTCAAATATAAAATAAAGTTACCATAAACTATTGATATTTATTAGTTTGTCACTTGGCTTAACCATAATGTCAATTATATATGGTAACTTTCTTGCTTTAATATATATATATATATATATATATATATATATATATATATATATATATAGATATTGGAAGTTTATTCTTCATATTGCTGGTGCATGACAGTATGAAACAACGGCAAACAATACAATCTATACAAACATTGTATGCATCAAAACGAATGTTATACTATACGATACATTACGAAACGATACATGTTGTATTAGTCTGGTATCATTGTGTGATATTATTGATAAAAGGAGGAGTAATTTTTTAATAACTTATCCTAGATATTTAGATAATATTTGGGTGCAAAGTTATAGTAATAGCAATCTGTCTATTTATTTTTTTATTTTAAAAAAAAATCCCACCGAACAAAGTCAAACCTCTCAAATAGAAGCATATTCCAAGTTGCATTATAATGCTTCTCTCGTGTTAAAATAGCTAATTCAATATATCAAGAATCAAATGAAAGCTTGTAGTGGGAAGGCAAGTGTCATTTCAGGGATTTATAGAATAAAGTTTCCAGAATTTTGGCTTTTGAATAGGACAGTCTTACCCTCAACGAAACAAGAAGAGAAAAGAAAATTCTTATTCTTAATGCTGATTCATATAAAAATTGCAAGGAATAAACCTTTTTTAACATGAGCATAATATTTTTTTGACCACATGTTTAATATATTTATTATCTAACAATCAAATAATTGGCTATTTTTAGATATGCAATATATTCTCGGAATTCTCAAGAATATGATTGCATGTATATACACATGTATATTATTCCTATCTTTCTTTGTTGCTTTGTACTTCTAAAGCAAGCGCTTAGGGGAATCAATGATCATTTAAATTTGAGCAAGAAAAATTAACAAACAATATTTGTGATGGATAATTCGTTCTAATTTCATCTCAAATTTGAGGGTCGCGAAAATTTTATAACAGAAAATTAAAACTATCATATAATCGTCACAGATTGACGAATACAATCATAAAAACGTCACAAATCTATCAGAATTTTGTGACATACATGTCTATCATAAATAGTTGTCACAAATATGAACTTTATTTTACTACAGCGAGGATTGTCACCATCATAAAATCGCAACAAATTGACGAACAACATCATAAAATCGTCACAAATCTATCAAAATATTGTGACAGACATGTCTATCATTAATATTCTGTCACAAATAGAGGTATTTTTTACTATAGCGAGGATTGTCTTTGTGCTCTATAGTCTCTCTTTTCAGATTTAATTTCAATGATATTTAGACCGTAGAACAAATATCACATTCTTTTAATTCACATAAATATTGGGTGACAGAAGAAATTTAAACGCATCTACCACCGATGTTCATATCAAAAAGGGTAAAAAATTATCCCCATTAGGACTAAACCATGCTAACTTATCATGATTAAATGACATATTGAGATAAAAATACATAATATATAATTATGGTTTGGTGAAAAAGTTTATACGTATGTCATGCATCTATTAATTTGTGGGACACATTTATGCCGGTGCGAATAATTTTTTACTAAAAGAAAGGTCCAAGATACTTCCTTTTACTTTGTGCCCCAACTCTAATCATTTATAATTAATTAGCCTTAGCTAGGGGGCATATTTGTGGTCGTGCCTAAAATAGAATCCTGTTCTTGATAGTTATTAAAAGCTTATATATTATAGTGGGTTCTAGGGGGCATTTACGGCAAAAACTATAATAGTTACCACCATAAAAAAGAAACTAAAAAAAAACTCACTATAGAACAAGTTTCTTCTATTCTTTTCTAATCAAGAATTTTGTTACAAAGAGTAACTTTAAAATATATTATGTGTGCTTATTAGGAAAAGCAAGGAAACTTTACTTGATTCTGGTTGGACAATGACTTATACTCATTGTATAATTAAGCTTTCCCTTGGATTTATATTTTATCACTTATCCTAATAAAACGTTGTGGAGAATCTTTTCCATTTAATTTGTTGTCTTTAATTTTTTAACTGTTACAGGGAAGTCCCCTTTACTGCTGACACACTTGCTAACATTGGAATTGTGACTAAATTAAACTAGAGAGATTTTTCACACAAACTATAGCTTTACCAAAGAATGACCGAGGGGGAAATGTTCTGTCCAGAATCAAGACTAATAGCGTGTTTGGCCAGGCTTTAAAAATCAGCTTATTTTTAGAAGTATTTTTTTTTAAAAGTACTTTTTGTGAGAAGCAGTTTGTGTTTGGCTAATTAATTTGAAAATCACTTCTGAGTAGCAATTAGTGTTTGGTCAAGCTTTTACAAAGTATTTCTCAAAAGTATTTTTCAGAGATAAGTTATTTTTTCTGTTTCTACTCAAAAGTACCTTTTTTCTTCAAAAAGATTGGTCAAACACTTGAACTTTAAATAAAAAGCACTTTCTTTTTGGAAAAAAAAGTGATTACGGGCTATAAAAAGGGTAATTTCATTTATAGTAGGCGTTTGAAATTATGTTTGGACGTGTATTTCACTTGAAACATATTATAATTTTGTGAGAGGAAATAAAATTTTACATGAAAAAAACTTGGTAAATCACCTTCAAGAAAAATTTAAAAAATTGAAAAATTTTATATGGACAAACGGTGTCCATGATAGTGGTTAAGATTTGTTTCAGATCTTTTTTACATCTTCTTATCTTCCCATCAATATATAATGTACTTTACTTTTCTTCAAGCTTATACTAGAGTGAATTCATTCATTTTACGTGTAATTCTCGAGGCTAAGGTTTATGTCCTCCTCTGTATATTCTTTTAGGTTTTTTTATAATCATATAAGGTCTCGTCAAACCCCACATTACCACGGGTCAGTATAGCCGAGTGTTCGGCTTGAATTAAAAAAAGTAATGTAAAAGTTGCAATGTTGCATTCACTTGTCTTTGAGGTGCTTGTTTTAGAAATTACTATAAATAGAAGCTATTTCCCAATAGGCTAAACCAGAGAACAGAGTAGTCAATCATCCTCTGCTCTCCTTAGTCCTTCTTATAGGACTATATTTTAAGCTATATTTATCAAATTTCATTCTTCTTTTCCTTAAAAATGGACTGTACTAACTGCCATACATCCTTACAAATCCCAAATGGTGTTCAGTCCATTCGCTGTGCCGTCTGCCATGCAGTCTGTCGCATTGGCAGTCGGCTACAGCTACTAGCCAACAAGTACCATTATCCTCAGCTCCCTTCGCCTTTTGGCCGAAAGAGAGCTGTGGTTATTGGTATTGCTTATAAAAATACTGACGATGAGCTCGAGGGATGTATCAATGATGCCAAATGTATGAAATACTTGCTTGTCAATCGATTCAAGTTCCCTCAAGACTCCATCCTTATGCTCACCGGTAAAATATTCTTTCTCTCTCCTTATTAAGTACTCTCTTCGTCCCAATCTGTTCGATGCAGTTCAAATTTCGAGAGTCAAATAATTTTTGTAACATAATTTTCTATCCTAACTTCAAATCTTCATTTCTTGGAATATACTTACAGAAGAAGAAAGAGATAAAAAGAGGATACCAACAAAACATAATATAATGAAGGCAATATCCTGGCTTATGCAAGGTGTTAGAGCTGGAGATTCTCTGGTATTTCATTTTTCTGGTCATGGTTCACAGCAAGAGAATGACACTGGAGATGAGATTGATGGTTACGACGAAACACTTTGCCCTTTGGATTATGAAACACAAGGAGAGATTGTTGATGATGAACTAAATGCAATACTCGTCAACCCTCTTCCTCCTGGTGTGAAGCTTCATGCCATAATAGATGCTTGTCACAGTGGCACTATGCTTGATTTGCCGTTCCTTTGTAGGACGGGCAGGTTTGTAGAACTACGAATTTTTATTCCACTTAATGCTCAAATGTTTATTTGTCCTGATTTTTTTATCATATTTGATTTTCCTATCACTTGAAGGAAAGAGCAACATGTTTAGTATAATTGAGTTTTTCTTTTCCCAGAAGTAAATTATAAATTTCTCATATTTGGCTAGTCCTTTTTCTTGGAGGAAAAGGTTTGGACTTCTATAAATTAAGGATTATTCTTTTTCATTTAGTATCATCCATAATGTAGTCTTTAAGGGTTTTAAGAGTCTTGTTTCGGGGGAGATATTCTGAGATAGGTGTTATGCTGTCACTTGTGTTTACCTTTTTCTGAGATATTCTCTCGATATTTTGTACTCTCTTTTTTTATACAGTGGATAACTCATCTCCGCCTGTAGACGTAGGTCAATTGACCTGTTTATGTCTAAAGGGCAGCCCAATGCACTAAGCTCCCGCTATGTGCGGGCTCCAGGAAGGGTCAGACCACAAAGGTCTATCGCGCAACCTTACTCTACATTTCTGCTTGAGACTATTTCCACGGCTCGAAACCGTGACCTCCTGATCACGTGACAACAACTTTATCAGTTACGCCAAGCGACCTGTTTGTGTCTCTTTTGATATATTTTGTTATCTAATTTATCGTCGTTCAAGGCTTGCTTTGCTACCTTCCGCATGACACCTGATTATTTCGATCCTAATATATTTCACTCTCCCTTCGGTTAGTTGATATAATAGAGTTTTATGGATACAGAAATGGACGATATGTATGGGAAGATCATCGTCCTCCTTCAGGTGTATGGAAAGGAACAAATGGAGGAGAGGTTATATCCTTCAGTGGTTGCGACGATCATCAAAACTCTCAAGAAACAGAAGTAAAATTCTTTTTTTTTTCCATCTTTGTTTTGATCTTTCTTTCAAATAAATAGAGTTAATCAACCTAAGCAAAGCTAATTGAATGACTTAAAATTGATAAACAGAATTTATCCAAGGTCACTTCAACTGGTGCAATGACTTTTTCTTTCATACAAGCAATTGAAAGTGGACAAGGAACAACATATGGGAGTATTCTAAATGCAATGAAAACTTCAATCCGCAGATCTAATAGTGATTTAGGAGGCAAAATTGTCTCAACTCTTCTCACAATGTTAATAAATGGAGGAAGCCTTGGCAGTGGGAAAAGACAGGTAGCTTTAGCTTAAAAGTATTCCTTCCGTATCAATTTATACGGCGGTGTTTGAATTTCGAGAGTCAAACCGATTTTTCTTTGATCATGAGTTTTTTCATATGTTGTTTAAAAATTTTGGATTGTTAATTACTATGACTTGCCAATGGTCTTCGGAAACAACTTCTCTCAGAGGCGGAGAGGCGGATTCAGAATTTAGATTTTGTCGGTTCAACTTTTAAGATTTTTAACATTGAACCAATTGTATTTTTACAGTTATGGGTTCAGACCTACCATTTGTTGCAATTTTAATAAATTTTACACATAAATTTATGTTCCGCGGCAAAAGTACTGGGTTAAGATGAACCTGGCGGCCATACTCTACATCCGCCCCTGTCCTTTCTACCTTCACAAGGTAGGGGTAAGGTTTGCGTACACACTATCCTTCTCAGACCCCACTTGCGGGATTATATCGGATATTTTATTGTTGTTGTAATTATTATGACTTGTAGTACTTTTTAGGTATGTAGTTTCCAAATATGTACACATTTTATTTCAAAATCATTAACAATTTTATGTTCGACTTGGTAAAAATTTAATTGATTCTTGAAATCCAAACACGTTAATTGGGACAGATGGAGTAATATTTTATAGAAATTGTATTGTTCTACAAGTGTAAGGGGATGAATAAATATTTTCACCTTTTGGTTGCAGGATCCCCAGTTGACTGCTAATGAGCCATTTGATGTGTACACCAAGCCGTTTTCGTTGTAATAATATCTTGAGCAACTCTGCTTTTCATATAGTTTGGGTGCATAGATACTGATTGGAGTATAAATAAAGAGTATCTCTTTGTATTTTCAGCTTTAACATCTGGATAATAGTCTTTGTTTCCTATTAGTGGGAAGTTTTAGTACAAGAAATATTTGTGTGAAGGCAGCTAAAGCTACAGTATTGACTCTTCTTAATTTAATAGACTCTTGAATCAAACAGAAGTATCAACTGCAGGAATGCAATGTATATTGAAAGTAAATGATCCCAAAAGTTATGGCGAAGTAATGAGTATTGGTTGTTAGGTCGTTTCCTATATACCAATGAAATTTCAAACCAATCGGAATTCTATCAAAAAAATTCTACAAAATGAGCATGTACTAATGCACGGGAAAAATAGATATAATTATAAATTTGTATTGCATGATCCTAAAACACCAAAAAAGAATAGAAAATCTTGGTGAAGCGATGAGTATTTGTCACTAGGCCGTTTCCTATAGACTTACAAATTCTCAGGTCAATCAGAGTCCGTCAAAAAAAAATTACAAAACTAATATACACAAAAACAAAAGTGAATATAATCACAAATTGATGTTGCATGAGCATGAAATGCCATAAAATGATCCAGAAAGTCATGACGAAGCAATGCGTATTGGTTATAGGCCGCTTCTGATGGACCTACGAAAATTCAGGCCAATTTGACTTCCTCAAAAAAAAATCTACAAAATCAGCATGTATTAATACACACGAAAAAGTAAATACAATTACAAATTTGTGTTGCATAACCCTAGAACACCAAAAATCGTAGAGGAGAAAACTAATGGAAAAGAAAAGAAATTAATTGACATCAATACTTATGCACTATGTATATTTGGTTAACTGAAACATTTTAACTCAATTTTATTCTTTATAAGCTCATTTTTAGTCACACAAATGTCGATAGCTTGTTTAAACCATGAGTTTCAATAATTTACCTTTCTTCTTAACTAAACTTCGTGTCCATACAACACTTAAATTGGGAGAGGGATAATACACTAACCATTTTTTTGAAATAAAGGAAGATATTGATAAAATAAAATTACATCATCATTACATAATCCCTGAGGACATTAGCATTGCCAAACTTGGCAAGTTTGTTACAAACACTAGTGACAACATACTTAACGTTATTACTAGATCCATGCTTGTCCTTTGACAATTGATATTCAACAAAACAAGGTGGACAAGCATGGTAAAAATATCTAAAAGATTTGAAATTTTTCACTGTTTCCTTCGCCAAGAGATGGGCCACTTCATTTCCTTCCCTGAAGTTATGCATTAGGGTTGGGAGCTTCAACTGGTACATTAACCACCTGTATTCAAAAATTAGATTAGAGAGGTTATGGTTGTTCTCATAGAGGAGGTTTATGATTTCCGTTGAGTCTGTCTCTATCTCTATCTTGGGGAACTTCATTTCCCGAGCAATTTTAAACCTTCATGAAGAGACATTAGTTCACTTTGCATGACTGATGCTGCATATGTTGATTTGTAGAAGCCAATGGCTCAATCTCTATTGCTGTTTTTAAAGACACCACCTAGACCAGCTTCTAGCGTGGATTTGGAAAAGGCAGCATCAATGTTTAGCTTAATAGTATTCACTGGGGGTTTATTCCATTTGATCTCAATTAAAAACCGGTTTTCCTTGAATGGGTTTTTTTCAGTGAAGGAATTGTATTCCCAAGCTTGATGTAAGACATTAGTGGGTTGAACATCATAGTTTAGATTGTTAATGTTATTGTTGTTTCTACTTTTCCAGATACTCCAAATAGAGAAATGAAAGTTGTTTTCCAACTAGTAACATTCTTGCTATTGTGAATAAATATTTCTTTTAGGCTAATTATCCAGTGAGGGGCGCCATCTAAATGATGAATGGGGATACCCATATTCTTCCAAAAATATCAAGTGCCAGGGCAGTGGAGGAAAATATGTTGCGCATCTTCTAAGTTTTCTCTACATATTGTGCATGTGTTATTTATATTGATGACATTGTAGAATAAAAAAGCTCTGCAAGGTATATGGTTATGCATGCATTGTCAAAGGAAGATTTTAATTTTGTTTGGACAGTGTAAGTCCCAAATCCAATCAAAGGTGGAGTTTGAGGTGTTAGTTGTATTTTTAAGATTATAACAAGATTTAGTAGAAAAGAGTCCATTAGAATTGGCACCCAACCTCATAATATCTCTTTTGAAGACCTTATTAGGAATAGGTGTTGTGAAATTTTTTATTATTATATTGCAAGGTAAATCAAACGAAATACTTGAAAGGTCCCATTTGTCTTCCTTATTAATATCTTTTATTGTAATATTAAGATCTTCTTTACTAAGAGGTCTTATATGGAGTTTCTTAAAGTTTTGGAGTTGTGGACCCATTTGGAGGTCCATATGTTTGATTTTTGAATGAAGGTAAGGGTTCCATAAGATGCCCACATTGCAAATTTTTCAACCTTTTAGAATAGATTTCTAAATGAAAGAAGTATTGTTTGGCATATTTGTGCGAGATGAGTTGTGACCACGGGGTACTAGGGTTTTGCAAAAGTCTCCATGTGGGTCCTGTTAGCAGGACTATGTTCTGTGAAGCTGCTTGGCGTGTGCCAAGTCCACCCTCAGTTTTACTACTAGTGATGGTTTTCCAATTGACTAATAGCCTGTTTGGTCAAGCTGGAGAAATCAGCTTATTTTGAGAAGTGCTTTTTTCAAAAGTGCTTTCGAAAAAAGTACTTTTGGAGAGAAGCAATTTGTGTTTGGCTAATCAGTCTGAAAAGCACTTTTGAGAAATAATTTGTGTTTGGCCAAGCTTTTTAGAAAGTGCTTTTAAGTGTCAAATTACGAATAAGGACATGAATAGATTTACTTAATAATTAATATTATAAGTAAATAAATAATATCAAAATTTTGTTATTACATGCAATAATTAAAAAAATTCATTTTATTTAAGTAAAATATGAAAATAAAATTAAAAAGTACTTAATTCTTTTAATATAAGTTAAATATATTAAAATTCCTTCAACAAATATAAAAGCATTCACCCCTAAAGTCACTATATATTAGAAAGTTTTCCTAAAAATAAGAAGAAATATTTATAAATTAATATCCTAAGTATTAGGTTTAAGGGTTATTTTGGTATATACTATATTTTATTAAGGGTAATTTAGGTAAGAAGAAAAGCCAAAACTGCTTCTGTTTCTGCTTTTGGAAAGAAGCTACTTTTTCTGCTTCTCTGAAACTGCTTCTGCTTCTTCCCAAAAGCACTTTTTTTCCCAAATAAGCTTGGCCAAACACCTCAAATTAGGAAAAAAAAGTGCTTTTGGGAAAAAAAGTATTTTTTTTCCTCTTGAGAAGCTTGGCCAAACAGGCTATAAGTGAAGTTTCTTAGAAGTCTTGGTGCTACCCCAAATGAAATCTCTTTGAATTTTATCAATTTGGTTGAGGATTTTTACTGGGAGATAAGTATATTGCATGGAATGTGTGGGGATAACATTAAGGGTGATGGTGGCAAGGGTTGTTCTACGAGCCATATTGAGGAAGGAACATTTCCAATGAGACATTTTGTTATGCAATTTGTCCACTAAAAATTGAAAGTCTCTAGGCTTAGGTCTGTGATTTAAGATAGGAAAACCCAAGTATTTCCCAATTCATGACTAACTTCAATGCCAAAAAGGCTTGAGAAGTAGTTGTAGATGTCCACTGGACATTTTTTTTTGTAGGATGATTTTTGATTTGAGAAAATTGATGGATATGCCCGATTCTAGGCAGAAAAAATCCATGCATGATTAGATGCATTGACCAGTTTTTTTGTTGGCCTTGCCCATTAGAGTGATATCATCCGCAAATAGAACATGAGAGAAGGAGGAGCCTTTATGAGAGATTTTAATCGGGTCCCAATGTAAAATATCTATTTGGTAATTAATAAGTCTTGAGAGTAACTCTAGACAAAGAATGAAGATATAAGCGGATGGGGGGTCTCCTTGACGGATACCCCAACTAGGACTAAAAAAATCTGTAGTGGTACCATTAACAAGAACTCTCATTGAGCTGGTACAATATAATGCATTATTAAATTAGAGATTTTTGGGGGGAATTTGAAAATTTTAAGGGTTCTATAGACAGAGGACCATTCAAGTCAATCAAACACTTTTTCTAGGTCAATTTTAATCAGCATGTCAGGGTTTGAATTTCTAGTTTTACGAAGGTTATTCATTAATTCCTGAATGATAATAGCGTTGTCACTAGCTCTTCTATTTTTAATGAAGCTGGATTGAAGAGGACTAATGAGGTAGGGTAGGATAGGTTTGATCCTGTTGGCAATTACTTTAGTGATTATTTTGTAAGAGGTATTACAGAGACCAATAGATCTAAAAATTTTGAGATTGTTTGCATTAGAAAATTTTGGGATGGCATACAAAAGTTTCGTTTATACCAATAGGCAGTGTTTGTGTTTCAAAGACCTTATGGTAGTAATTATTAACTTTTGATGATGTGCCAGTATTTTTGATAGAAAAAAGGGTGAATTCCATCCGGCCCAGGAGCTTTGAAAGGTTTAAAAGAAAAAACTGTCTTGGTAATTTCCACATTAGATAAGGGAGTATCAAGACTACTTAAATCAATATTATTGTAACAAGTAGGATCATTGAGGATAGCCTTTCTATGAGTGATGGATTTAGAGGTGGTGAATGAATTTTCAAAGAATTTAAGGGTGTGATCTAATATTAATTTAGGGTCAGGGATCCATTCATCATTGTTGTTGGTGAACTACATAATAGCATTATGACGATTACGATTTGAGGCCATTAAGTGATAGAATCTAGTATTGGCGTTGCCATCATTTAGGCAAGAAATTCTAGAGCGTAATTTTCAAAAGTCTTGTTCCATTTTAAGAATATTATTGTATTCTAGTTGAAGTTAAGATTCTAAATCTTGTAAGAAGTAGCTTCTTTGGTATGAGGGAGAAGATTGAATCCCATCAAGCCTAGCTAGAAGTCTTTTTTTATTTTTTGAAGATATCCCCAAAGGTATCATTTTTCCAATAAATCACAGTGTCCTTGAAAGAAATTTGAGCATCAATTAAGTTAATATTAGACCAATATTATTTAACAATATTGATGAAGTCTGGATGCCTGTACCAAATAGTTTCTAATCTAAAAGGTTTATTAATAAAATTGACACTTTTAGAAGTTAGTTGAACTAAAAGGGGGTTATGGTCAGAGTGAGTTCTGGGTAGGTGAATGACCATAGCCTTGGGAAAAAGGGATAGCCAACTATTATTGACAAAAATTCTATCTAATCTTTCCATAATTAACCCTCTAGATTTTTTCCTATTGTTGGACCAAGTATATTTACACCATTTATATCCAAGGTCCATTAGATTACACTTGTTAATGTTATCCCATAAGGTGTTACTCCGCATACGGTTGATGAGGTTACCACAAAATTTGTCATTTGCACTAAAGATATCGTTAAAGTCCCCTCCTAGAAGCCAATACCTCGTATTATAATTATGGATATTTTCAATATTGTTCCATAGAGTACGTCTTTTATCTAATTTGGTGCTAGCATATACTGTGGAAAATAACCAACAACTTTGAAAAGGGGTTACCTCAACAGTGGCATCGATCTCTTGGTTTCTTCTGACAAAGTCATGAACTTTCACAATTCTAGCATCCCATATAATCACCATTCCCCCAGCTTGACCCTTCGATGGAACCTCAATCATTTCCGTAAATGGGAAGCCATTCAAAAGGGTGATATGATTTTCCATACGAGTTTCTAGCAGAGTAACCATGCAAGGTTTATGAGTATCAACCATTTCCCTAAAGTTGATACGAAAGTTATCGTTGTTACCACCACGAATATTCCAGATGATTATGTTAGTTGGTCTATACATCATTGTTGCATGGTTGTTGTTTGAGCCATTCTCCATTCTTGCATGGAGCATTGGGTTCCTCCTCAAAGAGGGAACAAGTATCATTGCATGGCTCCCCACTGTTGGGTCTTGTGGTGGCCTGATGTCCATTGAGCACTTGTATAAGGCTGAGGGGCAACTGAGAACATACCTCTTCTCTTGAATCTCCCTGAAGAGATAGAGTTTTACTTCATTTAGACTTGAGAATTCTATTATCTCTTCTGATCCTAGTAAATTCATTTCTTCTACATTCCCTACTTGAGGTTCTTCTTGTTCTTGCACATTGGGATTGGTTGGTTGTGGTGGTGGATTGTTTACTGGAGGATCTGCTTGAGGTTGGTTCTGAAAGAAGTGTGGGGCTGATGCCCAAGGCATGAAAATTGGATTTAGGTTTTGGATCCCCTAGAGGGAAGAAAGGGAGATCTGGTGACATATTCTGTAGCTGGAAGGGATTGAAGTGAGGTGGGAGGTTCTACTGATTCCTCATTGCCTGGGCTTGGTGTGCATTTATTGTAGGAGCTAGTGGGTGGAGTATATTGTTTAGCCAAACATGGTTGAGATAGTTACTCATGGCCATGTGCATTCCTTCGGAAACAAGTTGAGCTAGGAAGTGAGAGTTTTGGAGGATGATCACTATCTCCTGACCATCCAGGATCATGTTGAAGGAGATTCCATAACTCATCAATGCTTGTTCTATCCATAAAAGAGGTTGATGGTCTTGGGGAAGAGGTGGTTGAATGAAAAAGATTGTTTGGTTTCCTTGTTGATTGTTCAAGTTTGGTGGAGGGTTGGCAATTGTGTGAGCTCTTTGATGCCTTAGGATTTGCACAAGTTTGTATCTCCTCCTTTGGGAAATAGGTATTATTGGCATTTTGGTTATCAGATAGGTGGTTTATAGTATCAGTGTTGTTTTGATCGGTGGAAAAGGAAAGCGTTTGGGTAGAGGGATTTTGTAAGTTGCTAATGATTTGGTCTATTTGCATGTCTTGGTTGCTTGTTTGAGATGAGATTTTAAGCGGATTTGCTATAGTAGTAGGGTTAGACACGTGTTGGCTCTTATTGACCAATTGTTCAATTAAGGAGGGCATGCGGGACAGGTGTTGTGGGGCATGGTCTTCTTCCATGCAGTAATTTGGTTCATTATCAATTTGTTTAGAGGAATTGGGGAGATGATTTTCATTTAAATTAGTTTCTTTTCCGTAATTAATAATGGAGGTTTTTGAATGGTTATCCTCTTTATTATCATAATTGCGGGTATGTAACATTTACATGTTGGATAATTCACTCTCCTCCATGAAAGTCATGTGCTATTAGGAGAATTGATTAATGCCACATCCTTATTTCCTAAAAACAAATTATTTTTGTATTACGAAAATCATTAGCCACAGTTTTTATCGGCGGATTCTCCAAGGTGGATAATTTGTTGCTACAGGTAACGTGATTTCTTGGAGAAAAAGTGGAATGATTACTAATTCCTTTAGTATTCCTCGTGATTTGAGTGTAAGAAAGGTTAAAGCTAGTATTAGGGAAATGAGTAGAAGACTTACCTGGTATTGAATGTGGAGGATTTGAGTAAATACCTGGTTTTTGAGTAGTTTCAATACCCCTTTCATTGGTTCTTTTTATCCTGGGGAACTTAACTGTCTGCCAAACTTTACCATATGTTTCATGGATATTATTTGCTTCTTTTAAGTTAGGATTTGATTTTCCTGGAAGGGTGTTCAGCACTGGCAGTGGAAATTTTACATATTGACACCTTGTTGCCACATGGCCTAGTCTTCCGCATTGTTTGCATAGGGTGTTCTCTCCTTCATATCGGATTAATTGCTTGTGATGACCAATGTGGATGAAGGGGATGACTGGAACCTCAAGTAGAAGCTCAATACATAATCTGGCATAACGACCCCTTAACGTAGAGGATGTGCACGCATCCACTTTTAATAATTTACCAATGGTATTTCCAATTCTTGCTAGAATAATACCGTCATAAAACTCGGTTGGTAACTCGGGTAGGCGAACCCATACGGCTGTGAGAGAGTTTTTTTACTTCCGTTGCCACAAAGTTTGGCTTCCATCTTTAGATTGAGAGAAAATGACCAAATATGAACTATGGTCCACTGCTTAGAACCCTGACCATATGTTCCTCGCATTTGAATTTTGTTATGTAATAGTCTGCTCCTAGGTCGATTAGAGGAAAGTTTTTCATGATTTTCCAAACTTCTTGAAATTTTCTTTTGAGAATATGATGTTGGATTTTTTTGCCATGGAGTTTGATAATAAGTGAATATTTCCATGGTTGGTATATATGTTTTGATCTTCCTCTATCAAGTGAATTCTCTGATCTTCAATTAAATTTAAGTTAATGGATAACGGGTTTGTTTCTTGGGGCTTTGTAGCACTACCAACGTATAAAGGGGAGTTAGCAATTATTAGGGAGTGTTGTACCCCTTTAATTAATTTGTCTTTAAAGCTCAGAACCTGTTTATTGGTGTCTTTGCTCAGGATTTTAGTTTCTATATTCGGTGGTTTGGGGGATATGAAAAGATTGGCTGACTGTTTCCATTTCAGTTGGCTTTTGCTATAGTAGGGATGATGAAGATTTGGTTTGTTTTAGTGAGAAGTTAGAGGAAATGTTTTAGAGAGAGAAAGTGGTAATACACTAACCATTAATCGTCTGTCATTAATTTTGTTGCCAAAATCAGACATGCATTAGTATAAATTTGACAACTTGATAACGGTAGATAAACAGGTTCGAGGACGGGGTCGATCATGGCGCAATAGCGGGAGGTTATCCTTAGAAAGACTATTGTCAAGGACGAGCAGCTGGAGGAAAGAAATAACAGTAGGATAGGTTTAGAAATGGACACAAGGAATAGTCCATTGGATATTCCTTATTTTGTACTTTTTAGGGTTTCTTGGGGATATCCCTTATAAATAGGAAGAGATAGAGAAAAAGGGGGATCTTCACTTCTTGATAAGAGCACTTTGTAAAGAGTTGGCCGATAAGAATATACAAATATTGTCTTGTTCATTGATTTTACAACTCCACACACGTTACTCATTCTTGGGAACAAGATCCAAAGATTCCTTATCCATCTTCATTTACTTTTGTCTCACGTTGCTGTCACGAAGGAGAATCACTCAAACCACCTAATATTTGAGTGATAAATTCCTCTTTATTACATTTATTTCCATTGTCTACATTTATTGAATGCTCTTATTACAACATTCATTGATAATTATTGTACACGTGCCTGATCTTCGTTACTCTTAAACGTGGCCGCATTCTATGGATCTGTCCAAGTTCTTTATCAAGATTTTATTATATTTAACTAAGATTCACCCTATATCTTATCATTAATTAGTTTAACACTTTTTGGTCAAACAATATGGCACCGTCTATGGGGAGGTTTTAGTTAAAATTTTAGTTTCTTTAGAATCATAAAGAAGGACAACCATCTTTTTCTCGTTTGCACAAACTAACAATGGCAGAAAAAGGAGATGAAAGACAGAAAGCAATAATGGGTATCACTACCAACATCTTAAACACCATCAACGAGGATGACAAAAAAGACGATGAGAATGTGAAACCAAGTGCTACATCCAGGCGGAGTGATTCACCTCCCCCTAACGGAAGTGTAACCGCTTCACGCGATAAGAAAGCTTCCACGTCCACAGTTGAGGAAGCACCACCAGCTGTGAAAAAATTACTGGAGGAGTGGCTGACAAGTACCCTAAATAACATACTCGACAAACTCATTCAAAGGGCAAACAGAAACGTTGCGCAAGCAGATGCCACAATGATCACCGGCGAACAACCCGCTCCCCAACAGGTAACACTTACACCGTTGTTGATGTAGGTAATAACGCACTTACAACCATTCAAAAGAAAATGGAAGAAATGGAAAACAAGAACAAAGCACTCCATGACCAGACGAGGGAACATCAAAAAAGGGTTAACAAGATATCGGGCGCCCCAAAACTGCTACCAAAACGGGATGTTGGCAGATTCGTCAAACAACCGTATAGCGAGGAGGCAGACCCACATGCCATACCCAATACCTTCAAAATGCTACCGTATTTGAAGATATATGACGGCACCACAGACCCCGAAAATCACATCATCCATTACGTCACAGAGGTAAAAGGCAACGACCTTTCGAAAGAGCAGGTACCATTAGTGTTACTGAAGAAGTTCGGCGAGACCTTAACAGGAGCAGCCTTAACTTGGTACTCACAATTACCAGCACGTTCAATAACAACGTTCGAAGAAATGGCTGACAAGTTCGTCACCGCCCACGCTGGGGTTAAGAAGGCGGAGGCCAGGGTGAATTATATATTCGCAGCAATTGCCTAGCGAGGGACTCAAGGACTTTCTCGCTCGGTTTAACAGGGTAAGAATGAGCTTACCAAACATATTAGAAGGGATGGCGGTGGCAGTTTTCCAAAATGGGCTGAACAAGAATGGGTCGAGAGCGACCAGAAAGTTATTAAGCAGGCTCATGAATACCCTCCCACCACTTAGGAAGAAATTCACAATGCCTGCTGCACTGAGGTGAGAGCAGACGAGGATGACCTTAACGGTCCAACCTAACGGTTAACGTCAGTCCAAACGGAGTCGAGGAAAGACAGTCGTAATGATGGTCGGAGAGATCAGTCAGGACCACACCTCAACCGAAATAGGCATCAACCCTATATCAGAATAGCCATCCCACCATCTCCTCGACAGGCGGAAGGGCCGTCCAGGCCGCATACAGGGACTCAGCGAAATGAAAGAAGTATGTCTCCACTCTTATCTACTCACCATTTTTGTGTTTCCCCTTCAGAAATAGTGTACGCACTAGAGAAGCTTGGCACAAAGGTGAAGTGGCCACAAAAAATAAAATCCGATCCAAGTACCCGAAAGTTGAAAATCCTCTATGAATTTCACCAGGAGCTGGGTCACAAAACCGAGCACTGCATAGGCCTACGACAAGAAGTAGTGAACATGCTAAACCAAGGGCACCTGAGGGAGCTGATGAGCGACCGAGGACGAGCCAACTTCGGCCGCGGATGAGAACAACACCAAGGCCCTCCAAAGCCACCCTCCCCCTCTCGCACCATCCAAATAATCATCAGCGGAGGCGATGAAGCAGCAATCAACCACGTGAAGTTTACCACCGCATATAAACTGAAACAGTCGATCATCTACGAATAGTATGATGACCTCGAAGATAGTAGCATCTTCAATAAGTCAGATACCCACGGTTTAAATTTCCCTCACTTTGATGCTCTTGTCATTACTTCTGTATTTCAGATACTGATGTAAAAGGAATAATGGTAGATGACGAAAGCGGCATGTGTATTATCCACCCTCAAGTTCTCACGTAAATGAGGCTCGAGGACAAGATAGTACCACGTTACATAACACTAAAAAGTTTTAACAATGCAGTTGAGAGAACCTTAGGGGAGATAACGCTACCCGTCCTGGCCGGGGGCGTCACCCTAGAAATGACGTTCCACATCATGAACCAAGATACAGCTTACAATGCCATCATAGGGCGACCATAATTACACGCCATGAGGGCCATCCTGTCCAGCCTGTATCTAATAATCAAGCTCCCTACTCCATGGGAGATATTCAGCATCCGAGACGAACAACATACAGCCCAAGAATGTTATCGCATCGCTCAAGATTGTACATACACTCAACAGTTAAAGGGAAAAGACTCAGAAGCATATCAATTACCAAAGTTAGGGCCCAAACTCGACGCAAAAAAGACGTCATCAGGGACCCCGACATCGTGGAAGCCGTAGGGTTAACGGTATAAGACCTTGATCCCATCCAACTAGACGATAGCGACGACAGCAAAAAGGCTTACATCGGCTATAAACTCTCAGAACTAGGTTAATTTCATAGATTTTTTAACTGAAAATGTTGATTTCTTCGCTCTCTCCCATGCAGATATGCCAGGTATCACGAAGGACGTTGCCACACACAAGTTGAATGTCGATCTACTCTACCCCCAGTGCGGCAAGTAAGAAGAAAATTCGATGCCACAATCAACGAGGCCGTCAGTGATGAGATGGATAAGCTACTCGCTAACGGCTCCATCCTAGAATCAAAATACCCCCAATGGGTCGCCAATGCAGTCATGGTGAAAAAGAAAAATGGGAAGTGGCGGATGTGCGTGGATTTCACGGACCTAAATAAGGCCTGCCCGAAAGACTCCTTTTTGTTGCCTCATATTGACCAGTTCATCGATGGAATAGCAGGGCACGAGTTGCTAAGCATCTTGGACTCCTACTCAGGCTACAACCAAATCCTCATGGAAGAGGAAGACCAGGAAAAAACTACTTTCATCACCCATCAGGGAACATTTTGTTACAGAGTCTTGTCATTCGGGTTGAAGAATGCATGGGCGACCTATCAAAGGTTAGTCACCAAGATGTTCAAGGACCAACTCGGCAAAATAATGGAGGTTTATATAGACGACATGTTAGTAAAATCGAAAAGGAAGGAGGACCATATTGACCATCTGAAAGAGGCCTTCGGTATACTAAGACAATACAGCATGAAGCTGAACCTCGAAAAATGTGCCTTTAGCATAACTTTGGGCAAGTTCCTCGGCTTCCTAGTATCACAAAAAGGCATCAAGGTCAACCTCGACCAAATAAAAGCCATTGAGGGAATACCTGAAGTATTATCCAGCAAGAAACATGTGCAAAAACTGACAGGTCGTATAGCCGCCCTGTCGAGGTTCAACTCACGATCCTCCGATAGGTTCCACAAATTCTTCAATGTGATAAAGAAAGACAACGGGCTCTAGTAAAATTCAGAATGTATTGATGCCTTAAGAGAACTAACGGCATACTTGTCTTCACCCCCACTACTAGCCAAAGCAGAAATGGGCGAGCATCTCCAGCTATACTTGGTTGTGTCGGAGGTTGCAGTAAGTGCAGTACTAGTCTGTGAAAATAAAAGTATGCAATATCCAATTTATTACATCAGCAAAACCCTGGTCGGTGCCGAAACAAGGTACCCCCACCTCAAAAAATTGGCATTGGCATTGGTCGTAGCTTCACGAAAGCTTAGACCCTACTTTCAATGCCACCCCATATCAGTGGTAATGACCTTCCCCCTAAGGAGAATCTTACATAAGCCCAAACTGTCGGGGAGATTGTCCAAGTGGGCCATAGAATTGAGCGAGCATGATATAACATATCAACTGCAAATAGCGATAAAATCGCAGGTACTCGCCGACTTCGTCGTTGACTTCAGTGCCAAAATAATGCCCGAGGTCGAACAGGAAACTACTCGTACCTATCCCAGGCTATCCAACCTATGGGTCCTATACATCGATGGCACATCCAACGCGTCAGGATCTGGACTGGGACTCGTACTCGAGGTCCCAACAGGCAAAGGCATTCGCCAATCCACACGGTGCCCTGATATGACTAACAATGAGGTCGCGTATGAGGCCGTAATTTTAGGACTAAAACTAGCTCTCAAATACAGAGCACGATAAGTCGTCCTCAGATGCGACTCACAACTCGTCATCAACCAAGTCATAGGAACTTTCCAAATCAAAGAACAACGGCTACAAAAGTACCAGGCAAAAATTCATAAACTGCTACCAGAATTCAACGATTGTCGACTCGACCAGATACCTCGAGCACAAAACATCAAGGTAGTTGACCTTGCCAAGTTAGCAGTGGCCACCAAAAATATTACAAAATAAAACATGGTCACCCTCATCCACTCATCAATAGACCAACTTAAGGTACACTTTGTAAATTTGACTTGGGACTGGCGCAACCATATTATAACATATTTGCAGGAGGGAGTACTCCCTTCAGACAAAAATGAAGCCAAAAAGCTTTGAATGCAGGCATCCAGGTACAGCATCATATACCACGAACTATACAAAAGAACGTTTGGAGGCCCCTTGGCAAAATGCCTGGGGCCGAACCAAACAAGATGCGTCCTCGAGTAGGTACACGAAGGCCACTATGGTGCTCATACCGGCAACCGAGCCCTCATTAGATGCCTCATTCGAGTAGTTTATTATTGGCCCACAATGAAGAAGGAAGTTGTTGCCTACGTCAAAAAGTGCGAGTAGTGCCAGAAATATGCTCCTATGATACACCAAGCAGGCGAGCACCTCCACTCGGTTACATCACCAAGGTCGTTCATCAAATGGGTAATGGACATTGTCGGGCCCCGTCCAGCAGGGCAAGGTAATATATGATTTCTTTTGGTTTTAACTGACTATTTTTTCAAATGGGTAGAAGCAGGTGCGTTCACCTAAATACGTGAATATGAAGTTATCACATTCGTATGGAGAAACATCATATGCCGCTTCTGTATCCCCAAAGAAGTCAGTTGTGACAACGGACCCCAATTCACCGAAAAAACGATCGCTGAATTCTTCGAGAAATGGCACATCAAGCAAATACTCTCCATGCCATATCACCTTGCCGGCAAAGGCCAGGACGAATCCTCTAACAAAACAATACTAAACATCTCGAAGAAAAAGCTTGAGGATGCCAAGGGACTATGGTCGGAATTGCTACCAGAATACTGTGGGCATACCGCACCACGCCAAAAACAAGCACAGGAGAAATGTCATATTCACTAGTCTATGCGACTGACGCCATAATACCAGTCGAGGTCGGGGAACCTAGTTTGAGATACTCCAATGAAAGCAGACCAAGCAACGACGAGAAAAGGAAGCAAGACCTCGACGAAGCAGAGGAGCAAAGAGACATGGCTTACATAAGAATAATAGCCCAAAAACAACAAGAAGAACGGTACTACAACAAAAAATCCAAAGTATGACCACTAAAAGTCGGAAAAAGAGACTATGTACTCAAGGCCGAAACACAGGCGAGCAAAGATTCAAGAGAAGGTAAACTAGGAAACAATTGGGACGGGCCATACAAAATCACGGTAGCAGCAAAAAAAATTCTAACTATAAACAATGGAGGGAAAGCTACTACAAAACGATTGGAACGTCGCCCACCTCAAATACTTCAACTTCTGAAAACGAACGCTCTCTAAGTTGTACTCTTTTTCCCTCAATCAGGTTTTATCCCAATTGGATTTTCTTGGGGAAGTTTTTAATGAGGCGACGAACGGGACGTCTCGAAGTTCAAGTATGATTCATCGCCCTGCCTGCCGACTTCTTCTCCAGGTCGAACGATGAAGGGACTAGGTACACTGGAACTTCAATATGTGTATGGAACAAGCAGAAACATGTAATATTCTCCAACAAATGAAATAAAGCAGCATCTTTGCGCTCCACCAAGTCACTTTACATTCTACATTCGACCTCGCTCAAATTACTTTAGAATTGACCTCGCTCAACTATTTTACATTCGACCTCGCTCGAATTATTTTACATTCGACCTCGTTCGAATCACTTTACATTCGACCTCGCTCGAATTACTTTACATTCGACCTCGCTCGAATTACTTTACATTCGACCTCGCTCGAATTATTTTAAATTCGATCTCGCTCGAATTACTTTGTGTTCGACCTCGATCGAATCTCTTTACATTTTACATTCGACACTTGACATTCAACTTCGCTCGAATTACTTTGCTTTCGACCTCACTAGAATCGCTTTACATTTTACATTCAACCTCACTCGAATTACTTTACATTCGACTTCGCTCGAATTATCCAACATACGATTACGCCAAAATACTACATGCAAACTGCCGAAAAGTCAGGGACTTCACCACATAGAAAAATGGCAATCATTCCATTCTGATTGTCAAATTACAACTTTTTTACAAAGGGGTTCGAGAACGCCCTCAAAAGAATATCAAGGCAAGACAAAAACTAAGTACAACAGCTTCACGCCACATCATCCCCATCGGCATACTCATTATCGTACCAAGTATCAGGGGCAAACCTATCCATGGCGCCATCATCCTCATCCCCACCAGGCGTACCAGGGTCGCAACCACAAGCATCACGGGCTGCATGTGCCTTGACACGGACACCCTCAAGCTCTGCTTCAGAAACTTTCCTGACTTTAAAGATTTATAGACGTTAAGTTGAGCCTCGACATGAACCCACATCTCATACAACTTTCGCGGCATACCGGGATCAGTAGAAGTATGAGAAGTGGACGGCTGTGACTGCTATTGCGCCTCCTCGTCCCTCAAGACAACGACCTGCTCGTTTAACCCAGACAACTCTGCCTCCAAACCCTGGATCCGTTCTTCTAACCTCGCCACTTTAAGCGTCGATGTCTCCACCTCATTAGCCCGCTCAGACCTGCAAATGCGGAGGGCATCTTCCAAGGCCGCTGCTTCAGCCATAGCGGTCATTTTGCCTTTCTTGGCACAACTCAATTCTTCAACCTTGGCTCTCAGCTCACCCCTTAGATCGGCGGAACTTGCCTCCCTATGTTCGAGTTCAGCCCTTAAGGATGCGAACTGCGTATGAAGGTCAGCATTCTCAGCCATCACCCCCTTGCTCACCTCGAGCTCATACTTTTTGGCCTTTAGAGCTGCCTTAAGCTCGTTGCACCTACCGATGTCCCTCATAAGCTCACCGTCCCTCTCCTTTAGTTCTTCATCTTTCTTCGTCAGCTCATCATCTTTCTGTTTAATCCCATCACAAAGTGACTGAAATTCGTCATCCTGGTTAAGAAAGTCAGCCAACATTCGGTGCTTAGTACGGTACTCCTTGTACTTGGAGGTCATCTTCTTGAAAATGGTCGTCCTCCGCTCCTCCCGCCGGTCATGTTCGATCCCCATGATAAGAGTCTTGACAAGAAAAAAAGAGAAGTTAGTGTGAACGAATTACATGTACAAAACAAATCCTAACATAAGAAAGGAGAGCACTTACTTGCAGAGCTATGCCGGATATGCACAACGACAGATCTGCATCATTCATTGCCTATAGCACCGTGTTCTCAGAAGTCGTGCACAGGGGAGCAAAGGCGGGCACCGCCCGTTCTAAGTTGGCCAAAAGGTCGTAGCCAACATGAATGACTATGTGCCGGTTAGGACCCTCCATCATTATCTCCACACGAGTGTCCCTCTCCAGTAAGACTCATACCTCCTCGGGGTTGATATCCGAGCCAGAGTCATCATCTCTTGTAGGAACCATCCTACTTCTCCTGGACGCCAATGATGCGCCACCTTCTGCGGCCCGTGTAAGCTCTTCGCCACCATAAACTCCCTCAACCCCAGAGAGCCTCCTCTCTATAATGGAACCTGCCGTTAAAATGGTCTATATGTTCGGTGTAAGTGCAGATTCCACTTCCAAAGCGATGAATTTTTCCGGTTCGACGTCAGCATAAATGGTCTTCCCGATTTCCACTCTTCGTCTTTTCCTCGATGGTGACTCCTCGCTGTCAGATGGCTCGTCTACAAGATGATAGACGGGCTGGGAAGAGATCTCATCCCACATGGCAACAGTTTGAGGGGCGGAGTCCCTCGTCGGCAAAACTTGAGTCCGACTTCCTCGAGCGAACTCAGCCAAGGCAAATTGCATTCCAGCCGACGGGATAGCTTGGCGAAATACGGGCACTGGAGCTTTTTTCTTGGAAACTCGTTAACCTAGAACCAAAGGAAGGCCGCATCAAAGAACAATGGTAAACCACAATAAGCTGAAGTAGAAATGACACTTACTGGACGGAATCTTGGGCCCAAAACGCTTGTGAAAGGATGCCCAATCACGAATTCCCACGATGTGAGGTAACACGCAAGCCATCCAATCTTCAATATCAAAGACAGGGGAAGGTGAACACCTCTCAGCTGAAAAACAAGGAAGCTGCAAATGAACCGGAAATTAAAGAATGAGAAAAAATAATGAGAATACGGTAAGATACTTATAATTATACTTCCATTGCTCGGGAAATCCAGTCGGGTCCGCTACTAGGTGCTCGGTCTTGATGAAGAAGTACTTGTGCCAGAACTTCCGATTCATTTTACCGTGCATCCCGACCACCAACCCTCTAGTCCCACGATGCCGCAGGTGTATCAAAGTACCTCCATAAAACTAGGCAAAAATAAATACAGCAGGTGGCGAACGTCGACCTCACAGCCAGCCAACTATGCATACTTTGTCAGCATCAAGAAAACTTTATACAAATAAGGGGAGAGTTGCGCCGAGCAGACATTGTAAAATCGGCAAAACTCCTCCGCTAGCATAAGGAGGGGGAAAGTATAACCAATCAAGAACGGATAGATGTAGAAATCACAATATCCAGGTCAATAAACCTCCACGATGTCGCTTCCGGTCGGAACAATTTTGACGTGGGGAGGAATGCGGTATTTAGACCGCAGATTGGCTATGTGAAGTGGTCCCGTCTCAGAAAGCTTCTGAGCAGGGGCAGGAGCGGGTTCCTTTGGGAAGTCATGTATAACCAAAGGATTCTTAGGGACTATCTCCTCCGCGGTGGGAAAGCTTCCCTCCTCTTCAACCATGAATTCCTCACCGCCAGGAGGAAGGGCCACCGATAATGGAGTGGTATCGAAAACCTCGTCATGAATATGGGGGGAGTTTGACGTATCTCAGTAGTGAAACGTAAGCAACAAAGTCTGAAGAAGGAAATAACAACTGGGTAAGAAAGAAGGGACTGGAACTGAAGAGGCTGCGAGAAATCGAAAGCAGAAATTGGAGAAGAATATCAAAGAAGAAGAGTACTCATGTAAAGTGAGAAATGGAGAAAACTTCCGAAAAACGAAACCCCCCACCTATTTATAGGGTTGGGTGGTACAAGAATTGGAGCAAAGTACCGTCAATGGAACCAAAATCGAAGTGACAATCGCACAGGTGCTGCATCGGGAAGACGCGTAATGATGACGCGCGTGGCTATGACGTCACTTCACAATAACCACACCAACCACAGCCTCACTGGCTACGCCGTTTTCTCGACCTCGGCTGATTCGACTTAATAAACACGACCAAATTTCTTTTAAATGGATGCAGATCGGGTCCGCTTATCGAGGGCGTGCAAGACCACGACCTCAACAAGCGGAGGGACTAACTGTATTGGTCTAAATTTGGCAACTTGATAACGGTAGATAAGCAAGTTCGAGGACGGGGTCGACCATGGTGCAATAGCGGGATGTTGTCCTCAGAAAGACTATTGTCAAGGACGAGCAGCTGGAGGAAAGAAATAACGGTAGGATAGGTTTAGAAATGGACACAAGGAATATTCCTTTAGATATTCCTTATTTTGTACTTTTTAGGGTTTCTTGGGATATCCCTTATAAATAGGAAGAGATAGAGAAAAAGGGGGATCTTCACTTCTTGATAAGAGCACTTTGTAAAGAGTTGACCGAGAAAAATATACAATTATTTTCTTAGGTCATTGATTCTACAGCTCCATACACGTTACTCATTCTTTGGGAACAAGATCCAAAGATTTCTTATCCATCTTCATTTACTTTTGTCTCACGTTGGTGTCAGGAAGGAGAATCACTCAAACCATCTAACATTTGGGTGATAAATTCCTCTTTATTACATTTATTGTCATTGTCTACATTTATTGCACATTCTTATTACAACATTCATTGATAATTATTGTACGCGTGCCCGATCTTCGTTACTCTTAAACGTGACCGCGTTCTACGAATCTGTCCAAGTTCTTTATCTAAATTTTATTATATTTAACTAAGATTCACTCTATATCTCATCATTAATTAGTTTAACAATTAATTTAATACTTTTTGGTCAAACAAGACCATCCTTCAGGATTGAATATGAAGTTGAGTCATTTAGTATGGGCCAATTAGATATTTTAACTAAAAAAAAGTCAATTTTCATTTAAATCCACGTAATTTGACTTGAGGATTATTAATCCAACTCTATTGATTCATAACTTTGATTTAGGCCAATAATAATTCTGTTAACTCAATGATATAAAATTATAAGGGGTCGTTTGGTACGCGGGATAAGGTAGGATAAGAAGTGAGATTAAATTTAGGGATCTTTACACAAATAACCGGTCATATTCACTTGTTTATTTTTTAGCCATAAACGTGGATTATATATTAATTATATATAATTATACAGATAGTGATTGGATGGGTGGCTATTAGGGTTAATTCTTCTTAAAGTTATACTGTATTTGGTTGGCTGCCAACCAAACAATATATAAATTTAATCCCAAATTTAATTTTGAATATCTCTCCTTATCCTATCAAACTTGAGATTATTTTATCTCATCTCCCAAGTGGAATAAAATTGTCCACGAAATATAATCCTGGGGTAATATTGTCCGCGTACCAACGACCCTAAGCGTCTTACATCTGCTCCATTACATATGACTTATTGTTAAATTAAATTTTGTGGAGACTGAGTTAATTACAAACGAATAGTCTACATTGTGAATTGGCACATTACTAATGGGTTAATGCATAAATTTCATTTTAGTTTGTCTCGAATTTTCAATTGCATACCTACACTTTGCGGGTGACAATGTATAGGCATAAGAGTTACTACAAATATTACTATTAATAGAAGACTCTTTTTTAACAGTAAGTAATAAGTATAGTGGCTTAAGAGTAACGTCAACAATACTTAAGGGTGAGATTTGCCTACTCCGTCAACTTGTGGACATAAAGTGTTGTCTATTTTATAAAAATAAAGGAGTAATTTTTAATTACGGAAGAGGGACATAAATGTTTCTTTTTCTTTTTTTGGTTTAAACATCTAATATCTAGAGCATGTTTGGCTTAGCTGATTTAGAATAGCTGATAAGCAGTAGGTGTTGAAACTGATTTAAAAAATAAGCAGTTACGTGTTTGGATAGAAGTACTGAAATTAATAATAAGTAACTGAAGAACTGAGTATACAAAGAGTTTTGTTTTAAAAAGAAGTATTTTAGGGATAGAATAGTAAATATTTTGGTCAAACTTAAAGTGTTTATAAGCTGAAATTTGATAAGTTAGGGTGGAGAGGGGACCAACTTATAGCTTTTGGCTTATTTTTGGCTTATAAACACTTAACTTATAAGCACTTTTAATTTTACCAAACGCGTAAATAAGCCAAAAAGTGTTTATAAGCCAGTTTGACCATCTTATAAGCTTAGCCAAACACCCTCCTAGTACCCACTTTCTCAACTAATTCAGATAGGGCCTATTTAAGGGAGAAAAACTCTCTATCAAGAATTCCTCTATTCCCGACTCGAACTCAATAGCTCTAATTATTAATGGAATGATCTTATTTCACCCCATTATATTTTAATGACTATTTCCTAATCTTACTGTACACATCAAAATTTTAGCGAATCAAGCTAAATCCTAAATTTAAGATATTACAAGACGACTCTTGAAATTCTAGGAGTCTATTAGGGTTGCTTGGAGGCTACTCTACTAAAATAACTTGGAGGCTAGTATACCCAAACCCTAGTTCACTCCTATAAATACATATTCCCTTAAAAAAATATCTCGAAAAGTGAGATCATCTCTATATTCCATAAATTCATGGAATATTCATAAAGAGATCAAAGACCTCAATTATTATTTTTCTCAAAGTCGCCGAAGTGATCAAAAGATGTTCTTCCTTTTCATGGAAACCAAGTACATCTCAAGGAAGTCCGTATCATCCTATGTTTGAGAAATAAACTGCTTAACCCCTTAAATAACGGAGAACAATTCGGATAGATCATAAAGAGAACAAATAGAATTGTACCCACAATTGTTTATCGATAAAATCTTTTTTTTCTTTATAGTTGTTCGTGATTGCAGTTTTATTTTTTTATACAAATTTATATATTGCAAATACTCACATTATTAATCCTCGCATAACTTTCATCAAAACCAAACCACCCATTGTCTGCAAAAATTGTAGCAATGGCAATTTGTTTATTGATTTACCATCATACAAAGTCACAGCTCTGAGATAGAAGCTTCTACCAAGTTGCATTTTAATGTTTGTCTCGTGTTAAATGGCTAAATATTCATTATATCAATAATCAAAAGAAAACTGGTAGTGAGATTAGAGGCGGAGTCAGGATTTAAATCTAATGGGTTCGAAATTCTATTCCTTCCAAATTATTGGGTTTTAAATTAATAATTTATTCATATTCAATGAATTTTTAAAAACAAATATAGAGTTTGGACTAAAACATTAGATTTGACTAAACCCGCGTCCGAAACTCTAGCTCCACCCATGAGATGGCAGGTGTAATGTTCAGGGACTTAGAGAATAAAGTTCCAGAATTATAGCTATTGAATAGGATAGTCTTGCTTTAACAAAGCAAGAAGAGAAAAGACAATTCTTATTCTTCCTGCTGATTCATATAAAAATTGCAAGGAATAGACCTTTTTAACATGAGCATAATATCTTTTCTACCACATGTTTCTTCATCAATCAATGACAAATTATTATCTAAACAATCAGATAATTAGCTATTTTTAGCTATACTAGTCTCAAGGTACGCGCGATGTGTGTGTATTCTATCTCAATGAGTACTAATTTATTTAAAATTTGTATTTAAACAAGAAAATAAAAGTATAAGTTCCTAAAGATAATTATATATGTTAAATGTGCATAATAACTAAATAAATAAAGAAGCTCTCGTAAAAATCCTCAATCATAAGTCAATTATTCAATTTAAAATTTATTTCAGTTTAATAATATTATAACTTTAATTTCACAAGTTATCATGCTTCCTTTTTTAGTTTCAGCAAGAACAAGTCCTTAAAAACCTTATAACTTTAATTTCACAATTTATCATGCTTCCTTTTTCAGTTTCAGCTAGAAAAATCCTTAAAAACCTAAATAGTATTGAATAATAACTTAAAATATATAATCAGTTAGTACCAATATATATATATATATATATATATATATATATATATATATATATATATATAATCAGGCAACTAATAATCTACAACTTTCATATGATCACAAAATCAAATTAAATAGCAATGAAAAAAATACATTTAAAGGGATACTAAAGCAAGCTTGAGAGAAAATTTATAATTGAAAGAAGACTTTTCCATGACATATTAACTCTAGAGAATGACTTAGAATTAGAAGTAAAAAAAAGGTAGTCCGGTGCATAAGGCATCTCGCATAATTTAAGTGAATGATTTATATAAGTAAAATTTTAATATTTTAGAGTTCTAAGTATTAGAAATTTTAGTCCAAATAATAAAAAAAATAAAAAAAATAAAAGTTTTATTAATTTTAAACTTCTAAAAATTATAAATATAATTAAATAAAGTATTTTTTTATATAATAGTTAACATTAATTTGAAGGGACTTCAGATTTTCTTTTTTACTTATAAAAATCAAGTTTAAAATGAAAAAAAAAACGTTAGTTGTAATTTTTTTATTGTAGGTATTTTATTAAATAATCTAGAATTGAAAATATAATAAGCACGTTATCTCTTATTAATAAAAGAAATGGAAAACCAAACGTGATAAAAGTAAGTCCTATAAATTAGGATTCATACCTATTTTAAATAAGGAAGTATTTAATATACAAAATATAATTAATTTTGAAGCCCTAAATTGAAGGCAAATAACTTAAATTGCTATTTTATCCAATATATAATATATTTTGAAAGGGTAAAAAAGACGAACGATATTTCGCTAAGGGAATATAGTATATAGATGATTTTCGGTATTTTCAAGAATATTTTTTTTTAGACGGTATGAAAACATTGTTGAAAACTTTAGCATAATAGTTGTCAAGTCTTTGAAACTTTTATCATACACATGTTTATTTTTCCTATCTTTCTATGTTCTTTTATCTTCTTAATATAAAGACGCCAAGCGCTTAGGGGATAAATCATTGAAATTTGAGACAGAACAAGAAAACATTTGTGAGGGATAATTCCTCATAATTTCATCACAAATTTGAGTGTCATTAAAAATTGGCGATACAAGAATAAAATTATTATAAATCGATGAATTTAATGGTAAATTTGTTACAAATTTGTGACAGATCTGCCCATAATAAATATTCCGTCACCATTCCTTCTTTTTTTTAATGATAGTGAGGGTTATCTATGAGTTCTATGAAGAGGAGCATTTGCGTAACTGATAAAGTTGTTGTCATGTGATCATGTCACGGGTTTGAGCCGTAGAAATAACCTCTTGCAAAAATGCAGGATAAGATTGCGTACAATAGACCTTTTGTAGTTCGGCCCTTCTCCGGACCCCGCGCATAGCACGAGCTTAGTACACCGGCTGCCCTTTGTCTGTGAGCTCTATGGTATCTCTTTTCCAGATTTCAACAAATCAAAAAAGGTCCAAAGACACTTCCTTTTACCTTGTGCCATCTCTAATCATTTACATATTATATTCTTCATATTGATACTAGCTAGAGGGGAGCATATTTGTCGGTCGTGCCTAAAATGGAATATTAATGTTCTACGCCTATTAAAAGATTATATTTAAGGGTGGGTTCTACGTAGAAAGACTAGAGTAGTTACCACCATGAAAAGGGAACTCAAACAACGCACTTGAACAAATTTCTTCAATTCTTTTCTAGTCAAGAACATTTTGTTGTGGTCAATAGTCCCACGTGAGCTAAATTTACAGTCATGTATGAGATTTAATTTTGGAGAGATTTAATTATAAATAACTAATACTCTATTAATAAGAGATATAACTAAGATGGCTTTGCTTAGTTTAAAAGTCGAGATATATCGGAAAGATTTTAGAAAGTCGAAATATTTTGTTGCGCACACTAACCTGAAGAGGGCTGATTGAGGAATCAAATAAATTATATGTTAAGGATCGGGAACTCGGGTAGTGCGGAATTTAGCCAAACAACGGTGTAATGACAATAACAAAGACAATGGAAGTTGATAACAACGGCAATTAAAGCATATAAAGAAGACATAAATTTAACGTGGTTTCGTCAAAGTGACCTACGTCCACAAGCGAAGAGGTGTAATATCACTATACCAACAAGAGTACAAAAGAGAGTACAAAATTAGAGTAAACCCTCTAATTAATTTCAAATACCCCAAGAGAATAACCTCACAAGATCACTCCAAAAAAAGGGTTCATACAAGTGCTTCCCAACACTTAACTCTCATACAAAACACTCTTAATAAAAGAAGAAAGGAAGAAACAAAAAATGAATACTCAAGTCTTGTTGGTGTGTTTGAAATGAACTAATAGTCTTCCCTTTTATAGGCAAAAAAGTCTTGGTCTCTTAGGTGTAAAAGAAGATATACAACTTGTACAAATGATGTCCACCACATAATGCAATATTTTTGGGTCCCAAAGAATATTGCCAACAAAGTCTACTTTGTAAGCATGCTTATGTGAGATGGAATCCATTAGCCAAAATATTGGCCATAATTACAAATCTCCACCTTGGCCTAATTTTGGCTAATATAGTAAATTTGCTCCACCTTCTCCGCAAAAGTCCCAATGGGCAAAATCATTCTTCATAAATGCCAATCAAGTTCAGGCAAAGCTTGAACTTGGACACTGGAAGAGGTTTCGTGAACATGTCAGCATGATTGTCTCTAGTGTTGATCTTCTGAACAGAGATTTTTCCATCAGCAATGGTTTCCCAAATAAAATGGTACTTGATATCAATATGCTTCGTCCTCTCATGATACATTTGGTCTTTAGTCAAGTGAATGGCACTTTGACTATCACAAAAAATGATAATACCACCTTGGTATAAACTGAGTTTAACAAAGAACCATAAGGCTTCTTTGATAGCCTCGGTCACTGCCATATATTCTGCTTCGATAGTAGATAAAGCTACTACATGTTATAATGTAGCTTTATAACTGATAGAGCAACCACTAATGCAAAATACGTAGCATGTTAGTGATCTTCTTTTGTCAAGATCACCTGCATAATCTGAGTCTACAAAACCAACCAAAGTATTAGTATTTCTCCCGAACTCCAAACATGTGTTTGAAGTACCTCGCAAGTATCTGAGAATCCATTTCACAACTTGCCAATGTACTTTACCAGGGCAAGCCATATATCGGCTTACCACGCTCACTGCTTGTGAAATGTCCGGACGTGTACAAACCATTGCATACATAATACTGCCGACTGCACTAGAATAAGGTACTTGCGCCATATACCTCTCTTCTTCCTCTGACTACGGTGACTGAGCAGCTGATAACTTAAAATGAGCAGCAAGAGGGGTACTTACTGGTTTAATATCTTTCATGCCAAACCTCTCCAAGACTTTCTCCAAGTACTTCTTCTGGGTCAGGAATAGCCTGTTGGCTCCTCGATCTCTTTTGATCACCATGCCAAGGATTTTCTTAGTTGCTCCCAAATCTTTCATCTCAAATTCACTTTTCAACTGTCTTTTCAAATTGTGAATTTCTGTCAAATCCTTAGTAGCAATGAGCATGTCATCAACATATAATAATAGGTACACAAATGAACCATCATTTAACTTCCGGAAGTAAACACAACTATCATACATGCTGCTTGAATAACCATGACCCAAGATAAAAGAATCAAACCTTTTATACCATTGTCTTGGAGACTGCTTTAATCTGTACAAGGATTTCTTTAACAAGCAAACGTGATCTTCTTTTCCTTCAATTTCAATTCTTCGGGTTGATGCATGTATATTTGTTCCTCTTGTTCGCCATGTAAGAAAGTTGTGTTAATATCAAGCTGTTCTAATTTCAAATCATGCATGGCAACTAAGGCAAGCAAAACACGAATAGAGCTATGTTTAACATGTGAGAAAATATTATTAAAATCAACTCTTTGTACTTGACTATAGCCCTTTGCAACTAATCGTGCCTTATACCTCGCATTTTCAACCCCTGGAATGCCATCTTTTTTTTTTGAAGACCCATTTGCAACCAACAATTCTTTTTCCTGATGGCGGCTTCACAAGAGACCAAGTATCATTCTTGTGGAGAGACTCAATTTCTTCATTCATTGCTATCAGCCACTTGGTTGAATTAGCACCATAAACTGCTTCTAAATATTTTGATGGTTCTCCAATTTCTTCCGTTTCATGTGCAACTGAAAAGGCAAATGCACCATAATCTCCAAACCTTAAGGGTTGTTTACTTTCTCTTCTTGGTCTATGTTTGGCTATAGAATACTCCTCTGCTTCCGGTTCAACTTCAGGAGTCTCAACTTCAGAAATTTCAGCTTCTGGCTCAACTTCAGGAGTTTCAACTGTATTTTGCTCCAAAGTTGATGAACTTGGCTCAGAAGGATTTCCAATCTCAACCTCCACCTGCTTCTCTGTACTCTTACCTTTATCTGTATTACAAGAACTAGAAGACTCTTTTTTGGAATGTAACATAAAGGATTCATCAAAGGTTACATCTTTGCTAATTATGAATTTTAGTGCTATGGGATCAGGATACCATAGTCGGTATCCTTTCACCCCAGATGCATACCTAAAGAAAATGCATTGTTTAGCCCTTGGCTCTAATTTTCCATCATTTACATGCATGTATGCAGGACAACCAAATATCTTTATATCAGAATAATTAACAGGAGTACCTGACCACATTTCCTCTGGAGTCTTAAAATTCAAGGATGCAGAAGGAGCACGGTTGACAATATAACAAGGTGTAGAGATAGTTTCTGCCCAAAAGGCATTTGTCAACCCAGCATTTGAAATCATGCAACGAGCCATTTCCAAAAGAGTTCTATTTATCCTTTCTGCCACACCATTCTGTTGAGGTTCCATTCTCACAGTACGGTGTCGAGAAATTCCTTCATTCTTGCAGAATTCGTTGAATTCATCATTACAAAATTCCAATCCATTATCTGTTCTAAGCTGATTAACATGTTTTCTTGTTTGCTTCTCAATCAAAACTTTCATTGTTTTTGAAAGTTAAGAAAACATCACTTTTATTTTTCAGGAAATAAACCCAAACTTTCCTTGAATAATCATCAATGAAAGTTAACATATACCTGGCACCACCTTTTGACGGGGTACGTGAAGGACCCCAAAGATCTGAATGAATGTAATCTAAAGTACCTTTTGTTTTATGAATTGCTGGAGAGTTGAAGGTGACTCTTTTCTGCTTCCTGAACACACAATATTCACAGAACTCCATATTTCCGGTACTTTGGCCACACAATAGACCTCTTTTGTTGAGGATGGAAAGACCCTTTTCACTCATATGCCCTAATAGCATATGCCACAATTTGGTAATGTCAGAATCTGATTTATCTGATGTTGAAACTGCAGCAGCACATGTAACAGTAGATCCCAATAGAGTATACAACATACCAAATAAATCTGTGTGCTTTCATGATCACAAGAGCACAATGAGAAACTTTTAAAACTCCACATTCACTTGTGTACTTGCACCCAAGAGATTCTAGAGTGCCCAAAGAGATGAGATTTTTCTTCAAGTCAAGAACATGTCTAACGTCGGTCAGAGTTCTCACCACACCATCATGCATTTTGATTCGGAATGTACCTTTACCAATAATATTGCAGGCAGCATTGTTGCCCATCAAGACAACTCCACCTTTAATAAATTCATATGTTGTAAATAAATCCTGATTGGGACACATATGATAAGAACAACCCAAATCTAAAATCCACTCATTGTTAGATTTAAAACTATTATTAGTTGCTAAAAAAATAGTTCCCTCAGTCTCATCAGCAACTACACTTGCTTCGGCAGTGTCAGTATTCTTATGCTCATTTTTCTTTTCTGTATGTTTTTCTTTGTTTTTCAATTTAAAGCATTCGGAATTAATGAGACCTTTCTTATGGCAGTATTTGCACATGACATTTCTGTATCTGGATTTTGACCTTGATTTAGGTCTTTCACTACTTGAATCTTTTTTATTAGATCTACCTCTTACAAACAAGCCTTCCCCTTGGTTCTCACTAGTTTCCCCAGTAATATCTCTATCTATTTGTTCTTTTGATGTCAAAATAGATTTGATATATTTATAAGAGATATTATCCTTTCCATAAAGTATAGTATCTCTTATATGCTTAAATGACTGGGGTAAGGAAACAAGCAATAATACGGCTTGATCCTCATCTTTAATTTCAGCATCTATTTTACTTAAATCCATAAGAAGGGAATCAAAAGTATCAAGATGTGTAAGTATAGAGGTACCTTCAGCCATACGAAAAGTATAGAGTTTTTGCTTTAGGTAAAGCCTGTTTTCTACCGTCATTTTCATATACAGGGTTTTTAGTTTTTCCCATATGCCTTTGGCTGAGCTTTCTGCTGCAACTTCATGCAAAACCTCATTTGAGAGATTTAAAATAATACCTGTTTTTGCCTTTTTGTCTATGACACCAAACTCCTCGTCCGTCATTTTTTCCGACTTCTTCTCCTTTCCTTGTAGTGCCAAATCTAAGTCATCCTGAATTAGGATAGCTTCCATCTTTAATTGTCACATTCCGAAGTTTGCACTTCGGTCAAATTTCTCAACATAAGTCTTTGTTAGAGTCATTTTGGCTATTTAAACTAACCCGGTTAGATCCGGCTCTTACCAATTTGTTAGGATCGGGAACTCGGGTAGTCCGGAATTTAGCCAAACAATGGTGTAATGACAATAACAAAGACAATGAAAATTGATAACAACGGCAATTAAAGCATATAAAGAAGACACAAATTTAACGTGATTCGGTCAAAGTGACCTACGTCCACAAGCGGAGAGAAGTAATTTCACTATACCAACAAGAGTACAAAAGAGAGTACAAAATTAGAGTAAACCCTCTAATTAATTCCGAATACCCCAAGAATAACCTCACAAGATCACTCCAAAGAAAGGGTTCACACAAGTGCTTTCCAACACTTAACTCTCATACAAAACACTCTTAATAAAAGGAAGAAAGGAAGAAACAAGAAATGAATACTCAAGTCTTGTTGGTGTGTCTGAAATGAACTAATAGTCTTCCCTTTTATAGGCAAAAAAGTCTTGGCCTCTTAGGTGTAAAAGAAGAAATACAACTTGTACAAATGATGTCCACCACATAATGCAATATTTTTGGGTCCCAAAAAATATTGCCAACAAAATCTACTTTGCAATCATGTTTATGTGAGATGGAATCCATTAGCCAAAATATTGACCATAATTACATTATATTTTGACTATATCTCATTAATAAAATAGATCATGTGGTTTTACTGATAAAATTAAACTATGACAATTTTATAATTGGGATGAAAAGGCTTTTATTGCAGTTGAAATTAGAGAAGCGCTCGAAAAAACACGTCTAGATTTTCTTCTTTTTTCCAGATTACTGTTCAAGTTTATAGCGTACGTAAAATGTGCCTATTAACTGTACTTTTGTCAACTCCGATATACTAATGAGAAATTAATTGTTGTATGCCACTTGTTGTCTACTTTGCGAGCTTTCAACACTGTCTTGTTATATTATGTAACTTTCGAGGGGACAAGTGAATCATCGCTTTTGGACGTTGTCAACTCAAACATAATGTAGGAGTTGCATGCACTTTATCTTTATTGCATTTGTTTTAGAATATAATCCCTTGGTTCCGTTTTATGTGGTAAATTCAATTTTAAACTTTTCAATTTATCTGTAATGCATAATTTTATAACCACAAAATATTATGTATATTTTAAATTCCAAGTTTTAAAAGTTTTTCTTTTTTTTTTCTTATGTTTCGTGCTCGGTCAAACACTTTGTCTCATCCCCTCCTCTCTTTCCTACTAATACTCACTCCTATATAAATAGTTTAATTATGCACAATCATTCCTACATCCCAACGTCTGCTTTACCAGAAACAATTCCATTTTACTTCTTACAATAGTCTGCAAACAATAGGACTATACTACTCCATTAAACTATCAGACTTCATTTCGTTTTGTTTTCTTCGTTAAAAAATGGACTGTCCGAACTGCCATACATCGTTATTACAACTCCCACATGGTGCTCAATGCATGCGCTGTGCCGCCCGCCGTGCAGTCACTCGCATCGGCGGCCGGCTACAGCTACTTGCCTACAAAAATCACCACATTGCTCAGACCTTTTCTTCCTATGGCCGCCGTACACCTTCTAGTAATCAACTACCTTCGCCTTTTGGTCGAAAGAGAGCTTTGATTATTGGTATTACGTATAAGAAAACCAAGAATGAGCTCAAGGGCTGTCTCAATGATGCTAAATGTATGAAGTATTTGCTTGTCAATCGGTTCAAGTTTCCTCAAGATTCTGTTCTCATGCTCACTGGTCAAACATTCTTTCTCTCCTTATTACTTTGTCGTTATCGAGTTTAACTTTTATGCATAAACTGTTAGAAAAAAGTAGTCTTTCAGGCCTAGCTGGTGCGTTAGGTATAACTCTAAAACCTATCATAGTATAAACACCACTATGGATTTTGGGGAAAAAAAGTTTCTGAGAGAGAACGACTAGGGTTTATTTTCAACGACCAGTGACTCGAGTTGTGGTTATATCAGCTTTCGCAAAGGAGAAATACCTTAAGTCTCCAAACTAGTGTTACTTCTCGAACAATATAAAAGAATTTTTATATGACGTCCATACTAAGTAGGATTACTAACCTCAAGAATAAGACAAGTTACCGGAGTATAACACAGATTAAAATATACATTGATAGTATTAAAATTATTTGTACTGGTCAGTATATATAAGTTAAATCCTTACTTTTTCTGTATGGTCGGGTTGTTTTCTGCTGGAATATGTTCCTGAGTATAAGTTAAAATCTTTCCTCACCTAGTTTCAAAACAAAGAGATCTATCTCCTTGAATGAGAAGTTTGATCTTGAGAAAAATTAAGAGCAAATTCAACGGAAGTTAGTATTATTAGTCTGAGATATGATGTTTTGAAGTGATTAATATCATATCTTATTTCATGCTTGCTGATAGCAAATAAAGAGTTTTAAGTTCTATGTGTTAGACTACATAAAAATATTTGCACAATCAAGTTTTAAGCGGTGAGTATATATAACTTACCTTTCCCAAATCCCATTTGTAGGATTATACAGAATTTATTTTTATTGTTGTATTCTAAATGTCTTTTAGCGCTTTAGCTTTACTTACACTTAATGGATTCTTTGGCGCACAATTGACTTTTTTTTTAATTTATTTTAAAAATTTGGACTATTTCTTGATTTGTGCGTGTCATCCTTACACAGTGGACATACTAATCTTCTCTGTATCGTTCCAATTTTATCGTATGTCCCGAAGGAACAGTGCACAATTCCACTTGAACTAGGCATCTGATTCAAAAAGTGTATGATCTGTGTATTCTATTTAATTTCATTACATTTGTACCATTACCACTCTCCAAAATACTTTTCCCTAAAAGTCAATTTAAGATGCCTTTGTAGCTTTCCTCAATCACAACTTTCATAAAGAAAGTAAACCACTTCAAAATGTGCAAAGCTACTTTAGAATTTCATTACTTTGTTCTTCATCAAAGCCTTTATGTGAATTAGTAGGATTAAGTAATATGCACGATAGTATAAAGAACTTTTATATCCTTAATGTAATTTAATACTGTTATTGCAGATTATTTATCATTTAATATAGAGAAATATTTATAAAATAAAATTACTTGTAATTAGTTTTAAGTGACCTGATTATGTTTAAAAAATTTATACTATTAGTGCATAGAGTTTAAACTCTTGTTAGTGCAAACCATTTTTTTCATTGTTAGTTCGTCGAATTTTATTACATTTTCTATTTGGAGGTCTAGAAGGGGAGCCTTAGTGTAACTAGTAAAGTTGTTGTCATGTGACCAGAAAGTCACGGGTTCGAGCCGTGAAAACAACCTCTTGCAGAAATGCAGGGTAAGGCTGCATACAATAGACCATTGTGGTCCGGCACTTCCTCGGACCCCGCGCATAGCGGAAGCTTAGTGCACCATGCTATCCTTTTTGCCCTATATGGAGGTCTAATTTCAAATTTCCATTTTACAGAAGAAGAAAGAGATCCCTACAAGATTCCAACTAAACATAATATAAGAACAGCAATGTACTGGCTTATGCAAGGAGTTCAAGCAGGAGATTCTCTGGTGTTCCATTTTTCTGGTCATGGTTTACAGCAAAGGAATTACAATGGCGACGAAGTTGATGGTTATGACGAAACACTTTGCCCTTTGGATTTTAAAACACAGGGAACTATTATTGATGACGAACTAAATGCAACACTCGCCAAGCCTCTTCCTCCTGGAGCAAAGCTTCATGCCATAATAGATGCTTGCCACAGTGGTACTATGCTTGATTTGCCGTTCCTTTGTAGGATGGACAGGTCTGCAACACTACATTTTTGTTTCTTGCTACTCCTAATACTTTTGTTTAGTAGGGGAGCCTTGGTGTAATTGGTAAAATGGTTGTCATGTGACTAGGAGGTCACGGGTTCAAGCAGTGGAAACAGCCTCTTGCAAAAACGCAGGGTAAGACTGCGTACAGTAGACCCTAGTAGTCCAGCCCTTAGTCGGACACCGCGCATAGCGGGAGCTTAGTGCACCGCGCTGCCCTTTTACTTTTGTTTAGTAGGATAGTAGCTAATAATAGAATAGAGAAGAGTTAAATTCACGTTAAAATAGCACGAGCTAGCCAGCTTTCGGATTAGTAATTGAAAAATAGCCCCCGTTTACGAAGTCATTGAAAAATAGCCACTGTTTAGCTGAAACTCGGAAAGTTCCTGCATAATATGCTAGATTATGGAGCTCATACATATAAACTTTTAGCATATTATGTTGGAACTCCAGCACACGAAAAGTACAGCATAATATATGGGATTATAGAGCTCCTCCATATAAACTTCCATCATATTAGGATAAAACTCCAACACATTATAAAATTTTAGCATATTATGTTGGAAGCTCATATGTAATTTCGGATTTTTAGGAGTGTTTTTATTCAGATTTTATCTTTACATGAAAAATGATTAAATTATGATTATTTTTGAAATTCTGACTATTTTTCAATTACGAGTCATGGCTATTTCTGATTTTATCCCATCAAATACACGGACGATCTTTCAACTTTTAATTTGTTGTACCGATGTCATAAAACTAATTTTTGTAGTAACAAAAAGCAACTTAAATATGCCTATAAATCACATAAATAGATAATGCTAGAAAATGTTAAATTCAGTCGCATAAACACAAGTAGGTTACCACTTCAGTAATTCATGTTACAATATCCACGTGACACCGCTTAAAATATTACAAAATTCATTTTCGACCCACTTAAGAAACAAAACATGAAGGGCCACATGTGAAAGAGATCATGTATTAGGTTTAGGCTAGAAAATGAGACTTTCTATTTTTTAAGTGGTGTCACGTGAATATTATGTAAGGTAAGTTACCAACGTAGTTATACTAACATGACAATTTTATATATGTGACAGCCTACTTGCTTTTTCCTAGACCGGATTTAGCATTTTTGAGATTTTTTTTATTTTCTGTGATTTCTAGTTCAAAAGTTAGTTCTATGACGTTAGTACAATAAATTGAAAATTAGATGACCATACGCGAACTACGCCTGCTAAGGCTACAATGTAAAGGATTTCACTCTCCTAGTTAAATGGTTGTATCTCTTTTGTTGTCTGATTTATCGTTGTTCAAGATATGTTTTGCTACCTTCCGCATGACACCTGATTATTTCATCGTCGTTCAAGATATGTTTTGATACCTTCCGCATGACACCTGATTATTTCAGTCCCAACATATTTCACTCTCCCTTCAGTTAACTGATATAAGATAGTTTTATGGATACAGTACTGGACGATATGTGTGGGAAGATCATCGTCCTCCTTCAGGAGTATGGAAAGGAACAAATGGAGGAGAAGTCATATCTTTCAGTGGTTGCGATGATCATCAAAATTCTTCAGATACAGATGTAAAATCTTTTTAACATCCTTAACTTTTGATTTTGTTTGAATTCAATAGTTTGAATCAACCTAAGCAAGCTAATAGAATGACTTATTAATTGATGACAGAGTTTGTCCAAGGTTACTTCAACTGGTGCAATGACTTTTTCTTTCATTCAAGCAATTGAAAGTGGACAAGGAACAACATATGGGAGTATTCTGAATGCAATTAGATCTTCCATTCACAATTCTACTAGTGATTTAGGAGGCAAAATTGTCTCATCTCTTCTCACAATGCTAATTAATGGAGGAAGCGTCGGCATTGGGATGAGACAGGTAACTTTAATTTAGCTTATTGTAATGCATTTTGTTGGAACTGAATTGTCCTTCAAATGTAAAGGGATGAAGATTAAATTGATCAATTACCAGAAAATAAAGTAAAAATAGCACGGCCTAGACAGTTTTCGGACTGGTCATTGAAAAATAGCCAGCGTTTGCAAAGTCATTGGAAAATAGTCACTATTTTGCTGCAACACAAAGTTCCAGCACAATATACTGGAGATTGGTGCACCTGTGTATGAATTTTCAGCATATTATGTTGAATCTCCAACACGCGAAAAGTTCCAGTATAATATATTGGAGATTGGAGCACATGTGTATGAACTTCCAGCATATTATGTTGGACCGGTATATTATGCTGGAACTTCAGTATATTATACTAGAACTCCAGTATATTATACTGGAGTTCCAATATAAGTTTACTGAAACTCCAGATTATACTAGAGTTCCAGTATATTATGCTGGAGTATTTTCCGGATTTTGAACAATATTTTCGTTCAGATTTATCTTTAAATGAAAATGACTAAATTTCGATTACGTTTGAAATTATGGCTATTTTTGAATGAGCACCTGTAAATCTGGCTATTTTTTAATTTCTCCCGAAAATAAATACTTTTTACCTGTTGGTTGCAGGAGCCTCAGTTGACTGCTACTGAGCCATTTGACGTGTACACCAAGCCTTTCTTGTTATAACAGCTCACGTAACATTCGCACCTCTGGTTTTCATGTACTTTGGGTGCACAGATTCTGACTGGAGTATAAATTAGTACTCCATCTCTTTGCTTTTTCAGTTTTTTTAACCTCTGTATTGCTAAATTTCCTTACCTTCTTACCTTCCTTTTTCTTTCGTAAAAGGAAAATGATTCTGTAAAGTTAGAGGACAACACTGTTTCTGTTTCTTTAGCAGCTGGAAATCGCAGAGATAATGTAATAGCAAAATCAAGTTGACGTTTATGAACTGCATAATTTTGATGCTTTACTTCTCAGCAACAGGAGACTGACTAAATTTGGTGATAGATATAATAGAGCAAGAAAAGGAAAATTGGTAAATAACAGCCTCTTTACCTTCAAGTTCACATTGGACATCGGCATCGTACTACTACTTTTCGATGTAATCCACGTGTCTTGTTTTTCAAACAAAATTTGCTTGACATTACATCAAGCCAAGCTAAAATGTGTTTCATTTTCCAAGCCGCATCAACGGTATACTGTTAAAGAAGTTTGTTCAAGACAATGATTCAAGTAATGATAGGATCTAAAACAGATAGCAAAGGGTTACGTAAAGCCCTGTAACAGCAACAGACAGTGAGAAATGACCAACACAAAGAATACACCCCAAGCTGAAAATGAGGTAGCACGATACTACAGCACAATTCCTTTTGAACAATCTATTTCTCATTACTGCAGTTTAGCATACAGCTGACATTGCAGCAAACAAGATATGTAAAGAAAGCTTAACGCAACATTTATTCAAAGTAACGACTTAAAATAGGATACTTGAACAAGATAATATATGTCGGAAATCAGCTCATGCAAAAGGCTGAAGAAGTCAGTTAAGCAGACACAAAGGAAAAAAGAAAGTTGAACTAGGACAAAGATTGAATCACTGCTTGTTTAACCAGTGAGAGCAGCATTAAGGGCACTGTGTACATCAACTCCAATCTGGGCTTCAGCTTTTTCTACGTCAGTTGAGGCAGTGCCTAGTTTCTGTGTAAACTCAGTGAGGCCTTTTTGAACCAAATTGGCATCTATGCGGTCAAGTGGCACAGCTTCAACAGCAATTATATCTGCAAAAGAATTTGCATGAACAAATGCAAACCCACCGCTGACAAAGTACTTGGTCACATCGTTGCCTTCATGAACTGATAAGACACCAGGCTTCAGCTCAGCAATAGTCGCTACATGTCCAGGTAAAACACCCATCTGTCCTGTAGTTGCAGGGATTATAACCATGTCAACCTGCATATAATGCAAAAGGGAGGATGATCAAAGTTTGCATCAGATTTTCCAGAGCCAATCATGCATATTCCTCGAGAGCATACTATTACACCTCACACAAGTCTTTGTGCATCATTTGACAACTGTTGAAACATTGAATGAGAAACAAAATGTTTCTCTGTTTTATTAATGTTCAGTATACAATGCTAAACTTAATGCAACTACAGTCAGAACCTGGAATATATCAACAATTTGTGGAGCACCCTTGAAAGTTAGCCCAAATTTTAACAAGGATGACGTCTGGCAAAGGCAGCGAGACTCCATGCTGATCAGATTCTTGTGGAATTTAATACAACTGAACAGTTATATTGCTGTTGTGTGTTGTCATCCAGAAGATTCACTGATATCTCTTCACTTCAAGTTTCAAATAATTGTACCACCAGTAGATTAATTATTTTGTTGCATTATTCCCTTGTAGCATAAACTAATCAATTAAAACAGACAAATAAATGTTCCTTAGGAAGGCCACCCTTGCGAGAAAAGTATTAACTTCTTAGTAAAACAAAATTTAAATTATACAAAATGACGAACAAACTATTAGTTGCTTTTTCCAAAAAAAATGCTAACTAATTCATTCCTCAAACGGAGATTTCACAAGGATTTTTCGGATGAAATTACTATTAAGCAAGAATAAGATAAAAAGGTTTCACTTTAGTAACATTCATGAAGCTAAAATTGGATCCACTTTACTACCATAAAAGACTTCCTCTGATCCAATTGATCCCTTAAAGAACAATTTATCCACTAGCTACACCTGTTGTCCCCACGTGACCTGCTTTACATTGTAGAATGTCTACGTGTGTGACTGTCACACTTAAAAGCTTAAACTGTTGGAGCACTTTTATTTACTTAATTTTATCTTCAACACACTTTCACGTGCAGGTCTGATTCTTTTTCATGAACCAAGCACATGATCATATTCTTTTACGGCAACGACACTTGAACCCAGAACCTCTAACGTGATATTGAGGTATGTGACCACCTCATTTAAAAACTCACACTTATTAGAGATCTACGTCATTTCATGAGTTTGATATGTGACCACCTCACCTAAAAACTTAACTATGTATCCATATTTGTTCTTGATGACATTTCTCTTTCAGGCCTCTTTTTCACAACTCAATCTCAATACCACTTCATTAATAAACCCTTAGATCTTTGATTTCCAATCCTCCATCTTTCTTACTCTTGGATAGTTTGCTCCATTTGAACAGGTGAAAGGACTTCCTTCCGTTATTACCTTGCCACAAAAAATCTCTTCTCACTTCATCAATTATTTTCTCAATCTAGGCTGACAAAGGAAACAAGAATTCACATAAATTGGTAGAGAATCCAGCACACGCTTAATCACAAATCTGCCCCAAAGGAATTGCACAGACTGTTACAGCTTGCAACCCTCTTTTCACACCTTTCTAACACTCCCTGCAATATCTCTTCAGCTTTGTGTCTAGCACCAAAAGGAAAACGCAATAGTAGGCAAAGTCCCTGTCGGACAGCCCAGAATTCTACCCAAACTAGCACTAACACTGTTTGCCACCTCATTGGAAGGAAACAAGTTTTCCCTCCAATTAATATGAAGACCAGAGTTTGCTTCAAATACCACTAGAATGAACTTCAAATGTCTTAATTGACTTCTAGATCATAACAAAGGATGAGGATATCATTTCATACAACAAGTGAGAGACTTCCATATTACATTAATTGCTGTTTAGTTACACTAAATCCCTGTAACCATCCATTTATGTTGGCCACTTTCAACATACTGCTGAAATTTCAATTACTAAAACGAAAAGGGAGGAGGAGGTGGGATCTTCCTGTCTCAAGCATCTTAAAATCGAAAAGAATCCTTCAGGAACTCCATTTATCATTACGGAGCACTTAACAGTGCTCACACAAAATTTATCCAGCTAATCTATTTACCATCAAATCCCATTTCCTTTAGCATATTGGTAAGAGAACTCCATTTAGGATCACAGAGCACTTAACAGTGATCACAAAAAAATTTATCCAGCTAATCTATTTGCTATCAAATCCCTCCTTAAGCATATTGGTGAGGAAACTCGAATTAATGTGATCTGAGACCTTCTCAATGTCTAACTTACACTGGACTCCCAATAAGTTCCCTTCTTGCCTTGTGTTTAGGCACTCATTGGTTATTAGTGCAACATCCAGGATGTTCCTTTCCCATATAAAAGCCATATGTGCATCATCAACCAGCTTATGCACCACCTTTTTGAGTCTCTGACAGTATCTTTGAGATAATCTTGTAGATGCTTCCAATCAAATTTAACGCCTAAAATATCTTTAAACTCCACAGCTTCAATCTTTTTGGGAATTAAGACCAGAAACGGATCCAAGATTTAAACTTTATGGGTTCGAATTCGGAATTCTACCCCTGCCCATTAGATTCACTGGGTTCGGGAATCTATTATTTGTAGGGGTGGGCATTCGGTCGGTTCGGTTTGGTTTGAAGAAATTCGGTTCGGTTAATCGGTTTTCGGTTTTGTAAAAGTAGTAACCGAAACCGAACTAAAATAAGTTCGGTTCAGTTCGGTTTTTCTAATTTCGGTTCGGTTATTTCGGTTCGGTTTTCGGTTTGAATATTATCATATCGGACTCCTTCTATGTAATAATACGACCGGTGAATTTGTTGATTTTTCTCAAAACTTCGAAATTGTTGGAAATATTGTGTTTATAGAAAAAAATAGATTAAACTTTGCACACTATTATGGATTATAAAATTCAAACATAGTGTAAATTACAACTCTGTGTGAAATTCTCCCGGCATCTATCACATATGCTATGGAAGTTTTAATAGAGGGAAAGTCTTTAAGATTAGAAAGTTGATAGACTTACTTAATTGGGTTGATTCTTTGATAGATTAGACCTAATAGTATTAATTTATTACCTATGGGCTTAGCCTATATATAACTTAAATAACATATATACTAATAATTCGGTTTTTCGGTTAACCGAATTAAAAAACTTAATAACCGAAAACCGAACCGAAAAACTGAAATTTTAAAATTTTAAACCGAAACCGACCGAACAAACCGAATAACCGAAACCGAAATAAAAAAAATTCAGTTCGGTCGGTTTTTTCGGTTCCGACCGAAATATGCCCACCCCTAATTATTTGTACTTATTTAGCCAATTTATTTACACATATACATCGTCAGAGCCACAGCTACTGCGTTAGGATGAAACTATAACATTAACAATGCATCTGCCCTTGATTAAGGCTATGAAGGTGGCACTGAACCTCTTTCGGAACCTCTCTTGCTTTAACATCAACAATGGAAGTTGAAACTCATGTAAATTTAAGCATGCAAAATAACACTCTCGTGTGTAACTTCATGAACATCAAATCATTTGAATTCAGATGGAGTCTAATACTCCCTATCTTCTTCTTCTTCTTCTTCTTTTTTTTTGATAAGGTGTCTAATACTCCCTCTCTTCTATTTTATACTACACTATCACTGTTGGAAAGCCGAACATTTTTTGTTCTTTGACTACCTGCTACCTTCCACCAGCTACGCACAGGTATTAGGTAACTCTGCCCACCATGTCTTAGGCAAATGGGAAAGAAATCACCTAGTATTCTTTTGCCTCCATTGAGATTTGAACCTGAAACCTCATCGTTCTCCTCCTACTTCATTTACCACTACGCAATCAGAAATATCACCATGAAATAACTTTCAAATCAGTAAATTCTATCAATCAAAATCTGAATTCCAATCGAAAATTAGATGCTGTATCATCAATCGTTAGGGATTACTAGTATCGTACAACTCCGAAAAAAATCGAAATTCAACATATCATAAATGAGGAAATTCAAAAAGGAAGATCTAAGTATCCATATTATTACCTCTTTACCAGAGAGTTCAGAAGAGTAAGGAAGGACAAAGTTGACAGTGAGCTTAGACGGAATTGACGACGGTGTAGCGGGCCTAGCAGCCATGAATGCGGATGGAGTTTTCGGTGGTTCCACATTTGGAACTACTTTCCTCCAAGCTTCAATGAAGTTGGAATCTGCAACAGACTCCGCCGGTAGATCGGTTGAAAATGGGCGGCGCCACTTCATCGTGGTGGTGGCTCTGGTCAGGAATCGAGAACCGTGTCGGAACATTGTTACGGCGATAACGGGGCGGAGATCGGCGGCAATTTTGCAGAATGTGATCGGAGCTTTGGAAATGCAACGAGGGTTTGGTGGAATGACTGACTTGCTGGATCCTATCCAAGGCCCAAATGTAAAGGAATTTTCTAGTAAAATAAAAAATTGATATGGTGTTTAAAATGTTAATTGCACTTAAATATAAATGTTTAGTAATAATGAAAAAAAATTAGAGTAATGTAGTGAAACTTTCACTTAATAGAGAAAATATTATGTCAAAATTTAAAAGTTGAATAGATTAATGAATTTAATTTCTTGAAAGTTATAAAGTGGTATAAAACTATAATTGAGTTAATATTACAAAATGAGAGAAACTGTCATATAAATCAAAAGAGAAAGAATAATATTGTTAGTTGTTTATATGACCTCCGTCATAAAATAAAAGTAATTTAGTAAAATAGAAATAAGAAAGAAATATAAAAAGAAGAAGCTTTTTCCTTATTCTGGTGTGTTTCCCCTTGCAATTTACACGGCTTTTTATAGGCATAAAATGTGAAGACGTAAATTGTAAAATAGTGCATGAGATGGACATAAAGTAGGAGAATTCATCCATAAACTATTCACATACATGGGCATCCATATCTACAAACTATCCATAATACTCCCCCTTGATGTCATGTAAAATAATATGCCTCATTAAGAACTTACTAGGAAACACCCATTATGACGTACATAGTTATTTATAATATGCATTGCTTGTTGCCTCGTTAAAAACCTTACTAGGAAAATCCAATGGGACAAAACCTTGGTTAAGGAAAAAAGAGTAAAACGCGTAATTACTCCCCTTGATGAAAACGTCACTTAATGTCTCGAAGACGACGCATTCCAATCTTGTACATCAGCTTCTCTAATGTTGAGGTTAGTAACGCCTTATTGAACAGATCCGCCAAATTATCACTTGAACGAACTTGTTGAACGTCTATTTCACCATTCTTTTGAAGATCATGAGTGAAAAAGAATTTCGGTGAAATGCGTATTGTTCTATCTCCTTTGATGTATCCTCCTTTCGGTTGAGCTATGCATGCAGCATTGTCTTCATATAATATTGTTGGAATATTGCCTTTCGAAGAGAGACCGCATGTTTCCCAAAGTTGAGTTATTGATCTCTACCAAACGCATTCTCGGCTTGCTTCGTGAATGGCTACTATCTTTGCATATTTGAAGAAGTAGCAACCATAGTTTGTTTGGTTGAACACCATGATATGGTTGTACCTCCACTTGTAAATAAATAGCCTATATGAGATCGACTTTTATGTGGATCAGAAAAATATCATGCATCTGCATAACCAATCAATGATGACTTGGATCCATTTGAATAAAATAAACTCATATCAATGATCCCTTGGAAGTATCTGAATATATGCTTAATACCATTCCAATATCTTTGTGTTGAGGAAGAACTAAATCTTGCCAATAAGCTTACAGAGAAAGCTATATCTGGTCGGGAATTATTGGCAAGATTCATTAATGCCCCAATTGCACTAAGACATGGTACTTCGACATCAAGAAACTTTTCATCATTTTCATGAGGTTGGAATGGATCTTTCTTTATATCAAGTGATCTCACAACCATTGGGGTACTCAATGGATGTGCTTTATCCATATAGAATCGCTTTAAAATCTTTTCGGTGTATGTTGATTGATGAACAAGTATTTCATCTTTCATATACTCAATTTGTAGACCAAGACAAAATCTTGTCGTTCCAAGATCGTTCATTTCAAATTCTTTCTTCGAACAGTCTACTGCTTTTGGAAGCTCCACAGGAGTTCCAATGATATTTAAATCATCAACATAAACGACGATTATAACAAATTCAGATCTAGGCCTTTTTATAAAGACACGAGGACAAATTGGATCATTCTTGTACCCTTCTTTCAACAGATATTCACTCAGGCGATTGTACCACATACGACCTGATTGTTTCAATCCGTATAAGGATTTCTGAAGCTTTACTGAACAAGTTTCACGAAAACTTTTATATGCTTCAGGCACTTTAAATCCCTCAGGTATTTTCATAAAAATTTCATTGTCTAATGATCCATACAAATAGGTTGTGACAATATCCATTAGATTCATATCAAGTTTTTCATGCACTACCATATTTATGAGATACCTGAAGGTGATAGCATCCACTACAGGAGAATATATATCCATATAATCAGTGCTAGGCCTTTGCGAAAATCCTTGTGCCACAAGTCGCACTTTATATCTAACGACTTCATTTTTATCATTTTGTTTTTGTACAAAAACCCATTTGTACCCTACTGCTTTATACCTTCAGGTGTTCGAACTATGGGTCTGAAGACTTCACGTTTTTCAAGTGAAATTAATTCTGCTTGGATACCTTCTTTCTATTTTGGCCAATCATTTCTTTGTCTACATTCATCGACATATTTTGGTTCAAGATCCTCATCTTGTTGCATTATTTCAATAGCAACATTCTATGCAAAAACATTATCAACAACAATATCATTTCGGTTGCACCTTTTTCCCGTAGAGATATAACTTATTGAGATCTTTTCATTCTTATTATTTTCAGGTACCTGGACCTTCCCTGAGGTCTTATCATTTGTTATGTCTCGGGGCTCCTCTTGAGCTACTACCTTTATATTATGATCACCTTGATCATTTACTCCTTTCCTCCTTTGAGGATTTTTATATTTAGAACTGATTGGTCTACCACGTTTAAAGTGTGGCTTAGACTCATTTGCATTAATTGATTGTCCTATCGGGACATCAACTCGAATTGGAGTATTAGCAGCTGGGATATGTGACTTAGTCATCCTTGGTAGATTAGTGAATGCATCTGGCAGTTGATTTGCAATATTTTGTAAATAAATTATTTTTTGAACCTCTTGTTCACATTGATTTGTTCGAGGATCCAAATGAGATAGTGATAATACATTCCAGTCTATCTACTTTTTTAGTTGCTTATTTTCTCCCCCTGATGTTGGATATACTGATTCATCAAAATGGCAATCAGCAAATCTTACCGTAAATAAATCTTCAGTCATAGGTTCCAAATATTTTATAATAGAAGGAGATTCATACTCATCATATATCTCCAACCTTCTTTGGGCCCATCTTTGTGCGTTGTAGTGGAGTAATTGGAACATAAACCGCATAACCAAAAATTCTAAGATGGGAAATATTTGGCTCCTGACCAAAAATCAATTGTAATGAGGAGACTTTATGATAACTTGTGGACCTTATTCGCACAAGTGCTGCTACATGTAAAATAGCATGACCACATACTGAAACGGAAAATTTCGTTCTCATAAGCATTGGTCTAGCAATCAATTGGAAACGTTTAATTAATGATTCTGCTAGACTATTTTGAGTATGAACATGAGCAACTAGATGCTCAATTATTATCCCAGTTGATATACAATAGTCATTAAAGTCCTGGGATGTAAACTCACTAGCATTATCAAGACGAATTGTCTTAATTGCATAATCTGAAAATTGTGATCTTAAACTTATTATTTGAGCCAACAATCTTGCAAATGTCATATTGTAAGTTGATAACAAACACACATGTGACCATCTTGTAGATACATCTATCAAAATCATATAATACTTGAGTGGTCCACATGGAGGGTGTATGGGCCCACATATATCACCTTGTATACGTTTCAGAAATGTAGAGGATTCAATCCCAACCTTAGTTGTTGATGGTCTAATAACCAATTTTCCTTGAGAACAAGCAGCACAAGAGAATTCTTTAGATTGAAGAATCTTCTGATTCTTCAATGTGTGCCTATGTGAATTCTCAATTATTTTGCGCATCGTATTAGAACCGGGATGGCCCAACCGGTCATGCCAAATAATAAAATTATAAGAACCGTTAAACTTCTTATTTACTATAGCATGTGATTCAACCACACTAATACTTGTGTGGTACAAACCACAGGAAAATGAAGGTAACTTTTCATGTGCACATCTTTTTTTCCGCTTTTAATATAGTAATATAAAGGTATTCAACATTTTCTTCATTGGTAGTCTCTACATGGTAGCTATTTTGGCGAATAGCTTTGAAACTCAACAAGTTTCTTTGAGATTTACTACAATACAACGTATTATTTATAGCCAATATTGTTCCACCAAGTAGTAATAAAGCCGCACTTTCAGAGCCCTCAATTAATTTTTTACTACTTGATATTAGGGGTGTACAAAGAAAACCGACAAACCGCACCAACCCGATAATCCGAGTCAAACCGAGAAAAAAAATCCGACTATGGTTTGGTTTGATTTGGTTTGGTGTTGGAAAAAAAAACGACCATAATTGATTTGGTTTGGTTTTAACTAAAGAAAGTCAAACCGAAACCAAACTAACCCGACATTAAATATACAGAAATTTTAGATATATTTAATATATAAATATACCTATTGTGATGTAATTTATAAATATTTCTTAAAAAAATTCATAAGTTTGTCTTTTAAGGTATTATTTCAAGGTTGGACTTATAACTTTTGAATGTTCCAATAAGCTTTATAGCCATTAACATTAGTAAATTAAATAATGCTAACAAAAGCCCAAATCAAAATCAAATCAATAATAATGCTAACAAAAGACATTCAATTCAATACTACGAACGGGAATGTATTGAATATCTATTTTTGTTTTGCAATAATTTAGATAAAAATGCATAACCTATTTTTATTTTTTCTTTAGCGTTTAGTCATGTAATTAATACTCTCTTACTAGTCTACTTATTTTAGCATGATCTAGTACTTTTAGATTATGTTTATTTTTATTATGGCTTTTTAATTAGCAATATTTATATTACATAATTTTATTGTCGTTATTGTTGAATATTTTAGGATAATGTCATGACACATCTCATATTTTGTATTATTTTCTTGAAAAATACTTTATATAGTTATATCTTACTAGGATTAAAGAAATATTTTGAGCACAATTTATATGTTTTATTCTATAAAGATTTTACCGGAAAAAAACCTGAATAACACGAAAACCCGAGAAAACCCGAGAGTGAACAACCCAAGTTTTATTGGTTTGGTCTTTAGATTTAATGATCCGACACAATTAGTTTGATTTGGTAATTGTAAAATCCGAACCAACCCGGCATATGTACACCCCTACCTGATATTGTATACACATAGGCCTTTTTCATAACCAAATAAGAGAAATTATTCTTCTCTCGGTATAATGTGAGTTGTAGTACTATCCACAAGGCATATATCTTCATTACTCATCTTGGATTCAACTGAAGACTGGGGAATTTATTTTCTTCATAAAACAAAAGTAAATCATAAAAAATACAAAAAACAAACAACACTGTAAGATAACATAAGGTACTTGAAAATTAAAATAACTTAAGAAAGAACAAGATAATTTAAAATACAGAAATAAAAGCAACAACATAATTGTATTCCCCATTAAATGAACAAACTTCAGTTTTGATCCCCAAATAAGTCTCCAACTTTCAAGTAAGTAATATCATCGAGGTCTTCAAAATCATCACCTTTAAAATCATAATTTGCCTCGGCATTATCATCATATTTCTTTGAAGGCCCTGCCTTGGAATCATTTCTAAAGGTCAAGTGCGACTCTACCGAGACACTAGCAGAAGAGGCTCTAACATTATTAGTCTTTCTTTTGGTGGAGTTTTGATAAAGCCTAACAAAATATTCAGGCGCACGATATTCAAGTTTCCAGTGGCCTTTCATACCACATCGATTACAATTATTGCCTTTGCCTCTTGAAGAATTATTTTGAGAACCCATATTGTTCTCCCGTTTATAATGACCACCACGATGACGATTATTATATCGTCCCTTGTCACGCCCATGTACATTCATATGACCCCGATAATTGTTTTGTTTTCTTTCAAACTTATCACATGCTGCTAGCACATTCCTTCCGCAAATGGAGCGGATCCAGCAGGGTGGGCCTCATGATTTTTCATCAGAATGGTTTTATGTTGCTCAACCACTAGAAGACATGAAATCAACTCAGAATATTTTCTAAAACCCCTTTCACGGTATTGTTGTTGTAACGTCATATTTGAGGCATGAAAAGTCGTAAGAATCTTTTCCAACAAGTTCTCATCATTTATAACTTCTCCATATAATTTTAATTGGGAAGTTATTCTAAATACAACAGAGTTATACTCGCACGGTCTTAAAATATTGCAACCGTAAGTGTATCCACTCATAGCGAGCCCTTGGCAATACCGTTGCCTTAAGGAGGTCATACCTTTCCTTCAAACCCGTCCACAATTCAAGTGGATCTTTCATTGTCAGATATTCAGCTTTCAATCCTTCATCCAGATGATGACGAAGAAAAACCATAGCCTTCGCTTTGTCCTGACTCGATGCCTCATTATTATGAGTAATGGTGTCACGAAGACCTTTAGCGTCTAAGTGAATTCAGTGTCGAGAACCCATGATAAATAGTTCTTTCCAGAAATATCAAGTGCCATAAATTCAAGCTTTGATAAATTCGTCATGGTAAAAACTATCAAAGAAAATAACTAAAGTTAGAAATTATAGAAACTATTATTAACAAAAGACTTTATAGTTATGATGCAGTACATACTCGTAAGCTAATATCTTATGTCAAAATAAAAACTTTACATGTACTATATTTCATTATGTATCACAATGTACTAGTGCATGATCTTCTTTACTTAAAATATATTAAATCCAATTGTGTATTTTTGTGTAATCAATTAGCTTAATTAGTAAAGCAGTTGATTATCATGTCTACTGCAACTTTTTATATTGTCCAGAAAACTTAACAACTGCAAATACTTTTAAAATAAATCAACAATGGATAACGGGCCAAGCAGAAAGAGAAAATGACAAACAAGTAAATATATACTAGACAATTGACTATATACAATTCATGCACCTAACTTGAATTAATAATTTATCTTATGAGATGAATCATGTAGTTGTTAATCTTAGTGATTGTTGTCCAGTTTTCCTACTTCTTTATGGTATGAAATATGGCTTCAAGCAAAATGTTTAACATGAGAAATTGCTCAATAATAGATGCATGAATTATCATAATTGTTCTCCTGCTATATATGTTATATAACAGTAAGCATGACATGAGAACTTTAGTACTATGGTCAATTAAAAAGAATACTTAACCGTATATGGATATGTTAATAACAAGCATATTTGTGCATATTATTACCATAAACCAAATGGACATAGTGATGTACCTGAAGAGGAGAATCAAACATAACTAGGAGGTAATTATAAAAATGAAGGTAGAGCGTCGTGCTGATAACGTATTATAAAATAAAAGTAATTTAGTAAAATAGAAATAAGAAAGAGAAATAGAAAGAAGAAGCTTTTTTCTTCTTCTGTGTGTTTTCCATTGCAATTTACACAACCTTTTATAGGCATAAAATGTGAGCAATTTACACAACCTTTTATAGGCATAAAATGTGAAAACTTACTACGTGGGATGACATAAAGTAGGAGCATCCATCCATAAGCTATTCACATACATGGGCATCCATATCTACAAACTATTCATAACAACCTCAATATAAATTTGTTTTTCTTTTGTGATTTAAGAAACTTATTTTACAAAGAACCTATTTTTTAGTACATAAGAAAAGGCTAAATAAATCTCTTAGAATTTTTTAAATATGTCCTCTTCGATGAGCTTGATAGTGAATACACGATCCGTTTCCATTTATAATTATTTATGTCCTCTTTTTCTTTTTTGCTACTTTTAGTTCTTAGTTTGATGTTTCATGGTTCTGTAATGAAGCTCGATATAGGCTTAATCTTACCTAACAAACGAAGAACCCTATTTAATTCTTCAGGAATATTTTTTTCATTTTGCCAAATTTAATTATTACAATTTCAATGACCTCCAATTTAATTGAAAGTCATCAACATTTCTTATTAAAGAGATATTGGTGTGCTATCATTTCAATGTTGCACTAGAATACACATTTACTTTTATTAGTGCACTTATATAAAACAACACTAATACGTATTAAATAATCTTTGTAGATTTTATGTATTGAGTTATCTTGGACAATAAAGGACAACCCTGTTCTTGTGATCTTCTGGCATTTCACTGGAAAATGATAAAATGCAACAGTCAATGCCAAACGAACGACAAAGACAAAGCTGGAAATTGCAGTAACTTTTAACAACCACCATCCAATGTAATCCAATGTAATCCCACAAGTGGGATCTAAGGAAGGTAGGATGTACGCAGCCTTACCCCTACCCTGAAAGGGCAAAGATACTGTTTTCGCGAGACCCTCGGCTATGCAGTAACTTTTAAACGAACGTGAATTGAAAGAGATAAAGCCAGACTCAGCAAAAGAAATTGAAATTCATTTTCCGCATACAACTGGTATAGCTGACTAGAACTGCTATGGGAAAACTCAAAGCACTAAGAAGAACCGGAGGGGAAATTAAGTTAATTGGATAAACGAGGCCTATGCCGATGGTTGTTTATGCCCATGAAGGTCTGCTCTCTGTGGCAATATCATTCTTGATCCACTTCTGGATCCTTTTCACAACAAAGAAATACTGCCAGAGAGACAAAGTCGGGGGAGGGGAGGAATGTTAGCTATGGTCAATACAAGTATCCCACATTTAACAGTGCAACAGAGACGACTTCAGACTGAAAGCTCACCTGGAATGCTAAGATAAAAGGTATAAGAACTTTGCCCTTATTGTTAGGATTTGGTCCTTCGATCAATTTTTGGTCAACCAAGATACCCTTGCTATCAGTTGAAACAACGTCGATCATAGTTTGGACTAAATTGGGTATCCAAGCAGTTCCATTCGGAAGAATCTGTTGAAACATACAGACGTTAACAAACGTAATATATTACAATACTTAACAAGACAATGCCACGTATGTCTAACCTTTTCGTCGATTTCATTCTTGTTACATCTCCCACTGTTCTCAACCAAAACAACAGGAATTGAAGAAGCCTAACACCAAGGACAGTAAGATAAGTAAAAACGAACTTCTATGAAAGGATGATACTTCTATAAAAAGCACCATAAAAGCAAACAAACTTATAATCCCTGTTCCAAGTAGCGTGCTAAACAAGATGGCATGTTTGCCAGCTGACTGCTTTACTACATCATCTCGCTCACTCATACAGATGCAACTAAATAAGGGGAAAGATAGCTTTTCACCAATACCATGTTTCCTCTCATGGCTTCTGAAACTGAAGTTCAAGTTATCTTCGCAAATGCACAATATATATCTAACAACACCGACAGCAAGATTTAAACTAGGATCTGCATGGTACACTTTTCAAGAGTGTCTAACAATCCAAGTATAGAGATGACAGAGCTACTGCTAAGGGGAAAACAATACTTATAGCTCCCCCCCCCCTCTCCTCTTTCCATGCAGTACACCTTTCCGCAGTTTCTAACAATCCCAGTATAGAGACCAAAGTGCATTGTTGGCGGGAAAAAAAAAAGAAACTTAATAGTATCCTCCCCCCCCCCAAGAAAAAACTCGCAGACACGTACAAAAAAAGGGGTGCGCTGTAGGTGCCTTAAACTACTTTTAGGATCAAAGGAAGGAGGATGTTACACATATCTTAGGAACACGGTGTACACTTTTCAAGAGTGTCTAACAATCCCAGTATAGAGACGAAAGAGCTACTGCTGAGGGGAAAACAATACTTATAGCTCCCTCCCTCCCTCCCCTCCCCTCCATGCAGTACACCTTTCCGCAGTTTCTAACAATCCCAGTATAGAGACCAAAGTGCACTGTTGGCAGAAAAAAAAGAAACTTAATCCCCCCCCCCCAAACCCCAAGAAAAAACTCGCAGACATGTACAAAAAAAGGGGTGCGCTGTAGGTGCTTAAACTACTTCTAGGATCAAAGGAAGAAGGATGTCACACATATCTTAGGAACATGGTGTGCGAAGGTGGAGACGCGAATAAGATCAGAAGATCTCATGTAGAAAAATTGGATGAAACACGAAGAAAAAATGGTGTAAGAGTTAGATGATCTGCATAGTTGCTTAACCGGCAGAACCATTAACTCATAGGTACACCTTAATCAGCTTAACAAGTCCACAACTGACTTATGATAGTTCAGATTAAGAAATCAATAGGCAACTCCACATTCTCTCCCTCTACTCAATAGAGCACAAAATGAAAGGTAGCTACAAAATTCAAATTGTGCCAAAGAAAATCTACTTCAAGCATAGAAGAAAGTAGTGATTGTGACCCCACCTTAATCTCTTGTTTCCTAATTCGCGCTCCCAGGCGAACAATTTTCAAAAGCGCCTCTGATCTTCTTGAAGTAAACTCATCATAACTCAATCCATCAGGAGGGGAGACCTGAGCATGTGTGAGGACGACAAGTGCTCTACGCCATATTTCCTTGCCGAAACTATCTGTTATGGCCTTCACAATTTGCCTGTCCAAATTGTCCACTCTATATGTATCCAGACGATCCACATAGAGCAAAACATCAATTGTCTTGTTCAAGAGGAACCTGTTTGATCCAATTACCCCAAAAAATAAAATAAAAAAGATAATTAGTGAGAGAAGTTGGTTAGTCAGACAAAGGACTAGGCATCCCTACCCAAGCAAGTGAAGTACCGATTTATTTCAGCATGTAACTACTAAATACTTACCTCTTTATGAGATCAAGAACCTGGTCATTAACATATCCTCCTTCAACCAGCCCTGGGGTGTCGATAATGTTAAATGTAGATCCTGCCAATGATCGCGAAACCATCACCGGTCTTGGAGTTTCTGACTGAAAATAAAGACACATTATTTCAATGTCCTAAACCACAAGAAAAAACATCTAAGTTTTTTTTTAAAAACTAAATTCTGAGCAATATGTACCTGAAATGCACTGACAGCAACTGCTCTTTCCCCTAAAATTGAGTTAACTGTTGAAGATTTTCCAACACCTCCTTTCCCCATTACTAGGACTGTCAATGTACTTACACTCTACAGCAGTTGACCATAATCAATACATCAGCCAAATAATTGCACACAAGTCTTATTTGGGGTAGACATAAAAAAAATATAACAAACGTTTCGACTGTAACTCCAGAAAAACAAATTGAAAGTAACATATTAGGTAATGAGAGAGACATGAACTTCCTGCTTCGTTTTTCCTAGCAATTCAAGTAACTTCAATTCAGTGGCAGAAGGAAACTGTTGAATTCCGACCCATTCTTTTATCACCTGAGATGCCATTGATAGCTAGTATGCAAAATAATTCCAGGTTAGAACTAAAACCTTATGAAATAAGAAAAGCCCCAGTAAGAAGACATGTCAGATTGAACAAAGAACCAACTAAATTTAGGGAAATAACTCCAACCGAAAACAAAATCAATCAACTATGCCTCAATGCCAAACTAGTTGGGTCCTCACATGAATCATCTACCTTAAGGCCACTCTATTTAAAAACATTTCATCCAATACTAAATAAATTGCCTAGTCGATCGAACAAAGAAACATCTAAATTAGGAAAAAACAACTACAGTCAGAGAATAAACCAGTCAACTACGCCTCATTCCCAAACTAGTTTGGATCCTCATATGAATCCTCTTTCTAGGCCGCTCTATTTAGACACATTTCATTCCAATACTAAACACTTTGCCTAGTTGATCAAACAAAGTAACATCTAATTTTAGGCAAATAACTCCAATAAAAACAAAAACGAATCAACTATCTCAATCCTGAACTAGTTGGGGTCCTCATATCAGTTATACGAATCCTTTACTTTTAGGCCGCTCTATTTAGACAAATTTATTTCAATCCAAAACACTTTGCCTGGTCGATTGAACAAAGAAACATCTATATTTAGGCAAATAATTCCAATACAAGGACAAAACCAAACAACTATGCCTCAATCCCAACCTAGCTGGGGTTTGCATATGATCGTCCCAGTGTTAAAAATAGCGTGAAGCGAGGAAAAGCGACAACCCCATTTCACGAAAAGCGAGAAGCGAAGCGCCCGCATCTTTTAAGTGAAGCAGAATTTAAAAAATAAAAATAAATAAATAATTGGGCAGAAACTGGGCAGAATTTTTCTGAAAAAAATTCGCCAGTATTTCAGCGCTTTTTGGTCGTTTAAAAAGAAAAAGAATGAAAATAAATTTGGAAAACATACCTGTTGAAACTAAGTTGCTATTGTACTGTTGAAGTCTTGAAGAAGAAGAAGAAGAAGAAGAACCCTAGTTTGCTTGAACAAATCGCTACTTGAAGTGAGGAAGAAATCGCTGGTTTGAAGAACCCTAGTTTGCTGCTAAAGAAGTCGAAGAAGTGCTAAAACAGAAACAGCGATTTGGGTCTTTTAATTGAAAAAAGACTTTGGGTCTTTTAATTGAAAAATCGTTCGCTTCTGGGCGCTTCACCGCTTCTCGCTTTTTAGAGAGAAGCGGTCACTTATGCATACCTGAGCCGCTTTTAACACTGGTAGCGATACCCCTCCCGCTCCACTTCGCTTCTCGCTTAAACCGAGGAAGCGCCCGCTTTTTTTAACACTGGATCGTCCACTTTTAGACCGCTCCATTTAGACAATTTCATTCCAATACTAAACAATTTGCCTAGTCGATTAAACAGAGAAACATCTAAATTTAGGGAAATAACTCCAGCTGAAAACAAAACTAATCAATTATGCCTCAATTCCAAACTAGGTGGGTCCTTATATGAATCCTTTACTTTTAGACCCCCTCTGTTCTGACACATTTCATTCCAACAACATACCCAGTGTAATCCCACAAGTAAGGTCTGGGTAGGATAGTGTGTACGTAGCCTAACCCCTACCTTGTGCAAGTAGAGAGGTTATTTCCAATAGGACCCTCGGCTCAAAGAAAGTATGCATAATCAATCACAACATAATAGAAAAACAAACACAGTACTGAAAAAGTCAAAGAAACAGTAACACCAATAAGATAATAAAAAAACCAGAACAAAAGTAACCAGGTAGTAATAGAAATCTAGGAATATGGAAATACGAGGATAATGCTACTACTACTTAAATGAAAGGAAAGACACTCGACTGCCTACTACCCTTCTACCCTAATTCTTGACCTTCACACCCGCCTAAGGGTCATGTCCTCGGTAATCTGAAAATGTGTCATGCCCTGCCCTACTTAATCACTCCTCTTCAATACTTCTTCGGCCTACCTCTACCTCCCCTTATACCTACCATCTTCAATCTCTCGCATCTCCTCACCTGGGACACATTTCATTCCAATACTAAATAATTTGCATATTACCACAAATTATGGTTCTAAGACTCACATTTTCCCCTTAGTCTCAATTAGTTGGTATCACCTATATGGACAAGTCAAACATATTTTTTTATATTAAAAAAAAAACAAATAACAAGAATTATGTCTAGATAAACCCTAAAATTCTGGTCTTGTGGAAACCATGAAAACAAGTAAAGCTGCAAGAAGATGAAGAATAAAGCAAATACTATAGAAAATACAGGACCCCATTTAAGCAAACTCACCCAATTTATTGGGTGCACATGTAATTCAGCAAAACAAATGGGAAATAGAAAAGAACAAGAATACGAAGAAAAAAAAAAGAAGAAGAAGAAGGGAAAAATGGAAGTTTTTACAGAAAACTCACCAACTGGATTTGGAGAAAGCTCTTTCTTTGGATAATCACTGTGAAAAAATATGCAGATTTGAGCGGGTTGAGTACCCGTTCAGGGTGTAGAGGTGGAAGGTAAAAGGGTTTAAGGAAACTCAAATATAGGACGGCCTTATCGTTTTCATATATTGGACCGTTCTTGCCCCTTCTCACAGTCACCTACTCCCTAGAACCCATATTTACATTTTTTTATTTTTTATTTTTGGATTGCGGTGTTCGGTGGTACTCGTGTTAAGTCCGATTATATCCAGATTTGCGCTATTCGAGGGAAAGTGCTCCCTACCAAGTAATTTTTCATAGCCAAGACTCGAACACGAGACATCTGGTTAAGGGAAGAGCAGTCACATCCGTTGCTAGAGGCGGATCTAGGATTTTTAGTTTATGGGTTCCTACATTGATTTTAAATTAATATATTATAATAACCAGACTAAAGAACTGGGTTCCCAAGTAAATATTCTTATACATTGAATGATTTTCTTAATACAAATACGGGATCTAGCCAAAAGCTACTGGGTTCCCGGGAACCCATACTCACACCTTTAGATCCGCCCCTATCTGTTGCACTACATCCTTTTGGAGGTAATATTTACATTGTTTAACAAGCTCATTAACTTAAATCAAAATTATTGCACCAAATCATACTAATTTATTGCGTTTAAGTAATAATAAATTAATAAATATTTATCCGTCTCTATATAGATAATTATCATTAGATTATAGTTAGTTAATGAATATTTTTATCTCAATTTATTACTCAACTATAATAAGATAAGGAGTATCATCCAGAGTAAACACTACATACGAGTAAAATTTTAATCTATGTCAATCTTCCTCATTTTTCTTGAGTTATTCATTCTTCCCTAATTTAAAATACATATTATTATTATTATTATTATTATTATTATTATTTAGTGTAGACTTATTACTAAATTTTACTATAATAGAATTAATATTATAATTACCACACTTAATACTATTTCTATGGTAACTACCCAATGTACGTTCCTAGTTCCATCGCAATATCAATATGAGTTACTTACTGTATTCACGATTATAAATATTGAAGCACAACTCTTCTATCACATAACTTTTTCCTCTCCCAAGAATTAATGACATCTTCTTCTTTTTTGAAAATGCTATGCAAAACATTATGAGGAAAAGAAAATTAACTAAATTTTCTCAAATTTACTATGCTTTTCGGTGTGATTGCAGTATAATATAAGAGTATAAGGAGTACATAAAATAAATTATCAAGAGACGTTCAACTAGTTTTTCTCGCTCAAATATCTCCCTTTTATTTATGTCTTCAAAAATACATTTACTCACTACTTCTTTTTTACTTCGTTGTCTCTCTTTTTCCTTTGACACACTTATAATCTTTTTACACATGAAAATAATTGATAATCGACTAAAATTTATAATAATTAATTATTGAAATATATTAAGTTAGTGTAAAAAATATTTACACTGTCGCTAGCCAAACTTAATTGTAATGGTTAAGACACATAATAATTCAAACTCGTAATACTTCGATCTAAAATGTGACATTTTAATTGTCATGTTATTTTTTACACGAAGGGGAGCTTTGACGTAACTGGTAAAGATGTTATCATGTGACTATGAGGTCATGGATTCGAGTCATGAAAACAACATCTTGCAGAGATATAGGGTAAGGCTGCGTACAATACACTATTGTGGTCCGACCTTTTCCCAGAACCCTCGTATAGCAGGAGCTTAGTGCACCGAAGCTTAGTGCACAATGTTCCCTACATAGAATGGACAATGTTAGAAACTACAAGGGAGAAAAATATAGTTACCGAAGTTTCATGGGAGGTAAACGAAATTATCCAAAAACCCAAAATAGATAAAATAAAAAGGCGATAGAGTTTTTTTTTTTTTTTAAACAAAAAAAAATCCTAATCATGGCAGTTGCAGCCGCCGTACACGGCGGTTATCTTCCCTCCAAATTCCGCAGTATCTCTGGAAAAACAGTCTCACAAAGCAAACCAACGCCGCCGCCACTATTCATTTCCACAAACCCTAACGATGTAATCCCTAATCACCTTAAAAACCTCTATTCTTTATGTAACCATTCATGTCACCGTTTTCCAAAACTGAACTCAGAAGGTAGAGTCGAGCCAGTGGATCTAAACAAGCTTCGAAAAGCGTTACATCATAGTTATATCGTCGTTTCGGTCTTTACCCGACCCGCCTTTGTACCCGGTTTGGTACCCGAATTGGCTCCGAGTTTAACGGGTATTGGTGGAGATTGGATTGGAAAAGTGGTGCCTGTGACACCGAGTAATGGAGAATTGGTTGGTTTTGGACGTGCTGTTTCTGATTCTGGATTGACAGCTGCTATCTATGATGTTATGGTCAGATTAATAGTTGATATGCAATTGTGTTTTATATTTTTTGTGAATTGGTTGAATATTTTGCTTGCAGTTTAATAAAAAGAAGATCTTTATCTGGAATATACATGTTTAATTAAGCAACATTTATCTAGTACTGAAAACAAAATCTCCCCGGGTAGAAGGAGGAGGGTTGCAGTAATTTGATGGATAGAATAGGTGTATCTTAACTAGTTTCGGATTGAGATGCATCTCCATTAAAATTTGTTGATATGCATCCTTGTGAATATGAAAAAGGCTAGATTTATTTTGGTTTATTCTCTATTATCGTTATATCTCTATTAATGTCGAGGCTCGAAAAAGAAAAAAAGGTAAAATATAGCAGGAGTGACATACGTGCAGGATGCAACCCGCCCTTTTACCTTTCACTTGAACATATCTCCTTCCCAAAATCTATCAGTGTTTACCCTCTCACAAAGAAGCAGAAATATGACAACAATAAACAGTCTACCATTCAATGTTAAAAGGTTTGTGTTCTTTTTATTTTTATTTTTACCAATTGTTTTAATTGGATAAACATATGCCTTTAGACAACATATTGAATCTGTTAATTTGCCCTTTTTTTTTATTTCTAATCGTTGGGTGAATATATTCATTTATTTAGCAAGTAATTATTTCTTGTGATCGAGTTTGGTTTTATTTTTCAATATGTAACTTTATAACTTTATATATGTTTATTGGTTATTATTTTGGTACATACAAATTGTTTATATGTTTTTTGCTCTTAAAAGTTTAATGAGTAACTTTGAGAAAAACGAATCTGATATTGCACTAGAAGAAGTTCTACAAAATAAGTCTTAAAGGTAAGTTGATTATGAGCTTAAACTTGGGCTTGAATTTAATAGTGATGATGATACAATTAACTTTTATCACAAGTATGCAAGAAGGGTTGGATATACTACATGAAAAGTACGTGAACACGAACAAGAAACTACGTTAGGTAACGTCAAGAAAGATTACGTGTTTCAAGGAGACGGTAACATGTGAACCATTATGTTGGAACTATAAAGTAATTATGTTCTCATTCTCCAAATAAAAAAAAATATGTCCTACATAAACCTTAGTAATTTGAGACTTTCCGAACAGTAAACACATAACAAATTGTGAGCTTGGCATTCAATTCTAGCTTCTTTTCGTGGGTTTATAGCTTGTTTTTTTCATTTATCATTTCCACAAAAACCTTCTCTGAAACATGTAATCTTTCTTGGCTTTACATAACGTAATTTCTTATTCGTTTCACATACTCTTTACACGTACTATAACCAGCCCTTGCATATTCGTTATAAGATTAATTGCATTCTCATTGCTGTCAGACTCTAGGCCAAGTTTAGACTCAAGATCACATACTCTCCAGATTTATTTTGTAAAACTTCTTCAGGTGCAGTATCATACATGCTTTTCTCTCCAAGAGAAAAAGAAAAGGCAGATTAATACTCTGTACTTTGCAGTACCAATATATCTAACTAATAAGCATATACAAAGACGCATATTGAATTGTAAAACCAAACTCAAGCTCAAGAAATTTACTAAATCCCAGCGACAGAAGAAAAGGAAATTAATAGATTCAATGTATTTTCTGAAGACATAGTCATATTTAATTCAGTTAAAAATTGATAAAAGCTATGTTATAGTTAAACAAAGAAGACAATCCTTTCAACCGTCAATGGTTTGACTTTTTGTTGTGCTGGTTTCTGCTTTCTTGGAAAAGGGTAACTAATGATTTCTTCTGAGAGGGGATATATTCAAAAGAAAGGTAAAAGGCGGGTTGCATCTCACATGTATGTCATGCTCCCACCAGATATTTACCTTTTTTGCCAGCCTTAACATTAATAGAGATTTAACCATAATAGAGATAAACCTTTAAAATTTCAAGGACACCTGTCATCAATCTAAAGTTGCATTGACAACTGTTGGAGCAAATTTTAATATAGCGGACTGGCTCCCCATTTGAAGGGTACTTAGGGAATGCCTCAAGGTTCATGAAAAAAACAGTAACAACTAAAACATTATCCTTTAGGGGGGGAATCCTTTTCATGTAGAAATTTATCTAACCAAAGTTTAGCGTTTACTTCTCCTTTTATTCCCTTTATATATAATCCAATACCGTGGAGTATTTCTAATCCATCGGGTATTCATGTGATTCTGCTTCAGCGATTTGCAGGTCATTCCTTCACTACGAAGAAGAGGCATTGGCAGGAAGATAGTTCAAAGGATGTTAAGGTTACCATTTTTTCCTTTATATTCTGATTGGCACATAGGAGGGTGATACAGCCTATAAGCAGTGGGTGCATGTTACATATATTGCTTTTTTATCCTGGATCCGCTTTTATGTATAGGATGTTTCATACTGGAACATTAACCCTCTCTTCCACACCTAAACAAATAAGGACGATTCTCCTTCCTTCTTCCTCCTAGGCCGCAATAATTGAAACTTATTGTTTCATTTTGGCGATCCATGAGCTAGTCTTTATAGATATTTGTTGGTTGCACGAGTTCTCTTTTTACCCTGTTAATCGATGTTCATGGAGCTCAATTTGCTTGCAGGATTCTTGTGAACAGAGACATTTATGACATAGCAGCCCTCTGCTCTGATCAAGAGAAGTAAGTTCATTTCTCTTAAGGCAACAAAACTACACTTCATTGGCAGTTTATGTTTGTTTATTTCCTTAAAATTTATTATGCTGAAATAAAAGACTCTGCCTTGGATTCATCCAAGCTATCTCTATGATGGAATAAGAGATATTTGTGTAGGGTCAATTTTTTTAGCATGCTTTATGTTAATTGTTGCATGAATATATGAGCTAGCAATTCTGGCGTACAAAGGGGATATTGTTGTGAAACAGATGCTGAACCTTTACGCTAAAATTATTTAGTCAGAAAGAGAATTAATTTGTTGGATTGAGTTTTCGGAAAAAAGAAGAACAATTTGGTTTGAGTGTTAGTCATGTTAGTATGTTTAATTTAGGACCTATGTTCTTCAAGGGTCTTTCAGTTTTGTCAGAGATTTGTTTGCTGGTAGAAAATACAGAGACTTCTTTTACTTTTATTTTGTTTAGTATGGACTGATATGAGTTCAAATGTAGCAACATGGTCAGTAGGATCCGTATAGTCGACCCTAACTTGTTTGGGATTGAGGCATAGTTGTTGTTGTTGGGAAGTGAATTGATTAAAATTCTTTTTCATCTTTGTCCATGTTGGAGCTTTTCATCTGATAAATTATCCTATATGTTCATGTATAGTCAAGAAAATCTTCTCTGCTGTTACTTTGAAAGAGAAACCTCTACACTTGTAACTTTTGGCCATATAATTCCCAGGCCTTTTTTTAGAGCATGTGGATTTGGAGATGATGTACTGGCCTCCACTACAATGATGTATACCAGGTCTGCTTCTGCTGATTCAGAGGATGAGCAGATTGTAAAATATGCAGGTAGAAAGCTATTACTAGCTCCTTCACTAAGAGGAAATCTTAAAACATAATCTCTCTATTTTCATGATCAAGTAATGCCCAATGCAGTCGAAATTTCTTCCTGTAACTTCCATGAGACTACAATTGCGAATGTCGTTATCGTGTTGTATATCAGTGAGTTTCATTTGAACAGATTCCTTGCCCTCCCTCTTCCTGTGTTATTGTCAGTAATTTATATTTCACAAGCCACATTTATAGATTGTCTTGCCCTACCCAAGAGTGCAAAGTCAAAGTTGGACAGAAGAAAAAGTGGAGAAACTAAAGCTGGAAGGTGATGCTTACTGCTTATTGTGTAGGGCTGAGTCATTTTAGATCTGTTAACTTTCAGGTGTTGTAATACATGGTGTACAGTAGAATCTCTATTCTTAGGCGGATTATGGACTACTATTGTAATTGCAGTACAGGCTTTTTACGAATAGATAATGCACTTCCTTGTGGACCCTGAATTCATTCTTTTCTCGCAATCTTTTGACTATTATTCTGATTCCTGTCTAGGTGAGATGGAAATTTGAGCCATCATATAGGGAAAAGTTGACAGAGATTAGTCTTAAACTGAAAATAATTTAAAGTGATTTAGCATAAACTGAAAATATTCTTCAGAGAATGCAAATCCAGTTGGAAAACCAAGCTCCCGATGCATGTTACCACTTGAATCAGATCTCTATGATTTAGTCTTCCACGTCGATGTTTACTGTAGATCATGTTTTTGTCAGAGAAAATCTCCTGGGGACTGTGACTTTGATTAGGAAAAAATCTGGTTCAAGTACTTGGAGAATTCTGAGGTTTCGAAGACAATTGAAGAAGTGGGAAGCTTCAATTATGGGAAAAGAACTTGTGAAAATCTCAGGGATTTGTTCTCTCAATTAGCATTTGAGGAAAGGGTAGAACCAAGTTCATATGCAGGCACAGGTATGCCTTTAAGCAAGCTTTTACCTCAGAATCATCATGAATTTGAGTAGTCTCTTTTTCCATTGATTATTTTTTGTGGTCATTGATCAGCCTTTCCTATGTGCTTACTCCTTGTTGATCAGTCTTTCCTATGTGCTTATGCACGTTATATCACGAGTTAATTTTAAACTGAAAAACGCCAAACGTGCGTGCAGCCTTCATAGTCGAGATATAGGCCAGAAACAAGTCGCACATTGTTGTCATGATGAAGTTGCAACAGATCACGGTGTGGTGGAATAGTAAGTATTCCTTCATCCTTAATCAGAGGTCTCGGGTTCGAGCCTTGAGCATGAAGTTGCCATATACTTTTTAATGATCATCTTGAATTCCTGATGCGTTATCTAACCCACTGCTTTACTTATGGATGACATCACTGCAAACAACAACAATTTAATTGCACACGTCATAAATAAATCAGTCTGGAACCAACGTGTATGCAAAAAATTCATTGTCTTAACCGCTGCCTTCCACGTGGCACCAACCCATTTCCTCCTCTGCCCCTCTATATAAGATCCTTCAAATCACAAGTACACAACCTTTGAATACCTCAAAAACCTCTGAACAAAAACATTTCTTTGTTAATTTGATAGCTATGGACTTTTGTCTTCCTAACCCCAAAGCTAAAGTGCACCCTTTTTCTTCACCTAAATCTAATTTTCTTACACCTTTTTTCAAGATTTCTTCAGTTCAGCCATTGGATAATGGGAAATTGCGTAGATTATCAAAGTTGAAGTGTGTAAAAGAAAGCTCAGGTTCAAAGTTGGAGTGGAAAATAGAGGATGAAATGGATATGGAAAAAGAATTGGTTGGAATGAAGAGATTGAAAGAAAAGTGTAAAGGGATAAGTGGAATAGTTGAATTATTGGAGTGTTTAGAAAGAGAAGCAATTATGGGTGAAGATGAAGGGAAAGAACCAACAGATTACAATAGGAGGGCTCAGATATTTGATAAGAATTCTAGAGTTTTCCAAGCTCTTAAAGAAAGAAATATGTCAAGTAGTACTAGTTGCATGTGATTCTTGACTCTTGTCCACATGTGTATACATAGATTGGGAAAAGTTGGGGGTGGGTATAGTAGGATGACAATATTGGATTTGTAATTAGGAAAGAATAAAGGTGGAAAAAAAATGTGAAAAGCCAAGCAACAATGGTTCTATCTATGATTTCTAGTCCATGTATCTTTGAGGTGTTAACATCTACTAAGATAGAAAAGAGTTGATTATGGTGTATGCTACTTTGTATTTAGGTCTATTCTGTTTTATTGAAATGTGTGTGCTTGAATATGGTTTCTGAAAATAGAACAGTTAGTTTACTACCATTACGGGTGGCATCGGTCGATTTGGTTCGGTTGTGAGTGTTATCGATTTGGCTTATCGGTTTATAAATATGCTAAAAAACCAATAACCGAACCAATAAAATATCAGTTATCGATTATCGATCGTTATCGGTTCGGTTATCGATTTACCCGATAAGATAACTCAATCTAGATTCTAGAGGGAAGAAGTAATGAAGGATAATATGTACCGTATAAAGAATATGATAAAAAAAAATTTACTGTTGTAAACCCTCTCAAAGAATATGATAAACCTTACAATATTGTTTCTCTATGTGTTAGAATGACAAATTTGGGAGGGCCACAACAGTAGTAAATAGAGAATTGGGAGAATTGAAAAATTTATATACCTAAGGATAAAATCATATTTTTATAAAGTTTATTGGATTATCGGTTAAACCGTTATTAAATTGGGCAAATTAAGACCCGAGTCGATAATCCAATAATAAAATAACACTAAATCGTTACTGAACCGTTAACCCAATTCCGATACCAATAATCCAATAAGTTTTTTTCGGTTCGGACTATCAATTTTACCCAAACATATGCCCAGCTCTAACTATAATTGTGATAATGGCTGTCGAGCAAAATGGTAAAAGAGGAAAAAGTTTAGGGTGAGAATCCAACAACATTCCTAACAGATTTGCATACTCTATAAATTCCAGACACAGCAGGACAGAATCTGAAAATGAAATTTCTCCTACTGTTGCAGAAGAATCTGAATGAATTTGGAATAACTTTGCAGGAAAATCAACTGATAATAATCTACTGGAAAGAAAATATCCATAGTTGCCCACAAATGCATCTTCAATTTATAATTATTTCTTTCCAATACAACTGCATTTTCTGTAGAGCAATTTTTTTAGCCTAGAAATGAGGAAAAAAATACAATGTCATAACATCTCGCACAATAAACTATCTCAGCGATCCTGTGCAGGCATAATGAGATTGCCTCCAAGAAGAAAATGAAAAAATGAACTAGGAACTACATCAAGGTTAAGAGAGGGTGCCTATGAAGCTCACAATGTGATACCAGTAAATGATAAATGGATACTGGCTCAAATTTAACAGAACTTCCAGCGATTTTGGCAGTTCACGCATGTCACGTACGTGGTCATAGGTTCATCTGCACTCCGTGTTTGCATCTGATAGTAGGTGCACTGATTCTTTCTACACCTACCACACTTGAACTTATCGGTACTAGCCTGTGCAGGAAGCCCACGTTCACTATTGAATAACGCTTTCTCTTTAATTTTCTCATTCTGCTTTTGCCTTTCTTCACTTGCCATTTCTTCTGGTGTCAGTTCAGTAATACTACGAGGAGGAATCTGTCCTATAAGGACTTTTCTCCGGAAATCTGGATTGTTTGGATCCTTGATATTGAACATTATAGACCTATACTTGAACTTCTGGGCACCATTAGATCTACCCCACCTCTCAAACATTGCAGTCTCTACTTGAACTGCAACTCTATTCGGATCACATGCATTTACCTCATCCCTCAAATCGTCATCTACTTCGCCTGAGACTTTGCATAAAGCCTCTGCAAGGAGTTCCCGAACTTTGTCCCTCACGGAGTCCTTGCAATAAATTAGAGCGCCCAACTTTGGCGGAGCAACACTTGCCACATTAGAGCTCAATTTCCCATCTTTTGATATCTTCTCAACTTTTATGCTATCAGAAACAGTTCTCTTTTCAGTCTTCACAGCATTAACAGTAAACGAACTTTCTGACTTCACTACATTGTCAGATTTTGAGGTCATCCTCTCAACTTTTACATTATCAACCCTTGACACCTTTTCAACCTTCACCAGATTGGCTATCTGAGATTTAGTGGCTTCATTAGCAGTAGCACCAGGACATTCATCTTTCACGGATTCCCCATTTACTCCATTGCTGTTCTTATTTTTCAAAGTTTCTCTTACGATTATATTTTTCCAGTTCTGAACCACATCAGATGCCAAAGCCTGGATCTTCTCCCTCGGATGTTTTGTCAACTGCCGAAGACGTTTACCCACCTGAAACATGTTTCCTTAAGTCAAATACAGGAAAGGGATCATAGGCTTCTCACTAGCATCAAGTGATAGGCTGTCATAGTAAACAATAAGCATAACATTGTTTGTAAAAATGGTGTTTTGCTGGAAAATTGATTGTAAGAGGTTTGCAAATTATACTTTCAGTGTTTCAAATTTGTTTGTTTGCAAAGCTTTTTTGAATATTTATCTTCCAACTTCAGAGAATGAATTTTAACTTCTTTCAAAAAGAAGCATTTTTGCCAACCAAACACCACTCTGAGACATCTTGCTTTTTTAGCAAAAGAAATAGCAATGGTAACCTTCTAACTTGCACACCCCTTAACTAATCTACCAGTTTCTGCTAACTCCTACCAGGAGAGGTATAGATAACTCTGTCCAAAGACTTAGAAAAATGGGAAGAAACTAGTGTTTTCTGACTTCGCTAGGACTTGAACCCTAATCTCCCGTGGATTGTTCCAACTTTATTGGCCACTAGGTGTGTGACATATTCTATATGTATTTATCAGTTCACAAAAAATTTCAAATCACTTCAAATTTTTTCAAAGTTTGATACAACTGCAAGCCTTTTCCAATAAAGAAAAGTTAAATGTACACGACAAGCAGAAGCTTGTTTATCAAAAATCACGCACGCATAATAAAAATTACCTTCTAAATAAATTAAACAATTAAAATCAAAAACGCAAAGAAAAAACGTATTGTTACCTGTGTAGATACGAGGACTTGATAATTGACAGGAAACTTTTTAAGCTGCTTCAAAACGTCAACGCACCTACTCTCCTCCGGCGACGAATCTGCACCGCCGTCGACGGCAGCTGCATCGGCGGCTCGCTTTACCGTCTCAAACAGCTCAATTAGCTCCTTCTCCATACTTTTTTCTCCACTGTACAATCAAATCAAAATTAATTAACAAAAATTACAAATTCCACATGCACATACACAGAAATTCCAAAAAAAGAAGTAACTGTTAAAGAACTGTTAACAAATTCTACGAATGAGAAGACGAAATTAAACCTGCCGCTGTGAAATTTGACGGCCGAATAGAACCCTAGCTTTGATGTGGGAGCTGGAGGAGTTTTTGAGTTTTACGACTTTGTTCTAGGAGAGGGAAGAGATAAAAGAGGTTGTTTGCGGCACGTGTGAGTGATCGGACGGCAGTGATGAGGAGAACGATGTATGATCAGACGGTGTAGAATTAATAGGCGTGTTTTGAAATTTGGGTAAAACTCGGAAATTGGGAGAAACAATACGCACGTGACTTCTAGAAAATTTCGACCAATGTGTTTTATATAAGGTGAATGGTCCTTAGGGGTCGTTTGGTATGGTGTATGAGAGCAGTACGGATTAAGGCGTATTAGTAATGCAAAAATTATTTATTATTTATTATTAAAAATCAAAATGCATCCCATGTTTTTAAAGAAAGTTAGTTTTTTACAAAAATATCCTCTATATTCTTTAGTTTTAAGGGACTTTAAGTATAATTTTTCTTTAACCCTGCTAATGCATGCATTAATAGCTTTTATATTGCTAATACCATGGTTTGTTATGTACTCCTTCCGTTCACTTTTACTTATCCACGATTGACTTTGCACATTCCTTAAGAAATAATAAATATAGTGCATAATTTACCATGATAGTCATATTAATTGGTGTATTGTCTTAATGGATTTGGAAAATAATTTGGAATAAGTAATTAATGCTAAGGGCAAAACAGAAAAAATAAATTATTTTTTTCTTGATATGTGAAAGTGGATAAGTAAAAGTAAAAATCTATTTTTGGAATAGTGGACAGAGGGAGTATTAGTTATACATAGAAAAATATCAAATAGGTTGTATAACTAATACTTGCATTAGTAATATATTATACATGGGTTGAAAAAGTATACAAAATAATGGATTAATAATATCAAAAGTTAGTGCATGTATTGTTTTCTCTAATGCATTCTACCAAAAGACCCGATAAGGTGAAAAAGTGACTATTTCCTTCTTTTTTTAAGGGATAGTTTCAAGTAAAATTACAATCTTGTCCTTAATTCATAATCGGTTATTTAATACTTCCTCCGGTTCACTTTAATTAATTTTTTGGCCTTTTTTTATGGTTCATAATATTTTATTTTTTCAAATACCAAGAAGGAATTAGCTTATTTTTTTCAAAGTTGTCCTTGGAGTAGAGAGCATAGGAGTATTTATTATATTTTCAATGAATAAATTAAGGTTAATCTAGTCAATTTTATTGTTAATTAATGCTAAAAATTAAATTTCTTAATACTGTAAAAACAAATAAAATTTGATTAAAGTGGACAGGAGGAACTAAAAAATATGCAACACCCAGCCATCTACATTGTAAAAATTGGTTTATTATGGGGGGTTTGGGGGGGGGGGGGCGGTTGTATTTTACATTATGTTTAAAATATTTATTTTTATTCTTTTGTTTATAAGTCAATCTCCAGAAAGGAGTTGGGGTACATCATTGTCATTTTATTAATCTTTGACAAAAAAAGTGCACCGGGTAAACCCTTTTCCAAATGAAACAAAACAAAAGATGCAAGATAAAAACCTTTAATTTAGAAAAATACCAACTTCCAAGAATATTTAAGTTTTATTGTTCACAATATTTATTAGAAGAAGTAAGATTAACTCTATCAAAATTAAGAAAAAAGTAGATTTGCAACCAAAAAAAAAAAACTATCCCATAGCCCATAGGCATAGTGTATGTCACAATATACAAAGTCCTATTCTTCAAATTCCACAAAAAGTTCAGTGGTCTACTCCAAGCTATTTGTCTGCGCAATTTGGTCACAAATGAAAAAGAGACGTTCTTCGGGCGACCTCTAGTTAAAAACTTAAAATTTACCACAACTGTCTCTTTCACTATAGGTACTGTAGTAATATTTACTCCATCCGTTTCAATTTATGTGCACCTGTTTAACTTGACACATAATTTAACAAAAAAGGAATATTTTTTTAAATTTATGGTCCTAAACAAGTAAAAAAAGGAGTTCATAGTATCTGTGTAGTTATAAAAGTCTCTCATTAATATTAGAATTTGAAATTTAAGCTAAATTATTTCCAAATTTAGAAATGAGTCTTTCTTTTTGGAACGAACCTAAAAGGAAATAGGTTCACATAAACTAGAACGGAGGGACTAGTACTTAGTAGTATTTTTTTTTTAGCTTACACTTATCTCGACTAATTTACTTAACCATTTGGGTTACGAGCAGGGGTGTACAAATCGAATCGAAAAATCGCACCAAACCAAAAAGTCAAACCAAACCGATTAAAAAGCCGACTTGGTTTGGTATTGAATAAAAACCCCGAACCAACCCGACATATAAATATATAATTTATATATATATATATAATTTTCTTTAGAAAATGTCTAGAAATATTTGGGATTCTCTTGCGGGATATAAATTTTAAAAGAATATGAAGTGCTCCATATTTATTGACCTTAAATAATGGGTTGTACGATCACTTTTTTATCAAGTGTTACTGAAATGCGTCTATCTCTTTGTTCTTCCATATTCATATCATATGTTGAGATCTATTAAATTCTTATATCTTTTTCGAATGTGAAATGGTTATTAATATTTAGGTATCATATTGATTTTTATGTTTAGTTACTGAATCCGGTTAACCTGAAAGTGTATATCAACGAAAAATTATTGTCAGACGACTAGAAAAATAATTATTATGTTACTAATAGAATTCTCCCATAAGAATATTTTAATCGATAAAATGTTTGTCAGTTTTTTATATTTTTACTAAATAGATGTATACTTATCAAATATTTAACAAAGTAATATTGAAATAATACGTAATTAACAAAAAATCCGAAAAATCGAAAAAAACCGACAAAATCAAACCAATCCAAATCGATATAGTTGATTTGGTTTAATTTTGATAAAAACCGAACCAATCCGGCCCATATATACCCCTAGTTACTATGTATCAAATAATTTTGCTCACTAAGATTGGAAATACATGCTTACACTAAGGTAGTAAATGAAATTCAAATATCTTCCAACTTAGAAGCTCAAAATTGTTACTCTTATTGTTTAACCACTAGATCATCCAAATTATGTTGTTGGTGAATAATTACAGTTGAAAAATTAAAAAGAAAAAAATAATATATCTTTAGGTTGAGACGCCGATATCTCGCTCTCTTTAAGGAGATTCAAGCACACTGCAATAAAAACTTCACTAATCCAGCAGTAGTCTTTTTTAGCACGCCGTATGGCTTAAATAAATTATGGATAAGTTGTTGAGTGCAAAGCTTCACCACTTGAAATACCTTCCTTCAATAAAGTAAAACTATTTTTTTTTATTTTAACTTTCATGCACTCTACAGTATTTTTTCACACGCTACATTATTTGAAAAAAAAAACTCCTATTTATAGGTGCAAGAATTTTTACTTGGATAAAATTGAAAGAAAGTTGGGTAATAAATTATGAGATCATAGTAAATATGAATAAATTGGTGTGTAATTAATGGTAGAATATTATAGAGTGGTTACAAAAGAGTTATGATCGTTTTATACATCATGGAGTAGTGGGTTAAAAGGGAGTTATGGCCATTTCTCAAGATCATGAGCTAATGAAAATTAGTAATTTTCCGAGGCATAATATAATTTTAATATTAAAATATCACATAAAACTACACCAACATATGTCAACTAAAATAAAAACAATATTGTTAGCCTTCATGCTTATTTATTAACGGAATTTTTACCTCCTATAGCAAAAATTATATTCTATAGATACATTTTAAGGTTTATGACAAAATATTTAATTTTGGTTACCTCCTACCCCTAAGTTACTAAATACGCTAATCAGTTACACTATTTTCTTTCTCTCTCTACTTTAATACATCTCATTCTCTCCCCCCATCCCATTAAAATTTCCGATCTCCTCCTCCTTCCACCGGATTTGTGCAAAGCCCACTTCAGAAATTGCTCCGGCTCCCGCATCTGACGATTGCAACGGCATATTCCTACATCTAGACAAGAGGAGTTGCTCTGATGGTAAGCAACCTCCACTTCCAACCAAGAGGTTGTGAGTTCGAGTCTCCCCAAGAGCAAGGTGAGAAGTTCTTGGAGGGAAGGATGCCGGGGGTCTATTGGAAACAGCCTCTCTACCTCAGGGTAGGGGTAAGGTCTGCGTACACACTACCCTCCCCAGACCCCACTAAGTGGGATTATACTGGGTTGTTGTTGTTGTAGAAAACCCAGGGGATCGATGTTTTTAGTATTGTTAGAATTAAGAGAAACTTAATAAGTGTTTAAGGTTGAAACGTTGGCACATGAAGATCTGCTAGTGATGAGAAAAGATACGTGCGATCGAGTACAGACGCTTACTTCCTTTTCGTAAATTATCCCTCAATAACATTTTGATGAACTAACTTGACTCCTACTGAGTTCAAGAAAATTTCTGTTATGATGTAGAGAGGCCTCGTGAATACCGTCTTTGTCATTTGAAAAAATTTCACTGCTATATAAGCTGGCTCCACTAGCCTCGTGAATACCGTCCCTGCCAATTGAAAAAATTAAGATATGGATGTTGTAGAATGATTTTCTGTTAATATATGTCAATGTATTTTATATGTTAATGTATTTTCATGTATATCATTATATTCATTGTCTTTTTTTCCATTGTAATTCAATGTATCTCGTTGTATTCCATGTATTTTATTGTATTCATTGTCTTTTTTTCGCATTGTATTTCAATGTATCTCGCTGTATTCTATGTATTTCATTGTATTCATTGTCTCGCTATATGTCATGAATGTATTCATAAGTTTTTTTAATTAATATAATTTATATATTCAGATGTATTATATAATTTCTCTGAAGATTGCTATGTTTTTAGGGTATTTTTCGGTTAAGAATCTTTTTTATAACTGAAAATACAAAATTTGTGTGTTATAATTGAGTTTGTTGAGTTATATTAGGATTCTATTATGTTAATTGATTCACTTTCCCTTTTAAAAACAGTGTAATCCCCTATTTCACGCCGTGAATACAGTCGAATACAATAATCTGTCCAGCTGTAATCCCATGTTTCACTCCATGAATACAGTCGAATACACTCGAATACACTCGAATACAACAACTGATTAGCTGGACTTCCCTGATTCACGCATATTTTTGCTACTTTATTCATAAATACAATAACTTAAATACATCAAATACATCTTATAACCACATAAAAGGTATCTATAATCCGTAATATAGCAAATGATATCTATAGATGGCTAATTACTACTAAAAGATAGTGCTTTGTGAAATTTCCCAGCAAAGGTTAACACCTTATTTATTTTAAGTAAATACCACAACCATAGGCCTTTCTCACGGGCGGCCTAATGCCTAAAACCAAACTTTATGAAGGGTCTTAACTTTTTAATTATTATTTTTTTTAAATTTAAACACTATTTTTCTAGCTTTTTTTAGATGCAAAGTTATTAATAGTTTTCGCGTAATCAATTTCTCCTTATAAATTTTTCTCAATTAACAATATAGCCAATCCATTTGACCTCTCTTGAGACATTATTGATCTTAATTAAGATTTTATCAATTTTAATTTTAAAAATTTCTTTCCGTTATAGCAACGATAGCAGGAATTATTAACATTATTCTATAAGCTACAGACATTTGGAGAAGAATCAAATCTTTTTATTTGATTGAGTATATCAATTAAACTTTATATTCTAATTTTACTATTTTTCTTAGTATTTTTAATCTAGAAAATAAATCTAAACCATCAATACCGGATTATTATGCTTTAAGGAACATTCAAGATTAATTAAGGTAATATTTTTCAAATTTTTATCATTTAGCGATCTCAATTTTTTACCGCTAAATAGAAAACCAAAAATATTTTTATATGCTTCGAATTGTTCAAATCTATTTTGAAGTAAAAAAATAGCTTTATCTATTATTGTGAGCACGTGATTTTTGTTTCGCACGACAATCGCTCCAAAAAGAAATAAAAAATAATAATTGGCCCTGCTGTACAATTTTTGGATCTCTGTGCGGCACCTTGTTGATTTATTGGTGACTTCGGCCCATTTTTATTTATTTACTTTATTAAAACAAAATTCAAAAAAAATATATGTGTCCTGCATAATTCGAACCGTAATCCGGTCGTTAAATAGAAAATCATGAATAGGCATCTTCGTCCGTGATTTTATTTTGTTTGACTTTACCTGTTTTGAAATATTTTAGTGTGTGTGCAAATAATTGTATTGAGTGTGTATTTAATTTTAATTTGATTTTTTGGCTTAGTTTTGTTTTAAAATAAATAAGAAAAAGGAAATAAATAAAAAAAATAAAGAAAGGACCCCTTCCCTTCCGGACTTGGGCCAATTTTAACAAAATTGGCCCAAACAAACAGCCCAAGACCCAGGCCTGCCCGGTCCAGGCCACCTGATGCCCAGGACGTCCAAACGACGACGTTTTAGTCCAGTGTGATCTGGGCCGTTGATCTCAGATTGATCAACGGCCAAGATCACTTCCCCACAACCCACTGAGGAACCCGACCCGTTTACAACCGGACCGAACCCAAACCCTCAACACTTGAAACGACACCGTTCCATTTAACCACCAGATCCAGACCGTAGATCTTAAATTGATCTAACGGTCGAGATCCGTCCACCCACTAACTATATAAGTTCATAATCGTACCCTACCCCCCTATCCAATACCCCAGCCTCGTCGTCTTCACCCAAACCCACAAACCCTAGAGCCGCCCATGTACTCCTCACCATGAAAAACCGGCGGCATGAACGCCGGTGACCTTGCCCTGAACACCATAGACCCCCCTCACCACCCTGAACATAGACCTGTTAACCGTTTAGTTCGAATCACCCTCCAGGTCCTCGAATCTTCATTTGAAGATTCGAGTCAAAACTCGATCTACACCAACCAACCCCAGCTTCACACCAGACACTCCCCAGACCCTCCTCGTGACCAAACCATACTTGGTTTGGTCCGAATCTGATCAGGGAAGCCTGAATCCCAGATCTAAGTTTTGAAAGTTTTGTGTTCCTCCGTCACTGGTTCAACCGAAGAGATTAAGGTCTAATGGACTTTAATCAAAGTGTTTCTCATCTGAGAAACACTTCGTTTAAAGTCCGTTCAGCCTTAAGAAAGGCCTGACCAAGTCCGAGTTAAGGTTTTGATCTTTTGCGGTTTAAGGTGAGTTTCTTTCTTTTCTTAGTTGTTTTGGTTCGTTTGATTGTTGTAAGGGTCTGTTCGTTTTCTGTCCTTGACTTCTATCAACTGTTGCTTCAACCGTTTTGCCTGAACCTCTGTTTGTTTGTCTAAAATCCCCCCTCCTATTCTGATAAGACATATGTATTTGTTGTACAATAATTGAGCTTCAAATGTTGACTGAGCAATTGGTTCCTCGAGTACCACTTTGCTCAGTCAGTATAATTCGAATTATGGGTCGATACTGTTAAATGTCGGATTTTTGGTTACGATTGTGTATGTTAATGCTAATATAGTCGAGTCGACATGTGTCGTCAATTAGTTTCAACTGTCCGAACAATAACAAATCGATTTACTTCTGCTAAGCATTTGTTGAGTCAATTAAGAACCAGTTTTTGTTTACTTATAGCTGTTTGAATTGATCAGTAATGTAAAAAGGATTGTTTGGTTTAAATTCTGAATTGGAAGGCATGTGCACTCGTGCACAGCATGTGCATTGGTGCACCTCATGTGCTTTGTGCACAGCCTGTGGCCTGCATAAAGGTCTTTGTTAAGTTTTAAACAATTTGACAGCATATGCTGTCAGATACATTCTACTGCCCATACTTGGCTTTAGTTTAAAGAAGTATTTAAACCTTTTAAAAGTTAAATCTGCCAGGGAATGTTGATGGGATTTAATACTTAATTAGCTAAAGTTGGAATTGAAAATGGAAGGCACATGGGAGGGGTACTGTGATATTCTGAAAACAGGCTGTTAAAAGAGATAGTTTTGAGGCTTATAAAGGGCAGACATACAGAAGAAGAGGACATCGGAGAAGAAAATACAGGAAGAAGGAAAAACACACTGTGAGGAGTTTTGAAAGAGAGAGCTTGAAAGACATACAAAGAGATACAGGCATAGAGGGATATTTAGACTGAGAGGATTGAAAAGGATAGAACTGATTTTAGGAAAACACAGATAGAGGGAGGTTAAGAGATAGAAAGTATACAATCTACAATCAGAAATTGCTTCTTCCTATTTGTTATTTGGGTTTTGAGTTGTTCAACTTGTTGAAATCAATTCTGATTCTTTGAAGTTCCAGTTGTGTCTATTTAGTCAAGTGTTTTCCATTGGTTTACTACTGATTTGGTCTGCTTGGAGTTCTGATTCTACTCCACTGGGTGTTGCTGTCATTTGGCTATTGCTTTCTATTAGCCATAGTTGCATTTCTGCACTCGAGCCTGTTTCTTGCTGTATTGCTTTGCCTGCTGCTATTCTGCCCTGCTGCTACTGATAGTGCCGTGATTGCTGCTGCATTTTGTTGTCATTGTACTCTGCTGACTCCCCTTTTCTTCAATTGTCAAATATTTCCAGGTACACAACCTCTGAAACCTTGTATTGTTGAAAGTTTGAAGTTGAAACAGAAATAAAGAAACGAACAGCTGTTCATGTTATAACATGGGTGTTAAAAATAGGTCGAATGTTAGTTGGGATTGTATTTTTACTGCAAACTGCAAATACTTTGTATAAACTAGCATACATTCTGTTTGAGATGGACTGTTAGATAGCATTGTTCAATAGTAATGACAGTATGACATAGACAGCATGTTTGATTTAGTATACATTCAGTTCAGTATAACGCTCTGTTTGGCTTAGTTATGACTGTATAACATAGAGTCATGGCAAGCACTTGTATGTATTTTTGCCTAGACCACTGAATTGACAAATCTGTGGTATTAGGTCTGGGATAAATGTATCCCAAACAAACTCTCATGCAGTCACATTAAGAGTCTGGCTATGAATGCCAGTCCTCCTGTCAGTTTTATTTGTTCCAATGCAGGTTCGATATCGGGTTTCGGTATAGATTCTTTGTTTCGAAATAATGTGATGATTGTTGAGAAAAACTAATAATCATCTTGAGTTCAATTAGTAGTAATTTTCCTAATAAATAGCCGATTTTGTTTATCAATTTCAAATAGGTTAGAGTGTTAAAATAGAACTTGGAGGTCGTTAAACATAACTCAATATATGTTGTTAGTTTGTTTGCAATCTCACTTAGCAGATTAATAAGCGTATTCACTCGATAAAGACAAAGCATGAGGTAACTCTCACCTCATGGACAATCAATCAGGTAATCAAACAAATTTAGGTTCAGCAAACATAATAAGGATTCAGTCTGTATTTGCTCAAACAAGCAAAGTTCGGTATCATCCTTCCCTTTAAAGATAAACGTAGTAGAAATGTAGCCACTGTAGGGTACCCTTCTAAAATAATGAGACGAGCCTCGCCGAATAAAAATGCAAATTGCGGGGCCCTCAATAATTGATCATGATAAATACTTAGAATTTGGGACGGACTGTTTAGTGAATTCCACTGCCTTCCCCAAAGATAATAACGCGTTTAGATTCTTTAGGCGCGACTTTAAGTAAATTATATTCTTAAAATCGGGTGCACATTGATGTGACCCAAATCCAAGTCTCAACGGAATCAAAATGTATTAACAACTACGGGTGCATTGATTGTGACGTGGTTCGAGATGCATTTTCACGACGTTGCAATTCTATAAAATAAATGATAATAATAAAAGCGGTTTAAACTTAATAAAAGCACATAAGTCACAACCTGTATTTAAATCAGATACTTAGCCATTATAACAATTTAAGCGACCGTGCTAGAACCACGGGATTCGAGGGTGCCTAACACCTTCCCTCGGGTCAACAGAATTCCTTACTTAGAATTTCTGGTTCGCAGACTTCATTTGGAAAAGTCTAAAATTTCCTCGATTTGGGATTCAAGATAAACCGGTGACTTGGGACACCAAAAGCCAAACCTTTCCCAAGTGGCGACTCTGAATTAAATAAATAATCCCATTTCGAATATTGTCACTTAAATTGGAAAAACTCCACCCGCGCATTTAACCCTTCGGGGCCGGGCGCGCAAAAAGGAGGTGTGACAGCTCTGGCGACTCCGCTGGGGAATATGACCCAGAACCACTGGTTTATGGTCCAAGAATTCGAGCTTAGAATAATTGTTATATTTGGCTTTATTATCTGATCTTTATTACATGTTTTGCATAAAAGTGCTAAATGTTGTCTTTTACCGCTTTTGATATTATCTGAACTGTATATAAACTGTGCCGAAACCCTTCTTTTCTTACCTCCGGGGAGAAGCTCGCTGGTCGAGACTCCCTATTCTGTTAGTGTCAATACCTGAAATAAGAAAGAGGTCGGACAAGTTACAAAGCCGGACGATCTCGCGGGTCCCCGGTACGTAGCCCCCTCCTCGACTCGAGTTGTCCGCTCGGGTACACAGTCTAGAACAAATACCAAGGTTTAAACCTAGTATAACGAAACTTCATGCCGGATCCCTAGTAGGAACGCTTATTTGCATCATATTGCATTTGACTTAGGGGACTCAACACAGGGGTTGGGTCCGTCTAGGACAGACAACCTGAAATGGAGAAGACCATCATGCTGCATTCCTATATGTGTTGTGCATTTATTTGCTTCGGTTCCGCATGTCGACCGGTTCCTAAAAAAAAAAAAAGGAAAATAGCAGCGTAGGGGAGATAATTACTTATTTTTGGAAAATAAAACCAATGTCCAAGTAGTGTCAAAACCTCGCCGAAATTTTTCTAAAAAAAAACTGTCTTGTTTATTGAGAGTTATTAAAAAAATATATATATATATATATATAAAAAATTTCTTTTATCACTTTCAAAATCAAAAAAAAAAGGGGTATTTATTTTAAAAGTAAAAAAAAAAACGAAAATTCATAATTCAAAAAAAATGTGTTGTTTCTTTCGCAATACCCCTTTTATGAATTCAGAATAATAGTCCAAATTTTTCCTAAAAAAAAAAATAATATAAAAAATAAATAGTTTCTTTAATCTTTATCTCTTTTCAAAAAAAAAAAATGTAAGAAATACGTATTCCTGATTTCTAGGTTTATTCGATTTTTTCCTATTTTACGATAGCCCGAACTACGCGGGTCTGATTCTCACCGGATGTGAGATACGTAGGCAAACCTCATCGGTTCCGGCCCCAATTTTTAAAATCCAAAAAAAATATATTTTTCTTTAGAAAAAAAAAGAAATAAAAAATATGGAAGTTTTCTTTAAAATCAAATAAAATAAAAATAAAAAAAAATAAATAGTCTTCTTCTTTCTGAAGTCTTTCATATGAAAAAATGAAATAAGCAGCAACAAAAATAAAAAAAAAATAATACTCTTTGCTTCCTAGTCTCTTTTTGTAAAATGTCAACAAAAAAATATATATATTTGAAAAATTGAATTTCAAAATATTAGGATTTTTCTTTAGAAGTGCTTTTGTAAATAAATAAAACTCATAATTCCGCATCATTTTCTTAAAAGTCCCTCTTTCAAAATTTAAGAGGCAACATCACATACGTTCTTTCTTCCGTAGAAAAGGTGAAACAAATGAAAACAAAATCAACCAAACACATTTTCTTTTTTCGTTTAAAATATATATATATAAATGAATAAGTAAATAAACAAAGAATAGACAAATCTTTTGAGTCCTATGAGCACTTGCTTCTTTATTTTTATACTTGTTAGCTTCGAACTACGTAATGATCTGATTCACGTAGGCATCGTGATACGTAGGCAATCCTCATCGGATCCGGTCGCACTTCTTTTACTGCAAAATAATAAATAAATAAAAAAAAAAAGAAAGGAAAAAAAAAACTAATAAGAGGGAAATACCGGAACGACGCATGCTCTCGTAGCAAACATATAGTAATCCACTTAACTGTACAGGTGCATCATGCCCAACGTGAGATTAACTATCTGTTATTTACTACAAATTAACCGTGTGTTTGTCATTGAGCATATCCAGGGTTTTTGAAAGGACGGTTGGTTTGGTGAAAGTCTGGCCTCGCACTCATATTTCACGAGGTCAAGGAGAAGTGTTCAATTACCTGTTGTTAGGACCAGAAGCGGTACTCACACTTACTTCACCAGGTCAAAAGAAAGTGTGGGAATGTCTTCAGAAATTCCATTGCAAACAATCCCTGTTTCTGAGGAGAGTTCGATCTCAACCGTCCTCACACCTGAATCCGCAACTGCGGAGGAAAATAGAATCCTACGGCTCCGCATGCTGGAAATGCTGGACGACTGGAATAATGGGAAAGAGCCGCCAAGTGTCATCCCCGGATTCCCTGAATTATTCTCCAGGTCAAGTGGGACTTCAAATGTTCCCATAAATTATCCTGCTACCCCATTCGGGTACCCAGCCACCTCAGCCTTCTCTGCTGGATCGCCTTCTGACCCTCATCCCCGAATGTCAGCCACCGATGCAAGCATGAACATCTTTACTGCATCGCCTTGCCCGATTACGGCACAGCCTGCCACGTACAAGCCAAGCTTTGACTCATCCTCTTTTACATTCCAAGCACCATCGTTCTCAATGGAACCAACTAGATTCGCTACCAGCACTAATCCTCTACCGCCTCAGTGCGAGCTTGCGCCCAGGCAGGATCAGAGCCCCAGGATTGCAGAACAAAATGAGATTGCCAAAAGAATGAGAAGCCTTGAACAAAGTTTGAAGAATATGCAAGGACTGAGCGGACAAAAGAGCGTCTCTTACGCCGACTTGTGCATGTTCCCTCATGTGCACCTGCCAACGGGTTTCAAGACCCCAAAGTTCGAGAAATACGATGGGCACGGTGACCCCATTGCACATCTTAAGAAATACTGCAACCAATTGCGGGGAGCCGGCGGAAAAGAAGAACTGCTAATGGCATATTTTGGAGAAAGTTTGGTGGGAGTCGCTTCGGAATGGTATATGGACCAGGACATATCTCGCTGGCATATATGGGATGATCTTGCCAGAGACTTCGTAGGGCAGTTTCAATATAATATTGACATCGCACCAGACAGAAATGCTTTGTCAAACTTAAAGAAGAAACCCTCGGAAAGTTTCAGAGAATACGCCATCAAATGGCGTGAGCAAGCGTCAAGGGTAAAACCTTCCATGGACGAGATAGAGATGGTCACTACTTTTCTCCAGGCTCAAGAGTCCGACTATTTCCAAAACATGATGTCGGCCATGGGAAAGCCTTTCGCAGAAGCGATTAAGATTGGAGAGATGGTGGAGAACGGTTTGAAAACGGGAAGAATTTTGAGTCAGGCAGCCATAAAGGCAACCTCCCAAGCCGTCCAAAACGGGTCTGGAGGAATAGCAAGAGGGAAGAAGAAAGAGGAAACATCCATGGTAGTGTCAGAGGTGGGAGAATATCATAATCCCGGGCTTTGTTCTTCGGAAAGAACCTCGCAACATTATTTCCCCCACCAAAATGCGACCTACGCTCCTCAGCCTTACATGGTTATGAGCACCCAGCCTTATATCCAGCGGTTACAACCAGTCAATCGGGGGCAGGCCCCACATCCTAGGAATCAGCCTCCTCACCGAAACCACTACAATCCTCGACCTCCTCAGAATAATTTCCGTCCTCGGGAACCACCCAGGAGACCCAACTACACACCAATCGGTGAACCCTATTCCGCCCTATTCCCTAAGCTTGTCCAAATGAATTTGTTGCAGCCCATACCACCAAACGGGCAGAACCCGGGATCACCATCATATCAGCGGGGTGTCAGATGTGCATACCATTCAGGGGTAGAAGGGCACGACACCAACGACTGTTGGACATTGAAACAAGCTGTAGAGAATCTGTTAGACCAAGGGAAGATTGTGTTGAGAGACGAGGATATCCCAAATGTGACCAATAATCCGTTGCCCGCCCACGACAACGGGCCGATAGTTGGGATGATTTGTGAAGACGAGGAAGTCGATCTGGCACTGAAAGCCATAATTGCTATTGCTGATACAGAAAAGGGACCCAGGGTAACTCCGGAACAAGAAAAAGGAATAAGTGATGTATTCAAGCAGGCCTCCATGGTATGGGGGACGGTCAAAACACCTCGGCCGAACGAGCCAGTGTTTGTCGGACGCATACCACAGGAGCCAAAATACAACAAAGAGGAAGATGATAAGGTGTCCCCGCTCGACGAGAGTGAAGGAAATATGTGAGGCAACAAGGGAAAAGCTATGCGAAATGCACATGGTCCAGCCAGGAGAGGGCACTAGCACCGTTGAAGTATCGTACATGGGGCCAAGCACCAAGCTTCAAAACTAGAAGGCTACACCATTCTTGATCAAACGGAAGTCCTAATGAACCTGTCTTGCCACTTTCTCTGCATCACGAGTAACCCCCGAGGGTGACTCAGATGTTTTTCTTCAGTTTCATGTTTTTAATTTCCTGAATGTCGACCTTTTTCCTTATCTTCCCCAAAATGCCAAGAAATGAAATCATGCTTGATTACTCACTTTCTTCTTCTATGTTTTCTTTTGTGTTCTCTTCAATTCTGATAAATGCAGCTTTAAATAACATGACATGTTTGCGGACTTCATGCCCGGATCACGAGAACTCCGATCAGACTTCAAATAATGAGTCAAAATTTGAGATATAAAGAATTTGAAAAGTAGGAACAACTAAAGAAAATTGGTTCATGGTTTGGAAAATGTCCGTCACTGAAGCAGAGTTTGAGAGCAGTAAATGGGTTTAGACCCGTACAGAATGATAACCTTAATAATTGCGGTTTGTCACGGGCAATTATACCCAGAAAGAATGGTCCATACGTCATTGAAGAACGTTACCAAATGGAGCATTTGTATCTGGGCGACGTCGAAAGAAACGACGTCAGCCTTGCTTGGAAAGCAGGTGCAGCGATATGTCTAAATCACTCTGGCGATATCTTTGCACAGTTTGAGATGACGAAGGCTTTCATTCTCGCTACCCAAACACTATCAACCCTTTGCAAAACCCATTTGAGCTGGTTACTCTTCTTTGATTACCCTCTTTGGAACCTGAAAATATTGTTGAAAATAAAGTGAAAAAAAAAACAAAAACAAAAAAAAACAAAAAAAAAAAAAATCCAAAAAAACAAAAGTGTGCCTGAACTACGTTTGACTTGATTCCGAAAGGATACGTAGGCAACCTCTCCTTGGGGTTCAGTCACACCAACAAAAATCCAGGAATTCCCCGGAAAGTAAAACTGGGGCAGAAGTTATAATAATTTGGCAATAATCCCACCCAAAAGGTTCCAAAGCTGTAGTTCAATCCAAATTCTTTTCACCCCAAACCTTTCTAAAGTCCTTCTGATCAATCAGCAAAGCATTTCAAAATAGGAAGATGGAATTATTTGGGTCCGATACAACAAAATGAGGAGAATAAAGATGAGAGAGTCTTGTCGGTGAAAACCTTTGGGCACCGTGAGGCGACGAGAGAAGAGAAATTGAAATGAGAGAGCTTGTTTAGTAAAAACTCGCAAGGAGTACTAGCAGGCGACAGTAAGAAGAGAAATGAGAGAGGTCGACTAGCGAAAACCCGCAAAGGGCGTTGTCGGCCAAAAAGATGATTCCACCTCAGAAAGTCCTGGCAAGGTTCCCGGGTTTTTGAAAAAATATAGATCTGTTTTGATTCATGAGGAAATGCAAGTTCTCGGAGGTCGGGCATCCAGTCCAAAAGGCATGTCATGTCAGTTTGAAACTGGCATACACTCCAGATAAGTCCCTCTTTTCTCCCCGAAAGGGGCGTTTCTCTTTAAACTCATATGTTCTCCTTTACATAGTTTTCTTTGAGTTCTTTTTGATCTAACTCTTAATTCCGTAGTAATCGCAAAGAAAGGTGGCAGGACCGGTTTTACAGGGCTCCGTTTGGCGAGAGTCGAATAAAATGTACAAACTCGGTGGCGCGTCAGTCCCATCCCGACTGGCCATGATAGTTGATTTGCTTCCAAAACCGACAAATCCCCACAGGCTATCCCTTGTACAATTCCCCAAAGAAGTCCACCCCAGCACATCCCCAGCAAGTTTGCTACAAAAAAAAAAAAATCCCCACAGAGTCTCCCTGATAAAATCCCCACCAAAATCCCCAAGCAGAAAGGGACAGAAAAACCAAAGCCTTATAAGGCAAATCATCACAAAATCTGGAAACGCAAGTCTAAGTAGTCCGAAGGTTTTCGCATGCGAAATCCAATCAATAGCAGAGTTTCTCAACAAGAATTAGGCCAAGACAAAGCAATTGGAACAGTCAAGGCCCCCAAACTAACCGCCGTTTTCAAACTGATAATCTTTCTTTGTTTAGGAAGATTGAGACAGGTGCGACACAAAGCAGCTGTGCAAGAAGCAGGTGTAGCCCAAAAGAGATAAAGCGCGCAAGCATTGAAACAACCTTGCAGCAGAAAACGGCCAAAGGTAAGTTTCCCATAATATTTTCATGCATTTTGATTGAAAACCATGGATCTCCCTGGCATAACCCAAGGGGCTTTATCTACCCAAATCTCTTCGGCATAACCCGATGAATCTTCCCGGCATAACCCGATGAATCTTTTCGGCATAGCCCGATAAATCTCCCGGCATAACCCGATGAATCTTCCCGGCATAACCCGATGAATCTTCCCGGCATAACCCGATAAACCTCCCGGCATAACCCGATGAATCTTCCCGGCATAACCCGATGAATCTTCCCGGCATAACCCGATGAATCTTCCCGGCATAACCCGATGAATCTTTCCGGTACAACCTGATGAATCTTCCCGGCATAACCCGATGAATCTTTCCGGCATAACCCGATGAATCTTCCCGGCATAACCCGATGAATCCTCCCGGCATAACCCGATGAAACCTCCCGGCATAACCCGATGAATCTTCCCGGCATAACCCGATGAATCCTCCCGGCATAACCCGATGAATCCTCCCGGCATAACCCGATGAATCCTCCCGGCATAACCCGATGAATCCTCCCGGCATAACCCGATGAATCCTCCCGGCATAACCCGATGAATCCTCCCGGCATAACCCGATGAATCCTCCCGGCATAACCCGATGAATCTTCCCGGCATAACCCGATGAATCTTCCCGGCATAACCCGATGAATCTGGTATAACCCGATGAATCTTCCCGGCATAACCCGATGAATCTTCCCGGCATAACCCGATGAATCTTCCCGGTATAACCCGATGAATCTCCCCGGCATAACCCGATGAAGCCTCCCGGCATAACCCGATGAATCCTCCCAGCATAACTCAATAAATCTTTTCGGCATAACCCGAGAACCTTTCCATGCAATCAGCATTAGGGTTTTAAACCCTAAACTGAATTTTCCTTTTAGTCAGCATTAGGGTTTTAAACCCTAAACTGAACTTTTTCCTTTCGGCCAGCATTAGAGTTTTAAACTCTAAACTGAGCTCTTTCATGCAATCAGCATTAGGGTTTTAAACCCTAAACTGAATTTTCCTTTTAGTCAGCATTAGGGTTTTAAACCCTAAACTGAACTTTTTCCTTTCGGCCAGCATTAGGGTTTTAAACCCTAAACTGAGTTTTTCCATGCAATCAGCATTAGGGTTTTAAACCCTAAACTGAATTTTCCTTTAGTCAGCATTAGGGTTTTAAACCCTAAACTGAATTCTTCCTTTGTTCGGCTTTAGAGTTTTAAACCCTAAACTGAACCTTTCCCCAGCTAGCCGGTATTAGGGCTCCAACCCTGAACTGAGCATGCATATCCTCTTTCATCAATTTTATGAACTTCCTGGTAAATAATTAACGAAATTTTCCTAGTGAAACTGGGGCAGAAAATTTCGTTCGTTTGTTTGTTTTTTCCCGCAGGTCTAACCTCGAGCCACACGGATCGAAATGACCCACGAGATGAGTCTCAACTCAGAATCAAAGAAGAAAAAGGCAAAAGGAGACATCCCGAGATATCAGAGTGAAGGGAGAGCAGATCGACTCCAACGTTTGACTAAGGTCCTAAACCCTGCCAATTGCGTCTCACTCAGTATCCCAGAGGTTAAACAAGTCGCCGCAACTCGCAAGCATCAAGATTCAGATCGGAGTCTACAAGCAGAATCAGCTAAGACCCAAGATCAAGTCGTAAAAGAATCATAGATAGGAATCTTGTAACTAGCAGTTGACATACATATAAGTAGTTAGTTCAGTTTCTTAATTTTCGTTTGGTTGTAATAAGGCGGTCAGTGACGTAGCAGTGACAACAGCAGCAGCAGTAGCAGCAAGCATTGCAGTCCCATGGTAGTCCCAGCTACCAAAACTTCTCGAACTACATTGACCTGATTCCTGTTTAGCCCAGGATATGTAGGAAATCTTTGAAGCAAGATTCGGTCAGATCTTTCAAAAAAAAAAAAACATGCTTCATACGGAGTGGTCTATAGGCAAAAATCGCTCATACACGCTCACTTTATCTTTGCACGAAAACCCTTCGTGTTTCCGAACAAAGAGGGGCAGCTGTGAGCACGTGATTTTTGTTTCGCACGACAATCGCTCCAAAAAGAAATAAAAAATAATAATTGGCCCTGCTGTACAATTTTTGGATTTCTGTGCGGCACCTTGTTGATTTATTGGTGACTTCGACCCATTTTTATTTATTTACTTTATTAAAACAAAATTCAAAAAAAATATATGTGTCCTGCATAATTCGAACCGTAATCCGGTCGTTAAATAGAAAATCATGAATAGGCATCTTCGTCCGTGATTTTATTTTGTTTGACTTTACCTGTTTTGAAATATTTTAGTGTGTGTGCAAATAATTGTATTGAGTGTGTATTTAATTTTAATTTGATTTTTTGGCTTAGTTTTGTTTTAAAATAAATAAGAAAAAGGAAATAAAAAAAAAAATAAAGAAAGGACCCCTTCCCTTCCGGACTTGGGCCAATTTTAACAAAATTGGCCCAAACAAACAGCCCAAGACCCAGGCCTGCCCGGTCCAGGCCACCTGATGCCCAGGACGTCCAAACGACGACGTTTTAGTCCAGTGTGATCTGGGCCGTTGATCTCAGATTGATCAACGGCCAAGATCACTTCCCCACAACCCACTGAGGAACCCGACCCGTTTACAACCGGACCGAACCCAAACCCTCAACACTTGAAACGACACCGTTCCATTTAACCACCAGATCCAGACCGTAGATCTTAAATTGATCTAACGGTCGAGATCCGTCCACCCACTAACTATATAAGTTCATAATCGTACCCTACCCCCCTATCCAATACCCCAGCCTCGTCGTCTTCACCCAAACCCACAAACCCTAGAGCCGCCCATGTACTCCTCACCATGAAAAACCGGCGGCATGAACGCCGGTGACCTTGCCCTGAACACCATAGACCCCCCTCACCACCCTGAACATAGACCTGTTAACCGTTTAGTTCGAATCACCCTCCAGGTCCTCGAATCTTCATTTGAAGATTCGAGTCAAAACTCGATCTACACCAACCAACCCCAGCTTCACACCAGACACTCCCCAGACCCTCCTCGTGACCAAACCATACTTGGTTTGGTCCGAATCTGATCAGGGAAGCCTGAATCCCAGATCTAAGTTTTGAAAGTTTTGTGTTCCTCCGTCACTGGTTCAACCGAAGAGATTAAGGTCTAATGGACTTTAATCAAAGTGTTTCTCATCTGAGAAACACTTCGTTTAAAGTCCGTTCAGCCTTAAGAAAGGCCTGACCAAGTCCGAGTTAAGGTTTTGATCTTTTGCGATTTAAGGTGAGTTTCTTTCTTTTCTTAGTTGTTTTGGTTCGTTTGATTGTTGTAAGGGTCTGTTCGTTTTCTGTCCTTGACTTCTATCAACTGTTGCTTCAACCGTTTTGCCTGAACCTCTGTTTGTTTGTCTAAAATCCCCCCTCCTATTCTGATAAGACATATGTATTTGTTGTACAATAATTGAGCTTCAAATGTTGACTGAGCAATTGGTTCCTCGAGTACCACTTTGCTCAGTCAGTATAATTCGAATTATGGGTCGATACTGTTAAATGTCGGATTTTTGGTTACGATTGTGTATGTTAATGCTAATATAGTCGAGTCGACATGTGTCGTCAATTAGTTTCAACTGTCCGAACAATAACAAATCGATTTACTTCTGCTAAGCATTTGTTGAGTCAATTAAGAACCAGTTTTTGTTTACTTATAGCTGTTTGAATTGATCAGTAATGTAAAAAGGATTGTTTGGTTTAAATTCTGAATTGGAAGGCATGTGCACTCGTGCACAGCATGTGCATTGGTGCACCTCATGTGCTTTGTGCACAGCCTGTGGCCTGCATAAAGGTCTTTGTTAAGTTTTAAACAATTTGACAGCATATGCTGTCAGATACATTCTACTGCCCATACTTGGCTTTAGTTTAAAGAAGTATTTAAACCTTTTAAAAGTTAAATCTGCCAGGGAATGTTGATGGGATTTAATACTTAATTAGCTAAAGTTGGAATTGAAAATGGAAGGCACATGGGAGGGGTACTGTGATATTCTGAAAACAGGCTGTTAAAAGAGATAGTTTTGAGGCTTATAAAGGGCAGACATACAGAAGAAGAGGACATCGGAGAAGAAAATACAGGAAGAAGGAAAAACACACTGTGAGGAGTTTTGAAAGAGAGAGCTTGAAAGACATACAAAGAGATACAGGCATAGAGGGATATTTAGACTGAGAGGATTGAAAAGGATAGAACTGATTTTAGGAAAACACAGATAGAGGGAGGTTAAGAGATAGAAAGTATACAATCTACAATCAGAAATTGCTTCTTCCTATTTGTTATTTGGGTTTTGAGTTGTTCAACTTGTTGAAATCAATTCTGATTCTTTGAAGTTCCAGTTGTGTCTATTTAGTCAAGTGTTTTCCATTGGTTTACTACTGATTTGGTCTGCTTGGAGTTCTGATTCTACTCCACTGGGTGTTGCTGTCATTTGGCTATTGCTTTCTATTGGCCATAGTTGCATTTCTGCACTCGAGCCTGTTTCTTGCTGTATTGCTTTGCCTGCTGCTATTCTGCCCTGCTGCTACTGATAGTGTCGTGATTGCTGCTGCATTTTGTTGTCATTGTACTCTGCTGACTCCCCTTTTCTTCAATTGTCAAATATTTCCAGGTACACAACCTCTGAAACCTTGTATTGTTGAAAGTTTGAAGTTGAAACAGAAATAAAGAAACGAACAGCTGTTCATGTTATAACATGGGTGTTAAAAATAGGTCGAATGTTAGTTGGGATTGTATTTTTACTGCAAACTGCAAATACTTTGTATAAACTAGCATACATTCTGTTTGAGATGGACTGTTAGATAGCATTGTTCAATAGTAATGACAGTATGACATAGACAGCATGTTTGATTTAGTATACATTCAGTTCAGTATAACGCTCTGTTTGGCTTAGTTATGACTGTATAACATAGAGTCATGGCAAGCACTTGTATGTATTTTTGCCTAGACCACTGAATTGACAAATCTGTGGTATTAGGTCTGGGATAAATGTATCCCAAACAAACTCTCATGCAGTCACATTAAGAGTCTGGCTATGAATGCCAGTCCTCCTGTCAGTTTTATTTGTTCCAATGCAGGTTCGATATCGGGTTTCGGTATAGATTCTTTGTTTCGAAATAATGTGATGATTGTTGAGAAAAACTAATAGTCATCTTGAGTTCAATTAGTAGTAATTTTCCTAATAAACAGCCGATTTCGTTTATCAATTTCAAATAGGTTAGAGTGTTAAAATAGAACTTGGAGGTCGTTAAACATAACTCAATATATGTTGTTAGTTTGTTTGCAATCTCACTTAGCAGATTAATAAGCGTATTCACTCGATAAAGACAAAGCATGAGGTAACTCTCACCTCATGGACAATCAATCAGGTAATCAAACAAATTTAGGTTCAGCAAACATAATAAGGATTCAGTCTGTATTTGCTCAAACAAGCAAAGTTCGGTATCATCCTTCCCTTTAAAGATAAACGTAGTAGAAATGTAGCCACTGTAGGATACCCTTCTAAAATAATGAGACGAGCCTCGCCGAATAAAAAATGCAAATTGCGGGGCCCTCAACAATTGATCATGATAAATACTTAGAATTTGGGACGGACTGTTTAGTGAATTCCACTGCCTTCCCCAAAGATAATAACGCGTTTAGATTCTTTAGGCGCGACTCTAAGTAAATTATATTCTTAAAATCGGGTGCACATTGATGTGACCCAAATCCAAGTCTCAACGGAATCAAAATGTATTAACAACTACGGGTGCATTGATTGTGACGTGGTTCGAGATGCATTTTCACGACGTTGCAATTCTATAAAATAAATGATAATAATAAAAGCGGTTTAAACTTAATAAAAGCACATAAGTCACAACCTGTATTTAAATCAGATACTTAGCCATTATAACAATTTAAGCGACCGTGCTAGAACCACGGGATTCGAGGGTGCCTAACACCTTCCCTCGGGTCAACAGAATTCCTTACTTAGAATTTCTGGTTCGCAGACTTCATTTGGAAAAGTCTAAAATTTCCTCGATTTGGGATTCAAGATAAACCGGTGACTTGGGACACCAAAAGCCAAACCTTTCCCAAGTGGCGACTCTGAATTAAATAAATAATCCCATTTCGAATATTGTCACTTAAATTGGAAAAACTCCACCCGCGCATTTAACCCTTCGGGGCCGGGCGCGCAAAAGGAGGTGTGACAGCTCTGGCGACTCCGCTGGGGAATATGACCCAGAACCACTGGTTCAGGGTCCAAGAATTCGAGCTTAGAATAATTGTTATATTTGGCTTTATTATCTGATCTTTATTACATGTTTTGCATAAAAGTGCTAAATGTTGTCTTTTACCGCTTTTGATATTATCTGAACTGTATATAAACTGTGCCGAAACCCTTCTTTTCTTACCTCCGGGGAGAAGCTCGCTGGTCGAGACTCCCTATTCTGTTAGTGTCAATACCTGAAATAAGAAAGAGGTCGGACAAGTTACAAAGCCGGACGATCTCGCGGGTCCCCGGTACGTAGCCCCCTCCTCGACTCGAGTTGTCCGCTCGGGTACACAGTCTAGAACAAATACCAAGGTTTAAACCTAGTATAACGAAACTTCATGCCGGATCCCTAGTAGGAACGCTTATTTGCATCATATTGCATTTGACTTAGGGGACTCAACACAGGGGTTGGGTCCGTCTAGGACAGGCAACCTGAAATGGAAAAGACCATCATGCTGCATTCCTATATGTGTTGTGCATTTATTTGCTTCGGTTCCGCATGTCGACCGGTTCCTAAAAAAAAGGGGAAAATAGCAGCGTAGGGGAGATAATTACTTATTTTTGGAAAATAAAACCAATGTCCAAGTAGTGTCAAAACCTCGCCGGAATTTTTCTAAAAAAAAACTGTCTTGTTTATTGAGAGTTATTAAAAAATATATATATATATAAAAATTTTCTTTTATCACTTTCAAAATCAAAAAAAAGGGGTATTTATTTTAAAAGTAAAAAAAAAACGAAAATTCATAATTCAAAAAAAATGTGTTGTTTCTTTCGCAATACCCCTTTTATGAATTCAGACTAATAGTCCAAATTTTTCCTAAAAAAAAAATAATATAAAAAATAAATAGTTTCTTTAATCTTTATCTCTTTTCAAAAAAAAAATGTAAGAAATACGCATTCCTGATTTCTAGGTTTATTCGATTTTTTCCTATTTTACGATAGCCCGAACTATGCGGGTCTGATTCTCACCGGATGTGAGATACGTAGGCAAACCTCATCGGTTCCGGCCCCAATTTTTAAAATCCAAAAAAAAAAAAATTTTCTTTAGAAAAAAAAAAGAAATAAAAAATATGGAAGTTTTCTTTAAAATCAAATAAAATAAAAATAAAATAAAATAAATAGTCTTCTTCTTTCTGAAGTCTTTCATATGAAAAAATGAAATAAGCAGCAACAAAAATAAAAAAAAAATAATACTCTTTGCTTCCTTGTCTCTTTTTGTAAAATGTCAAAAAAAAAATATATATATTTGAAAAATTGAATTTCAAAATATTAGGATTTTTCTTTAGAAGTGCTTTTGTAAATAAATAAAACTCATAATTCCGCATCATTTTCTTAAAAGTCACTCTTTCAAAATTTAAGAGGCAACATCACATACGTTCTTTCTTCCGTAGAAAAGGTGAAACAAATGAAAACAAAATCAACCAAACACATTTTCTTTTTTCGTTTAAAATATATATAATGAATAAGTAAATAAACAAAGAATAGACAAATCTTTTGAGTCCTATGAGCACTTGCTTCTTTATTTTTATACTTGTTAGCTTCGAACTACGTAATGATCTGATTCACGTAGGCATCGTGATACGTAGGCAATCCTCATCGGATCCGGTCGCACTTCTTTTACTGCAAAATAATAAAAAAAAGAAAAGAAAAGGAAGGAAAAAAAAAACTAATAAGAGGGAAATACCGGAACGACGCATGCTCTCGTAGCAAACATATAGTAATCCACTTAACTGTACAGGTGCATCATGCCCAACGTGAGATTAACTATCTGTTATTTACAACAAATTAACCGTGCGTTTGTCATTGAGCATATCCAGGGTTTTTGAAAGGACGGTTGGTTTGGTGAAAGTCTGGCCTCGCACTCATATTTCACGAGGTCAAGGAGAAGTGTTCAATTACCTGTTGTTAGGACCAGAAGCGGTACTCACACTTACTTCACCAGGTCAAAAGGAAGTGTGGGAATGTCTTCAGAAATTCCATTGCAAACAATCCCTGTTTCTGAGGAGAGTTCGATCTCAGCCGTCCTCACACCTGAATCCGCAACTGCGGAGGAAAATAGAATCCTATGGCTCCGCATGCTGGAAATGCTGGACGACTGGAATAATGGGAAAGAGCCGCCAAGTGTCATCCCCGGATTCCCTGAATTATTCTCCAGGTCAAGTGGGACTTCAAATGTTCCCATAAATTATCCTGCTACCCCATTCGGGTACCCAGCCACCTCAGCCTTCTCTGCTGGATCGCCTTCTGACCCTCATCCCCGAATGTCAGCCACCGATGCAAGCATGAACATCTTTACTGCATCGCCTTGCCCGATTACGGCACAGCCTGCCACGTACAAGCCAAGCTTTGACTCATCCTCTTTTACATTCCAAGCACCATCGTTCTCAATGGAACCAACTAGATTCGCTACCAGCACTAATCCTCTACCGCCTCAGTGCGAGCTTGCGCCCAGGCAGGATCAGAGCCCCAGGATTGCAGAACAAAATGAGATTGCCAAAAGAATGAGAAGCCTTGAACAAAGTTTGAAGAATATGCAAGGACTGAGCGGACAAAAGAGCGTCTCTTACGCCGACTTGTGCATGTTCCCTCATGTGCACCTGCCAACGGGTTTCAAGACCCCAAAGTTCGAGAAATACGATGGGCACGGTGACCCCATTGCACATCTTAAGAAATACTGCAACCAATTGCGGGGAGCCGGCGGAAAAGAAGAACTGCTAATGGCATATTTTGGAGAAAGTTTGGTGGGAGTCGCTTCGGAATGGTATATGGACCAGGACATATCTCGCTGGCATATATGGGATGATCTTGCCAGAGACTTCGTAGGGCAGTTTCAATATAATATTGACATCGCACCAGACAGAAATGCTTTGTCAAACTTAAAGAAGAAACCCTCGGAAAGTTTCAGAGAATACGCCATCAAATGGCGTGAGCAAGCGTCAAGGGTAAAACCTTCCATGGACGAGATAGAGATGGTCACTACTTTTCTCCAGGCTCAAGAGTCCGACTATTTCCAAAACATGATGTCGGCCATGGGAAAGCCTTTCGCAGAAGCGATTAAGATTGGAGAGATGGTGGAGAACGGTTTGAAAACGGGAAGAATTTTGAGTCAGGCAGCCATAAAGGCAACCTCCCAAGCCGTCCAAAGCGGGTCTGGAGGAATAGCAAGAGGGAAGAAGAAAGAGGAAACATCCATGGTAGTGTCAGAGGTGGGAGAATATCATAATCCCGGGCTTTGTTCTTCGGAAAGAACCTCGCAACATTATTTCCCCCACCAAAATGCGACCTACGCTCCTCAGCCTTACATGGTTATGAGCACCCAGCCTTATATCCAGCGGTCACAACCAGTCAATCGGGGGCAGGCCCCACATCCTAGGAATCAGCCTCCTCACCGAAACCACTACAATCCTCGACATCCTCAGAATAATTTCCGTCCTCGGGAACCACCCAGGAGACCCAACTACACACCAATCGGTGAACCCTATTCCGCCCTATTCCCTAAGCTTGTCCAAATGAATTTGTTGCAGCCCATACCACCAAACGGGCAGAAACCCGGGATCACCATCATATCAGCGGGGTGTCAGATGTGCATACCATTCAGGGGTAGAAGGGCACGACACCAACGACTGTTGGACATTGAAACAAGCTGTAGAGAATCTGTTAGACCAAGGGAAGATTGTGTTGAGAGACGAGGATATCCCAAACGTGACCAATAATCTGTTGCCCGCCCACGACAACGGGCCGATAGTTGGGATGATTTGTGAAGACGAGGAAGTCGATCTGGCACTGAAAGCCATAATTGCTATTGTTGATACAGAAAAGGGACCCAGGGTAACTCCGGAACAAGAAAAAGGAATAAGTGATGTATTCAAGCAAGCCTCCATGGTATGGGGGACGGTCAAAACACCTCGGCCGAACGAGCCAGTGTTTGTCGGACGCATACCACAGGAGCCAAAATACAACAAAGAGGAAGATGATAAGGTGTCCCCGCTCGACGAGAGTAAGGAAATATGTGAGGCAACAAGGGAAAAGCTATGCGAAATGCACATGGTCCAGCCAGGAGAGGGCACTAGCACCGTTGAAGTATCGTACATGGGGCCAAGCACCAAGCTTCAAAACTAGAAGGCTACACCATTCTTGATCAAACGGAAGTCCTAATGAACCTGTCTTGCCACTTTCTCTGCATCACGAGTAACCCCCGAGGGTGACTCAGATGTTTTTCTTCAGTTTCATGTTTTTAATTTCCTGAATGTCGACCTTTTTCCTTATCTTCCCCAAAATGCCAAGAAATGAAATCATGCTTGATTACTCACTTTCTTCTTCTATGTTTTCTTTTGTGTTCTCTTCAATTCTGATAAATGCAGCTTTAAATAACATGACATGTTTGCGGACTTCATGCCCGGATCACGAGAACTCCGATCAGACTTCAAATAATGAGTCAAAATTTGAGATATAAAGAATTTGAAAAGTAGGAACAACTAAAGAAAATTGGTTCATGGTTTGGAAAATGTCCGTCACTAAAGCAGAGTTTGAGAGCAGTAAATGGGTTTAGACCCGTACAGAATGATAACCTTAATAACTGCGGTTTGTCACGGGCAATTATACCCAGAAAGAATGGTCCATACGTCATTGAAGAACGTTACCAAATGGAGCATTTGTATCTGGGCGACGTCGAAAGAAACGACGTCAGCCTTGCTTGGAAAGCAGGTGCAGCGATATGTCTAAATCACTCTGGCGATATCTTTGCACAGTTTGAGATGACGAAGGCTTTCATTCTCGCTACCCAAACACTATCAACCCTTTGCAAAACCCATTTGAGCTGGTTACTCTTCTTTGATTACCCTCTTTGGAACCTGAAAATATTGTTGAAAATAAAGTGAAAAAAAAAACAAAACAAAAAAAAAAAAAAAAAAAAAAAAAAAAAAAAATCCAAAAAAACAAAAGTGTGCCTGAACTACGTTTGACTTGATTCCGAAAGGATACGTAGGCAACCTCTCCTTGGGGTTCAGTCACACCAACAAAAATCCAGGAATTCCCCGGAAAGTAAAACTGGGGCAGAAGTTATAATAATTTGGCAATAATCCCACCCAAAAGGTTCCAAAGCTGTAGTTCAATCCAAATTCTTTTCACCCCAAACCTTTCTAAAGTCCTTCTGATCAATCAGCAAAGCATTTCAAAATAGGAAGATGGAATTATTTGGGTCCGATACAACAAAATGAGGAGAATAAAGATGAGAGAGTCTTGTCGGTGAAAACCTTTGGGCACCGTGAGGCGACGAGAGAAGAGAAATTGAAATGAGAGAGCTTGTTTAGTAAAAACTCGCAAGGAGTACTAGCAGGCGACAGTAAGAAGAGAAATGAGAGAGGTCGACTAGCGAAAACCCGCAAAGGGCGTTGTCGGCCAAAAAGATGATTCCACCTCAGAAAGTCCTGGCAAGGTTCCCGGGTTTTTGAAAAAATATAGATCTGTTTTGATTCATGAGGAAATGCAAGTTCTCGGAGGTCGGGCATCCAGTCCAAAAGGCATGTCATGTCAGTTTGAAACTGGCATACACTCCAGATAAGTCCCTCTTTTCTCCCCGAAAGGGGCGTTTCTCTTTAAACTCATATGTTCTCCTTTACATAGTTTTCTTTGAGTTCTTTTTGATCTAACTCTTAATTCCGTAGTAATCGCAAAGAAAGGTGGCAGGACCGGTTTTACAGGGCTCCGTTTGGCGAGAGTCGAATAAAATGTACAAACTCGGTGGCGCGTCAGTCCCATCCCGACTGGCCATGATAGTTGATTTGCTTCCAAAACCGACAAATCCCCACAGGCTATCCCTTGTACAATTCCCCAAAGAAGTCCACCCCAGCACATCCCCAGCAAGTTTGCTACAAAAAAAAAAAAACCCACAGATTCTCCCTGATAAAATCCCCACCAAAATCCCCAAGCAGAAAGGGACAGAAAAACCAAAGCCTTATAAGGCAAATCATCACAAAATCTGGAAATGCAGGTCTGAGTAGTCCGAAGGTTTTCGCATGCGAAATCCAATCAATAGCAGAGTTTCTCAACAAGAATTAGGCCAAGACAAAGCAATTGGAACAGTCAAGGCCCCCAAACTAACCGCCGTTTTCAAACTGATAATCTTTCTTTGTTTAGGAAGATTGAGACAGGTGCGACACAAAGCAGCTGTGCAAGAAGTAGGTGTAGCCCAAAAGAGATAAAGCGCGCAAGAATTGAAACAACCTTGCAGCAGAAAACGGCCAAAGGTAAGTTTCCCATAATATTTTCATGCATTTTGATTGAAAACCATGGATCTCCCTGGCATAACCCAAGGGGCATTATCTACCCAAATCTCTTCGGCATAACCGGATGAATCCTCCCGGCATAACCCGATGAATCTTTTCGGCATAGCCCGATAAACCTCCCGGCATAACCCGATGAATCTTCCCGGCATAACCCGATGAATCTTCCCGGCATAACCCGATAAACCTCCCGGCATAACCCGATGAATCTTCCCGGCATAACCCGATGAATCTTCCCGGCATAACCCGATGAATCTTCCCGGCATAACCCGATGAATCTTTCCGGTACAACCCGATGAATCTTCCCGGCATAACCCGATGAATCTCCCCGGCATAACCCGATGAATCTCCCCGGCATAACCCGATGAATCTTCCCGGCATAACCCGATAAATCTTCCCGGCATAACCCGATGAATTTTCCCGGCATAACCCGATGAATCCTCCCGGCATAACCCGATGAATCCTCCCGGCATAACCCGATGAATCCTCCCGGCATAACCCGATGAATCCTCCCGGCATAACCCGATGAATCCTCCCGGCATAACCCGATGAATCCTCCCGGCATAACCCGATGAATCCTCCCGGCATAACCCGATGAATCCTCCCGGCATAACCCGATGAATCTTCCCGGCATAACCCGATGAATCTTCCCGGCATAACCCGATGAATCTTCCCGGCATAACCCGATGAATCTTCCCGGCATAACCCGATGAATCTTCCCGGCATAACCCGATGAATCCTCCCGGCATAACCCGATGAATCCTCCCGGCATAACCCGATGAATCCTCCCGGCATAACCCGATGAATCCTCCCGGCATAACCCGATGAATCCTCCCGGCATAACCCGATGAATCCTCCCGGCATAACCCGATGAATCCTCCCGGCATAACCCGATGAATCTTCCCGGCATAACCCGATGAATCTTCCCGGCATAACCCGATGAATCTTCCCGGCATAACCCGATGAATCTTCCCGGCATAACCCGATGAATCTTCCCGGCATAACCCGATGAATCTTCCCGGCATAACCCGATGAATCTTCCCGGCATAACCCGATGAATCTTCCCGGTATAACCCGATGAATCTCCCCGGCATAACCCGATGAAGCCTCCCGGCATAACCCGATGAATCCTCCCAGCATAACTCAATAAATCTTTTCGGCATAACCCGAGAACCTTTCCATGCAATCAGCATTAGGGTTTTAAACCCTAAACTGAATTTTCCTTTTAGTCAGCATTAGGGTTTTAAACCCTAAACTGAACTTTTTCCTTTCGGCCAGCATTAGGGTTTTAAACCCTAAACTGAGTTTTTCCATGCAATCAGCATTAGGGTTTTAAACCCTAAACTGAATTTTCCTTTTAGTCAGCATTAGGGTTTTAAACCCTTAACTGAACTTTTTCCTTTCGGCCAGCATTACGGTTTTAAACCCTAAACTGAGTTTTTCCATGCAATCAGCATTAGGGTTTTAAACCCTAAACTGAATTTTCCTTTAGTCAGCATTAGGGTTTTAAACCCTAAACTGAATTCTTCCTTTGTTCGGCTTTAGAGTTTTAAACCCTAAACTGAACCTTTCCCCAGCTAGCCGGTATTAGGGCTCCAACCCTGAACTGAGCATGCATATCCTCTTTCATCAATTTTATGAACTTCCTGGTAAATAATTAACGAAATTTTCCTAGTGAAACTGGGGCAGAAAATTTCGTTCGTTTGTTTGTTTTTTCCCGCAGGTCTAACCTCGAGCCACACGGATCGAAATGACCCACGAGATGAGTCTCAACTCAGAATCAAAGAAGAAAAAGGCAAAAAGAGACATCCCGAGATATCAGAGTGAAGGGAGAGCAGATCGACTCCAACGTTTGACTAAGGTCCTAAACCCTGCCAATTGCGTCTCACTCAGTATCCCAGAGGTTAAACAAGTCGCCGCAACTCGCAAGCATCAAGATTCAGATCGGAGTCTACAAGCAGAATCAGCTAAGACCCAAGATCAAGTCGTAAAAGAATCATAGATAGGAATCTTGTAACTAGCAGTTGACATACATATAAGTAGTTAGTTCAGTTTCTAATTTTTGTTTGGTTGTAATAAGGCGGTCAGTGACGTAGCAGTGACAACAGCAGCAGCAGTAGCAGCAAGCATTGCAGTCCCATGGTAGTCCCAGCTACCAAAACTTCTCGAACTACATTGACCTGATTCCTGTTTAGCCCAGGATATGTAGGAAATCTTTGAAGCAAGATTCGGTCAGATCTTTCAAAAAAAAAAACATGCTTCATACGGAGTGGTCTATAGGCAAAAATCGCTCATACACGCTCACTTTATCTTTGCACGAAAACCCTTCGTGTTTCCGAACAAAGATGCGCAGCTGTGAGCACGTGATTTTTGCTTCGCACGACAATCGCTCCAAAAAGAAATAAAAAATAATAATTGGCCCTGCTGTATAATTTTTGGATCTCTGTGCGGCACCTTGTTGATTTATTGGTGACTTCGACCCATTTTTATTTATTTACTTTATTAAAACAAAATTCAAAAAAATATATGTGTCCTGCATAATTCGAACCGTAATCCGGTCGTTAAATAGAAAATAATGAATAGGCATCTTCGTCCGTGATTTTATTTTGTTTGACTTTACCTGTTTTGAAATATTTTAGTGTGTGTGCAAATAATTGTATTGAGTGTATATTTAATTTTAATTTGATTTTTTGGCTTAGTTTTGTTTTAAAATAAATAAGAAAAAGGAAATAAATAAATAAAAAATAAAGAAAGGACCCCTTCCCTTCCGGACTTGGGCCAATTTTAACAAAATTGGCCCAAACAAACAGCCCAAGACCCAGGCCTGCCCGGTCCAGGCCACCTGATGCCCAGGACGTCCAAACGACGACGTTTTAGTCCAGTGTGATCTGGGCCGTTGATCTCAGATTGATCAACGGCCAAGATCACTTCCCCACAACCCACTGAGGAACCCGACCCGTTTACAACCGGACCGAACCCAAACCCTCAACACTTGAAACGACACCGTTCCATTTAACCACCAGATCCAGACCGTAGATCTAAATTGATCTAACGGTCGAGATCCGTCCACCCACTAACTATATAAGTTCATAATCGTACCCTACCCCCCTATCCAATACCCCAGCCTCGTCGTCTTCACCCAAACCCACAAACCCTAGAGCCGCCCCTGTACTCCTCACCATGAAAAACCGGCGGCATGAACGCCGGTGACCTTGCCCTGAACACCATAGAACCCCCTCACCACCCTGAACATAGACCTGTTAACCGTTTAGTTCGAATCACCCTCCAGGTCCTCGAATCTTCATTTGAAGATTCGAGTCAAAACTCGATCTACACCAACCAACCCTAGCTTCACACCAGACACTCCCCAGACCCTCCTTTTGACCAAACCATACTTGGTTTGGTCCGAATCTGATCAGGGAAGCCTGAATCCCAGATCTAAGTTTTGAAAGTTTTGTGTTCCTCCGTCACTGGTTCAACCGAAGAGATTAAGGTCTAATGGACTTTAATCAAAGTGTTTCTCATCTGAGAAACACTTCGTTTAAAGTCCGTTCAGCCTTAAGAAAGGCCTGACCAAGTCCGAGTTAAGGTTTTGATCTTTTGCGGTTTAAGGTGAGTTTCTTTCTTTTCTTAGTTGTTTTGGTTCGTTTGATTGTTGTAAGGGTCTGTTCGTTTTCTGTCCTTGACTTCTATCAACTGTTGCTTCAACCGTTTTGCCTGAACCTCTGTTTGTTTGTCTAAAATCCCCCCTCCTATTCTGATAAGACATATGTATTTGTTGTACAATAATTGAGCTTCAAATGTTGACTGAGCAATTGGTTCCTCGAGTACCACTTTGCTCAGTCAGTATAATTCGAATTATGGGTCGATACTGTTAAATGTCGGATTTTTGGTTACGATTGTGTATGTTAATGCTAATATAGTCGAGTCGACATGTGTCGTCAATTAGTTTCAACTGTCCGAACAATAACAAATCGATTTACTTCTGCTAAGCATTTGTTGAGTCAATTAAGAACCAGTTTTTGTTTACTTATAGCTGTTTGAATTGATCAGTAATGTAAAAAGGATTGTTTGGTTTAAATTCTGAATTGGAAGGCATGTGCACTCGTGCACAGCATGTGCATTGGTGCACCTCATGTGCTTTGTGCACAGCCTGTGGCCTGCATAAAGGTCTTTGTTAAGTTTTAAACAATTTGACAGCATATGCTGTCAGATACATTCTACTGCCCATACTTGGCTTTAGTTTAAAGAAGTATTTAAACCTTTTAAAAGTTAAATCTGCCAGGGAATGTTGATGGGATTTAATACTTAATTAGCTAAAGTTGGAATTGAAAATGGAAGGCACATGGGAGGGGTACTGTGATATTCTGAAAACAGGCTGTTAAAAGATATAGTTTTGAGGCTTATAAAGGGCAGACATACAGAAGAAGAGGACATCGGAGAAGAAAATACAGGAAGAAGGAAAAACACACTGTGAGGAGTTTTGAAAGAGAGAGCTTGAAAGACATACAAAGAGATACAGGCATAGAGGGATATTTAGACTGAGAGGATTGAAAAGGATAGAACTGATTTTAGGAAAACACAGATAGAGGGAGGTTAAGAGATAGAAAGTATACAATCTACAATCAGAAATTGCTTCTTCCTATTTGTTATTTGGGTTTTGAGTTGTTCAACTTGTTGAAATCAATTCTGATTCTTTGAAGTTCCAGTTGTGTCTATTTAGTCAAGTGTTTTCCATTGGTTTACTACTGATTTGGTCTGCTTGGAGTTCTGATTCTACTCCACTGGGTGTTGCTGTCATTTGGCTATTGCTTTCTATTGGCCATAGTTGCATTTCTGCACTCGAGCCTGTTTCTTGCTGTATTGCTTTGCCTGCTGCTATTCTGCCCTGCTGCTACTGATAGTGTCGTGATTGCTGCTGCATTTTGTTGTCATTGTACTCTGCTGACTCCCCTTTTCTTCAATTGTCAAATATTTCCAGGTACACAACCTCTGAAACCTTGTATTGTTGAAAGTTTGAAGTTGAAACAGAAATAAAGAAACGAACAGCTGTTCATGTTATAACATGGGTGTTAAAAATAGGTCGAATGTTAGTTGGGATTGTATTTTTACTGCAAACTGCAAATACTTTGTATAAACTAGCATACATTCTGTTTGAGATGGACTGTTAGATAGCATTGTTCAATAGTAATGACAGTATGACATAGACAGCATGTTTGATTTAGTATACATTCAGTTCAGTATAACGCTCTGTTTGGCTTAGTTATGACTGTATAACATAGAGTCATGGCAAGCACTTGTATGTATTTTTGCCTAGACCACTGAATTGACAAATCTGTGGTATTAGGTCTGGGATAAATGTATCCCAAACAAACTCTCATGCAGTCACATTAAGAGTCTGGCTATGAATGCCAGTCCTCCTGTCAGTTTTATTTGTTCCAATGCAGGTTCGATATCGGGTTTCGGTATAGATTCTTTGTTTCGAAATAATGTGATGATTGTTGAGAAAAACTAATAGTCATCTTGAGTTCAATTAGTAGTAATTTTCCTAATAAACAGCCGATTTCGTTTATCAATTTCAAATAGGTTAGAGTGTTAAAATAGAACTTGGAGGTCGTTAAACATAACTCAATATATGTTGTTAGTTTGTTTGCAATCTCACTTAGCAGATTAATAAGCGTATTCACTCGATAAAGACAAAGCATGAGGTAACTCTCACCTCATGGACAATCAATCAGGTAATCAAACATATTTAGGTTCAGCAAACATAATAAGGATTCAGTCTGTATTTGCTCAAACAAGCAAAGTTCGGTATCATCCTTCCCTTTAAAGATAAACGTAGTAGAAATGTAGCCATTGTAGGGTACCCTTCTAAAATAATGAGACGAGCCTCGCCGAATAAAAAATGCAAATTGCGGGGCCCTCAACAATTGATCATGATAAATACTTAGAATTTGGGACGGACTGTTTAGTGAATTCCACTGCCTTCCCCAAAGATAATAACGCGTTTAGATTCTTTAGGCGCGACTCTAAGTAAATTATATTCTTAAAATCGGGTGCACATTGATGTGACCCAAATCCAAGTCTCAACGGAATCAAAATGTATTAACAACTACGGGTGCATTGATTGTGACGTGGTTCGAGATGCATTTTCACGACGTTGCAATTCTATAAAATAAATGATAATAATAAAAGCGGTTTAAACTTAATAAAAGCACATAAGTCACAACCTGTATTTAAATCAGATACTTAGCCATTATAACAATTTAAGCGACCGTGCTAGAACCACGGGATTCGAGGGTGCCTAACACCTTCCCTCGGGTCAACAGAATTCCTTACTTAGAATTTCTGGTTCGCAGACTTCATTTGGAAAAGTCTAAAATTTCCTCGATTTGGGATTCAAGATAAACCGGTGACTTGGGACACCAAAAGCCAAACCTTTCCCAAGTGGCGACTCTGAATTAAATAAATAATCTCATTTCGAATATTGTCACTTAAATTGGAAAAACTCCACCCGCGCATTTAACCCTTCGGGGCCGGGCGCGCAAAAGGAGGTGTGACAATTATGTATAAAAAATAATCAACTCTAAGGGACTCTTCAAGAATTTTGAGATTTCATTTTAAACATTCTTATCAAATTGTTTCTTCCGATATATCACACGTTTCAATATTCAAATGCAATTTCATTGGCATAAATCATAGCAGTTACAAATCTTTCTTCTCTATATATATTAAAGAAAGAATTGAACATTTTCACCTCACAGAACTTGCTTTACTTGCTTTAGGGAAGGGTTACCCGTGAGTATAAGGTAACTAGCTTAATGCTCAGTTAAATGCTGAACATAGTTTCTAAATAAAATATTTTCATGAAAAATATTTTACATTATTTAAACACACTGTAAAGAGGAGGCGATGCTGAGATGGTTAGGGCATATGAAGAAGAGAAGCACAGGGGACCCATAGGAGGTGTGAAAGGTTGGCTTTGATAGGTATGAGAAGAGGTAGAATTAGGCCAAAGAAGTATTGGGGAAAGGTGATTAAGCACGACATGACACAACTGGAACTTACCAATGACATGACCCTTGATAGGAAGGTATGGAGGTCGAGAACTAAAGTTATATATTAGTAGGTAGTAAAGCATTGTACTTTTTCCTCCCGATACCGATAGTTTTAGTTTTAGTATGGTATCTTTTTATTCTTAGATTGCTATCACTTCCTACTCTTTGATTCACTTTGATTTTCTTAATATTTTGCTATTGTTATTGCTTGTTGTTATTGTTCCGTTCATCTTCTCTTAGCTAAGGATCTAACTGAAATAATCTGTTTGCCCTCCAAGGCAAGGGTAAAGTCTGCGTACAACGTACCTCCATACTCCACCCGCAGGAATCCACGAGGTTTGTTGTTGTGTTAAATACCCCGTTAAACTAGTTCTTAATAGGCATATTACTTTGTAATTGATTAAAACCTCTTCTGCTGGTAAGTCTTCAACACCGACACATCTTAGATTCCGACGGCTAAAGCTTAAAAAAAGGACAAGAATGTTGAAACAACTGACGGACACTTATTTTGTCATGAAATTTAAATGAAATTTTTTAATTGCAGGACAAATTATGATATTTTTGTCCTAAAAAATTGAACCAAAAAACTATAATTCAGGACGCATAGTCTAATTCCTAAATTGCAGCCTTTTAGAGCGGCTACATGGTGTCATTTCTACGTTAATTAGGCAGCACAAACTGTATCTCAGAAAGCCCGTTCAACTATTGTCTGCATTGACCAAATCATTGATGCAATGTTCTTCAATCTTCATGGTTCAAGTCCATAGTACACAACATCAAGCATCACTGTTACTAACAATGAAAATGTGAACATGTGTGATGTATGAAGAGAGACCATCAGCTAACTTAAACTTTCATGATTACACTAACAAGAACCACGAGAAATGAGATACATTATTAAACTTAATCCTGCTCAACCACCTTCTTCAGCATTTTTGTTCACTTCTCTTCTTCTGGTTTCTCAATGAATGTCTTCCTCAACCAGTCCCATGGCTGCTTAAATATGAAAATAACGTAACACGGTCAGAGGTGTTATTAGATACATATATGCCATCGTAAAATCAAGCTTACATATCCAAACAATACATTAACAAGAACTGAGTTGCACAACCTAAAGGAAGGCCAGAAGTGCATAGAAATAAAATAACACCAAAAGACTAAATTAGCACTTGCTTTGCTCTCTGCTCTCTAATTAAAGCTTATACATGAGATATCCAATTAAAGGACATCAAAACATTTAAATGAAAAAGTTACTTCAACAAATTCCATAGAATTCATCAAAAGTTTTGGAACCTTCCTTCTTATTACTGATTTCCGAACCTCCAATCTAATATCTTAAAACAGCCACATTCATCAGTATATATTGCACACAAGATAATCTGAAAATGCAACTTTAAGTTTATAATACGTTCATCGTTAAAAAAATGAAACTAATGTCATCACAAAAGTCAGAAGGAAAACAGATGGACAGGAAAACAAATGGACAACAAACCTGCAACACAAAACAAAGTGACAAACAAAATGAATCCCCCCATTTTCTTAAACTAGTAGGTTGCGTGCAATTATGACTATTTTTGGCCAATGTCACTAAGTTGACACTTGGCTGATGTTGAGTGAGAGAGATTAGAAATTAGCAAAAGCAGGGAAAATGGGAAAAAAAGAGTTACAGATTTTTCAGAGTGCAAAAAAGCTCTGGATAAAATTCTTCTCACCTATTTCCATGTTTAGCGCACCTCCGTATTAAGTCCTTATCCATCCCTATAGTCTTAATTTAGAGGCAAGGAGATCGATAATCGAAACTCCCACAGGAAAGACCTAAAATACAGTCATTCCCATAGCTGTGTCCTACTTGCTGTTCCACACCCGCCTTAACAAGCTCCCACCCCTTCTCTAAGCCTCCCCAGAAAAGACCCTTCTACTAGGCCATCGATAAATAATCAGAAGAAAATTGATCTCTAGCACCATCCGTATGCCGCTTTTACTACCTTACTTTGCCATTTCGACTGTCCTCGTTGTGCCATTGGTGATGATTTAGTTTGCTCAAAAGAAAAAAAGTTAAATCAATGAAATTTACAACAATATGTGTGTGTGTGTTTGATAAACTAGTGTCAACGCCTCAGAGGTATACTTGAGAACAAAGTTGACCCTCTTTTTTGGATAACAATGGGGTACAGACAAGTTTTGGCGCACTTCAATTGATCCTCCAAGTATTTGCTAGCTTATTACCTTCCACAAGTAGAGGTACCAAATAACTCTACCCACCAAGACATAGGCAGATGGGAAGAATTCACCTAATGTAACCTATGATCAAATTAAATTCTTGATTCCTAAAGTTGTCACACAAGATTTTGGACTGCTAAGCTATCCTGCTCACCAAATGTTACATTGCATAAATGGTTGGATACCACATCACAACATTTATCAGAACAATAATTGCACATTTTGGATAACTGAACCAATCCAGCCTACCTAATCATTAAAAAAAATCGGGAAGGATTCAAATCCCAACATTTTCCTGTCAAACATACCAACTTTGCCTATATGGTATTAACTCTTAAGAGCATATGTTTGACGTTTTCAGTTACTTTCGGAAGTTAAACGACAAGGACAATGCAAGGACTTATAATATTTGGAGAGGAGGTTAGTATAACTTTTAAAACACGAGAAAGAAACTGCAATAACTTTTAGAAACGTAATATAAGATCAGTGCAATAAACTCAATCCATAAACTACAAATGCCAGAATTCAAACTTTTATGAGTAACACATGTTCAAGAAATAGAACCCCGTGTTCACGTCCTTGAGGACCATAACTATTAATGCATAGGGGGCTCTAACGGACAGGAGCGGAGGTAGAGTGCTGGATACGGGTTCGGCCGAACCCAGTAACTTTTGTTCAAATCATGTATTTGTCTAAAGAAATTCATTGAATATGTACAACTTGTTAATTTAGAACCCAATAACTTAAAAAGATTACAATTCCGAACCCATAAGGTTTAAATCCTGACTCCGCCTCTGCTAACGGACCATGCCTAAACCAGATCTAGAATCCGAAGAAAGAAATCAATCGATCAAGTTGTGGAAATAAAATAGCAAGAGTATAAAGGGGCTAAAAATTTATCATAGAAGAAAAGGATGCTGAAGCAATGTTGAAATAATGGAGTATTAGATTAGCAAATTCGTAAGTATTGTATCTCGAATTGCAATGTTTGTAATCTCTAACGCTAATCCAGTTTTCAATTCAAGCGGATAGTGTCCGACAATGATTTCTAATTACTATTAGGATCACAAACCATGACAACAAAAAATAGCAGTCAAGTGCGGCTCCGTAAAATTGGTGGCCTAAAACCACACTTTAATAAGAGGCCTTATACTTTTTTATTAGTACATATACACACATATATGCAAAAATATTAATCTTGCCATTTTTTCCATACTTGTTGTTTATAGCATATATTCTTAAATGACAGAGTCTTTAACTTCACATAGTAATATAATTATTTATATTAGAAAAGGAAAATTTAAATAAATGAGATATTAGACATGTATTTGCAATATATTACCTTTGATATTGTTGTAGAAAATATATTTACTAATATGAAGATTTAAGTAGTTTAATTCAAAGTTTTAAAAATATTTTTACTGTTTAAGAGTAGACACCTTTCTTTCCTTTTTACAATTTTTTTCGTACTTTATTATTTTTTCTACAAACATTAATATTGTCTAATTTGAAATAAAGTTATAAAATTCATTATTAAAAATTTTGGGAACCTAAATTAAGGCTTTACTAGTCTCCTACTAGAGCCACATATCCGCCCCTGATATTCTCAATAAAATTTATAGAGTCTCACTTAAAATAAGGCAACAATGACAAGAGCATTAAAGGCAGCGAGTTTGTCATTCAGTTACCAAATGTGAATGAAGCTGGTTGAACAGTACGTTCATAGTGGGGCAGTAGTCTGTAAATAATTATTGATTGTCAATGAGGGGCGGCTCAACAAAACTGGTGGCCTAAACCAAAATATATTAAAAAGACCCTGAAACGTCTTTTATAAAATTCATATAATACTGAGACACAAAAAAAACCTACATGACTTTGATATAGTGGTGGGACCACAACTCATGATGTATGAGTTAGGCGCGTGTCATATGGTATTGAATTTTTCCCTTAAGTGAAAATGGTAAAGGGCGAGCCCATTATTCATCATGTTTTGAACCTTGCGACATTTGCCTCGGGGATTTCTTAGTTAAAAAAGATGAGACACAAAAGAACTTGCTTTCTGGTATGTGGTTCAATCAAATGTGACCAAAAGAAATAGTTAATTTAGGGAATTGGAGTTGAAATTAGAACGCAAAATCGTAACCATGAAAAAAGACTATACATAAAGAAAGAAAAATAAAATTGATGAGAAGGTAAATATATTATTTAATTTAGTGAGAAATTTTTTTTCCAATTAACTCACTCTATCTTACGTCTGCCAAATATTAAAAATTATTAAATTTTGAAATCTTTTATTAATAATTATATAAATATAAATTATGGAGTATATATTATATAATAATATAATAGTACTTTTTTATTTTTGGGGCCTTACTTATTTTGGGGCTTAAAGCAAGGGCTTCACTTGCCTTGCCCTAGAGCCGCCCTTGATAGCAGTATAAGATGCTTGACAGGAGATGCTCCGCTTCCATAATCATAATATCAGGCCCGGATATCGAGCTGAGCTCAGGCTCTCTGCTCAAACGAAGCTTTTAAGTCGCAATCAAAGGTTCATGATAACTGAATAAGCTCCTATTATCTAAATTAAAAATTCGAATTTGAATAGTTTCTTAAAAAGAAAAAAAGTTGCTATTCTATCAAAATTACAGTAGATGCAGTGGTATTCTTTATCCACTGACTTAAAAATCCTTGACCCACCTAGTTGCTTATAGGATCTAAGGAGAATTACCCGATTGACTCATTATGTGATCGACTATCTGAGTGTTAAAAGTTCTAAATGGCATGGAATTAGATAACCAAAAAACAAGGAAAACATAAAATCAAAATTGAAGTACATACAAATAAATCGGATTCCAAAATTCTTGAGAAAAAGTGAAAAAGGAAAGGACCTGGACGATCCAGAGAGCGGTGGTAGTGGCGGCGACACCCCAAGTAGCGGCGGCCTGTATATCGGTGGACTGAGGACGCAATTTGGGCCGCAGGAACTTGAAGAGTCCGGTACTGGTCATCTTCGGCGTTGTTAATTTCTCCGTTCACTGTAACTGAAACTGATACGATGAGCCCTCTAAATAAGCTAACCGGGTCTTCTCTAACTTCCAAATGACATATATATAGAACATTTATTTTTTCTTAAAATAAATAAAAATAAGATGGGTTTCTTACGGATTTGTTTGGATGGTTGTTACGTGTTGTATCGTATCGTATTGTTACTTTAAATATAATGTTTGTTTTGATTGTTACTTAAATTTTATTGTATCGTATCGTTAAATCCGTGGTTACGTAATGTCACACCTCCTTTTTGCACGCCCGCCACCGAAGGGTTAAATGCGCGGGGGAGAGTTTTTCCAATTTAAGTGACAATATTCGAAATGGGATTATTTATTTAATTCAGAGTCGCCACTTGGGAAAGGTTTGGCTTTTGGTGTCCCAAGTCACCGGTTTATCTTGAATCCCAAATCGAGGAAATTTTCGACTTTTCCAAATGAAGTCTGCGAACCAGAAATTCTAAGTAAGGAATTCTGTTGACCCGAGGGAAGGTGTTAGGCACCCTCGAATCCCGTGGTTCTAGCACAGTCGCTTAAATTGTTATAATGGCTAAATATCTGATTTAAATACATGTTGTGACTCATGTGCTTTATTAAGTTTAAACCGCTTTTATTATTATCATTTAGTTTTATAGAATTGCAACGTCGCGAAAATGCATCTCGAACCATGTCACAATCAATGCACCCGTGATCGTCGACACATTTTGACTCCGTTGAGATTGGGATTTGGGTCACATCAATGTGCACCCGTGTTTAAGAAGGTTAAATTAATTGAGCCGCGCCTAAAAAGTCTAAACGCGTTATTATTTTGAGGAAGGCCATGAAATTCACTAAACGGCCAGTCCTGAATTCTAAATATTTATTATGGTTAATTATTGAGGGCCCCGCAATTTACATTTTTATTTGGCGAGGCTCGTCTCATTATTTTAGAAGGAACATCCTAAAGCGACTACATTTCTAAATGTGTTTGTCTCTAAAAAGAAGAAAAGATGCATGCTAATTCAATTATATGCTTTGGCCAAATCCAGATTTTTGTTAATCGTCTGATTAATTATTTACAGGGTGAAGAAACGTTGTACCTCATGAAACATGCTTTTAATTTGATAGAAGAATTATATACAAGATTGATGAAATGCTACGACTACTACAAGAGCTCCTTAACTTTAACTCATTTAGTCAGGATTAATTAAAACCACTTATTAGAATATGCGACTAATGATATTTGAAACTCATCCTATAAACTGCCTAATGAAGCTGAAACTCGAGAATCTAAAACTGTATTGTATTTTCTGCGAAATTGAAACGGACCATTCACCCTACATATTCAAAACATGCTGAAGAACGAGTCTGAATTAACAATCACACTAATGGTTGTGTATGCCATGAATTATAGTTACATCCGGTATACCATTAAACGAATTACATATCGTGGTTTAGATCGGCATGAGCTTCGATTAAATACACACTTGCTAATATATTCTCTATTGAACTACAAACTAAAATTTACATAACTTAACAACATTTATAAAGGGTTGTAAATAGAACAAACAGATGATTATAATTCCTTCAGACTTTTCGATTCATGCTTTTCATTGTTACAATCGGTTACACAAATATAAAGGCTTGAAATGTGTACCTGGAAATGCTTACAACGAAGAAGCAGGGAAGTCAGTTAGACATATAGTAGCATACACCAAACAGCAGCAGTAACAGCAGATAGTAACAGAACAAATCCCAGTGCAAGATGCAACTATAGCCAATGGGAAGAGGCAGCAAAATGACAGCAATAAGCAGGGGAGTGGAATCAGAATTCAGACAATCCAATTCCAAGAGAAAGCAGCCAATACGAACCAAACAACAAAACCTAGCTGATACTTGAGAGGAAATCAGAACTTATTTGAACAGGTTGAACCAACTAAGGATCGAACAAACAGCAGGAAGAAAAACAGTTTCTGATTTTTGTGATATCCTTCTCCCTATCTCCTTTCTTTTCAAAATTCAATGTCAATTTTCAGTCTTGAAATCTATTTGAGCTATCAAAAAGAATTCTTTCTCAGTGTTTTCTCTTTTCCAAAACTCAGCTCTCAATGTTCAATCTGAGTCCCCTCTCTCTATCTCTCTGTTCTCTTATCTCTAAAACTGATGGAAGTCCTCTTCTTTTATAAGCCTAAAGTCTGCCCTTTAACAGCCTGTTCATCAATCACCCAAACACCCTCCCATGTGCTCTCTCTCTTTTTCGGTTTCCACTCAAACCTTTTAGTATACAAACCTCCCATGTGATCTGTTTTCTTTTTCCACTTAATTACTTAAAAATAAAACCCTCCCATGACATTCCCTGACAGTCCTCTTTCCCATTTTATTTACTAAAAGTAAACATGGGCAGCAGGAATATAATCTGACAAACATGCTGTCAAACTATTTTAATTCAAAAAGGGCCTTTATGCACATGTTGTGCACAAGTGCACATGCCATCAATTCAGATTGCAATTACAGACCAAACCTTAGGTTTCTGAAATCACATTAACAACTATAAGTAACTAAACTTAGTTCTTAATTGATTCAGGCAATGTTTAACAGAAGCAAATCGATTTATTTTGTTCAGACAGTTGAAACTAATTGACGACACATGTCGACTCGACTATATTAGTTATAACACATACAATCGAAACCAAAATCAGACATTTAACAGTATAGGACACATGATTCGAATTGTATTGACTAAACAGAATTGTATCCGAGGAATCAGTTAATCAGTTCAAATTTGAAATTCAACTAATTGCACAACAAATACATACATACACATTATCAGAACAAGTAGAAGAAGAAACTCAATCAAACAACAAAGGTTCAGGCAAGGTGGATAGGACACAGTTGATCGAACTCAAAACACAGATTTCACGAAACATGAACAGCCTTTAGAACAATCACATGGACTAAAACAAATAAAGAAAAGAAAGCAAAACTCACCTTAAAATCCGAAAAATCAAAAGACCCTAGCTTGGACTCGAACAGACCTTTCTTAAGGCTGAACGGACTTTAATCGAAGTGTTTCTCAGATGAGAAACACTTCGATTAAGGTCCATTAGACCTTAATCTCTTCGGCTTGAACAAGACACGGACCATCGACGAGGAACCCTATGGTTCCAAAAATCAGATCTGGGATTCATGCTTCCCTGGTCAGATTCGGACCAAACCAAGCATGGTTTGGTCACGAGGGGGGTCTGGGGAGTATCTGGTATGAATTTAGGGCCGATCGGTGTAGATCGATTTTTGACTCGAATCTTCAAATGAAGATTCGAGAAGGTGGGGAGGGATTCGAGCTAAATGGTTAAAAGATCTAGGTTTAGGATGGCAAGGGGGTTCTATGGTGTTAAGGGTGTGGTCACCAGCGTTCATGCCGCCGGGTTTCTGGTGAAGGGAGATGGGGGCGGCTCTAGGGTTCCGGGGTTCTTGTGAAGATGATGAAAGGCAGGGGTATTTGGATAGGGGGTGGGGTATGAGGGGAAGCTTATATATGGAGTGGGTGAATGGATCTCAGCCGTTGGATGAGGCACGATGAAGGGCCAGGATCCTTCGGCTCGCAGGAAACGGTGTCGTTTCAGGTGTTGGGGTCAAAGTTGGTTCGGGTAACGGGTCGGGCAAATGGGGTTATGGGTGAGAGATCCGGACCGTTGGATCAACTTGATTTGAATGGTTGGGATGGATTGGCATTGAAACGACGTAGTTTTGGTGTTAAACTACGTCGTTTTGCGGCCTGGGGGGTGGGCTGTGCGGACTGGTGGATTGGGCCATTCATTTGGGCTTCAGATTTTATAATGTTTGTAGCCCAAATTCATTTTAAAACAAATTTTCCCCCTTTTTTTCTTTATTTCTAATTTCCTAAATACACAACCTAATTAAATAAAACTAGACACCATTAATTAACACTTAACATATTTATTTCATGCGTATAAAATGTTAAAAGTAGGTAAAATTAAACAAGGCAACAAATCAGGACAAAAGAAATGCGTATTTTTGTGATCTCCTATTTAACAATCGGATTACGGTTCAAATTACGCACGACACATACATTTTGTATTTTGTTTTAATAAAAATGGGCAAAAATCATAAATAATTAACAAAGTGCCATGTAAAAATCCAAATTTGTACAGCAGGACCATTTGTTATTATTTTTTTTTATTTTTTTTTTAAATTCTTTTGGAGCGATTGTCGCGCAAGACAAAAATCACGTGCTCACAGCTGCCCCTCTTTGTTCGGAAACACGAAGTATTTTCGTGCAAAAATGAAGTGAGCGGATATGAGCGATATTTGCTTATGGACTACTCCGTGTGAAACATGTTTTTTTTTGAAAGATCTGACCGAATCTTGCTTCAAAGATTTCCTACATATCCTGGGCTAAACAGGAATCAGGTCAATGTAGTTCGAGAAGCTTTGGTAGCTGGGACTACCATGGGATTGCAATGCTTGCTGTTACTGCTGTTGCTGTTGCCACTGCTGCGTCACTGACCGCCTTATTACAACCAAAGGAAAATTGGAACTGAACTAACTACTTATATGCATGTCAACTGCGAGTTACAAGATTCCTATCTATGATTCTTTTGCGACTTGATCTTGGGTCTTAGCTGATTGTGCTTGGAGACTTTGATCCGAATCTTGATGCTTGCGAGTTGCGGCGACTTGTTCAATCTTTGGGATACTGAGTGAAACGCGACTGGCAGAGTTCAGGACCTTAGTCAAATGTTGGAGTCGATCCGCCTTCCATTTACTCTGATATTCTCGGGGCATCTTCTTTTTGTCTTTTTTCTTCTTTGATTATGAGTTGAGACTCATCTCGTGGGTCATTTCGAATCGTGTGGCTCGAGGTTAGACCTGCGGGAGAAAAACAAACAAACGAACGAAATTTTCTGCCCCAGTTTTACTAGGAATATTTCGTGAATTATTCGCCAGGAAGTTCATAAAATTGATGAAGGAAGATAAAAATGCTCATTTCAGGGTTGGATCCCTAATACCGACTAGCTGGGGAGAAGTTCAGTTTTAGAGTTGAAACTCTAATACTGGCCAACTGGGGAAAAGTTCAGCTTAGGGTTAAACCCTAATGCTGACTGAAGGAAAAGTTCAGTTTAGGGTTTAAAACCCTAACGCTGATTACAGGAAATAGTTCAGTATAGGGTTTAAAACCCTAATGCTGGCTGAAGAAAAAAAAAACTCAGTTTAGGGTTTAAACCCCTAATGCTGGCTGAATGAAAGGAGTTCAGTTTAGGGTTTAAAACCCTAATGCTGACTAAAGAAAAAATTTAGTTTAGGGTTTAAAACCCTAATGCTAACTGCATGGAAAAGCTCAGTTTAGGGTTTAAAACCCTAATGCTGGCTGAAAGGAAAAAGTTCAGTTTAGGGTTTAAAACCCTAATGCTGACTAAAGGAAAAAGTTCAGTTTAGGGTTTAAAACCCTAATGCTGACTAAAGGAAAAATTCAGTTTAGGGTTTAAAACCCTAATGCTGACTGCATGGAAAAGCTCAGTTTAGGGTTTAAAACCTTAATGCTGATTGCATGGAAAAGCTCAGTCTAGGGTTTAAAACCCTAATGCTGGCTGAAAGGAAAGAGTTCAGTTTAGGGTTTAAAACCCTAATGCTAACTAAAGGAAAAATTCAGTTTAGGGTTTAAAACCCTAATGCTGATTGCATGGAAAAGCTCAGTTTAGGGTTTAAAACCCTAATGCTGGCTGAATGGGAAAAAAGTTCAGTTTAGGGTTTAAAACCCTAATGCTGACTAAAGGAAAAATTCAGTTTAGGGTTTAAAACCCTAATGCTGAATAAAGGAAAAATTCAGTTTATGGTTTAAAACCCTAACGTTGATTGCATGGAAAAGCTCAGTTTAGGGTTTAAAACCCTAATGCTGGCTGAATGGGAAAAAAGTTCAGTTTAGGGTTTAAAACCCTAATGCTGACTAAAGGAAAAAATCAGTTTAGGGTTTAAAACCCTAACGCTGATTGCATGGAAAAGCTCAGTTTAGGGTTTAAAACCCTAATGCTGGCTGAATGGAAAAAGTTCAGTTTAGGGTTTAAAACCCTAATGCTGACTAAAGGAAAAATTCAGTTTAGGGTTTAAAACCCTAATGCTGACTGCATGGAAAAGCTCAGTTTAGGGTTTAAAACCCTAATGCTGGCTGAATGGGAAAAAGTTCAGTTTAGGGTTTAAAACCCTAATGCTGACTAAAGGAAAAAAATTCAGTTTAGGGTTTAAAACCCTAATGCTGACTGCATAGAAAAGCTCAGTTTAGGGTTTAAAACCCTAATGCTGGCTGAATGGAAAAAGTTCAGTTTAGGGTTTAAAACCCTAATGCTGACTAAAGGAAAAATTCAGTTTAGGGTTTAAAACCCTAATGCTGACTGAAAGGAAAAGTTCAGTTTAGGGTTTTAAAACCCTAATGCTGGCTGAAAGGAAAAAGTTCAGTTTAGGGTTTAAAACCCTAATGCTGACTAAAGGGAAAATTCAGTTTAGGGTTTAAAACCTTAATGCTGACTGCATGGAAAAGCTCAGTTTAGGGTTTAAAACCCTAATGCTGGCTGAATGGAAAAAGTTCATTTTAGGGTTTAAAACCCTAATGCTGACTAAAGGAAAAATTCAGTTTAGGGTTTAAAACCTTAATGCTGACTGAAAGGAAAAGCTCAGTTTAGGGTTTTAAAACCCTAATGCTGGCTGAAAGGAAAGAGTTCAGTTTAGGGTTTAAAACCCTAATGCTGACTGAATGGGAAAAAAGTTCAGTTTAGGGTTTAAAACCCTAATGCTGACTAAAGGGAAAATTCAGTTTAGGGTTTAAAGCCCTAATGCTGATTGCATGGAAAAGCTCAGTTTAGGGTTTAAAACCCTAATGCTGGCTGAAAGGAAAGAGTTCAGTTTAGGGTTTAAAACCCTAATGCTGACTAAAGGAAAAATTCAGTTTAGGGTTTAAAACCCTAATGCTGATTGCATGGAGAGCTCAGTTTAGGGTTTAAAACCCCAATGCTAGCTGAATGAAAAAGTTCAGTTTAGGGTTTAAAACCCTAATGCTGACTAAAAGAAAAATTCAGTTCAGTGTTTAAAACCCTAATGCTGATGGCTGGGGGCAAAATTCGAGAACAACAACTGACCTCTTTTCTTTTTTTTGAATTTTCTTGTTTTAGTAGAAGATAAAAGGGAGTTTCGTGGAAACTTACCTTTCGAGTGAATTCCTTATCGCCGAAATGTTTCTTGTACCCATGTACCTTCTTCTTTGGGCGACACCTGCTTCTTGCACGGTTGTCTTGGATTACACCTGTTTCAACTTTTCAGACAAAGAACAATCGTTAGTTTGGAAATTACGGTCGGTTTGGTGACCTTGATCATTCTCGGTTGCTTTGTTGCGTCTTCATTTCTGTTGCGAAATCCCGCCATTGATTTGATTCATATGTCGGAACATTTTAGACTGTTCAGGCTTGTATTTCCAGATTCTGTGATGATTTGCCTCGTAAGGCTCTTTTTCTTTTCTCTTTTCTTTTGTGTCCCGTTTTGCTTGGAGGTTCTCAACGGGGATTTTATTGGAGGTATTCTGTGGGGATTTGTACAAGGAGAGACTTTGTGGGGGAATATTTACAAAGTGGATTCTTCGTGTGGATTTTTGTACAATGGGGCATGCTGGATATTTGTTTCAAAGCGGGCTTTCTAGGATTTGTTGGGGTAAGCTTGTTGGGGAATTTTTACAAAGGGACTCGCTGGGGATGTGCTGGGGAAATTCCAACAGGATTTTTTTTTTTTATTGGGGAGACTGTATGGGAGGATTGTACAAGGAGAGACTCTGTGGGGATTCGTCCGAAGGCGGACTTGCTGGGGGAAATTTCTCTTTTTCCTCTTTACTTCGAACGCCATCAAACGTCATGATTCATCAAGTTTGGACAGACGTACCAACGAAATGGGGTGTTTTCCTTCATGAACGGAACTCCGTGAAAACAAACCTGCCACCTGCCCTCTCCGGTGTATCCTGAACTTGGGGTTAAAACATAAAAGGGATTCGAAAAGAAACAAAGAAAGGAGAAAACAAATTTCAGGAAGGGAGTGTCCCTTTTGGGACGAGAAAGACTTATCTGAGGAAGATAACGCTGGCTTTAAATGACATGACATGCTCTTTGGACTGGACGCCTGACCTTCCATGAACTTGCGTTTCCCTGAACCAGAACGGATCTGTGATTCCAAACCGGTGGAACTTTGCCGAGACCTCCTTGGGGCGGAGTCATTCTTTTCGGCCAACAGCGCCCTTTGCGGGTTTTCGCCGGCTGACCTCTCTCATTTCTCTTCCTGTCATCGCTTGATAGCACTCTTTGTGAGTTTTTACTAAACAAGCTCTCTCATTTTGGTTTCTCTACTCTCGTCGCCTCGTGGTGCCCGAAGGTTTTCACCGACGAGACTCTCTCATTTTATCTCTCTCAATTCAGAGTGTGCCGGACTCCATTTGTGACGCTTATTGGTTCCCCACCATCTTTGGTAATTGATTTGAAGGCTTGTGCTTGGTAAAGAGAGGTAGATGATACTAACTTCTAAACTGCTCGACGTGCCCCGGTTTCAATTTCAGGGTGAATGGGATTTTATTGTTGGTGTGACTGAACCTCAGGGAGAGGCTGCCTACGTATCCTTTCGGAATCAAGTCAAACGTAGTTCAGGCCTCAATCAATTTTTTTTGTAAGCGGCTCAAAGGTTTGTAGAGAGAATTGGGTAGTGTTTGGGAGTAGTGGGGAATAAGACCTTCGTCATTTTCAAATGTGTCAGGACCACTGGGGTATGATTTAGACGTAGTATCTCTTGACTGCATCTGCATTTACTGCTGTGTCGGGGTCATTTCCTTCGATATCACCTAAATACAACGCTCCTCTTGGCAATATCTTCCTTATGATGTATGGGCCTTTCCAATTTGGAGCAAACTTCCCTTTGGCTTCCTCGTGATGCGGCAGAATACGCCTCAGTACCAACTGACCTACTTCGAAATTCCTGGGCCGGACTTTCTTGTTGTAAGCACGGGCCATTCTTCGTTGGTATAACTGTCCGTGACAAACCGCGGCCATTCGTTTTTCATCAATCAAATTCAATTGCTCTAGCCGAGTCTTGACCCACTCGCTGTCTTCGATTTCCGCTTCAACAATGGTTCGAAGCGAAGGAATTTCTACCTCTGCCGGTATTACAGCCTCGGTCCCATAAACCAAAAGATAAGGAGTCGCTCCTACTGATGTGCGTACCGTGGTGCGGTACCCCAACAATGCAAATGGTAACTGCTCATGCCACTGTCGGGAACTTTGGATGGTTTTCCTCAAAATCTTCTTGATGTTTTTGTTTGCCGCTTCTACAGCGCCGTTGGCCTTTGGCCGATAAGGCGTAGAATTCCTATGCGTTATTTTGAATTGCTCGCATACATCTCCCATCAAGTGACTGTTCAAGTTTGTTGCGTTATCTGTAATGATAGTCGCAGGAATACCGAAACGACAAATAAGATTTGAGTGTACAAAATCCACCACAGCTTTCTTAGTGACCGACTTGAGAGTGACAGCCTCTACCCATTTTGTGAAGTAGTCTATGGCAACCAGTATAAACCTGTGTCCATTCGAAGCCTTTGGTTCGATTGGTCCAATGACGTCCATGCCCCAGGCGACAAATGGCCAAGGCGCAGACATGGGATGCAGTTCTGTGGGAGGTGCATGAATCAGATCACCGTGCACCTGACACTGATGACACTTCCGAACGAAGCTAAAGCAATCCTTTTCCATGGTTATCCAGTAATAACCTGCTCGAAGGATTTTCTTTGCTAAGACATACCCGTTCATGTGAGGTCCGCACACACCTGCGTGTACTTCGTGCATGATCTTTCTTGCCTCCTCGATATCGACACATCTTAGAAGATTGAGGTCCGGGGTCCTCTTATACAACAATTCACCGCTTAGAAAGAAACCACTTGCATGTCGCCTAATGGTCCTCTTTTGATCTCCAGTAGCGTGCTCGGGGTATTCTTGTGTCTTTAGGAACCTCTTGATGTCATGGTACCACGGCTGCGTATTTGATCCTGCCTCGATTACATTGCAGTAACCGTGTCTTTCCTTGATTTGGATTTCCAAAGGATCGACGTGGGCGTTGCCCGGGTAGGGTAGCATTGAAGCCAAAGTAGCAAGTGCATCTGCCAGTTCATTGTGACACCTCGGGATATACCTGAACTCTATTGATGTAAAGCGCTTGCTGAGGTCCTCCACATGCTGTCGGTATGGGATAAGTTTGACATCCCGAGTTTCCCATTCACCTTGGACTTGTCGGATCATCAGGTCAGAATCTCCCATAATCAATAAGTCTTCGACATCCTGATCGATTGCCATATGCATACCCATAATGCAGGCTTCATACTCAGCTGTATTATTTGTGCAAAAGAAGCGCAGTCTAGCTGTGGCGGGATAATGCTGACCGGAGGGCGAGATCAAAATTGCCCTAATTCCTACACCTTTGGCATTCACGGCTCCATCAAAGAACATCTTCCAAACATGAGCGTCCTCCGAGATTACTTCTACAGTATTTACCTATTCATCTGGAAAGTAGGTATCCAATGGCTGGTATTCCTTATCGACCGGATTTTCGGCCAAATGATCTGCTAGCGCCTGGGCTTTCATTGCTGTGCGAGTGACATAGACTATGTCGAATTCCGTAAGCAAGATTTGCCATTTAGCCAGTCTCCCAGTAGGCATTGGTTTCTGAAATATATACTTCAAAGGATCCAACCTGCTTATGAGGAACGTAGTGTGGGCTTGGAGATAATGTCTCAGCTTTTGAGCAACCCACGTGAGAGCGCAGCATGTCCTTTCCAGCAGAGTGTATTTGGCCTCGTAGCCGGTGAATTTCTTGCTCAAGTAGTAGATTGCTTGCTCCTTCTTTCCGGTTATGTCGTGTTGCCCGAGGACGCAGCCAAAAGAGTTCTCCAGGACTGTTAGATACAAGAAAAGTGGCCTCCCTGGTTCTGGAGGGACCAAGACTGGGGGATTCGAAAGGTATTCTTTGACTTTATCAAAGGCTTCTTGACACTCAGTTGTCCATTTAATCGCCGCATCTTTCCTTAACAGCTTGAATATGGGCTCACACGTGCTTGTCAGCTGGGCAATAAACCGACTGATGTAGTTCAACCTGCCCAAAAGACTCATCACGTCTTTCTTTGTTCTCGGGGGAGGCAGATCTCTGATGGATTTTATCTTAGTTGGATCTAGCTCGATACCTCTCCTGCTTACGACGAAGCCCAAAAGTTTGCCCGACGGAACTCAAGCACATTTGGCTGGGTTCAGCTTCAAGTCATACTTCCTTAATCTCTCGAAGAATTTCCTCAAGTCTTGGATGTGATTATCCTGCGTCCTGGACTTGACTATCACGTCGTCCACGTACACCTCTATTTCCTGATGCATCATGTCATGAAAAATGGCAGTCATGGCCCTCATGTAAGTAGCCCCAGCATTCTTCAAACCAAATGGCATGACCCGATAACAGTAGGTGCCCCAAGGCGTGGTGAAGGCAGTTTTCTCGGCGTCCTCTTCATCCATCAATACCTGATGATACCCAGCGTAACAATCCACGAAAGACTGTATCTCGTGTTTGGCGCAATTATCAACGAGGATGTGGATGTTGGGTAGTGGGAAATTGTCTTTAGGACTTGCTCTATTCAGATCTCGGTAATCTACACATACCCGAGTTTTACCGTCCTTTTTCGGTACTGGAACCACATTTGCCAACCAGGTTGTATACTGGACTACCCGAATCACTCCCGTTTTCAGTTGTTTGGTGATCTCTTCCTTGATCTTGTCACTGACCTCAGTTTTGAACTTTCGTTGCTTTTGTTGAACTGGAGGACAGTCAGGATGAATCGGCAATTTATGAACCACTAGATCAACCCCTAGACCCGGCATGTCATCATATGACCAAGCAAACACGTCTTTAAATTCAAAAAGAAGTTGAATTATCGCCTCTCGCGTTTTCTTGTCCGTGTGAATGCTTATTTTGGTCTCCCGGATTTCTTCAGGAGTTCCTAAATTAACCGGTTCGGTGTCATTCAGATTTGGCTTAGGTTTATTCTCAAAATATTCCAACTCTCGGTTTATTTCCCTAAAAGCTTCTTCCGCATCATATTCTGGTTCTGGGTTCATTAATTCGCAGTTAAATAGCTCATTGTGATCTGGGCGTGAAGTCCGCAAGCATGTCATATTTAAAGCCGCATTATTATAACTGAAAAGAAAGATAAAAGGAATAACAAAATCAGAACAAAAGAAAGAATGGGAAAGCAATGATGATTTTTTTTTTCTTTGGAAGGTTGGATGACAACAATGTTTACAACTTAGGAATTCAAAACAACAATTGAAAAGAAGAAAACGTTCAAGTTATGTCCTGGAGATAACTTGTGACACAGGAAAGGTGGCAGGACAGGTCTACCCAGACTTCCGTCTAGTCGGGAACAGCGTGGCCTCCCAGTTTTGAAGTTGGGCGTTCGGCCCCATGTACAGCATCTCAGCAGTGCTTGTGCTTTCACTTGGTTGAACCATGTGGACCTCGTAGAGCATTTCCCTCATCGCCCCACATATCTCCTCGATTTCCTCAGCTGTGAAGACCTCATCATCTTCTTCTTCAGCGTACCTTGGCCTGATGAAAGTTGCATATAAATCCGGCAATGGTCGAGGTAACTTCCAACCCTCGTTTTTCCTTTTCTTTGCCCACTCTTCGTCTGCCGGAGTAGGTTTGAAACCTAGTCCAAAAGGTTTCTTGGTGACTGGCAAGGTAATGGGTTCTGTTATTCCCTGAAGGGTTCGTCCAAGCCCCTTCCCTGGCCTAAATCCGTGCCGGATCATCTCTTTGGCCACCATAACCGAGGCGTTAGACAAGAAAGGCTGGGGGCAGGGTATTCCCTCTTCGTGCTGCTCTGCCAGTACAATCTCGAAAGCTTGATAGACCGTATGTTCGCTCCCTTCTCTTGGTTCAAGATATGGGATGGATGGGTCACGATAGATAGCATGCTCATCTTCTCCATGGACCACGATCTCTCGGTCTTCGTACTCAAACTTCACCATCTGGTGAAGAGTGGAAGGCACAGCTCCTGCCGCATGGATCCAAGGTCTGCCAAGGAGAAAATTGTAGGATGTATCCATGTCAAGTACCTGGAAGGTTACTTGAAATTCGACTGGTCCTATGACCAACAACAGGTCTATTTCTCCCATGGTATCTCTCTTGATGCCGTCGAAAGCCCTTACGTAGACATTGTTGGGTCGGATTCTTCCGGTCCCAATTTCCATTCTTTGTAGCGTGGAGAACGGGCAATTGTCAACACCTGAACCCCCATCCAACATTACCCGCTTGACATAATAGTCTTCGCATTTAACTGTTAGATGCAAAGCCTTGTTGTGTGTCGCTCCTTCTGGGGGTAAATCATTCTTGCTGAAAGAGATTTGGTTGACGGCGAAGAATCTTTCTGTCATCCGCTCTAGTTGTTCCACCGAGGTTTCAACTGGCACATATGCTTCATTCAGGGTCTTCAGTAAGATCTTTTGATGTTCGGTCGACCTCATCAACAATGACAGCATGGACACTTGCTCAGGGTACTTGCGCAGCTGATCTATCACTTCGTAATCAGGAATTTTCATTTGTTGGAAGAACACTTCCGCTTCTTCAACGCTTACTGGCTTCTTTGGTGGGAAGCGCCTTTGTGTGGCGTTGTTCAGCTCTCGGGTATTTGAATACCTTCCAATGAAAGTATTTTCTGGAAGTTCTCCCATGACCTCTTTACCTTTGTACATTACCAAAGTCTTTTGATAATTCCACGGTACTGTGGACGGGTTGGTCATTGGCTTTTGTGGCACGCGTCCGATAACCACTGGCTCATTCAGCCGAGGTGGTTGAATCGTCCCCCGGACCACATAGGCCCCTTTCGGCACATACATAGGTTTTGTCTTTTTGATTGCGAAGTTCTGCATCTTCTCAGCTCGACCTCGTGGTATGTAAAGAACTCCATCCTCTACCGGTACCACTTTCTTCTCCACCTTCTTTTCAAGCTCTTTCTTTATAGCCTTGGCCTCCTCCCCCTTTCCTGGTTTCTGGTCTGTTTCGGGCCTCTTCCCCGTGTCGACAATGGCAATTATGGCTTTCAGAGCAGGGTCGAATTCTTTGTCTTCGCAAATCATTCCGATCAGCGGCCCATTATTGTGAGCAGGCAATGGATTGTTAGTCACATTTGGGATCTCTTCGTCCCTTAGCACTATTTTCCCTTGCTCTATCAAATTCTCGACCACTCTTTTCAACGACCAGCAGTCATTTGTATCATGTCCCTCGGCCCCTGAATGATAGGCGCATCTGACTCCAGCTTTGTAAGAAGGTGACGTCGGGTTTTGCCTTGTTTGAGGGATTGGTTGCAAGAAACCCAATTGGACTAGCTTCGGGAACAAAGTAGAGTATTGTTCACCGATGGGCGTGAAAGTCCGCCGTCGAGGTGGCTCTTGAGGGCGGAAGTTATTCTGCGGGGGTTGTGGGTTATAGTGGTTGCGGTAAGGAGGCTGATTTCTGGGAGGTGGAGCTGGGCCTCGGTTGGCTTGTTGTGGTGGATGGGCATAAGGCTGGGCATTCATGACCATATAAGGTTGATGAGCATATGCCAAATTTGAGTGGGGGTAGTAGTGTTGTGGGGTTCTTTCCGGAAAACGGGGCCTGGGATGACGATACTCCCTTGCTTCCGAGGCTGCCATAGTCGTTTCTTCTTTCTTCTTCCCTCTGGTCATTCCTCCGGACCCGCTTTGGACGGCCTGGTAGGTTGCCCTTATGGCTGCTTGACTCAAAATCCTACCTGTTTTCAGACCACTTTCTACCATCTCTCCAATCTTGATCGCTTCCGCGAATGGCTTACCCATGGCTGACATCATGTTTTGGAAATAGTCAGACTCTTGAGCCTGGAGAAAAGTAGTGACCATTTCCACTTCATCCATGGGAGGCTTCACTCTTGACGCCTGTTCACGCCACTTAATAGCATATTCCCTGAAGCTTTCTGAAGGTTTCTTCTTCAAATTCGACAGCGAATTTCGGTCTGGCGCAATGTCGATGTTATACTGGAATTGTTTCACAAAATCTCTGGCGAGATCATCCCATATATGCCATCGAGACATTTCCTGGTCCATATACCATTCCGAGGCTATCCCTACTAGACTTTCCCCAAAATATGCCATTAGCAGTTCTTCTTTTCCGCCGGCTCCCCGCAATTGGTTGCAGTATTTCTTAAGATGTGCAATGGGGTCACCGTGCCCATCGTATTTCTCGAACTTCGGGGTCTTGAAACCCGCTGGCAGGTGCACGTGAGGGAACATGCATAGGTCGGCGTAAGAGACGCTCTTCTGCCCGCTCAATCCTTGCATATTCTTCAAACTTTGTTCAAGGCTTCTCATTCTCTTGGCAATCTCATTTTGTTCTGCAATTCTGGGGTTCTGATCCTGCCCGGGTGCAAGCTCGCACTGAGGCGGTAGAGGATTAGTGCTGGTAGCGAACCTAGTTGGTTCCATTGAGAATGATGGTGCTTGGAATGTAAAAGAGGATGAGTCAAAGCTTGGCTTGTACGTGGCAGGCTGTGCCGTAATCGGGCAAGGTGATGTAGTAAAGATGTTCACGCTTGCATCGGTGGCTGACATTCGGGGATGAGGCTCAGAAGGCGATCCAGCAGAGAAGGCTGAGGTGGCTGGGTACCCGAATGGGGTAGCAGGATAATTTATGGGGACATTAGAAGTCCCACTTGACCTGGAGAATAATTCAGGGAATCCGGGGACGACACTTGGCGGTTCTTTCCCATTGTTCCAGTCGTCCAGCATTTCCAACATGCGGAGCCGTAGGATTCTATTTTCCTCCGCAGTTGCGGATTCAGGTGTGAGGACGGCTGAGATCGAGCTCTCCTCGGAAACAGGGATTGTTTGCAATGGAATTTCTGAAGACATTTCCACACTTCCTTTTGACCTGGTGAAGTAAGTGTGAGTACTGCTTCTGGTTCTAACAACAGGTAGTTGAACACTTCTCCTTGACCTCGTGAAGTATGAGTGCGAGGCCAGACTTTCACCAAACCAACCGTCTTTCCAAAAAACCCTGGACTCAACGACAACGCACGGTTAATTTGCAGCAAATAACAGATAGTTAATCTTACGTTGGGCATGATGCACCTATACAGTTAAGTGGATTACTATATGTTTGCTACGAGAGCATGCGTCATTCCGGCATTAGTTTTTTTTTCCTTTTTTTTTCTTTTCTTCTCTTTTTTTTTTGTTTTTCTTTTATGTTTTTTTTATTTTGCAATAAAAGAAATGCGACCGGATCCGATGAGGATTGCCTACATATCACGATGTCTACGTGAATCAGATCATTACGTAGTTCGAAAAACACAAATGAGCGTAAAAGAAGCAACCTCTTTATTGTTGAAATGGTCTATTACAAACTACATTTTGCAAAAGAAAAAGCAAACTTCGAAAATAAACCTAGACTCAAAATAGACTAAAAATCACCCTGATGGGAAAAACAGGCAGAAGATGCTAAGATACAGATTTGACTTATGAGTGCATTATGGTTTTGAAAATTGGTGTCCGCGGGGCATCGTTCGGCCTCGCCGCGATCCTAGGCGTGAGACCCCTCTCAAGTTGCTCCAGCTCGTGCATAGTCTGCTTGACATGACCCATTACTGCCGAGAGGATAGTAACGCTGGACATGTTCTCACATCGTAGACATCGTCTGGTGATGGCATGGGCAATGGCCTTGATCCTATCTCTGGTTTGCTTCTTCTCTACGAGTAGGCGTTTTATCTGATCGCTGCATATCTTGAAGACTTGAGCATCCTGTATATGCTGATGCTTCAGTCGTCGTACTTCCAACTTCATCTGGGCTATTGAGTCGTACCAGTATCTGCTCTCAATTTGGAAATCCTTGGCCTGATTAACTGCTTTGATCTCAAGTGCAGCCATCTCTCTCTTTATTTTAGCAACAGTTTTCTCGTGGTCGCTGTAAGCACGTGATTTTTGCCCTATATGAGAATTACTCCCAAAAAATTCAAAAAATAAAATAATTTTTCTTGGTGTGCAATTTTTGTGATATTTTGTGTAACTATTTGTATGTTTGTCTATACATGTTTATTTGTTAAATTAATAAAAAAATACAAAAATAGGCATCTTTTGCATTTTTAGCATTTAATGTCCAAATGAACAATTTTATGCTTAATTATTACTTAATTGTGCGTTAATTGTTATTGGAAGTTAATTTGCGCTTTTATAACTTAATTTAGTTCTTAATAATAATTTAAGTACTTTTATAATTTAGTTTTAGAAAAATAAAAGAAGAAAAGAGAACAAAAATACAAAGAAAAATCGGATTGGGCCACTTCTTCAATTTCAAACCACAGGCCCAAATAATTGCCCAACTTTCCCCATGACCCGGTCCGTTTCAAACCGGGTCGACCCGGTCCGCTCCATTAACCCAACACCCCATCTTCATTTTTGTCCAACACAAAACAAAACCAAAAAAATAAAAAATAAAAGGTGAATTATCACTATTAATAGTTTTATTTTTTGTTTTTTTTATATATAAAAAAATCCGAAAATATTTTATTTTATTTTTTTTATTTTTATTTTTTATTTTTTTTAAAAAAACATATATAATAATTTCGGGAATGTTTTTTTTAAAAAAAAGTAAAAGAATGTAGAAAATTTAAAAAAAAGTAGAAAATTTTTAAAAAAATTTAAAAGTAAAAGAAGGTTGGAATTAAAAAATAAATATAAAGGTATCTGAAAATTTAAAAAATTTAAAGTAATTGAAAGTAGCATTTTTAAAAGAAAAAGAAAAGATAGTGGTTTGTTTTTTAAAGAAAAGTTAAATAAAGTGAGATTCTCTTTTAAAAAAAATAAAAAGTGGGATTTTAAATAAGATAAAGTAATTAAAGTTGGAATTTTAAAAATAAAAGTAAATAAAGGTGGGATTTCTTTTTCTAAAAAAATAAAAGCAATTTGTAAGTGGGATTTCTTTTAATTAAAAAAATAATAAAATAATAAAAAAATAAATCTGAAAATTTCGAAAATTTTGCTATAAATAGAAGAGAAAATTTAGGAAGAAGGGTGGAAAAAAAGAGAGGAAAAACTAGATAGAGAGAAGAAAAAAAGAGGGGGCGGAGTGAGAAGTATACACCCGATATACATTCTGGATACACTGAATATACAGGGACAGAATTCATTTTGGAGAGTTTTGAAGTTGAAAAGAATAGTTACTGTTTCATTGCCTCGCTTAAGATCTGAAATAGTCAGAACCTTCCTGCCTTTTACTTCTTCTCTATACTTGGAGTCGTTTATAGTCTCCTGGGTTTACTACTATTCCTACTGTTACTGGTCTATTCCTGTGTTGCTGGACTGTCGTTGTTGTGCTACATTGTTACTACTGTTGCTGCTTCTCAGCTTCATCTTCTCTTGTTTTCCAATACCAGGTACATGTCTTTTAAATTTTAAGTTGGAAAGAGATTCAACATGACTCATCAATGAAGTTTGAATTGAAATTCTGTTTTCTATTTGTCCAAGTTCATCAATTTAAATTTCATTTTTGTTTTATGTTAGTTAATTAGTAGTGAATTCAATTTGATAGCTATGAGCTAATTGTCTTACTTTGAAAGTTCGTATAAAGATTTGTAATAATATTAGCTCATTATCTCATTAGTTTAATCATATTAAATTGTCAAAGTAGGGAATATGGCATGAATGTTGGTCATTATTTAATTTTGTTGTTAGTTAAGCAAGAAGTGATGTAGAAGTGCCAAGAAAATTACAGTAGTGATATTTATTGTTAAATAAGGTTAAGATGGTGTTGTTGGTATATTTTTATAAGATAATAGATGTGTGTATAAACGTTGGCGAAAGGTGATATGATGTAGCTTGTTACAATGTTAAAATGTTATGAATGTTTACGATATACAGTTAAGTTGCATGTAAGGTAATTTTATTGAATTAACTTGTATAATAATTCCTTTCTTATAAACTCGATACCTATCTACCTTCATAAGACAAATTGATCAAATAATTAGGCTTATTAGATTAAAAGCGAGTATATGAGAATGAAACGAGATGTATAAGTACCAATTGCAACACTTGATATCAATGGTAATTAGAAATAGAATTTGCATTAAGTAAATCATGAAAAAAAAATTTGGAAAATATTTCCTTCCTTTATGAATCATTCATTTTCAGTTTTATATGCAATTTATTCTTTGATATATATATATATATATATATATATATATATATATATATATGTCATATTTGTTTTTTTTAAATAATATTAATCATATTTTTATTCTATCCTTTGAAATTGAATAGTTGGAATGAATATAACTTATATTCGGAAAATATAATCAACGGTCAACATTTAATAAATTGTAAATTCTTTTCAAAGAATTTAAGGGCACCTTAAATGGGAATTTATCATGATTTTCACATAAAAATGTATAGATATAATAAACAATTTGTGGAAAATCCCTAATATCATTACGAATATTTTGCACAATTAGGGATACGTTCGCGTACCCTGATTATATTTTTAAAAGCAAAAATTCGGATTATGCGTACGCGCAATTTCGAACGAATATTTAATAAAAGGATTTTTCCAAAAGGCGTTAAATCAATTTCATAAAAACCCGAGATGTACGGTTCATTATTCAAGAAAAACAAATATTCTTGATCCAACACAATTTCGAAAAATGATTGCTTAATAAATATATTATAAAAAGTTATTGTGTACACGTACGCGTGACACAAGTCCGCAATTTTTTTTAACACGAATATACGTACGCGTAATTCGATTCAAAGAAGGGTCATCAATAAGCGGTAGTAAAAACATGTAACATCAATGTATTTAATAAAATCAAGGTAATTAAGCCAATAATAAAAACAGTTAAGCGACCGTGCTAGAACCACGGAATCCGGAAATGCCTAACACCTTCTTCCGGATTAACAGAATTCCTTACTCAGGATTTCTGGTTCGCAGAATAATAAACAGAGTCATATTCTCCTCGATTCAGGGATTATAATTGGTGACTTGGGACGCCTTAAAATTCCCAGGTGGCGACTCTAAAACAAATAAACAAATCCCGTTTCGACTGTCCTTCAATTGGAGAAAACTCCCCACGCGCCCTGCGGGCGCGGCGAAAAGGAGGTGCGACAGCTCTGGCGACTCTGCTGGGGAACGAACCCAGAACCATTGGTTCAGGGTTTAAAGAATTCGAGCTTAAAATATCTGTTTTTATTGGCTTTACTTACTATATAATTTTCAACTGTTTATATGCTAATATGCTAAATGTTTTTTTTACCGCTTTAATATTATTTGAATTGTGAATATATACAACTGCTACGAAACCCCCTTCTTTCTGAGTCTTCTGAATTTATGGTGTACACGTGCGCGTGACCCACCTTTCTGTTAAAGTCATACCAAATAAGACGGAGTTGGGACAAGTAACTAGGCCGGGCAGACTTTCGTGCTCCCGGTACGTTACCCCACTTCGGCTCAAACTGTCCGTTTGGGTAAGCCAGGTTTAGAACAATCAACCTAAGGTTTTACACTTAGAATAACTCAGCCATGTACCGGATCCCTAGTAGGAACGAATATTTGCATCATATGCATTTGGCCTTGGAGACTCAACACAGGGGTTGGGTCTGTCTAGGACAGGTGAACCCAAAATTAAAAGACCATCATGATGCATCCTACTTGTTATTTGTGCATTTATTCGCCTCAAACATGCTTGTTGACCAGCTTAAATAAAAGCTTGGTAAGAAGAAAGGAATAAAATGGGTTGCTTTAAAAATTTCGAAAAAATATAGTTTTGAAATAAAGATATTTAATAAATAAAAGAAAAAATTTCGAAAATGATTTTTAGTATAAATTTTGACTTTATTAAAATTAAATTTCAGATACAAAATGAGCACTACACAAAGCCCCTCATCCACAAGTACGGAGGAATTTCTATGTCAGCTTCAAATGTGGTGGTATGATTTAGGCGAAGACGGTCAAAGATGGGTCGTCAAACATTTGGGAAATCTCACGGACATTATGAAAGTTGAGCCTAGGGATGATCTGATTAAGGCATTAGTAACTTTCTGGGATCCTGTTCACAATGTTTTTCGTTTCTCTGACTTCGAGCTTACTCCTACATTAGAGGAGATAGCTGGCTATGTTGGTTTTGACGGAAGTTTAAGAAATCAAAGCTTGATATTCACAAAGGCTCCTTCAGTACATCGATTCTTCGGTCTTTTGAACATCAGCAGTCAAATCAGGAAAAGCAATGTCATCAATGGATGTTGTTCCTTCAACTTTTTGTATTCAAGGTTCGGAAAGTCAGATGGGTTTGAAATTCATGAAAAAGGCCTTACTAATAAACAAAACAAAGACACTTGGCAGATTCACCGTCGATTTGCTTTCATGGTGGCTTTTCTAGGAGTCATGGTTTTCCCAAATAAAGAGCGAACAATTGATATTCGCACCGCAAAAGTTGTGCAAATCCTTACCACCAAAGAAAATCACACCCTTGTCCCCATCATTCTATCAGATATTTATCGGGCTCTGACTTTATGTAAATCAGGAGCAACGGTCTTCGAAGGATGCAAAATTTTGTTGCAAATGTGGGTGATGGAGCATCTCCAACAACAGCCCAAGATCATACAATATGGGTCAAAAAATGATAATTGCATCGAGAGCTATGAGGAAAGAACAAAAAATTATCAAGCTCCAGAAGGGATAGAAGCATGGGTATCTCATCTAAAGGCTTTAACGGCAAATCAAATTGAATGGACTCTGGGATGGCTCCCGATGAGGGAAGTAATACATATGTCAACCTCAAATAGTTATCTACTACTATTGGGATTAAGAAGCATTCAGCCATATGCACCACTAAGAGTCTTAAGGCAACTAGGGAGATATCAAATAGTTCCTGATGATGAAGATTTGAGTATGCAAGTAATCGAATTACACCCAGAAGCCACTATTCCCGAAGCTCTACTTCAGCAGATGTGGAATGGATGTCGATACTTGAAAAGTGATACTCAAGTCCCAGACACTACAAAGGGTGAGATGAATCCTGGATATGCAAGGTGGTTCGAAAAACGGTCTCGCGTGGATGATGTACCAGAACCTGAGCTAAAAAGGCCAACAAAAAGACCCCATGTTCAAAACTTCAATGATAAAATCCAAGAGCGGTTGATCTGGGGAGAAAAAGAAAAAGGGTACAAAGCAACTATCCATGCCCTAAAAGAAAATCTAAGAAGCCTCAGTTTGGAGAAAGATTTGCAAGAACAAGAAGCCGAAGGCGAGAAAAAGAGTCTATCTTGTGAGAATGAAAATCTTCATGCTCGATTCCAAAAAATGAAAAGGATTTCTGAAACGCCAAAGAGGAGCTGGAAGGATCAAAAAACCATCGCCAATCTCTTTGAAAGAATGCAAGATTATGATTTCATTCTTGCGGAAAATGAAAGGGCATTGAGCAAAGCAAAAGAAAAGATCCAACAATTAAACGAAGAAGCCAGATCTAACAAGGAACGCCAAGATAGGCAGTCCGAAAAAGACAAGGCACAATTCAATAAGGAAAAAGACTATTGGATGCGATCAGAAGACCAGCTTCGTGCACAACTAGAAGAGGCAAGAAGATGCAACAAAGAACACCAACAAGCAGACCTCGACAAGGAAAGAGCGCAAGCAAGATTAGAGCAGGCCAGACTCCGAGCTTTGTTAGAATCAGCTCTAGATCGTGAGAACCGTGTCAGAGATATAGCCACCACTCGTCAGCAGCAATTGCAAGATCAAGACCAACGTCTCCAAGGTTTCAGGGCACAAATCCACGACCTGGCAGTCTTCACATCTCAAAGTTATGTAAACTGCCAAGGAATGGATTATGAAAGGTTTACAGAGCATGCGCCCACTTTTGCTCGTCATCTAGCAATGGAGTTGGAAAGGATGTATCGTACGCTGGGAGGCCATCCAGGTCAAGCCCCACATTGAGCAGATAATCCAATATTAGAGAACAAAAGTGGAAAGTGGGGCATGTTGTGAGATGTTATGAATTGTATCTTTTATTTTGATTTAAGTGTGTGTGTTTCAAGCTATTTTCTTAAAGTTTTCAAATGTAATTCCATCTTTGTGTAATAAATAAACGTGATTGACTTTAGTTCTGAACTACGCAAGGTCTGATTCATGTTCGGCATGATACGTAGGCAATCTCTAAGATTCGACCACCACGATAAAGATATATGTAGTAAATAAAAGCGAATGACAATTTTTCAATTTCAAGAAAGCTGGGACGACACAAGCAACCGAGCGAATGCATAATAGAAAGGAATTATTTGTCTAGGAGCATTGCATCTCAACGTGTGATTATATATGTGTTAAACTCTCAAGACTAACAAGTTTGTTCATTTTCAGAATTCAACCAGTTAGTTTTTCTAAAGAGTATACTGGCATATTATCACTATCACACAAGATCAAAAGGACCAATACCCGAAAGTATGTCTATCCCAGATGTTGACACAGGTATGGAGATAGAAGAGATGGATGTCGGGAAAATGAAAGAAGAGATGCTTAAGCTCAAGCAGCAAATGGCTGAAATGTACCAAGCTTGGTCTACAGGACAGTTACCCCCATCTTACCCAAATAACCCTGCTCCATCAATGATCCAAACTCAGGATAATATCACCACTGAATTATCCCCAAGTTTCCCCATTTATCAGCACTACCGAGGCACCACCTCTCAGACACCACAGTCTCCACCTCCAAAACCAGTTCCGTACCTTCCTCCACCTATGACTCCTGTTTTCGTAGCACCTCCCCCTGCTACATTTCACAAATCTCCTAGTGAGCCGACATTTCAGGCCCAAGACAACCAATATTACCCCCCGGAGCCCACCTTCAAAGCCTCCGAAATCAATTCAACTGCTCCTCGGTTTGATCTCCCAACCGAAATTGACAAGCCAGCCAAAAATGCTGAACAAGAAGAGATGTTCAGGAAGGTCAAAAGTCTAGAACAGTCGTTCCGAGACATGCGGGGATTAGGTGGGCAAGTCAGTGTAGCATACAAAGATTTATGCTTATTCCCTAATGTACAATTGCCAGTTGGCTTCAAGATGCCCAAATTTGACCTATACAGCGGGCACGGCGACCCAGTAGCCCACTTAAGGGGTTTCTGTAGCAAGATGCGAGGAGCTGGGGGAAAGGATGAATTATTGATGGCTTACTTCAGTCAAAGTCTAAGTGGATCAGCTTTGGAGTGGTATACACGCCAGGACCATGGAAGATGGTACACCTGGGATGACCTGGCACAGGCATTCGCATACCATTTCCAATACAATCTGGAAATCATCCCAGATCGATTATCTTTGACCAAATTTGAGAAGAAACACAATGAAAGTTTCAGAGAGTATGGTTTTCGGTGGAGAGAACAGGCAGCAAGAGTGGATCCTCCTATGAAGGAGAGCGAAATGGTAGACTACTTCCTCCAAGCCTTGGAACCAACTTACTATGCCCACTTGGTTTCAGCGGTTGGAAAATCATTCAACGAGGTAGTGAAGATGGGAGGTATGGTGGAAGAAGGCCTCAAGACAAATAAAATCATGAGCTTATTCAGCAATTAAGGCAACTACTCAAGCTATTCAAGGCGGGGTAGGAGGAATCGGAAGAAAGAAGAGGGAGGAGGCAACCGTAGTTGATTCAGGAATTTGGCCGGGACCCAGAGGTTCACCGCTTTACTATAATCAACAACGACCTCGCCAATCAGCTTACCACCATGATTCATCCCAACACTACTATCACTCTTCAGAGCCTCATTTTGCCATTAACCATGCTCAAGCATACAATCAGCCACCTGTTCACACCAATTGGCGTGCTCCTGTCACACCAAATACTTACCCACGAGCCTATCCCGGACCAGGTTTCAGGCCTAGGCCAGCATTCAGGGGAGAAAGGGAACAGAAAAAGAAAACTTACACTCCATTGGGAGAGTCTTACACTAGTCTGTTCCACAGGCTGAGACAGCTAGACATGCTGAGACCAATACAATCCAAACTACCCAATCCTCCTCCAAAGAATCTGGATTACACCATTAGCTGTGAATATTGCTCCGGTGCACCAGGCCATGATACGGAGAAATGTTGGCATTTGAAAAATGCAATACAAGAGCTGATTGATACTAATAAAATCGAGGTTCAAAACCCCGAAGCTCCAAATATCAATAGAAATCCAATGCCAGCCCATCAAGAGGCTAACATGATAGAAATCATACAAGCTAATGGGGAGACAAAGAAGCCGTCACAAACTGTCATGATGATCAAGTCTCATGAAACCAAGCCAGATAAGCAGTTAATGGAGGAGAAGCCGGTGTCTAAGCAGAACAAAAATGGTGATGAACCGTCTATGATAGTCGATGAGGGATCATCGAGCAAAGTTGCCGCAAAACAAGAAAGGCCAAAAGTGATAGTACCAGGGGTTGCTAACAAACCCGTTGTATTCGTGGAAGGAGCACGTACAGATCGGGTTATTATTGCACCTGTAATCCAGCTGCCGATCATCAACAACAAAACCATCCCATGGAACTATGAACGGATGACCGTAATGTACAAGGGCAAAGAAATCAAGGAAGAAGTGTGTGAGGTGCAAGGCTTGACTCGTTCGGGAAGATGTTTTACTCCCGAAGAGCTGAGAAAAACTAAAAACAATCCAATGCCAACAAAGAGAGCTGTGACGGAAGAAGAGGCGGAGGAGTTTTTAAGAAAAATGAAACTCCATGATTATTCTGTTGTGGATCAATTAAAGAAGACCCCCGCTCAAATTTCATTGTTGTCATTACTGATCCATTCAGAGGAACACCGTCTGGCGTTGATGAAAATCCTGAATGAAGCTCATGTTCCTGAAAAGATCTCTGTAAATCATTTGGGAAAAATAGCCAACAGAATCTTTGAGACAAACAGAATTACATTTGCCGATGATGAATTGCCTGCGGAAGGTACCGAGCATAATAGAGCTCTTTACCTCACCGTGAAATGTGAAAACTCCGTAGTAACCCGGGTATTGGTTGACAATGGGTCCAGTGCAAACATATGCCCTCTCTCCACTTTAAACAAATTAAAAATTAAAGAGGAGAGGATCCAAAAGAATAGTATCTGCGTACGAGGATTTGACGGTGGAAGCAGAGATTCATTTGGCGACATAGTATTGGAACTAACTATAGGGCCAGTTGAATTCACCATGGAATTTCAAGTGTTGGACATGACTGTTTCTTACAACTTGTTGTTGGGTCGACCATGGATCCATGCTGCTAAAGCAGTCCCGTCAACACTACATCAGGCTGTCAAGTTTGAATGGGATCATCAAGAAGTAGTCGTGTATGGAGAAGAAAGTTTAAATGCTCACAACAGCACCATTGTACCGGTCGAGAGAACAGAAATTGACCAAGGACCATGGGTATACCAAGTGTCCGACACGGTGTCGGTAGAGAAAATTCCAGAGGGGAAACACCTTTCGAATCCAAAGATATCCTCTGCATCAGTCATGGTAGCTTATGAAATGCTGAAGAATGGCTTTATACCCGGCAAAGGTCTGGGCTTATCTCTGCAAGGAATTGTACAACCAGTATCTCTCCCCGAGAACTGGGGAACATTCGGTTTAGGGTTCACACCTACCGCCAATGACGTGATAAGGGCCAGGAAGTTGAAACACCAAGCATGGTTTCTTCCAAAACCAGTACCACAGCTGTCGAAGTCTTTTGTCAAGACCGGTGCTAAAAATCGCCCGATAACAACAATTCCTAAATCCCAGGTCAATCCTGAGGAAGAATTAATTGAAAGGTTCGAGAAATTGTTTAGTGATGTGAATATGTTGGAAGGCGGAGAAGGGTGTAGCAACGCAGAAGTTCAATTCGTTGGACCAGAAACAAAGCTCAATAATTGGAAAGCCACTCCTCTCCCAATTCGAAAGGAGTCTTGGTAGTTTATTTTGATTTTCTTTCAGTTTGTTTGGGTTATTTCAAGGTTGTAATCCCAAAGTTTATCTTACAGTTTGTTTGAAGTGTGCAAACCTTGTTATCTTTCATCATCCAATAAAAAGCAGTTTCCTTTTTATTATCGTTCCTGATAGTTTTCTTTTCTTTTTCTTCTTTCCTATACAGTTCCTTTTACGCTGGCTCTAGTGATATGGCATGCATGAGGAATCCTCAGCCCAGTCTTAAAAATCAATCTGGTTCCGAAATAATAATTCAAGAAATATATTGTGATTATGAATCAGAATATGATGAAGATGAGGTTTTTGAAGAGATTAGTAAAGAGTTAATTCACTTTGAGGAAAAAATCAAACCTAACTTGAGTGATACCGAGGACATCAATATAGGGGACACGAGTAATATCCGAGAAACTAAAATAAGTGTCCATCTGGAGCCAAAGATCCGAGAGGAGTTAATTAAAGCACTCATAGAATTCAAAGATGTTTTTGCATGGTCGTATGACGACATGCCGGGCTTGAGCACTGATTTAGTGGTCCACAAATTGCCCACCGATCCAACAGTGCCTCCTGTCAAGCAGAGGCTGAGAAAATTCAAGCCTGAGATGAGTATGAGAATTAAGGAAGAAATCACCAAACAATTGGAAGCAAAGGTCATTCGAGTCACTCGATATCCTGTTTGGTTGGCTAATATCGTTCCTGTACCAAAGAAAGACGGCAAAATTAGAGTATGCGTCGACTATCGCAATCTCAACAAAGCAAGTCCAAAGGATAATTTCCCATTACCCAATATCCATATTTTGATCGACAATTGTGCCAAGCATGATATAGGGTCTTTCGTGGATTGTTAAGACTTCGCAGGTACAACCTCAAGCTTAACCCTGCCAAGTGCGCATTTGGAGTTCCATCCGGAAAGTTGCTGGGATTCATAGTCAGTCGACGAGGCATTGAGCTAGATCCGTCAAAGATCAAAGCCATCCAAGAACTGCCACCCCCAAGAAACAAAACTGAAGTAATGAGTTTGTTGGGAAGGTTAAATTATATCAGCAGGTTTATTGCTCAGCTCACAACAACCTGCGAGCCAATTTTCAAATTGTTAAAAAAGGATGCTGCAGTCAAATGGACCGATGAGTGTCAGGAAGCGTTCGATAAAATAAAAGGGTACTTATCAAACCCACCCGTGTTGGTCCCGCCAGAGCCAGGAAGACCTTTGATTCTTTACTTGACGGTTTTGGAAAATTCATTTGGTTGTGTATTGGGGCAGCATGACCTCACTGGCAGAAAAGAACAGGCCATCTACTACCTTAGCAAGAAGTTCACAGCTTATGAGGTTAAGTATACTCATCTGGAAAAGACATGTTGCGCCCTAACATGGGTAGCTCAAAAATTGAAACACTATTTGTCATCCTACACTACTTACCTCATTTCTCGTTTGGATCCCTTGAAATACATTTTTCAAAAGCCTATGCCAACGGGAAGACTTGCAAAGTGGCAGATATTGCTCACGGAATTCGACATCATCTATGTGACTAGAACTGCAATGAAGGCTCAAGCACTGGCCGATCATTTAGCCGAAAACCCGGTCGATGAGGAATATGAGCCGTTGAAGACTTATTTTCCTGATGAAGAAACAATGCATATCGACGAGGTGGAACAAATCGAAAAACCTGGCTGGAAACTTTTCTTTGATGGAGCCGCCAACATGAAAGGAGTCGGAATAGGAGCTGTAATCATTTCTGAAACAGGGCGTCACTATCCTGTTACGGCTCAATTGCGATTTTATTGCACCAATAATATGGCTGAATATGAAGCTTGCATTTTGGGGTTAAGGCTAGCTGCAGACATGGGTATCCAAGAAATCTTAGTCATGGGAGATTCGGATCTTTTGGTACATCAAATTCAAGGAGAATGGGAAACCCGAGACTTGAAGCTCATACCATACCGACAATGTCTACATGATCTTTGTCAGCGGTTTCAATCAGTGGAATTCCGACATATTCCAAGAATCCATAATGAGGTAGCCGATGCATTGGCTACCCTGGCATCAATGTTGCACCATCCGGACAAAGCTTATGTAGATCCGATACATATTCAAGTCCACGATCAACACGCTTATTGCAATATGGTTGAAGAAGAATTTGATGGTGAACCATGGTTCCACGACATCAAGGAGTATATCAGAATGGGAATATATCCCGCACAAGCCACAAGAGATCAAAAGAGGACCATTAGGCGATTAGCAAATGGATTCTTCTTGAGCGGAGGAGTTTTGTATAAAAGAACACCAGATCTTGGATTGTTAAGATGCATAGATGCCAGACAAGCTACAGCTGTCATGTCTGAAGTACATTCAGGAGTTTGCGGACCCCACATGAGTGGATATGTGTTGGCAAAGAAAATCCTCCGAGCTGGTTACTATTGGCTTACCATGGAGAGAGATTGTATCAGTTTTGTACGCAAGTGTCATCAATGCCAAATACACGGAGATTTGATTCATTCTCCACCATCCGAGTTGCACACAATGTCGGCACCATGGCCTTTCGTTGCTTGGGGCATGGATGTGATTGGTCCAATTGAGCCGGCAGCATCCAATGGACACAGATTCATTCTGGTAGCTATTGATTATTTTACCAAATGGGTTGAGGCCAAGACATTCAAATCAGTAACCAAGAAAGCTGTGGTCGATTTTGTCCACTCAAATATCATATGTCGATTCGGAATCCCGAAGGTGATCATCACAGATAACGGTGCTAATCTCAACAGCAACTTAATGAAAGAAGTATGTCAACAGTTTAAGATTACACATCGTAACTCTACCCCATATCGGCCCAAGGCTAATGGAGCAGTAGAAGCAGCCAACAAAAACATAAAGAAGATACTTCGGAAAATGGTAGAAGGTTCAAAACAATGGCATGAAAAATTACCATTTGCATTATTGGGATACCGCACTACTGTTCGCACTTCAGTAGGAGCAACTCCTTATTTGTTGGTATACGGCACTGAAGCAGTAATTCCTGCAGAAATTGAGATTCCTTCCCTTCGGATCATCGCCGAAGCAAAGATTGATGATGATGAATGGGTCAAAACCCGTCTAGAACAGTTAAACTTGATTGACGAAAAACGATTGACCGCAGTATGCCATGGTCAATTATATCAAAGAAGAATAGAAAGAGCATACAACAAAAAGGTGCGTCCCCGGAAGTTTGAAGTAGGTCAGCATGTGCTGAAGCGTATTCTTCCACATCAGGTTGAAGCAAGAGGCAAATTTGCTCCGAATTGGCAAGGACCATTCATTGTGACCAGAGTATTATCGAATGGTGCACTATGTTTAACAGATATTGAAGGCAAATGCATAGATATGGCGATCAATTCTGACGCGGTAAAGAGATATTATGCATAACTTTTTGAATGTTTGTATTTAGCACTATTTCGAAGATTGAAATGACAAAGGCAATTTATTCTGCTATCCAAACACTATACCATTTGCTTCCCCTTTGAGCCATACTTGTTTCTTTCCTACCCTCTCTTGGAATCAATAAAAAAAATGATCAAAATCTTCACTATTATGTAGTGAACTACGTTTGACCTGATTCCTCAAAGAAGGATACGTAGGCGCCTCACGGCTCGGTCATAGGGTGCACAACATGCACAATGTGCACGGAAAAGAAATATTAAGAGACCCCAATCAAGAAACTGGGGCAGGAATTGTATTGGAAATAAGAAAAGATTCCAAGAGTTGTAATTTTAAACCCATACCAAAGCTATTTAGCTTTTAATACCTTTTCCATTCCTAACCTTAATACCAAAAAGACCTTTCGATCAATCTTAGAAAAATGCTGAGGCAAGCAAATGAAGTGGTTCATAACACTCTGGTACAAACAAGGAAAGAAAGTAAAATGAGAGAGTCTTATAGGTGAAAACCCACACGGGCACCATAAGGCGACGGAGGTTGAGAGAAAAGTAAAATGAGAGAGTCTTATAGGTGAAAACCCACACAGGCACCATAAGGCGAAAAGGAAGTGAAGAAGTGAAAAACGAGGAAAATTTATCGGTGAAAACTCCTTGAGACAATTGAGAGGAGATGGATTAAAAGACTGGGTTGATTAATCCGAAATGCATACCCTGATCATTGGTGCCAGTAATTCCAATCAGATAAGTCCTTTATTCCTTTTCCAACAGTCATCCAAAAAATTGGATTTTTCTTTTCATTCTATAATTGTCGAAATCAGCGTATTTCGTTACTAATAATCTTACTTTCTCCAAGCTTTGAGATAAGTTTTATTCCAAACAAATAAGAAGGAATGTCAAGGTATACTACCAAGATTCAAGGTTACAAAATACAGCCACGAAAGGTGGGAGATAAAATACGGGTGTAAGAAAGATGAAATCAAAAGTGGATCAGCAAAGTCAGAAGAGGCACATGATTACAGTTGAAAGGTTTTGAAGGAAAACACACAGAGGGGAATCCTATAGTCAAGGATCAATTACAAAGACAAAACAGTCTTTTCAATCATTCCAAGGCAATAAAGAGAGACGAAGAGAAACATCACCATCTGCAAGAATACCACAGCCAACCACCCTGCTTTAAACTAACGAAGTTTTCTTTGATTTAAAACAGGGGCAAAAACAATATTTGTGTCAGGAAATACCTGGTAAAGAAAAAGAAGAAGTCAGGCGTCCACCTGGAAAATGAGGATGAGAAAAAGAAGAAGTCAGGCGTCCACCTGGAGAATGAGGATGAGAATTAAAAGAAGTCAGGCGTCCACCTGGAGAATGAGGATGAGAATTAACGAAGTCAGGCGTCCACCTGGAGAATGAGGATGAGAAAAGAAGAAATCAGGCGTCCACCTGGAGAATGAGGATGAGAATTAAAGAAGTCAGGCGTCCACCTGGAGAATGAGGATGAGAAAAGAAGAAGTCAGGCGTCCACCTGGAGAATGAGGATGAGAATTAAAGAAGTCAGGCGTCCACCTGGAGAATGAGGATGAGAATTAAAAGAAGTCAGGCGTCCACCTGGAGAATGAGGATGAGAATTAAAGAAGTCAGGCGTCCACCTGGAGAATGAGGATGAGAAAAGAAGAAATCAGGCGTCCACCTGGAGAATGAGGATGAGAAAAGAAGAAGTCAGGCGTCCACCTGGAGAATGAGGATGAGAATTAAAGAAATCAGGCGTCCACCTGGAGAATGAGGATGAGAATTAAAGAAGTCAGGCGTCCACCTGGAGAATGAGGATGAGAAAAAGAAGAAGTCAGGCGTCCACCTGGAGAATGAGGATGAGAATTAAAGAAGTCAGGCGTCCACCTGGAGAATGAGGATGAGAAAAGAAGAAATCAGGCGTCCACCTGGAGAATGAGGATGAGAATTAAAGAAGTCAGGCGTCCACCTGGAGAATGAGGATGAGAAAAAGAAGAAGTCAGGCGTCCACCTGGAGAATGAGGATGAGAATTAAAGAAGAAATCAGGCGTCCACCTGGAGAATGAGGATGAGAAAAGAAGAAGTCAGGCGTCCACCTGGAGAATGAGGATGAGAATTGAAGAAGTCAGGCGTCCACCTGGAGAATGAGGATGAGAAAAGAAGAAGAAATCAGGCGTCCACCTGGAAAATGAGGATGAAGAAAGAAAAGAAGCAGTCGAGGCACCCACCTGAAGAACGAGGAAATGCAATTGAAGTGTTGAAATCAAAAGCCCGCTCATATGAAAAAGGAGCACACTTAGAATCAATAAAACAGAGGAGTCCAACAAGATCCCCAACAAGAAACAACAAGAGTTCCAAAAGGAATACGGAATAAGACCAATGCCCAAGAGTCACCAAGATATCAAGACAACAAGAAACGCGAGAGCATGATCTAGATAAGATTTTATAATTCATGTACCATAGTCTAGTTTAATTTTGTATTTCCTTTACAGTAAGGTGTAATAAGGAGGTCAGCAAGCAGTAAAAACAGCACGAAGCAGCAGTAACATCACAGTCCCACGGTAGTCCCAGCTACCAAAACTTCCCGAACTACATTGACCTGATTCCTGTTTAGCCCAGGATATGTAGGAAACCTTTGAAGCAAAGGTTCGGTCAAATCTTTTTCAAAAAAAAAAAAAATGCTTCACACGGAGTACTCGGATGGGCAAAAATCGCTCGCTTTATCTTTGCACGAAAACCCTTCGTGTCTTCGGGCAAAGAGGGGCAGCTGTAAGCACGTGATTTTTGCCCTATATGAGAATTACTCCCAAAAAATTCAAAAAATAAAATAATTTTTCTTGGTGTGCAATTTTTGTGATATTTTGTGTAACTATTTGTATGTTTGTCTATACATGTTTATTTGTTAAATTAATAAAAAAATACAAAAATAGGCATCTTTTGCATTTTTAGCATTTAATGTCCAAATGAACAATTTTATGCTTAATTATTACTTAATTGTGCGTTAATTGTTATTGGAAGTTAATTTGCGCTTTTATAACTTAATTTAGTTCTTAATAATAATTTAAGTACTTTTATAATTTAGTTTTAGAAAAATAAAAGAAGAAAAGAGAACAAAAATACAAAGAAAAATCGGATTGGGCCACTTCTTCAATTTCAAACCACAGGCCCAAATAATTGCCCAACTTTCCCCATGACCCGGTCCGTTTCAAACCGGGTCGACCCGGTCCGCTCCATTAACCCAACACCCCATCTTCATTTTTGTCCAACACAAAACAAAACCAAAAAAATAAAAAATAAAAGGTGAATTATCACTATTAATAGTTTTATTTTTTGTTTTTTTATATATATAAAAAAATCCGAAAATATTTTATTTTATTTATTATTTTTATTTTAAAAAAAAAACATATATAATAATTTGGGGAATGATTTTTTTTAAAAAAAAAGTAAAAGAATGTAGAAAATTTTAAAAAAAAATAAAAAGTTTTTTAAAAAAAAAATTAAAAGTAAAAGAAGGTTGGAATTAAAAAATAAATATAAAGGTATCTGAAAATTTAAAAAAATTTAAAGTAATTGAAAGTAGCATTTTTAAAAGAAAAAGAAAAGATAGTGGTTTGTTTTTTAAAGAAAAGTTAAATAAAGTGAGATTCTCTTTTAAAAAAAAATAAAAAGTGGGATTTTAAATAAGATAAAGTAATTAAAGTTGGAATTTTAAAAATAAAAGTAAATAAAGGTGGGATTTCTTTTTCTAAAAAAATAAAAGCAATTTGTAAGTGGGATTTCTTTTAATTAAAAAAATAATAAAATAATAAAAAAACAAATCTGAAAATTTCGAAAATTTTGCTATAAATAGAAGAGAAAATTTAGGAAGAAGGGGTGGAAAAAAAAGAGGAAAAACTAGATAGAGAGAAGAAAAAAAGAGGGGGCGGAGTGAGAAGTATACACCCGATATACATTCTGGATACACTGAATATACAGGGACAGAATTCATTTTGGAGAGTTTTGAAGTTGAAAAGAATAGTTACTGTTTCATTGCCTCGCTTAAGATCTGAAATAGTCAGAACCTTCCTGCCTTTTACTTCTTCTCTATACTTGGAGTCGTTTATAGTCTCCTGGGTTTACTACTATTCCTACTGTTACTGGTCTATTCCTGTGTTGCTGGACTGTCGTTGTTGTGCTACATTGTTACTACTGTTGCTGCTTCTCAGCTTCATCTTCTCTTGTTTTCCAATACCAGGTACATGTCTTTTAAATTTTAAGTTGGAAAGAGATTCAACATGACTCATCAATGAAGTTTGAATTGAAATTCTGTTTTCTATTTGTCCAAGTTCATCAATTTAAATTTCATTTTTGTTTTATGTTAGTTAATTAGTAGTGAATTCAATTTGATAGCTATGAGCTAATTGTCTTACTTTGAAAGTTCGTATAAAGATTTGTAATAATATTAGCTCATTATCTCATTAGTTTAATCATATTAAATTGTCAAAGTAGGGAATATGGCATGAATGTTGGTCATTATTTAATTTTGTTGTTAGTTAAGCAAGAAGTGATGTAGAAGTGCCAAGAAAATTACAGTAGTGATATTTATTGTTAAATAAGGTTAAGATGGTGTTGTTGGTATATTTTTATAAGATAATAGATGTGTGTATAAACGTTGGCGAAAGGTGATATGATGTAGCTTGTTACAATGTTAAAATGTTATGAATGTTTACGATATACAGTTAAGTTGCATGTAAGGTAATTTTATTGAATTAACTTGTATAATAATTCCTTTCTTATAAACTCGATACCTATCTACCTTCATAAGACAAATTGATCAAATAATTAGGCTTATTAGATTAAAAGCGAGTATATGAGAATGAAACGAGATGTATAAGTACCAATTGCAACACTTGATATCAATGGTAATTAGAAATAGAATTTGCATTAAGTAAATCATGAAAAAAAAATTGGAAAATATTTCCTTCCTTTATGAATCATTCATTTTCAGTTTTATATGCAATTTATTCTTTGATATATATATATATATATATATATATATATATATATATATATATATGTCATATTTGTTTTTTTTTAAATAATATTAATCATATTTTTATTCTATCCTTTGAAATTGAATAGTTGGAATGAATATAACTTATATTCGGAAAATATAATCAACGGTCAACATTTAATAAATTGTAAATTCTTTTCAAAGAATTTAAGGGCACCTTAAATGGGAATTTATCATGATTTTCACATAAAAATGTATAGATATAATAAACAATTTGTGGAAAATCCCTAATATCATTACGAATATTTTGCACAATTAGGGATACGTTCGCGTACCCTGATTATATTTTTAAAAGCAAAAATTCGGATTATGCGTACGCGCAATTTCGAACGAATATTTAATAAAAGGATTTTTCCAAAAGGCGTTAAATCAATTTCATAAAAACCCGAGATGTACGGTTCATTATTCAAGAAAAACAAATATTCTTGATCCAACACAATTTCGAAAAATGATTGCTTAATAAATATATTATAAAAAGTTATTGTGTACACGTACGCGTGACACAAGTCCGCAATTTTTTTTAACACGAATATACGTACGCGTAATTCGATTCAAAGAAGGGTCATCAATAAGCGGTAGTAAAAACATGTAACATCAATGTATTTAATAAAATCAAGGTAATTAAGCCAATAATAAAAACAGTTAAGCGACCGTGCTAGAACCACGGAATCCGGAAATGCCTAACACCTTCTTCCGGATTAACAGAATTCCTTACTCAGGATTTCTGGTTCGCAGAATAATAAACAGAGTCATATTCTCCTCGATTCAGGGATTATAATTGGTGACTTGGGACGCCTTAAAATTCCCAGGTGGCGACTCTAAAACAAATAAACAAATCCCGTTTCGACTGTCCTTCAATTGGAGAAAACTCCCCACGCGCCCTGCGGGCGCGGCGAAAAGGAGGTGCGACAGCTCTGGCGACTCTGCTGCAGGTATCGACGATGCTTATCTGCTCTTGTATCCCACTGTTCCCTGAACTCGGCTATGACGTTTTAGATTTCTCCAGACCATCTTGCCATTCCCTGATTTCACTTTTTAGCCTTTTTATCAGCTGCTCGTCTGATCGACGCCTTGGTTGTTTATCCGCATCCACCCTTATCTGTTTGATCTGGGCTCTGAGCATTTCGTTTTCCTGAATTAACCTGTTCCGCTCTCCCAGATTGGTAGCAGCTTGCACGTTGTGCTCATATTTCAAGCCTTCTACTTGTTGCTTTAACCTGCTGATTTCGGCGCAATAGCCTCTTTCCTTTGCTAACCAATCCCACTGCCTTTGCGATGATTCGGTGAAATTCCGGATGTGGGGTCTCTTAGCCGGCCTTTCATGCTCAAATTCCCTTCTATACCATGCAAGGTAACCTGGCGCCGTCTCTCCTTTGGCTCGATCCCGCACGCAAGTATCTGATTTCAAATATTGACACTCACTCCAGATTTGGCGAATCTTTGCTTCTGGGAATTGTCCGTTAGGACTTATCTCAACTGCTTGAGTGCTAAGATCTTCCTCATGAGGTACTGTCTGGCATCTTCCGAACTGTCTCAAAACTCGGCAGGGTGCGTAAGGTTGAATGCTCTTAAGCCCCATCAGTAAGAAATGAGTCTTAGCTGCCGACATATATAGGATCTCATCAACAGGCAACCATCCTAGCGTCCATTGTATTTGGCTGCCCGTAAGAGCTTGAAAGAACGAGGTCCATGCCAGGACTCCTTTGGGCAAACTGATCTCTTTGGTTCTCGTGTAAGATTCTTCTATGCAGGTCTTTGCCGGGGAACCATGGCTCAAAATCTCGGAATGATGGCAGAGGTGCTCGGTCATCCATATCTGTAGGAGCAAGTTACAACCTTCGAAGAAATTTCCCCCAGCTTTACAAACTGTAAGAGCTCGAAAGATGTCAGATACCACCATAGGCGCGAGAGTACTGTCATTTTGCGTGAGTAAAGTGCTGACGACCCCGGATATCTTCAAATCAATGTTTCCGTCTTTCCTTGGAAATACCAGAAGGCCCAGGAACATCATTATGAACGCTACCCGTCTGTGCTTGTCCCACTTCTGACGAACACCTTTGCTGCACAGTTTGTTGATTGGATTATTGAATCCCCCCTCATGACCGTACCTATCATATATGAAGCATGGAGTACAAAATCCGGCTGCCAGATCCGGGTTGTGGACTGTTCTGGGTATCTTCAATGAATCTAGGAACCGATGTACCGTGACGACTCTTGGGGCGACCAAGTATTTTTGTCTTAACGGAAGTTCAGCATTCCCGATGTACCCAGCCATTTCTTCCAAAGTCGGGGTGAGTTCAAAATCAGAGAAATGGAAAACATTGTGCGCCGGGTCCCAGTAGGTAATCAAAGCCCTTATGATATCTCCCCGAGGCTGGATTTCCAACAGACCCACAAGACTTTTCAGATATTTCTTGACCTCATTTTGTCCTTCAACACCTAGATCATTCCACCATAGCCGTAACTTGACAGGGATTTTGGTCATTATTGAAAAATGTTCATTTTGCATCGTGCTCATCCTGCACATTTATTAAGGTGATTTTAACAAAAATGACTTGACTCCAAAATATTTTACAAAGGGGATCAAGTTTTGAACACGGCTTTTAAACACTTTGGGGACGAAGATTTTAAAACTGTGTGGGTCAACTGGATAAAAATGCTAAACAAGACCCAAAGGTGGCTGTTCATGCAAAGTCAGCCTTCCGGCGTCCCTTTTCGGAAACATTCGGCTATTTATGATAAAACAACATCACCTGACTTATTTATGACTCTTTTTTAAAATTTGACATATTTCCTCTTTTTTTCATTATTGATTTTGGCTATTTTAGCAAAATGGGGTTGAACCCGACGAGGGTTGCCTACGTATCTCACATCCGGTGAGAATCAAACCGGCGTAGTTTGGGCTATCGTGAATAGAGAAAATCAAATAAACCTAGAAAACGAGAATATTTTTTTTTATTATATTTTGAAAAGAGATAAAGACTAAAGAAAAAATATATATTTTTTTAGGAAATATTTGGACTATTAGTCTGATTTTATAAAAGGGTACTACGAAAGAAACAACATTTTTTGAGTTATGAATTTTCCGTTTTTTTTTTTTTACTTTTAAATAAATACCTTCTCTTTTTTTTGATTTTGAAAAATGATAAAAAGAAAATTTTTATATTATTTTTTTTTTCTTTTTAAAAATCAAACTAGAAGACATTCTTTTTTTTTATATATATATTTTAGAAGGAATTCCGGCGAGGTTTCGACACTACTCGGACATTGGTTTTTTACAAAAGAAGTAATTATCTCCCTACGCTGCTATTTTTCTTTTTTATTTTTTTTTTAAAAACCGGTCAGCATGCGGAACTGAAGCAAATAAATGCGCAAAACAAATAGGATGCAGCAGGATGGTCTTTTTATTTCAGGTTGCCTGTCCTAGACGGACCCAACCCCTGTGTTGAGTCCCCTAAGTCAAATGCAACATGATGCAAATAAGCGTTCCTACTAGGGATCCGGCATGAAGTTTCGTTATACTAGGTTTATAACCTGGGTATTTGTTCTAGACTGTGTACCCGAGCGGACAACTCGAGTCGAGGAGGGGGCTACGTACCGGGGACCCGCGAGATCGTCCGGCTTTGTAACTTGTCCGACCTCTTTCTTATTTCAGGTATTGACACTAACAGAATAGGGAGTCTCGACTAGCGAGCTTCTCCCCGGAGGTAAGAAGAGAAGGGTTTCGGCACAGTTTATATACAGTTCGGATAATATCAAAGTGGTAAAAGACAACATTTAGCACGTTATGCAAAAACATGTAATAAAGATCAGATAATAAAGCCAAATATAACAATTATTCTAAGCTCGAATTCTTGAACCCTGAACCAGTGGTTCTGGGTTAATTAATCCACAGCAGAGTCGCCAGAGCTGTCACACCTCCTTTTTGCGCGCCCGCCACCGAAGGGTTAAATGCGCGGGGGGGGAGTTTTTCCAATTTAAGTGACAATATTCGAAATGGGATTATTTATTTAATTCAGAGTCGCCACTTGGGAAAGGTTTGACTTTTGGTGCCCCAAGTCACCGGTTTATCTTGAATCCCAAATCGAGGAAATTTTCGACTTTTCCAAATGAAGTCTGCGAACCAGAGATTCTAAGTAAGGAATTATGTTGACCCGAGGGAAGGTGTTAGGCACCCTCGAATCCCGTGGTTCTAGCACGGTCGCTTAAATTGTTATAATGGCTAATTATCTGATTTAAATACATGTTGTGACTCATGTGCTTTATTAAGTTTAAACCGCTTTTATTATTATCATTTAGTTTTATAGAATTGCAACGTCGCGAAAATGCATCTCGAACCATGTCACAATCAATGCACCCGTGATCGTCGACACATTTTGACTCCGTTGAGATTGGGATTTGGGTCACATCAATGTGCACCCGTGTTTAAGAAGGTTAAATTAATTGAGCCGCGCCTAAAAAGTCTAAACGCGTTATTATTTTGAGGAAGGCCATGAAATTCACTAAACGGCCAGTCCTGAATTCTAAATATTTATTATGGTTAATTATTGAGGGCCCCGCAATTTACATTTTTATTTGGCGAGGCTCGTCTCATTATTTTAGAAGGAACATCCTAAAGCGACTACATTTCTAAATGTGTTTATCTATAAAAATAGAAGAAAAGATGCATACTAATTCAATTATATGCTTTGGCCAAATCCAGATTTTTGTTAATCGTCTGATTAATTATTTACAGGGTGAAGAAACGTTGTACCTCATGAAACATGCTTTTAATTTGATAGAAGAATTATATACAAGATTGATGAAATGCTACGACTACTACAAGAGCTCCTTAACTTTAACTCATTTAGTCAGGATTAATTAAAACCACTTATTAGAAGATGCGACTAATGATATTTGAAACTCATCCTATAAACTGCCTAATGAAGCTGAAACTCGAGAATCTAAAACTGTATTGTATTTTCTGCGAAATTGAACGGACCATTCACCCTACATATTCAAAACATGCTGAAGAACGAGTATGAATTAACAATCACACTAATGGTTGCGTATGCCATGAATTATAGTTACATCCGGTATACTATTAAATGAATTACATATCGTGGTTTAGATCGGCATGAGCTTCGATTAAATACACACTTGCTAATATATTCTCTATTGAACTACAAACGAAAATTTACATAACTTAACAACATTTATAAAGGGTTGTAAATAGAACAAACAGATGATTATAATTCCTTCAGACTTTTCGATTCATGCTTTTCATTGTTACAATCGGTTACACAAATATGGAGGCTTGAAATGTGTACCTGGAAATGCTTACAACGAAGAAGCAGGGAAGTCAGTTAGACATATAGTAGCATACACCAAACAGCAGCAGTAACAGCAGATAGTAACAGAACAAATCCCAGTGCAAGATGCAACTATAGCCAATGGGAAGAGGCAGCAAAATGACAGCAATAAGCAGGGGAGTGGAATCAGAATTCAGACAATCCAATTCCAAGAGAAAGCAACCAATATGAACCAAACAACAAAACCTAGCTGATACTTGAGAGGAAATAAGAACTTATTTGAACAGGTTGAACCAACTAAGGATCGAACAAACAGCAGGAAGAAAAACAGTTTCTGATTTTTGTGATATCCTTCTCCCTATCTCCTTTCTTTTCAAAATTCAATGTCAATTTTCAGTCTTGAAATCTATTTGAGCTATCAAAAAGAATTCTTTCTCAGTGTTTTCTCTTTTCCAAAACTCAGCTCTCAATGTTCAATCTGAGTCCCCTCTCTCTATCTCCCTGTTCTCTTATCTCTAAAACTGATGGAAGTCCTCTTCTTTTATAAGCCTAAAGTCTGCCCTTTAACAACTTGTTCATCAATCACCCAAACACCCTCTCATGTGCTCTCTCTCTTTTTCAGTTTCCACTCAAACCTTTTAGTATACAAACCTCCCATGTGATCTGTTTTTTTTTTCACTTAATTACTTAAAAATAAAACCCTCCCATGACATTCCCTGACAGTTCTCTTTCCCATTTTATTTACTAAAAGCAAACATGGGCAGCAGGAATATAATCTGACAAACATGTTGTCAAACTATTTTAATTCAAAAAGGGCATTTATGCACATGTTGTGCACAAGTGCACATGCCATCAATTCAGATTGCAATTACAGACCAAACCTTAGGTTTCTGAAATCACATTAACAACTATAAGTAACTAAACTTAGTTCTTAATTGATTCAGGCAATGTTTAACAGAAGCAAATCGATTTATTTTGTTCAGACAGTTGAAACTAATTGACGACACATGTCGACTCGACTATATTAGTTATAACACATACAATCGAAACCAAAATCAGACATTTAACAGTATAGGACACATGATTCGAATTGTATTGACTAAACAGAATTGTATCCGAGGAATCAGTTAATCAGTTCAAATTTGAAATTCAACTAATTGCACAACAAATACATACATACACATTATCAGAACAAGTAGAAGAAGAAACTCAATCAAACAACAAAGGTTCAGGCAAGGTGGATAGGACACAGTTGATCGAACTCAAAACACAGATTTCACGAAACATGAACAGCCTTTAGAACAATCACATGGACTAAAACAAATAAAGAAAAGAAAGCAAAACTCACCTTAAAATCCGAAAAATCAAAAGACCCTAGCTTGGACTCGAACAGACCTTTCTTAAGGCTGAACGGACTTTAATCGAAGTGTTTCTCAGATGAGAAACACTTCGATTAAGGTCCATTAGACCTTAATCTCTTCGGCTTGAACAAGACACGGACCATCGACGAGGAACCCTATGGTTCCAAAAATCAGATCTGGGATTCATGCTTCCCTGGTCAGATTCGGACCAAACCAAGCATGGTTTGGTCACGAGGGGGTCTGGGGAGTGTCTGGTATGAATTTAGGGCCGATCGGTGTAGATCGAGTTTTGACTCGAATCTTCAAATGAAGATTCGAGAAGGTGGGGAGGGATTCGAGCTAAATGGTTAAAAGATCTAGGTTCAGGATGGCAAGGGGGTTCTATGGTGTTAAGGATGTGGTCACCGGCGTTCATGCCGTCGGGTTTCTGGTGAAGGGAGATGGGGGCGGCTCTAGGGTTCCGGGGTTCTTGTGAAGATGATGAAAGGCAGGGGTATTTGGATAGGGGGTGGGGTATGAGGGGAAGCTTATATATGGAGTGGGTAAATGGATCTCAGCCGTTGGATGAGGCACGATGAAGGGCCAGGATCCTTCAGCTCGCAGGAAACGGTGTCGTTTCAGGTGTTGGGGTCAAAGTTGGTTCGGGTAACGGGTCGGGCAAATGGGGTTATGGGTGAGAGATCCGGACCGTTGGATCAGCTTGGTTTGAATGGTTGGGATGGATTGGCATTGAAACGACGTAGTTTTGGTGTTAAACTACGTCGTTTTGCGGCCTGGGGGTGGGCTGTGCGGACTGGTGGATTGGGCCATTCACTTGGGCTTCAGATTTTATAATGTTTGTAGCCCAAATTCATTTTAAAACAAAATTTCCCCCTTTTTTTCTTTATTTCTAATTTCTTAAATACACAACCTAATTAAATAAAACTAGACACCATTAATTAACACTTAACATATTTATTTCATGCGTATAAAATGTTAAAAGTAGGTAAAATTAAACAAGGCAACAAATCAGGACAAAAGAAATGCGTATTTTTGTGATCTCCTATTTAACAATCGGATTACGGTTCAAATTACGCACGACACATACATTTTGTATTTTGTTTTAATAAAAATGGGCAAAAATCATAAATAATTAACAAAGTGCCATGTAAAAATCCAAATTTGTACAGCAGGACCATTTGTTATTATTATTATTATTATTATTATTATTTTAATTCTTTTGGAGCGATTGTCGCGCAAGACAAAAATCACGTGCTCACACGTAACGATGAAATATGTCACTTTATGTAACGACCGATTTGGTGTGGACGCATCGTTTTCTTGGGTTTTTCTCTCAATCTCACCCTTCATTAGTATTAAATAATTTTATTTTATCATTTATCCTACCTTTTTATATACCGTATAATCATTTTTCTTTATAATATTGCAAGTTTATTCATCATATTACTGATGCGTGATACCATGAAACGACGATAAAATGACACAATCCATCCAAATATGTATTCATCAAACGATACAGTACAATACAATACAATACAATACGATACGATACATTATGAAACGATACGTAACAACCATCCAAACAAGCTGTTAGGCCCCGTTTGTCCATAATTTATTTATTTTTCAAAATTGTTTTTTAAAATGTGTTTGTCCATAAAATTTTGTAATTTTTTGGAAATTTTTCAAAAATGAGTTTTTCAAAAACCAAAAGTAATTTTGACCATTTTTTCAAAAATTTTAGATTTTTTTCTCCGCTCATAAAGTTGCAACATTTTTTCAAATGAAATGCATGTCCAAACATAGTGGGCGTTTGGACATAAGAAATGTAAATTCCAAAAATAAGTGAAACTTTTTTTCAAGTGAAAGTGGTGTTTGAAAATTAGAGTTGTGTTTAGACATGAATATAATTTTAGATTATTTTTGAAGTTTTGTGAGTGATCTGAATGAAAATTTTGAAAAATAGCTTTTGGAGTTTTTCAACTTTTCAAAAAATTTCAAATTCATCTTCAAATAAAAATTGAAAATTTTATGGCCAAATACTGATTTTGAAAAAAGTGAAATTCTTTTGAAAAAAGTAAATTTCTTTTTTATGTCCAAACGGGCTCATAATTTCAAATTCCAAATACGATTTTCAACTTAACTTCAAATATTACTTTTTTCAAAAATTACAATTTCTATGTCCAAACGTCTACTTAGACTTCTAATAGTGATGAAATTACGCCAGATGGGGGCTCCTTGCAATTGCCACAATTTTCCTTAACCGATTGGTATAGTAATCGTTACGATTTTAAGCGATAGTGTTGAAAAATCCTAGCGATTCGTCCGATTTTGTGGTAAATTTTGATGATTATCATATAATTTTTTTAATGGTTGCTAGTTTTTGTGGCAAACTCTGGTGATCATCATATGAAAAATTTCGGTGATGGCCAGAAGTGCTTAAAATTCTAGCCAAAGGTTATTTTTCTAATACTTTTTCTAACGAGGTCAAAATTTAAATAGCAGCACCGAATGATTCTATTTGTGCAAATCGCCCCTCAAGAATCACTTTTAATTGTGTCTTCAACTGATTAAACACAGTAAGTTATCTTAAGAAAATATATTCGTATATATAAACACACGTGTTACAATTGTTCACATCCTAAGTATTAAAATGACCCGAACCTAAAATATCTTTAAATTGTCGGCAGAAATAAGGTAAATTCATTTGCAATAGCTAACAGTATATTGAATATGTAATGACCTTTTTCTTTTACCTTTTTCCAGTCCTCTGTTTTAAAAGACAAAATTAGAACTCGTAAAACGTCCTTGGGTTTATGTGTGAGACTTAGTTTCGTGAAATTTACGCCTCTGCCATTGGGACTTACGCCCTGAACACGCCCAACGCTTAGCGCACTGGGCTCGCCTAATAGAACATTATGCAATTGTATGTAACTAACCTTGTAAATTCTCATTTTTTTAATAAATCGTTGACTATTCAAAATTACTTTTTTCTTAATCATAAATCATTAAATTGAGAGTATTTTATGTCATGATTAAAATAAAAATTATTGTACGTTATCCACTAGGACTGCTATATAGTTAATTTTAAATAAATCTTTCATTTAAAAAGTATTTATTTATTAACTTTTGTTATGTCTTTACGGTATAATAGTCCATAATTTTTTTAAATATTTTTTTTCACGTTTACGAGATACAATACTTATTAATTTAATAGCTCAGTTTTAGCTAGTAACTATTTACAAATAATTAGTTATCATGGTATTATATGATGAATTATGTGTCACTTTATTAACTTGTTGAAACTTAAAAATAAATGACGCTAGAGAATCATATTGAAATTGTGAATTATATTTTTATATTAATTCTCCTTCAAATATAAAGAATAATAAATAAAAGGAGTATTTAGAAAAATATCAAATTATAATATCGATTTTTTTTTTCAAGATTCATTACTCCTTAAGAGATACATATAAGATTTCGTATCGAATACATAACTTTTGATGTTTGAGTTGTAATGACGTTGCAGCTAATTTGCATATTATGATATATGTTATACTTTTTATATTATTTATAGTTGAATTATACTTTATAAATATTTTAAATATATTATTTGTTATAATTTTATGATTTAACGTAATTTTTATAATTATTTTTTATTTTATACTATTTTAAAATTCTTGAAATTAGTAAAATTTAAAGATCCGTGAGACTTACGCCCCATGTCTCAGGGCTTACGCCTCGCCTCGTAAGAGATAAAACGCCTCGCCTCACGCCCTCGCCTTTTAAAATGTTGGACTCCAGTCCTATCCTTTTTGTTATATTGACTAATGTTCCCCCACAAAGTATCAACTACTATAGAGAAAGTTACTCAAAAATTCTTGTATCATGATTACCTTTTTGTAGTACTTTTTCATTATATAAGAGAACTAAGTGTAATTTTAAAGGCAGCCACAATATTTATATCTATATACATTTTTGCTATGATAGTAATTTAAATTACGTGATGTATTTTGATTGACCACGGAATTCGAGAAAGAGAGATTTTTAAATTTATAGTATAAAATACATTATAAATATTTATTCGACTATAAATTATTTTACTAATGGTAAAATAAAAATTTTTAAGTTAAATTATTTCTTAATATATAAAAAATATTTTTAATTATTTCTTAATATATAAAAAGTTTTAAGTTAAATATTATTTTTATTGAAAAGAAATGCTTCACATTATTTTTTCACAGTACGGGTTAAATGGTCTGCTTTGGGCAAGGGACAAAAGGCTGTAGTAGACCGCGAAGCACACAAATATCAAGCTATCACTCCAGTTCCCATTTGTGCCGCGTATTGTGTGTGTGTGTGTGTAACAGAATATCAATCGTCGTTATTTTCCGGTCCCGTCTCCTCGTCGGTGATCGGAGATCGCTGAGATTCTACGATGTTCAATTTCCTGAAAGGCGTCGTCAGCGGATCTGGAACAGGCCTCAAAGATCTGCCCTATAATATCGGCGAACCTTATTCCTCTGCTTGGGGCTCTTGGGTTCACTATCGTGGCACCTCCAAGGTTCGATACACAAAAATTGTCTCGACGTACTTTTGATTTATTTTCTTATCCTAGCTGAAAAAATGGCTTAGCTTTTCTGTTTTCAATTTGCTGCGATGATATGTGTTGTTTATTGTTGATAGTACAATCAAACCTCTCTAAAATGACATAGTTTGTCTGGACATTTTTTGGCTACTATAACGAACTGCTGTTATAGAAAACACATAATATAAACATAACATTAAAAATCGGATCCAACAACAACAACATATTATCCCACAATTAAAAATCGGATCCAAAAAAAAAAATTGGCTGTTGAAATGCTGTTGTAGAGGATGGTTGATATAGAGAGGCTTTTTATATATTAGATCGTGTGATAAGGACTCGTCAACGCACTCATTTAAATTTTACTACATTTTAAGAGATCTTTTAAGTAGTACTGTACTTAGCTGCTTACTTGTTCAAATTTACTACATTGCAAGAGATCTTTTAAGTAGTACATAGCTGCTTACTTGTTCTCTCCTCTTTGCTTATCGGGTTTCTCCCCCCTCTTTCCTCCTCTTCTTCTCCCCTATTCTTCCTTTCCACCTTTTCTTGAGCCGAGGGTCCGGTCCATCGGAAACAACCTCTCTACCTCTCCAGGTAGGGGTAAGGTCTGCGTACTCACTACCCTCCCCAGACCCCACCCGTGAGATTATACTGGGTACTACATTGCAAGAGATCTTTTAAGTAGTGGAGTTTTGATCCCATGTTTTTTTACTCTTCACATTGAACTTGTTCAATTTTACTACATTGTAAGAGATTTTTAAGTAGTGAGTTTTGATCCCATGTTTTTTACTCTTCACATTGAAGAGATATTCACGTAAAAATTTGGTGTTTTTGATCTTTGCCTTGCTATATTTATTGTTGGTATGTGTATTGATAAAGAAATGAGCTTTGGGCCAAATTCAACCCTAGAAGTTAGCTCAAGAGATGAGGATTGCCCAAGTCATACAAAGAGACCTCCCATCCCGTGAGACTTTGACACCCCTCACGCGCTCAGGACTGGACATCTGGAGCGTGGATAATATAAAATAGGGGTCCAACATTGGGTAAGTAATAAATTGGGATGTGTCTAGCTCCGATACCATGATAAGAAAGGGAGGAGCCTAACTCAACCACAATAGCTAGATCAAGAGCTGAGGATTTCCCTAGCCATATAAAGAGACCTCTCATCCCATGAGAGTCCGATTTGAGACTTTGACATGTACTGTGGCTGCCCATATCCGTTAGTGCTTGAGTTTTCTTGCGCCTTCGTGATTCAAATAGATTGGCGAAGTTTTGACTAGGAATTTGCTCCGGGGAGATATGGTTCTGTCGAAGAGCAAACACCATGTCCAGTGTCTCCGTCGTGAAGAGGAATGCCCTTCGTTGAAAAAAGCAGCCAATCGAGGGAATCGAGAAATGAAATGGTCCAAGTAAAGAAAAAGTTCATGAAAGGAAGCTATGAAGAGGATAGCAAAGAAGGAATTTTCACAGGGAGAACCTAGACAGTTTCTAGAAGAATCCTTTACTTTGTTGTTCATAGTAGCAGCTTGCCAAGTGGGAGAATGAGGACCGTCAGATGGAGGGTGTGAAAGCTATAATATAGAGTTGGAAGCCTTATTTTTGGGACATCCAGAAAAGCTGTCCCATTCAAGAAGCCCCTATTCTCATAAACTATTCGTCTTGGTGATAGAGGCCCGAGATGATGGATAGAGTTGTAGTAGAAGACTATTTGAAGGGCTTTATAGTCAGTAGCATGCAGGATAGTTCAAGTCTCACACTTTTTTGATGAAGTTGTTCAAGTCTCACACTTACTATTTACAAATGATACTCTAGTGTTTTTCGATAATGAATCTCAATTAACATATTTGAGACAAGTGCCACTGTGTTTGCAAGCAGTTTGCACTATCCAGACTAAAGATCAATTTAAATAAGTGTGAAATTATCCAGGTGGGAGAGACTCACAACATTAAACATAGAACAACTGTTCAATTGCAGTAGGACACTTCCTATGACTTAGCTAGACTTGCACTTGCCGCTAGGTGTGTCATATAAATATTGCACATTTCATACAAAAATTCTCAATTCCTTGATTTCCTTATGGCCCTTTTCATGCTAATTAAATTTTCATAAATTTCCTATCATAAAATAATTGAATGACCTTGTTCTGATTACTCAATATTCTGAAGCAATTTATTAAGTGTATGCTTCATAGTGAGAAAATCATAATGAGAGAATAAAACATAATGAAAGAAGAATAGGAAGGGATGGTAGATGTGGTTTATGCAGTAGAATCCTTGCCACGGAACTACAAAATAATAATCCTTCTATGGACAGGTTTGTGACTGTAATTATGGGGGGGGGGGGGGTCCATCTTAAACATTAAAAATCGATAAAGTGTAAGATGTATCATACAGTTATTTAATGTAGACATCTTACCGCTAGCCTTGTGCTATTTTGGCTTTTTTCTTTTTCAGTTTTCCAGTGTGCAAATTAGTTGGTTGACATCAAGTAATTCATTTGGCTTCTCTCTTCAAACAGGATGATGGGACTCCTGTGTCAATATTTGCTCTCTCAGGAAGTAACACAAATGATGGACATCTAGCTGCTGGTCGGAATGGAGTAAAGAGACTTCGTACAGTAAGCTAATTATTGTTTGTAAATTAAGAGTTTGTAATCAGAGTATTACTTCTCATATTTAGCTTAAGGACATAGTTCTATTCTAATTATTGGAGTCCTTCATGCTAACTTTTTCTCCTTTTGTTTTTTCAGGTTAGGCATCCAAATATTTTGTCATTTCTTCACAGCACTGAAGCTGAAAATTTTGATGGTTCTACTACTAAGGTTACCATCTATATTGTTACTGAACCTGTCATGCCACTCTCTGAAAAGCTTAAGGAATTAGGATTAAAAGGTACCCAGAGGTATGAATTTACCAAGGCTCATTGACTTCTTAACATTCTATGCTTAAACAGATTGATTACATGACTTACTTGAATTACAATAATAGTAGCATGTAATTTTTGAATTTTGAGCAGCTGTTGTGTCAAATGTATAATCTTCAACTTTTATTGCATATAATATTTCATAGCTTCCAGAGGTGCAACCTGAAATTAGTGTGCTTTCATATTTATTTTCCAGAATTTGGCATCTATAGTCCATTATAAGGCATCAATTTCTTTTTCTGAAGAACGGCCCGAAGACTTCGGTCTAGTAGTAATAGCGCATCACGTGATGTGTGGATTAGGGTGCAACAAGCAGACCTTCAATTAATCCGACCATCACTAAGAAACTCTCATAGAATCAAACAAGTAGAAAACAACTTTTGGAAATGCCATTAGTTGAGATCCAGAATTCCTCACGTATAATAAATGCTGTTTGTTAAACACTGCATCTCGTCAGCACTAAACTTGTTCTTATCCCAAAAAATGTTAGTGTGCAGGACGGGTAGTTCCCTACAAATCCAATAATGTTAACTCATTGACATGAATCAAGAACATCTAAATGAAAGCCCCCCTTTGCTAGAACTCATGTAGAGCTTTCTTCCAAATAAAGACTTGTAATGCTATATGTACTTAAATCCAAAATTAACAACTTACATACTAAACAAATGATTAACACTTGATCTGAAATACAACATGGCTGCATATGTAAAAACCAAATTCAATAGGATGACAAACTTTTTGTCAACCATAATACCTGCATTTGGTGATTTCGAGTCAAGCTGTTAGAGAAATTAACATGTAGCTAAGCATAAAAGGAGAATTGACCAACATTAATAGCTACCAAATTCGCAAACCTCGCTCGGGGCAATTGAGCATTTAGTTACCAGCCGAGTTTCTTTATCTTTAATTTAAAAATTAACTGCACCCAAACGAGGACTCTTTTTTATTCACCAATGTAAATATTTTTAGTAACTTTAAGCACAATCAGGTAAGAAGAGCAAAAATGTTACCTGGTAGAATGTTTCTAGAAATGTTTCCACTCTCGTCTGTCTGATTTATGTCTTTGTGGCCGCGAAAAGTCGTGTATCCTGGATCCCATTCTCAACCAAGTTAACGCTGAATTGCCATTTTTTAGGTTCCCATCTTCATCCTAGTCCAGTGGATCTCGTCCTAACAACTATCGGCATTTCTGATCTGCCAACTACTGCTCTTTACCATCAATTGGTAGTCCTATTAGAAAAAAAAAACGTCATCTAATCCTAGATTTGTTGTTTTCCGTTTATTGTTAGGGCTTGTTGGTCATTGTCATATTGATTAAGCAACATTTCCACAAGGTTCTTATTACTCCTAAGCTTCTGTGGTATAGAAGAAGAATACCTTTAAAGACAGCTAAGTGAGACACACTCGTTAACTCTTTCGTCAATGGTCCATGATGCAAGTGTCTCAGTTTTATCTGGAGCTGAACCAAACAGCATCTGCAAGAGAGGGAGGGAGGGAGGGAGTTAGTCCAAAACCAAGGAGGAGGAAGAAGGGGCAGAAATAAACCGGAATCAACTCTCTTTCAGCCATAGAAGGAATATTTCAATAGAAAATTGGAGATTAGACCTAGTTATTTAGTTCTCCTCACTCCCCTCGAAAATTGGTTCTTTCAAGAAAGGGCATCTCTTTACCATGTCATATCATGTTGATCTATCTTGTTTTTGCTCTGCTTATTTTCTTTTGAAGGGACACGTTGAAAGGGTGGGTACACTGTTGGTTTCAAAAACCAAATTCTAGTAATTCACGACCAGAATCTTGCCAAATAATTAAACCATTGTCACAAAATTTCAGCTCTTGAAGGCTGAAGGTACTAGGCAACTAAGAAAATTGAGCTTAACATTACCTGGTCGGCAGGAAGAGAAAACTGATGCAAAATCACAAACTAAAATATAAAAAAAAGGCTTCAGAAGAACCTTGCAATTTGAGGTCTAGAAAGTAGAAAGAGTCTTTCAAGCCAGAATTATATGATTAACCTCTCCCTTCCACCGGCTTACTCCATAAGATCTAGCCCTTTCCCCAGAAAACCATCCATTATTTACTATCCAGTTTGTGAACTATGTAGCATGAGTAAGGGAGATGATTGGGCCTAGGCATGGCATAATAGTAATATGGTAGGAGAGAAAAGATACAATGAGGCAATGACAAATTAAACATTCATTAAAAGTTCCAATCAATGTCATTTCTTCTATATCTCAAATTGAATTACTGGGCTCTCCTTCCTTTTGCAATTCCTTGGTGTATCTAGATATTACTTTAGCGTCCTGTCTTTGAAGCTATGCTGTAGTTTTCAGAACTTATGTTTTAATTTATACCTTATTTGATGACGGCAGGGACGAATATTATGCCTGGGGGTTGCATCGAATAGCCAAAGCTGTGAGCTTCTTAAATAACGATTGCAAACTTGTAAGTATGCTTTTGATTAAATTTCATTCGTTCCCTATATCGAAGGAGTGCATCTATGGGAGCTACTTTCTGAGAAAGTGGAAGTTCTGATATTAGGATAAAGGTAAAATATTACAGCAGGGATCTGTTTATTGATGCTTCTTATGAATATCTAAATGCTTGAGCCATGTTGAGTATTTACGCTGTACATTGAGGTTATGATACAAGTTGGATCCTTAGCTTTATTATACATTCCTTGATGCATCCAAATGCTGAAGAGCTCTTCAAGGCCTCATGAAGCCTGAAATATTATTCTTTCATCCGTGGTGAAAGCTTCATCTAATTAAACTAGACTTGGATTTGATCCTTTGGACATAGTGATTAGGCGATATTAATTGTGTTTATTTGATGTATCTGTTTCTTTTTTCTTACTGGTAGCTTTTGAGGTCATTTAATTAATCTTCTGCTTGCAAACTTTACTGGATCACTTGAATATTTGATGGATTATTTTGAGTTGCATTTTTACTAGTGCAGGTTCATGGGAATGTTTGTCTGGCTAGTGTTGTTGTCACACAAACTCTGGACTGGAAGTTGCACGCCTTTGATGTACTTTCTGAGTTTGATGGACACAATGAATCTTCTGTTGGACCAATGCTGGTAAACTGTGATTCTGAATTAACTCACTGCAACATTCCTTTCACTTTTTATGCCATACCAAACCTCGTCTTTAACTCTTAATCACAGGGTGGGCAACTCAAAAATTTTATTGGATCTCTGCATATAGCATTGAAAGAAAAGATAGGATAAATAGAAACCTAATTTCTGTTTCTTCAAGCATACCACATGATGAACTAATTATCCTTGAAAGTTTTTCTTTTAATTCCTCTTTTAGCATAACTGTATTTTCCTTAGAGGATTCATACAGTCGAGTCAACTGATTTGGGATTGAGGTGCAGTTGATTGATTGGTTGATGCTATTCTTCAGTATCTCATTCTTCACTGTTGTTTTCATTTTTTCCGTTGTCACACAGCAATTCAAGTTCATTCTGTGTTTATTTGTGTGCAGCAATATGATTGGCTTATTGGTGCACAATACAAATCAATGGAACTGCTGAAGTCTGATTGGACGACAATCAGAAAATCTCCACCTTGGGCCACAGATTCTTGGGGTTTGGGCAAGTATTTTCTGATTAATTGTCATTATTATTGAATGGTAATAGAATGATAAAACTAAAAAGTTTTGGCTCTCTACTTTCTGAGGTTCCACTTTTCTGATATTGGAATATAGGTTGCAGTTATGAACCTTACCATGCTACCAAGAGCGTAGAAAAAACTAAAATGCTTTAAACATTCAGCATTTCCTCGGCTCATGACATGATTGCTTCTGCTGTACCTTTCTTAGATATTATCATTGTTCTGATGCTTGAGTATTTATTATGGAGTCACCATTTTCTGGATGCAAAATGGACAAGAGAGCTTTTCGCTTATCTATCAAATGCTCCAGAGTTCTTAAATGTTCTTTTTCAACTGCAAATTAATCTTTTGATGCTGTGAAATTGCTAGGCTGTCTTATCTATGAACTGTTTTCTGGTACCAAGTTGAGCAAAACAGAGGAGCTGCGCAATACTGCTTCTATTCCAAAGGTGTGCTGCAAAATTCATTGATTGATTTCTTCTCTTTAGCACCTGTCTGGTTATACTCTTCTTATCTTCCAGTGCATTTTGAAAAATTCATTTCATTTGCAATTGGCTTATTTTCCTGTCTCACAGTCTCTACTTCCAGATTATCAGCGTCTCTTGAGCTCTATGCCTGCTCGCAGGTTGAATTCATCAAAGCTTCTTGAAAATAGTGGTAATATTTCTTGTTCAATTTTATTTTTTGTATCTTATTTATGTTCTCAAGCTGTCCAAGCTCCGTACATCATATGATTAATACTCATCTCATATTCTACTGTTAAACTGTTGTTTTCTCATTGAATTTAGTGATTGTGGGTATTAATTTCAATAAGTTCTAGTCTTCTAGTAGCAGATATGAGCTCAATGTATGTTTGAAAATGTATTTTATCACCATCTGCCTGTGGTCCATGTTTCAATCGAAGGACTCGATGCTGAAGTGGGTTTTACTCTCCACAAATAGCTAATCATTGCTCATCTAGGATAATTCAGGCAAAGCTTTTTTAATGTGTTTTTTGTACTATTTTACGATTTTCTTTTTCCTCCTTATCTTCCTACAACCCATGAACAAGAAGAGGTCATTATCTCTCGTTGCTTTTATGAACCAGTTTTATTTATTGTGATATATTCGTATGTCAGAATGATTCGGGATTCTGTAACATGCTAATCATGACAGTCTTAGCCTCCAATTGATGTCTACTCCAATGAAGATAATCATGTCAATTTTCTGTATTTTGCTTTTGTAATTTCTGGTCTAGTCTAATTTGGTATATTTACCCCTCACAAAGGCTTTGCCTTCTATAACTTTATCTTATACCTGGTTGCATGCTAGTTTATTAATTTATATTGATGCACCTCTTGCTTGGTGAATCAGGATGAATCAAACAGGTAGCCTTTTGGCAGAACTAAATGAAAGTTGAATTATAACTTAGACATTCGTCATACATATATATAATTTTATATATATATATATATCCTTGTGTATATCTTACGTTCCCTAGTTTTCTGTACCCTCCATAGGGTTGTATGTCTTCTATGAACTTTAATCTATCTGAATCAGATCAAGCCATTTTGACCTCACTTTGTGGAATTCATTATGTGGAGCTAATGCTTGAGTCCCTCTTATTAATCTGGTGGTGCTTCCATTGCTCATTTTTCATGGCATATTCTTGCTTTTACTCTTCTAGGGTTTTCTAATTATCAGTTTATCACCCTGGATTATCTAGTCTTGTTTCTTCTCTTTTTACCTGACTTGAAGCGGTAGTATTTCTACTCTGTCCAATGTATCTTTCACTTACTGGATCTCCACTAAAGGTGCTAATCATGCATTGGCAGAATATTTCCACAATAAGTTGGTGGAGACCATTCAATTCATGGAAATACTTAATCTTAAGGATAGTGTAGAAAAGGACACTTTCTTCCGTAAGCTTCCAAATCTAGCAGAGCAACTTCCTCGAGAAATCGTGCTGAAGAAGGTGACCTTTTTTCTTCCATAAAAAATTCGAGTTTGTTAAATAAAGCAAATAGAAAAATTTACTCAAAATAAATAAATGAATTAATTAATAGAGGAAATATAATATCTTCTCTTTGCAGTTACTTCCTCTGCTGGCTTCTGCATTAGAATTTGGTTCAGCTGCTGCTCCTGCTTTAACGGCGCTGTTGAAAATGGGTTCTTGGCTTTCAACAGATGAGTTCAGTGTCAAGGTTGAACTTTTTTCTCGCTCTTCCCTTTTCCCTTTTCCCAACATTATGTACTTTTTACATCCAGCACAGTGATCCCATCTTTTTGGTGTTACGTTTCTGTTTTAACTTATAATTTGAACCGTGTGCATCTATAATAGGTACTGCCTACGATCATAAAACTTTTTGCCTCCAATGATCGGGCTATCCGAGTTGGTCTTCTGCAGCACATTGATCAATATGGGGAGTCATTATCTGCACAAGTTGTTGAGCAGGTGTGGAAGTATTAGATGAATTATGGCTTATTTTTTTTTCCAAGAGCAGAATTATTCTTACTTGAAGGGACACCCTTAATAAGTAAGAAATTCTTTGCACTTTGATGGTCAAATTTCCTGACAAAGCTTTTAATCAGGTTTATGCTCATGTGGCTACTGGGTTCTCTGACACATCTGCTTTTCTTCGGGAGTTGACACTCAAATCTATGCTTGTTTTGGCTCCTAAGGTGTGTACATCCTGCATATAGGTCTTGCACTTTTGTTCTAGCATATAAGCACAAATATCCAGTAAGTTGACCTAGCTGTGCTGCGCTTAACTGTATACTTGAACTAGAACATGCCACTGTACTTATGTTTTGACTTTCTGGAAGTCTGATTACTGATGTTCTATATGCACTGATAAATTTCTTAGCATTTACATGTTATGCTATAGTGCTTATTGTTTCTTAGATTGGTCATCTGTGAACAATATCGTGCTTCATAGTGGTTGAGTAGTTCCATATAGTGTTACTGTTAATTCCTAGTATCACGCTAACTAATGTATTTCCAAAATTTATTGCAGCTCTCACATCGCACGATATCGGGATCTTTGTTGAAATATCTCTCTAAACTACAGGTGTGAAGCGTACAGGGAAAACTGCTAGTCTTCCTTTTTGTGCTTTAATTCGTTGCTTCATAGTGTTTGAAATATCTGTTCAAGCAACAGGCATGTGTCATAATGCAAAGTTTATTCTTCTTGTCCAGGCTTATTTATTTGCTTCTTAGTTTTTGCTCTTCTATATGTGGTGTATGTAGGTTGATGAAGAAGCGGCAATTAGAACAAACACTACTATATTGCTTGGAAATATTGCCAGTTACCTTAATGAGGGAGTAAGGAACTGTGTCTTGATTCTCATACCGCTCCAGAATTTAAATAAGTGACAATATTTCAAATGCCTACTGGCTTTTTACTGATGAAGGAGTTTAAAATAGATCTTATCCATCCCAAGATGTGTTTTACTTCTAACATGATAATTTTAATGGAATTTTCTGCCTGCAGACAAGGAAAAGGGTGCTAATAAATGCGTTCACTGTTCGTGCCTTGCGCGATACATTTTCACCTGCCCGAGCAGCAGGTAGCACCATATATGCTTTGCATTCAACCTTTTTCTTTGACAAGCTAATGATAATATTTTTGAGTTTAATTTTTTCCAGAGATTCTTTATTGATCTTTTCCAGATTCCTTTGGTTGTCTCTGCTTTCTCTTCCCTTTTTAATCCTTGTTCCTCTCTCAGTAATGATGGATGTAAATTTTAATATTGTGGCAGGTGTCATGGCTTTGTGTGCTACCAGCTCTTACTATGATGTGACTGAGATTGCAACCCGCATTTTACCCAATATAGTTGTACTTACCATTGATCCCGACAGGTATTCTTTTCTTAAAGTTGCATTTACTGCTGTGTGGTTATGTTCCACACTAGATTTATAAGGACATCCAAATGGGTTCATAAAAGTCTTGGTTACTCCACATATTGCGCTTTAAGCTCTTCCATTAGATGCTCAGGTTCTTTCATATAGTATCATAGTCAACTTTTGTTATTCATGCTTTTACACCCTCAAGTCCCCATTAAAGTCCATACTTGAAACTAGGTCGAGTTATACTTGCAGGAAACTGTTATATAATATCAAATCTCACATTGGTATATAAAGACCCTTAGATGAATTTACAAAGATCTTGAACTACTTCACCCATTGACTAAAATGCTCTAGGGCTACAAAGATACTTATCAAATCCAGTGTTGTCAAAGGCGCGCTTAAAGCACGCTTAAGCCTTGAAGCGAGGCTCAAAACATGTTGAACGCTTCGCCTTGCTTTGAGGGCGCTTCAGTGTCGCATCAAGGCTCTTAAGGCATACTTTTTCTTGCCAATGAGTGCATCTTGAAAAGGCAACACTGGACAATTGATATTTCATTTTATCGTAATTCTTTTTCAATTTTTCTGTTTGTATATGTGTTATTCATGCTTATAGTTATTGGTCTTGGACTACATATATATAATTTTTACTTTTCTCCAGTTGCGCCTTTTTTCGTTAAAGCCCACGCTTTAGTTGAGCTTTGCGCTTAAAGCCCCAACGGACCTTAGAGCTTTTTTGCGCTTTTCACCTTTGATAACACTGACTTGTCCTTGACAAGGACGTAGGATATCTGATTTCACATGGAATCAGTTTATGCTAGTTTTGAGAACATTTCTTTCCGGGATTACTTTACAACTATGCCTCAATCACTAGTTGGGGTCAGCTATATGAATCGTCACTATCCATTTTGCTGCGTTTGAACTCGTTTCTTTCCAATATTCAGAAAGTGCCACTTTCTGGGATTACTTTAGCTCTTATAAAAATTAAGAAGTTTTTAAGCTTTGCTGTTACTGATACAATCACAGTTAAGGAGCTTGCATTAGCAAATAGATTAGCGTCAATGCACTTGGACTCCATGCCGTTGGTCCTCTGTGATTTAGATGAATTGAACTTTCGTGTTAGTAGTAGGCCTTATTTTTTTTTGATTGGTAATAGTAGGCCTCAGTTTAGGCTATCGGACAGCTATGAGTGCCGGAATCCTCATGGTTGTTAGTTCGATGGATGCTAGGCTGACAGATTCAGCTATCAAGCATTGCATGTTAATGGTTTCAAATATTATGAGTTCCTTCGCTGTCTGGATAATTTATTTGCATTTCTAAATCTTTAAATCTTTCAAAAAGTAAGAATGTTTGTAGTTGTTAGAAACTTTAGGTTTCATTATTTTGTGGAGCCTATTGCTCGTCATAGTGCGAATGTCAAACTCAATTTACAGATAGAAGACCGTGGTAATCCACATATCTGCCATTTGTACTGTTTGTTTGGAATCTTTCCCCTTCCAAAATGGAATCCAAGATAATGCATTTTGTTTGTTTGGCTGGGTTTTGTTCTTAGTTTCTGTGCTTTTGTGTTTGAGTCGCTTTGTTGTTTGTAGCGGATTAGTTGTTATGCTTGGTTGGAAAAGTTGTTCTGATTATCTCTGCGCATATATGCTCTTTCATCACTTGTTTCTTTTCAATGAACAGTGATGTTCAATCAAACGCATTCCAAGCAGTTGATCAGTTTTTGCAATTAGTCAAGCAGCACCATGAGAAGGTATTAATGTATTCTTTTAAAAAATATTCACTTGCACATTAGATGTTCCAGATTTAGCCTTGAGTTGAAAAGCTTGATTTTTGTGATGTTGTGTTGCAGCTTGAGAAAAATTGTTTTCACCTTTTCATAAAACTTGGGGATTATTTGGCATAACTGAAAAGAGAAGGAAAAAAGAAGAAGCTTCTTTTCCACTTTGACATTATAAAACTTGGATGATATGTGGCATGACTATACTCTAGTCCTGTTAAAAGAAGCTGTGTCTTTCTTTCTTGTTAATGACCATAAACTGATGAGCAGGAAGTAGAGTTCTGCCACTTCTTGGGTGCCCTTCCCGGCTTATTAACTTTATAATTAAGTAGCTTCTCATGAATTTTTTCGTATTTCGGAATACTCAACACGCATATTTTTATGTCGGATTAGAAATGAACATTTACGCCCTTCGCTGTATTTTGTATAAAATGTAGTGATGGACTGATATTGGAGCCATTAAGAATGAAGGATATACTTTTGTCACGTAAATATATTAACATTCCAAAAGTTCTCATACAATTTTCTGGCTTTCAGCATGCCACGTCATTCATATAAGAGCATGCCTTTAAGGGTAAAATGGAAACATAAAAAATTAAAGAGTACCCAATTGTGGAAATGTGTCAATCTTTTCAGAACAGACCAAAAAAGAAAGCATCATATAAAATGGAACATAGGCCGGAGGGAGCATGTACTTTTTCTGTTCATAGTTCACAACTGGGTGCTCACCCTCTTTTATATATATGTATATATAAGAAAGATTGTTGAGACAGATAAAATGTATTTACATACCAAACGTTTCCTTAAAATTTTGTGGTATTCGGCATGTCATGTCATACCTATAACTTATAAGTATGAATAAGTATGACGTGTGCTCTTAGTTGTGCTCTTTTTCTCTCCCCCTGTGCATGTTCTGCTCTCATTTGTGTTTTGTCCTCTCTAGACTAGCACTGGAGATACCAGCACCGCAAGCATGGGAACTTCTTCAATGCCTGGAAATGCGAGTTTGCTAGGGTATATAAAGATTTGAGCAATTTTTATGTGGTCATTTTGCTGCTATTGTAAAATAATTGCTATATGTTGCATTTCGGCAAGCAGCTGCAACATAATCATTTTTATCGTCAGTTCCATTCGTTCGCTAAGCTTTATCTGAATTTGTTATCTCAGAATTTCCGTTAACTTGTCATGATGTGAAAATTTAGAGGGTGTTAAAAAGCATTAAAATATTGCCATCTTTGAACTAATACTAAAGAATATTGTGAAGAATTGTTGAAGTATGCATACATTGGGGAGCTATATCGTTTACCCTTTTCATTCTTCAGTTTTTCAAATTCCTGTAAGTTTTCAATAATATGGCCTGAATCTCATATTGCAGTTGGGCTATGAGCTCGTTGACTCTTAAAGGCGGTAAATCCTCTGAGCAGAGTCCAAATGCTCCAGCTAGTTCAACTGTGCCTCTTACTTCTGCAGCCCCCGATGCTAGCTCAAGTACGCATCTTACAAATTCATTTATTTTGCATTTTGCTTCGGGAGTTGGTTGATAATGAATGATTAAGTGTTGCTTTGTTCAAATATTAATCATATGCCTACGAGGATGAACTCATCTCCAACTTGATATTCGTTTTCTCCAAATAATAAACATTTGCAGATAGTTCGGGTATAACACCAATTCATGTAAATTCTAGCAACGATATGACAGATCAGCCTGTGCCATTATCCCCAACATCAACTGATGGATGGGGAGAACTTGAAAATGGAATTCATGAAGGTCATGACAATGATAAAGATGGTTGGGATGACATCGAGCCCCACGAAGAGCCAAAACCGTCTCCCTCTCTAGCAAATATCCAAGCCGCTCAAAGACGTCCCGTCTCTCAACCAAAATCGCAAGGTAATGACGATGTCTATTAAACTATGTGTTCCAGTAGACGCTTACGTTCCTGGACAGTAAGCAGGGAAGTCACGGTTCATTTACATGTATAACTGAAAGATACACACACATATACAAACAACAACAACAACAACGACCCACTAAAATCTCACAAAGTGGGGTCTGGGGAAGGTAGTATGTACGCAGACCTTACCCCTACCCCGATGGGGCAGAAAGACTGTTTCCAATAGACCTTCGGCTCAGGAAGATCACACACATATACAAAGTAAATTCAAATTGGATAAGGGTGATGAACAAGGAGATTCTATCACTGCTAGAAGTCTTCATTGTATCATCAGTGATAATGCCCATCAGAGACTCACATTTAACTAAATCTCGAAATCCTCTTTTCCCCTTCAAAAAAATGGCAATCCATTACAAGTAACAAAACTAGGAAAAAACTTGAAACAAATTACTTATGCGGCTATTAGATCGGTCTAATTTCTATATTGTTTTTCTTTCCTGAGTCTTTATGATATTTCAGTTACAGGTTTGCGAGGAAGCATCACACCAAAGGTAACCAAAAATGAAGACGATGACCTGTGGGGATCTGTACCTGCTTCTGCTCCTGCTCCAAGAACTAGTTCTCAGCCATCAAGCTCTAGAGCAAGTAGACCAGTTGATGATGATGACCCGTGGGGTGCCATAGCTGCCCCAGCTCCTTCATCGAAGCCTTTGAATGTGAAAAAAGGCGGAGCACTTGATGATAATGATCCTTGGGCTGCTATTGCAGCTCCTGTACCAACTGCTAAAGCCAGACCTTCAATTGGCCGAGGCCGAGGAAACAAACCTACGGTTCCTAAATTGGGTGCCCAAAGAATAAACCGAACATCATCTGGAATGTAGATTACAAAATCAAAACTAGGCTCAACACTGAATGAAGAGTTCACGAGTCCTGTAAATTTTACCCTCATCAGGTGAGTAAAAGTTGTAACTGAAATATAATTGAGAGTTGTATTTATTTTTTCCCTTAGTTTGAACACTGTATTTTTTACGCAAATTCATTGTAGCTCGCGGAAGTCATTACATGCGATTTCAATTTGAATTAGCAAAATTTTGTATTTTTTTATCAGTTGCAACGTAAAGTAAGAGTGTATTAACAATATACTCGAACAATATCAAGTTATCAACTAAATGTTAAAGTACCTTAAGTTGGGGTGCTCATTGTACATTCAGTAAATATGAACTTTCTGAAAAGTTAGACTTTAGGGTTTAGACAGGGGAAGAAAAGGATGTAAACAATGCGTCAACTTCTACATATTTTTTTATCAATTCCAACTTAAAATATTCCCTTTTTCAACTTCAACCATGTATTGACAAAATGGCTGCTAAAACTTTAAGTGTGAATGAACGATGTATTCTACTAACCAAAGCTTATTGCAATTTTTAATTTCCAATTCAAACTCAACCACCCATGTGAATGCTATTCTTATTATTTAGTCCAATTGGAATAGACTGTTTTTAACGGATAAAAAAAAAACCAGGCTAGCCAAAATTGCAAAATGTTAAAATAGCTCAACTACTACTTGCAAAAGAACAAGTCTCACATTTTATTTTGCAGTTCAACTAGGAACAATATTCCTACCAGCTAAGCATTTGATAACTGCCCCCCCCCCCCCCCCCATAGGTAATTCTCAATCTTTGCTTTATTTAAATAGAGTAAGATTTCCAAAGAAATTAGGCAAAGAAAGAGGAAGCTCATATCACAAGGTATGTTATATGCTCATTTGTTGATTTCTTTGATCTTTTGTTCATTGATGATAATTATGAGTTTAAGTTATATATATTGGTCAGTGTAAGGAATTTTTTATACTATCTAATTATTCAAAAAATATCTACTGGTAAATCTTCTTAAAATGTGAAATTTAAAATATTGAAAACAAAAGATGTTACCCGTAAGGTAACGTGATAGTGTAAAAATTTCTTACAACATATAACTAAACTCGTAGAATAATGAATAATCAATAGTTCTTTTGTTTATTCAGGGGGAACAAGAAGATGGGTGGTTATAATTACAATCTTCCCTACAGAGCTAAAGGAAACAGGCCAGATGATGATCCCTTAGTGGCATGTTGTTGCTGCCCTTGTTTGCTAGTCGGCTATTTCTGTTCTATCTTCATTCAGTGTCTTGGATTTGATGAACACAGCCACCATCATTGAAATAAACTTTTTTTTTGAGCCTTGAATGCAAAATAAGACTTATGTTTGAATGACTGGTGAAATTCACACTTGTTTCTTGAACTCTTCTAGTCCTTTTTATTTTTTATTTTTTCATAATAGTGACGATGGGAATTTTGGAGTAACGGAAAAGATGTCTCTGTGTGACCTATAGGCAGTGGCGAAGCCAGAAATGTTTCCAAGGGTGTTAAGACTTGAAAGAACTAAAAAAAAATTCCTGACTAAGGGTGTTTAATATATATTTTATATATCTAAAATCAATATTTTACTTATATATAGTGTAATTTTTTGTAATATTTTGGTGAAGGGTGGTCAATAAAAGGTGGCTTCGCCCCTGCCTATAGGTACGTGTTCGAACCATGAAACCAATCACCATCAAAGTAGGCTGCCTATATCACACCTCTTACAATGCGGCCCTTCCTCGCCCTTAACTCGCATGCATCTTAATTATTCTAGCGAGTACCTGTTGCCTTTCACATGTTTGTCTGTTGTTGGTTTATTGTTTGTTTACTTTTTAAGCCAAAAGCACGTATAATCTTTACAACCAATTTTCCGAGCTATTTGTATATCATGCCCCTTTATGATTTTAAAATTAAAGATATGATCTTTTCAAATCTTTTATGTGTAATGACATATCTCTTATATATAAAAGTAAATCTCCCATGTGTAAATAAAAGAAGTAAGGTCATAAAACTAAAAACAAGTTTATAAAAAGTCACAAAACCAATTTACCCCCATTTGTCCTCACAAATATTAGTTAAGAAGGTTCTAATTTTTAAGCGTACAATACACCCTTGTGGTCCGGCCTTTTCCCGAACTCCGCGCATGGCGTCTGTTGACATCCTCCCGAGTGTTTCAAATGCTTAAGCATGGAAATTTTAGCCTCTTCCATGCATCTGTTCATTTCATTCTCAGTGTGTTCATTATTAGCAGTTCACAGAGTTCGAAATGCATATATTTGATTGAGGTAATAGTAATATGTAGATAAACTTACTCATTAATTCGAGTTTGGAATATCTTTAAACTCTGATACAGGCACAAAATTATTAACTTTTTAAAAATCACTGAGGATTTTTTGGTTTAAAATACTAATGAAGTCGAATCCCAAGTTCAAATATAATGTGCAGGAGTTTCTTTGGCTGAGCTTAATAAGTGTCGGAATTTCAGAAGTACCATCAACAAGTAAAATGCGACTTATAACTCGCAGAACGAGACTTATAAGTCGCATACTTGATGTGATCTATAAATCACATTCAGGTATAAGTCTCATTCATAGTGTGTATACAATTTTCATATGCATTAGCATTCCTACTCCCATTATGCATAATAATAATAACAATAATAAGTCTCATTCCTAACATGATTTATAAGTCGCATTTTAGAACAGATGTAAGTCGTTCTTCATATATGCATTTTGCATATTTTTGGAGTTCTCTCAAATATTACACACAAGTGAAGTGTATGAATCACATGCACCCATTAAATCAAAACTAATCCAAGTGAATCAAAAATCCAACGAGAACAAAGTGAAAAAAGAAAGAGCTAGCTAAATAGAAAAGGAAAAAAATTGGTTGTCCAAATCGTTAAACAATTAGGGAGATCAATATCCGATTTGATATCAATATCTGTAACATGCCAAGTCGTAATATTTGAATGCTAATGCATTTTATCATCCTAATAAACCAAATCCATGAAATTTCTGATCTTGATACACTAATGTACCCAAAACACCTACTTTTATATACTAGGAAATCAAATCATTTATAGAGGTAGATGAATAGACACCTATTCATATTGGGTTTAAGGTATGTATATTAACGGCGCAAAAAAAAATAAATTACACTACAATCAATAATTTAACCCTTTTTTTAATATTCAGTTGACATGTTACGTTGTTATTGCTCAACTTAACATGATGATGTAAGAAACTTATATACTTTCAGCGCACACAACTTAACTCTTAAAAAATTAGTATTGATTTTCTTTCGTCCGATAAGTGAATCGTTTAAAAAACTAAAACAACCTTATTCATTTTATAGACACAGATGAAAATCAAACCAAAATGTTTTTAGTATAGGACAGAGATGCCATGAGGCTACTGTCAACTAATAAAAAGGGGTCTTAAGTGAAGCAGCTAATTTAAGGCAAGTTTATCAGATAATAAATCACTAATTACCTGACAAATCATTTTGCATTAAACAGCAAATGTCCAAATCGCAGTATTTATGTATATTTAAGCATAAAACAAGACGAAGGAAAGCTAGAAAACTATAGGCATATTCAGAATGAAAATAGAAAAAGTAAAATACAATCAAACTTCTCTACAACGACAACCTCGTTTATTTCCGATACTTTGACTGTTATAGTGAAGTACTATTATAGAGAACATATATGTTGAAATTAGTATGTGAAGTGTAGAGTTGTACATAAGCAATGATGTTTGTACATAGTTGATTAGTGTTAGCTTAGTGTTGATAGTTAATTATACATGTGTTAGAGTTAGTTAGAATAAAAGATATTTAAATGTAAAAGGTCACACGTTTGGTATGAGGCAATAACAGAAAACTTCTCTAGAACTTTCCACTCTCTCTCTCTTTCTCTATTCTCTGTTCTTCCCATCTTAGCTCAAGGATCAGATCCTATTCTCCTTTCAACATGGTATCAGAGTCATAGATCTATGACGTTTTTTGATCCGATCCTTTGAAGAATCTAAGATTAGTATAGATAAATTCACTCAATATTGTCAGAGAAGTGAAAATTTAAGAGTATTCGTCGGAAATTTGGGGAATCTACCTAGGTTTTACGATTGATTTCAGAACTTGTGAATTCCGAGAAAGTGAAAAGTTTTCCTTGAAGATTGATGCAGATTCAACCTTCAAATCACTGATTCAAGCCTAGACGATGACGAACACAACTACTGAGACCGGGAAGGACGATGGAGAAAAATTCACGGACATTCATCCCAGGCATCCTTTGTACTTGCATCCCTCAGACAGTCCAGGTAGCGTACTTATTCCTCAATAACTAACAGGAATAGAAAACTATATAGCTTGGAGCAATTCTATGCGAGTAGCTTTATTAGCCAAAAATAAGCTAGGGTTTATAGATGGAAAGTATCGGAAAGAACAGTATAGTGGTGATTTAGAGCATGAATGGGAGAGGTGCAATGCTTTTGTGTTATCCTGGATAACCAATTCAGTGTCTAAAGAGCTAGCCAATGGTATAATGTACTCAACCAATGCCTGTAGTGTTTGGACAGATTTAAAGGAAAGGTTTGATAAGAAAAATCTAACTAGAGTTTATCAACTTCTCTGAGAAATTTTTACCACCAATCAAGGAAGTTTATCAGTTTCAGAATATTACTCAAAACTGAAATGTGTATGGGATGGGTATTGGTCAATGGTACCATTGCCATGTGACAGTACCAAGCATAAGGAATATGCTGAACACATGGAGCATCAAAGACTAGTACAATTTCTGATGGGCTTAAATGAGATATATGCACAGGCAAGGAGTCAAGTTCTATTAACTGCCCATGTTCTCACTCTCAATCAGGCATACAATATGATAATGCAGAATAAAAGTCACAGAGTGCAATCAAACATGATATCTCAGGTAGCACCAGCCTTGCAACAACTTGATTTGAATGATTCTACAACATTAGCCTCTATTCAAAGTAACAGGTTCAGAAAAAATAATGGAAATAGTGCATTGTAATGTGACTATTGTCATATGAGGGGTCACAAAAAGAAAATTGTTATAAGCTGGTAGGATCCATCTAACAACAAGTTTAACAAAAGGAGAACTTTTGACAAGGAAAATTCAGGAGGAAGCAGGGGACCTACAGCTAATAATGTGAGTTGCATTGCTGAATCTGAAGGAACTAGTTCAGTAGATGGTTTATCAGGAGGGCCCATCAACATACCATTTTTCACTCCAGAACAGTATCACCAACTGCTGAAGCTAATTGACAAAGAACCTTCAACAACAGATGCAAAAGCAAACATGACAGGTATAGTTGATCTCCTTAATACATGCCTATTTGTAGGTTCTGAAACTAATTCCTGGGTTATCGATACCGGAGCTTCGAATCATACGGTTTCTAGCTTGGACATCTTAACTGAATCCCACTCTATTGCCTCTAATTCTAGTAAAGTATATTTGCCTAATGGTAACACTATTTCTGTAACTCACACAGGATCATTAACTCTTTCTAATGACCTAGAACTTTATAATGTCCTTTATGTTCCTAACTTCAAATACAACTTGTTATCTGTCTCAAAGCTAACTAAAGAACTGAAGTGTTGTGCATTATTCTTTCCTGAATTATGCATTTTTCAGGACCTCTACAATGGCAGGGTAAGGGGGATTAGTAAGGAGAAGGATGGACTTTACATACTTCAACCTGCCAAGATACCACCACCTGTCAAAGTGCCTGATACACCTTCAACTCCTGCTCTCAAATCCTTCATATCTTCAGCAAACCCAGATCCTAATATTCCAATCTCAGAGTCATCTAATATCACATCAAAGCCATGTTCACATCCTTCTATTTGGTGTCACACCTCTTTTTCCGACCCCGCGAAGGGCGTAGGGAGTTTTTTCCAATTAAAGGACAGTCGAAACGGGATTGGTTTAATTATTTCAGAGTCGCCACTTGGGAGATTTAGGGTGTCCCAAGTCACCAATTTTAATCCCGAATCGAGGAAAAGAATGACTCTATATTACAGTCTGCGTACCAGAAATCCGGATAAGGAATTCTGTTAACCCGGGAGAAGGTGTTAGGCATTCCCGAGTTCCGTGGTTCTAGCACGGTCGCTCAACTGTTATATTCGGCTTATTTATCTGATTTTTAATACAATTATGAACCATGTGCAAATTTTATCTTTTTACCGCTTTATTATTATAATTATTATTTTTTTTAGGAATGTGAACATCGCTTAAAACATATCTTTGGATTGTGTCACATGAAATGCACCCACAATACGAAACATATTTTATTTGATGTTTTAGGATTTAGATTTGGGTCGCATGAAATGCGCATCCGAGTTTAAGAAGGTAAAATTAATTAAATCGCGCCTAAAGAGTCTAACGCGTCATCATCTTTGGGGAAGGAAGTGAAATTCACTAAACAATCCATCCCTAATTCTAAGTAATTTTTTTTTTAATAATTAAATAAATAAATGAGAATGGAGAATCCTATACATTTGTATTATTTACATCTATTTATTTTTAGCGAACTCCTTTAATAGTATCCCTAATGACTACCTTTTTATTATTACTAAGTTTTTTATAAATATAAAATCAATATCTACATTCTTGAAAATGACATATTAAATAGAAGGGAAAAACAAATATTAGCAGAAAATAATAAAATTATAATCATAGATACAACATGGAATTATCGGAAAGTAAAAAAATAAAAAAAAAATAAAAAAAACTAATTATCCCATAGTTGGATTAAAATTCAAATTATTAGTAAGACTTAAGCTTATTGAAACTAATTATTTGCAAATACTGAAAATTGAAAGAAATAAAAATAAAAACTTGAGTACTAAATCATATTTCTAAAAATTTAAACAATTTAACATTAACTAACTTTGTTTTAATTCATCATGTCCTAATACTTGTTTGCAAACTAATTCATGTTATAACTGAAATTAACTACATGATTCGGATTAACTTATCGTTGATGAAAAACCTTCTGCATAAGGAACTTAGTTAATTTTTTGCCAAACTGATTCAATAACGCCATTTTTACGTTATTTCTTCTATTTTTTTTATTAAACAGTTTTAATTAATAATCAGGCTTAAATATATTTCCTAATAATCTGGTAAAGGCGTTATTTAATATGTCGCTATAATATGCCTAGTTATGCCGATGACAGTGATTTACAGAATAATAATACATGAATAACCTAAATACAATACAAAAATTAAATTAAACTAAATTAAAAATTTAACACTCCATTCTTCATTTCAGCTTACAAAATGCCAAAATTACAGTTGTGTACCTGATATTGTCAATATAAGAAGAAGAAAGTCAGCAACGTAATACGTAACACAGCAACAGCAACAATAACCAGCAATAACCAGTCAACGAAAATCCCAGTGACAGCTTTGAAAAATTCAAAATAAAATCCAGGAATGCCGAAAATAATGGACAGAAACCAAAGGAAATTTTCAGATTTTTGAAAGGCTAGTTAATCTTCAACCCTTAATTTCTACACCTGTATACCAGAATATTTCTCAGGTGTGTACTACTTTCTCTTCTAATTTTCAAATTTTTTTTTCTTTGTATGTTTTTTCTTTTCTTGAGAGTTTCAATGTTTTTTTTTTTCGGAATAAATGTTCAGCCTTTTTTTTGTCAATCTCTTTTTTTCTGTCTGTCCTCTTTCTTATGTTCAAGACTTCACATATATATATCCCATCCCATAAATCAATTCAAATCAATCCCTTTCTCTACCAAACCCATTATCTTCCCACTCATCCCCATTACATTAAATAAATATATCACACCACCCCATTATATTTTGTCCCCCATGCTTTATTTAAAATAATGCAAGATTCCCCTTTAATTTAAATCTTGTCCCCCCTTTATATTAAATAATCATATCACAACCCACCCCATTTCATTTTGTCCCCCATGCTTCAAATAAACAATTTCAAAATGTACAATTCCTAAACTACCCCTTCCAACCTTACTGAAATTACCAAACTACCCCTGATCGTATTACAAATTTACCAAACTACCCATCAGCTATAACACATCATTTAATCAAACATAACCAAAATATAGTCAATATGATCAATTTCTAACAATGTTCAAACAACAATATGAACATGGATGAACATCATAACAACAATATCACATGAACATGATTTTAACAACATTTCAACAACAAATCATATGAACATAAATTGAACAACCAAGAACAACCAAAATTTGATTGAACAATATTTTTGGCAACAACAAACCTATTTTTCGGATTTAAACAACAACAACAATCAAACAAGTATATTCAGATTCTTAAATTCAATAATATTGAACTTAACATCAACTCTAACAACATTACAACAAACAATTCTTATATTAAACTTTAAACAAGATTATGAGAACAATTCAAGCAATAATCATAAATGGTAAACAAGAAATCAAACTATATAAAATTCGGATTCAAGATCATCCAAACAAAGTAGGAACATGAATGAATCTACTTTAACAACAATAACAAACAAGCTTTATTCAACTTCGAATTAAACTTAAACAAAACAAATAAACATATTCAAATTACTAATCTTCAAATAATCAATTAATCTTTTTTAAATTAAATCCAACAAAATTATAACAAATATGCATGATCCAAAAATTAAAACCAAAACATAACTTCACATTAAATCACTGAATTAAAAACGAACTTCAAACAAGATGAAACACGAATTAAATCTATATTAACAACAATCAACGGATTTAAACGATTTAAGCTAACACTTTTCTATATTAAAACTAAATCTTCTCAAACTGAAAAAATAATTTAATTGAATCTTCAATTCAAATCTATCAACAATATAATTAAACTAACCATTTTTATCTAAAAATAAATATGAAAAATGAAACAAACTTATACTAATTTCAAATCTGAAAATATCAAACAAATTATGGATGAAAATAAACTTAGAACAACTAACCGTAAATGACCAATGACGAACATCGAACGAACTCTAAACGAAACCAACGAAACTTGGACATAAACGGACTTGAAGACGACGAAGCAACAAGCATCAGTGAAAGATGAAGAAAACGCAGCAGCGACGAGCAAGCTCGTCCATGGTCAGCCGCGATGGAGCAGCTGCGAAGAAGAAAACGGGCAGCAGTGGCAGCAGCAGCGGCAACACGGCATCGGCAGCAGCAATCCGGCAGCGAAGGCAGCAACACGTCGCGGACAGCCATGGACGACGACATGGTCGACGTCGAAGCTCGTCCATGGCTGTGTTCGTTTGGTCATTTGATTGAAACAGAAGCAGCAGCATCGACAGCAGCACGATGGAGGGAGTAGCTGCGACAACCGGCGACGAAGAGAAGACGCAGTCGCGACAGCAGCCATGGCAACGAGCGGAGCTGTAGCGGCGACAAGGCATCGACTGCGTAGTTGTCCAGGAACTAAAGCACGGCCATGGCAATCACTGAAGCAGCAGATGTGTCGAGAAAAGGGTGCAGCAACAGTAAAAAAACGACGCGACACGGCGAGAAGGATGAAGTCGCGTTGGTGGTTTTTGAGGTCGTTCATGGGAGGGCAGCTTGGAGACGACATGTGTGTGTGTGCAGTGAGGAGGATGGAAGGGAAGCCATTGATGCTAGGGAGAAACTTGGAGAAGAAGAAGCAAAGGTGGGGGGGGGGCGGATGACTTAGGTCTTTTAGGGTTTTCTTCTCTTATTTTTTTTTTGTTTTGTTTTTGTTTTGTAAAAATGAAAGACAAATGGGGTTTGAGTCTTTTGGGTTATGGACTGGGTCGACCCAGTTCGAAATGGACTGGGTCGTAGGGAAGATTGGGCCATTTTTTGGGCTTGTGGCTTGAAATTGAAGAAGAGGCCTAATTCCGACTTTCTTTATATTTTTGCTTTCTTTTCTTCTTTTATTTCTCTAAAACTAAATTATAAAAATACTTAAACTATTATTAAGAATTAAATTAAGTTATAAAAGCGCAAATTAACTCCCAATAACAATTAACGCACAATTAAGTATTAATTAAGCATAAAATTGTATATTTGGACATTAAATGCTAAAAATGCAAACGATGCTTATTTTTGTAATTTTTAAATTTTTGTAAAACAAATTTAATTACTAACAACTATAGAATTAAATCCTACATGCAAAATGCGACATATTTTTGTATTTTTTATTAATTTATCAAATAAACACGCACAGACAAATACAAATAATTATTCAAAATGTCACAAAATATCACAAAATGGCACACCAAGAAAAATCATTTTATTTTTGAATTTTTTGGGAGTAATTCTCATATAGGGCAAAAATCACGTGCTTACAGCTGCCCCTCTTTGCCCGGATACACGAAGGGTTTTCGTGCAAAGATAAAGCGAGCGATTTTTGCCCATTCGCGTACTCCGTTGAAGCATTTTTTTTGAAAAAGATTTGACCGAACCTTTGCTTCAAAGGTTTCCTACATATCCTGGGCTAAACAGGAATCAGGTCAATGTAGTTCGGGAAATTTTGGTAGCTGGGACTACCGTTGGACTGCAATGTTACTGTTGTTGCATGCTATTATTATTGCTTACCGATCTCCTTGTTACACCGTGCTTAAAAAAACAAGAAGCTAGGCTAGAGTACAATTTATTTTTGTTGCCTTGCTTCCTTGTCTGCTTGCATTTCTTTCGGTGCTTTTCTTCCGATGCTTTTCTTCCTTTTGACACATGGACTTGAGTTTATGCTGGGACCCCTTGTTGCAACCTTCTGCTTCCCGGTGCTGGGGAATTTTATTGTTTATTGCTGGGGATTCCTGTTGTAACCTTCCGCCTTCTGGTGGGGTTACTGATTCCAAACTCTGTAATACAAGACTAAAAAGTTGCTTCAATGCAAAATTATGAAATGTATGCCCGCATTATACTGGTGGACGACCTAGAACTGAAATGTATTCCCGCATTTTACTGGTGGGCGACCTAGAACAGAAAAGTATTCCCGCATTATACTGGTGGGTGACCTAGAACATGAAATGAAAACATAAATGTATACCCGCATTATACTGGTGGGTGACCTAGAAATGGAAAACTGAAATGTATGCCCGCATTATACTGGTGGGCGACCTAGAACAGAAAAGTATTCCCGCATTATACTGGTGGGTGACCTAGAACTTAAAAGTATTCCCGCATTATACTGGTGGGCGACCTAGAACTGAAATGTATTCCCGCATTTTACTGGTGGGCGACCTAGAACTGAAATGTATTCCCGCATTTTACTGGTGGGCGACCTAGAACAGAAAGTATTCCCGCATTTTACTGGTGGGCGACCTAGAACTGAAAAAGAATAATTTGAATTTGTTTCCTCTATTCTCCGAGAAAATTTCCACTTGTGGCAGAAAATTTTATGCCCCAATTCTGGCGATCTCTCTTATGGCGTATTTTTAGGCCATCATCAACACTTTATTTTCCTGTTCAAATCAAAGAAAATTTAGTTAGTTTTTTTTTTTTTTTTTTTTTTTTTTTTGAAATATGGCGAATGGTCATGTCACTCCTGATGGGGATGATTGTTCCCTTTCCCTTATTCTTGTTCGGCGTTCTCAAAACTTGTTGGGGATGATGTTATTTGCTGGGGATAACATTCTGCTGGGGATGGTTTTTCCATTTATCCCTTCACCATTTTGTATCTCAAAAATTTCTGGAGGTTATTTTGCCGAAGATGAATTTTCCCTTCTTCCCTTCCCCTTCTGTGTTGTCCGACCACCTCGTAGCTTGGTCGATATTCGGTCGGAGTACTCTGGGGATCGTCTTGGAACTAGGCTTACAATTTCCTCAACATTTTTTTTTTCGGCTCTTCCCCGTACTTTCCTTGCCATTTTAGGACAGTATTATTCGGCCTAGCAACCCACGTCTTTTGCCTTATTGCCTTGTCTCTTGCCTGACCTTTTCACTTTTTATGTTGTACCATTTTGGCAACTGGTAGTAAGCTCTGAAAGACCTTCCTTAAAACATAAATTTCTAGAAAAATTCTTTTAAACAACGAAATGAAAAGATAGAAAAATGAGAAAATCTTTCTGAACAAAAAAAATGAACTTATCTGGGTGATACAACCGATTCCAATGATCATGTTGTGCATTCCGGATTAATCAACCCAGTCTATTTGTGTCGATCAAACTTTCTGATGTCTTCACTTGCTGGGGATAAATAGGTGCCCAATTCTTCGCAAAATACGGATCTTTTCCGTCAATCTATCTTGTCGCCTTATAGTGCCCTTCGCGGGGTTTTCACTAACAAGGCTCTCTCATTTCTCACAACTCCCGTCGCCTTATGGTGCCTGTGAAGGTTTTCACCGATAAGACTCTCTCATTTTGTATTTCTCAGCTTACGTCGCCTTATGGCGCCTGTGAAGGTTTTCGCCGATAAGACTCTCTCATCTTATTTTCTCAGCTTGGGATTGGAGTGTTGCCGATAAGATTTATCTCTGCCGGGAATTCTTTTGGCTATAAATTCTTTCAATTCATGATCCTCATTCAGTCAGGGACCGATGTTTTATTCTTGGTTTTCATTTGCCTATCTTAACACCTCTCGGATACTGATCGGGAGGTCTTTTTTGGATATCAATATAGGTTTTAGAAGAAAAGGATATAAAATTCAAAATAACTTTGATGGGTAAAGTATTACAACTCTTGGAATCAAACTTTTTTTTTTTCAAAATTTAGAAACATAATTTCTGCCCCAGTTTTCTTACTTGGGGATTTTTCTTTTGATTTTTTTTTTTATTTTTTTTTTTATTTTATTACCTTATGACCGAGCCGTGAGGCGCCTACGTATCCTCTTTGAGGAATCAGGTCGAACGTAGTTCACTGACTCCTTTGTTTTCTTGCGACCTTCAAAAAGTTTTTTTTTTCATACATTTTTCATTAATGATTCCAAGAGAGGGGTATAAAAAGATAAGTATGGCTCAAAGGGGTAAAGCAAAGGTTAAAAGTGTTTGGATAGAAGAAAGAATTGCCTCCGTCATTTCATTATCCGATAAGCACTAAGTACAAACAAACAAATAAACAACAAAAGAAATTACACATAATATCTTTTGACTGCATCAGAATTGATAGCCATGTCGACGCATCTTCCTTCAACATCCATCAGACGTAAAGCGCCATTGGATAATACTCTGGTCACAATATACGGCCCTTGCCAATTCGGGGCGAACTTGCCTTTTGCCTCAATCTGATGTGGGAGGATCCGTTTCAATACTTGTTGCCCTACTTCAAATTTTCTGGGGCGCACCTTCTTATTGTATGCTCTTGCCATTCTCTTTTGATACAACTGGCCATGACATACTGCTGCCAATCTTTTTTCATCCATTAAACTCAGCTGCTCTAGTCGGGTTTTGACCCATTCATCATCGTCAATCCCGGCCTCAGCGATAATTCGAAGGGAAGGAATTTCAACTTCTGCTGGTATTACTGCTTCGGTTCCGTATACCAACAAATAAGGAGTCGCACCTATTGAAGTACGAACAGTAGTGCGGTATCCTAACAACGCAAATGGTAGCTTTTCATGCCATTGTCTGGATCCTTCAATCATTTTCCTCAATATCTTTTTTATATTTTTGTTGGCTGCCTCAACTGCTCCATTCGCCTTGGGCCGATACGGAGTGGAATTACGGTGTGTAATCTTAAACTGTTCACATACTTCTCTCATCAAGTTGCTGTTAAGATTAGCACCATTGTCCGTGATTATTATATTTGGGATCCCAAATCTACAAATGATATGGGAATGGACGAAATCCACCACTGCCTTCTTGGTTACAGACTTAAAAGTTTTGGCTTCAACCCACTTAGTGAAATAATCGATGGCTACCAGAATGAACCTGTGACCGTTCGAAGCTGCCGGCTCGATAGGCCCAATGACATCCATGCCCCATGCTACAAATGGCCATGGTGCGGACATTGTATGCAATTCCGTTGGTGGAGAATGAATCAGATCTCCGTGTATCTGACACTGATGGCATTTTCGTACGAAACTGATACAATCATGCTCCATAGTGAGCCAATAATATCCCGCTCGCAGAATCTTCTTTGCCAACACATATCCGCTCATATGGGGCCCACAGATTCCAGCATGTACCTCTGTCATCACTATCGTGGCTTGACCTGCATCAATACATCTCAGCAATCCCAGATCTGGGGTTCTTTTGTACAACATTCCTCCACTGAGGAAAAATCCATTTGCCAGTCGTCGAATGGCTCTCTTTTGATCTCCGGTTGCCTGCTCCGGGTATATTCCTATCCTGAGGTATTCCTTGATATCATAAAACCATGGCTCGCCATCCATTTCTTCTTCTATTATGTTGCAGTAGGCATGCTGATCACGAACCTGAATATACAATGGGTCAACATGGATTTTGTCTGGATGGTGCAACATCGATGCTAAAGTGGCCAAAGCATCGGCAACCTCATTGTGAACTCTCGGGATGTGTCTGAACTCCACTGATCGAAATCGCTTGCTCAAATCGTGCAAACATTGTCGGTATGGTATAAGCTTCAAATCCCGTGTTTCCCATTCACCCTGGATCTGATGTACTAGGAGGTCCGAGTCTCCCAAGACCAAGACGTCCTGAACATCCATGTCTGCAGCCAATCGTAGGCCCAAAATACATGCCTCATATTCAGCCATGTTGTTAGTACAATAGAAACGTAGCTGAGCTGTAACAGGATAGTGATGTCCTGTTTCTGAAATAAGTACTGCTCCTACTCCAACTCCTTTCGCATTAGCAGCCCCATCAAAGAAAAGCTTCCACCCTGGCTCCTCATTCAGTTCTAACTCCTCTATATGTATCACTTCTTCATCAGGAAAATACGTCCTCAAAGGCTCGTATTCTTCATCAATAGGATTCTCAGCTAAGTGATCGGCCAATGCTTGAGCTTTCATGGCCGTCCTCGTCACATAGACAATGTCGAACTCTGTGAGTAATATCTGCCATTTTGCCAATCTTCCTGTGGGCATAGGCTTCTGGAAAATATACTTTAATGGATCCAGACGTGAAATAAGGTATGTAGTATGTGACGACAGATAATGCTTAAACTTCTGTGCTACCCAAGTTAGAGCACAACATGTTTTCTCAAGTTGAGTGTACTTATTCTCATAGACTGTAAACTTCTTGCTGAGATAATAGATGGCTTGCTCTTTTCTTCCTGTGATGTCGTGTTGACCCAACACGCAACCAAACGAATGATCCAGGACCGTTAGATAAAGGATTAATGGCCTCCCCGACTCAGGTGGAACCAATACAGGTGGATTAGATAAATAACCTTTGATCTGGTCAAATGCCTTCTGACATTCTGCCGTCCATTCTATCGCGGCATCTTTCCTCAACAATCGAAAGATGGGTTCACAAGTTGTTGTGAGCTGAGCGATGAATCTGCTGATATAGTTCAACCTTCCCAACAGACTCATTACTTCTGTTTTGTTCCTCGGTGGCGGCAATTCCTGGATGGATTTGATCTTTGACGGATCCAACTCAATGCCTCGCCGACTGACGATAAATCCTAACAGCTTTCCAGATGGAACACCAAATGCACATTTGGCTGGGTTGAGCTTAATGTCGTACCTTCGAAGTCTTTGGAAAAACTTCCTAAGGTCTGCTACGTGGTCTTCCTGACGCTTGGATTTGATGATCACATCATCTACGTACACTTCGATTTCTTTATGTATCATATCATGGAACACAGTAGTCATTGCTCTCATGTACGTTGCCCCAGCGTTCTTCAAACCGAATGGCATTACCCGATAACAATAAGTCCCCCATGGCGTAATGAAAGCTGTTTTCTCTGCATCTTCTTCATCCATCAAAATCTGATGATACCCAGCGTAGCAATCCACAAAGGAGCCGATTTCTTTCCCGGCGCAATTGTCGATCAAGATATGGATATTGGGCAATGGAAAGTTATCCTTTGGGCTTGCCCTGTTCAGATTACGGTAGTCGACGCATACCCTGATCTTCCCATCTTTCTTTGGTACTGGCACTACATTAGCCAACCAATCAGGATATCGAGAGACCCGAATAACCTTTGCTTGCAGCTGCTTGGTTACTTCTTCTTTAATCTTCACACTCATATCTGTTTTGAACTTCCTCAGTTTCTGCTTGACAGGAAGACAGGCCGGGTCAATGGGCAATTTGTGAACCACTAGCTTGGTGCTTAAACCCGGCATGTCGTCATATGACCATGCAAAAATATCTTTAAACTCAATGAGTGCTTTGATTAATTCTTCCCTGATGCCAGGCTCAATGTGGATGCTGATTTTGGTTTCTCGGACATTATCCGCATCCCCTAGATTTACAGCCTCGGTGTCATTCAGATTAGGCTTGGGTTTCTCTTCAAATTGGCATAGTTCTCGGTTTATTTCCTCGAAGGCTTTATCCTCATCATATTCAGACTCATAATCGATCTCTTGTATCATTAAATCAGAGTCAGATTGATTTATTAGACTAGGTCGAAGATCCGTCGTGCATGCCATGTCATTAGAACCAGTAAAAAGAGAACTGTTCAGAAAGAGAAAAGAATAAAACAAAATTAAAATGAGACAAGAAAAGAGTTTTATTAAAATGCGGGATAACAGGGTTCACACTTTTACAAGATAAAATGAGATTTGGATTACACCCTGAATAATCCGAAAAATAAAAAAGCAAAAATCAAAGCCTACTACCAGGACTCTCCCCGAGTAGGAAGAGGAGTAACCGTCCAATTGTTGGTTTTGGCTTCAGGCCCCATAAACTGTATGTCTGTTCCACTGGAACCCTCTCCGACTTCTACCATATTGACATTAGTGAACAATCTTTCGAAACTCTGATTCAGATCCCCGTCAATCCCAATCAATCGCCCGAGAACTTTCGGGACTGGTGACCCCTTGGCGCTTGCTCTAACAAAAGATCTTGAGAGACGTGGCACAGGTTTGGGAAGAAACCAAACTTTCTTCTTCATTTTCCGAGCTCGTTTTACATCTGCCGCAGTCGGTTTGAACCCCAACCCAAAGGTCTCCAAATTCTTGGGCAAGGAAACAGGTTGAACAATTCCCTGAAGTTCAGCTCCCAAGCCTTTTCCTGGCATAAACCCATTACCTAGCATTTCTGAAACCATCATAACCGTTGCGGAAGCTATCCTAGGATGCTGAATGATTTCACCCTCGGGGATCTTGTTTGCCGACACTGCATCAAAAATCTGGTAGACCCAGGGACCTTTGTCATCATTAGTCTCTATGAAGGGTACAATGGCGCCTCCTACGGTGCACGCAGTGTCCTCGCCGTGCAATACGACCTCTTGTCTATCCCACTCGAACTTGACCATCTGATGCAAGGTGGATGGCACTGCTTTGGCTGCATGGATCCACGGACGTCCCAACAGAAAGTTATAAGATACCGTAGCATCTAATACCTGGAATTCCATGGTAAACTGGACTGGACCGATGGTCAACTCAAGTATAATATCCCCCACGGTGGCTGTTCCATTTCCGTCAAATCCTCGGACGCAAATGCTATTCTTTTGGATTCTTCCGTGGTCGATCTTCAATTGGTTCAGGGTGGATAATGGACAAATATTGGCACTTGAGCCGTTATCCACTAATGCCCGAGTAACTGCCGAATCTTCACATTTGACAGTTAGGTAGAGAGCTTTATTATGCTCCGTGCCCTCCACTGGCAGATCATCATCTGAAAATGTTACCCTGTTCACCTCGAAAATTTTGTTGGCAATCGTTTCCAGGTGATTTACAGAAATTTCATTGGGCACATGAGCTTCATTCAGTATCTTCATCAGGGCCCGACGATGTTCATCCGAATGGATTAATAATGATAGCAGTGAGATCTGGGCCGGTGTTTTCTTCAACTGTTCGACCACGGAGTAATCCTGCACTTTCATCTTCTTTAAGAAATCCTCAGCTTCTTCTTCTGACACAGGTTTCTTTATTGCAGCTGGATTGGGTCTTCTCAATTCCGCCGGAGCAAAACACCGTCCTGATCGAGTCAGTCCCTGCGCCTCACAACTATTCTCCTCCACTTGTTGTCCCTTGTACATCACCACTGCCTTTTCATACTTCCAAGGCACAGCCTTGCTATCAATCATTGGTGTTTGGACTACTGGTTTTATGATGACCAGTTCCCTGCAGACCCCTTTCACAACAACCACGGGTGTAGATGATGCTCCCGTTATTACCAACTTGGCTGGTTCTGGTTTCCTTGTAGCGGCAGATGGATTCTTCCCCAATATCACCACTGGCTTGACATCTTCCCCTTTCAACTTTACCCCTGCTTCCTCATTGATCGATTTTTCTTTTGGAGTGGCACGGATCATCATCACTGTCTGTGGGGGTTTCTTCGGCTCCCCTACTTCGTGCACAAGCTCGATCATGTGGGCTTCAGGGTGCTTTGGCAATGGGTTCTGGTTAATGTTAGGTGCCTCCGGTGCCTGTACCTCGATCTTGTTGGTATCAATAAGATCTTGTATTGCATGTTTCAGCCTCCAACATTTCTCGGTATCATGTCCGGGAGCTCCCGAACAATATTCACATCTTACCGAGTGATCCATATTTTGGGGTAAGGGATTTGGTAATCTAGGCTCAACAGGATTTAATAAACCCAACTGCCTCAATTTGTGGAACAAGGCAATATAAGTTTCCCCCAACTCAGTAAAAGTTCTTTGCCTCTGCAATCTTTCATTTCTGGCGGCCGGATTTCCCCTGAAACCCATCCCTGGAGGGTTCCTGTAGGCTCTTGGTGGTGGATAGGTGTTTTGTGGTGGTGGGTATGTGTTATGTGGAGGTGGGTATGTATTGTGGGGAACCGGCGTGCGCCATTGTGGGCGAACCGGAGGTTGGGTGTATGTCTGGGCTTGATGGACGGTGAAATGTTGTTCTTGTGGTTGGTAGTAGGGTTGTGGAGGGTAATTTGGAATGTGTGGGTAGTTTAGACGATGGGGTCTGGGTTGGTAATGAGGGGAAGGACCTCTAGATCTGGACCAATTGTCGGCCTCTAATGTCGTGACCTCCTCTCTCCTTTTCTTCCCTAGCGCACCTCCCGTGCCGCTCTGAATGGCCTGAGTTGTTGCCTTAATTGCCGAATAACTCAGGATTTTATTAGACTTAAGTCCCTCTTCTATCATACCTCCCATTTTCACAACTTCATTAAATGATTTGCCAACTGACGTCACCAAGTGACCAAAGTAAGTTGGCTCGAGAGTTTGTAAGAAGTAATCCACCATTTCTCCTTCTCTCATTGGGGGATCAACTCTGGCTGCCTGTTCTCTCCATCGGAACCCAAATTCTCGGAAGCTCTCTCCGGGTTTCTTCTCGAGCTTTAGCAATGTGAGACGGTCTGGGACTATCTCAAGGTTGTATTGGAAATGTCCTGCGAAAGCCTGTGCCAAGTCATCCCAGGTGTACCACCTGCTCGGATCTTGTCTTGTATACCACTCTAACGCCGACCCGCTCAAACTCTGGCCAAAGTAAGCTATTAATAGCTCATCTTTGCCCCCTGCTCCCCTCATTTTGCTACAAAAACCTCGTAGATGTGCCATAGGATCACCATGCCCTTCGTATAAATCGAACTTGGGCATTTTGAACCCTGCTGGTAATTGAACGTCAGGGAAAGGGCATAGATCCTTGTAAGCCACGCTGACTTGGTTACCTAACCCGTGTATGTTCCTGAAGGATTGCTCCAGGCTTTTAAATTTCCGCATCACCTCGTCCTGCTCTGGGCTCTTAGCCGGCTTTTCAATCTCCGCCGGGACCTCAAAGTGGGGATTATAGGTATGTGGCTCGGGTGCTTTGAATGTGAGTTCAGGGGGGTAGTATTGTGTATCGTGAGCCTGAAACAATGGCTCACTAGATGATCTGTGCAATGGGGCTGGGGGAGGTGCCACAAAGACGGGAACATTTGGTGGAGGAGGGTTTTGAGTGGGTGGTGGAGCTTGGGAATCATAAGCCTCTCTTCCCTGATAATAATGATGGCTTGGGAAACTTGTTGAAGGACCGGGAGAAGGGTATTCCGGCGTGTGTGTTGGTTGGAGGGTAGGAGTAACGGGTAATTCTTGCCCCTTCTGGGCTCTAGCTAAGGCTATCTGCATTTCATTCATTTCTAGCCTCATTTTTTCCATTTTCTCCAGGGCTTCTTTCAGCATCTGATTGGCCGTTTTTTCTGACTCAACGCTGTTGTCTGACCCAGTCATACTTTCTGGTATAGGACCTTTTGATCTTGTCTGATAATGGTACGGTGCCAGTACGCTCTAACAACTAACTGATATTGGTATGAAAAAACAACAAACTTGTCAGTGGTAGAGTCTTAACAGATATTGTAATTGCACGTTAGGGGGATGCAATGCTCCTAGGCAGTTAATCATTTCTAACATGCTTTTGCTCCGATCCGCATGCATCATCCCGGCTTATTTTTGCTCTGACAAATATATATTCTTCCTCTTTTTTTTTTTTTTCTTCTTTTTTTTTCTTTTTAATTACGGTCGAATCCTATAGAGATTGCCTACGTATCGTGACCCCGCACGAATCAGACCAAGCGTAGTTCGTGCCATAAGACCAAATATATATATATATATTTTTTTTTATATTACTCAAAAATAATGCTATTACAAGCCATCACAGAAAAAACAAAAAATACAGACTTTATATATATATATATATATATATATATATATATATATATATATATATATATATTTTTTTTTTTTTTTTTTTTTTTTTTGAGAATGTTTGAAGAAAAGGAAAAAACATATGGGTAGACAACAGACTCGAAAAACAAACAAGTGCAAGATTGAACTAGGGATACATTAAAGCTTTGAATTTTGGTGCCCGCGAGGCATCATTCGGCCTTTCCGCGGGCTTGGGGGCCAGGCTTCTTTGCAAGCTTTTTAGTTCCTCCATGATCTGATGGACATAACCCATGATTGAGGCAAATAGGACATCACGAGGCATCTCTTCACATGTTAGGCACTTTGTGGTGATATAGCGCCCTATATCATTGATCCTACCCCTGATTCTATCCCTCTCTATGCACAGCTGTTCTATCCGTTGATTCTTTAGTCCCAATATTCGAGTATTGTCAATGAGCTGCTCTTGGAACCTCTCCATTTGTTCTTCCATCCGGGCTATCGACTCATGGTAGTGTTCTCTATATGTTCTAGCATCCTGGGCTTGTTTGAGGACCCGATTATTGAGAATGGAGTTTATCTCTCTCAATGTCGCGACACTCATTTCATAGTCCCTTTTTACTTTCCATAGGTGCTCTCTCCGTGATGTTGTAACTGTAGCCCACCTGACCCGCATTCTTGTTATACAAGCCTGGGATCTCTCCAAGTCTTCTCGGCTTTGGCTGACTTGATTTCTCAATTCCGCTATCAACCTTTCATCAGATCGACGTTTCTGTCGGTCGCTATCACTCTTACTGACTTGGCGAATTCGGGCTTTCAGTGCCTGGTTTTCTTTGGCTAATTTGTTCTTCTCACCCTGCTCTGAGGCTACCTGAACGTTGTTTTCAAACATAAGTCTTTCAATTTGTCGCTTCAGCTTCCGGATTTCAACCCGGTAGCCTTCCTCTCTCTCTAACCAGCCCCACTGTTCCTGCGAATCATCCGTAAATTGTTGGACGTGAGCTCTTTTGGCAGGCCTCTGACGAATCTGGAACCTTTTCCCGAACCAAACATCGTATTTTGGGTCTACCTCACCCTTAGCCAGCTCTCGAACCATAGTCTTGGGTTCAAGGAATCTACATTCGTGCCACAACTTTCTAATTTTTCCTTCGGGGAACACGACTCCTGGACTCAACTCAATGGCGTGCTTGCTTAGATCCTCATCAGTGGGAATTACCTGAAATCTTCCTAGTTGGCGCAGTACCCGATGAGGAGCATATGGTTGGATGCTACGAAGTCCCATCAAAAGAACATGACATTCCTCGGCCGCCATGTATATTACCTCAGTATCATTCAACCACCCAAATGCCCATTCAACTTGGTCGGCTGTTATTGACCTCAATTGTGCAAGCCATGCTTCGACGCCTTCGGGAAATATGACGCCTGTCATTCGTTTCTCAAAGCCGCTAATGCAGTTTTTCTCAGTCAACCCGTGGTTCATGTATCCCACTCGGTGATGGAGGTGTTCTTGCATCCACAACTGGAGTAACAGATTGCATCCCTGAAAGAACTTGCCTCCTTCTCGGCATATAGTTAAAGCTCGGTAGATTTCAGACAAAATCAAAGGAACCACAGTACTGTCGGTTCTTTTGATTGCAACATCGGCCATCCCTACAAGGCCTATCTCTATTTTTTTATCTTTGCGGGGACAGACCACAATTCCCAGAAATGCTGTGATAAATGCCAAAGTACGTCTTGCTTCCCACCTGATTCTGTTCCCAGTGTGAGTTAATCCGAGGTTTGGTTCTTCCAAACCCTGAGGAATTCCGTACCGTTGATACAAGAATTGGAGAGTACAACATCCCTTCGACAAATCATCATTCTGTACCTTCCGACTAATGCTTAGTAAATCCAAGAACGCGTGCGGAGATACTGGTCTTGGTGAAAGTAAATACTGCCCTCTTAGTTTCCCATTCAACCCCGCATATCCGGCGACTTCCTCTAGTGTAGGTGAAAGTTCAAAGTCAGCAAAACGAAACACGTTGCGTGTTGGGTCCCAGAACGGTATTAGAGCCTCGATGATATCTGTCCTTGGCTTGATATTCAACAGATCGACAAAACCTCCCAAAACTCTTTCCACTATCTTTATACTATCCTTTCCCATATCATTCCACCACATGTGGAGTTGCGAAGGGACCTCGCTACACACTGAGAATGGTTCATTTTGACTTGTGCTCATCCTGCACATTTATTATAGTGATTAAAGAAGGAAAAACTTTTATTTGACTTAAAAACTATCTATATTCTAAAGAAATATTTTTTGGATTTTAATAATTTTTTTTTCTTGAAAAAAACTTTTAAGGAGAAAGGAAATATTTTTGAACCAATATTCTGAATTTATGAAAGAAATACTACAGAAAAAATATTTTTGAATTTTATTTTGAATATCTTTTAAACAAATAATTGGGATTTTGAGATTAAAAGGAAATATATTTTTTTTTTAAAAAAAAATTGAGGTCTAAAAGAAAAACTTTCTAAAGAAGTGAGTAATGTTAAATATTTTTGGATTTTTTTTTTGAATATGGTGAGCCGAAACCAAAGAGGTTTGCCTCTGATCTCACATCCGGTGAGAATCATACCCGCGTAGTTCAGGCTATAAACTAACTAATTTTTTTTTTTTTTTTTTTTTTTTTTTTTTTAAAAAAATTTTCCACTTCCTTTTATAAAAAAAAAACTATTTTCATTTTTCATTTTTTTTTTAAATAAAGCAAATTAAAATAGAAGACTTATTCCTACACACTTTCTGCTTTCTAGGCAAACCAACAATTCTAAAAGTAAAAATATATATATGCTTTTTTTTTTTTTTTTTAAAAAAAAATTCGGCAGTACTTCGACAGTACTTGGACACTGATTTTTTCTAAATTAATCAAATAACTTTTACTTGCTATTTTTATTTTATTTTACTTTTTACACTCCCGAGACTCAGAAGCCGGTCAACATGCAAGACCGAGCAAATAAATGCACATAAAACAAATAATATGCATCAGGATGGTCATTTTCATTTTTGGTGCACCTGTCCTAGACAGACTCAACCCCTGTGTTGAGCCTCCAAAGTCAGATGCACGTGATGCAAACAAACGTTCCTACTAGGGATCCGACATGTGGTTTTGTTATACTAGGTTCAGAACCTGGGTGTTTGTTCTAGACCTGGCTTACCCGAGCGGACAGCTCGAGCCGAGGGGGGGTAGCGTACCGGGAATACAGAAGCTTCACCGGCTTAGCAACTTGTCCGAACCTCGTTCTAAATTGGGATTTGACACTATACAGAAAAGAAGTCGTACGAAGTACACCCTTCTTCATGATTTAGAAGACTCAGAGAGGAGATGGGTTTCGGCACAGTTTATACACAGTTCACGTAATATCAAAGCGGTAAAAGCAGCATTTAGCACATTAGGCTCAATCATGTAAAAATCAGATAAAACCAAATATAACAATTTATATGAGCTCGAATTTCTAACCCTGAACCACTGGTTCTGGGTTAAGTCCCCAGCAGAGTCGCCAGAGCTGTCACACCTCCTTTTTCCGGCACCGCGAGGTGCGTAGGGAGTTTTTTCCAATTAAAGGACAGTCGAAACGGGATTGGTTTAATTATTTCAGAGTCGCCACTTGGGAGATTTAGGGTGTCCCAAGTCACCAATTTTAATCCCGAATCGAGGAAAAGAATGACTCTATATTACAGTCTGCGTACCAGAAATCCGGATAAGGAATTCTGTTAACCCGGGAGAAGGTGTTAGGCATTCCCGAGTTCCGTGGTTCTAGCACGGTCGCTCAACTGTTATATTCGGCTTATTTATCTGATTTTTAATACAATTATGAACCATGTGCAAATTTTATCTTTTTACCGCTTTATTATTATAATTATTATTTTTTTAGGAATGTGAACATCGCTTAAAACATATCTTTGGATTGTGTCACATGAAATGCACCCACAATACGAAACATATTTTATTTGATGTTTTAGGATTTAGATTTGGGTCGCATGAAATGCGCATCCGAGTTTAAGAAGGTAAAATTAATTAAATCGCGCCTAAAGAGTCTAACGCGTCATCATCTTTGGGGAAGGAAGTGAAATTCACTAAACAATCCATCCCTAATTCTAAGTAATTTTTTTTTTAATAATTAAATAAATAAATGAGAATGGAGAATCCTATACATTTGTATTATTTACATCTATTTATTTTTAGCGAACTCCTTTAATAGTATCCCTAATGACTACCTTTTTATTATTACTAAGTTTTTTATAAATATAAAATCAATATCTACATTCTTGAAAATGACATATTAAATAGAAGGGAAAAACAAATATTAGCAGAAAATAATAAAATTATAATCATAGATACAACATGGAATTATCGGAAAGTAAAAAAATAAAAAAAAAATAAAAAAAACTAATTATCCCATAGTTGGATTAAAATTCAAATTATTAGTAAGACTTAAGCTTATTGAAACTAATTATTTGCAAATACTGAAAATTGAAAGAAATAAAAATAAAAACTTGAGTACTAAATCATATTTCTAAAAATTTAAACAATTTAACATTAACTAACTTTGTTTTAATTCATCATGTCCTAATACTTGTTTGCAAACTAATTCATGTTATAACTGAAATTAACTACATGATTCGGATTAACTTATCGTTGATGAAAAACCTTCTGCATAAGGAACTTAGTTAATTTTTTGCCAAACTGATTCAATAACGCCATTTTTACGTTATTTCTTCTATTTTTTTTTATTAAACAGTTTTAATTAATAATCAGGCTTAAATATATTTCCTAATAATCTGGTAAAGGCGTTATTTAATATGTCGCTATAATATGCCTAGTTATGCCGATGACAGTGATTTACAGAATAATAATACATGAATAACCTAAATACAATACAAAAATTAAATTAAACTAAATTAAAAATTTAACACTCCATTCTTCATTTCAGCTTACAAAATGCCAAAATTACAGTTGTGTACCTGATATTGTCAATATAAGAAGAAGAAAGTCAGCAACGTAATACGTAACACAGCAACAGCAACAATAACCAGCAATAACCAGTCAACGAAAATCCCAGTGACAGCTTTGAAAAATTCAAAATAAAATCCAGGAATGCCGAAAATAATGGACAGAAACCAAAGGAAATTTTCAGATTTTTGAAAGGCTAGTTAATCTTCAACCCTTAATTTCTACACCTGTATACCAGAATATTTCTCAGGTGTGTACTACTTTCTCTTCTAATTTTCAAATTTTTTTTTCTTTGTATGTTTTTTCTTTTCTTGAGAGTTTCAATGTTTTTTTTTTCGGAATAAATGTTCAGCCCTTTTTTTTGTCAATCTCTTTTTTTCTGTCTGTCCTCTTTCTTATGTTCAAGACTTCACATATATATATCCCATCCCATAAATCAATTCAAATCAATCCCTTTCTCTACCAAACCCATTATCTTCCCACTCATCCCCATTACATTAAATAAATATATCACACCACCCCATTATATTTTGTCCCCCATGCTTTATTTAAAATAATGCAAGATTCCCCTTTAATTTAAATCTTGTCCCCCCTTTATATTAAATAATCATATCACAACCCACCCCATTTCATTTTGTCCCCCATGCTTCAAATAAACAATTTCAAAATGTACAATTCCTAAACTACCCCTTCCAACCTTACTGAAATTACCAAACTACCCCTGATCGTATTACAAATTTACCAAACTACCCATCAGCTATAACACATCATTTAATCAAACATAACCAAAATATAGTCAATATGATCAATTTCTAACAATGTTCAAACAACAATATGAACATGGATGAACATCATAACAACAATATCACATGAACATGATTTTAACAACATTTCAACAACAAATCATATGAACATAAATTGAACAACCAAGAACAACCAAAATTTGATTGAACAATATTTTTGGCAACAACAAACCTATTTTTCGGATTTAAACAACAACAACAATCAAACAAGTATATTCAGATTCTTAAATTCAATAATATTGAACTTAACATCAACTCTAACAACATTACAACAAACAATTCTTATATTAAACTTTAAACAAGATTATGAGAACAATTCAAGCAATAATCATAAATGGTAAACAAGAAATCAAACTATATAAAATTCGGATTCAAGATCATCCAAACAAAGTAGGAACATGAATGAATCTACTTTAACAACAATAACAAACAAGCTTTATTCAACTTCGAATTAAACTTAAACAAAACAAATAAACATATTCAAATTACTAATCTTCAAATAATCAATTAATCTTTTTTAAATTAAATCCAACAAAATTATAACAAATATGCATGATCCAAAAATTAAAACCAAAACATAACTTCACATTAAATCACTGAATTAAAAACGAACTTCAAACAAGATGAAACACGAATTAAATCTATATTAACAACAATCAACGGATTTAAACGATTTAAGCTAACACTTTTCTATATTAAAACTAAATCTTCTCAAACTGAAAAAATAATTTAATTGAATCTTCAATTCAAATCTATCAACAATATAATTAAACTAACCATTTTTATCTAAAAATAAATATGAAAAATGAAACAAACTTATACTAATTTCAAATCTGAAAATATCAAACAAATTATGGATGAAAATAAACTTAGAACAACTAACCGTAAATGACCAATGACGAACATCGAACGAACTCTAAACGAAACCAACGAAACTTGGACATAAACGGACTTGAAGACGACGAAGCAACAAGCATCAGTGAAAGATGAAGAAAACGCAGCAGCGACGAGCAAGCTCGTCCATGGTCAGCCGCGATGGAGCAGCTGCGAAGAAGAAAACGGGCAGCAGTGGCAGCAGCAGCGGCAACACGGCATCGGCAGCAGCAATCCGGCAGCGAAGGCAGCAACACGTCGCGGACAGCCATGGACGACGACATGGTCGACGTCGAAGCTCGTCCATGGCTGTGTTCGTTTGGTCATTTGATTGAAACAGAAGCAGCAGCATCGACAGCAGCACGATGGAGGGAGTAGCTGCGACAACCGGCGACGAAGAGAAGACGCAGTCGCGACAGCAGCCATGGCAACGAGCGGAGCTGTAGCGGCGACAAGGCATCGACTGCGTAGTTGTCCAGGAACTAAAGCACGGCCATGGCAATCACTGAAGCAGCAGATGTGTCGAGAAAAGGGTGCAGCAACAGTAAAAAAACGACGCGACACGGCGAGAAGGATGAAGTCGCGTTGGTGGTTTTTGAGGTCGTTCATGGGAGGGCAGCTTGGAGACGACATGTGTGTGTGTGCAGTGAGGAGGATGGAAGGGAAGCCATTGATGCTAGGGAGAAACTTGGAGAAGAAGAAGCAAAGGTGGGGGGGGGGGCGGATGACTTAGGTCTTTTAGGGTTTTCTTCTCTTATTTTTTTTTTGTTTTGTTTTTGTTTTGTAAAAATGAAAGACAAATGGGGTTTGAGTCTTTTGGGTTATGGACTGGGTCGACCCAGTTCGAAATGGACTGGGTCGTAGGGAAGATTGGGCCATTTTTTGGGCTTGTGGCTTGAAATTGAAGAAGAGGCCTAATTCCGACTTTCTTTATATTTTTGCTTTCTTTTCTTCTTTTATTTCTCTAAAACTAAATTATAAAAATACTTAAACTATTATTAAGAATTAAATTAAGTTATAAAAGCGCAAATTAACTCCCAATAACAATTAACGCACAATTAAGTATTAATTAAGCATAAAATTGTATATTTGGACATTAAATGCTAAAAATGCAAACGATGCTTATTTTTGTAATTTTTAAATTTTTGTAAAACAAATTTAATTACTAACAACTATAGAATTAAATCCTACATGCAAAATGCGACATATTTTTGTATTTTTTATTAATTTATCAAATAAACACGCACAGACAAATACAAATAATTATTCAAAATGTCACAAAATATCACAAAATGGCACACCAAGAAAAATCATTTTATTTTGAATTTTTTGGGAGTAATTCTCATATAGGGCAAAAATCACGTGCTTACATTTGGCACCAGAGACTTGGTCATGCACCTGTAGTAGTATTACAAAAAAATCCTTCATTGAAGACTCATTTGTTGAATAAAGACAGTTTAAACTATAATGTTTGTCCTTTAGCAAGGCAAACTAGGTTTTCTTTTCCAACTAGTACAAAAAAAAATGTATGTCCTTTTGATCTTGTACACATGGATGTTTGGGGTCCTTATAGACAATGTACTTACAATGGATACAAGTATTTTCTTACTATTGTAGATGATTACTCAAGAATGAATTGGATCTACTTGATGAAAATGAAGAGTGATGTCTTTCTTTTACTCAAATCTTTTCTTGCTCTGGTCAAAAATCAATTTTCTACCATAATTAAGATCATAAGATCAGATAATGGTCTTGAATTCTTCAATTCCCAGTGTCCAGCTCTTCTCTCATCACTTGGCATTTTACATCAAAGTTCTTGTGTACATACTCCACAGCAGAATGGAGTAGCAGAAAGGAAACAGAGGCATTTGCTTGAAATGGCTAGAGCCCTTAGGTTTCATGCCCATGTTTCATTAAAATTCTGGGGGAAATGTGTACTAACTGTAGCCTTTCTTATTAATAGACTGCCATCTTCAGTCCTATCTAGGAAATCTCCTTATGAGATTTTTCATGGACATCCTCCCACATTTGACTTTATTAGAGTCTTTGGATGTTTTTGTTATGCAACTGCTTTACATAACACTGATAAACTCTCACAAAAGACCATACCTGCTATCTTCATGGGTTATTCTACCTCTCAAAAGGGATATAGATTATACAATATTTTTACTGGGAATTTCATTGTCAGTAGGGATGTCTCCTTCAGAGAAATAGTGTTTCCATTTAAGCATCCTAAATCTACATTCCTACATACTTTATCTTCAAGTTCCTCTCCTACATTTCCTGTCAGTACTCCACCTTTTCCTTTTGATGATTCTTTTCCAGCTTCTATAGATTCCTTACCACCTGCAACTTTAGATTCTCCTGTTCCTCCAACTACCTCTGAACATTCTTTATCTCCTTACTCTTATGTTCCTATATTCTCTCCACTTCTCTCTTCTCCAATTCCTTCTCCTACTTCTTCATCTCCTATCCTGTCTGACCCTCCTACATTATTACCTTCAACTCACCAGCACCAAGATTTGCCCCCTACTCCTACAGCTCCCTTAAGAAAGTCTGGAAGACCATCTAAACCACCCTGGTGGCTTACAGATTTTGTCCATCATATCAAACCCTCATCTTCTACTCCTTATTCCGTCACTGATTCCATCAATTACTCTTCCTTATCACCTTCTTATCAAACCTGCTTGTCTTCTTATTCATCCATCATTGAACCAACTTCCTTTGACCAAGCTGTCACTGACAGTAATTAGGTTCAAGCTATGAAACTTGAGATTCAAGCACTTACAGACAATAATACCTGGGAGTTAGTGAATTTGCCTACAGGTAAGTCTCCCATAGGTTGTAAGTGGGTTTATAAGGTCAAATATAAAGCTGATGGATCTATAGAGAGGTATAAATCCAGGCTAGTGGCTAAGGGGTTTACTCAACAGGAAGGTCTGGACTATCATGAGACCTTTTCTCCTGTGGTTAAAATGGTCACAGTAAGGAGTGTGGTTGCCTTGACTGCTCAACATGCTTGGCCCTTGTTCCAGATGGATGTTTATAATGCATTCCTCCAAGGTGATCTTTCAGAGGAGGTCTACATGTCCTTGCCTCAGGGTTTTGGTAGTCAGGGGGAGACTAGAGTGCGTAGACTAATCAAGTCCCTGTATGGTCTGAAGCAGGCCAGCAGACAATGGAACCTGAAGCTGACTTCAGCCCTTGTAGACTCGGGTTTTAGCCGAAGTAAATTGGATTATTCCTTATTTACCAAAAAGAGTGGCAGGGATATAGTAATCATATTAGTATATGTAGATGATCTCCTAATTACAAGAAGTGACAATTATCTAATCCAAGATGCCAAAAAAGATTCTGAATGATAATTTTAAGATGAAAGATTTAGGAGAGCTTAAATTTTTCCTTGGTATTGAGTTTGCAAGATCACAGAAAGGCATTGTTATGAATCAAAGGAAATATGCCTTAGATCTTATCTCAGAATGTGGCTTAGGGGGAGCAAAACCAGTTATATTCCACTTGATCAAAATGTGAAACTAGCTAGTGTGGAATATGACAAACTATTTGGGAGAGAGGAGAATGATCATGAACTTGAAGACACAAGAGTATACCAGAGGTTGATTGGCAGACTTCTGTACCTGGCAATCACAAGGCCAGATATCTCTTTTGCAGTTCAGACTCTAAGTTAATTTATGAATACACCAAAGCAGTCCCATTATGAAGCATCCCTAAGAGTAGTAAGATCAGCCCAGGGAAATGTCTATTAATGAGCAACAAACAAAGTGGCAAGATTATGGCATTTTGTGATGCTGATTGGGCATCATGCCCAGTTACCAGAAAGTCAATAACAGGTTACTGCATAAAGTTTGGAGATTCAATGATTTCGTGGAAGTCCAAGAAGTAGAGCATAATTTCAAGAAGTTCACCAGAAGCAGAATATAGGAGTATGGCCACAACTGTAGCAGAATTAGTATGGTTACAGGGATTACTTGAGGAGATAGGTGTGAAAGTTGATTTGCCGATGGAGTTATACTATGACAATAAAGCAGCATTGCAGATTGCATCTAATCCTATGTATCATGAACATACAAAGCACATAGAAATTGACTGCCATTTTGTTAGAGAAAAATTGCAAACATGAATGATAAAAACAGCTCATGTACCTAGTAAGGAGCAGATAGCAGACATATTGACCAAGACACTTGGGAAGCAGCTATACAGTGAAATGGTTAGCAAGTTGGGTATGATAAATATTTTTCATCACCCAACTTGAGGGGGGTGTTGAAATTAGTATGTGAAGTGTAGAGTTGTACATAAGCAATGATGTTTGTACATAGTTGATTAGTGTTAGCTTAGCGTTGATAGTTAATTATTCATGTGTTAGAGTTAGTTAGAATAGGAGATATATAAATGTAAAAGGTCACACGTTTGGTATGAGCCAATAACAGAAAACTTCTTCAGAACTTTCCACTCTCTCTCTTACTCTACTCTATGTTCTTTCCATCTTAGCTCAAGGATCAGATCCCCTTCTCCTTTCAACAATATATCATAAGATAACATAAAAAAATTGGTTCCAAAGAAAACTTGACCGTTATGGTGAAGTGCTGTTGTAAAGGATGACTATTATAGAGATGTGTGACTGTAGGTTTACATGAACTAAAAAATTACATTAAAACAACAACCGATCTAGAAATTATTAACGGTAATTGAATTAATAGTTTTTACCTGTTGAGTTTACCAATTAGTGTATTTTTCTACTTATACAGTTTCTCTTAGCACTTTTAATTCTAAATATAAGTTGAAACAAATAATATTATAGTAACTACTATGTTTCAAGAGTCATTCAATATTAAGAACATATTTTAATAGTTAATTATCAAAGTAGCTTGAAAATATGTCTACAAAGGTACTCAAAGACTTAAGAAAAATTAGTCTAAACTAACATTGTAAGTAGATCGATTTAAGTTTGGATGAATTAAAGACAGGAAACAACTAGTAACTACAATTTAAGATATGTATAACTTTTAGCTATAATTATTTTAAGCAAATAATTTAAAAATTCTACCAATAATGCAATTATAAAATATTATATATATTATAGATTTTGAGGGGGAGAAATTCAAAAATAGCCAGATTTACAAGTGGTCATTTAAAAATAGCCACAGTTTCAAAAGTAATCGAAATTTAACCACTTTTCATGTAAAGATAAATTTGAACGAAAATACTGTTCAAAATCCGGGAAAATACTCCAACATAATATACTGGAGTTCCAGTATAATATACCGGTCCAGGATAATATACTAGAGTTTGGAGCACTGGTGCTCCAGTCTCCAGTATATTATACTGGCGCCAACAAAGTATACCGGTCCAGCATAATATGCTAGAAGTTCATACACAGGTGCACCGAACTCCAGTATATTATGCTGGACCGGTCTCTATTACAACAAAATAGTGGTTATTTTTCAATGACTTGGCAAATGCTGACTATTTTTGAATGACCAACCCGAAAACTGCTAGACCGTGACATTTTGAGGCCCTAAATATTTTGGGGGCCTAAGGCTATTGCCTTAGTGGCCTTAGGCTCATATACATCGTATTTCACATATGCATTTTGCATATTTTTGGAGTTCTCACAAACATTATACACAATTGAAGTGTTTGAATCACATGCACCCATTAAATCAAACTAATCTAAGTGAATTCAAAAACCCAACGAGAACAAAGTGAAAAAAAGTAAGAACTAGCTTAATAAAAAAAAAAAGGAAACAAAATTGGTAGTTTTAATCGTTAAACAATAAGGGAGATCAATATCCGATTTGATATCAAAATCTGTAACATGGCAAGTTGTAATATTTGAATGCTAATGCATTTCATTATCCTACTGAACCAAATCCATGCAATTTCTGGTTAATACACTAGTGGTAGTGGGTCCAAACCATCTAATTTTATATATTAGGAAATGAAATCATTTCCAAAGATATGACTAAACACCTATTCATGTTGAGTTTAAGGTTTATACATCAGCAGGAAAAATAGTTTTTACGCTACAGAAATACAATTTTGCCATCTTTTGCAGGCTAAGTTGACATGTAGTTATATGCCAACTTAACATGATGATGTAAAAAAACTTAGTATATACTTTCAACACACAAAATTTAAACTCTTAAAAATTAATATTTTTTTCCTTTTCGTCTAATAAGTGAATCGTTTGAAAAACTAAAACAACCATATTCATTTTTTAGACACAGATGAAAATGAAACCAATATGTTTGTAATATAGGACAGACATGCCATGAAGGTTACTGTCAACTAATAAAAAAGGGTCTTAAGTGAAGCAGCTGAACTTAAGGCAAGTTTATTAGAGAATAAATCACTAATCACCTGACAAATCATTTTGCATCAAACATCAAATGTCCAAAAGCAGTATGTATGAAAATTTAAGCATAAAGCAAGACAAAGGAAAGATAGAAAACTATAGGCATATTTTGAATGAAAAAAGAAAAAGTAAAATACAGTCAAACTTTTCTATAACAGCTTCGTTTGTTCCGATATTTTTTGGCTGCTATAGTTAACACTGTATTCTGGGCCGGGCCCAGGCCTTCGTGGGCCAAACGGGCCGGTCTTCGTGGGCCTGGGCTCTGGCGGTCCCGGGCTTCGTGGGCTCACCTGGTGGAACCGGCCCGTGACGGGCCTAAGCCCATGTGGTCCCGGGGTAAACGGGCCGGGCTCGTGGGCTTCGCGGGCCTACCGGTTTTTTTTTTGTAAAGCAATTTATTGTAGTATCATGGCTATATTAAAAATATATATGTAGTATATATGTAGAAATCTAATTATTAAAGTGCTTGACGAAAAAGAAAAATAACAAAACAATAGTAAAACACTAAATTGTCATGCATAATAAATTAATAACAAAGTACAACATGAAGCATAATAATATATATATATATATATATATATATATAGTATACTAGTATAGAATGTTATGTATATATATTCTCTTATATATTGTCTTGTAGTATATATTGTATGTTATGTATATATATTCTCTTATATATTGTCTTGTAGTATTGTATGTTATGTATATATATTCTCTTGTATATTTTCTTGTAATATATATTGTATGTTATGTATATATATATCCTCTTATATATGTTGTTGTAGTATATATTGTATGTTATGTATATATATTCTCTTGTATATTGTCTTGTAGTATATATTATATGTTATGTATATATATTCTCTTATATATTGTCTTGTAGTATATATTGTATGTTATGTATATATATTCTCTTATATATTGTCTTGTAGTATTGTATGTTATGTATATATATTCTCTTGTATATTTTCTTGTAATATATATTGTATGTTATGTATATATATATCCTCTTATATATGTTGTTGTAGTATATATTGTATGTTATGTATATATATTCTCTTGTATATTGTCTTGTAGTATATATTGTATGTTATGTATATATATTCTCTTGTATATTATCTTGTAGTATATATCGTATGTTATGTATATATATTCTCTTATATATTGTCTTGTAGTATTGTATGTTATGTATATATATTCTCTTGTATATTTTCTTGTAGTATATATTGTATGTTATGTATATATATATCCTCTTATATATGTTGTTGTAGTATATATTGTATGTTATGTATATATATTCTCTTATATATTGTCTTGTAGTATATATTGTATGTTATGTATATATATATCCTCTTATATATTTTCTTGTAGTATATATTGTATGTTATGTATATATATTCTCTTATATATTTTCTTGTAGTATATATATTGTATCTTATGTATATATATTATAACTTATTACTTATATATTTTCTTGTAGTATATATTGTATGTTAGGTGTATATATTACCTTATATATTTTGTATGTTATGTGTATACAAATTTTTATTTTTATTTTAAAAAAATCCATTGGGCCCGTTAGGCCCGCCCGGCCCAGGCCCGGCTGACGGTCCCGGGCTCGTGGGCTAATCTATGAAGACCGGCCCATCACGGGCTTCTCAGGCCCACCAGGACCGGCCCACCAAGACCGGCCCACCAGGACCGTTAGGACCGCGGGCCCGGTCCGGTCCGGTTCAGGCCCGGCCCACCAAGCAGCATTAGCTATAGTGAAGTACTGTTACAAAGAATCATAACATAACATGAAAAATTAGTTCCAAAAAAACTTTGGTCGTTATTGTAAAGTGCTGTTATAAAATTTGACTATTATAGAGAGATCTGAATGTAGTTTTACATGAACCGAAAAATTACATTAAACCAGCTCTATAGAGAACTTAAGTGGTCAGACCACAACTCAAAATGATTAAAATTGAAACTCTTTAGCAGTTTCCTATTCCTGTTTAACATCTACTGCATCCACTTCTCACCATTCTATTTTTTTTTTCCTATGAACTATTTTCAAGAAAATGGAACAAAATCTGTGTCTTTATATTAACTCTTATCCAAATCATCAAAACCATTTGCTAGTTTTCTGCTTATGGTTTTTCCACCAGGTGACTTCACTGCTTCCTCTTCATCCCAATCGTCGTCCCAACTCTCATTCCACCCTTCAGCGTTAGTTTCCAACTTGATGGAAGATTGAAGTTCTGGTTTTCCCATTTCAAGTTCCTGATATGCAACACCATCAAGATGTCGATCTTGTTTTCTTAACTTGCAGCAGATGAATATTCCTCCGATTAGAAGAGCTGTCACACCTAGTAAGTATGCCCCATTCATAGGGGTCACATAAGTGGTATAAGAATATGGCAAGTTAAAGTAGCCTTGCCATACTGAACGTCCAATCTCAATCGTACAATTCCCAGTCCCAGCATCTAGCATAATTGTTGATGAATTCGCTCCAATTGTGGACGAGATATTGATCTGATTTACAAAATGAGGATTTGAAAAACATGGAATTAGGAGCAGCACATTAGTTTACTTTCATGATTTGGAAGGTTGAAAAACATTGTCACCGAAACAGCACATTAAGGTTGATTATATCAATACATGCAGCCTATAATAGTGTCATGTTCATTTTTTGAGTCAGAACTGAACAATAATAAGCTTTATTTCTTCATTTCAGCCTTTTAACATCCAGGATTCCTCGATTGGTACCAAAAATGAAGAAATAAAGTTTATTGCTGTTATTTTGTAGTCTTGGAATTTGTCAGGACAAAAGCCAGTCATTCAGAAAGGAAGAGTTCTTTACCTGCTTGACATCATGTCTTGGTATCTGAATATTTTCATAAGTTTTGTTTGCAGGTGAAACATTGACCTTCAGCATCAAAGGGTTCTCACCGTTGTTGTGGACGAGCAGAAATGATTCCTCATGTCCTACAACAAAATTACAAAGTGAGCTTTATGGTCTAGCCAAATTAAGGTGTTAAGACAAGAAAGTGATCATTCAAATATAACGTAATCTAGGAAAAATGAAATGTACACCAAATCATTTGAATTCAATGTAGAAAGATGTTTGCCAGCGGATAAAATGGAATCAACGGTAAGAAGGCAGGACAAGAGAATATAGAAGTGTCACGATTATCCAATCCGCTCCTTGTTGCAAATTAAAATGACAAGCAAAAAATAAAAGATCAATAGCAAGTCAATACATAAGAAATATTGTAAGAACAAGAGCTAAACAAAATCTTAAATAGACGGAGACATCAAAGTCTTCACGTGTATATTTTCTCAGCACGGAGTCACCTTCAGCGACTATCAGAAATTAAAAGAAAAAAGGAAAGAAAAGAACAAATGGAAGGACAGAAGACAAAAGAGTACTAGAAACTTCTGAACAAGAGGACACCAGATGTAAAGCTTGAAATTTGGATGAAATCTGCATTACAAGTAAGTTAAAATCCTAGAAGCTTGGAATTTAGATCAAAAGAAAAAACATCAGATTCTTTAGAAAGGCAGCAATTTTGGCCCCCAGTGCTAGTCTTAAGTCAAGAAGGTCCAGCAAAGCGCAAGGGATATTGTTCACAGTCTTCTTTTGAGTTGCATGGAACCTAGGCTGCTAGATTCAGGATGGAACTGAGGCCCCGTTTTGGAGCGTGTCTGGAAGATTACAACAAAAGAATACTGCTCAATGACAGAGAGACACTAACTTAAGATAATGACTGGAGAAACTAACTGCAGAAACTTGAAATTCATGAGAAAACTAATCAAATCTTGCACGGATATGTGGACGGCAAAACTTTGCCTATAGCTAAGTCACTTTGCAAGTTTCTCATAGGCAACCTCAATCCGTATTAGCAATGTGCTATGCTGATTATGTTGGACATAATTCTTTGCTTATTTGACACTTGTAATGTCAAACAACTTGCTTTTCAAAGGCGTCAACAATTAGCTTGCACTACAACAAGGTATCCAAGATGACATAATAGCATAATATTCGAAAAATCCACGTTGTCACGTTCGTCTAAAATAAGCTGCTACTAAAAGCGCATTGCAACCCTGTCAAATATCCAAGCTGCTCCGTCGAATCAAACCCTGCTCTTCAGTTTTAATATGCTTTTTGAGCCATATCGACATGAACTTGCCAGAAAATTTACAGCATGTTGTTCATATCAGTACAGATCATAATAATTCATTTCATAACAGATGAAAGAAAAGTGAGAATAAATGCAATAATGAAGTGCTACGTTCTAATTCAAGCACCAAATATACTAAAATTGTAATCACGAGTTTAGCAATCTAAAAATTACATAGCCACAAGGAATTACTGTATCTAGTGAAAAAAACGAAAGAAATGGAGAATTACCTTTCTTGGCAGGAAAAAAGCAGGCAGTCATACTGATATGATCATCCGTACACTTATTAGACGCCCCGTCACAATTACGACTAACAAAAGCCGCCGTTGGTTGGCCTACAGGGGCTTGATTAGTACCTGAATTCGCGTTAACTGCAGCGACAAAGCTTGGTGATGGGGCTACCTGAATAAAAATAAGTTCTTGAAAATTCCACAATCAACAAAGAAAGAGCACAGAACAGAACTGTGAACAATCTTAGTATAAGTGCAGCTGGCCTCAGCTTGATCTAAAGAGTTGTTTTAAGAAAATAAATACTCCCTCCGTCCTAATTTATGTGTGAGCAACACAGAAGTTAAAGAAAGAAAGACTTTTGAATTTTATGGTATAAAATAAGTCACAGACATTTGTGTGGCTATAAAACATCACTAAAATCAAAATTTTAAATTTAAATTATTTCTAAATATAAACATGTAAACAAACTAAAAGAAAGTATGCCACATAAATTAGGATATTGAATGGTGTGTAGAAACCTGATTATTTAATTTCGATCGGGAATCTGGAGGCTGAGCTAAATGTTCGAAGGAGTGTACAGAACGTGCATTGGATTGCTCCAAAGAAATTGAAATCAGCATAATCAATGAAACAACCAATCTCCAGAACACCATTTTAACTCCACACTGCAGCACTTTTATATTAAAAAAACTCCAGATCAAGTGGATGATGGACCCTCTGGATTTGGGCCTCCGAACCGAAAAAAAGCAGAAAAACTCATAAATTTTGAGAAGTGAAAAGGGGAAAAAATATATCAATAATTAAAGAAGATGAGGAAGTTTCAAAGAGAAAGGAGACAAAGACAAGCAAAAGAGCTGACGGACTAAAAGAGGAATTAATTAATGACCGCGTCAATGAGTTATGAAAATTCTTCAGGCTCGTCTTCGTCTCTCACATTTCATTCGTTTACTTTTTCTTAGCGTTACCTAGTCAAAATGGCGTGCTTCAACGTCACACTCATTCCGTGGAAATTCACCAGACTAAAACCCCACGCCTTACTCCTCCCCCTACGCCATGACCTTCCTTTCGGCAAGTCTCCGCCATTCTTTTCAAGTTAGCTCTGTACAAAATACTTTTGACTTGCCATATCAGTTTCTACTGTATTTCAAATTAATAGTATAGTCATAACTCTATGAAACCGCATCATTATATAACAATATTTTATTACAAAAGCTAAGTTTTTCCGGAACTAAATTTCATGTTATGTTATAATATATATTTTCTATAACAATAATTCGCTATAATATCCAAAAATATCTGAAACAAGCAAGGCTGTTGTAGATATGTTTGATTGTACAATCTTGTTTGTTCCAGATATTTTTGGATGTTATAGCGAATTGTTGTTATAAAAAACATATATTATAATAGAACATGAAATTTGGTTCCGGAAAAACTTGGTTGTTATAGTGAAGTGCTGTTATATAAGTATGTTGTTATAGAGAGGTCCGACTAAATATATAATAATAATGGAGTTCACAATAACACATTGTTTGGACGGTTGTTATCTCTTGTATTGTATCATATTGTTATTTCAAATACAATGTTTATTTTGATTGTTATTTAAATTTTATTGTATCGTATCGTTAAATTTATGGTTACGTAGCAACGAAAAATGTCACCTTATGAAACGACAGATTTAGTGTGGTCGTATCGTTTTTCTATTTTTTTCTCTCATTTTGCCCCTTTTTATTATTAAATAATTATATTTTGTTATTTACTCTACCTTTTTTTTATAATATTGTCTCGTTCCTTACTTTTTTTTAATAATATTGCAGTTTATTCTTCATATTGTTGGTGCATGGCTTCATGAAACGATGACAAACAATACAATCTATTCAAACATTGTATACTTCAAAATGATACAATATAATACAATACAATACTACCCGATCCATTATAAAACAATACATAACAACCATCCAAACAAGCTGTAAGATATTTATATACTCTATATTTCATGGATTTTTTAATAGAAATATAGGGTCTATATAAAAGTTATTGGATTCGCGGGAACCCGTGGCGAAATCAGGAATTTCCTCAAGGGTGTTCAAACTCGAAAGAAGTTAAAAATATTCTTTGATAAAGAGTGATTAATTATCTATATGCGCAATGCAATATTCCGACGAGCATCATCAGGAATAACTAATAAATTACAACCCTATTGTACAACAATTGGGCCATTGGTCTTTGCAGCTCTTTGGTTGTTGGTTTCATTACTATAAAGCGACCCCAAAATTGGCTTGGTTGAGGGTGGTCAATTGACCACTCTTTAAGATATATAGCTTCACTCCTGGCGGGAACCCGTATACACTGCTCTCTAGATATGCCACTAGACGTAAAATTTAATAAAGAGAGGAAGACTTTAAACGTCTTAAATATGCCAGAATATTTGGCTACAATATTTTTAAAGCTTGTAATTTTAAACAAATTATATTATTTATGTAAGTATAAAAGTTTCTCATTAATAAAATATAAAAATATGTCAATTTTTTTGAAACGGACTAACAATTAAATAGTAACAAATAAAGCGAAACGGAGGGAAAGCTTCTTTTACATTATTTGAAAAGATAGCTATAGATAGGGGTTTATAAAAAATAAAATTAGTAACTCAGAAAATAAGATAAATGACACATTACTCCATCTGTAAGATGATGTAAGGAAAGGGGAGGGTGATGAAAATTTAACACCTAAAGCAAGTTCGCAGAACAAAATGATTAATTTGTGTATTATAGTAATACCATGATTTATCGGATTTCATGTACTTATATATTTAAATTTATTACATTAACAATAAAGTATATGCAAATCTTTGAAATTAAAATTCAAATTTCAATATAAACAATAAGACAAACAAAACATTACATGTGGTCACATGTGGTACAGCGGATAAGGCTACTCCTCTCGTAACCAGAGTTTTCGTGTTCGAGCCCTAGGTATGAAAAAATCCTTGATTGAGAGCGCTACCCCTCAAATAGGGTCCTACCTAGCCCGAATCCTGATGTAGCCGGGTTATAATACAGGTACCGAACACCGAGTAAGAAACAAAAAAAATATTATATGAGTTTTTCTTCATTTGTCTAACCATCTATTTGTTCTCAACTTAGAACAATGGTACCCATCTTGTATTTTCAACGACCATCAAATTGACCAATGTTCTTAATTGCACTATCCTGCAGCTACACTTAATACGGCGTCGTTTCACTGGCCCACAACCCCCAAATTCCTAAACCCCTAATTCTTACCATTTTTTTCCTAAAACAAAAAAAATTCCCACTTCCTTCATCACCAAAAATGGAGTTTCTCTTCAATCCAAACCTGCAATTCTCTTTACGTTCCAGAAATTAACTTGAATTAGGGTTGTTTTATTGACACTGCCTATGGCTTCTGAAGAAATGGGCCTGGTTTCGACCCGACGAGTGGAAAATGGACTCAATCCACACTCACAGCTCGTTTTCCATGAAACTTTCAGCTGTGGCCCACCACCACCACCTCCTCATCGCTGCGCCGCCGCCATTACCGGTGATCCGGGCCCAAAAACGACCCGAGAACTTACCGGATTCATTGACAAGTACGATAATAATCATCACCACCATTACTTCACTCATCAACCGCAAGCTGCCGATTTTCGCCGTCAAATGTTCACCGACGACCGACGTGGCTATGGATCGGAGGATGATCACGTGGATGATGACGAGGATGATGACGATAATGATGATGACGATGAAAATGAAGCTGAAGGCATTGTTATAGTTGAAAATAGTAATAATAATAATAATAATAATAATAGTGATAAAGTTAATAATAACTGTAATAGTAAAATTGGCAGTGAAAAACCAAAAACCCTTTCTGTCTTTGGTAAGTGTTTTTGACAGTTTATTATATTTTCTAGTTGTTTTTTAAAACTCGGACTTCTTTTGGATTGATGCGTAGTTGACTATTGATTTATTGATATGTTGAATAAGGTGCTAAGGAATCAGGAAATGAGGGCGGCATGGACGCGAGAAATGCAGTGACAATTGCTAGTGTTGATGGGGAGGTGTATTATAATAGTCAATATTTGCAGGGAAGGGAAGGGTCAAATGCAGGGCCGAAGGAAATGGGGTTTGAGAATGGGTGTGGGTTTAGTGGGAGAAAGGAAGGTTGTTATTCAAGTGAATCGGGAGAGTCTTTGAGAGCTATTCTCTCCGATCCAATTATGTAAGTTTCTTGTCCTGTAATCCCTTCATCCATATGATAATTTTTGACGGAGCACGGAGTTTAAGAAAGAAAGAAAGAGTTTTGAAAGTTGTGGTAAAAATAAGTTATAGACATTTGTGTGACTATAATCATTTCACTAAGGGTAAAATGAAACTTTTTGAAGTTAAATTGTTTCTAAATATAGAACGTATCATTCTTTCATGACAGACTAAAAAGGAAGAGTATCACATAAATTGGGTCAGAGAGAGTAATCTGTTTTGGCTGTTCGCTTGTTCTTCTAGTTTAGCTGCGGCTTTCTGGATCTTAAGTAAAGCATAAATTGCGTTATGACTCCTAGATTGTCTTAAAAAGGCAAGTTATTTAGTATTAGAATGAGATGGGCCAAATGGAGGTTTCATATAGATGGCCTCAATAAATTTTGGATTGTGGCACAGATGATTGATATTGATAAAATTGGTGTTAATAAGATTATTAAAGGTTGTTTGCTTTCTTGGAGCTCTTAGTTTAGACTTCGGACAAAGACAATTAGGGTGATCCCACATGTTAATATATTTGCAAGGTCAAGTGACAACTAGTGTAAATGTGCAATTAGCAGTTATATGCTAGAGGTTGCTTTTTAGGAGAATGCATTAAGCTGCAGTAATGTGGATGCAATTAAAAGTAAATCCCGCAGGAGAGCATATTATTTTAGCTTTAATCAAGTGTGATCTTGCTTGAGAATAAAAGAGTATAGATGCTTTGTCTAATGCTAGCTCTAGTTTCTCAGTTATACTGTAGGTGTGCTCTGCTACTTCCTTTCTGTTATAGGAAGAAAAGAAAAGGGCATTTGGTGGGATGAAATGATTTATTGAATTTTACCTAGATGACTCTTGTAAGTTTTTTTCAGAATCTGGGATGGTTGTCGTTTTGCCACAAAAACATAAATTGCACCCAAGGGTGTGACCTAATGGTCAATGAATCGGATAGAAACCTTGGAGACCAGTGTCAAATTCTAGTAGGGACAAAAAACACTAGGTTATTTTGCCTAAGTATTGGTGGGTAGACTTATCCAGTACCTATGTTGGTGGGAGATAGCAGGTACCCAGTGAAATAGTCGAGGTGCGGAATATTAACGGTAGATTTAATATTACTGCCTCCATTTCATTTTTCTGTGAACCTGTTTGATTGAGCACAAAGTTTATGAAAGGAAGACTTTTGGAACTTGTAGCCATGACATTTCTGTGGCTATATAATCATGACATTGAGGGTAAAATGAAAACTTAAAGTTAAATTGTTTCTTAATATAAAACGATTGTTCTTTTTTAAACAAACTAAAATGTCATATAAAATAAAAACGAAAAAAATGTCACATAAAATGGAAAAAAAGGTGTATGTTGTTAGCTTATGCAAGTTTTCCCGCCTAATTTTCATTAAAAAAATCTTCTGAATCGGCATTTGTCAACAAAATGTTCTCTTTTTGAAAAACGGCTGAGGCGTGCTTTTACTTTTTCGTTCTTCTAATGGCTGTATAATATTTATCTATTCTGAGTTATCAAATGATAATGTTTATAGTAGAGGTTAAAATAATCTTATGATTATTTGCTTATGTAGTTAAGTAGTTTCTTTCCATATTTGTATTTACCGTTTTTGGTTCATGCATTATTTTATTTGTCCTGGCTTAACATCACGTGCTCTTGCAGTCTCTTTCTATACGTTATTTGCTGTTCTAGATTCATGCATTATTTTATCCATCTCGTTACTTGCATCCACACTTGATATCATGCTGTCAATTTCAGGGGAGCACTTATGGATGATGCGATGATATTGCCTTGTGGGCATTCCTTTGGTAGTGGTGGAGTGCAGCATGTGATTAGAATGGTATGTCCTCTGGAAACAGTTTGTTACCAACTTTCATTGATACTCGATATTAATTGCATTTGCGTCTAAACTTCTTTATATCTCTTTTCTTTGAGGATTTTGATATTCAATGCTGCTTAATCAACAAATTCTGTTTCAAGATGCATTAGATAGAGAGACTTACAACCTCATTTGCATAATAGGAGAATGTGTTCCCGAATTCGGGGTTTTGCTCTGGTTTTTATGCTTTTTGATTTAAGTAAGCATCTTTGGAAAAACTTCTCTCCACTTTCAGTTTAGGGGAACTGCACTGTATCTGATAACATAGTGTGATAACCAAGAAAATGCTAATATTCTTATTGGTTGGAGAGAGATGCAGATGGCAAAATCAGATGCAAATGCCTTTAATTTTAGATTTGAAATTGATCGGACCAACTGTTCTGAAACCATGTCACCTCCAAAAGCTATATATGGACATTGCATCCCTACTCAAATTAAATCTCGTCTCTCCTGTCAAACAAAAATAGTTGCATAATCCTCTGTTTGCACTATCATCTAATGTTGCTTCACAGTTCACAAAATATTTCTGAATCTATGTATTTATCTATTACCTTAGTAGTTCTAGTTATGACATTCATTGATATCTAATGAATGTACAAATTCACATAAATGCAAGAGACACAAAATTTTCATTCGTCTTTTCTCCTTTTGTTAAATGTTAGTTTTTCCTTTCACATTTGCAATAGGAAGTTGTCTTCTCGCACTTAAGTTGGCAACAAGGTCCTAGAAAGAGAATATGAATCTGTGGTGACTTTAGTCCGTGTGCGAGTGAGCTAGTTCTAAAGTAAGTCTCTAATTAGCCTTTATGGTGTAATTGCAGAAAGCTTGCTATATCTGTTCACACGTGGTGTCTGAAGATTTAGTGGCGCCAAATTTATGTAAGTATATATTCTCTACTTTTGGTAGATTTAGTATACCATTTACTCTGGTTTCTCTAATACTTGATGATTCTGTCTGGTGGCATGGACTCACTGTCCAGGAAGCACCACCATGGTTCATGGTGGCCCCTATCTAAGAATAAATTTGTAAACATGCCCTGATCGTAGTACCTATCAACAGACTGTAAACATCTCATGTTTCCACTTTTGGAATGCACACTTCTATCTTTATTAAAAAAACGAGCTAAGTCTTCTTTCTCGATCACAGTATAAAAAAGAAAATTATTCCTTCATCATGCTTTCTATCTCACTACGTTCACATGTTAAGCTGTCTATTTCTGAACTACCATTTCTCCAGTGTCCATTCTCTGTCATCTCTATCATTTTCACTTCTTCTGACGAAGGCAACTCTATTTTTGCAGTTGATTTCCAAATTAGAAGCAGCAAACTTAATTTCTCATAGCAGACCGAGGATATCTAATTAACAACCCGCATGTTTTGGCTCTAGCTTCAAATTTCAAATTCTAACCTTAGTTAGAGTTAGAAGGGCTTCCAAACTTGTTGCTTAACTTGTCAAAAAGTAAGTTTGCATTAAGTCAACTGGATAAATTTCTTTACTAATGCCTCGGGGCTTTGGTCTGGTAGTAAGAGAACTCGTGATGCGTGAGTTAGGCGCATGTCACTGGTTTGAACCTTGCCAGCAAAAGCTTGGTATTTAAACTGAAAAGGTAGAGGAATGGCCCCATTATCCGTCGAGTTTCGTACTGCGTGCCATTGGGTCTCGGGGATTTCTAGATTATAAAAGAAATTTTCTCTACTGGCTCTATCATATTCATGATTGTATGATCCTAGTTTTACACTCTTTTTGAACTTCTAGTCAAACCTGTCCGTACTTGGAAGAACATAGATTGAAGGGTCTTTATGTGCTTCACTGGTCCTTTCTGCATTTTTAAGGTGTGAAATGAAGCTAAGAGTAAGTTCATATAGTCCTATTTATCTCTATTCTTTCTGATGACCTCTATTTGCCTCTCCATATTTCTGTAGCTCTTCGAGCTGCAGTTCAAGCATTCCGTCGAGAAGAGGAATCACAGCTTAATCGTTCTTTAAAAAGAAGAAAGGAGAGATATGACCAGGTTTGCCACTTTTATTTTTTTTTACCTATACCACGACCTGAAATTAGATGGAAATAGTGTTGAACGTTGTTTAATTTAGACTAAAGATAAAAAGAAAATCAGGGAGAGTTACATCTGATTGTCCTTGTGCTCAAAAGCCTGACTCTCTCTTAAGGCATTAATATCATAACGTGATGCAGGATAGAGGGACCTTTGGTGATTCACCGCTCTCGGATCATCTAAGAGGAAGAGGCGTTCAGTTTCCATTTGCTGTCACAGACAGGGTTATTATAAAGGTTCTTCCTGTAATATCTGAATTTCAATTGCATTTCCAGATTGGTTTTGAATGGGCTATCTAATTGAAATTTTTAATCAAATAGGGTAACAAAAGGACACCTCAGCGTTTTGTGGGTCGTGAGGCTGTTGTTACCACTCAGTGCTTGAATGGATGGTACACCTCTTTTTTTGCATCATTTTGTTTTTCAAATTTCATTACATCCTTTTTGACCTCCCAAAGCTATTTGCCACAACTTTTAAAAAGTCCACTAATATATCCTTTGTGCTTAGGCTCTCAACATTTGAGTTCTATATATCTGTTAAGCCTAAAAGGTTAAAATCTTCAGAAATCTAGACCTCTCTCGCTCTTGGGGCTTTGGTTCACTGGTAAGACGTAGTGTAATGCGTGGGTCGAGTTCGAACTTTGCCACAGAAAACCCCCTAGTATTTAAGCGGAGAAGGGTAGAGGATTGCACCCATTATTCATTGAGTTTGGATCGTGCGCCTGATTCTCGAGAATTTCTCGGTTATTAAAAAAATTTCTAGACTTCTCTAGCACATAGCTCAGATAAGTGGTATGCCCTTTGAATTTTAAAATGCTTTAGTGCCAGTCAGACATGAAAGGGTCAACATATTTCATTATATTGCATCCAAATCTTTGACCTTTAAAATGCTTACTTTGTGTAAGTAGTTTATTAAAAGAATTCTTCAGCTCATTTAGGTTTCTCGGCCTTCTTATATAAGGAAAAAGAAGAAAGGTTAATCTTAAGTTTGTTGCATTTTGCTATTCCCTTCGAACTTCTTGCCTCAGATTGTCTTCATTGGCTTCTAAGTTTTGTCTTTCGACCTAATGATATCGTATTCATTTTGAGTGCTCTGCTGAATCCAGCTTTTTTGTTTTCGCTTTTCTTCTTTGTTATCTGGATTTGCATCTATATAATTGACAGCGCGATTTGACTTCTCGTCATCTTGCAGTATCTGATAAAATTCTTCAACTACATGTCTAATGGTGTTCTATAGTGTGAGGAAGACGGAGTACTAGGTTCAACCTTTCTTAAAACAGATTTTTTTTTTGGGTAACTTAACACTGAGAAGTTATTACCTCTTATTATGAATGTGTTGTATCCCTTATGTCACACTTAAATAAACACTGGTCAAAATGTTCTTAAAGATTCCAACTTCTACTGACTCATTTTACCTATGAGGACTGACTCCTTATTTGAATGTACAACTTGTGCAGGTATGTTGTAAAGACACTAGACAATGCTGAGAGTGTAAAGTTGCAATATCGCTCCCTAGCCAAGGTTTCAGATAACTTATCAATCCAGCCAATATCAAGTAAGACGGCAGCCAATTGGCTGTAGAGTTATATTCAGTATAATGATCATAACTCTCTCATCCCCTAACTTACTGCACATATGATGCCACGTTTGATACATATAGTCTAACTAGTGACAATCATGAGTTTTTTCAGCTGTAATCTAGATCTTGTATCTGTTCCACGCGATTCTCAGGCATAGGTGTTGTATATTGTAAAGGTTGTCTTGTAGCACTACAGCCTTGAGATATAATCAGAGAGATGAATTATAGAGCCCCACTTGTTTAAAATAAATGAATTATATGGAGTCATTTCCACAGGACTTTGTACTGACTGGTACCTTTCAGATATATGAAGATTAAATAATCTTACTAGTACGAACAACAACAATGTTTTCATTGTTTTTTCTTTCACATAGTAAACATGGACCCAAATTTGTGGTCCGGAGTATAGGAAGGACCATATTACGATTCAAATTGTGATCTCTTGACCATTGAACTGTTCACTTATCGCTGTTTGTTACTTCATAACCAACAACCTTTAAGTTGTGTCAAAGCACTCTCCCTAAAATTCTTAACTCTTACTAAACAATAATGAGTGCAAAACAATCCCATTCCTCTACCAGCTCCAACTCTGCTTGTTTTCAACAGATAACAAGCAGGTCCAAATTCAACTCCTTTCCCTTGTACAATTAACCCCCAAGATTTTGTCAATCCTTCAACTGAATCTTCTTCTGAATTGTCATTTCCATTTTCATTTAATTCTCTATCTTCTTCATCTCTAAGTTCTTCAACAAATATTAGTCCATCTGGGGTTCTTTTCTCTCCATTTTCCCATTCATTTTTCATTTTCTGCCATTTCTCCACTAAGGCTCTTTCAGTTTTGATCTGGGGTCTTCTCTCTTGGCCTCTATCATCTTCTTGCGCATAAATGTGGACCAGTAGTGGCGCTTGCTTCAAGTTCTTTACAATGTCCACCATCCATTCCTTCATCCACTCGTCCAGATTTTCCGATACTATGGCTTCCTTTCTTTGATCATCATCTTTGATAACTGTGTCCTGGGGCTGTGGATTTGATAGAATCATAGAAGCAGAAACACTAAGAGGCCTCCTTTGCATCATTTGATTAGAGATTGAGAGAGATGGCTTTGAAACAAATGAATGAGTACTAACACATTTGTGCCTGTCATTCTTGCGCACAGACCATGTTAATCTTCTCAGTATCGTTCCACTTTTATCCAATGTTCCTACCGGAACAATAGGATGAATATGTAACGACGTCATCTTGAGAGTATATATATATCAAATTTCTGCTAAAATTGTCTTTCTTACCGGGGTTTTATTTCCCCGGAATGGTTTTTGTTTAAGGAATTTGAAGACTGGTGTAAATGAACAAAAATATTTTCATGTTATGGCCTTATGAGTGCCATTGAAAAGGAGGCACGAGCATAGAATGCGCAGTTATAGCAAAGGCACAAGCAAGGAATAGGTTGGGTGAAATAGGCACACGCCTTACCTTTGACATGTATTATTTGAGACCAATCAAATTCATTTGTTTAGTGCTGAGGTGGAACCAATGATATTATTCCACGTCAATGAAAAGATGAAACACCACATATTACAATTCTCTGAGGTGAGAGTTTGGTTCTTTGGTTATTTGTAATATCCACTTCCATCTCTCTCAAAATGTTGGCATTTTTGTTTTTCATGATATTCAAATTTAGTAGACTTGAATATATGTAAAATTTAAACTTTCATAAAACAATTTGAAGGTCCAAAGTTGCCCTATCGAAATTGTTCAACTTTGTCATCCGCTACAATGTTAGTGCCTTTGTACCATTGCCGTTGGTAAATCGTCTAATATTTATTTATTATCAATGGAGCTCCAGCGTAAACAGAGTGGACTGCAAATGTCCAAATTTTTCGAGAAAGATATATCCAAATTTATCCCTCAACTTTCAACGGTGTTAGAAATTACCCTTAGGTAGAAGCTCTGCTAGGGATCAAGGGTAAAACAAGACTTTTGTCAAACAACTGGGGTGATACTATTAGATTAGAAGTGTAACAGAGGGCAACGTTACTCAATTTCGGATATTATATGACAAAATGTGACCCTTTTCCATTATTTTATTATGAAAATGAGTTAATATTTGTATGAGCTTGTGAAGCCTGGACTAATCCAGCTTCTAGCCAAATGTCTCGAGGATAAGAAGGACGAGAATCAAACGTTGATGAAAATCGAGACTTTGGAAAACATTGTGACCCTAATTAAGTAAAAAATTAGAGAGTTGTATTTGTATGAATGCATGATTGTGTGATTATTCATTTTCAGCGGCAAATCGAGAACTTTTAATTTGATGGATACCATCTTCAAGGTTTTTAGAATGAAGTCTATGTACCTTTAAAACTATGGATTTAAATATTTTTTGAAATTTTAATAAATTTTTACACATAACACGTTGAAAATGATCCGACCCTGCTCATTTAGCATGGCCATAGTGGATAGTGTCAAGTTACATATCCAACTATCCAAGTGACCTAACCTATGTTTCTGGACAAAAATAAAAGGGAAAACTACCCTGTATAGCCCTTCAAAATTTTAATAGCCCAAAGTTTTCCCCTTTGACCCGAAATGTCCCTCCGGCCCAATCTTATTACATCTACTAGCCCATAATCCATAAACCACCCACGCTTTTGAATTTACTCGTTTAACTCGGCTCTCTCAAACCACCTTTCTCCTCAAACACAGCTTCTGCATTTTTACTCTTGGTTTCAATGTAAGTCAAAATTTCAGTAGGTTTTTCAATTTTTCTTCATAGTCAACTCTAGGTTTTCCGATTTTTGTTCATAGTCAACTCTATAATGGGGGAAAAGAAGTCTTTGAAGAAAAAAAAGAAGATGAAGGCATCTCCAAATTCTCTGAAATTAGCCGGTAAATTACTGAAATATAACCCTAATTTCATTAGCAATGACGATGACGATTTTGAAGATTTACCAAAATTTGGGTGCGATTTGGGGCATGCAACCCATAATTCTATTGAAGCAATGCAAAATACCCTTAGTGAAAGAAAGCAAAATACTCATGTTGATAGAAGGACTCGTTCTCATAGCGGGACTCCCAGCGATAGAGTAACGAGGTCACACACTGCTCAGCATGTAGTTGTTGAAAAAGGTACAAGTTCCAAAAGAAAGATTAAAATAGCGAAAAAGGATGTTATGAAGGATAATGGTAAAGGTTCTAAAAGGAAAGCTAAAAGTGACGGGATGATGTTCCATCAAAAAAGAGAAAAGTTCATGTTGATAAAAAATGTTCTAGCTCATCTGATTTGAAGGTATTTTCTAATGATATAACTTTGACTTGTATGCGCCTAGTTTATTTTAATATGTAGAAATTTAACCAATATGACAGTTATGTTCCAGATTTGTATATAAATGTATCATTCTTTTTCATATTGTATATAATGTGTATCAAGTCAATAAGTAATGTGCAACTTTTGTATATAAAGTGTATCATCTATCCACATATTGTATAAGTAATGTTTAAAGTGTGTATTTGTGATTGTTAAGAAGCTTATATATATTTATATTTTTGTGTTGTTTGCAGCTTTGGGATTACTATGTTCCTTTGGCTGATCATTATAGTACCCGTATCAGTGTGCATACAAACTGCACTATAGTGGAACATTTGAAAAATAATTTGGATGATCAGCAGATTGAGATGTTTAGAAGAACATGTTTTGGTTATTTTGTGGACTTGCCCGAATTTTTTATACAGAACCAACTTATCCATTCACTATTGCTTAGGGAAGTAGTGTCACCTAAAGATAATGAGTTATGGATTAAAGTGAATAGCACCAAGTTGCGCTTTGGACTTGCAGAGTTTTGTATTATTACAGATTTAAAGTGTAATGGTGATCCCAATAAGGATTATGAATCTGTCCAGTCGAGTCGGTTGATGGAATTGTACTTTCCAAGCATGTCGAAAGTGTCTAAGAAATCGTTAACTGACTGTTTCTTAAACAAGATGTGGAAATCTGATGAGGATGCATTAAAGATTGCAGTATTGTATTTCATTCACAATTTCCTATTTTCTACTACGAATGATGATTTGATAACTAAGAATAATTTTCTGTTGGTTGAATCTGGTGATTTTGAGACTTTCCCTTGGGGAAAAGTGGTTTTTAATGTTACGTTGTGTTCAATGAAGGATAAGGTTCGTAGTAGGAGAGAGATGTACCGATATGGTGGTTTGCCTTTGTCATTCCAGTGTTGGTTTTATGAATGCTGCCCCTATACTCGCAAAAACCTCGCTTGCCGGGTTGGAAATCTTATGCCACACATACTTAACTGGAAAGTAAAGAAGAAGGTGACGTTTAAAAGGTTGAGGAAAGAGTTTTTTCTTTTAAGTCAGGAGCAGGTAAAAGATATATATTTCTGATACATAAATTATACATTTCTGATACATGCATTATACATTTCGGATACATGAATTATGCATTTCTGATACATTTGGTGATTGCTAACTTTTATTTATTTATTTATTTGTAGTTGGTGTTTGGTAACATTTTCCCAACAAATGATGAACAAACAAGACTTCAATTGGATGACTTTGTCCCAGTTTGTGAAGATAAAAATGAGATTCATATTGAATCTGGAGTCGTGGTTGAAGTTAAAACAAGTGCTAAGAAGCACTCCAAAAATAAGCCAGAATCACAATCTATCAACAATGAGAATCCGAATCCACAGTCCAGTAACTTGAATTCAAGCGAGAAAGAGCTAAAACTTATGAGAAGTGAAATCAAGAAGGTACAATTCTATTTTGTCTTTGAGCAGTTCTGACAACTTAATTGATATTCGGTTTCACTTTTCCTTTTATAGGTAAACGATAAGGTTTCATCTTTGGAGAACTTAATGATTTCCTCATTTAAAAAGGTTTTTAAAGCTCTAGGTGTACGCAATGCTTCAAAGTATTCTCATGACTACGCTTATTTGTTATTTTTACCTTTTACTATAATTTTACAACTTGTTGTATATTTTTTCTGAACAGGGTAATCAAAAAAATGACAACCATCATGATAAGAAATTTTTAGAGAATAATTTTAGTAGTGAGGAAGTTATGGAGAAAAATATTGGCATTGAAGAAGTTCTAAAGAAAAATGTTGACAATGAGGTAAGTCTAGAGCAAACTATTGATGTTATGGAGGGTGTGGTGAAAGATTCTATACAAGATGGTAAAAGTAGTAAAAGAGTTGGTGATGACGAAGCCTGGATTGAGGATGCCGAGCCTGAAATCACTGCAATCACCCAACAGTTTTGTGACAAAAATACTTCTAATATGGGGAGTTTGGTGGATGATTCTGTACAACTTGGTAAAAATAGTTGTGAGGAAGGTGGTAAGGACAATAGCTGGAGTAATGATGCTTAGGCTCAAATAACTGTAATCACCCAAAAGTATTTCAATCAAAATATTGTACATGGTGATTGTTTAGGAGTGGAGAAAAATATTGCTACTATGCAGGAAGATCATATAGTTGTTGTTGATCATGACACACCTGAAATGAACCCTAGAGAAAGGAAACCAGCAGGGGTCATGAAGTCACCATTCATAAACACATTTGACTCTGGTGGCACAATCCAAGTTGTTGAAAACAAGCCAACTAAGTCAAAGAAGCCCATCTTGACTATAAAGTATTCTTTTGAGGGAAATGTTGACAATCCTGTTGATTTCAAAATATTGTGTAAGTGGAACACTTTCATCAATAGAGGCTTAAGGACTAATGCGCCGTAAGTTTTATGTTTCAGTTTTTTCTTATTTCTTTTTTTGTTCTTGTTTATTTCGTGTTATGAACCATATCTTTTTATCATGATTCATCAGGGACGGTGTTTATACAGAGGCTGGCAATAAGCTAAATAAAATCTTTGAATTTGGAGTTGATGATATTGGAGAAAAAAATGGTTCTTCACATTTGCATATCCCGGCCTACCCTTGTGTGATTCAGTACGTCAACACTTTAACTGTAAAATATAAACTGGTGATATACATTTTTAGTTTTTTCATACTGTAATTTTGTGACTGTGTATATTCTTCACATTTCAGCATATTGATGTAATTTTTTACTATTTGAGAAAGAAAGGGAAGTACGATGTTGATGTTCCAATAAGATTCACAATGACTGACTGTTGGTTTAACTGCTTGATTTCGAATTTGTACAAGGAGTTTTTGGAGAAAAATAGAGACATGAATTTGATTACTGAAACAGATCCAATTGTTGAGTACATACTTGGGTATTTTTTAAGATGTAATGTTCCTTGGTCTACTGTTGATGAAATCCTTTTCCCTATAAATCTGTTTGATAAGTGGCACTGGATATTGGCGAGATTGTCATTCAAAGATCTGCGCATTTATGTATATGATTCCATGAGTGGCGCGCGACAGAATAGTGCAGTTCAGAGATCAGTTGAGCCATACTCAGTGTTGCTCCCATATTTCCTTCATCGTATTGGTTTTGGGGACACAAAGGAGAATCCTATGGGAATCCCCGCCAATGATCCTTTTGAGATTCATGTCGTTGATGGGTTTCCAATGCAAGATAACACGTAAATTATTATTGAATATTTCTGATTCTTATTCATTTTTTGTATATGAATTTCTATTTGGATATTATCTTAACTTTTATTCAATGTTTATGTGCTACCTTGTATGTAGTGATTGTGGTGTTTATGTTGCTGCATTTGCTGAGTACATCATTCAAGGCAGCAATATTCCTAAAGCTATTGATATTGACGGGATACAAAATCGATATGGTATATTGCTATGGGATTATGGAGTGAAGAAACAAAGAGGACATGCAGTTAGTGATGATGAGTCTACTGGTAGATTGAAGGATAAGATAAAAAAGGATAACAAGAAAAAGAGCAAGTCGCATTCCATTGTTGATGACAAGTCTTTGAAGGATAACATGAAAAAGGGCAAGACGCATGTTGGTGATGACGAGACTTTGAAGGATATCAAGAAAAAGGGCAAGTTGAAGGGCAAGATGAAGTAGTTTGGGATAGTTTAACAGAAACTTCACATGTAGTTTTAAGATGGAAGTAGTTTGGTTCTTATATTGTCTATGATAGGATACAGTTGCATACCTATATTACATTTTATGCTTTTTGTTTGGGTTGTCTTTGAACAATATGTTTGAAATGCTAATGTTGAAACAACTATTGCATTTTCCACAGCTTTTGCAAATTGGAAAGACATGCAAGAAATATATGTTGCTTGTAATGTTACGGTTTTGCTGTTTTCATATTATGCCAGTGAATAGGTGATAAGAAAGTGTTTAAAACCTGTCCTGTTGCATTGGGCCGGTTAAATTTACAATCTTAAGCACCGTGGCATCATTAATTGTAGCGTAAGTGTAAGATATTGTTAACTGTAGTTTTATATATCTATCTGTATATTTTTTGGATAGTCAGAGTCTATTGTATGTAATTGTATATATATACAATTTCTATTTTGTATATTTAATTGGCAGTCCCTCTTTTTTGTATAGTTTTTATATAATGACATCTATTTTGTATATGTTTTGTATAACTATAGTTTATTTTCTATTTTTTTTGTATAGGAACAAAATATTACATATAAATTGTATAGTGACAGTCTATTTTGTATATTTTTGTATAGTAACAGTCTTTTTTATATATTGTCATCTATTTTGTATAGTGACATCCATAATAGTATTTGAAATAAAACTTCTACCAATACTTTCATTATGACAAAAAGTAGCATCTTAATTCATACATCAGAGAGAATCTGATTGCAAATCTCATTATTTTTCTAATATTCTAATTGCAATATTCAATTTTTTTTTGCAAAATACTAAATCACTATAGCAACATCTACTAGTTGTCTTGAGCATTCCTACATGTTCTTCTATTATGTCCTTGTTTTCCACAAAGTCCACATGTAACAGTTTCAGTATACAGATATTCATAAAGTCCCTTGCGTCGCGACTTCGTCAGTATTCTTGGTTTGCCCTTCACTATCGGTGGTAGGACCACATTATCTAACACCTTTGTTGGAAGGTCCCATGTAGTTTCATCACGAAGTGGATTAACTGGTACTTCATATGTCTTCTTGAAGTATTCCTTGGTATAATGGGCAGAACAATATTTAGGTGCTTCCATGTGTGTGTAGTCCAATACTGCCATAGCATGTGGACTAGGAATCTCATCCACTTGAAATCGTTTGCACGAGCATTCTCTTTTTTGCATGTAGACTATGTTTCGCCTTTTTTTAGCATCCATTACTACATATACATAATCGGTTGAAGGCTTCACCTAAATTTAAATAGATATTATTAGTAACACTAAAACAGGGATATGACAAGTATTACTGCATTTTTGTCAAAGTATGTTACTCCGGCGTATGAAGTAAAACATAATAAAAGAATATTTACCGTCATCTTTTGCGACAAATAGCTATTTTCCTTCAGTACTTCATGATATTTTTGTCCTATGTCAATAAATGTACTCATTGCAGTCATTCTATTTGTATTATTCCATTCCATAACCAAATTCATCATGTAATCTAGCAAACTCATGATTGGTAGCTCTCTTGCCTCTCTGTTCCTTGCATTGAGTGACTCGGCAATATTTGAAGTCATCACCATGGATCTATTAACAATGGAATGCACTATAGACCACTTTTCATAACCAACTTGGAATAGGTAACCCCTTACCCTCTTATCAATGCTGTCCATATCTTCCATGAGGCGATTAAAATCTTCAATTTTGTATGCTCTGGCCATTGCAAAAAATACTTCCCTCAGCCGGTCATGGTTCTTATTGAACTGCTTCTTTATGTTATTCCAAAGATGAAAGATGCATACACAGTGAGATACCTCTGGATACACAATCGAAGCACCCCTCAATATGCTTGCATGACGATCCGATACGATGCACATCCTTTCCTTTTCCCCAAAAGCCTGTCTAAACATTTCAAAAAACCATTCCCAGGAAGCATCATTTTCAGAATCTACAACAGCATATGCTAGTGGAAAAATTTTACCCGCTTAAGCAAATAAGAAAGTATCCACATTTTATTTTTGTTATACACAAATAAGAACTATCTATACCATATATAATTATTATACGAGTCTGCAACATATTCACCTGTTGCATCTTGTGCGCTAGCTGTTAACATTGTTCCTCTGTGTGATGATTTGAGGAATGTCCCATCAACCACTATGATAGGGTAACAATATTTCCATCTTATGATTGATGCATTTAGTGCGATAAAAACATACATGAAGCGCTCGTCCTCTGATTTATGTAACCTTGTGACAGAACCAGGATTTGTCATATTTATCATATACAAGTGACCCGACAGTTTTCTATAAGATTCACGCGGTATCCCTCTTAGTAGTTCAAGCGCCTTTTCTTTTGTTCTATAAGCTTTTATGTTACTCTTATTAATCCCATACTGTTGTTTCATGTTGCTCATGATGTCTGTCTGAGTGTATATTATTTTTGGATTGGTATATTTGTTGCAAATCAGTTTTGCAATGGCTGACGAAGTAGCATGACGTTGTGAAAATAGTCTACTCATCTCTGGGCAAGTATGGACATCATTGAACCGGCTAATCTTGAAGACATTTGATTTGTGTAAACTTGAAAATCTAAGACTCCATTTACAACTTTCATCCACGCATGTAAGACAATACCTATTTAAAATATAATGTTATGATAATGCATTTCTTCAGATTTTTACACGTGTCTCAAATAAACAAGCAGTATACATATGCAATCTCACTATACAATAATTATACATTTTTATACATATCTATATAAAAAAATTACAGAGAAGTGCAATCTTATTATACAATAATTATACATTTTTTATACAGATCTGTATACAAAAAATTACAGAGAAGTGCAATCTTATTATACAATAATTATACATTTTTTTTATACAGATCTGTATATATACAGATATGTATATAAAAAATTACAGAGAAGTGCAATCTCACTATACAATAATTATACATTTTTTATACAGATCTATATACAAAAAAATTACAGAGAAGTGTTATCTTATTATACAATAATTATACATTTTTATACAGATCTGTATACAAAAATTACAGAGAAGTGCAATCTTAGTATACAATAATTATACATTTTTTATACAGATCTGTATACAAAAAATTACAGAGAAGTGTAATCTTATTATACAATAATTATACATTTTTATACATATCTGTATACAAAAATTACAGAGAAGTGCAATCTAATTATACAATAATTATACATTTTTTATACAAATCTGTATACAAAAAATTACAGAGAAGTGCAATCTCACTATACAATAATTATACATTTTTTTATCCAGATCTGTATACAAAAAATTACAGAGAAGTGCAATCTCATAAGTAGAAATCATACCTTGTTGTAGATGATCTATCCACTATAAATTGACATTTTTTTCGTATTGCGTAGTGCTTCATTATACTAATGAGTGTATTTTTGTCCCAATACAACTGACCTTCTGCAATTTCTTCATGTTGTGGATTGTCTATTATACAATTTCCCTTCAATATCTCAATTTTGTCTTTCTTTACATGATTATCCATCATCTCAATAATATTAGTTCCATGTACTTCTTCTACGTTCTGACATTGTAAACCAACTGAAGTTGTTGCGAGTAAGTTTCCGGCTGAAGTTGTTGCAAGTAAGTTGCCACCCAAGTATGAACTTGAATATGAGCATTCAACACTTGAATATACAGTTTTCAATGTTATGCATAATGGATATTCAGTGATATCCAGGTTTTTCTTTTTCATCTCCATATACAAGCGTACACTCATATCATTGTATATTGGAATTGCTACATAGCCATCCTTCACTGTATATTTTATCTCCATTGCACTCGTAATTGAATCTCTACCCAATTGCTTGTATATCTCATCAACAAAATAATCATAGCTACAGTCCGAATTGATCAACACGCCATTAACAAGGAAATTAACAAATTTACTCTCACTTACCCATTCACTACTGTGTTGAAGTAAAATCGGAATCAAAGTTGGAACTGTAGTTCCAACATTCACAATCTCCATAGACATTTGTTGATTTTGTCGATTTTGTATCAATTTCACAATTTAAGAACGAAATCTCAACTCTATTAAGCTGATTGTAGGCAGCAATTGTGCAAAAAATTTGAATTTCAGCATGAATTTTTGAGAGCTCTTCTCTGGGTTTAATCTTTAAAAACCCTAGAATTTCTTTCACAATGTGAATAATTGGGCGACTTTTATAGTGTTTGGAGGTTGAAGATCCCATACTGAATGCGTGAATTTAGGATACAAAATCGATTAGGACTGCTTTCTTTTTCGTTTGCGTTGAGCGTATGGTTTCAGCTTTTTCAGTTGCTAGCCTTTGTTATTGTTTTGAGGCTATTACTTGTAAGAGATTATTTTGTGGCTATCAGGTGATATAAGTTTGGCTCTAGTGGCTATAAATGAAGTTTGCTCAAAATAAAAGGTGGGCTCTTTGGAGCAGCAGTAGCAGTGGGGTGCTTAAATCTCATTATTTCAACTAATTAATAGAGTTGTGTCCTTAGACTAGTAGATTTTAACAAATTTAAAATTATAATAAGGAGAAGTATTTTAAACATGGTTTAATTGCTAAACACAAGTTATATTTATGAAAATTTGTCCGTGGAAGTACCAAATGTGATATTTCTATTATTTAAAAAGTTTGATAAGTTATTCATTTCATTAGAATCAAAATTAAACTTGACTAATAACTACAGGAAAAAAGGGCACCCTAGTGCTTGAAGCAACTCACATTCATGCAGGATTCTGGGAAGAGTCGCACCCCAAGGGATGTAATGTAGGCAGCCTACTTTAATACAAGTATTAGTGGCTAATTTCACGACTAGAATTCGCGACCTGTCAATCATACGTATGCAATTTTATTACTGCTCTAAGGCTCCCTTCCAATAATTATTCTTTAATTGGATTGCCCATATTTAGTGAGTCATCAAAATTCTTACAAAAATGTGATGAAATGTTCGACAATTTTTATCGATCAGTAAATATTTTTAAAGTACTTTAATAAATAATGTCAGAGGTGTTCAATGAGACAACAGGGCCTAAACTTGGTTGGTGAAAGGAGTGGTGGTTATGCAACTAGAGACGAAGGCAGATTTTGTCCTCTTCTTCCTTGAGCTAATTAATAAAAAGAATTAAACTAGAAAGTTAATGATAAATATGGGATATAAATAATGACATAACCTGATAATTTACGTGCAAAATTGAGCTATTTTTTTAAATATAAAATTTGGTTATTTACGAAAACAATAATAATATACTCAGTATAATCTTATATGTGGAGTCTGAGAAAGATAATGTGTATGCAGACCTTACCTTTAACTTGTGAAGGTTGAGAGATTGGTTTTGATAAACCCTCGGCTCAAGCAGAGCATTCCAAAGCAATTCTAAAAAAGAAAAATCGATAATGAAGAAGCCATAGAAAGGGAAAAAACAGTTGATGTTGTTTTGGAGGGAATAAAGTAATTTGCTCACTCATTATACCAAAAATAATTATTCATAATTATTAAGTTTAAAACTTGCATCCATTTTCAAGGCAATACACAACTTTTAAATGGTGTAAGGTATGGTGCAACATTAATGTTTTTCATGCAAAATGATTTTTGAAAAAAACGATTGTTAGATTATTTTTAGTGTTCGATAGGGCATTAAAGGTTATCAATAATACATGACCCAAAAAAAAGGTTATAAATAGTAAAAATAAGAGAAAACGTCTTGGCCATTGTTTTAGTAACATTACTATGATTGAGGCAAGTCACAAGAATCAGAATTGACATATTTGTTAAAAAAAATGATAAAGTTTTATTCAACTAGTTTGGGCACGCCTCGATTTTTTAACCTACCGTTTATTTTTTGAGAATCTTATGAAAATATTCAAAATAAATCCAAACTTACCAACTTTTAGCTATTAATTACATACTTAACAAAACTAGCTAAACTCATACAAAAATTGAAACCCCACATAAATAAGGATTCTTTCTCTCCAAGAATCATACGCAAAGATCTCTTTCCATATTTTTAAGCGTGATCAGAAACATTAGATGCAAGAAGGACATAAAATTTCAATGATAGGTAATAAACAAGGTGATGAAACACAAAGAAAAGAATATACAAGAATCCAAAAATCTAAGCGAAAAGGGACCTTTTTTCATGGGTATGGTTGAAATTCATTGAAAACGTATAAATTAGTCAATATGTAAAGTTTGAGGAAGATTGGAGATGATTTAGACTAGTTTTGAGTCAAAATCAGTTGTTGAAATCGAGTTTAAAAATTTCTCTGCCACACATGTATCAAGCATGTATCTCACGTATATGTATATTGAAGAAACTCACTGAAATCTTGATCGACATTGAAGCAGGGCAAAACATAGATGAAAGAAGAAAACACATGCAGAAGTTTGGAGAATTTTCTGTGTATTATCAATTGAATAGTGAAATGAATAAGCTAGCTACACCTATATATACAAGTTACAACTAATTGGTCAGCTGTTGCCAACTGTCTAACTAACCTCCACTATCAACATAATTAACTAATAACTAATTACACTACACTAACTAACGCAACTAAAAACAGATCAAGCCCTTAGTGCACGGTTAGGGAGTTGTCTAATTCCTTCACACATCCCCTCAAGCTAGGAGCCATGAAGATGTTCTTCATGCCTAGACTGGACAACAAATAATGATGTTGGGTGACACCCATACCCTTAGTGAGAATATCTGCCTGTTGTTCTGAAGAAAGAAGATGTAAAAGATGAACAAGTCCAAGTTGCACCTTCTCGCTAATGAAGCGACAGTCTATATCAATATGCTTTGTGCGCTTGTGAAACACTGGATTAGCAGCTATTTGAATCGCAGACTTACTGTCACACATCATAGACACAGGTTTCTGCATATGCACCCCCAATTCTTCAAACAAACCAGTCACCCAAACTATTTTTGCAACTGTTGATTCCAAACTTCGATACTCAGCCTCAGTTGAACTTCTGGATATAGTTATTTGTTTCTTCAACTTCCATGAGATCAAAGAGCTCCCAAACTTAATCAAATACCCAGTTACTAATCGCCTGATATTGGGGCAAGAGGCCCAATCAGTATCACAATAGGCTGTGAGTTGAGAGGAAACATCTGCTGACATTAGTATCCTCATGCCTGAGGATTGCTTGATATACTTGATCACCTTGATGACAACCTCTATATGTGATGTATTAGGACAATGCATGAACTGGATCAAGCATTGCACTGCAGATGCTATGTCTGGTCTAGTCATAGTGAGGTAGAGAAGTCTTCCAATCAATCTTTGATATGAACTAGGATCATCAAGAACTTTAACATCTTCAATACCAAACTGAGTGTCAAACTCCAATGTTGTAAGCTTCTTGTTGACCTCCAAAGATGCCCTCACTGGTTTTGAACCTGGGAGTCCTATATCTAAGATGAGTTCTAATGCATATTTTCTTTGATGCATTAGAATTCCCTCTTTGCTTCTAGCAAATTCAATCCCTAAGAAAAACTTAAGCTCCCCTAGGTCCTTGATTTTAAAAACTTGCTATAAGTACTCCTTAGTCTTCTGTATTAAGGCAGCATCATCTCCTGTAATTATTAGGTCATCAACATAAACTAGACCACTACTATTTTGCCTTGGACTTTTCTAGTGAATAAGGAATAGTCCAAGTGACTCTGATAGAACCCAAAAGTTGTCAATGTAGATGTTAGCTTAATGTTCCATTGTCTAGAAGCTTGCTTAAGACCATACAGTGATTTGAGAAGTCGACAAACTTGATGTTGTCCCTCACAAGCAAACCCTTGTGGTAATTCCATATATACTTCTTCAGTTAAATAACCTTGCAAAAATACAGTGTATACATCTATTTGATGAATGTCCCAATTATACATTGCTGCCAATGAAATAACAGTTCTCACTGTTACCATCTTGACAACATGGGAGCATGTTTCTTGATAATCAAGTCCCTCTCTTTGGCTATACCGTTTGGAAACCAACCTTACCTTAAGCCTTTCCACTTCACTTGTAGCTTTATATTTGATCTTGTATACCCATCGACAACCAATAGCCTTCTTCCCTGGTGGCAAATGCATCACTGTCCATGTTTTATTATATTACAATGTCTTGATCTCTGTCTGCATTGCTCTATCCATTTTGCATCCTTGACTACTTCTGCATAGTTTTTAGGCTCAGTGTCTGCAGAGAATTTGGTGATGAAACTTTGATACTTAGAGGATAAGAAGTCATAACCGATGACATCTGAGATAGGGTACAAACAAGCATGTGCTCCTGATTGTTTATCAGTCCTCATATAGTCTTTAAGCCAAATAGGTGGCTTAGTTGTTCTTCCTGATCTTCTTTCAGTCAATTCTGTTATTTGATGTTCTTCTACTGCTTCTATGTCTTCAACAAATTCTGTCACACCTTCATAAGGGTCCTGAGATTCATGATTTTCTTTATCAAGATCTGCTGATGCACCTGGAATCTGCTATGAAGTAGAATCTGCAACATCTTGATCATACAAAATGCTTCTACTTATAATATCTAAATCATCCACTACACAAAACCTCTGCAATTTTGTAATGTCAGTACTTTAGGAGCTTTGGTTTTTATGATTATCCTGGAAAGGAAATATGCTTTCATGAAATATAACATCTCTACTAATAAAGCACACTTTATTAGATAGATCAAATAGCTTGTATCCTTTCTGATGAACACCATATCCTAGCAACACTGATTTCACTGCTCTTGGACCAAACTTATCATGTTTTGGAAAAATAGTTGCATAACAGAGACAACCTATCACCCTCATGTGGGCCAAAGAAGGTGGACTGTTATATAATATTTCAAAAGGAGATCTACCTTTCAAGATGGTAGATGGTACCCTGTGTATTATATATGTTGCTGCTTCAACACATGTGCCCCAGAATCGAATTGGCAAATTAGATTGGAACCTAATGCTCTTGCTGTTTTTAGGATGTGCCCATGTTTTCTCTCCACCACTCCATTCTGTTGGGGAGTATAAGGACAAGAACACTAGTGCAAAATCCCATGATGTGCAAATAATTCCTTGCAAGACATGTTAAAAAACTCATATCCATTATCTGACCTAAACATTTAAACATCTTTCCAAATTAGTTAAGAATCATTGTAATGAATGTTTTAAGTAACTCAGACACATCTGATTTCACTCTCATTAAGAAAATCCATGTCCATCTTGTGTGATCATCTACTAATGTTAAAAAGTAATTCATTCCATTATAGGTTGAGGCCTTATAAGGACCCCATACATCCATGTGTATCAAATCAAAAGATTCATCTACTCTACTAGTACTAACATAGAATGGTAATCTTGTTTGCCTAGACAAGGGACACACATCACAATGCTATAATTGAAAAGCATCTTTATTCCTAAAACCATAAATTTTTCTAATAACTGCTATAGGCACATGGCCTAATCTCCTGTGACAAATCTCAGGTTCTTTCATCTACTCTACTGCCATAGCCTTTGCTCTATTTATTCCAGCTTCCTTATGGTGTCTTCTTAGTACATACAAATCATCTTCTCTACTACCAGTTGCCTTCACTTTCCCAGTGTAAAGATCCTGAAATATAAAGTGTTCAAAAAAGAACATTGCACAGCAATTCAGTTCCTTGGTCAATTTGGACACTAATAATAGATTGAATTTAAAACTTGCACACTAAGTACATCCTTAAGGATATCACCTCCTGCCAAAGGACTGTTTCCTATCTTTGTTATTTTAGCAGACTCTCCTATGGGCATTTGCACATTTCCATCACTTCCTACTTTACCATCATCCAACAACAAATGTTCATTTCCTATCATGTGATTTGTAGCTCCTGTATCTACCATCCAATATACTGTATTATCTTTAACAAGGAAATACTTACTTGCCAAATTTGCACTTGTTTCAGATGTGGAAGCCTTACTGAGCATGTTGAGCAACATATTGTATTACTCATGTGTGATCATTGGTGCAACAATGTTGGAAGAATTGATGTTCCCTTGATTGGTTGCACTAGTCTCAAATTGCAGAGAATGCCCATCAACCAATTAGCTCTGACCTTGGACTTGAAACCTGCAGAATACCCAATCAGTTTGTAACAATTTTCCTTAAGATGACCCTTCTTGTTGCAATAAACACAATGCATCAGCTTGAAACATCCATCCCTTGTGTGACCTTTTTCATGACATAATCACATTCTACACCCCAATTTCTCTTCTGCTTAGGCACATTGTTTCTGGCTGTGAATAATGCAGTTGATTCCATGGTTTCAGCTATAACATAGTTACTTCCTGCCACAGGTTTTTGGCTCTCATCCTGAACAATCAAGGCATATGTTTGGTTCACATTAATCACCTCAGACTTCATTAGAATTTGACTCCTTGCCTGACTATAACCTTCATTCAGTCCCATTAAAAACTGTAATAGGCACTGATATTACAAATGCACTACAAAATCCTTTGATTTCTCACAGTCACATGAAAGAGGTGGCATCATTGAATCATACTCATACCATAAATCCTTTAACCTTGAATGGTACACTGACACAGATGATGTTCCTTGAGTCAAAGTAAAGATCTCCTTGTGAAGAGAGTACAAACATGATCCATTCACCTTATTGAACCTCTCCTGTAATTCCTTCCAAACCAAGAGTGCATTAGAACGAAATAGAATTCCACTTAGCAATTCTTGGCACATATTTCCAGTAAGCCACGAAACTACTATTGCATTACACTGATCCCACTGATATCCTAAAGCTAGTCCAAAGATATCTCTAGTGATTGTACCATCAATGAAACCTAGTTTATTTTTTCCTAGGAGTGCAACTCTCATTGCTCGATCCCATAAAGTGTAATTCTCCATCCCTGTGAGCTGAATACCAACATATAAGGACCTAGGGGCGTTAGAAGGATGAAGATACGGGGGATGATTATGATCAATCACCACCGGAGCTGGAACAGAGGTTCCTAAATCAGATACATCCTCAATCGCCATGCTTATACAACAACAAATTCAGTGAACTCATATATACAGTGAAGAATCGTTAATCAAAAATAGAATTAACAAGTGAATCTAGGGTTTGGTACAATTCAGTCCAAGAATTGTTTTCTTACAAAAAATTGTCGATGAATCTCTTGATCGTCTTCAATCCGCAAAGAACAATCCTTAGACCTTATCGACGAGACCTCGTTATGATACCATGAAGAAACTCACTAAGATCTTGATTGACATTGAAGCAGAAGAAAGCATAGATGAAAGAAGAAAACACATGCAGAAGTTTGGAGAATTTTCTGTGTATTATCAATCGAATAGTGAAATGAATGAGCTAGCTACACCAATATATACAAGTTACAACTAATTGGCCAGCTGTTGCTAGTGGTCTAACTAACCTCCACTATCAACATAATTAACTAATAACTAATTACACTATACTAACTAACGCAACTACAAATAGATCAAGCCCTTAGTGCACGGTTAGACAGTTGTCTAATTTCTTCACATATATACAGTAGATACACATTTGATACACATACGATACATATGTGATAAAGAAATGATATGTATTGCGATATACATATTATCTTTTTTTCTATTTATCTTTTACTTCGAATTTTCAATCAAAACCGCCTCAAAACTCCACATCATCCCAAAACAGAAATTCAACCTCCTTAAAATGCATCAAATTCTATTTCAATAATACTCACTCAAAAGAAAATAAAAATTTGATATTTTTTGGCTACAAATAGCTAATTGGCTAATATTAGTAGTATTTGGTTAATATTGATAATATTTTATGAATTTATTAATTTATGTACTAATTTACTTATGAGATGACGTAGCTAATAATTTCTTTAATTTTTAATGTATGTTGAATTTGAACGATAGTCTCCAAACTTTCATCAATTTCATTAAAGCATTATGCCTCACCCTTGAATGCTGGTGTAAAATATCCCAATGAGAAAATAATTCTCTATTATACAAGCTTTTGAAAAATAATTTTTGAATCTCTTTTATAAACTGTCAAGTAGCATTAGAAGTAAATACGAATTATTGTTGATTATCGAGACTTAATGTCTCGTGGTACCAATAAAAATCTCACACATAATAAGTCTGAGGTCAATTCTCATTGTGTCTTATTTAATTACACTTCCTTTTCCCAATATAATAAAACTTTTCTTGTATTTTATGAAAAATTAATTTTAATGGTAAAATTATTTCTGAACTATTTATTGGTACCTATGAATGATATTGTCTGCTTTGGGCCTAGGCCCGCACGGCTTACGCGTCTCTAGGGTTTGAGGCATATTTACGTATATACACAGCATCTCTTCCGTGTTTTGCTAATGTGGGATTTGTCTAGAGTGTCACATACATCTCCTCTTAGGGACTCAGCATCCTCATTGAGGTTTGCTCCATCACCGTTCAAGGTTGCATGCAGAGTAACTCTATGTAACAGCCCAGCCCATTAGTATATTATCTGCTTTGGGCCTAGGCTCGCACGACTTTAAAACGCGTCACTATGGTTTGGGACTTGTTTACTTATATACCCAGCATCTCTCCCTTGTTTTGTCGATGTGAGATTTGCCTAGGGTGTCACAAGCCACTAATGTTTGCATTAGAATAGGCTATCCACATCTAAGAGTGCGGCCCTTCCCCATACCCTGCGTGAGTGCGAAATATTTTGTGCACCAGAGTGCATTTATTTATTTATTTCAAACCATTGATTAGGAGAGAAACACACAACCAAATTATCCTCAACTTAATGACTGATTTGACTAATAACTGCCAAAAAAATGTCATTAGGAACTAAAAACTATAGGCTATAAATTTTACAAATTCATACCATCCTTTCTAATTATTCGTGCCAACCTTGTTTTCTTTTGACCAAAAAAATGTCTACTCGTACCTAACAAGTCTCATTGCTGGAAGGTAGATTGAGTGGTAGCTAAAAGTTCTCCTAATAAATTTCCCCTTATATATTCCACACAAATACTTATTATCATTCTTACTTTCATATTTTTAATTCCACAATTTCATTCTCAAAATCACCTAGTCTTCTGTTGAGTTTTCTCAGTCAACATAAAGAGTAAGCCATTTTAAAAGTTTCTCTCGTTTTTTCTAATTTTATTTTATTACTTTTGTATTTGTTGTGTAAAACAGATTCTTGATGTATTTGTTCTAAAAAATGTTTAATTTTTGTGTATACAGTGGGAAAGAACGAAGTGATGATGGATGAATTTCCTTTTCCTTCTCAGTTCATGATCAACACTAAGCCTTTATCTTTGATGGGCTATGGTAAAAAAAACTTTTACCACAACTTCTTTATTTTTATTGCATTATTTTAGAGCTGCAAAGGTGAGCCCTAGAACAACAATAAAGTTGTCTCGGTATAACCTATAGGTCATGGATTCGAGCCGTGGAATCTACCACTAATGTTTGCGTTAAGATAGATTGTCTATGTCACACTCCTGGGTGCAGTGCTTCATCGGACCCTGTGTGAACGCAAGATGCTTCGTGCATCCGATTACTTTTTTTTTTTTATTTTATTCTAGAGCTGCATGTCGTCCATGTTCTAATTTTTTTTTTTGAATGGTAAATTGTAAAAATTTTGTTTTTATATTTAGTAACATATATTATCCCTTTGTGATGATTAGTTAAAATTTTGTACAAAGATGTAAGCCTATGACAATGCTACCTCAGAGTTTAAGATGTAACCTTTTGATTTGGATTTAACTTATTTACGCAGTGTAAAGAATTTTTGACATTAATTTTAACCTGTTGTATAAGGTACATATTTTTATTTTTCGGGTTACTAATCTTACTGGTTCTAAATATTTTGTCAGGAATAACTGATATAGAGATACACTTTCTCCAAATTAAATTCACTGCAATTGGAGTTTACTTGGATCCAGAAATTGTGACTCATTTGCAGCAGTGGAAGGGCAAAACAGGAACTGAATTAACTGAAAATGATGACTTCTTTGAGGCTATTGTTAATGGTAAAATCTTCACTAATGACTTTATATTCTTGTTTTTCATAAGTTGTCGACAGAGGCGAAGCCAGGATTTTAATTTTATGAGTTCTTAATTTCAAAACGAGTCATAACTGGGTTTTAAACTTACTAGTAATTTTTTATATTCAATGAATTTCTTAATACAATTATACTATTAGAACAAAAGTTACGCCGAACCCGTATCTGGGCTACTAGCTCCGCCCCTGGTTGTCGACTTTAAGATAAAAATCTAAAAAGAGATAAATGAGTATAAATAAAATAGTTTAAATGTCAATTTGCAGCTCCAGTTGATAAATTCTTGAGAGTAGTTGTGATTAAAGAAATCAAAGGTTCACAATATGGAGTGCAGCTAGAGAGTGCTGTACGCGACCGTTTAGCTGAAGTTGATAAATATGAAGAAGAGGAAGAAGAAGCACTTGAGAAAATTGTTGAATTTTTCCAGTCTAAGTATTTCAAGAAAAGTTCAGTTATAACATATTCTTTTCCAGCTACTTCTGGCATTGCAAAGGTAAGATACATATGAATTAATATCATCAAGTCATTTTCTAATTCTAAAGGGGAGCTTTCGAGTATAGTAAAGTTATCTTTGTGTGACTTATAGGTCAGGGGTTTGAGCCGTAAAAATAGTTACTAATGCTTATATTAGGGTATGCTTTCTACATCACACTCCTTGGAGCAACGTAAAGTTGACTCCGTATGACCTATATCAGGGGTTCGAGTTGTGAAAATAGCTATTAACCCTTGCATTAGGGTAGGTTATCTTAATCACATCCCTTGGAGCGATGGTAAAGTTGTCTCCGTGTGACCTACAAGTCAGGGGTTTGACAGCTACTAATGCTTGCATTAGGGCAGACTGTCTACATTACTCTCCTTGGAGCAACGGTAAAGTTGTCTCCGTGAGACCTATAGGTCAGAGGTTCAAGCCGTGTAAATAGCTACTAATGCTTGCATTTGAATAGGCTATCTACATCACACCCCTTGGAGCAACGGTAAAACTGCCTTTATGTGACCTATAGGTCAGGGGTTCGAGCTGTGGAAACAACTACTAATGTTTACATTAGGGTAGGTTGTCTACATCATACTCCTTGGGATGCGATCCTTCCTCGAATCCTGCGTAGACGCGTGATGCCTTTTGCACACGCTGCCCTTTAAATCAGTTTCTGATTTTGGCTGATTGATGTTTGTTTATGACTTTAACAGATTTCGTTCGCAACAGAAGGTAAAGAAGACTCTGAAATTAAAGTGGAAAATGCAAATGTTGTAGAAATGATGAAGAAATGGTACTTAGGTGGAAGTAGAGGAGTATCTCCTACAACTATTTCTTCTTTGGCCCACAACCTTTCTGCTGAATTATCTAAGTAAAGAAAACATGTTATGTTTATGTTGTCCTCATTTGTTATTTGGTCATGTTGGCTTTTGTATAACCTAATGGAGACCTGTCTTTGAATATTTGTGTTTGAAATTAATAAAATAGAAGTTCATTTAGCTTGTTTGCAATATTGACATGTTTTCCTTTTTAGTCTCAAGAAATTGTTTAAGGGCGTTTAGTGGTTTCTCCATTGTCGTATTTCTTTTTTAATACTATTGTGATTGTGATTTCCTTGAGCTTAGTGTCTATCTGAAACAACCCTTCTATATTCATAAGGTAGGGGGTAAAATCTACGTATACACTATCCTACTCAGATTTCACTTGTAAAATTACACTAGGTTTATTTGTTGTTGTAAATTGTTTAAGGGTGTTTGTTTTTGCTAATAACTTGGTATTCTTAACAAATATGCGTAACCTAGTTCTAATAGCTTGTTTCAAGAAGATTATCAGAGGAATCAATTCCTGCCTAAAGAACAGAGAACGATATTGCAATATATTGTGCAGACCTTATTCTATTTGGCGTGAGATAAAGAAACTATTTCCGATAGACCTTCGGCTGATACCTTGCTTTGCAACTATATTATGCCAATATTGAGTTAAAACCTGAAAATAGTGTAGATAATTAAATTTTGTTAGATTTAATCCGTAAAACAAGTTGGACTATATTTTAAGTTCAAGTTATATTAGTCCAAAAAGTATTATGTGTTAGTATAATTGAATTAATTATATATGTCCAATATATATGGATTAAATAAATAACTCTTAATCTATTAGGCTAGCCCATTTAATTGAACTAAAGTGATGAGTCCACTTCATTGTGCCCAAGATGTCATCTTCCTAGAGGCCCAGTTTGGTGCCACGTGTCATATGATGTGGCACGACAAGTCAAGCAGAAGAGCCAATAAGATCATGTCACGCGTCAAAATGACAAGGCATGTCAAGTCACATTAATAGGCTAATGAAATCGTGTCACGTGTGCAAGTGACATGTTCTGGCAAATCAAATGCGGCCTTGTCACACTTCAACTTGATTGGTCGGAAAGAGTTTGTTCTTATCATAACTCTTTCCTCCCACAACTATAAATAGGGGTCTTCATAACCTAGAAAAGACACCAAAAGTGATAACAAGAAGCAAAAGAGAGCTTGTGGATCAGACGCCGCAAATTTCTCTACAAGTTTCGAGTTTCAAGCAATCAAGTTCAAGTTCAAGAAATCTAATTGACTGTGTTGAGTTGTGTCCCACATCGGTGGGTTATGGGTATCTTGGTCTCCTTATATGGTCTTGGGCAATCCTCACCTCACAAACTAGCTTTTGTGGTTGAGTTAGACCCAAGGTCCATTCTTAACATGGTATCAGAGCCAGGTCCATCCTAATTTATTGTTGTCGATGTTGGGCCCCCATTTATATTGTCCACGCTCCCGTTGTAGGCCTGGGCGTGAGGGGGGTGTTGAGTTATGTCCCACATTGGTGGGTTATATATAGATATCTTGGTCTCCTTATATGATCTTGGACAATTCTCACCTCACGTGCTAGCTTTTGGGGTTGAGTTAGGCTCAAGATTCATTCTTAATAAACTGAAAATTAGAATTCTACCGAGGCAAAGCCAATTGTCTTCGTGTGATTTACTAGTAGTAATGTGAAAACAAGTGAGTAGCTATATGTAGGTGTCTAGATCATTTCAACACACCTGGCAGAAGGTACTTCAATATTGATTCTTGCATACCTTTCTATACATCTGGGGGCAGCATACCTTTCAATCCGAAATGCTATTTTCGATTTTGATTTTATTTTCTCAACACAATTTATTGTCTATAAATATAGTTTCTCAATTTGATCCATTAAAGTGGACAAATAGAAAAAGAAAACAAAAGGAGAGAAGGAGAAATTAGTACTTAAATAGTCCCATATAAAATGCAGTAAAGCGTAATTGTCACTTTCTAAAAGGACACCTAGCTAGGATGACAGGAAGAGAGGGGGGGGGGGGTCCAGATGTATAAGAAGTAAAAAATACTTGGCCAGTGAGAGCAACAGTACATATTTAAAAAAAAAAAATTAAGACAAACTCAACTCCAAAAGCTAGCTCAGGGGTATTTCAACCAATGTGACTCTATACATTTGATCAATTGCCAAATTGTGCATTGCCCTTCAAATGGTATTTTAAACTGTGCATATGTAAACGGACATATTTTTAATATCGCGAACATTATATTCTTCAAGAATTTTCTTTCTTATTTTCTCCAACTGGTTAAATCTAAATCATTGCTGGAGATTTATTCATGAAATGGTTCGGCAAAACCCAGTATTTATATGTGCAGAAGAAAGTCTACATAGAGGTAAATATATATTTAGAACTGTACTTTCTCAACTTAGAACTCATAACGTGTTAATTATGAATAATGTATTCTTTTTCTCTTGATCTCGTAACTCAATTATTTCCAAACATATTACGAGGAGAGAATCAAACGCAAGTTAGAATCCACATATCCTTTGTGCGGTTATGAAATATTATTATAATGCAAGTTTGAACCCATCGTCCGTTATTTAAGCTTGTTCTATACAAGGAGAGATTGATAAAAAGACTAGGAGTCTAGGATCATAACTTACGATTGATTTCGTGTTTCCATGAAAGAACCGAATGACGATTTGTATATGTATATTGTTTAAATTTTAGCAAAAAACTTGGTGGTACGTAGTGATACGTCAAAATTACATGTTGAATACAAAAAAAAAAAAAAATATTAAAGAGGATTGCATATATAGGATATTGATAATAAGTGAATTTAACTATAATTAGGCCCTAAATAACCACTATCTTGTATAGTTTGGATGATAAAAGTGATAACAAAATGCTCTTATTAGTGTTTTTCATGCTTTGCAGGTTATATATGACCAGAGAAGGCTATGGAGTACTTTTGGGATCAAATATGGAGAAAAAGAAGCCGATCGTAAAATTCCGTCAAGTAAACCACGCGAAACAGCTCAAGTCAGAACCAAAAGAGGATTGCCGCGGTTCCACCGCGACTGCGGCAGAACCGTGGTAGAAGAGGGCTGCAGACAAAGTGAGAATCAGAGAGCATGTTTGGCCGCGGTTTGACCGCGGCAGAACCACGGCGGAGGCGGAGAACTTCAGGGACTAAAGTGCAAAACACGGGATTTTTAGCCCAAAACCCTATTTGAAACACTAGACTCCGCCCAAGAGAGGCATGTATTATTTTAGAGAGTATTTTGGCAAGAAGAACAATTGTGAGAGATCACCCAAAACATCTTTCTTTTCTTTATTTTTCTTGCAAGTTTTATGATGAATATTGTTTTAGTTTGTTTACCCATAGTTATGAGTAGCTAAATCCTTTGTCTAAGGTTTTGATGGAACCTATTGGGGGATGAACTTCTTGTTTATGTGAATACAAATTGCTAGTCTCAATCTTTATTTGTTCAACTTTGTGTATGTTGTAGTTAATTGACAGGATCCTCAATTAGCTGTGCCTATTTAGTGTGCATAACTCGGGAGAGAGTGCATATTTAGGTTATTGTTGAACAACACCACTCCCAAAGTATAAGAGGGATCTATAACTGCGGGTTTAAAGGCGGGATTAGGGATAACGAAGCCTTGAGTGCAATCTAAAGTGAACCGTGTTAATTAGAGCTAGCTAGTGTATCTCGGGAGAGTGCATTGAGTATATTACTGTGATTACTCGGGAGAGATTTACGGTAAGATGAGCGTTCATGGTTGATAGAGAAGTGTTGGTCAAGTTATATGAAGCATAAACAGAAGAGATTCCATCAATAGGGGAAGTCATTACCTTAGCGTTTTCTCATTATTGTTTACAACCTTAGCATCCTTAGTTTACAGCTGTTTATTTACTTGCAATTTTAGTTATTAAAGACACCATCAACTGCGATTCAAACGTTTGGGGAAATTGGCTCTCAAGAGTTTAGTGGGTCTAAAGATAGTGATTGATAGGTTAACTCTCTGTGGATTTGACTCTGGGCGGAATACTCAGGTTATATTTGCAACGTTCGCAAGGTCCTTTTTATAAGGCATAGTTGGGCGTGATCAAATTTTGGCGCCGTTGCCGGGGAGTTAACGGAATTATCAATTACCATTGATAGAAATACAAATTTTTTTAGTGTAGTCAGTTTTCTCTACATCAAGTTTTAATTGAAAATTTTGACGGTTGTTGACGTGGTTGCACAGGTGTATGCCTAGAAACTCTACGAGGACTGAAGAATTACTTGAAGGACTCTCAGACCCCGAGAAAACATTCCGGATATTGAACCGTGCCAACAAAAGACTTCAACAACCTCATCAAACACACAAACTCGAAATTGACATGGGTGACGTAGACAGCGTCAACGGAAACGTCAGAGATATGGCACCTCCTGTGCCTGAGGCTGCACTATATGACTGGGCACAACCCACAACTGACAATCTAGCCACTGTCATTGTTGTGCCCGCGATACAAGCTGAATCGTTCCAGATCACGAACAACATGCTGCACTTGCTGCAAAACAAGGGACTATTTTCTGGGACACCAGCCGAAGATCCTCAGCAGCACTTGAAGAACTTCCTATCGATTTGCAAAATTCAAAGGCAACCCACCGTAACTTCGGAAGCAATTAGGCTATTATTATTTCCATTCTCGGTGACAGGAGCTACTCAGGTCTGGCTAAACTCACTCCCCATAAACTCTATAGAAACTTGGGATGAGTTAGTCAAGCAATTTCACATCAAGTTCCACCCGCCCAACAAAACAGCTCAACAAATTGATGAGATCGTGAGCTTTAAACAGAAACCAATGGAGACACTGCATGAGACATGGAGCCGGTTTAAAGGAATGTTGGTTATATGTCCACACCATGGTATTCCAGATCAGATGTTGGGACAACGGTTTTACATGGGACTGTCAGATAGCATGAAGAACATTGTAGATGCCTCAGCTGGTGGGGCATTTTTGAGCAAAACTTGGAGAGAAGGTCAGAGTCTATTTGACAAAATGGCTCAGAATTCGGGGTGAACGACGAGGAATGCACCTATCACTCCAGTGGTACACTCAGTGCCTTTTGACCCATCAAATTCCATGGCTGAAAATGTGGCGACCCTTTTGACACAGATGGGCATACTCACCAAAAAGGTGGAGGAATCAGGGAAGAAACAACAAGTGCACATTGTAGATACTACCAATGTGGGCTTGTGCACATCTTGCATTAGTCAGCCAGTTGGTAATCCTTGGAATGCAGAACATGATCATCATCAGCAGCACCCTGAAGACATGAACTATGTGTCAAACTATGGAGGCTAGAGACAGGGCAATCAGAACTGGGGTCAGCAAACTCAGCAGTCATACAGACCACCTCAGCCACAGTACAACGCTGGAAACATGGGAGGTATGAGACCTACCAACAATATGGCACCTTATCCAAGGCCACAGGGGTACAACAATCAGCAGCAAGGGTATCCCCCACCTCAGCAACAACATGGTGGAAGGCAAGAAAATGGGTTCACGAGACTTGAAGCAATGATGCAGCAGGTTTTTGGGTCCAATGCAAAAATAAATGAAAGAGTAATGCACATGACGCAGCAATCAAAAATATTGAAGTGCAATTGGGCCAAATTTCATTGTCTCTGAACAATCGTCCTCAGGGGACATTACCTGCAGACACCAGATTAATCCAAAAGATCAAGGCCCAAAGCAGCTGATGGCGGTAAGTCTCCGTAATGGCAGGGATCTAGATGTAGAACAAGAGAGAGCTCGAGAAAATATACAGGCTGAGACATTCATTACAGTGCCCATTGAGCTGGATGAGTCTACGATACTGACAGAAGTGACAGTCCAGCCTGCTCAGGAAGACAAGAACATTCAGCAGGAGACCGAGAAAGTAGCTGAGCCAGTTGAAGAGCCAGTAGTTGAAATAGAATTTGATAAAGAGAAGTCCCAAGTGATTGGGAAGAAGAGACCTCCTGCACCCTTTCCACAGAGGCTGGCCAAGCATCAAAAGGAGGAGCAGTATAAAAAGTTCTTTGAAATGCTCAAACAAATCCAGTTAAATATTCCATTGATTGAAGCTTTAAAGGAGATGCCTGGGTACGCAAAAATGATGAAGGACTTGATGTCCCGGAAATTTGATTTTCAAGACTTGGCTACGGTTACACTTACTCAGACCTGTAGTGCAGTGGTGACGAGACCTATTGCTGAAAAGCTGTCTGATCCAGGTAGCTTTACAGTTCCATGCACTATTGGGAATTTTGCCTTTGCTAAGGCGCTCTGTGATTTAGGGGCTGTGAGCACGTGATTTTTGCCCTACAAGAACTACTCCAAAAAAATATTCAAAATAAAATAGTTTTGCGTTGCTTGTGATTTATTTGTACTTTTCTGTGCATGTTCATTTTTACTTTAATTAAGAAAAATACAAAATATATGTGTTGCATTTGCATTTACAATTTAGGATTAATTAAATAGTAATTTATTTTATGAAAATAAAAAATCGAAAAATAACGTACTTCGCATTTTTAGGGGTTAATGGAAAATTGTGTGATTATCTTTGTATTTAATTTTGTGTGATATTTGTTTTTAAGAGTTAATTAGCATTTTAAGTTAAATTTGGTTTTACAATTTAAATTAGGATTTTTAGGATTTTAATTTTGAAGATTAGTTTCAAAAGAAAAGAAAATAAAGAGAGAACTAATAAAAGAGAGGAAACAAGATCTGGGCCAAAAAACCCCAGCCCAAACATGAAACCAGTCCAAACCCATCAGAAAAACCGTCCAAACCCGTTCAAAACTGGCCCAACCAGCCCAGACCCGTCTCCAACCTCAACCAAACGACGTCGTTTCAGGCGTTTTAATCTGGACCGTTGAAATTAACTTGATCAAACGGTCCCAAAGCCTTGACCCAACCCAACCCCGACCCGTCACTCCAATACCCGGACCGCCCAGTACTACTCCAAACGACCTCGTTTTGTCTTATGAATTAATCTGAGCCATTGGATTCAAATTATCCAACGACCCAAATTAATTCGCCAATTTCATATACCCTAAACCCTCACCCCTACCCCAAAGCCATACCCCCCTTCGCCTTCGTCTCTAACCTAGAGACAGGCCCAACACCCTCCGCCTTCAACCACCGCCCTCCGCCCACTGGAAATCGCCTCACGGCGGTTTTGGTGGTCCAAACAGCCCCAAAATTACACCATAGCCTCCCCACAACGTCCTCTTTCCAAATCCCGTATCAGTTTTCCTCGAATCAGTACCCAATATTTCAAATCTTAGATCGAAGAATCGAACCAAACCCTAATCCGTCCAATGACCACCAAAATTACACCACAGCTTCCCCTCGACCTCCCCAACCTAACCCCTCTAACCATCACCCTCGAAACATGGCTGACTGCTTCGAATCTCAGATCGAAGTCAAGACCTCAAACCTCAAACCTACCCAATCAGTCCTAAAGTTACACCACTAAACCACCTAGCTACCCCCATCCCAAATCCCACCCAGGTTCTGTCCAAATCTTATTAGAGCCTTTCGAATTTTAAATCGAAGGCAAACCCTAGAGGAACCAGCTTCAGACTGTGTACGAAGTTAAAGGTTTGAGGTCTTAACCGACTTTAGTCGAGTGTTCTCAGTCGAGAACACTCGATTAAGGTCAGTTTTGGCTTCTAAGTTTCAAGACGAAGTTCATACTGAAATGGATTGGGTTTGGTCTGAAGTTTCGAGGTATTTCTTTTTGTTTGCCTTTTTCTTTTGTTGTTGTTTTATTTCTGACTGATTAGTTCATCATTTAGGTCAATTAATCCTCCTCCTCTTCCGGGCCTTTTTTTTTCTGGTCCAGTTTTTCTCATCTTGGTCGATTGGCATATGTTGAATCAATTAAATGGTCTCGTCGATTGACCCATTCATGTATATAGTTCAGTTGTTCTCCTCAAGTTATTGGTTGTTGTTTTATCTTCCGACCTTGGTATTTTTAGCCTTAGGGCTCATAGCCATTATACTTGTTGTTCCAGCATTTTGTTCGAGGTTAAGTTAGAGTTGTATTTGTTCCTGATATAGATAGCTTACTCGCATGCATCTGTATGAATCAATTTCTTGACCTTAATAGTCCAGTCTGACTATTGTCCTGAATCATTGAATCCCCGTTTTGGTTGAAATGTTGTTGGATTTGATTTGAGTGCAATTGATGATTAAGTTTAATGATTCAAATCTGCTTGTTTGTTCTGTTAAGCTTGTTCTGATATGAATCTAACCTGTTGAAATTGTCTTAATGTTGTTGATTGGGAGTTAGTTTCATGTATCTAATTAGTCAATCGATATGCTTAAATTGGCTATAGCTGAGGTTTCATACAGGTTTAAAGTGATCGGGGTAGGACAGTAATCACAGGGGTTTCAGGGGATAATTTGGGACTTAAAAGTTTAAAAATGGTCTTGCTAAGTGGGCTGTCAGTAAAGCACTAATGTAACATTAAACTAATGCATTTGTTTAGTATTAATGGGGAACAAAACATAATGGTATGGAAGGCTTAAAAGGGATTGGTTAAAATATGTTGCACATACCTGCTTGAACATTAAATAAGGAAAAGACAAGGGATAATGAAAAAAAATATATTCTAGTGGAGTTCTAAAGGTATCATGGGCAAAATTAGTTTCTTAATTCTGCCTAGTGTCATTACAGGCTGGGAGGGTCAGTGTTTGGGTATAAGATGGAGGGACATAAGAAAGAATTAGGGGTCTTGGTCTTTTCTTTTGGGGGTTCAGTCTTTGAGAGAGTCTTGTTTCCTGAATCAGTTTCTGAGAACTGGAACTCATAGAGAGGGTTTGAGAATCAGTTTTCTTGAGAGCTTTTAAAGTTTAATTCTTCTACACTTCGAAACCTTAAGAGTTTGAGAGAGTGCTTTAGACAATCTTCTCACACTGTTACATTGATCTCAAGAGTAGAAGTAGTTCAAATCTTTCTGCTCCTATTCTGTGCTTGGATATTCAGGGCATTTGAAGATAATTGGGGATTTACTCGAGGGGGCTGGGTATTATCTGAATTGATGAAAGGTGTCCTATGACTGCCTAGTATAATTTCTAGTAGATTCAGTGTTTTGGTTAAGCTTCTTTCTTCCTGGGCTTTGTGACTGTGGTTTGGTCTTGAGCTTGGCCATGTTTGTTGTTGTTGATTGTCAACCTGTTGGTGTTATTGTTTGTTGTTGCTACTGTTGCATTGTTGTGGCTGATCTCTTCTTCTTCTTCCATTGTAACTGATTTCCAGGTACTCCCCTTGATCTCGTGTGAACTGTAAAGGATCAATGTAGATCTGATTTGGGGATTAAATGATAAAGTGTTGTTTTGGGTTGATCTCTGAATTTCTTCTATTTTGTTTTGATTTAAAGGTGTAAAGCAGTCACGTTTATTTGAAACTTTGTATCGTTTGTATAATTGGACTGTTCAAACTAGAATTGTCTGTATATTGCTTCATTAGTTTAGTCCTAGTGTATTTTAATTTCCTATAAATAATCAGTACTTTAGAACTTATATTAACTGGAATTACTCATCCAACACTCTACATTAGAGTATCTATGAGATACGAGTGTTGTTGAAGAGCTGCAATTCAATTAAGGAATTCGCAGTTCGACGAAGACTTTAAGGCGTGGTTTTACGTATTCTAGTATCACTGGTGTATTCCAAATCGAGATTCAGAAGTTACCTAACACGTAGGTCATTAAAAATGAAGAGATAATTCATCAGTAGTGCCAATTCAAATACTCTTGAGTTCAGTTTCAACAAATTTGCTTTTGTTTCGTCAAACAATCAATGTGTGTTGCTTAGCCACAATAGATTTGAATTGAAGTGTCTGCCAAAAATGAATTTGTTTTACTCATGTTAATTGTGTGACAGATTCAGCATGTTTGGTTAACCATGTATGAATCAGTGAATACGCCTGTGATGATTCAAAGTTAGCATGATGAAATTAGCATGAATTTAGAAATGATTATGTGATCACCAATAATTGAGCTCGTTGTGAGTTAAAATCAGTAGGCTGAGATTTAAATAAAATCAGTATGGGATCTAGGCTCGTTTAGGATCCTAAATGTGACAGCCTCTATTTGAACAAGATCTGGGCCTGAATCTGCTTAAGGCCCAGCGTCAGACAGCCCTTCCCCTTTTGTAAGGTTAAACAATTCTCCTTCTTTTGGGCTGATTTTGAAGCCCAATCTGCTAAAGATACTAGGTTGTTTATTAAAGTTTTTTTTATTTAATGTTGTGGTGTAATACTTTTAATGATGGTTTATTAACAATGCTAATTAATTAGGGCCCTTTTAGAGACAATACTTAATAGAAAATCATAATTCTTTTAGGTTGGCTTTAAAACAAATGAGGTGCGTCGTGCCAAACCAATATCATATATTGCGTGGCCCTCTTAATTATAGTAAAAAATATTTTAGATCTCGGGACGTGCCATTTAACGAATTTCATGGCCTCCTCCAAAGTTAACAATACGCTAGTTGCTTTAGGCCCGACATTTAATAATATTACCTTCTTAAACTCGGGTGCGCATTTATGTGACCCAAATCCAAATCTCAACGATATTAAAATATGTCTAAGACCACGGGTGCATTTATGTGACATGGTTCAAGACGTGTTTTAATAACGTTGCAATCTTCCTAAAAATGAATAAAAGCGGTTAAGGTTAAAAATGCACATAGGTTTGAACATGTACTAAAATCAGATAATTAAGCCGAATATAGCAGTTGAGCGACTGTGCTAGAACCACGGAACTCGGGAATGCCTAACACCTTCTCCCAGGTTAACAGAATTCCTTATTCAGATTTCTAGTTCGCGGACTGTTAACAGAGTCATATTTTCCTCGGTTCGGGATTCAACCGGTGACTTGGGACACCATTAATCTCTCAAGTGGCGACTCTGAATAAATAATAATAAATCCCGTTTTGATTGTCCTTTAAGTGGAAAACTCTCTATTTATGCCCCTGCGGGCGCAGGTCAAAAAGGAGGTATGACAGGGGCAAGCATTAATCTTATGACCCTGGCAATCTATAAGAGGTTGGGCATTGAGAGAGCTAGACCCACCTCCATGTTGCTGCAGCTGGCCGACAGGACTATGAAGCGTCCATTCGATATCCTTGATGATGTGCTTATTCAGGTGGGAAAATTTATGTTCCTTGCAGATTTTGTGATCTTGGATTGCAAAGTGGATGAAGAGATTCCTATAATCTTAGGAAGACCATTCTTGGCCACGGGGAGAGCTCTGATTGACTGTGAGACTGGGGAGCTCAAAATGAGACTCAATGATGAGGAAATAACGTTCAATGTGCAGAAGTCTATGAGGCGACCAAGCGAGTTCGCCAATTGCTCTCTTATTGATGTCGTGGATGTAATTGTAGAGTCTGATGATGAGGTGTTGACAATTGAGGACCCCCTTGCTGCATGTTTGATGAACTTAGATGAAGTGAATGGTGAGGATTTGGCGGAATGGGTGTTGGCATTGGAAGGTAGAGGGTTCTGGGAGAGAAATCTAGAGTTTGAGCCCTTGCACTTAGAAAAAAGAGAAACTCCTCCAGCTAAGCTATCCATTGAAGAACCACCAAAGCTGGAGTTAAAGCCATTGTCATCCCACCTCAGGTATAAATTTCTGGGACCTGACTCCACATTACCTATTATTATCTCATCTAGTTTGTTAGATGTGCAAGTTCAAAAACTTTTACATGTACTAAAGGAGTGCAAAACTGCCATAGGGTGGACCATGGCAGACATCAAGGGGATCAGCCTCGCCTACTGCATGCACATGATTCTGCTGGAAGAGGGGCACAAACCTTCCAGGGAACATCAGAGGAGGCTGAACCCCAACATGAAGGAAGTGGTAAAGAAGGAGGTGATAAAGTGGTTGGATGCGGGAATTATTTTCCCAATCTCTGACAGCAGCTGGGTGAGCCCAGTGCAATGTGTTCCTAAAAAGGGTGGCATGACGGTTGTGACAAATGACAACAATGAATTGATCTCAACAAGAACCGTCACAGGCTGGAGAATTTGTATGGACTATCGAAAGTTGAATCTAGCCACCCAGAAAGACCACTTCCCACTTCCCTTCATTGATCAGATGTTGGACAGATTGGCAGGGAGGTCACACTTCTATTTTCTGGATGGGTACTCAGGGTACAATCAGATTTCCATTGCACCGGAGGATAGAGAGAAGACCTCTTTCACATGCCCGTATGACACTTATGCCTTTAGACGGATGCCCTTTGGCCTATGCAACGCACCTGCCACATTCCAACGGTGCATGATGGCCATATTCACTGACATGGTTGAGGACATAATAGAGGTGTTCATGGATGACTTCTCAGTGGTGGGGAATTCATTTGATGAGTGCCTGATAAATCTGACGCGTGTGCTGAAACGGTGCATCGAGACTAACTTGGTTCTGAACTGGGAGAAGTGCCATTTCATGGTACAAGAAGGCATAGCCTTGGGGTACCGGGTGTCAAGCAAGGGAATAGAGGTGGATCGCGCGAAAGTTGATGTAATAGCAAAGCTGCCTCCACCAACTTCAGTCAAAACCATCAGAAGCTTCCTTTTTCTAATTCACCCCCACCTTTTTCTAATTCACCTAATCTTTCACCCACCCCAAAACAATTATTCCCCCTCCCTATTCAGAAACAAAACGAACCCCATCCCCCCCCCAAAAAAATTTAAACCCAAATCCTCTCTTCTCTTTCTCTCTCAAATCCCTCCCTCACTCCAAAAAACAGCCATTATTATCTTCTCCACACCTCCTCTCACCACCACCCACCCCTTCCAACCTTCATCAAGTAAGTGTTCTCTTCTTTTTGATTTTATATCCTCTTCTAATTAGTGTAATCTAGTCTAAACTAGTTTAGTTAAACCCTAGGTAGGAATAGTGTAGATTTTCTTTCAATTTTTGCTTCTTCTCTGTTTTTATTGTTGTATTTGCTTCTTGTGGATTTTTTTGGTACTAAAATGGTTGGGTCTTTCTTATACTTCGATTGTGGGGGTTGTTTAGATGATTTGGAGGTCTAGAAATAATTTTTGCGGTGTAGTTTGGTGGAGGGCCCTTTTTGGCCGAAAATTTGGGGCTTGTGGTGCTATTGTGAGGCATTTGTGCCTATCATAGGTTGTGGTGGTGTTGTATTTGGTGAATGGTGGTGTTATATTTAACGTGAATCACTTGAGGGAGTAAGTGTGGGGTGTTGTATGCCAGGATTTGTAAGAACGTTGTGGGGCCATTGTGGATGTTGTAACCTGGAACACCTCACTAGTTGGGGGTTTGGCATTGTGTATGAATGGAATAAATGGGGGATGCTATTTGGTGCCATCGGGTGATGAAGTCTGAGTAACCATCCGGCTGGCACATATAGGATATATTTGATGGTTCTCTTGTATTCTTTGCAGGTCATATGGCTCGTAAGAAGCAAAAGAGATCGGCAGGCACATCCCAACAACCTACATATGATGCCTCAAGGTTCGAATCAGAATTGGCAGAGGATGACTTTCATGCCAAGGCCTCAAAGAGCTTCATCCCTGAGATTCCGATTGACATGGCAGTCCCCCGCGCAGAAAAGGAGGAGATGTATGAGGAAATCCGATGGAGGGAAATGGAGTTCTTATTTGATGAACCTGAAACGGTGAACAGGATGCTTGTAAGAGAGTCCTACGCGAACTGCCCATCACATACGTTGCGGGAGGTGACTGTGCGGGGTAAATGGGTATATGCCTCGGTTGAAACTATTCAACAGGTGTTGCGGCTGCCCCGGTTTATTGGTGACGTCGACTATTACCAGGACGCACCATGAGTCACTTGGGATATTATGACTGATGCACTCTACACAGGGGGGCAACCAATCTGGATACGTGACCATATCACCCTGAACTCCAATTCATTCACCCATTTGGCTAAGTGTTGGCTCACTGTCATTTGCAGCCAGTTCTTGCCCTCAGGCAACACGACTGATTTGAACTTGCAAAGAGCCTTTTTGACGTGGTGATTCGTCACAAAGAAAGATTTTGATGCGACAAGACTTATTGGTGATGAAATGATCATACGGTCCCCACTGAGGTCAAAGGGATTCTACTTCCCCTCCCTGGTGACTACATTGTGCCTGCTAAAAAATGTCCCCACCCATCCTACTGATGGAGAGTTGCCCCCTAAAGCAGCTTTCAGAGCTTCGAGCATCAGAGTGGGTAGGAGTGCACGCACCACCATTCAGATCGATGATGAGGATGATGACCCGGTTCCCATGGCACCATCCAGGAGATCCTATGACAGTGCCGGACCCTCTCGGCGCCCCCATGCTGGTGCAGGCTTATCCAGATCATAGTCCACCCAGCCTATGTTGCGTACTATGGAGGAAGAGGTCGGGGATCTTCGCACCTCGGTGGAGGGCCTACACACGCGTATGGATGCCATGTCTCAGCGGCAGGCCAGGTCTGAGAGCCGGTTTATGTCCTGGTTCCGTGCTTTGGGGAGAGCTTGCCATGTGGACCCCAGCACCGTCTCCGACTCTTATTGAGGCCCAGGGAAGTCTTCTTACCCTTCTGCTCGTTATTTTTGATATGACATGGGGACATGCCATAATTTTTAAGTGTGGGGTGGGAGAGTTGCTCGGGTAATGTATTGTAGTGTATATAGACATAGTGTATGTTGTAGTATTTGATTGGTGTTGTTGTGTATAATTGACTGTACTCACATTAGAAGTAACTGACTTGGCCCAACGACGGACACTTGTCGACAGGTCTCTTGAGGGTCAAAGTCGGATTTAAAAAACAAATGTAGAGGACTCTTCCTGAGGACGGACCACTTGGACAGTACTCTTGAGGGAAGTAGTCCATATAGTTTCTTTATTTTATTTTCTTTTTTAGGTAGTGTAGTAATTTTGCCTTGGTTTTTCTTTTGACCACGGTTCTTTTCCAAGGGTTTTTCTTGAACCGAGTTAGGTAGATTTTTTCGTTTGTAGTTTTAGGACCAAAATGGGTGAAGGCTAGAACCTTTGATGTACACACCTGAGAATAACAAAAACGAACATGAGGGTGTGACGTCTAGGCTCGTTTGTAGACTCGTAAATCTATGCCTTAATTTTGCACATCCTGTCTTGCTCGAACGCTCGTATGAGTGTGTTGATAAACTGATTCGGAATGAGTTACATGCCAAGTATGTGTGAGCTATTACTTGTATTCTGTGCTTGCATGTGATACCTAGAACTTGCCCTATGTGTTAGCAAAGCGAAATAGAAGCTGTTTGGTTTTAGAGATGATTGAGGCATTTCTTTGTGTAGCCTGTATATTTGTGAATCCACCTGTATATATTGCCATAGTTAACCCCTTTTGAGCCTGAAGCCTGTTCTTTGATAACCCTATAATGACCTATATCCCTGTGTTTGAATAGTTTGACTGTTTGAACCTGTACCTCCTAGAAGCACTTGAATTACTAAAGAACATACAAAAGTCAAAGTGTGGGGTGGTAAGGAAGTAGGAAAAAGGGGAATCAGGAAAGAAATACTTGAATGGTGCAATGGATTTGTAAAAAAAAAAAAAAACCGTTGCACCTAAAGAAAAGTGGGGGTCACCTATGAACTAAAATGTGGAAGAACGAGTGGACTGAGCATGGAAATTAAAATAAAAGGAAGTGTATATTAAAAGTGCTTAGGGAGGCTAGTCACTATATCCAAATATATCCTACCCGTCCCTTAGCCTACATTACAACCAAATAAAGACCTCTTGATCTTTGACTGAATAGTTCGATTAGTAGAGTACTACACTAGGGGAAAGCTTATGGTGTGTCTGTGTGGCATGTGAATGTTCTTTGATGAGAGTGAGTGAATTCTGCCTATCTTTGGTTCCTTGTTGCTTGAATTTTATGTGTGTGAAACTTCTCTCAGAACTATGATGTGAAGGCATGTGACTCAGGAAGAAAAAGTGAGTTTTCACCTCTGTTAGAGTAACTAGAGTGAGCATGAGTGTGTCATGGTGTTAGAGTCTTCATCTGAGGCGTGACTGTTGCACTGCTTAGGTTGTTCCTTCATAATGGCGGGTGTGGCATAAAAATTGGGTAATGCATCGAACGATTAGGCCTAGAAGTGTGGTTTAACTTGCTCGAGGACGAGCAAAGGTTTAAGTGTGGGGTGTTGATAATAGGTGAATTTAACTATAATTAGGCCCTAAATAACCATTTTCTTGTATAGTTTGGATGATAAAAGTGATAACAAAATGCTCTTATTAGTGTTTTTCATGCTTTGCAGGTTATATATGACCAGAGAAGGCTATGGAGTACTTTTGGGATCAAATATGGAGAAAAAGAGGCCGATCGTAAAATTCCGTCAAGTAAACCACGCGAAACAGCTCAAGTCAGAACCGAAAGAGGATTGTCACGGTTCCACCGCGACCGCGGCAGAACCGCGGCGGAGGCGGAGAAATTCAGGGACTAAAGTGCAAAACACGAGATTTTTAGCCCAAAACCCTATTTTAAACACTAGACTCCGCCCAAGAGATGCATGTATTGTTTTAGAGAGTATTTTGGAAAGAAGAACAATTGTGAAAGATCACCCAAAACATCTTTCTTCTTTTCTTTATTTTTCTTGCAAGTTTTATGATGAATATTGTTTAGTTTGTTTACCCATAGTTATGAGTAGCTAAATCCTTTGTCTAAGGTTTTGATGGAACCTATTGGGGGATGAACTTCTTGTTTATGTGAATACAAATTGCTAGTCTCAATCTTTATTTGTTCAACTTTGTGTATGTTGTAGTTAATTGACAGGATCCTCAATTAGCTGTGCCTATTTAGTGTGCATAACTCGGGAGAGAGTGCATATTTAGGTTATTGTTGAACAACACCACTCCCAAAGTATAAGAGGGATCTATAACTGCGGGTTTAAAGGCGGGATTAGGGATAACGAAGCCTTGAGTGCAATCTAAAGTGAACCGTGTTAATTAGAGCTAGCTAGTGTATCTCGGGAGAGTGCATTGAGTATATTACTGTGATTACTCGGGAGAGATTTACGGTAAGATGAGCGTTCATGGTTGATAGAGAGGTGTTGGTCAAGTTGTATGAAGCATAAACAGAAGGGATTCCATCAATAGGGGAAGTCATTACCTTAGCGTTTTCTCATTATTGTTTACAACCTTAGCATCCTTAGTTTACTTGCAATTTTAGTTATTAAAGACACCATCAACTGCGATTCAAACGTTTTGGGAAATTGGCTCTCAAGAGTTTAGTGGGTCTAAAGATAGTGATTGATAGGTTAACTCTCTGTGGATTCGACTTTGGGCAGAATACTCAGGTTATATTTGCAACGTTCGTAGCGTCCTTTTTATAAGGCATAGTTGGGCTTGATCAGATATACTTCGTATAACAACAACAACATGTTGGAAAAAATTGAATAATTATGGAGAATAAAAGGTTTAGCTTGAGGCATGTCAAAGACACTGTCCTTAAGAATATTTCGTCCACACCGAGATGAATAATATTAGGCGTATCCCCTAGGATTCAACAAGCTCTTCTAGTATAACTAGGTGCAGAAACAACAAAAAATTATAAGAACAAAAACCAGCACAAAAGAAAGAAGAAGAAAATTTTCTTCTTTGTTTTTTCACTACTGTTGAAGATGAGAACACAAAACTATATATATAGTCCAAAAACAAATGGACCATCTGATAGGTAACGTCCAAAGAAGACAATATTTAAAAAACATTAAATTGAAACGTTAAAATGCATTTGAAACATTAAAATGCAGCTGTTATTCGCAAAAGTTAATGAAAAAAAACGTAAAGAATTCATTGTGAATTCAATGCTAAGAATTTGAAGCCGAAACGGATTATTAAGAATTCAAGTCAAAGAATTCAATTCCAAAATGAAGCAGTTATAAGCATTCCTTCTAACTTTTGAAGGAAATGATTATCAAATTTAATACTAGTAAACGGACAAGACCAACTTTGGTCAATTTCAAACTTACAAAAATATAACTAATTTATTACTCATTCAATGTTAATAAACAATATACTCAAAATTATTCTACTTTATTTTCAATTTGAATATTCTTTTTGAGATATTAAAAAATATTTTTTTTTAACACAACAAACCTAGCGTATTCATGTAATGTGGAGTCCGAGAAGGATAGTATGTATGGAGACCTTACTTCTATCCGGCGAAGATAGAGAAGTTGTTTTCGGAAGACCCTCGGCTCAAGAAAAGTATTTCTCAACAGTTTTGAAAAAGAAAAGCAGTAGGGAAGAAGCCATGTTGTTGTTGTTGAGACTAAAGAAAATAAGAACAATAATAGCAATAAAATAACAAAGCAATACGACAACCGAAGCAAGGGTAATAACAAGTAGTCATAGAAATCGAAGACTAAGATAATACGAGAATGATATGATGGGGCAAATATGATGTCCCAACTATTCGACTACCTACTAACTTTCTACCCTAATTTTCGATCTTCCGATCCTCATAACATGTACTTAGTACGTAGAATGAAAACAAATATATTAGATTTATTGGGTTGGTCTTTTCATTTTCACAACATCTGTTCTTTCAAGAAGAAGAAAAAGAATCGTTTGATAGTACATGTGGCTTAATTTCACACTGATAAATCTTGACAAGAGATTTGTGAAGCCAAACAAATCACATATTAGGTATGAGAATACACACGAAATATTGAGATACACAGGTTCTATGATCTCACAAATAAATATCATAATCAATATCATGTGTAAGGGATATTTTCAGAGATATGTATATGATATGCCAACTAAACTAAATAATGTGATCTCGTAATCAAGATCTTGCATGTGTACAGAACATTTAATTTGAGAGATAACATATAACATGTTAACTTACAGCTTGTTTGGATGGTTGTTGTATATCGTTTCATAATGTATCATATAATATTATATTTTATTGTATTATACTGTATCGTTTTGATGTATATAATGTTTGAATAGATTATATTGTTTGTCCTCCTTTCAAGATGTCATGCACTAATAATATGAAGAATAAACTTGCAATATTATAAAGAAAAAATAAAGTACGAGGTAGAATTACTATATAAAAAGGTAGGATAAAAAATAAAATAAAATTATTTAATAATAAGGAAGGGCAAGATCAGAGGAAAAAAAAGGAAACGACGCGACCATGCCAAATCAGTCGTTCCATAAACTGATACTTTCCATCATACGTAAAGACAAATATAATAATACGATACAATAAAATTTAAGTAACAATCAAAATAGACATTATATTTAAAATAACGGTATGATACAATAAAACAAGTAACAACCATTCGATTTATAAAATTAAAGAAAAACCTTAGAAGTTTGTGCACATAAATCTCAGTTTTTTTTAAGATATATAAAAAATTGACGACGAAGTTGAGGATATGGCGGATGTTGGCATGTTGCAGTATATATCTGCTTCTTGAATGTGTAATTAACCCCTAAACCTTCTTCCCTAGTTGTGCTATGTCGAGGAAGAGGCAAATCCGAAAATAAAGAAGATAAAGAACACCAAATTTTAACGTGGAAAACCCTTCAAATCGAAGGTAAAAACCACGGGATCACAAAGATCCAAATAGCTCCACTATAACAATAAGAGAGTTATAAAAGTTCTCCAAATTGGCTACACAACAAGTGTCAAACACGGAGCAACAATAGCAACAAGAGCAACAACTAATCAATTGAAGAAAGAGTATAATCCACAAAAACGAAGCTGTTGTTCGAGCCTCGAAATAAGATACTATGTGCCTCCAAATCCGATCTCCACCGTTCCAATCCAAGACAAGATGTTACGAACACTCGGTCAAAATTTCAGCCCGATCCAACGGTTAACGAATCGGACAACGTGATTTGAAGTTGGTTGGTCGGAATAAAAATCTGCAGCAAAACAAATATTTTTCTTCTCTCTTCTCTCTTGACGAAAGCTCTCTCAAAAACCACTCTTATGTGCTTAAGTCTTTCAAAGACTTGTATCAATGAGCATAGAATAATTCTCCAAGGTTGTCCTATTTATAGATCATGAGTGGTGCTTTCTCTTAAAGCCAAAACCCACTCAAAATAGGAATAAATCGAATCCAATTCCAAATAGGAATGGAAACCAAAAGAGAATAGGATTAGGCCATTGGGCCTTTGGCTGGACAACATGGGCATGTGCCCAACAAACTCCCCCTCCAGCCAAGGGGATATATGTGTCTTCAAGTAGAGGAACTATTGACAGGCTTCATTCCTGCCAATTTTCTACAAAATTCATGTTTATTTGCAACCACCGCCTTTGTCAGCATATCCGAAGGATTTTCATCAGTGTGTATCTTCTCAACCTCAAATAATTTCTCTTCCACGGCCATTCTTATCCAATGATACTTTCTATTTATATGTTTGATCTTAGAATGAAAAGTGGAGTGCTTGGTGAGACAGATAGCACTATGATTATCACAAAATAAGATGTACCTTGGCTGCTCAAAGCCAAGATCATTAATAAACTCCTTCATCCATAATAGTTCTTTGGCACCTTCTGTGACAGCAATATACTCGGCTTCTATGGTGGATAGAGCTATGCACTTCTGTAGTCTAGATTGCCAAGAAACAGCTCCCCCTGCAAAAGTGATCAAATAACCGGAAGTGGATCTTGAATTATCAAGATTGTCTCCTAAATCAGAGTCTGTGTAACAAATAAGTTCAGGCTTGCCATTGCCAAAACACAGCAATCTGTAGTACCTTTCAAATACCTTAATATCCATTTTACTGCATCCCAATGTTCTTTTCCAGGATTAGAAAGGAATCTACTAACAGTACCAACGGCATGTGCAATATCTGGTCTAGTGCAAACCATAACATACATCAAGCTACCAACGGCAGAAGAGTAAAGAATACGAGACATCTCTTTTTTCTCTTCATCAGTAGATGGACTCTGACTAATACCCAATTTGAAGTATTTAGCAAGAGGAGTACTAACCACTTTTGCATATGTCATATTGAACCTCTTGAGTACCTTCTCAATGTATTGCTTTTGGGACAGAAATAACTCATTTCTATCTCTGTGTCAGTGGATTTGAATGGTAACCTTCAAAGGTAACCTTCATCGTCTAATCTTCCTGCGGAGATCAAATTGAAAGGAAAGTCTGGAGCATGCTTGACATCTTGAAGAACTAACGTTGAACCATTATTAGTTTTCAAACAAACTGTGTAAACACCAAATACCTTAACTTCACTGGCATTACCCATCTTTAACACTCCAGAATCAACATGAGTATAAGATGAGAATTGTTTTTTCTTGGTGTGACATGTGAGGTAGCTCCAGAATCTACTATCCAGCTCGTCTCATGGGATACCAAATTGATGACGTTTTCATCATAAGCAAAAAGAAGATCATCTCGAACAATAGCAGCAACATTGTTTTCGTTATTTTCAGCTTTCTTTCCTTCTCTAGTGTCTTAATTCAACTTGCGGCAAAATCTTTTGATGTGTCCTTTCTTGCCACAGTGGTTGCATGTAATATTATAGTATTTGGACCTTGACTTGATTCTACTTTTACCTCTATTCCTTGAGCCTCTTGTTCTACCTCTCCCCCGGTCTTCTGTAACTAAGATATCTGCTTGTGAGGACGAACTCTGAGATTTTCTCCTTACTTCCTCGTTCAACACACCACTCTTGGCATATTCCATGGTCACCTTACCTCCAGGAGCTGAATTTGTCAAAAAAAACACGAAGAGTTTCCCAAGAGTCTGGCAAAGTATTAAGAAGCCAAAGTCCTTGTATCTCATCATCAAAATTAACTCCCATTCCAGATAGCTGATCAAGGACGCCCTGAAAATCATTTATGTGATCAAGGATAGGGCTGCCTTCCTTGTATTTAAAGGTCATCAATTGCTTTAGCAGAAATAATTTGTTGTTCCCGATTTTTGAAGCATAAAGAGTTTCTAGCTTTTCCCACAATGATCTCGCATGTATCTCGTTCACAATATGGTTGCGAACATTATCTTCAACCCATTATCGTATATATCCACATACTTGTTGGTGCTCGAAATCCTAATCTTCATCGGATATACTCTCGGGTTTATGAGCTGAAAAAATGGGTAGATGCATCTTCTTCACGAATAACAAGTCTTTCATATTGCTTCTCCAAACATTATAATTTCTCCCATTTAAACATACCATCTTGCTCATATTTGCCTCCATTCCGTAACAACCCAGATAATTAACCAAGGCTCTGATACCACTGTTATGTCGAGGAAGAGGCAAACCCGAAAATAAAGAAGAAAAAGAGACACAAACATTTAACATGGTTCGGTCAACTGACCTACGTCCGCTGCGGAGATGAGCAATCCACTATAGAAAAAGAGAGTACAAAATATCGAGAGAATAACCTCACGAAGAGGCAAACACAAGTGACACATTAACACTTGTCCCGTAAAGTTCTCTCCCTAAACACGACTCTCAAGCCCCCTATGGCTACATTGTGGATGCTACTGAATGAGAAGGAAGGATTCTCAATTTATAGAAGTCCAAACTTTTTCCTACAAGAAAAAGGACTAGCCATGTATAAGAGAATTATAATTTCCTTCTACAAAAAGAAAAACCCAATTAAGGTAATTATATTGCCCTTTCCTTCAACAAATAGGAAAACCAAATATGGTAAGAAAATTATGGCAAATACCTAACAAGTTGTACCTAAACCAGTTTGATTAATATACTAATTATACTAATGATTGAGAAAATAATTAGGACGTTATACAAAAGAGAGACAATAATGACTACAGAGTTCTCCTTTTTTTGGCAAATATCTATTACTCCTTTCGGTCCATAATAAGTGACCAATTTGCTTTTTTATTTTGGTCCAAAATAAGTGTCCATTTATATAATCAAGAGAAAATTTATTTATTTTTTTCAAAATTACCCTTATATACGTATCTTTAAAAAGTCATTTACTCCTCACATTTGAGAAGAGAAGTAAGTATTACTATATCTATAATTATGGTGCAACATTTAATGAAGGGTAGTTTAGTCACACTAACTATTTTCGTCTAGAATTTAGTATTTCCTTAATGGGTGTGCCCAAAATAAATTGGTCACTTATTGTGGACCGGAGGGACTACTAATTAATTTGATGATTTACAAACTAACCACATGTAATTAAGAGAAATTGTGTCGACTATCATCGATGAGTTTGACCTTTAAGATTTTTAGCACTAAACTCTTATATTTTAAACAAAATATAAGTTCATATCTACTCCTTCCGTCCAAGTTTACTTGTCCACTACTAAAAATAGATATCTACTTTTACTTGACCAGTATGAAAAACTAATTGATAATTTATCATTTATACTTATTTTATCCTTAATCTTTTTTTTCAAATATTTTTGATTTATAATAGTCAAAGTTAGTTTTTCATTAGTAATAATGACAGGTGATATAGTAAACTTACCATATTATTTAATGTTTTTTAAAGAATGTGCCAAATAAATAGTGGACAAGTAAACTTGGACGAAGGAAGTAATATTTGTTGAAATTTCGGTGTGTTTAAATTTCTTATAAAAATTTATATTCCACGTAAAAAAAATATTGTATTCGGATTCATCCGTGCCGAATCACTACATCCACCCCTCAGGATTACCCATGAGTTCTGAATTGACTTGTTTTAGTTTTATGCTTAATTATATACAGGGACGTGGAGCTACGGTGTTGGTCGCAGATTCTGCCGAACTCAGTAACTTTTGTTCAAACTCTGTATTCGTATTGAGAAATTCAATGAATATGTATAAATTGTTAAATTTAAAACCTAGTAAGAATTATAATCTCAAACCCATAAGGTTCAAATCTTAACTACGCTCTGCTTATACATTGTTGTTCTTATTATCAACATACTCTCACAATTAAAAATCAATATCCAACAACTGCTTCAAGCAAGATTTTCAAAACCTATGTTTCTGCCATTTCCGATCCCTGAGTAATGACATTGGAGGTATACATTTTTGAAATGTCAAAGAATAAATCTGAATTTTTTTAGTACGTCGTCGGTGAAAGATAATTATGATTAGGATAGTAATTTGGTAGCTTGTTTATTAATTAATAGAACTTAGATATGACCATATAATTACAAGATTATTGGATCTACTACCTTCCAATTTTCCATGATGTTGCCTACCTAATTAGCACTATTTTAAGTGAAGCAGAGAATTTTTTTTATAATTTGACATGAATCCATTTAAATAAATAAAATAATAATAGAAAAAAGGTATATGAATGAAGGGAAAGCTATAAAGATTTGAGAATTGCATGTGCTTGTAGGATCTTAAGAAAAATATCAATCGGTAGTTCGTTCAGAACAACTGCATGTGCAATTTAGTCGTCGTTTTATGACCATATCAAATGTATATACATATTAAATGATTAAATAATAAAAGATGAAGAATAAATTGAAAGTAATTAAAAGAGAATTAAAAAAGGATGTTATCACTTTCTAATTAAGCTCCAATTTCATCTTTGGATTTTCTTTATATAAGTAGCTTCTCATTACCCTCAGCTTGTATCAAGCTATAGATAGCAGCTGCCACTAATTAATTAGTTCTCTAATTAATATATCATTTCTCTAACATTAATTACCTGAAAACTTCTTCTTCACCAATGGCTATTTTTGCAACATTCTCCATTCTTTCAATGGCTAATTATGCAACATTTTCCATTCTTTCTCTTTTTTTCATCATCATCTTCTTAAGCTTCTGCATCAATGAGAGTTTTGCTGATAATGGAGGGTGGCAAAGTGCTCACGCCACAGCCTATGGAGGGGGTGATGCATCTGGCACTATGGGTATAATTCAGTCTTCTTTAATTAAATTAAATTTATTTTTTCTTCTTAGCTTTTTGTTCCTTAAAAAAGGTGTAATATATAAGCACAATGCATGCTTAACTATATTGTGCGGACTTTCTAAAATGATGCCGTACTTGAGTCGAAGCTTCCAAAAATACACTATTTTTGGAGAATTCAGCGCGCATTCGACAACATTTTTGGAGAGTCCATGCAATATATAGTTGCTTACTGTTTCTTGACTAGAGTAGCTTTAATTTTTTATTGTGCTGATTGAAACAAATGTATAATCTTAGGGATTGTGGTTCGCATACTAGTTAGGCGGAATTATAATGTAATGAATTGTTTGTGCAGTGAATAATAAATGCACAGATTGTTATATAGGGTGAATTAAAATATACTAGAACGGGTTGGTTTAAATGAAAAGTGAGGTGGGTCTTTTACGGTAGGGATATTTTTAATAAAAAATTGAAACGGATGACAAATATAGCTTATTTTAAATAGTAGAGAAGTAAATATGACCATGTAAAATATAATGTATGGATTGTTATGCAAGTGAATAACTACGTTAAGAATATTTTTGTCTTTAAATATTTTGATATCCGTATTGCTAAAATGTATATTTTTATTTAACATTTTATTCCACATAAAATACCACATATAAACGCATAACTTAGCGTATGTATTATTTTAAACCGCCAACTCTACATAAAGTTATACATGCAATGACTGGTTTTTCTTATACGGCCAACCAAAACTACATTACTTATGTGAAAATTATTTGTCCTAATCTCTCAGTACCAAACATTGTCTTAGTTTGATTATGTTATTTTTTTATCTTTTATGTCGTTCGGACTCTCCGAAAGTAATGTTAGGTATGTGTCGGATCCTCCAAAGGTAGTGCATTTTGAAAGATTCAACACGCAGTGCCGGAGCTAGGTGGGCAGAAGGGTTCGTCCAAACCCTCTTCGCATTTAGTCACTATTTTTTTTATGTATATATATGAGATGTTAGAATCTCCTTGACTTTTCTACATGTGTAACTTTCCTGGCACTATCACTCCAACATAGGTGCGACATCATTTTGGAGGGTCCACGCAACATAACTTATCCCTCGACCAAACGAACCTTTAGTATTTGCATGATTTTAACTAGTGACTAAATAACAGTTAGAATACAAAAAAGGTCTTTGTATATATAATACTAACTGAAACTATATATGGTTTGAAAAATGCAGGGGGTGCTTGTGGTTATGGTAATTTGAACAGCCAAGGTTATGGAACAAATACTGCAGCATTAAGCACGGCTCTATTCAACAATGGTTTGACATGTGGGGCTTGTTATGAACTCAAATGCAACAATGACGGCAAATGGTGCATTTCTGGTACCATTACTGTCACTGCTACAAATTTCTGTCCTCCTAATCCATCTCTACCTAGCAACAATGGTGGCTGGTGCAATCCTCCTCTTCAACACTTCGATTTGGCACAGCCTGCTTTCTTGAAAATTGCTCAATATAAAGCCGGCATCGTCCCAGTATCTTTCCGCAGGTAATTCTTCCCATTACTCTGCTCGTCCCATTTTATGCGGCGGTGTTTTAACTAAGCATAGATTTTGACAATTTAACTTAGAGACATACAATGTAATAGATTTTTACACTGCAATGTCTTTTGACTTGTTATAATTGGGAACCTTTATTTTTTAGGTTACTAATTCTATTTTTTATGGACGGTTAAATTGTAGTTATTTTTGAGTAATTTAATAGTATAAAAATTTATAACAGTTAAACTCTTAAAAGAAAAGAAAGACTTTTAACACATATAAGCTAAATATATGCAAATTACCAAAATTCCCTTAGTACCAATACAATTAAATAAGAGATGGTAAAAGTTACACATGTTTATTCAAATATTCTCTCATAATAAAAAGGGTGAACTTTGAAGGGGAGACTTGGAGCAGTGGTAAAATTATTTCCGTGACCTATAAGTTACAGTTTTGAGCCATAAAAACAGTTACTAATACTTGCATTAGGGTAGGCTATCTACATTACGCCCCTGGGAGTGTGACTCTTCCTCAAACCCTACGTGAATACAGAATACTTTTTGCAATAAACTGTCCTTAATAAAAGGGTGAATTTTATATCAAGGGGTCCAACAAGTCATATTACCAGGGATGGAATGAGTATAACAAAATTCAAAGATTCCTAATTATGAAAATATGACATTCTTCTTGGAATAAAGATGAATCCAAGAATTGAAGTTTACAAGTTCCTACAATGACCTTAAGTTAATATTACAATAATTAATTGAAAAATATCTATAAATATTTAGTAGATTTCTTGGTACGTATAAGACAAAAGTTATTGAGTTTATGTGAAACCGTAACAAATACATTAGATTTGCCCCTATTTTGGAACAAATTAAATGAAAATAATACCACATAAATTGGAACGAAGAGAGCAGTACAAGACTCTTCTTGCTTATAAAGAGTGCATATTAGCTTCAACTTGATTGAAGTCAGACTATAGATTAAGAGGTAAATGTTGGTAAATTGCTTGCTGATATGGGATTCTTTTTGGTCTTTAACAGGGTGCCCTGCAATAAGAAGGGAGGAATAAGGTTTACAATAAATGGCCATTCCTATTACAACTTGGTTTTGGTGACTAATGTTGGAGGTGCTGGTGATGTTCATTCAATTTCCATCAAAGGGTCCAAAAATGGATGGCAATCAATGTCAAGAAATTGGGGCCAAAACTGGCAAAGCAATTCATATCTCAATGGCCAAAGTCTTTCATTTCAAGTAACCACAAGTGATGAAAAAACTGTCACAAGCTACAATGCTGCACCAGCTAATTGGCAATTTGGCCAAACTTTTGAAGGGGGTCAATTTTAGAGAGGGCATCAACTTTTATATACTGATAGTGTACAAAATTATTACTCCTTTTAGAAATAACCACTATTTGTGAGTGCGGATTAGTAATCTAAAAATAATTAAGATAAATAATGTATATTATACTCCTGATGGATTATAAGTTGTATTTATTCTGTAAAATTATTTTACAGTGTCCGTGCATATAATTTTAATATATTTGAATGTGGCATGAAATGAGTACGTTTGAGGGATGCTCCTCATGAGGAACGTCTAAAACAGGCAGCCCACATTTATGCATGGTCAGACGAAGGATAGCACCCTAAGGGTGTAATGTAGACAGTTTACTCTAATACAAGTATGACAGACTATTTTTACGGTTCGAATCCAGTAAATATATGTCACATGAAGATCAATTTACCATTGCTCCAAAGCAATAGTGGCTCCTCGCAAGGGACTATGACTTTGTATTGCTGTGGTGGCTAGTTTACACCCAGCTTAAGGCTAAAGTAGATTCAATTGGATTCTGAGCTAGAAATGTTCTTCTATTTCTGTATTTTTTTTCATGTATATATCATTATAAATAAGAAAATGATGAACCTTATTCAGTTTCTCATTTTCTATTAATTTAAACTCTGTAAATCACTTTACAAGATAGGAAAATGAAAGTGAAACAGTAATACCTTCTTTCATTGAATTTATCTGACAGTTTTATTTTTGAAATATTTCAAAGTATTTGCCAAGTAGTACTTTTGTTTAATTTTATATATTTAAGAATTATGATTCATTAATTATTCAAATTTTAACCGTTAACGTGACATTTTGTCTATCAAGTTAATCTTCAACTAGTATTTTAATCTTTTCTTTAATGATAAGCAATACAATGTAAAAGTCAAATTACTCCATATATTTCAGTTTATGTAACACCTTTTTATTTTCGAACGGTTCAAAATATTTGATACGCACATTTAATTTCAATATGTAACTCTTAGGTTTCAAATATTAAACTATTCACTCTTTAACCATTTGAGACTTGCATCATCTGAACCACATATACTAAATTTTCGTAAATTTAGAAAATTATATGTGCTTAACAATAACAACAACAACAATCAATGTGATCTACAGATTACAAGTGAGGTTTTGGAAGGATAAGGTGTGTATACAGTCAAAACAGGGCTTGCCCTTTCGTATGACTAATCGAGACTGGAACATGATAGGCCAAGGTTCAACCTCGTGTTAAATCGAATCATGGTGCAAAGTTAGATTGCCGAGCTCGTGACCCAGAAACCGATCAAGATCGAGATCAGCCAAGATCGAAACCGAGCAAGATAGAGATCGAGCGAGATCCAGGGAAGCTTACCGAGCCAAATAACGGAAAGCCAAAATATCCGCAATCGGGCGAGAATCACGGCGGAAATCTCGGCACGTATCAAGAAGATACAGACTAATTAGCTAATCATGAGAGTTCTTACTGTATTTAGAATTGTATCAAGGGTAGGACTCCCTTACTATATAAATAAGGTCTGATCATTTGTAAGACACATCACATTAACGCAATATATACAAAGCAATACACCGCCTTTCTTTAGTTTTCATTATCTTGTTATTCTGTTCTTATATCAGTTGAAACTTCACTTAGTTCAAGGGTGATCAAACTCGAAGGCCAAGGCTGTTCGATTCGTTCGGTTTGCATTTATTTCTTTTGTAGTCAATTTCAATATTAATATATATTTTCTTAATTTGTGCCAAGTTATATCAGGTATCCTTAAAACCACTAATAAATTCAATTGTTATCCGATTTTAGGGTAAATAAGGTGTACTCAAACTTTACCCCTACTTTATTATTAGGTAGAGAAGTGGTTTTCGATAGACTGTTGATTTAATAAAAGTATTTTCAAAATAGGTTTAAAAAATATAAGAGTAAAAGAAGGTAAAATAAAAATAACAACATACAATAATATATCCACTGTAGTCCCATGAGTAAGGAGGGTAGTGAGTACATAACTTATTCCTTACTTTTACTCAGGTAAAAACTATTTTCGATAGACTGTCGGCTCAAAGCTAGCATATATAATCATAACAAAAAGCTCAAATGAAAATACTAAAAGAAAGTAATGACAAAATAATAACAATACCCAAATATATATAAAAGAAATAACAAACAGTATACTATTGGAGAATAAAACATTTACTGAAAAGATGGGAGTGCAAATTCCCAAGAGACGAATGAAATGAACGATCCCCACTATTGGCTCCAAAGCCAGCGCACAAATGATTCCACCTTCAGGAACTTTCACTCGCAAACTATGTACAACCCTCTTCCGCTATCTCCCACCTACCCGTAAAACCCCTCGAAACTTCCAAACCTCACGCGCTCACTCTTCCAGAAACTTCCACTCACTAAACTCTCACCCTACTGCAATTCACACTCTCATCAGGCCCATTTCCATCATTTCCATTACTCGACAGTCTACAACCGTCGCGCGCGGCAGACGAAGATCGAGTATCGCCGGCGTTTCAACCATGGCCAACGGCGGAGGTAACGGTGACGGTGAAGGTTCCGTTACGTTTCAGTTAACTCCGTCGAGCTTGTTGAAGATTCAAAAAGGTGATATCACTCAGTGGTCCGTAGACGGATCCTCTGACGCTATTGTAAGTATTGAGTCTCTCTGCTTTTATATATGCTTTTGAATTTAGCTGAATCATTTCTAACTCTAATTATTCGATTTTTTTTTTTTTTGATATAAAGATGTTGTGTACCACCATGTACAGACTGAGTAAAAATACAAGTTTAATATTTTGATTTGGAATGAAATCAAATGCTGCTACAGTCCAGTGGTCTGGTCCCGAGCTCGGTGTGGAAAGAAGCCTCTTTAGATGAGAAGGAGGTTGCCCAAGAGCTTTCCAGCTCGTGAAATGAGGATTTTGCTTGGAAGCCTATAATATATTATACTGATGTTTAAGTCTCCGACTTGATTGTTCTTAGAGAAGTTTAATCCTTCATAGAGAAAAAGTCGAAGATCAGATAATGAAATAAAGCAGGTTGGCTATATCGACAGCTTACCCTACTGAGCAGTATTAGCTCTAACTTGACTTCAGGTTTACCTTGTGTTGTAAATATCAGAAAAACTTTGGATTCATTTGTGACCTATGAACAATTCCAAGTACAATAGAGGAGGAAAGCAGTACCCCTATGTATTTTTAAGAAAAGTATATCCAATATAATAGACCTTTTCTCTTTAGGCTGATGATATTATTCAGTTCTGCCTATGACATTTCCTTGGGGTTTATGATATACTATTTGATTCTGTCTATTTTTCATGACACTTAGTGTAATTGTGGTCTTTATCTTTGCACCATTCTTATACAGGTCAATCCTGCCAATGAGCGAATGCTGGGTGGTGGTGGTGCTGATGGAGGTAATTCTTTAATTATACTGTGATTACAATTTCTATGGCATATGCAGTCTAATTTCATGTTTCCCCATTTCTAGCCATACATCGAGCTGCTGGCCCAGAATTACGAGATGCATGCTACAAAGTCCCAGAGGTACGTCCTGGAGTTCGCTGCCCAACAGGAGAAGCAAGGATTACACCGTATGTTCTCTGTCGCTGGCTTCAATAATTCATTAGAACCATCAGTTTTATGTAGTATGGTGTCAGTACACTTACATTGTGGGGAAAAACTATTGCAGAGGTTTTAGATTGCCAGCTTCTCATGTAATCCACACTGTTGGACCAATATATGATGCTGTCCCAAATCCTAAAGCTTATTTGACAAATTCATATAGGTTTGTGAATGATTGTTTTATATTCCTCATAAATTGGTTTAAATGTCATACCTTATTTGATTCTCTTTTCTCTTAACTATACTGCAGAAATAGCCTGCGTGTGGCAAAAGAGAACAACATTCAGTATATTGCTTTTCCTGCCATATCATGTGGGGTCTTCGGGTGAGTTCATATGGATTAACCATGCATTTTCAAGTTTATAGGGAACATCAGCTGATTTAGCTATGCTTGTGATGGTTCCTTCTCAAAGCTAAATTGTGCACCAGCTATTGAGTATGAAAGACGTATATGTTGCGACTACTACAGAATGAGTTTGCTGCATGATCTCACACTTCATTACCTAGACAATAGTTATCTTATTTTTCTTGTATGTTCTGTTGGAGGGACTGATTATATGAAACTTGTTGCTTTAATGAAGCTACAGTGCGAAATTAATCTAATTGTTATGTTAAGATCACAGCTAATTAATTCTGTCTTCTGAATCTTTTTTGTGTTTTCTTCTCGCCACCTAAAATTTGCTAACCCCTCATTTTTTTTTGGCACAAGTTGTCACTTAAAATTAGGGAATCACTTAGAGTGTTGGAATCAATTCCTTTATCTGTTTGTTTCATTGTGTATCATGCCCTAAATTCTGCACAAATAAATTTTTATATCCTGGTGATATGTGTTGATTGTTGACTGAGAAAATTAGTTCAATAGTCTTTAGTTTGAACATATCATAGAAGTAACCTTTTTTTTTGCATAACCAAATTTACACCTTCCTGTCTCTTTAGGTATTGCCACATCGTGCATATGATTGTTTTGAAACTTCTATTTTATGAGTGCTACCTGTGCTAAGTTGTTTGCATGTTAATGCGTGAGGAAAAATGATTCTGCAGTATAATCACCTTTAGGAACAATATATAATCGTAGCAGCTATGGACGGTTAACTGTGCTCAATCTTCATTTTTTTTTGTACTTTACAGATATCCTTTTGATGAAGCTGCCACTGTGGCTATATCTACTGTCAAAGAATTTGGCAGTGGCCTCAAAGAGGTATTATCTGCTTATGGATTTTGGTTTGCTCAGAACTTGATTGCAATATAGGTCACATATCTGTTGAGACTAAAATACTTCATAGTGTTCTTATCTTATGTTGGTGAAATTGTTCGCCTGAAGCAGAAATATTGATAATGGTGGATGTGGCTCCACTGTTACTCATAGTATGTTGGCATTTTGTTCCTAGTTTTTGTTTTCTTTTTTGCTGATAAAAGTGTATATATATGTAATCACTGCGATGTTTATATACATCGCAGTGATCTATATAAACGTCACTGCGATGCGGTATTGTTACAGAAAAAGGGTAGCCCGGTGCACTAAGCTCCCGCTATGCGCAGGGATCGGGAAAGGGCCGGACCGCAAGGGTCTATTATACGCAGTCTTACCCTGCATTTCTGCAAGAGGCTGTTTCCACGGCTCGAACCCGTGACCTCCTGGTCACATGTCAGCAACTTTACCAATTACACCAAGGCTCGCCTTCAGTATTCTTACAAAAAATTATAAAAAAACAAGAAAGCTCCTAATATCACGGAGTTAATTTTTCCATGATTTAGCCCTCTGGATTTCTTTCTGTTCTTGAAGTGTCACAAAAGGCACATGGGGGACAACATTCTGTTTTATCCCATACATGAAAAACTTTTGAATTCTGGAATGAATATGGTCTATCTTTGCCCAATAGATTTTGTATCCAAACAACGAGAACAGAGAAGTCCAACGATAAGCCACTACCTTGAAATGCCACCTGAGATTATTTTTATTTTCCCTGTGGTTTTTGCCCGTGGAAAACTGGCTAGGGAAAAGCCCCCTTGGGGTCTATTGGCATGTTGCTCTGCGGTGAACCTTATGAAGTTCATTGAATCCAATATCATATGTCCTTTACTGCATACTATTCTGATTGAGATGAACAATTTAATAACTTAAACGTCATATTAAAACATAATGTTCATAGCCTTGTAATTCAAAATTCATGTGGTATGAAAGTTACCAGTTTAAAAAAAAAAGTCATGTGGTATGAATTTCTCCTGCAACTTCAACTCTATTTATTCGCCATGTACTGGACTTGACAGCTTTCTTATATACTTCTATATGAATGCACGTTTGGTACGTGGAAATTCTTTTTGTTAGCTATGACCTTACATGGAAGTTCTGGAACAGCTTGTGTGCTCTTAGTTCAGCTTTTAATCCCTTAGAACTAGAAGCTGCAGAATCTGCAGGATTGAATATAAAAGAGCCATGCCTAATTGTTGAAACACTGCAATTGCTTGAGTAACCATTCTAGTTATTCTTGCTTAGTAACTATTAATTTGATCTTGACACGTCTTTGAAAAATTTGTCTGAAAGCACCTGATATCATTTTCTGATGGAACTCGCTGAGGGACTTTTTTAGTCTCACTCGAAGGTGAGAAGACATCTTGGCTGGCTTGGGTATTTAAACTGTCTCTTAGTTTGCAGTTGAGATACTTTCATAGATGATGTCCTTTATATATATAATTTTTTTTTTCTGGAAAACATTCTTTTTCTTGGGAAAGCTAACAATACTATTATATCAGCAGCACAAAGGTTGTGCAGAAACCATATTACTTTTCAAAAGACACAAAATAATATCCTTGCTCTTCTTTCAAGGATTCTATGACATTTATGAGAGATTCAGCATCATTTAGAATATCTTCTTTACACCAAGCAAAAAATAAAGAAAAGCAGTTCATCTTGGCTTTCTGTACAGAGTTGCGGCTTCCTTCAAAGCATGTTCTGTTTCTCTTCTTCCCCACAGTCCACCATACACAAACAGGTATCATTTGCCACCATTTTTCCTAACTAGCAGTACCTCCAATATTTATCCAGCATGCCAACAGCACTCGTATATTCTTTGGCATAGCCCGCTCGATTCCTTTCATGTTGAGAATTAATTGCCAAATCTAGTCAGTAACTTTTTTGCGGAAGAGATGATTTATGCTCAGAATCTTTTCACACAAAAAACATTGAGAACACAGCTGCAATCCTCTTCTCATTAAATTTTCTCGAGTCAAGAATGCTTCCTTAGCTACTAGCCAAGAAAAACATGCCACCTTGTAAGGTATCTTCAGTTTCCATATTTCCAAGGCCATTTGAATCCCTGTTGCCCACTGTGATTGAGTGTTGTATATGCTGATTTTACTGTGTACACACCTTTACATCCTAATGTGTTACCTTATAACCTACATGTGGAAAGAGTAGATCAAAATGCCCATTCCATCCACAAATGATTTTTAATATAATCCAATTAGAAGTGATATCCTCATTTTGTAATACTTTGCAAATGCTACAGGGTTACCGAAACCATTTCTATGCTGAAAATTTGAATCTATTTGTGCATATTTTTGCTTAAAGAACTGTTTTGAGCATCAGTACAAATTTTCATGCTTAAGATCAGATTCTGATTGTTAGAGCTGAGTGCTGACTACAATTATTTCCTCTTGCATCTGTCATAATTGCAGGTACACTTTGTGCTGTTTTCAGATGAAATTTATGATGCATGGTTGAAGGCAGCGAATGAACTGTTGCAGAATTGATTAGTATGTTTTTGAGCATCTGGAAAATGAAGTTTGTGGTGATGGATATTGGAGATGCATATGACACTTAGATATTGAAATCAATGAAATGTCAAAAAGAAGAGTCTGCTGAATATGAATTACTCCATGTAGTTGTTATTTTACTACCGATCCTTGTGAAGCAGAATAACGCCATTATGGGTTTTAGCTCTTAGCTGAGGCTGATATTAGCTAGCAAGCTTTCTATGCACCTATTTACTGGACTCTGTCAGGAGAATGATAATGTGAAATATAGTCAGTTTGGCAAGACTTCAATTACGTAATTTAAGGGATATTTCTGAAGTATAGAGTTTTGATGACCCTTAAGAAACTCTACTTATAGCCTATGTGGCCGTGTTTTTTGGCCTAAAGTATTTTTTCCCAAAGTTAAGGTTTTGGTCAAGCCTTTAAAAAGAAAAAAAGAAGTGATTTTGAGTAGAAACAGAAGCAATTGTGAGATGAGAAAAAAGTAGGTTCTGTTTTAAAAGTACTCCTTAGCTCTTTTTGATGTAATCTTGGCTTCAGTACAAAATTTGTGCCGATGATTTATTAATATATTGGATCTGTTACCATCTCAAAATTAAAAAAAAAATACTTTTGAAAAAAATATATGTAGAAGTATTTTTTAAAAACTTGATAAAATATTAATTGCTGGTAAAATTAATTAGTCAAATACAATTGCTTTTTTATTAAAAGTGCCTTCTCGAAAAACACTTTATAAAATAGATTCCCCGAAAAGTTAGGTATGGATTATAATGTATAAAGAAATTTTCACGCTGTCAATTCACTTGAAAAATATTTACTTTATATAAAATGAGATTTGTAATTTTACAAGTAAGGAAGGTTTTTGCCTATTACAGATAAAAGTTACTTTATAGTATAAAAGGTTTTACATTGATGCATATTAATTAAACACATTAAACACGGGATAAAGCACTGTCTAATAATAATACTTCGCTTAAGTATTTGTCAGATTTATTCCGCACTTGTACTAGTAGAAAATAGCCATATCGATAAAATAGTTAAAGCCTGTATAAGCTGGTTCAAACATTACTGTTGTAAAAGAAGGTACTCTGCTCACATAAAACCAAACGGTTCCTGGTTATAGTACTTTTTTTTTAGGTGAAATCCAAAAGTAGTTAGATTTACTAAATGATAATTGAAAAATAATCATAGTTTCAAAAATAATTGAAATATAGTCACTTAATTCGAGCGAAAATACTATTCAAAATTCGGATATTATTGTAGATTCCTAAATTCTCAGATTTATATACAGGTGCATCAATCTCTAGTATATTTTGTTGGAACTTTCTATGTTGCAATAAAATAGTATTATTTTTTAATAATAGTACTGACTATTTTTCAATTACTAATCCGAAAACTAGCTAGGTCGTGGTATTTTTATATTTTTTTGGGTTTAAAATTGAACTAAATCCAACCAGGAACACCTGGCTTAAAAGAAAGAGGCCATCTTTCACCCGTCTACTCAAGTAACGTCACTCTCTCGACCACATATAAAAACGCACACGATAAAGTTGAAACCTCACACTCGGTATTAGTATTACTATAATCATCTCCTCCATTACAGTGTTGAATTCGAAAACATCGAGCAACTTCCAAATGGCACTTCGAACCGTAATGACCAAAAGGACCTTAACCGGAGTACTAGGGTTCCGGCAACAACTCCGCGGCGTACAGACTTTTTCTCTCCCCGATCTCCCTTACGATTATGGTGCCTTAGAACCTGCAATTAGCGGTGAGATCATGCAGATTCATCACCAGAAACATCATCAGACTTATATTACAAATTACAATAAAGCCCTTGAACAGCTTCATGATGCTATCACTAAGGGTGATGCTCCTGCCGTCGCTAAATTGCAGAGTGCTATCAAGTTCAATGGCGGAGGTAAGTCCACTTTTCTCTCTTTTTGCTAAATTACAGAAGATTTATACAGCCCACACTAATTAATTTGGGATTGACATGTAGTTGATATTATTCCCTCTGTCCCATTTAATGAGATGTTGTTTGACTGGTCAAGAATTCGACTGTCATAGAGTTTTCAAAAAACAATAAATTTTGTAACTTGTGGTCTAAAATAACTTATAGATATTTGTATGGTCATAAATTATTTCATTAAGGTAATATGAGAAGTTTAAAGTTAAATTATTGTTAAATAAAGAAAGTTATCATTTTTGAGACAGACTAAAAAGAAAAATGCATTCACGTAGTTGATTGATAGATATTAATTGGTAGCTGTTGCATCTATTGGCAAGAGTTGTATTCACATTGTACTGAAAATGAGGGATTAAAGTTGTGGAGAAGTTCACAGAGAATGGGGGTTGGATGGTTTCTAATAAGATGGTGGATTATCTAGGAAAAATTGTTTGATTATTATCAATCATCATTTGACCCATTATTTTCAATTCAAAGAAATTTTTAGGCATCTGCCTCAGGGATTATTATAATCAACTCTAATTAAACTAGTGACTTAAATCTGAGTATCCAAATGGTTGTTTTACTTCCCACGAGAGAAGTGATTAGATACTCCAGTGATTTTGGTTTATTTATGTACAAAAGCAATTATATGGTCCCAAAAGAAACTAAGAGTTGGCGTGAACTCTTGAACTAAAATATCAACTGTTGGATTGTTTATCAGCCTGGATATACCTTGGTTTTCTCAACCGTGCTTCTTTTCTTACTTCCCGTGGTTACATGCTGTATAACTTGTGTTCATGTGATTGTGAAGCCATTTCATGTATCATGTTTGTCACCTGTTAAAAACATATTGTTCTTTTTTGGATAGTAAAAATATATTACTCATTCATTCAAGTTAATTTTCCTGGCCGTATATTCATGCAGGTCATATTAATCACTCAGTTTTCTGGAAGAACCTTGCCCCTATTCGAGTAAGCTAACTTCCTCAGACACTCTATCATTCTGTTTTGCAGGGAAATAACTTAAAAGCTAAATCATGTTGCAGGAAGGTGGTGGTGAGCCTCCGAAGGGTTCTCTTGGCTCGGTAGTAGACACTAACTTTGGCTCTCTTGAAGCTTTAATACAAAAGATGAATGCGGAAGGTGCAGCTTTACAGGGTTCTGGTTGGGTGGTAAGTCTGCACTTTTGTTTCTTCCGTAGGATTGTATACTGCAGTATTGGTTCTTCAATGGTGACTGGTGAGTGTTTGGTCTCTAAGATTTTGATTCTGTATCATGCCTTCTGTTTACATTTCCTTCTATGCATGCAGTGGCTTGCTTTGGACAAGGAGCTGAAGCGCCTAGCGATTGAAACCACCTCAAATCAGGTAATTTATCCTTGCTTTATGGTAAACTCTTTGATAGTGAGCTTCCTCTTAATAATTGAAGCTGATTTTGTCTAGTTTATTCAAATTTCTCCGCTTCTGTTGCCACTCTAGGATTATGTAATAATCAACAAAAAGGAAAAGGAAAAGGAAAATGAAAAGGAAAAGGCACAAGACGTTAATCTTTGTGCTGCTTCAAGTTTATGAACCTGCACTCATAACTTGTCATTCATGATTAGTTGCTCCATAGTAAAAGGTGATACTATATGTTTCTGATGTTCAGATGGATTTCGTATTTTAGATCTGTCCGGTAGTTGTGGCTTCCCTTTTCTTTCTGGAATAAAAAATGCATTAAGAAAAGGTTTAAAGCTCCTTTTGACCATGTAAAGATTCAGCGAAATCCATCAAGATGTCAAAACTGTTACATTGTACATCTTACAGTTACACCAAAAAAATGTGAGCATCTATATTTGTTAATTTGTACAGGCTTAAACTGTCTTTCAAAGCATCTGCCCCCGTTCCTTCTACTATTCCCTAGAATGCATAAAGAATTAGGTGCCCGAAGAGACTTCAGTCATTTCTTAATCCTCTGTCCAGTTTCCATGAGTGCTCGTCATTGTTCTTTGGATCACCAATTGTATACCAAAAAAGGTTTTAGGCACGCCCCAAATCTATCGACTATAATGACAGTGCAAAAATAGATGTGATGGAGCTTTGCAACAACTTGAAAACAAGTAAGCATCTATTGCATATGCCCATAGCCCTTGTTTGTGGAATATCTTGAGTGAAACGTGTTCATTTGCTGTTATCCTAGCAAATAGGAGCGTTTTGCTGGAGCTTTATCTTTCCAAATAATTTTCCATGTGGCTGGACTTCCTCTGTTATTGAATTGATACAAAATACAATTGTGAATTTTCCCACTTTCCCTGCCTCCCATATAAAAGAGTCAGATCCTAACTCTCAGAGGCCTCCAGTTCTCCAAATCGTGATTTCCTCTTCCTGGTTTTTCCACTGAGTTTAGTGAAATTATGTAAATTGGTTCCTTCATTATTTGGTTTGATCACATTGACATATCAGAGTTCTGCACTATGAAGCGGGGTTTATGCACTGATTAAGTCTTTGATTTTTTTATATTCTATGCGAATTGTGTATAAGATAGCACTGCATAAGAAAGTAGATGTTTCTCGAGAGAGTGATTGATGCTAGTGAAGGTTGAATGTGATAGTAATTAGTATCTACCTTTCTGCAGGATCCTTTGGTTACTAAAGGACCAAATTTGGTTCCTCTTTTGGGCATTGATGTTTGGGAACATGCATACTACTTGCAGGTATAATTACTATGCTGTGTAGCCTAAACATGATTTATCATATGATAACGTTTCATGTGATGCAATGAATTTCCCCAATGTTTTCAAATGAATATTTTGCCTCTTTTCTCCTTTAAGGTTAGAAACTAGATGCTCTTGATGCTAATAAATTGAATAAAGTTCAGAAAACACAGAAGCTTGATGTGCAGAATTCATTATATTGAATGAAGCACGTTGAATTATTTTTGATTTAGAAGTAAATATTTTATATAGTTATTTAGGTCTCCAATGCACCCTTTCACATGCAGGTCTCCTTTTTTTGTTTTCCTTTTTTTCCTCCTCGTGCCAAATACATGGAACTATTTTTAGTAATGGGTGACAATAAGACACGATTGTAGGAACCATTGCTTTCTTAAATTCTATATTAAATTGCGTGTACCACCTAATCTAAGAGTTTGTTAGAATAGATGCTATTGCATTGAAGGCGTATACATGCGTACTCTGGACTGGCTAATTCAATTGCTGGTGTTCTTGTCATCAAGAGTTATCTAACCCCTTGCTTTTGCTCTTCACAATGCAGTACAAAAATGTGAGACCAGATTACCTAAAGAACATATGGAAAGTTATGAACTGGAAATACGCTGCTGAAGTTTATGAGAAAGAATGCCCTTGAACAGAGATATATGACGCGATACAGAGGACATGGCCCGTGTTCGTATAAATTTTGACTGGGAATTTAGTGCTTATGTAGTCGCTGGTTGATGTACTGTGTGTAGAAACTGAATAAACTCTTTTGGTTACTAGTTTTGCCCTCGCTTTCTGCAGCTGGTCATCCAATTACAATAATACATGCAAATTTGCCTGTTAAAATCTTTAATTGCCTTGTTGATCTTTCGCTATTTTCGAAAACAATCTGCATATTTATTTGATTACTGAATAAGTAGTTTAGACATCAAATCACGATTATACCATGATACGAGCGAATGAATATGTTGGATATATGCATCATTATCGACGTCTTATTATCACATTCTATTAACTTAAGCATCAAAACATAAAACTGGGCACGGCATGTTTTGATGTGTTTGCTTATCAATAGCACTAATCGATGAGTAATTAGCTAACTGTAACACTGAAAAGCGAGTTCAATCTCATTGGTTGTACTATAGCGAGTTTTTCCCCCCTAAAAACCAAATGCAACCACTATTTTTGTAAAAAGTGGTGCATAAGATTTGGAGGGACCAAGTCTGTTCATAGTGTCTCCTAGAATTTAGATAATGTCAAAAGGTTATGGAAGCGATGAGAATTGGTCACTTGGGCATTTCCTATGGGCCTATGAAATTCCAGACCCATTGGAGTCTGTAATTTTTTTTAAAACAAAATCAGCATGTATTAATACACATGAAAAAGTAAATATAATCATAAATTCGTGTTGCATGACCCAGGAAAGCTATAGAATAAACTCGAAAGTTATGTAAAAATTGCACGGGGCGCCCTATTTGGTCGCCCCCATTTAACCTATACCCATTTTTTAAAAAACTTTTAACTTGTACCCACTTTTTAAACAATTTCAGCCCCCTTTCTCCTCCTTCATTTTCTTGCTCTTCTTCTTGCAAACAACCACAAACGTTCACAAACTGTCTGGTAGTTGAATACTTGAAGGAAACTATCACAAACGTTCAAGAAAACTCTCTATTCCTATTTCTATGTAGTTGAATAGTTGAATACTTGAAGGAAAAAGGAAGAAAAGACTCTTTTTAGAATTACATGTAAATTCAGGCTTAGCAGGTATACATATTGGTCTAAGTATTTCAATATGTATGTAGAATTCTTTTTTTCTTTTTCTGCAACTGAAACTTTTGATCGACTTGTGAAATTTGATAGAGAAGGAATATTTAAGGTTCTTTATCAGATACCTATATTGGAACTCTCAAAAACTTCATCTCTAGAGCTGAAGTTCGCCAGTTACAAAACAAATACTTCAGCTCTAGAGCTGAAGTTCGCCAGTTACAAAACAAAAACTTCACCAGTTACAACAAAACTTCAGCTCTAAAGCTGAAGTTCTCCAGTTACAAAACAAAAACTTCAGCTCTAGAGCTGAAGTTCGCCGGTTACAAAACAAAAACTTCAGCTCTAGAGCTGAACTTCAGGCCCGTCTACTAGAATGCTGAAGTTTTGCGTGATTGTCTTAGCTACTTCAGCCCCGTATGCTGAAGTTATGCGAAAAAGCGGGTACACTTGCAATTTATTTTGCAAAGCGGGCACAAGTTAAAACGTGACACAAAAAGCAGGTATAAATGTAAATGCCCCGAAAGTTATGGCGAAGGAATGAGTATTAGTCACCAGGCCGTTTCTTATGGACCTACGAAATGTCAGGCCAATCAGAGTCTATCAAGAGAATTCTACAAAATCAGTAGGTACCAATACACACGAACAACATGCATTAATACACATGAAAAATTAAATATAATCATAAATTCTTGTTACATGACCCCAAACATCAAAATATGAACCCGAAAGTCAGGGCGAAGCGATGAGTATTGGTCACCAGGCCGTTTCCTATGGACCTACGGAATTATAGGCCAATCGGAGTCCGTCAAAAGAATTCTACAAAATCAGCATGTACCAATATACATGAAAAAGCGGATATAATCATAAATTCGTGTTGCATATCCCCGAATCGCCATAGAGCAAACCCGAAAGTCATAGCGAAACAAGGAGTATTGTTCACTAGGTCGTTTACTATGGACTTACAGAATTTCAGACATGTATCAATATTTATTTTTACAAAAATGAGCATGTACTAATACAACTCAATGAATTTTCACAAATGGAGCGTGGGGAGGATAGAGTTTACACAACCTTATCCCTACTCTAGGAAGGTAAAGAGTCTGTTTCCGATAGACTCACGGCTAAAGAAAAGAAGAAAAGAAGCAGTCGCAACAAGTAGTACCAACAATAAGATATTAAGGAAGCGAATTAAAGATAGCGATCAAACTATAGATGGTAATAGCAATCTAATGATAAAAGGATACCATATTAATACTAATGCTACCGGCTTGAGAAAGACAAAATGACGTGCTCAACTACCTACTAATATTCTACCCTAATTTTCAACCTTCACACCCTCCTATCAAGGGTCATGTCCTCGTTAAGCTCCAGTTGTTCTATGTTCTGCCTAATCACCTCTTCCCAATACTTCCTAGGCCTATCTCTACCCCTCCTCATACCCACCGAGGGCAACCTCTCACATCTCCTAACTAGAGAATCTATGCTTCTGCTCTTCACATGCCCGAACTATCTCAGCCTCGCTTCCCACATCCTATCCTCCACAGGAGTCACTCCCATCTTATCCCGAATAAATTTATTCCTAATCTTATTTTACCTGATATGCCCGCACATCCATCTTAATATCCTTATTCAGCTACTTTTAACTTCTGGATATGAGAGTTCTTGACTGGCCAACACTCTGCCCCATACAACATAGTCGATCTAACCATCACTTTGTAAAACTTATCTTTAAGTTTTCGTAGCATATTTTTGTCACACAAGACACTGGTAGTGATCCCTTATTTCATCCACCCTCCTCCCATACGATGTGTAACATCCTCATCAATCTCTCATTTCCTTGATAATAAAACCAAAGTACTTGAAACTTTCTCTCCTGGGGATGACTTGTGTATCAAGCTTCACATCTATGTATGCTCCAAGGTAACATTAGCTGAACTTGCACTCCAAATACTCCATCTTGGTCTTGCTCAACATGAAATCTTTAGACTCAAGAGTTTGTCTCCAAACCTCCAACCTCTCGTTAACACCACGTCTCGTCATTCAAAACTACACCATCTACAAATAACATCCACCATGGCACCTCTCCTTGATTGTGTCGCATCAGCATATCCATCGCCAAAGAAAATAAAAATGAACTAAGAGTCGATTCCTAGTGGAACCCCATCACAATCGGAAAGTGTTCCGAGCCTCGCTCCGGTATCTTATCTACATCATACACGTCCTAATACATGTAAAAGTGGATATAATCACAACTTCGTATTGCATGACTATGAAATGCCATAAAATTAACTTGAAAGTCATGGTGAAGCGATGAGTATTAGTCATTAGGACGTTTTCTATGGACCTACAAAAATTCAGGAAATCAGGGTCCATCAAAGAAATTCTACAAAATCAGTATGTACTAATACACACAAAAAATGAATATAATCATAAATTAGTGTTGCTTGATCCCAAAAATACCAAAAAATAAACCTGAAAGTCATGATAAAGCGATAAGTATTGGTCACTAGGCTGTTTTCTATTGACCTACAAAAGTTCTGGCCAATCGGGGTCTATCAAAAAAATTATACAAAATTAACATGTATTTGTGTCCATCAAAAAGAGGATATAATCATAAATTTGTGTTGCATGACCATGATATGCTATAAATAAATCCGAAAGTCATGGCGAGGTAATGAGTATTGGTCACTAGGCCATTACCTATGGACCTACGAAAATTTAGGCATATCAGAGTCCGTCAAAATAATTCTGTAAAATTAGCATGTACTAAAACACATAAAAAAGGTGGATATAAACAAATTCGTATTTCATAACCCGAAAATACCAAAAAATAAACCTGAAAATTATGGCAAAGCGATAATTGTTAGTCACTAGTCCGCTTTCTATGGACCTATGGAAATTCAGGTCAATCAGAGTTCGTTAAAAAAATTCTACAAAATCAGCATGTATTAATATACACGAAAATAAATATAATAATAAATTCTTATTTCATGGCCTTATAACACCAAACACGAACCCGAAATTCATGGCAAAGCGATGAGTATTGGTCACTAGGCCACTTTCTACAGACCTATGAAATTTCAGGCAAATCGAAGTCTGTAATTCGTTTTTCAAAATCATCTTGTATACACAAGAAAATGGATATAGTCATAAATTCGTATTGCATGATCCTAAAATACCAAAAAATAAATCTAAAAATTATGGCGAAGCGATGAGTATTGATTACTATGTCGTTTCCTATGGACCTACGAAATTTAAGTCCAGTTGGAGTCTGTAAAAAAAATTCTAAAAGATTAGTAGTACTAATACATATGAAAAAGTAAAAATTATTATATGACCCGAAATACCAAAAAATGAACCCGAAAGTCATGGCCAAAAGCGATTAATATTCATCACTAGGCCATTTCCAATGGATCTATGAAAATTTTGTCCGATCGGAATCCATCAAAGAAATTCTACAATATCACCATGTATGAATACATACGAAAAAGTGGATAAAATCACAAATTCGTGTTGCATGACCCCAAAACACCAAAAAATAAGCCTGAAAGTTATGGCAAAACGATGAGTATTGGTCGTTAAGCAATTTTCTACCCACCTACGACATTTCAGGCTAGTCGGAGTTTCTTTTTACAAAATCAACATATATTAATACACACGAAAAAGATAATATAATCATAAATCCATGTTGCATAACTTTGAAATTCCATCAAATAAACCCAAAAGTCATTGTGAAGCAATTAGTATTGGTTATTAGGTTGTTTTCTATGGACCTACAAAAATTCTAGCAAATCGGAGTCCGTCAATTTTTTTTGAGAATATCAACATGTACGAATACATAAGAAAAATGGATAAAATCACAAATTCACGTTGTATGAACCCAACATACCAAAAAGTGAATCCAAAATCATGGCAAAACGATGAGTATAGGTCACTAGTCCATTTTCTATGCACCTACAAAATTTCATGCCTATCGGAGTCTGTCAAGAAATTTCTACAAAATCCATATGTACTAATACACACGAAAAAACGGATATGATCATAAATTCATATTGTATGACCCCAAAATGCCAAAAAATAAGTCCAAAAGTGATGGCGAAGCGATAAGCATTGATCATTTACTGTTTCTACCGACCTACAAAATTTCAAGCCAGTTGGAGTCCATCAATTTCTTTTTACAAAATCAGCATGTATTAATACACACAAAAAAGACAATATAATAATAAATTCGTATTGCTTAACTCTGAAACGCCATTAAATAAACTCGAAAGTCATTGCGAAGCAATTAGTATTGGTCACTAGGCCGTTTCTCGTGGACATACAAAATTTCTACCCAATCAGAGTCCTTTAAAGAAATTCTAGAATATCAGCATGTACGAAAAGTGGATAAAATCAAAAATTCGTGTTGCATGAACCCAACAACGCCGAAAAAATAAGGAACGATCATGGTGAATCGATGACTATTGTTGCTTAGGCTGTCTTTGATGCGCCGCAAAATTTTAGGCAATTCGGGTCCGCTCACCTAGATGCATGCAGATGGAGTAGGCTAACACACGAAAATTTGAAAATCGAGCAAAATTTCAGTTTTATGGCCCTAAAATGCCAAAAAAAATAAAGAAAGGTCATGATGAAGCGATGACTATTGTTTCTTAGGTAGTTTTTAATGGGCCGACAAAATTTTAGGCGATTTAAGTCTGGTCGCCTAAATGCATGTAGATGGCGTGGGCTATAACATAAGGAAATCTGAAAATCAGGCGAAATTTCAGTTTTGTGGCTCTAAAATGCCCAAAAAGAGGAACGTTTATAGCGAATAGATGATTATTGATCCTAAGACATTGTGGGCCAAAATTTTTAAGCGGTTCCGGTCTTGTAGCCCGGATGCATGTAGATGGTGTGGGCTATAGCACACGAAAATATGAGAATCGGGCGAAATTTCAATTTTATGACCCCAAAATACCAAAAATAAGGCACGTTAATGGCAAAACAATGCCTATTATTCCTCAGGAAGTTTTTTACGTATTGACAAAATTTTAGGCGATTCGGGTCCGGTCGCCCGGATGCATGCAGATGACGTGGGCTATATCACATAAAAATTTGACAATCGGGAAATATTCCAGTTTTATGGCCCTAAAATGCCCAAAAATGAGGAACGATCAAGGCGAATCAATGAAAATTGTCCCTTAGGCCGCTTTTGATGGGCCGGAAAAAATTTAGGCGATTCGGGTCCGGTCGCCCGGATGCATGCAGATGGCGTGTGCTTTAGCATAAGACAATTTGGAAATCGGACCGAATTAAAATATTTTGGCCCTCAAAATACCAAAAAATGAAGAACGGTCATAATAAAGCGATGACTATTGTTCCTTAGAACCCGTTTGGAATAGCTGATTTGAATTAGCTGATAAGCATTAGTTGCTGAAAAGAACTTTTAAGTGCTGAAATTGATTTAATAAATAAACAGTTACATGTTTGGGTACAAGTGTTGAAATTGATAATAAGTTGCTGCAGTATTTGATAAAGAAGTGTTGATAAGCTCTTTTTCTATTAAAATGACTTAAATAACCTTGAAACTGTTTACACTTATAAGGGCGCAATTTCTTCAAAATTTTAGATTCCAGATCCATTCAAATACAAAATATTCTATTTGTCATTTCATTTTAAATACAACTGTGCTTAGATAAGATAATTTTTATGATAAATATAATTTATTTTATGATAAACATATAATCGTAAGTTATAATAATTAATAAAGTGGCAAAAGTTTCTCAATAAAAAATAAATCTAAATAAGACAAATTATTTGAAGAGAAACAAACATTATTTTCATCACCACAACACTTTAAAAGCAATACACCAAAAATTTGATATGTCCTCATTTATTACATACAGTTCAAAGATTAATACACAATCACATAGATATAGGTATGCAAAGGAATAAAAAATTTGCTTATGTTAAATAATCAATGAGAATTGCAGACTTGAAGAGGTAGGAAGTGGAGGGGGGGGATGTCTACGTTGAATACTTGAGGCAGTGAAAATAGTCAATAAGAGTTTTGTTTTAAAAATAAATATTTTAAGGATAAAATAGTAAAATTTTTTGTCAAACTTAAAGTGTTTATAAGCTAAAAATTCATAAGCTGGGGGTGACCAGCTTATGGCTTTTGACTTATTTTTTACTTATAAGTACTTGGCTTATAAGCGTTTTTAACTTTACCAAACGTGTAGATAAGGCGAAAAGTGCTTATAAGCTTAGCCAAACACCCTCTTAGTCCGTTTTCATGGGCCGATAGAATTTTAGTCGATTTGGATCTGGCCACCCTAATGCATGCAGATAGTGTGGACTGTAACACATGAAAATCTAGGAATCGGGCGAAATTTTAATTTAATGGCCTTAAAATTCCAAAAAATTAAGAATGGTCATGGCTAAGTGATAACTATTGTTCCTTAGGATATTTTTGATGTACCGACAAGATTTTAGACGATTCAGGTCCGTTCATCTGGTGGCGTAGGCTATAGCATACAATAATTTGGGAATCATGTAGTATTCCACTTTTATGGCCCTAAAATTCCAAAACACGAGGAACGGTCACGACGAAGCGATGACTATTGTTCGTTACAATGTTTTTGATGTGCCGGTAAAATTTTAGACGATTCGGGTTCGGTTGCTCGGATGCATGCAGATGGCATCACCTATAGAACATGAATATCTGAAAATCGGGTGAAATTTTAATTTTATGGACCTAATACGCCAAAAAAGAGGAACGGTCATGGATAAGCAATAACTATTGTTCCTTAGGCCGTCTTTGATGGACCGGAAATTTTTTAGGCGATTCAGGTACGATCGCCCAGATGCTTTGCAGATGGCATGGGTTATAGCACACGAAAATCTGGGAATCAAGCGGATTCCAGTTTTATGGCCCTAAAACTTCAAAAAAAGAGGACGATCATGGCGGAGCGATGACTATTGTTCATTAGGCCATTTTTGATATGCTGGTAAAATTTTAGGCGATTCGGGTCCGATCACCGGGCCGCCCGGATGCATGTAGATGGCGTGCACTATAACACACGAAAATTTGGAAATCGGGCGGAATTTAAGTTTTATAGCCCTAAAATGTCACAAAACAAGGAACGGTCATGGCAAAGCGATGACAATTATTCCTTAGGCCATTTTTGATAGGCATGTAAAACTTTAGGTGATTCAATTCCCGTTGCACGGATGTATGTAGATGGCGTGGGCTATAGCACACACGAATCTAGGAATCGGGCAAAATTCCAGTTTTATGGCCCTAAAACGCCAACAAAATAGGAACGATATGGAGAAGCGATGACTATTGTTCCTTAGTTTAATTTGATAGGCCAAACATATTTAGCTTATTTGGGTCCGGTGGCCTGGATGCATGCAAATGGCGTGGGCTATAGCACACAAAAATCTAAAAATCGGGCGAAATTCCAGTTTTATGATCCTAAAACACAAAAAATGAGGAACGGTCATGGCAAACCAATGACTACTGTTCCTTAAGCTATTTTTTATAGGGCGGCCAAATTTTAGGCGATTCGGGTCCTAATGCTTGGGTGCATGCAGATGGCGTGGGCTATACCACGCAAAAATTTGAGAATCTGGCGAAATTCAAGTTTTATGGTCCTAAAACGCCAAAAAATGAGGGACGGTCATGGCAAAGCGATGATTAACGTTCCTTACCATGTTTTTGATGGACGGACAAAATTTTTAGGCGATTCGGGTTCGGTTTCTCGGATGCATGCAAATGGCGTGGACTATAGCACACAAAGATCTAAAAATCGAGCGAAATTCTAGTTTTATGGACTTAAAATGCCAAAAACGAAGAACTATCATGGCAAAGCAATGACTATTTCTCCTTAGGCCGTCTTTGACGGGCTAGCATAATTTTAGGTGATTCGTGTACGGTTGCCCAAACGCTTTGCAGATGGCATGGGTTATAACACACGAAAATCTAGGAATCGGCCAAAATTCCAATTTTATAGCCCTAAAACGCCAAAAAATGAGGAACGGTCAAGGCGAAACAATGATTAATCTTCTTTTGGCCATTTTTGATGTGCTGGCAAAATTTTAGGTGATTTGGGTCTGGTCGACCGGATGCATGCGATGGCGTGGGCTATAAGCATATGAAAATCAGGGAATCGCGCAGAATTCTAGTTTTGTGGCGCTAAAACGCCAAAAATTACGAACAGGCATGACAAAGCGATGACTATTGTTCCTTAGGATACTTTTAGTGGGCCGGCAAAATTTTAGGCGATTGGGGTCCGGTCGCCCAGATGTATACTGATGACGTAGGCTATAACACAGAAAAATCTATGAATCAGGCGGAATTCCAATTTTATGGTGCTGAAACGACAACAAAATAGGAACGATCATGGCGAAGTGAAAACTATTGTTCCTTAGGCCATTTTTGATGGGCCGAAAAAAGTTTAGGCTATTCGGGTCCGGTCGCCCGGATGCATGTAAATAGCATGGGTTATAACACCAAAAAAATCTGAGAATTGGGCGAAATTTCAGTTTTATGGCCCTAAAACACCAAAACTGAGGAACGGTCATGGCAAAGCAATGAATACTGTTCCTTAAGCAATTTTTGATGGGCCGACCGAATTTTAGGCGATTCGGGTCCGGACGCCCGGATGCATGCAGATGACATGAGCTATAACACACGAAAATCTGAGAATCGGGCTGAATTCAAGATTTGTAGCCCCAAAAACGCAAAAACAAAAAATGAAAAAATGGCCATGGTGAAGCGATGACTATTGTTGCTTAGGACATTTTTGATGGTCCAGGCAAAATTTTAGACGATTTGGGTCCGGTCTCCTGGATGCATGCAAATGGCGTGGACTATAGCACACCAAAATCTGAGAATCGTGTGAAATTCCAGTTTTATGGTTATAAAATGCCAAAAAATGAGCAACGCTCATGGAGAAGCGATAACTATTGTTCCTTAAGCCGTTTTTGATGAGCTGGCAAAATTTTATGCGATTCGGGTACGGTTGCCCCAGACATGTGCAGATGGCGTGGGATTTAGCATACGAAAACTGAGAATCGGACGAAATTCCAGTTTTATGGCTCTAAAACGCTAAAAAAGAGGAATGGTTACAGCGAAGCGATGACTATTGTTCCTTAGGCCGTTTTTATGGGCTGACAAAATTTTAGGCGATTCAGGTCTAGTCGTCCGGATACATACAGATGGCGTGGGCTATGTATACGAATATATGGGAATCGGGCGAAATTTAAGTTTTATGGCCCAAACGCCATAAATTGAGTAACTGTCATGGCGAAGAGATGACTATTATTCCATAGGATATTTTTGATGGGCCGGCAAAATTTTAGCCAATTCGGGTCACATCGTCCGGATGCATGCAGATGACGTTGGCTATAACACACGAAAATTTGGGAATCGGGCAGAATTCCATTTTTTTGACCCTGAAACGCCAACAAATACGAACGGCCATGGCAAAGCGATGATTATTGTTCCTTAGGATGGTTTTTGATGGGCCAAAACATTTTTACGCGATTCGGGTCCGATCGCCCGGATGTATGCAAATGGCGTATGTTATAGCATTCGAAAATATGAGAATCGGGAAAAATTCTATTTTTATGGCTCTAAAATGCCAAAAAAGGAGGAACGGTCATGACTATTGTTCCTTCGATCGTTTTTGATGGACCAGCAAAATTTTAGGCGATTTGGGTCCGGTAGCCCGGGTGCATCTAGATGGTGTGGGCTACAACACACGAAAATCTGAGAATCGAAAATTCCAGTTTTATAGCCATATAACGCAATTAAACAAGTAACGGTCATCGTGAGGCGGTAACTATTATATCTTAGGTCATTTTGATGGGCCGACAAAATTTTAAGCGATCCGGGTCCGATCGCCCGGATGCATGCAGATGGCGTGTGTTATAGCACACGAAAATCTGGGAATTGGGTAGAATTCTAGTTTTAAGGCCCTAAAATGCCAAAAAATGAGGATCAGTCAAGGCGAAGCGACGACTATTATTCCTTAGGCCGTTTTTGATGGGCCGATAAAATTTTAGCCAATTCAGTTCCGGTCACCCGGATGCATGTAGATGGCTTGGGCTATAGCACACAGAAATCTTGGAAGGTTCTAATTTTATGGCCCTAAAACGTAAAAAAATGAGTAACGGTCATAGTGAAGCATTGACTATTGTTCCTTAGGTCGTTTTTTATGGCTTGAAATATTTTAGGCGATTTGGGTCCGATGGCCTAGATGCATGCAGATGGCGTGGGCTAAAGCACATGAAATCTAGGAATCGGGCGAAATTCAAGTTTTATGGTCCTAAAACACCAAAAAATTAGGAAAGGTCATGTCAATGCAATGGCTATTGTTCCATAGGGCATTTTTGATAGACTGGCAAAATTTTAAGTGATTTGAATCCGGTCACTTTGATGCATGTGGATGGCGTGGGCTATAGCACACTAAAATCTGGGAATCGGGCAGAGTTCTCGTTCTATGGCCCTAAAATGCCAATAAACGAGGAACAGTCATTGAGGAGCAACGATTATTATTTTTTGGCCATTTTTGATTGGCCGGCAAAATTTTAAGCGATTCGGGTGAGGTCGCTCGTAAGCATGTAGATAGCGTTGACTATAGCACACGAAAATTTAAGAATCAGGCGTAATTCCAGTTTTATGGTCCTAAGAGGCAAAACAATGAGGAACGGTCATGGAGAAGTAATGACTATTGTTCCTTAGACTATTTTTTGTAGGCAAAATGTTTTTAGGCGATTCATGTCTGTTCGCTCGGATGTATACAGATGGTATGGGCTATAAAACACGAAAATTCAAAAATAGGCCTGAATTCCAGTTTTATGTCCCTAATTTTAGGCCATTCGGCTCCACTCACTCTGATGCATGTATATGGTGTAGGCTATAGCACACTAAAATCTGGGAATCAGACGGAATTCTCATTTTATGGCCTAAAATATCAATAAACGAGAAACTGTCATAGAGAGGCAATGATAACCATTCATTCACCGTTTTTGATTGGCCGAATAAGTTTTAGGCGATTCGGGTCAGGTCGCTCATAAGCATGCAGATGGTATGGGCTATAGCACACGAAAATCTTGGAATCAGGCGGAATTCCTGTGTATAGTCATAAGATGACAAAAATGAGGAACGATCGTGGAGAAGCGATGCCTATTATTTCTTAGACTATTTTTTATTGTCCGAAAATTTTTAGGCGATACAAGTTCGTCCGCCCAGATGCATACAGATGGCGTGGGCACAGGAAAATCTAAAAATCGGCCGGAATTTCGGTTTTATGACCCTAAAAAGCCAAAAAATGAGGAACGTTCATGGAGAAGCGAATGATATTGTTTATTAGGTCATTTTTGATAGGCCGATATAATTTTAGGCAATTCGGGTTCGTTTGTCGGGACGTATGCAGATGGCGTAGGTTATGGCGCACAAAAATCTGGGAATCGGGTGGAATTTTAATTTTATGGCCTAAAACGCCAAAAAATTAGGAACGGTCATGGCGTAATAAAGACTATTATTTTTAGGTCATTTTGGATGGGCCGACAAATTTCAGGCGATTTGAGTCTAGTCGCCCGGATGCATGCAAATGGCGTGGGCGAAATTCCAATTTATGGCCTTAAAACGCCAAAAACGAGAAACGGTCATGGCTAAGATTTCACTATTGTTCCTTAGTTTTTTTATGGTTCGACAAAGTTAAAGGAAATTTGGGTCTGGTCGCCCGGATGCATGCAGATGGTGTGGGCTATACTACACGAGAATCGAGCAGAATTCCAGTTTTATAGCCCTAAAATGCCAAAAAACGAGGAACGGTCATGGTGAAGCGATGACTATTGTTCCTTAGGTCATTTTTTATTGGCTTGAAATTTTTAGGCGATTCGGGTCCGTTGGTCCAGATGCATGCAGGTGGCGCGGGCTGTAGCATACGAAAATATGGGAATCAGACGAAATTTTAGTTTTAAGGCCCTAAAACGCCAAAAAACGAGGAACGTCATGGCGAAGCGATGACTATTGTTCCTTAGGCCTTTTTTGATGGGCTGACAAAATTTTAGGCGATTTAGATCTGGCCACCCGATGCATGCAGATGTTGAGGGCTATAACACATGAAAATTTGAGAATCGGGCGGAATTCTAGTTATATTGCTCAAAAACACCAAAAAACGAGTAACGGCCATGACGAAGCGATGACTATTGTTCCTTAGTTGATTTTTGATAGGCCGACAAAATTTTAGGCGATTCAAGTATGGTCGCCCGGATGCATGCAAATTGCGTGGGCTATAACACACGAAAAAATTAGAAATCGGGCAGAATTTCAGTTTTATATCCCTAAATGCCAAAAAATGAGGAACGGTCATGGCGAAACGTCGACAATTGTTCCATTGGCCATTTTTTATGGGCCGAAAAACTTAGGCGATTCGGGTCCGGTTCTCGGATGCATGCAAATGGCGTGGGCTATAACACACGAAAATTCGAGAATCGGGCGTAATTCCAGTTTTATGACCCTATATTTCCAAAAAACGAGGAACGGTCTTGGCGAATCAATAACTATTGTTCCTTCAACCCTTTTTGATGGGCCGACAGAATTTTAGGTGATTCGGTCCGGTCGCTTGGATGCATGAAGATGGTGTAGGCTATATAACACACGAAAATCTAGAAATCAGGCGAAATTCCAGTTTTATGGCCCTAAAATACCAATAAACGAGGAACAGTCATGGCGAAGCAATGTCTATTATTCCTTAGGCCGTTTTTTCGATCGACCGGTAAAACTTTAGGAGATCTGGGTCCGTTCGCCCGTATGCATGTAGATGGCATGGGCTATAGCACACGAAAATCTATGAATCATGCGGAATTCAAGTTTTATGTTCCTAAGATGCCAAAAAAGAGGAACAACCATGACAAAACAATGACTATTATTCCTTAAGTCATTTTTATGGGCCGGTAAAATTTAAGGTAATTCGGGTTCGCTCGCCCGTGTGCATGCAGATGGTGTGTGCTATAGCACACGAAAATTTGAGAATCTGCCGAAATTTCAGTTTTGTGGCCCTAAAAGCCAAAAAATGAGAAACATTCATGGCGAAGCGAATACTATTGTTCCTTAGGTCGTATTTGATAGGCCGAAAACTTTCAGTCGGGTCTGGTCACTCGGATGCATGTAGAAGCCATGGTCTATGACATACGAAAATCTGGGAATCAGACGAATTTCGAGTTTTATGGTCCTAAAACGTCAAAAAACGAGCAACGATCATGGAAAAATGATGACTATTGTTCCATAGGCTATTTTGGATGGACCGATAAATATTTGGGCGATTCGGGTTTGGTCGCCCGGATGCATGCAGATGATGTGGGCTATAGCATAGGAAAATCTAAAAATCGAGTGAAATTTCAGTTTTATAACCTTAAAATACCAAAAAATGAGGAATAGTCATGGCAAAGAATTGACCATTGTTCCTTAGGTCGTTTTATATGGACCGATAAAATTTTAGGTGATTCAGGTCTAGTTATCCAAATGCATTCAGATGGCGTGGGCTTTAGCATACGAAAATCAGGCGGAGTTCCAGTTTTATGGCCCTAAAACGCCAAAAAACGAGAAACGTTCATGGCGAAGCATTGACGATTGTTCCTTAGGTCGTTTTTGATGGGTCAACAAAGTTTTAGGCGATTCGAATCTGGGTGCCTAGACGCATGCAGACGGCATAGGCTATAGAACATCAAAATTTGAAAATCGGGCGGAATTTTAATTTTATGGCCCTGAAACGCCAAAAAAAGAGGAATGGTCATGACAAAGTGATGACTATTGTTACTTAGGTAGTTTTTTATGGGTTGGCAAAATTTTAGCAATTCGGACCCGGTCGTCTGGCTGCATGCAGATTGCTTGGGTTATGGCACACGAAAATCTGAAAATCAAGTGGAATTCCAATTTTAAGACCCTAAAATGCCAGAAACGAGAAACGGTCATGGCGAAGCGATGACTATTGTTCCTTAGGCCGTTTTTGATGGGCTGACAAATTTTAGGCGATTCGGATTTGGCTTCTCGGATGCATGCAGATGGCATGAGTTTATAACACACAAAAACCTTAGAATCGGGCGGAATTCCAGTTTTATGGCTCTAAAACACAAAAGAAAAAAACGAAGAATGGTTATGACGAAGCGAATATTATTGTTCCTTCGGTCGTTTTCGATGGGCCTAGCAAATTTTAGGCGATTCGGGTCCGGTCGCCCCAATGCATGCAGATGGCGTGGGCTATAACATAAGAAAATTTGGGAATCGAACGAAATTCCAGTTTTATAACTTAAAATACCAAAAAATGATGAACTGTCATGGCTAAGCGATGACTGTTGTTTTTGTTAAAGTTTTAACGAGACACATTATAAGTTGAATAGACACTCAAGGGGAGTGTTATAAATAGTATTGTATGTAAGGTGAATGTATATCTTTTAGAAAGATTTTAGAGTTTGTTACTTTGTGGCTAAATCGAGGGGTTCTATTCCATTGTATAATTTAGGCAAAATACCTTATCACCCCCTTAAACTTGTCACGTATTATTAGTTACATCCTTAAACTATTTGTGGTCTTAATTACCCCCCTCAACTAGGTTTTTTGAGAGTCATTACCCCCTGGACGCTAATGTGGCAAATTGTATGGGTGCACTCGCCTGCCACGTGGATTTTTCTGTATATGTGGCATTTTTTTTTTGAAAAATAAAATATACTTTTACCTTTTTAAGTATGTTACCTTTTTAGATAATTTTTTTCGAATACAATTTATAATAAAACTTGGATAGAACTACATTATTTAGGCTAAATTTTTTTATTTGGCTAAAAATAATAAAGTTTTAGTTAATCTTTTTTTGAATTTGACCTGAAAATAAAGATTTATACAATTGAAATAAATAGTCAAGGCATCTAAAAAGTTATAAAAGTACATAGTTTGAAATTAATTATTTTGGCTATAATTTTTTATGTAGCTCTAAATTATGGTGCTCTAAAAATATACTTTTTACATATTTTACCTGAAAAAGTAAAAATACATAGTCGAAATAAATAGTCATTGCATCAAAAGAAGAAATAAAAAGAGTGAACAATTGCAAGAAATAGCTTATTATTTATAACATACTTATTGCTCTAAAAAATGCTTATTGCAGAAATGCAGTGTAAGGCTGCGTACGATAGACCCTTGTGGCCCGGCCCTTCCCCGGACCCCGCGCATAGCGGGAGCTTAGTGCACCGAGCTGTTCTTTTTTTTTATTGCTCTAAAAAAGTATCCATAGATTAAGTTATTTTTTTGTAATTGTACACTCTTTTTATTTCTTCTTTTGATACAATTGTGAGCACGTGATTTTTGCCTTACGAAAAACTACTCCAAAATAAATCAAAATAAATTTCTTTTACTGTGTAATTTCTGAATTTGCGTGGTGTTAAATATTTGTTTATGTCCGTAAAATGTTTGCTTTGTTATAATTAAACAAAATAAAAATAAAAATACATGTTTCATTTATATCTAGGATTTAAGTATGCATTTAATTAAGTTAATTTAAATAAAATCATAAAAATATGCATTTTGTTCTATTTTTTTCCACTGTGTGATTAATGTTGTCTATGTGTTAATAGTTGTTAAAAAGGTAGTTAATATCTTTGTAAGAGTAATTTTGTTTTTATAATTTTAATTAAGATTTTGTTATTTAATAATGAAATTAGAAATTAGAAAATAAAAAAAAAATAAAAAAAAAATAATACAAGTTGCACAAAATTGGACCTAGATTAAAATCCAGGCCCAAAACATTAAATCCCCCCCACAGCCCAATCCGAACAGCCCAAGTCTGACCCAGTCCCAAGCTAAGACCAAACGACGTCGTTTGGTCACCTCGCATCAAGGGCCGTTGGATTAAATTCAACCAACGGTCAAGATCCCCTGCCCTTACCCGCAACCCATAACCCGATCCATTAACCCGATTCAGTCCGACCCCAACTTTAAACCAAACGACGTCGTTTGGTTTAATGAATTAATCCTGGCCTTTCATCTTGCTTGATCGGACGGACGATATCGATCCACCCCACCCCTATATAAATCCCAAACCCTTACCCCGGCCCCTAACTAAACACCCCCCCATCCTCTCCTGTTCATCGTCTTCTCAAACAGACCCCTAACCCTAGCCGCCCCTATTCCCCTTCGCCTGAAACCCGGCGGCATCAACGCCGCCGGTCACCAAAGTAACACCCCAGAACCCCCTGAGCCTCCTCTATCCAAATATGTTATCTGCTTGGTTCGAATCTCCCTGAAGGTTCTCGAATCTTCATTTGAAGATTCGAGCCAAGTTCAGATCTAAACCAAACAACATCTAGTTAACACCATAGCTTCCCCTAGTCATCCCAAGTATGGATCTGTTGGTTGTTTGGCTCGAACCAGTTCGGAACTTCTCGAATCTTCTTTTGAAGATTCGGACCAAACAAGGACGAACTCAGATCCGTTTCAAACTAACACCAAATGACCCCTAGGCTACCCTCACCCTTGTGTCATGTTTGGTTCTTCTCGAATCTGACCAGAAATGGTTAAATCCCAAATCAAGTTTTTAAGAACCCTAAAAATACCAAACTTCCGGATTCTGTTCAGATTAAGTAAAGATTGAGGTTCAATCGACCTTAGTCGAAGTATTTTCAGTGGAAAATACTTCGACTAAGGTCTGTTTGATTTCAAACAAAAATCCGAAGCCGAGTTGAGTTCGAGTCTGATTAAAATTTAGAGGTATTTTTCTATTTATTTTGTGTATTCTACGTGTATTGTTGTTTGTATTAATAGCTTGTTAATTTTTTATATTTGTGTTTTGATTAATTCTGTCATTTCTGTTTCTTACCTATCTACTTGATCAAAATATGAAACTGTTTCAGTTGGTTGTGATTGTTCATAATGTAAGTAATCGACTCGATTAAGTTCGTCGATTAGTTATATTATGAATTCTCATTTATGATAAAGATAAAAAAAACAGTCTGCTTCTATTATTTTAGGCCAATTATGGACAAATGTTGTAAATAGTCTACTGATTGATACTTGCCAATTAAATCATGTTTGTTTATAAATCAGTAAGTTCATCAAGTAGGTGTTATGTATGATTTGTGAACATTAAGTTCAGGGCAGTGTCAATACTGACAGTGTTCCTGCATTTGTTGCTCTTTGTTCGATTTTGAATTTCAGTTGAAATGTTCTTTTGAGTTCTGTGTATTGTTAATATGTTTGGATGCAAGTTCAGTGTTCAATCTGAATTTAGCTCTTGTACATCAGCTATTGCATTTCCCTGTTTATCATAATATGTAAAGACAGAATGTTTGTTTGATTTAGGAATTGGTTATTAGCTGCTAAACAGGATTAATTCAGATAATTTGGTTAAGGTTTAAGCAGTTTTGGTCTGGGGCAGTAATAACAGTAGTATTAAGGGATTTTCAGTGGGTATTTGAGAAATGAAACAGTAGGGTAATATAATAATAATAGTGTGCTTATAATGGAATGTTAGTGGCTATAATTTAGGAGATAATGGGAAACAAAGGGTAATAAAATCCTGGAAATCAGGAAAAAGTTCACTCAATGGGATTTAAAGTAGTTAAAAGCAGATTTTAGATATGATTTTCTGTTTTTAAAAGATAAAAGAGGGTCCAGGCAGCACTAAAAGAAAGGAGGCATACCTATATAAATACAGGGGCAGATTTCAGGAACAGGGGGGGGGGGAAGTTAGAGAAGATTTTAAGAAAGAAAAAGAAAAGGAGAAGGAAGAGATTTTTAGGATTAAGATTCTGAAGAAAGGAAAAGAACTCAGATTTTGTTTAAAAGGAAAGAGAGGAAGAAAACAGAAAGAGAAATAGAAAAGAGAACATTCACACACACACACAATCTGAAACAAAAAAATCAGAAATAAGGAATCCGCAACAGAAAGAAACTGAAATCTGAAATGCATTCTTTCTGGAATCTGTCCGTTGTTTGCCTGTGAATGTTATTCAGAAAATCTGAAATTTCCTTAAGTCTCTGTCACTGTTCATCTGGTTCAACGGGTCTTATTCAGACTTGCTGTGTCATGGGTATATTCTACTGATTTTGTTATTGCTGCTACTGCTGAAATTTACTCCTTCTACCTTCATTTTCAGGTATATATATCCTTTTAAATTCTATGTTGGAAAGAGTTTCAGCATGACAGATAAATGAAGTTTGAATTGTAATAATGTCTGTTATTCATTGGAGCTCTTTAATTAAAAATTCAGTTTTGTTTCTTGATCAAATAAGAAATATATGTTGATAGGATGATTGTAATTTAAATATCCTTCATTGAAGACTGTGTAAGTGTTGTAATAAGATTAATTTTCTAAATTTTCATTGAAGTATAGTTATGATTGAATTGTTAAGGTAAGGAATATGACAGAAAGTTGGTTATTAGTTAAGTTCTATGACATTGTTAGTCAGGTATAGAACATTCTGAAATATCAAGGAAAATATGCTATCAGTTTATTTTGTTAGTTAATTCAATGTTGTTTAAAGCTAGATGATGATTGGTTGCAATTAATTATCTTTTGGCATAACATTGGTCGTGTTCATAATCTATAGTTGAAAGACGAGTTAGTATAATCCATTATGTTTATGATGTCAAATATGATAAGTAATATTGTATGCAATATTCATTTTTATTTAGTCAGTTAGACTTGTTCTCGTTCTTAATAATAAAAGGGTTTATGAACTTGTACGATTCGAAAGTTAATGGTTGTAATAATTCATATAGATCTAGAATCAAATGGGTTTGATTACATATATAATTCAATCATAGGCATAATTGATTAAGTCAATTTCGTCTATTGGATCAAAACAAGTATATAAAAGTAAGATATAAATTGCAAAACTTTATATCAATGGTAATTAGAATAGAACTTGCACTAATTAATAATAACAAAAGTTCTTAAAAATATTCTTTCCTTTATAATTCATTTCAGTTTTATATACAATTCATTCGTTGGCATATATATGTTTTATAATTGTCACAAATAGTGTTAATCATATTTATCCTTTCAATAAGAGTTTGAATAGTCTTGGGATGAACATAATTAATACTCGGAAGTTATAGTCAACAGGCAGCATAAAATTTTTTTGTGAATTTCTTTTAAAAGAATTTAAAGACACCCCCTTTAATATGAATTTCTTAGCATTTTCATATAAAATGTGTAGATACAACAAATAATTTGTGGAAAAATCCTTAATATCATTGCAAAATATTTTTGCGCAATTAGGGATACGTTCGCGTACCTTGATTATATTTAAAAAAAAAAAGAGCAAAAATTCGGATTATGCGTACGCGCAATTTCGAGCGAATATTTAATAAAAGGATTTTTTTTAAGGTGTCAAGTTAATTTCATAAAAACCCGCGATGTGCGGTTCAATATTTAAGAAAAACAAATATTCTTGATTCAACACAATCTCGAAAAAAAAATGATTGCTTAATATATTATCAAAAGTTATTGGGTACACGTACGCGTGACACAATTCCGCATTTTTAAATTTGTAACACGAATATACGTACGCGTAATTCGATTCAAAGAAGGGTCCTTAATCATAATAAGTAAAAGCGGTAGAAAAATCACGTAACAAAAAGTATTTAACAAAATTCAAGATAATTAAGTCAATAATAAAAACAGTTAAGCGACCGTGCTAGAACCACGGAATTCGGAAATGCCTAACACCTTCTTCCGGATTAACAGAATTCCTTACTCAGGATTTCTGGTTCGCAGAATAATAAACAGAGTCATATTCTCCTCGATTCAGGGATTATAATTGGTGACTTGGGACGCCTTAAAATTCCCAGGTGGCGACTCTGAAACAAATAAACAAATCCCGTTTCGACTGTCCTTCAATTGGAGAAAACTCCCCACGCGCCCCGCGGGCGCGGCGAAAAGGAGGTGCGACAACAATGACTATTTATTTCAACTGTGTATTTTTATTTTTTTTAGGTAAAATCTATAAAACAAAAAATATATTTTTAGAGCACCATAATTTAGAGCTATATAAAAAATTATAGCCAAAATAATTAATTTCAAACTATGTATTTTTATAACTTTTTAGATGCCTTGACTATTTATTTCAATTGTATAAATCTTTATTTTCATGTCAAATTCAAAAAAAGATTAACTAAAACTTTATTATTTTTAACCAAATAAAACAATTTAGCCTAAATAATGTAGTTCTATCCAAATTTTATTATAAATTGTATTCGAAAAAAATTATCTAAAAAGGTAACATACTTAAAAAGGTAAAAGTATATTTTATTTTTTTAAAAAACGCCACATATACAGAAAAATCCACGTGGCAGGCGAGTGCACCTACACAATTTGCTATATCAGCGTCCAGGGGGGTAATGACTCTCAAAAGGCCTAGTTGAGGGGGTAATTAAGACCACAAATAGTTTAAGGCTGTAAATAATAATTTGTGACAAATTTAGAAGGGTGATAAGATATTTTACCTATAATTTATCCTAAATCAATAAGAATTTTCTCTCTACTTTTCTATGCAATACTCTTCTCTTCTTTTAATGTTTTATAACACCGTCCTATTTGTTCAAGAAAGCTTTGCTTGGTATGCATTGCCTACGTACCTAAAATAAATAAATAGAAGTCTTATCTATTTAATATTTGAACTTTTATATGAGGTATTTCATACAATTTAACGTATTTTACCACGCTACAGATTCGGTTGAAATCTCATCAAACCCATCAAAACAAAACAAAATTGTGTTTAGTCAAGAAAAAAGTTTCAAAACATACGCGCGAAAACATAATAAAAATGAGCCTAGTGCACAAAGCATCTCACATTCACGTAAGATCCGGAGAAGGACGGTACCTCAAGGAGTGTGATGTAGGCAACCTATCCTAATGCAAGTATCAATAGCTAATTCCACAACTCGAACCTGCGGCTCCCCTGCATTATGCTAGAACATATTGTAGACATGAAATATATAGTCAAACTTCATCTTTTCTTTAAAAATTTAAAATTTTGAATCAGGAGGAAATAAGTTCTTTTCCGAAATTTTTGTGTATTTAACAAGAACCATTACGATCTAAATGGTCATTGCAATATAGATTAAAATCAACTTCCTTTAGGGCATGGAATTGGAAGGAAGCCATGGTTTTAGCCAAACATCCAATGATCCAAATATATGTATATATAGCACCCTTCTTATTGCTTTTGTGGTTGATTAGTCTAGAATTATAGAAGCAGAAATCGGACCAACATAGAAGTGGGAAAAGAGGAAGTAGAAGAGAAGAGATTACTCAATGAATTTAAATCTTATGTACTAATAGTTTAAAAATATTTATATAATCAGATCACTTAAAAGGTAATTGATAAATTAACAAAAATAATCACTAACTTGATATAGAGGCTGATCCAGAAATTTGAATTAATGGGTTTTGGATTTTAGAAAAGGTTTGTTCTGGATAAATTATTTATACATATTTAATAGATTTCTTAACATAAATACAGTTTTTGGCAAAAGTTATCAAGTCCTACCCAATTTGTAGCTAAAACTCTAGCATCGTCTCTGATATAATAGATTAAATTATACTGATAGTACAAAAATAATCTAAGTGTGCTTGTCAAAAAAGGTCATGCAATGATGCACTAACATCATATATGTCTATGGCTAATACACCTTAATTATAGGCTAAAGTATGGCTCCTTAAGCTGTGATTATGACCTTCGCATGTTCATACTTTATTCAAATTACTATGATTAAGCTGTTTTAATCATTCCTACAACAAAATATCTGTATTAATTACAAGCTTCCATTATATTTGCCTAACCTATAGTTCTTCACTAAGAATCAAACATTCTCTTCTCCATTTTCTTGTTTTCTCTTCAGTAGAAAAATAATGGATGAGAGCAGGAAAATAAAACTCAGTCCACTGTTTTTCACAGTCTTGTTTTCATTTTTTATATTTTATGAACAATTTGTGATGGTTAAATCAAGAGGGTGTTGTGGAATAGGCTGGGCCAGCCCAATAACAAGAGGTGAAATAAAGCCCAAGAAATTTTTTGGTCAGAAATTTGAAGGAATATTTTCAGAGGATATCAAAGCTAAAGAGGATTATGGTGGAGAAGATGATGATTTTGATAATTTTTATAGACAACATGAAGATATTCCAAGCCCAGGTGTAGGCAACTGAAGTGAAATATATATATATATATATATATATATATATAATACCTATCTCAGCTTCTTGAAAATGCACTATACTCTATGTGCATTTACAAAATTTTGCTTTTTACTAAGCTTAAAGTCATGACTGCATAGAAATTGTACTTAATGCTCATCTTATTTTATATTTCTGCCACCATATTGATATTGTGTATGGTAAGTTGAGAATTTGAAAATGAATTGGTTCTTTTGTTTTGGTTTTCCACCAGTCTCCGCTACCCGCATTGGGGCCTTATTAAATTCGGATTCGCGCCCGAAAGTCTCATATTGAGGGGTAAAGTGCTCCCTAACAAAGGCGATTCCATACTCAGTTCTCGAACTCGAGAACTCTGATTAAGGATAATACAGTACTTACCGCTCCACCACAACTCTTATTGTTGTCGAAAAAATTCGGTTGGATTGGTCTGACCAAGAAAGGCATGGGGTTGGTACTGGATATTCCCAGAGTCGGGACTTTATGTAGGTTTTGCTTCACATGTTATAATTTAAGCTTTTTCAGATTATATTCGTACATATCATTAGATTTCATAGTTAAAAATATAAAGTTTTGATCTAGAAAAAATCTTAAGCTGCCCTTAGGAAAAGGTTTATTTCTTTATACATTTCACTTAACCCCTTAAAAGACTTGATCTCAAATGTGTAATAATATTCTTTTGCTTTTCCCCTCTTTTCTTGTTGGGCAAAATACAAAATTGTCCAGTCGGCCAAAACTAATTGTATTCGTTAGCAAGAAAGTGTATAAAATATGTATATAATATACATATATACAAATAAATATAGTATATTTTATCAGTATTATTTTTTGGAGTGATATATATATATATATATATATATATATATATATATATATATTTTAGTGGTTAGCCATAACTGTGTGATATGTCACAACATTTACAAATATTAGTATATAGTCAATTAACTTAAAGAGATGCTTGTCAAGGGACTTATCTATTTTGCCAAATTTGGTCATGAAGAGAATGCCTTCCACTCAGCAATTGAACAAGTCCTTATTTGGACTTTTCTATTAACTTAGTGGGCAGCCATAAAGCCATTAGACAAATATGTAAAAGAGTTGTCATGTTGCTATATAAAAACAAAGGTCCTTAACTATACAACACAAGTCTTAGTTCTTCCCTTCCCTTCTCCAATTATAGTTGGTTTGCAAAATCAAAATGACAACTTCTGGGATATTGGGACAATGGCCCCTACTTGCATTTACTTTGGCAATTTGCTTAGTAGCAACTACTGTTGTTGCTGATTACTCTTATGGCTACACTTCTCCCTCGCCCTCTAAGTACTACAAATCACCATCGCCGTCAAAGTACCATGCCCATGTAACGGTCTCTTACAGACATTATCCTTCACACTATTACAAGTCGTCTTCGCCATCAAAGTACCATAGCCATTCACCAAACGTTTACAAATCACCTCTACCTTTGAAGCATGAATATTACAAAGCACCAAAACCAACAAAATATTACAAATCGCCTCTACCTTTGAAGCACGATTACTACAAAGCACCAAAACCTACAAAATATTACAAATCACCTCTACCTTTGAAGCATGATTACTACAAAGCACCAAAACCAACAAAATATTACAAATCTCCTGCTCCTTCAAAGTACAACTACAAGTCACCGTCGCCGACTAAGTATTACAAGTCACCTACTCCTTCAAAGCACTACTACTATAAGTCACCATCACCAGCAAAATATTACAAATCACCTGCTCCATCGAAATACAACAAGCCAGTACCACCAACAAAATATTATAAGTCACCAGTTTACTACAAGTCTCCACCACCACCAGCTTATTATGAGAAATCGCCTTCTTATTACAAGTCACCTCCACCCCCTCCAAAATACTATGAACATTTACCCTCCTATTACAAATCTCCCCCACCTCCACCAAAATACTACGAGCAGTCATCGTCTTCTTACAAATCTCCCCCACCTCCACCAAAATATTACGAGCAGTCACCTTCATACAAGTCTCCACCTCCACCACCAAAATACTACGAGCAAATACCTCCAACTTACAGTGCACCACCTCTACCAAAAATCTCTGAACAATTACCATCATATTATAATTCACCACCACCACCATCGACAAACTACAATAAGCAAACTTCTACCTATGCATCAACTCCCCCACTTGAAAAGTACGATCAATCTCCCACCTACAGTTCACCTCCACCTCCATTACCGTCACCTCCACCAACCTACTACTAATTAATATTCAAGTCATTCGCCTCCAAAATAGCTATCATTTCCTTGCTTTCAACTTCTTAGCAAACACTTGTTTGGAGCGTCTCCCATTATTGTTCTACCTCAGTCCTAAACTACATGTATGCTTACAGAAATGATCATCTTTCATTGGTGTTATTTTACAATTTGTATTTGATATCTAATTAAGATTATTGAGAGCTATATTGATTCGGCTCATTGTATTAAGCTCTTTTTGAATTTAATCTCTTGAGAATTCTACTTTGCTTCTTATATATTCTTTGATAAGAATGGACCTTGGACCTAACTCAACCCCAAAAGCTAGCTTATGAGGTGAGAATTACCCAAGCCATATAAGGAGACCAAGGACCTCAAATCCCTCCGATGTGGGGCAACTCAACATTCTTTACTTCTTTGTCTAATACTGTTTGTCTCAATAAAGTTACTTCTTTCACCGGCCTACCAAAAAACATCCCGCAATAATGGGCATGGAGACAATTTTCGAAATCCAATCAAACTAATCTACACTCTAATGAAATCAATATAACAGTAATAAGACAATTAAAGAGTGGATGATATCAACTTGAAATGTCATACATAATATAATAAAGAAAAAGAACAAATATGCTGGCAGAGGACCCTACTCGAAATAAGTTTTAAATGTTTTTCCTTACGGGAAGTTTCGGATTAGAACTTGTTTTGATAGCCTTTCAGAGGAGTGAAACATCAGGCAGAAGGGATATACAGTTCTAGCCAGCCTTATCTTGCAGGTGATGTCGACGTCGAGTCTTGCAGGTGACATCGACGTTGAGTTGATGGCAGAAGTGAGCCACTCGGTGGTGCAGTACATAGTGGGTTTAATAGGTCACACACAAACAAATGGCTCTGAAACAAATAAAAAGGTGCAACAATCTATACCCGGACTGAAAAATTGTTGAAATTTTAATTTGGCTCTACCATAACCATAAGCATGCATAAATTAAGGAGATGTATGAAAAAAATATCAAATAGCGAAGAAATGCATTAATTTCAAAAAAGAAATATTGCAATACTCATTTTACTTAATTGGAAATACAAGTTGCTAAATGTTTCTCTAATCCCTTTGGACAACATTTGGTTGAAGATGAAAATACATTATTCAAAATTGAAGTTGAAAAATAATTACGTTTGTTTTGTAAGCACAGCTTTCCTCTGGATCTTATATATGCGTTAAAAAATCTACTAGATATTTAAAAATAGGCCAAATACATCGACAACCCCTTAAAGTTGTCCGTACTTTTCACTTAGACACTTTATCTTAGGTCCGTTCCATTTGAATATTTCAACCAAGTCTTTACTGTGTCATTTAGACACAATATGCTGGCATGGCAAGGTAAGTGTTTCTCACATTTTCCAAGTGGTGAAATCATTTCAAAAAACAAACTCCACATACTTCTTGTCGGAAAATGTACAGCTTCTGCGGGGAAATTTTCCGACCATCTTCTTAGCCCAATTTTTTTTAGACTTGTTCACACCAATATAAGTATATCCTTCTTTAGATCTGGGCACACCATCACCACCTTTAAACCTGGCCACCTGTGAAAAAATAAAGTAAAGTGATTTTTTGAAAAAATATAGAATTCTCTAGAATGTCCTAGTGAAGTATCCTTGATATTTAGTAGACATATCTAGATGTTCTAGAATGTTGTGGGAAGATAAGGTTATATATTAGAGACATCTAGATATTCTAGAGTATTATGGAAAGATAAGGTTCACTAGATTTTTCTTGTACATGTTCTAGAATATTATCTAGAACCATCCTTAGAGAAGTATAAATAGGGGTGGTCTTAGGCATTTGTAAGCAAGCCAAAATCAAGAAAGCCTTCTTTCCTAAATAAGTTCTCCTATCTAAAATCTCTCTTCTCTTTTCAAGCTTCCTCTTCTTTAGTTGAATCCTCCAATCTTGATTAACGATCTTGGGCTAGCAGAAGGTCTCCGAATAATACTCTTCTTCTGCTATTCTTTACATGGTATCAGAGCCATAAGTCGGCTTCTGGATTTCAAGGTCGGGTTAGTGGTTGATTCAACTGGTTTCTCTAAATGGATTTGGGTGGTCGTGCTAATGGACTGGAGATGGAATTATTGAACCAGTCCAACTACAAGGTATGGAAGAGTTGTATGGAGTCATACCTTGTAGGTGAGGATTTGTGGGAAGTTGTCAATGAGAGCAACACAAGTCCTCTTGCTGACGCACCGAAAAATAGCAATGCACGTAAGAAGTGGAAGCAGATTAATGCTAAGACGGAGTTTGTCCTAAAGAGGTCCATCTCTCCTAATTTATTTGATCATATTATAAGGTGTAAATCAGCTCATGAAATATGGAGGACCTTCGATCGGCTGTTCAACAAGAAGGATGAAGCTCGGCTACAGATTTTGGAGAATGAGTTAGCTAACACCACTCAAGGTAATCTCTCGATCGCTGAGTATTTTTTGAAGGTTAAAAATCTGTGTTCTGAATTTTCTCTATTGAATCCGGACGAGGCTATCTCTGAAGCACGAATAAGAAGAATTATTATTCGTGGCTTAAAGCCAGAATACATTCCCTTTGTTACTTCGATTCAAGGATGGGTTCAACAACCATCTTTGGAAGAATTTGAGAATTTTCTATCGTCACAAGAGCTATTAGCCAAACAGATGGTTGATGTATCTATCAAAGAAGGGGAAGGAAATGTTCTAGTTGTCGATAAGAGGAACTTTAAAGGGAAATCAAGAGATAGCATGCACTTTCAATCCTCAAGTGGTTCGAGCTCGCCAGGAAAGAAGGGGGAGTCTTCCAGCAACGGTAAAAAGCCTTTAAAATATTACCGTTGTGGAAAAGTCGGGCACATAAAAAGATATTGTCGAGCCAAAGAGTGCAATATAGCTCAAATCAAGAAAGTTGTTGAAGAAGAAGAAAAAGAAGAAGACTGGGGAAAGTGCTTCACAGCAGAGACTCGAGCAATAAATGCCATGGCTTCCATAAATTTTGAAAGAAACTGGATTGTGGATTTAGGATGTGGGCACCATCTCACTAGAGATCAATCCAAATTCTCCACCTTTCGCGAATACAACGGCCATGATGTCATTGTTACAGCAGATAATACAGTAAGGTACTGTTGTGATCAACGAGAAGCAAAAAGGCACTATCACCCTCAACAGTGTCTTTCACATTCCAGGTATGAAGAAAAATCTATTTTCAGTTGCAAATGCTGGAAACTATTTGCTATTTAGCCCACGTGATGTGAAGTTCCTCGAAATATCAAGGTACTCAAGACAGATATCGTTCACTCAGGTAAGAGAGTTAACGATTTATATGTCTTATCTGCCTCTAATTCATATATTGAGAAGATGAGTAGCAATAATAATACACATCTTTGGCATGCTAGACTTGGACATCTAAGCATGGATAATTTAAATGCCATGGTAAAGTTGAATCTAGTAAAAGGTTTGCCTAACTTAAGAAATTTTGATGGAGGATAGGTTTGTGAAGGATGTCAATATGGAAAGGCACATCGTCTTCCATTTGACAGATCCTTATCAAGGTGCAATGCCCCACTAGAACTTATTCACAGTGACTTGATGGGGCCAACGAGAACTCCTTCATTTTCAAGCTACTCTTATATGCTAATTTTCATTGATGATTTTACTAGATTCACTTAAATTTATTTTGTGAAGCACAAGTCAGAAGTTTTCAGTAAGTTTGTGGAGTTCAAAGAAACTGTTAAAGGTGAACTAGATTCCAGAATAAGGCGGCTACGAACTGATAATGGCGGTGAGTTTATATCAGATAAGTTTCTTTCCTTTTGTCGTCAGCATGCCATTAAAAGAGATCTGACATGCACTGATACGCCACAACAAAATGGAGTGGCTGAAAGGAAGATCCTACACTTAACTGAGACATGTAAGAGTTGGCTTCATGCCAAGAATTTTACTAAAGCCTTGTGGGCTGAAGGTATGAAATGTGCAGTGTACGTGATTAACAAGATGCCGCTTTCTCAAAATAATATGAAGTTTCCCTATGAATTAATGTTTGGAGAAAAGCCTAGCGTGAAGCACCTCAGGGTTTTTGGTTCTATTTGTTATGTTCACATTTCGGATTCTCAACGGAGCAAGTTAGATGCCAAGGCAAGGAAATGCATCTTTGTCGGATATGATGAAAGGAAAAAGGGATGAAAGTGCATGGATCGTAAAACTCATCTCTTTGTTGTTTCAAGGGATGTCATATTCGACGAAGTCTCTTTGTATTATGGAGTTGCGCAAGAAGGGGCAGGTTATAAACCCATGAACCCTGAAACATCAAATCTGCCTAACACAAGTACTTCTTTAGATAATACAGTTGTTGAGGAGCTAAGAGAAAGTGGGAGCCCGAGAACTCAACTACATGAAACTCAACAAGAAGATGATTCATGTGGTTCAGGAAGACCAAAACGAACTATTGTCAAGCCAGCTCGTTTCAGAGATGAAAATTTCGTCAGCACATACTCATGTTCTTTTGCAAGACCAATTGAAGAACCTTCAGTATTTGGGGAAGCAAGACGAGCCAGAAATATAGTGCTGAGATCTTCACCAAGACACGTCTTAAAGAATCGGTTGAGTTCTTCCGCGACAAGTGTGAGATAGCTTCCAAAAAATCACTTTAAGGGGGAGTGTGAGAAAAATAAAGTAAGTGATTTTTTGGAAAAATATAGAATTCTCTAGAATGTCCTAGTGAAGTATCCTTGATATTTAGTAGACATATCTAGATGTTCTAGAATGTTGTGGGAAGATAAGATTATATATTAGAGACATCTAGATATTCTAGAGTATTATGGAAAGATAAGGTTCACTAGATTTTTCTTGTACATGTTCTAGAATATTATCTAAAACCATCCTTAAAGAAGTATAAATAGGGGTGGTCTTAGGCATTTGTAAGCAAGCCAAAATCAAGAAAGTCTTCTTTCCTAAATAAGTTCTCTTATCTAAAATCTCTCTTCTCTTTTCAAGCTTCCTCTTCTTTAGTTGAATCCTCCAATCTTGGGCTAGCAGAAGGTCTCCGAATAATACTCTTCTTCTACTATTCTTTACACCACCATCATAAAGTTCTCATTTTTCCTCTCATTTTGAAGATCTAGTTGGCCGCTGCAATTCTGGTCATAAAAGTAGCAACGTCCCTACCTGCCTACCTCATCTTCACTATTATCTTCCACCATGGATGGCACAAACAAGAACTGTGACAAGAGCCCTCTCATTTTCACTCGTCCGGCGGAATTTTATTTTTTCCGATGAAGTTTCATTTTTTTCTCAACAGTTAAATGTTACTTGAATCAGAACCGGCTAGATTCAGGCTGATCTGGCCGGAAATAACAAGTTTTTGGCAACCCTTTTGCATTGGTGTCTTTTTCTCCTCGTTTTTTCTTTTTATTTTTGTCTATAAGTTATAGATCTAAAGGACTAAAAACATATGGTGAAACTCCACCATTTTTTAATCCGGTCGGAATTTTATTTCCGGCAACTTTGTGGTTTGGTTGGATATTCGTTTTTTCGGCAACCTTCATGCTTATGTTCGTTGATTTTTATGATTGAGTCCCATCTTTGGTACATTTAGATTGGGTTTGATTTCACTATCCTCAACTATTGCATTATATTCTGTTTGTTTGCCAATGATTTTATTGGTCGTTTGATGCTGCATTTTGAAGGGGAAAAAAATGACCAAGGGTCATTGGGGAAGATGACAGACGGGTGGGGTTAAGGTAAAATACACGTGTCTTTGTCTTATTCGTCAATCTAGCATGTGAATTACACGTTCCTTTTGTGTTTGGCGGCCTAAGAATTTTGTGTTCAAATGACATATTTGACTTGTGCTTGGAGTTTTCAAATGGAACAGACTTAAGATAGAGTGTCTAAGTGAAAAGTTTGGACAACATAAGGAGTTGTCGATGTATTTGGCCTTAAAAATATTTAGCTTTAACATGAGTGAGCTTACCGGTGGAAGCGAAACAGTACCCTAGCCTTTTTGATCCTTTATTATGGATATCAAAACAAGGGATTACTTCGCTCCTGTTTAACCAAAACAACAACAAGAACTCTTCAAATCCAAAAAAGTTAGGATCGGTTATATGAATCCTCACTGATCATGCCACTATCTGTATTGTGAAGATACATATTAGATTGACTAATTTTAAGCTAACAACTTCCCTCAATCCGGACCAGCAATATGAGCTTGCTTACATAGGCACAGTTTACTTTTCAACGAAAGTTAGGAAAGAGAAAAAGGCACGAACATCTTCTTTCTTGACAAAGGATAAAATCAAACTTTGTGGTCTACCATAACTTTGTGTATACAACTCACAAATTAGCAAATGATTAATTATTTGGACTTTTGTATTAACTTAGTGGGCAGCCATAAAGCCATTACACAAATATGTAAGAGGTTGTCATGTTGCTATATAAAAGCAAAGGTCCTTAACTATACAACACAAGTCTTTAGTTCTTACCTTCCCTTGTCCAATTATAGTTGCCTGCAAAATCAAAATGAGAAGCTTTGGAAATATGGGGCAATGGCCCCTACTCGCATTTGCTTTGGCAATTTGCTTAGTAGCAACTACTGTTGTTGCTGATTACTCTTATGACTACACTTCTCCCTCACCCTCTAAGTACTACAAATCACCTTCGCCGTCAAAGTACCATGCCCAGGTAACGGTCTCTTACAAACATTATCCTTCACACTATTACAAGTCGCCTTCGCCATCAAAGTACCATAGCCATTCACCAAACGTCTACAAATCACCTCTACCTTTGAAGCATGATTATTACAATGCACCAAAACCTACAAAATATTACAAATCACCGCTACCTTTGAAGCATGATTACTACAAAGCACCAAAACTAACAAAATATTACAAATCGCCTGCTCCTTCAAAGCACAACTACAAGTCACCATCACCGATTAAGTATTACAAGTCACCTGCTCCTTCAAAGTACTATTACTACAAGTCACCATCACCAACAAAATATTACAAATCACCCGCTCCATCGAAATACAACAAGCCACAAACACCAACAAAATATTATAAGTCACCTATTTACTACAAGTCTCCACCACCACCAAAGTATTACGAGGAATCATCTTCTTATTACAAGTCACCTCCACCCCCACCGAAATACTACGAGCAGTCATCGTCCTCTTACAAATCTCCCCCGTCTCCACCAAAATATTACGAGCAGTCACCTTCATACAAGTCTCCACCTCCACCACCAAAATACTACGAGCAAATACCTACAACTTACAGTGCACCACCTCTACCAAAAATCGATGAACAATTAACATCATATTACAATTCACCACCACCACTATCGACAAACTACAATAAGCAAACTCCTACCTATGCCTCACCTCCCCCACCTGAAAAGTACGAGCAATCTTCCCCCTACAGTTCACCTCCACCAACCTACTACTAATATTCAAGTCATTCGCCTCCAAAATAGCTATCATTTCCTTACTTTCAACTTCTTAGCATACTCTTGTTTGGAGCGTCTCCCATCATTGTTCTACCTCATTCCTAAAGTACATGTATTATTTATTATATTTTATGTTTTGCATTTGATGTCTAATTAAGATCATTGAGATCTATATTGATTCGGCTCATTGTATTAAGAACTTTTTGAATTAATCTCTTCAGAATTCTACTTTGCTTCTTATATATTGTCTACTTCTTTGTCTGATATTGATTGTCTCTATAAACTTAATTCTTTCACCGGCCTACCAAACAAAAACATGTTAACATGTCAACACATTCCATTACGAAAACAAAGAGACATCATGTTAACATGTCCTTTTTCCTTTTGGAGCACACTACTTTGGGAATTTTGCACGTCATAGGGGCGAATCTAGTTCTTTTGACTCTATATTCATTCAAATCCAGTATTTTCAACCCAAAGTATAAATTTTTTATGTGAAACCTCACAAACATTTCAACAACTATAAAATCTGAACCCATTATTTTTGAATATACAATGAATTCATTCAATACAAAAAATCTTAAAGGTCGAATCCGTCAAGTTAATTTTGAATCCGTAATGATGTGCACGTGATTTTTCTTTTTCTTTTTGATGCTAGACTGCATTTCATTTCATTATATGGAAAATTTCTGGTTGACTTCAGGGACGGATGTAGTGTGTTACCAACGTTTTCAATTGAATCAATAACTTCCGACGCGGAGTAAAAATTTATATGTAAAAGTTCATTAAAATTGCTAAAATAGTATATAGATGAACCCACAAATTTTAAAATATAATGGGTTCAATGCTCAAAATCCTTAAAATTAAACTCATAGAACTTAAATCCTAGATTCGCTTCTGGTTGACTTGTCGCATTGCCAATTTAATGGCGAGATGGATAGTTCAGTTTTTCAAAGAAGAAAATAGGAAAGACGAGAAAAAGGATAAATTTAAGTTAGAATCTATGGCTCGTGTAACAAGAAGGCGATTATGAGTCTCCACCATAAGGCGATTCACCTTAAGGCGATTTCATTGAAAAAGGATAAATTTATGTTAGAAGTCTCCACCACCACCAGCTTATTATGAGAAATCACCTTCTTATTACAAGTCACCTCCACCCGTTCCAAAATACTATGAACATTCACCTTCCTATTATAAGTCGCCTCCACCCCCATCGAAATATTACGAGCAGTCACCATTTCTTACAAATTTCCCCCACCTCCACCAAAGTATTATGAACAACCATATTCATACAAGTCTCCACCTCCACCACCAAAGTACTATGAGCAATCACCAACTTACTATAAATCACTTCCTCCACCATACTACAAATCTCCTCCACCCCCACCCAAATACGTCAAGCAATTACCTACTACTTACAATGCACCACCTCTACCAAAAATTGATGAACAATTACCATCCTACTACAAATCACCACCAATAACAACAACAAGCTACTACAAGCAAACTCCCACCTACGCATCACCTCCCCCGCCGGTAAAGTACGAGCAGTCTCCCACCTACAGTTCACCTCCACCACCAGCCTACTAGTAATTGATATTAAAGCCATTCTCCTCTATAATTTCCATCATCTCCTTGGCTTTTAACATCTTTGCATCTCCATTTATTTTTCTACCTTGTTCCTAAGTTGTATGTATGGCTTTAAAATGATCAGATCTAAGTGGTGTGTTTTATTTTATTGTATAAGTTGTTTTGATATCGAAGATCCTTGTGATCTTCATTGATTTACCTCATTGTATCAATTTTTTTAATGTAATTCCTTGAGAATTCTACTTCGCTTCATACATTACATCCTCATACTTATGCTCCTACTTTCCTTCCAGTACTACACCATTCTTGATGGCTCCAACAATTGTCATCTTCTTGTTTCGTCGTCCTCTATATGGTTTTTGGACTAGTGATTTGTTCGCTCGATGAGTGACTATATTTATCATGTCAAAGTTGACATTTTGAACATCCTTCAAACAGCCAAACTAATTCATCAACAAAAGCAAGGATTGAACTATAGTAGTATGATGTCTTAACTAGTAGAATGAAGTATTCCTGCTTATTGTTCAGTTAAAAGGATAAAGTCAAGATACCTTAAGACCATCACTTTACCTAGACGTAATAGAAGATAGCACTTCACAATTAATCAATAGAAACCTAAACTTATTGCAGGTAATCCAAGTTACACTGATTGAATCCCTTACCAAAAAAGTTGCTCCGATTTAGGGCTGGCAAATGGGCGAGTCGGGTCAGATATGGGACTGGTCGAAAGCGGGTAATGAAAAAACAAATAAATAATATGACCCAACCTATATTTAATACGGATAAAAAACGGGATAACTGGCAGATGACTTCTTGAATATGATCACTTTTGGGAGAATTTCTAGTCTCCCAAACTTGAGAAACCCCCAATTTGAGTCTTTACAAATGTAAAAGTTAAACTCATTAGTTATCCATTTTCTAAATGGATAATATGGTTCTTATCGATATTTGACCCGTTTTTAAAAATTTCATTATCCAACTCATTTTTTAGTGGATAATATAGATAGTTAACTGCTTTCTTTTAACCATTTTGCCACCACTACTCTAATTGAATAAAGATAAGGTTTTTCTAATCACAACCTAAAGGTCTGTTAGGGCTCAATTGTACTAAGAAAATCACAAAATAATAAGTAAGATAAAGTACCAGTTGCTACAGAAAGGGGCATTCAGATGTGCACCAGATACTTTATTTGTGAGTTAAGCGATAAGCTAAGTTGCTCGACTCGGTTGCGGGTATCCGATACGGGCATGGATCTGAGTGTCGGATTCGGCAAAATCTAAATTTTAAGATTCGGGGGTGCAGATCCAGGTTGGACACGGGAGCAGGGATTCGGCTAAGAAAATTCAAAATTATAAAAAAAAAATAGAACTATAAATATTTTATAAATTTTGAGAGATATTTTGTGAAAAACTTATATGAATATTGTAGAATTGAATTCTTGGTTTTTCTGAAACACTAGGCAACAAATATGAGACAAAAAAAACTATAATGTAAAAGGTATGTCATTTCTCATGTCTTAAATCTATTTTATTTTTAATTTTGACAAATCAAAATCTCAATTTTTCCTTCAAATTTGTCGATGAACTCGGGTCAAAGTATCCGAAGTTAGTTGACCGAATCCGGGATGTATCCCGTGTTGAAGTTTGCAATGCCAAAGTCCCACATTGGTTGGGAGTTAAGTTTGGGGGGGATTTTTCCCCTATAAAAGAAGGCCTAATGTTTAGGATTGAAATACACCTCTCATTTGCCTTCTCATCTGTTTAAGGCATTTGTATCTTCTCTCTTTAGTATTATTTCACTTGTATTTTTGGAGTGAAATAAAATATTGGTTGTGTCCGAGGAGTAGGCAAAATTAGCCGAACCTCGTAAATTCTGGTGTTCCCTTTATTGTTGTTTTATTGTCTTATTTATTATTTGGTGGCTGTCATAATTTTTGGTATAGTAGTTGTGACTTATTCACACTATATACATTTGGCTTCCGCAACAATTGGTATCAGAGCCAAGGTACTGTCTAAGTATGCTCTGTGGTTGCAGCATAGTCTGATCTTCCACATCAGAAAAGATTTATCTTGGTAACTGAGTCAAGGTTCTGTCTGAGTATGCTCTGTAGTTGCAGCTTAGTCTGATCTTCTACATCAGAAAGGAAATAATCTTGATTTGTGTCGTCAGCTATTAAATAATATTTGTGTCAAATATGGGGGACAATAAACAAGAAGAATCTACATCAAGTGTCAACAATACGTCATCATTGGCATCTTCGCTTATGACAAGAATTGTGTCAAATGCGAAATTTGCGGTAGAAATTTTTGACGGGTCCGGACATTTTGGGATGTGGCAAGGCGAGGTTCTAGATGTCCTTTTTCAACAAGGGCTAGATCTGGCCATTGAAGAAAAGAAACCAGATGTTATTGGAGAAGAAGATTGGAGAATTATCAACCGTGTTGCTTGCGGTACCATTCGATCCTACCTTGCTAGAGAGCAGAAATATCCATACACAAAGGAAACTTCTGCAAGTAAATTATGGAAAGCACTGGAGGATAAATTTTTGAAGAAAAACAGTCAAAATAAATTGTACATGAAGAAGAGACTGTTTCACTTCACCTATGTTCCTGGTACCACGATGAATGAACATATCACCAGTTTCAATAAGTTGGTCACAGATTTGCAAAATATGGATACAACTTATGATGATGGTGACTTGGCCTTAATGTTGTTGGCGTCACTTCCTGATGAGTACGAGCACCTTGAAACTACTCTACTCCATGGAAATGACGAAATTTCTCTCAGAGAAGTTTGTTCAGCTTTGTACAGCTATGAACAAAGAAAGCGAGAAAAACAGAAGGGCGGAGAAGGAGAAGCACTGTTTGTGAGGGGTCGTCCTCAAAATCAAACGAGGACAAAGAAGGGAAGATCCAAGTCAAGATCCAGACCCAGTAAAGATGAATGTGCCTTTTGTCGAGAAAAAGGGCACTGGAAGAAAGACTGTCCGAAGTTGAAGAATAAGGCCAAACATAACAATGGAAAGGCTATTATGGATTCAAATGTAGCTGATTGTGATGATTCAGACTTCTCATTAGTTACAACAGAGTCATCAACATCATCAGACATATGGTTGATGGACTCGGCTTGTAGCTATCATATGTGTCCCAACAGGGACTGGTTCATGGAATTTCAAGAAGGAGAATATGGAGTCATCCACACAGCGGATAACAGCCCTCTTACCTCATATGGCATTGGTTCAATACGATTAAGGAACCATGATGGAATGATCAGAACATTGATAGATGTTCGATATGTACCGGATTTGAAGAAGAATCTCATCTCTGTGGGAGCCCTAGAATCAAAAGGGTTCAAAATCATTGCAGAAAATGGAGTGATGAGAGTATGCTCCGGTGCACTAGTGGTAATGAAGGCTAATCGGAAGAATAATAATATGTACCGCTATCGTGGCAGTACAGTTATTGGGACAGCGACAGTAACATCCAGTGACGACAAAGAGGCAGAAGCAACCAAGCTATGGCACATGCGCTTGGGACATGCTGGAGGAAAATCCTTGAAAACTCTATCAGATCAAGGATTGTTAAAAGGAGTAAAGGCTTGCAACTTGGAGTTTTGTGAGCATTGTGTTAAAGGGAAACAGACAAGGGTTAAATTTGGTACAGCGATCCATAATACTAAAGGCATTTTGGATTATGTACACTCTGATGTTTGGGGTCCTTCCAAAACACCTTCATTGGGTGGGAAGCACTATTTTGTAACCTTTGTTGATGATTTTTCTCGAAGAGTGTGGGTGTATACAATGAAAAACAAAGATGAAGTGCTGAGAATTTTTCTCAAATGGAAGACGATGGTGGAGAATCAAACAGGCAGGAGGATCAAGTGTATTCGCACAGACAATGGAGGTGAATACAAAAATGATCATTTCAATAAGGTCTGTGAAAATGATGGCATCGTCCGACACTTCACTGTTAGACATACACCACAACAGAATGGAGTGGCAGAACGTATGAACCGGACCTTGCTGGAGAAGGTACGGTGTATGTTGTCCAATGCTGGCTTGGGCAAAGAATTTTGGGCTGAGGCAATTACATATGCATGCCACCTCATTAATCGTCTACCATCTGCTGCTATTGATGGCAAAACACCATTTGAAAAATGGTACGGAAAACCTGCTGTAGATTATAACTCTTTGCACGTGTTTGGCTCAACTGCATATTATCATGTGACGGAGTCAAAATTGGATCCAAGGGCAAAGAAGGCTATTTTTATGGGAATTACTTCTGGAGTCAAAGGATATCGCTTATGGTGCCCTATGACAAAGAAAGTAATATTCAGCAGAGATGTTACCTTTGATGAATTTGCTATGGTAAATAAGGTAACAGAAGATACCAAACAAAATGAAGGTGCTTCTAAGCAGGTGGAGTTTGAGGGAAAATTTATTTTTCCTACACAAGAAGCAGAGGAGGAAACAAATGAAGATTACCCTCTGGAAGGAGAGCCAGTAGAGGAGATTCCAACTCAGGAATCTCAACAACAACTTGAATCAATAGCAACCAGCAGGCCAAAAAGAACAATAACGAAACCTGTTCGTCTCATAGAGACGGTTGCTTGTGCAACCTCAATTGTAGCTGATGATGTTCCTACTACTTATAAAGACGCTGTTCAAAGTTCAGAAGAAGATAAGTGGAGGATTGCCATGAATGATGAGATACAGTCCCTTCATCAGAATCATACATGGAGATTGGCCAATCTCCCGAAGGGAAAGAAAGCAATTGGGTGCAAATGGGTATTTGCAAAGAAGGAAGGATTTCCTAACCAAGTAGATGTTCGCTACAAAGCAAGATTGGTGGCCAAAGGATATGCTCAAAAGGAGGGAATTGATTACAATGAAGTGTTTTCTCCAGTTGTAAAACATTCCTCCATTAGAATTATGTTGGCTTTGGTAGCACAATTGGATTTGGAACTAGTTCAGATGGATGTAAAAACTGCGTTTTTACATGGAAACTTGGAGGAGGAAATCTACATGACTCAGCCAGAAGGATTCAAAGTTGCTGGAAAAGAAAATATGGTGTGCAAACTTGAAAAATCGTTGTACGGATTGAAACAATCTTCTAGACAATGGTACAAGCGATTTGACGAGTTTATGTTGCGGCAAGGGTACAAGAGAAGCAAATACGATCATTGTGTGTATTTGCACAAGCTTAAAGATGGTTCCTTTGTATATCTTCTCCTATATGTTGATGATATGTTGATAGCTTCCAAGAATTCGGAAGAAATTGATAAGTTGAAGATTCAACTGAAGAAGGAGTTCGAGATGAAGGATTTGGGTGAGGCAAAGAAAATTCTTGGCATGGAGATAATTAGAGATAGACGTTCAAAGAAACTCTGTTTATCTCAAAAGGAATATTTGAAGAGAGTACTTCAACGTTTTGGCATAGATGACAAGACTAAGCCAGTTAGTACTCCACTTGCTTCCCATTTTAAGCTAAGTACTACTATGTCGCCAATGGATGAAGCTGAACGAGAGTATATGTCAAAGGTACCATACGCAAATGCTGTTGGTAGCTTGATGTATGCAATGGTTTGCACAAGGCCTGACATTTCACAAGCTGTTGGAGTTATTAGCAGATATATGCACAATCCAGGGAAGGAGCATTGGCAAGCTGTGAAGTGGATTCTACGGTATATTCATAATACTGTAGATGTCGGGTTAGTTTTTGAGCAGGAAGACAATCAGTCTGTAGTTGGATATTGTGACTCAGATTTTGCGGGTGATATGGACAAACGAAGATCAACTACTGGTTATGTGTTTACTTTTGCAAAGGCACCAGTTAGTTGGAAGTCTACTTTGCAGTCAACAGTTGCTTTGTCTACAACAGAGGCAGAGTACATGGCTATTACAGATGCTGTGAAAGAGGCAATTTGGCTTCAAGGATTGCTAAAGGAGCTTGGTGTTGAACAAAAAGGTATCACAATTTTTTGTGATAGTCAAAGTGCTATTCAATTAGCGAAGAACCAAGTTTATCATGCAAGGACGAAGCACATTGATGTTCGGTATCATTTCGTACGAGAAATCATAGAAGAAGGTGGAGTCACGGTGAAGAAAATTCATACTACAGAGAATCCTGCTGATATGCTGACAAAGGTGGTGACTGCGGTCAAGTTTCAACATTGTTTGGATTTGATCAACATTGTTGAACACTGAAGATTGAAGATGAAGACACAACCAAAATTTGTTATTGAGAGAGAATTGAAAATGTGGAATTTTGCCAAGGTGGAGATTTGTTGAAGTTTGGCAAAATGCCAAAGTCCCACATTGGTTGGGAGTTAAGTTTGGGGGGATTTTTCCCCTATAAAAGAAGGCCTAATGTTTAGGATTGAAATACACCTCTCATTTGCCTTCTCATCTGTTTAAGGCATTTGTATCTTCTCTCTTTAGTATTATTTCACTTGTATTTTTGGAGTGAAATAAAATATTGGTTGTGTCCGAGGAGTAGGCAAAATTAGCCGAACCTCGTAAATTCTGGTGTTCCCTTTATTGTTGTTTTATTGTCTTATTTATTATTTGGTGGCTGTCATAATTTTTGGTATAGTAGTTGTGACTTATTCACACTATATACATTTGGCTTCCGCAACATCCCGCACCCGTCCTATGTCGAGACAGGTGCTGCTCCAAAAACGAAGAGTCTGCGCAACTTAGGCGATAAGGGATTTGGGCAATGTTCCTAAATACTTTTAGGGTTCAATGAGCCATGCCACAAGATGTGAAAGTCTTTCCCTATGTCGGCAAGGACAAAAAGTTGGGAGTAGTACTAAGCTGATATGGAGGACTATCCCTTTATGTGTCAACAACAACAAACCCAGTAGTTACCCACAAGTGGGGTCTGGGGAGGGTAAGATGTACGCAGCCTTAACCCTACCCCGGAAGGGCAGAGAAACTGTTTCCGATAGACCCTCGGCTAGAGAATCCCTTTATGTGTCATGTGGAATATTTGTCTTGAATGAAATAAAAGATGTTTTGAAGGAGAGAAGCGACGTGTATCTTTTGTTAAGTATAGGTGTTCACAGAGTGTTTGTTTGGTGTACGGAACAGGTAGTTGGAGAGGTGATAAGAGCCAAATCACCATATTTCCGAACAAAAGACACATTTCAAGGTCAAGCTTCATGAGTACGACCATTATGATACTTCCCTGTGGTTATCATCAACTTTGGCATTGACTGGAAATACTTGTGCTACTATTCCTAAATTTCATGAAGAGTGCAATAGAAGCCAGAAAAATGTAGATCACTCATGAATTACAGCAGTAAAAGAAGAGCAAAAGAACTTGAAAAAATTAATGAGATAAGTTGTCTATAATATGCTTAGACAAGTGCCTAAAACAAGCTGATACATAGTAAAATTGACAATTAGGACAAAAAAACAAACAGACAAGTACTACTGTAAAAACTGATTACTAAAGTGAAAATGACTTACAGAGTGAATATCAGGACATCAGAAGTTCTTTTTAGTGTCTCTACTAACTATTAGTTGGCTGCTCGCCTTGCCAAGACCAAACAATTTCCTAGAGAGCAGGTCTTATAACTTGTCTCAGCATCTTTTGGTACTCCACCTTATCACCATATGACCTTTTCAGCTCAACCAAGTGGAAGGACGGTGTAATTTCAAAAATTTCCACATCAATGGACAGAGTCCCATATCTAGCCACATTCAATCCCTCTAATCTTATAAATCCAGCTTCTTTTATTATTGTTTCCAGTTTTAGGTTCCGGCCGACTTCCTCAATTTTGGACAAGATAGCAGATGCAGGCTTCACTGAAATGAATTGCAGTTCCTCCTTCTGATCCTTTCTTATGAATAAACCAGATAAGTCAAATCCACTTGAAAGAGCGATTATATCAAATGCATTTAGATTTGCAGGTTTTGGAAACTCTAATTTTGATGCAGAGGGAGAGATACTGTTATGCGTACACGCATCGACATTAGCATTGGCATCTAAGCTAAAGTTTTCCTTCTCTTCTAATTTGATTCCTGCATTTCTTGAAGCCAACCCTTTTTTAAACCAGGAGTTTTCCTTTATTTTGGCTATTGAAATCCTTGTATGAGGGTTCGGATCAAGGATCTTCGAAATTAATTTCCGCACTTCTAGTGGGAACCAATTTGGGCATTTGAACTCCGCCTTCTTTATCTTCGTATACATCTCCATAAGATTTGAATCGTGGAATGGAAGATAACCAGCCAACAAGACAAATAAGATCACACCACAAGACCAGATGTCAGCTTTGGCGCCGTCATATCCTTTTCTGCTAATCACCTCAGGTGCAACATAAGCCGGGGTTCCACATGTTGTGTGGAGTAAGCCATCCTGCCTCTTAGACTCGGTCAACGCACTCAATCCGAAGTCTGATACCTTAAGATTTCCATTCTCGTCCAGCAACACATTTTCTGGTTTCAGATCACGGTGATAAACATCTCGGCTGTGGCAACACTCAACAGCACTAATCAATTGTTGAAAGTACTTCCTAGCTACATTTTCCTTGAGCCTCCCCTTTGTCAATTTTTTGAAAAGCTCACCACCTTTGGCATGTTCAATCACTAAGTAAATCTTAGATTTAGTTGCCATAACCTCGTATAGCTGTAGAACATTTGGGTGTTCGACCAGTGCCATAACAGATATCTCTCTCTTAGTCTGTTCGATCAGTCCGGCCTTGAGAACCTTCTCTTTGTCAATTACCTTGATGGCTACACTCTGTCCCGTTTCAAGATTCCTTCCATAATAAACCTTAGCAAAATTTCCTTGACCTAATAATCTCCCCAACTCATATTTTTGCATCAATACATTTCCCTTCTTCTCCTCCATTTGAACCGACAATCCTAATAACAACTACAAGTAACTTTCTCCTGCTGTAATGATGCTCGTTTATAACAGGCAGGAGGCCTTGTTACGGAGCTCAACCGTCTCCGACAAGACTGTGCTTCAGCATGACGAGATGTATAAGGGTTGTTGCTTCATTGTGCATCTGGCACGAGAAGTTAAGTGTGCCGTGAGCTGCATATTTGAGATCATGAAGGACGAGGAAGACTAACAATAATGCACACGGAAATTTAGTAGTCTCCAAAAGATAATCGCTGCTGTATAACCCCATCCTTCTGCATCCCAATTATTTTGCTTCAACAAGCACTGATCATCAATAAGTAAAAGAGAGAGAGTCAGGAACTTCCAATGCAAGCTCAGCAATTATTTCCTCAAACACAAGCAAAAATCTATGACTATGAAAACTGAGGTGTGAATTTAAAGTAGTATCCGTTGTATTAGGATCAGGGCAAAATCAAAAGAAAATTACATCAAGATGAATATCGCTTTTTTACTTATGACAATCTCTGCTTCAGTGGCGGAGTGAGGAAATTCTACAAGAGAATTGAAAAAATACTACAATGTTACACTTCGGATTTGCGCCTGTGATACACCAATTTTTTAACCCCCTTTACCACTATAATAAAAAAACTTTTTATGTCAAGGGATAAAACATTTTATACATACTAAAAAAACTCGTTTTTCTCTACTTGTGTAGTATAATTTTTCAACAAAGGGGATTCAAATGAATCCTTACTCCTACCTAGCTCCGTCCTTCTCTGCCTAAAGAATACAACTGCAATTAAAAAGGTCATTCCAAATTTAAGATTTCTTCATTAGAAACTATAATTTTCAAACTAAAGGGCATCTTGTTCCAGCACATTGGACAAATTTATCTCATCAAGTCCAATATCTAGCTAGAAAAGGAAGGGATTCACAAGCCATGGGCGGAGCTAGGGGACGGAAGGGGTTCATCCAAATCCTCTTCGCCAGAATAGCATATTGTGTATATAAGGCCAATTTTTTTTCTACATATATATTCCACTGATGTTTGCATCAGGGCTGCGTAAATCACACCCTTGTGTGCGGCGCTTTCCTGGACCCTGCGTGATCGCGGATGTTTTGTGCACCGGGCTGCCCTTTTATATATTAGGTGTTGAATCTCCTTAACTTTTTCAAGTATTTTTTTTTTAATTTCCTCGGTAAAAATTCTGCCTCTCTTGCTAGAAAATTCAAGAATACATATTTAGGTAGAAAAACATCATATGTCAACCAAAAAAAAAGGGGCAAAATGGGTTTAACAAACATCATATATATGCAAAATGGACGAAAACTAAAATGCAAAATTACCCAAAAACACAAACAAACAAACAAAAAGAGATAAAGGAAACTAAAAGGGATTGAAGAAAGAATAATACCTTGTTGGGGATTAAAGAACTTCGGACGGATCCGAAGTCGAGAGAGACAAGAAAAGCTCTTCGTAAAGATTGAGATTGTGAAATCTGTTTTGTTTTGAAAAAACAAGACACTTTTAAATACAAAGGTTGTTTGGTAGGAATTGGCCGTTAGGTTTGATAGAAATTTTGTGCAAGTGAAAATTAGGTAAAGCTTCTGCAATCGGCCAAAAGAGACCAAATATGTGACACGTGGTAGGTATCTCGGGAAAGGGGGAGAATTTTCTATTAGGAATCAAGAGCATCTAATAGTTTATTCCTTGGGACTACTCTAGAATAATGTTTTTCGTTTTTGTTTTGATACACTCTTTGATTGGATCCAATTTATATGGTTGTGATCTTGTCTTCTAGTAGCAAGTGCACATATAACCATTTTAGGGATATTTTTTAAGAGTTATTCAGTATTTATTTTGCCTTAAAATTTTAAATTAAAAATTTTAACTTCAGAATAATTCAAAACATTTTTATTCTGAAAAATTGAAATTCAGGACTGACTAATTTTTAATAGTAGCCCCTTAAAGTGGCTATCTGGTGTCATTTCTACAATATTCCATACAGATTTCTAATAAAAATTTTAAGAATCAAATGTTTAAAACTATTTACATTTTTCACTTGATTCGGTCTTGTTACGTTCAAATTGAACTTTTAAACATCACTTCTATATTTTCTTCCATTACTAGTTGCTAGTAATATGGTATACATGTTAAATTAATATTTTAAGTTTTGTATCTAACCAACGGATGTGATATAAAATGAATTTAAGGTCATATTTTTTAAGGTAAGAGGTGTCATATAATTAGGTGATCGTGAATTCAAACCACATAAATAGCATGCATCTAGAAAGAGATAGCAATATTGTCCAAATATGGTACAGGTAGATTTCTCTATAACAACCTCCAAGGCGTATTTAGGGGGCGGGAGGGTGTTCATCTGAACCCCCTTCGACAAAAAATTACATTGTGTATATATGGCAAAATTTATTTAGTTTTCCCCTTAACACAAGCCAAAAGCATAGCGTATTGGTCAAGGGGGTTCAAAACCTTTGAGAGGTCACTGGTTCAATTCCTCACTAGCCATAATCTCTTTTAATTTTTTAACTTTTTCCTTGTTTGAACTGTGAGCACGTGATTTTTGTTTCGCACGACAATCGCTCCAAAAAGAAATAAAAAATAATAATTGGCCCTGCTGTACAATTTCGGATTTCTGTGCGGCACCTTGTTGATCTATTTGTGACTTCGGCCCATTTTTATTTATTTACTTTAGTAAAATAAAATTCAAAAAATATATGTGTCCTGCATAATTCAAACCGTAATCCGGTCGTTAAATAGGAAATCATGAATAGGCATTTTCGTCTGTGATTTTATTTGGTTTGACTGTACCTGTTTTGAAATATTTTAGTGTGTGTGCAAATAATTGTATTGAGTGTGTATTTAATTTTAATTTAATTTTTTGGCTTAGTTTTGTTTTAAGATAAATAAGAAAAAGGAAATAAATAAAAAAAATAATAATAAATAAAAAAAGAAAAAAAGAAAGGACTTCCGGACTTGGGCCAATTTTAACAAAATTGGCCCAAACAAACAGCCCAAGACCCAGGCCTGCCCGGTCCAGGCCACCTGATGCCCGGGACGTCCAAACGACGTCGTTTGAGTCGTGCCTGATCTGGGCCGTTGATCTCAGAGTGATCAACGGCCAAGATCAATTCCCCATAACCCATCAACAAACCCGACCCGTCTCACCCAGACCAAACTCAAACCCTCAAGACGACACCGTTCCATGCAAGCCTCCAGATCCAGACCGTAGATCTAGATTGATCTAACGGTCGAGGTTCACCCACCCACTAACTATATAAACCCTTTACCATACCCTACCCCCCTAGCCAACACCCCTGCCTTCGTCTTCACCAAACCCATCCCCTTCAAACCCTAGCCGCCCCTGCACACCTTCACCAGAAACCCGGCGGCCTGAACGCCGGTGACCTCCACTTGAACACCACAGAACCCCCATGCCATCCTGAACCTAAATCTACCAACCACACACCTCGAATCCTATCCCACCTTCTCGAATCTTCATTTGAAGATTCGAGTCGGAACCTAATCTACACCGATCTACCGTAAACTCGTACCAGACACTCCCCAGACCCCCCTCGTGACCAAACCATACTTGGTTTGGTCCGAATATAACCAGGGAAGCACGAATATTAGATCTGAGTTTTGAAACCACAAGGTCCCTCGTCACTGGTTCAAACCAGTTCAAACCAAAGAGGTTAAGGTCTAATGGACTTTAATCCAAGTGTTTCTCATCGATTAAAGTCCGTTCAGCCTTAAGAAAGGCCTGGCCAGGTCCGAGTTTAAGGTCCTGATTTTCAAGGTTTAAGGTGAGTTCTTTCTTTTCTTTATTTGTTTTGGTTCGTTTGATTGTTGTAAGGGTCTGTTCGTTTCCTGTCCTTGACTTCTATCAACTGTGCTTCAACCGCTGTGCCTGAACTTCTGTTTGTTTGTCTAAGATCCCCCCTCTTATTCTGATAAGACATATGTATTTGTTGTACAATAATTGAGCTTCAAATGTTGACTGAGCAATTGGTTCCTCGAGTACCACTTTGCTCAGTCAGTATAATTCGAATTATGGGTCGATACTGTTAAATGTCGGATTTTTGGTTACGATTGTGTATGTTAATGCTAATATAGTCGAGTCGACATGTGTCGTCAATTAATTTCAACTGTCCGAACAATAACAAATCGATTTACTTCTGCTAAGCATTTGTTGAGTCAATTAAGAACCAGTTTTTGTTTACTTATAGTTGTTTGAATTGATCAGTAATGTAAAAAGATTTGTTTGGTTTAAATTCTGAATTGGAAGGCATGTGCATTCGTGCACAGCATGTGCATTAATGCACCTCATGTGCTTTGTGCACAGCCTGTGGCCTGCATAAAGGCCTTTGTTAAGTTATAAACAATTTGACAGCATATGCTGTCAGATACATTCCACTGCCCATACTTGGCTTTAGTTTAAAGAAGTATTTAAACCTTTTAAAAGTGAAATCTGCCAGGGAATGTTGATGGGGTTTAATACTTAATTAGCTAAAGTTGGAATTGAAAATGGAAGGCACATGGGAGGGGTACTGGGTTGTTCTGAAAAACAGGCTGTTAAAAGAGATAGTTTTTGAGGTTTATAAGGGGATGGACATACAGAATTAGAGGGGGATTGAACCTTAAGAGCTGAAAAGGAAAAACAAACAGACAGACATAGAGGACATCAGATAGACTAGGAGATACAGGATTGAGAGATAGAAATACACACACACACACAAAAGGAGGACAGAAGGAGAAGGGAAAAGGAAAATAGATAGACTGTGAGGAATTCTTTGAAAGAGAGAGCTGGAATACACATTGAGAGATAGATATACACACACACACAGAAAAGTTGGGAAAGAACTTTGTTTGATAGCACAGACAGACAAAAACTAGAAATTGCATTCTTTGTTGCTGTTTTGATTTCACTGGTCTTGATATGTTGTCCAACACTGATTCCTTCTAAATCCAACTGGGTCTGTTGTTCGTTTGTTTGTCTATTCTGAGATTTGGTCTAGCTGGGATCTAGATTCTACCCCAATTGTTTCATTTGTTGCTGCTGCTGTTACTCTGATTCCTGTTGCTGCTGATTTTCCCTGTTATTCTCCTCTTCTTCTTTGCATTTCAGCCTTCCAGGTACACATTTCGAATCCCGTATTGATGTAACTGAAACAATTCGAAAGCATGAAATGAAAAGGGTTGAAGAAGTTCAAGTATTTGTTGTGATATTCATGGTACACTAACGGGTCTGTAAAAAATTTTGATTAGTTCATAATTCAATAGTTTGAAAGCATGTACTGGTACTTGACTGGGTTTAGCCCCTTTGTGTTTTAGTTTGGTAGTTGTTTTTTAATACGGGGTATGTATACTCCAATCTTATACAATGCTGTTTATGTTTCATTTAATCTTTTTTTTTGGTTCCGTTAGGCAGTACATAGGGTCACGCTCAAAGTCCCATTAGTAAGAATATCCAGTAACTAAATCCTTTAATCTAGTCCAAATAAGTTCAGTTAAGTTCAAATTAAGAAATGTTCGGATTAAGTATTGCATTTCATCTATCTCATATGTGATCTTTTGTTCGACCAGGGCATTTTCGTAAGGCATGACGTCTTTCACTTTAAAAGTAATTAATCAGAAACTGATAGGAGTTTGGTTTAGGCCAAAGTATATATTTCAATTATCATACATTTTTCTTTCTTCTATCTCTGGAAATAAAATAATAGAAATGTAGTCACTGTAGGATACCCTTCTAAAAATAATGAGACGAGCCTCGCCTAATAAAAAATGCAAATTGCGGGGCCCTCAACAACTAATCATAATATTTAGAATTCGGGCTAGGCCATTTAGTGAATCCCATGGCCGTCTCAAAAAATAATAACGCGCTAGACTTTTCAGGCACGACTTAATTAAATCATATTCTTAAATTCGGGTGCACATTGATGTGACCCAAATCCGAATCTCAACGAAGTCCGAATGTGTCGACGATCACGGGTGCATTGATTGTGACGTGGTTCGACATGCATTTTCACGACGTTGCAATTCTATAAAAATAAATGATAATAATAAAAGCGGTATAAATCTAATAAGAAGCATATAAATCACAACATGTATTTAAATCAGTTATTTAGCCATTATAACAATTTAAGCGACCGTGCTAGAACCACGGGATTCGAGGGTGCCTAACACCTTCCCTCGGGTCAACAGAATTCCTTACTTAGAATTTCTGGTTCGCAGACTTCATTTGGAAAAGTCGAAAATTTCCTCGATTTGGGATTCAAGATAAACCGGTGACTTGGGACACCAAAAGCCAAACCTTTCCCAAGTGGCGACTCTGAATTAAATAAATAATCCCATTTCGAATATTGTCACTTAAATTGGAAAAACTCCACCCGCGCATTTAACCCTTCGGGGCGGGGCGCGCAAAAGGAGGTGTGACAGCTCTGGCGACTCCGCTGGGGACAAAACCCAGAACCGCTGGTTCAGGGTTCAAGAATTCGAGCTTAGAATAATTGTTATATTTGACTTTATTATCTGATCTTTATTACATGTTTTTGCGTAACGTGCTAAATGTTGTCTTTTACCGCTTTGATATTATCTGAACTGTATATAAACTGTGCCGAAACCTTTCTCTTCTTACTTCCGGGGAGAAGCTCGCTGGTCGGGACTCCCTATTCTGTTAATGTCAATACCTAAAATAAGAAAGAGGACGGACAAGTTACAAAGCCGGACGATCTCGCGGGTCCCCGGTACGTAGCCCCCTCCTCGACTCGAGTTGTCCGCTCGGGTGCACAGTCTAGAACAAATACCCAGGTTACGAACCTAGAATAACTTGACTTCATGCCGGATCCCTAGTAGGAACGCTTATCTGCATCATGTTGCATTTGACTTAGGGGACTCAACACAGGGGTTGGGTCCGTCTAGGACAGGCAGCCTGAAACGAAAAAGACCACCCTGGTGCATCCTATTTGTGTTGTGCATTTATTTGCTTCGGTTCCGCATGTCGACCGGTTCCTAAAAAGGGGAAAATAGCAGCGTAGGGGAGATAATTACTTATTTTTGGAAAATAAAACCAATGTCCAAGTAGTGTCAAAACCTCGCCGGAATTTTTTCTAAAAAAAAACTGTCTTTTATTGAGAGTTATTAAAAAAAAATAAAAAAAAATTTCTTTTATCACTTTCAAAATCAAAAAAAAAGAAAAAGTATTTATTTTAAAAGTAAAAAAAATGGAAAATCCATAATTCAAAAAGTGTATTGTTTCTTTTGTAGTACCCATTTTATAAATTCAGACTAATGGTCCAAATATTGCAAAAAAAAAAAATATTTTTTCTTTAGCCTTTATCTTTTTTCAAAATAATAATACTTATTCTTGATTTCTAGGTTTTCTCTTTTCATGATATACCGAACTACGCGGGTCTGATTCTCACCGGATGTGAGATACGTAGGCAAACCTCATCGGTTCCGGCCCCAATTTTCAAAATAAAAAAAAAATATATATATATTTCCCTTTAAAAAGAAAAGAAAAATAATATAGAAGTTTTCTTAAACTCAAATAAAAATAGTCTCTTTCTTTCTGAGGTCTTTCATATGAAATAATGTAATAAGAATTAAATACCAGCAATAAAAATTCAAAAAAATACTCTTTGCTTTTAGTCTCTCTTTTGTAAAATGTTTTTTTTAAAAAATAAAAAATAATAATAAAAAAAAAATAAATGAAAAAATATATATATTTGAAAATTTGAATTTCGAAATATTAGGATTTTTCTTTAGAAGTGATTTTGTAAATAAATAAAACTCAGAATTTCACATCATTTTTCTTAAAAGTCCCTCTTTCAAAATTTGAGGGGCAACATCATAATAAACTTCCGAAGAAAAGGTAAAACAAAAAAAAAATCAACCAAACATATTTCCTTTTCTTAATAAATTTCCAGAATTCAAGCCAAAAGCAAATAAATTGTAGAGATCTTTCTTTTAAAAATAAAACAAAAATCAAAATAAACAAAATTTTCTTTATTCTTTTAAAGTATTTCTTTCAAAAAAAAATAAAAAAAAATTCTTGAATAAGTAAATAAACAAAGAATAGCCAAATCTTTTGAGCCCTATGCTAGATGAGCACTTGCTTCTTTATTTTTGTTAGTTTCGAACTACGTAATGATCTGATTCACGTAGGCATCGTGATACGTAGGCAATCCTCATCGGATCCGGTCGCATTTCTTTTACTGCAAATAAAAGAAAAACAAAAAAAATAATAATAATAAAAAGGGAGAAGAACTAATAAGAGGAAAAATGCCGGAATGACGCATGCTCTCGTAGCAAACATATAGTAGTCCACTTAACTGTATAGGTGCATCATGCCCAACGTGAGATTAACTATCTGTTGTTTGCTGCAAATTAACCGTGCGCTTGTCGATGAGTATATCCAGGGTTTTTGGAAAGACGGTTGGTTTGGTGAAAGTCTGGCCTCGCACTCATACTTCACGAGGTCAAGGAGAAGTGTTCAGCTACCTGTTGTTAGGGCCAGAAGTAGTACTCACACTTACTTCACCAGGTCAAAAGGCAGCGTAGAAATGTCTTCAGAAATTCCATTGCAAATAATCTCTGTTTCCGAGGAAAGCTCGATCTCAGCCGTCCTCACACTTGAGTCCGCAACTGCGGAGGAAAATAGAATCCTACGGCTCCGCATGTTGGAAATGCTGGATGACTGGAACAATGGGAAAGAGCCGCCAAGTGTCATCCCCGGATTCCCTGAATTATTCTCCAGGTCAAGTGGGACTTCTAATGTCCCCATAAATTACCCTGCTACCCCATTTGGTTACCCAGCCACCTCCGCCTTCTCTGCCGGATCACCTTCTGAGCCTCATCCCCGAATGTCGGCCACTGATGCAAGCATGAACATCTTTACTGCATCGCCTTGCCCGGCTACGGCACAGCCTGCCATATACAAGCCAAGCTTTGACTCCTCTTCTTTTACATTCCACGCACCATCGTTCTCAATGGAACCAACTAGGTTCGCTACCAGTACTAATCCACTACCGCCTCAGTGCGAGCTTGCACCCGGGCAGGATCAGAACCCCAGAATTGCAGAACAAAATGAGATTGCCAAGAGAATGAGAAGCCTTGAACAAAGTTTGAAGAATATGCAAGGATTGAGCGGACAAAAGAGCGTCTCTTACGCCGACCTGTGCATGTTCCCTCACGTGCACCTGCCAACGGGTTTCAAGACCCCCAAGTTCGAGAAATACGATGGGCACGGTGACCCCATTGCACATCTTAAAAAATACTGCAATCAATTGCGGGGAGCCGGCGGAAAAGAAGAGCTGCTAATGGCATATTTTGGAGAAAGTTTGGTGGGAATCGCTTCGGAATGGTATATGGACCAGGACATATCTCGCTGGCATATATGGGATGATCTTGCCAGAGACTTCGTAGGGCAGTTTCAATATAATATCGACATCGCGCCAGACAGAAATGCTTTGTCAAACTTAAAGAAGAAACCCTCGGAAAGTTTCAGAGAATACGCCATCAAATGGCGTGAGCAAGCGTCAAGGGTAAAACCTTCCATGGACGAGATAGAGATGGTCACTACTTTTCTCCAGGCTCAAGAGTCCGACTATTTCCAAAACATGATGTCGGCCATGGGAAAGCCTTTCGCAGAAGCGATTAAGATTGGAGAGATGGTGGAGAACGGTTTGAAAACGGGAAGAATTTTGAGTCAGGCAGCCATAAGGGCAACCTCCCAAGCCATCCAAAGCGGGTCTGGAGGAATGGCAAGAGGGAAGAAAAAAGAGGAAACGTCCATGACAGTGGCAGAGGTGGGAGAATATCATAATCCCGGGATTTGTTCTTCGGAAAGAACCTCGCAACAGTATTTCCCCCACCAAAATGCGACCTACGCTCCTCAGCCCTACATGGTCATGAGCACCCAGCCTTATATCCAGCGGACACAACCAGTCAATCGGGGGCAGGCCCCACATCCTAGGAATCAGCCTCCTCACCGAAACCACTACAATCCTCGACCTCCTCAAAATAATTTCCGTCCTCGGGAACCACCCAGGAGACCCAACTACACACCAATCGGCGAACCCTATTCCACCCTATTCCCTAAGCTTGTCCAAATGAATTTGTTGCAGCCCATACCACCGAACGGGCAGAACCCGGGATCACCATCATATCGGCGGGGTGTCAGATGTGCATACCATTCAGGGGTAGAAGGGCACGACACCAACGACTGTTGGACATTGAAACAAGCTGTGGAGAATTTGTTAGACCAAGGGAAGATTGTGTTGAGAGATGAGGATATCCCAAATGTGACCAATAATCCGTTGCCCGCCCACAACAACGGGCCGATAGTTGGGATGATTGGTGAAGACGAGGAAGTTGATCCGGCACTTAAAGCCATAATCGCTATTGCTGATACAGAAAAAGGACCCAGGGTAACTCCGGAGCCAGAAAAAGGAATAAGTGATGTATTCAAGCAGGCCTCCATGGTATGGGGGACGATCAAACAACCTCGGCCGAACGAGCCAGTGTTTGTCGGACGCATACCACAGGAACCAAAATGCAACAAAGAAGGAGATGATAAGGTGTCCCCTCTCGACGAGGGCAAGGGAATATGTGAGGCGACAAGGGAAAAGCTATGCGAAATACACATGGTCCAGCCGGGAGAGGGCACTAGCACCGTTGAAGTATCGTACATGGGACCAAGCACCTAGTTTCAAAACTAGAAGGCTACGCCATTCTTGATCAAACGGAAGTCCTAATGAACTTGCCTTGCCACCTTCTCTGCATTACGAATTACCCCAGAGGGTGACTCAGATGTTTTCTTCATTTTTCGTGTTTTTAATTTCCTGAATGTCAACCTTTTCTTTATCTTCCCCAAAATGCCAAGAAATGAAATCATGCTTGATTACTCACTTTCTTCTTCTATGTTTTCTTTTGTGTTCTCTTCAATTCTGATGAATGCAGCTTTAAATAACATGACATGTTTGCGGACTTCATGGCCGGATCACGAGAACTCCGATCAGATTTCAAATAATGAGTCAAAATTTGAGATATAAAGAATTTGAAAAGTAGGAACAACTAAAGAAAAGTGCGTCACAAAAGCTGAGTTTGAGAGCAGTAAATGGGCTTAGACCCGTACAGAATGATAACCTTAATAACTGCGGTTTGTCACGAGCAATTGTACCAAGAAAGAAGGGTCCATACGTCATTGAAAAACGTTACCAAATGGAGCATTTGTATCTGGGCGACGTCGAAAGAAAAGACGTCAGCCTTGCTTGGAAAGCAGGTGCGGTGATATGTCTAAAACACTCATGGCGATATCTTTGCACAGTTTGAGATGACGAAGGCTTTCATTCTCGCTACCCAAACACTATTAACCCTTTGCAAACCCATTTGAGCTGGTTACCTTTCTTGGATTACCCTCTTTGGAACCTGAAAATATTATTGAAAAAAAAATGATAAAAAAAAAAGAAATAAAAAGAAAGAAAGAATTGGAAAAATAAGAATTTATAAAATCCAGGAATCAAATAAGAAGTTATAAAATCCAAGAAAAAACGACCTGAACTACGTTTGACTTGATTCCGAAAGGATACGTAGGCAACCTCTCCTTGGGGTTCAGTCACACCAAAACAAAAATCCAGGAATTCCCTCGAAAGTAAAACTGGGGCAGAAGTTATAATAATTCGGCAATAATCCCACCCAAAAGGTTCCAAAGTTGTAGTTCAATCCACATTCTTTTTACCCCAAGCCGTTGTCCAAGTCCTTCTGATCAATCAGCAAAGCGTTTCAAAATGGGAAGATGGAATTATTTGGGTCTGATACAACAAAATGAGGAGAATAAAATGAGAGAGTCTTGTCGGTGAAAACCTTTGGGCACCGTGAGGCGATGCGAGAAGAGAAATTGAAAATGAGAGAGCTTGTTTAGTAAAAACTCGCAAAGAGTACTAGCAGGCGACGGTAAGAAGAGAAATGAGAGAGGTCGATTAGCGAAAACCCGCAAAGGGCGTTGTCGGCCAAAAAGATGATTCCACCTCAGAAAATCCTGGCAAGATTCCCAGGCTTTGAAAATATAGATCTGTTTTGATTCATGAGGAAATGCAAGTTCTCGGAGGTCGGGCATCCAGTCCAAAAGGCATGTCATGTCAGTTTGAAACTGACATACACTCCAGATAAGTCCTTCTTTCCCCCGAAAGGGGCTTTTCTCTTTAAACTCATATGTTCTCCTTTACATAGTTTTCTTTGATCTAACTCTTCATTCCGTAATAACCGCCAAGAAAGGTGGCAGGGCCGGTTTTACAGGGCTCCGTTTGGCAAGAGTCAAATAAATGTACGACCTCAGTGGCGCGTCAGTCCCATCCCGACTGGCCATGGTAGTTGATTTGCTTCCAAAACCGACAAATTCCCACAGGGTATCCCTTGTTACAAATCCCCCATGGAGTCTCCCCTTGTACAATTCCCCAAAGAAGTCCACCCCAGCACATCCCCAGCAAGTGTATACAAAAAAAAAAATCCTCACAGAATTCACATTGGACAAATCCACACGGAGTTTCTCTTGCACAAATCCCCACCGAGTCTCCTTAATAAAATCCCCACCAAAATCACCAAGCAGAACAGGACGGAAAAACTAAAGCCTTATAAGGCAAATCATCACAAAATCTGGAAACGCAAGTCTGAGTAGTCCAAAGGGTTTCACATGTAAATCTAATCAATGGCAGAGTTTGTCAACAAGAAATAGGCTAAGACAAAGCAATTGGAACGATCGAGGCCCCCAAAACCAACCGCCATTTCCAAACTGACAATGTTTTCTTTGTGTAGGAAATTGAGACAGGTACGACCCAAAGCAGCCATGCATGAAACTGGTGTTGCCCAAAAGAAATGGAGCACACAAGCATTGAAACAGCCTTGCAGCGGAAAACGACCAATGGTAAGTTTCCCCATAATTCTTTCGTGCATTTCTGATAAATAAAATAGAGAAAGGGGAGAACCAAAGGAAGGAAAGAAGACAAGGAATAAAAATGAACATCTCAAAAGGAAAACAAATCATGGTAGCATAGGACCTCGTTCCTCAACTATCCCGGTATAACCCGATGAATCCTCCCGGCATAACCCGATGAATCTTCCCGGCATAATCCGATGAATCCCCTCGGCATAACCCGATAAATCCTCCTGGCATAACCCGATGAATCTTCTCGGCATAACCCGATAAACTTTTCGGCATAACCCGATAAATCTTCCCGGCATAACCTGATGAATTTTCCGGCATAACCCGATGAATCCTCCCGGCATAACCCGATGAATCTTCCCGGCATAATCCGATGAATCCTCCCGGCATAACCCGATGAATCCCCTCGGCATAACCCGATAAATCCTCCCGGCATAACCCGATGAATCTTCCCGGCATAATCCGATGAATCCTCCCGGCATAACCCGATGAATCCCCTCGGCATAACCCGATAAATCCTCCCGGCATAACCCGACGAACCTTCCCGGCATAGCCCGATGAATTTCCCCGGCATAACCCGATGAATCTCCCGGTATAACCCGATGAATCTTTTCGGCATAACCCGATGAATCTTTTCGGCATAATCCGATAAATCTTCCCGGCATAACCCGATGAATTTTCCGGCATAACCCGATGAATCCTCCCAGCATGACTCGATGAATCTTTTCGGCATAACCCGAGAACTCTTTTCCATGTAATCAGCATTAGGGTTTTAAACCCTAAACTGAACTTTTCCTTTCAGCCAGCATTAGGGTTTTAAACCCTAAACTGAGCTTTTCCGTGCAATCAGCATTAGGGTTTTAAACCCTAAACTGAATTCTTCTTTTGTTCGGCGTTAGGGTTTTAAACCCCAAACCGAACCTCTCCCCAGCTAGCCGGTGTTAGGGCTCCAACCCTGAACTGAGCATGCATATCCTCTTTCATCAATTTTATGAACTTCCTGGTGAATAATTAACGAAATTTTCCTAGTGAAACTGGGGCAGAAAATTTCGTTCGTTTGTTTGTTTTTTTTTTCTTCCCCGCAGGTCTAACCTCGAGCCACACGGATCGAAATGACCCACGAAATGAGTCTCAACTCAGAATCAAAGAAGAAAAAGAGATGTCCCAAGATTCGGAGTAAATGGAAGGCGGATTGACTCCAGCATTTAATTGAGGTCTTGAAACCTGCCAATCGCGCCTCACTCAATATCCCAGAGATTAAACAGGTCACCACAACTCGCAAGCATCAAGATTCAGATCGGAGTCTACAAGCAGAATCAGCTAAGACCCAAGATCAAGTCGTAAAAGAATCATAGATAGGAATCTTGTAACTAGCAGTTGACATACACATAAGTAGTTAGCTCAGTTTCCAATTTCCATTTGGTTGTAATAAGGCGGTCAGTAACGTAGCAGTGACAACAGCAGCAGCAGTAGCAGCAAGCATTGCAATCCCATGGTAGTCCCAGCTACCAAAACCTCCCGAACTACATTGACCTGATTCCTGTTTAGCCCAGGATATGTAGGAAATCTTTGAAGCAAGATTCGGTCAGATCTTTCAAAAAAAATGCTTCATACGGAGTGGTCTATAGGCAAAAATCGCTCATACACGCTCACTTTGTCTTTGCACGAAAACCCTTCGTGTTTCCGAACAAAGAGGGGCAGCTGTGAGCACGTGATTTTTGTTTCGCACGACAATCGCTCCAAAAAGAAATAAAAATAATAATTGGCCCTGCTGTACAATTTCGGATTTCTGTGCGGCACCTAGTTGATCTATTTGTGACTTCGGCCCATTTTTATTTATTTACTTTAGTAAAATAAAATTCAAAAAAATATATGTGTCCTGCATAATTCAAACCGTAATCCGGTCGTTAAATAGGAAATCATGAATAGGCATTTTCGTCCGTGATTTTATTTGGTTTGACTGTACCTGTTTTGAAATATTTTAGTGTGTGTGCAAATAATTGTATTGAGTGTGTATTTAATTTTAATTTGATTTTTTGGCTTAGTTTTGTTTTAAAATAAATAAGAAAAAGGAAATAAATAAAAAAAATAATAATAAATAAAAAAAGAAAAAAAGAAAGGACTTCCGGACTTGGGCCAATTTTAACAAAATTGGCCCAAACAAACAGCCCAAGACCCAGGCCTGCCCGGTCCAGGCCACCTGATGCCCGGGACGTCCAAACGACGTCGTTTGAGTCGTGCCTGATCTGGGCCGTTGATCTCAGAGTGATCAACGGCCAAGATCAATTCCCCATAACCCATCAACAAACCCGACCCGTCTCACCCAGACCAAACTCAAACCCTCAAGACGACACCGTTCCATTCAAGCCTCCAGATCCAGACCGTAGATCTAGATTGATCTAACGGTCGAGGTTCACCCACCCACTAACTATATAAACCCTTTACCATACCCTACCCCCCTAGCCAACACCCCTGCCTTCGTCTTCACCAAACCCATCCCCTTCAAACCCTAGCCGCCCCTGCACACCTTCACCAGAAACCCGGCGGCCTGAACGCCGGTGACCTCCACCTGAACACCATAGAACCCCCATGCCATCCTGAACCTAAATCTACCAACCACACACCTCGAATCCTATCCCACCTTCTCGAATCTTCATTTGAAGATTCGAGTCGGAACCTAATCTACACCGATCTACCGTAAACTCGTACCAGACACTCCCCAGACCCCCCTCGTGACCAAACCATACTTGGTTTGGTCCGAATATAACCAGGGAAGCACGAATATTAGATCTGAGTTTTGAAACCACAAGGTCCCTCGTCACTGGTTCAAACTAGTTCAAACCAAAGAGGTTAAGGTCTAATGGACTTTAATCGAAGTGTTTCTCATTTGAGAAACACTTCGATTAAAGTCCGTTCAGCCTTAAGAAAGGCCTGGCCAGGTCCGAGTTTAAGGTCCTGATTTTCAAGGTTTAAGGTGAGTTCTTTCTTTTCTTTATTTGTTTTGGTTCGTTTGATTGTTGTAAGGGTCTGTTCGTTTCCTGTCCTTGACTTCTATCAACTGTGCTTCAACCGCTGTGCCTGAACTTCTGTTTGTTTGTCTAAGATCCCCCCTCTTATTCTGATAAGACATATGTATTTGTTGTACAATAATTGAGCTTCAAATGTTGACTGAGCAATTGGTTCCTCGAGTACCACTTTGCTCAGTCAGTATAATTCGAATTATGGGTCGATACTGTTAAATGTCGGATTTTTGGTTACGATTGTGTATGTTAATGCTAATATAGTCGAGTCGACATGTGTCGTCAATTAATTTCAACTGTCCGAACAATAACAAATCGATTTACTTCTGCTAAGCATTTGTTGAGTCAATTAAGAACCAGTTTTTGTTTACTTATAGTTGTTTGAATTGATCAGTAATGTAAAAAGGATTGTTTGGTTTAAATTTTGAATTGGAAGGCATGTGCATTCGTGCACAGCATGTGCATTAATGCACCTCATGTGCTTTGTGCACAGCCTGTGGCCTTCATAAAGGCCTTTGTTAAGTTAAAAATAATTTGACAGCATATGCTGTCAGATACATTCCACTGCCCATACTTGGCTTTAGTTTAAAGAAGTATTTAAACCTTTTAAAAGTGAAATCTGCCAGGGAATGTTGATGGGGTTTAATACTTAATTAGCTAAAGTTGGAATTGAAAATGGAAGGCACATGGGAGGGGTACTGGGTTGTTCTGAAAAACAGGCTGTTAAAAGAGATAGTTTTTGAGGTTTATAAGGGGATGGACATACATAATTAGAGGGGGATTGAACCTTAAGAGCTGAAAAGGAAAAACAAACAGACAGACATAGAGGACATCAGATAGACTAGGAGATACAGGATTGAGAGATAGAAATACACACACACACACAAAAGGAGGACAGAAGGAGAAGGGAAAAGGAAAATAGATAGACTGTGAGGAATTCTTTGAAAGAGAGAGCTGGAATACACATTGAGAGATAGATATACACACACAAACAGAAAAGTTGGGAAAGAACTCTGTTTGATAGCACAGACAGACAAAAACTAGAAATTGCATTCTTAGTTGCTGTTTTGATTTCACTGGTCTTGATATGTTGTCCAACACTGGTTCCTTCTAAATCCAACTGGGTCTGTTGTTCGTTTGTTGGTCTATTCTGAGATTTGGTCTAGCTGGGATCTAGATTCTACCCCAATTGTTTCATTTGTTGCTGCTGCTGTTACTCTGATTCTTGTTGCTCTGATTTTCCCTGTTATTCTCCTCTTCTTCTTTGCATTTCAGCCTTCCAGGTACACATTTCGAATCCCGTATTGATGTAACTGAAACAATTCGAAAGCATGAAATGAAAAGGGTTGAAGAAGTTCAAGTATTTGTTGTGATATTCATGGTACACTAACGGGTCTGTAAAAATTTTTGATTAGTTCATAATTCAATAGTTTGAAAGCATGTACTGGTACTTGACTGGGTTTAGCCCTTTTGTGTTTTAGTTTGGTAGTTGTTTTTTAATACGGGGTATGTATACTCCAATCTTATACAATGCTGTTTATGTTTCATTTAATCTTTTTTTTGGTTCCGTTAGGCAGTACATAGGGTCACGCTCAAAGTCCCATTAGTAACAATATCCAGTAACTAAATCCTTTAATCTAGTCCAAATAAGTTCAGTTAAGTTCAAATTAAGAAATGTTCGGATTAAGTATTGCATTTCATCTATCTCATATGTGATCTTTTGTTCGACCAGGGCATTTTCGTAAGGCATGACGTCTTTTACTTTAAAAGTAATTAATCAGAAACTGATAGGAGTTTGGTTTAGGCCAAAGTATATATTTCAATTATCATACATTTTTCTTTCTTCTATCTCTGGAAATAAAATAATAGAAATGTAGTCACTGTAGGATACCCTTCTAAAAATAATGAGACGAGCCTCGCCTAATAAAAAATGCAAATTGCGGGGCCCTCAACAACTAATCATAATATTTAGAATTCGGGCTAGGCCATTTAGTGAATCTCATGGCCTTCTCAAAAAATAATAACGCGCTAGACTTTTCAGGCACGACTTAATTAAATCATATTCTTAAATTCGGGTGCACATTGATGTGACCCAAATCCGAATCTCAACGAAGTCCGAATGTGTCGACGATCACGGGTGCATTGATTGTGACGTGGTTCGACATGCATTTTCACGACGTTGCAATTCTATAAAAATAAATGATAATAATAAAAGCGGTATAAATCTAATAAGAAGCATATAAATCACAACATGTATTTAAATCAGTTATTTAGCCATTATAACAATTTAAGCGACCGTGCTAGAACCACGGGATTCGAGGGTGCCTAACACCTTCCCTCGGGTCAACAGAATTCCTTACTTAGAATTTCTGGTTCGCAGACTTCATTTGGAAAAGTCGAAAATTTCCTCGATTTGGGATTCAAGATAAACCGGTGACTTGGGACACCAAAAGCCAAACCTTTCCCAAGTGGCGACTCTGAATTAAATAATCCCATTTCGAATATTGTCACTTAAATTGGAAAAACTCCACCCGCGCATTTAACCCTTCGAGGCGGGGCGCGCAAAAGGAGGTGTGACATGAACCCCCTTCACTAAAATTCCACCTCCGTCACTGACAACATCCCGATATAACAACTATTCACTATAAAACTGTAACGATCCGACCGATCGTTTTGAGCTATAGCGCATCGTTCGACGGCTTTAGGTCATGAGTAGCTTCACCTCAGGTATTATAACTTGTACGCGTGGTCAGAATTGAATTTTGGGAAGTTCGGAGTTAATTTGGAGAGAAAATTCTCATTTCGGAAGCTAAAGGTTGGATTTTTGAGTAAACGACCTCAGAATCAGGATTTGAAGGTTTCAACAGATTCGTACGATGATTTTGGACTTGGGAGTATGTCCGGATCAGGTATTTGATGACCCGGGAGCGTTTCGGTGCCTATTATGGAAGTTAGCATTTTGGAAGAATTTCATAAATTTGGGTTGAAGTGAATTTCAATGTTATCGATATCCGTTTGGGATTCCGAGTCTGGAATAGCTCCGTATGGTGATTCTCGTATTGGGAGCGCATCCGAAAATGGATTTAGAGGTCCGCAGGTCATTTTGGAGTCATTTGGCGAAAGTTAGAAGTTTGAAGGTTTTTTGAGAAGTTTGACCGGGAGTGAACTTCTTGATATTGGGGTCGGATTCCTATTCCGAAAGTTGGAGTAGGTCCGTAATGACGAATGTGACTTGTGTGCAAAATTTGAGGTCAATCGGACGTGATTTGATAGGTTTCAGCATCGAATGTAGAAGTTTGAAGTTCTAAAGTTCATTAAGCTTGAATTGGAGTGTGATTCATGGTTTTAGCATTGTTTGATGTGATTTGAAGGATCGACTAAGTTCGTAATGTATTTTGGGACGTGTTGGTATAATTGATTGGGGTCCCGAGGACCTCGGGTGGAATCCAAATGCTAAACAGATCGAGTTTGGACTTGGAAGAAGGGCTGAAGCAGCTGCCTTCTAGTGTAACCGCACCTGCAAGGTTTGGGCCGCTGGTGCGGAACCGAAGAAGCGGCCAAAAAATGCGCAAATACGATTTTTGGTGGGGAAGTGTTGAGACCGCAGATGTGGTCATCTCGCCGAAGAAGCGAGACCGCGCCTGCGGAAGAGAAGGCGCAGAAGCGGAGCGGGCAGCTGTGGGCATCTCCGCAGAAGCAGATCATTTGCCGCACCTGCGGAACCGCAGAAGCGGTCAAGTGACTGCAGGTGCGAGGAACGCTGGGCAGAGGAGGATTTTTATAGAAAGAATTACAAGAAAATACACATGACTTCACACCATAAAAAAATGGCCTACATTTTTAAGTTTTATCCGACCTAGCCCTTATTGTATATATTTTAAAAGCACTAACAAAATTCAAAATCTGTGTTCTTATAACTATTGCTTCTAAAAGCTATGAAGTTAAATTTGTGTTCTCACAACCATTGCTTTCACTCTCTCTTCTTCTCACATCTTCTACATATGCTTCAAGGGGTCGTCCGCCATTACTACTTCTCCCTCTGTATCACCTGGTTGTAATGTAAGAAAATTAAAGAGTAAAAGTCCACCATTGAAGGCCATTCAAAGCATTGATTTTGAAAATAGAATTTTTTGAGTTTGTTAATTGTTTGGATTGGGTGTTGTTCTAATCCATTGAAAATATCAAAAGGAGTTCAAGATTTAAATTTGAAGTGATTTGGAGTAGATTTGAGCAAGATTTGAGTTAAATTTCAAAAAAGACGCAAGGAAGAAGACGAAGTCAGTTTTTTGTATAATTATGTATAATCTTGTATAATAGTGTATATGAGTGTATAAACACATCTTATATACTATTATATGCTTTTATACACATTTATACAAGTATCTGTAGACGAACTTCTTCCACGATTTTCAGTTGCAATTCTTGTTCAAAACGGTCCAAATCTCCATTAAATGACTTCAAAATATTATTTCTAACAAGTCTAAATAATACTCAATTTAAATTTCTCACAATCAAATTCGAAATTTAAACTCACATATTTAAGCTTGTTAAAAATCTAATTTTCACCATCCAAATAGATTTGGTTTGTTGAACTAATATTTGAGTCACCAGTTACTTATTCGAAAATTAACTCAAAAGCTTGAGCAATCTTTTTTAAAAATTAAATAGTAATTTCTAGAACCTATTGAAGTTGAATGTTGAGTATTAGCCTATTATTTTTGGGCTAGTTAGCTGTAAATTAAAATATGGGCTATAAAATTGAAAAGTAGGGAGTCAAGCTGTTTTTATGTGAAATTTTTCCATATTTATAAACGGGACTTGGCTCAATTTTCTTCCATTTCTCACTTGGAGGAGGCGATTTTGGAGAGCTTAAAGGAGGGATTTTCTTCAAGCAACACAAGGTAAGTGATTCTCACTTATTATAAGTTAAATACATGGGTTGTATAAAGATTTCATGGAAACTAGTAGAAATTGTGGGGTTTTGGTAGAAAACTTAGAATTTGGTATTTTTGGATTTTGGCCACGAATTTGAGCATGGAATTGGAAATAAATTATATATTTCAGTTCGTGAGGCTATGAGTAAAGTTTATCTTCGAATTTTTTTGAAATCCGGGCATGTGGGCCCCGGGGTGATTTTATCAACTTTTCGAGCGGAGTTGAGAATTTTTTTTTAAAACCGAATTGTCGTGAATATTAGAGTGTACTTTTATTGAATTGCATATTATTTGACTAGTTTTGGAGCGTTGGGCATCGGTTTGAGTCGTCGGAAGGGCTTCAGAGCGAGGTAAGTCTCCTTTCTAACCTTGTAAGAGGGAATTAACCCCATTGGTAAAATAATTCAATATGTGCTTTTATTTGTAGGGGGCTACGTACGCACGAGGTGACGAGAGTCCGTGCATAGCTACTATTATGCTTAAGTCCGGGTAGTCTAGGACCCAAAATCATGCTATACTTGGATATTTGTAACCTTATCAATTTAAATTGCTTAAATCATATCGAACTTGGTAAATGAATTTTTAAAAGGTTTGATCACGCCCAACTACGCCTTATAAAAAGGACTAAGCGGTCGCTGCAAATATATAATCCGGTTCAGTATGGAGTCGAATCCCACAGGGAACTAACCTATTTACTACAACTTTTAACACTGTTAATGAATAGCCCAAATAATCCCCCGATGCAAGATTTTTAAACGATAATGAGTAGAATTGAGTTAACTAATGAGAAACAATAATAAAACTAGCAATAATCAAGAATAGAGTTGAATTCAAAGGTAAAATGATCTAGGGTTATTGATTTCCCCAATTCTCGGATTAATTCCTGACACGTTTGCTATAATCTCGCCGTAATATGAGTTTTGGGTTAGCGCAATTATCTCTCGATCAATTACGATAATTTACTAGCATCATTCTCTCGAACTGCTCTAGTTGACAATTTATGCAACTCAGAATTATCCCATCAAAGCTTCGTTATCTCTAACCCCGCTTTTAAGTTCAAGTAATTAATTTCTTAACTTACCCGAAAGTGGTGTTGTTCAACAACAATCTAACCTAGTGTTCTTTATCCAGCAACACAAGGTAACTAGACACGATTAATCAAGGACCCTTTCAATTAATCACAGAAAAACACATAGTTGAACAATTTTAGAATAAAAAACGGCTTAATTATATCAAAACGTAATCCAGATTTCATCCAACAATTGGTTCCATCCACCCTAGATTAAATGTTTAGCTACTCCTGGTAAAGTAAGATAAAACCATAAAATCATTCATAATTCACAAAATAATGATAACACCAAGAAGAATGAAAAACTCTAATGGTGTCTTGATCTTTTCACAATTGTTCTTGCCTCCAATTGAGTCTAAAAACAAGCTTAACCTTCACTTGGGCGAGTTTGTTGAGTTTATATAGGGTTAGGATAAGTTTTCCATGCTTTACACTTTAACCCTTAAACTTTCTTGGCCTTCTCCAGATCGACCGCGGTCGCGGCCAACAGCGGTCCGACCGCGGCCATTTTAGACTTTCTGTTTTTTGCCTTTCTTTCACCGCATTCCAGCCGCGGCCCTACCGCGGTCACGGTGAACTGTTGCCCAGTTTTTCTTCATCTTTTCTTGCTCGTTTTCATCCGGTCTCTTCTCAATTGGTTTTGTATCTACATATTTGACCCCAAAACACTTTATATCCTCCTCCTAACTCGGAGTAGCTCCTGCAGAGCATAAAAACCTCAATTAGAGCATTTTGTTATCATTTAGCACTTAAAATATCAATAAAGTATAGTTAATTTAGAGCATAAATAACATCTACATCACATAATATAGGCTACTATTAACACCCCACACTTAAACCATTGCTAGTCCTCTAGCAACAAAACCACACTCTATGGACAATCATACTGGCTCACTTCCCAACTCCTTATATCAAGAATACTTCACATAGGTAGACTACCATATCGTAACATCCTAACCTCAAGAGTGGACTCTCTCTCTCTAGCCATGTAATGTCCCTAACCGGCTTTCATACTCTCAGTTAGAGATCCAGACTTACCTTTCCTTCATAAATCATGTGCCTACTCACCACAAAAGAGACTTGTGTCATGGTCATTATAATTCTCACACCGAGGAGTTCAAATATGTAATATTTCACTCACCCTCAGAAATAAATTCTTATGCCACAAACAACGCACCATAGGCTTGCCCATAGTGTAATACTCGACTAATCGAGCCCATTTGGTCTAGAATCAAGTAGGACTTTATTAGATTGTAATATTGGTTGCGGGATAGGTAGGATACATATGGGTATAGTGACTACACCTCCCTAAGCACTTCAATACATTTTTCTCTTTTAAGCCCATACCTTTGTCAAACCTTCATTCCACCTTTACATCAATGATTTAAACCCCCTACTTCTTTAAGCACACTTTCTCTTTTAAGAGCCACCACTATTTTGAGACTTATTCTTTTAAAAATTGTTCAGCTCAGTCTTTTTTTTATATCACTGTCTTCTTAGTTCCACTCAAAAGCCCAACCAACCACGCCACACTTTAACTTTTCCATATTCATTACAATTCAAGTGCTTTTAAGAGGTGATAGGGTTAAAAAATAGACAATTCAAAACTTGGGTAAGGCTTGTACTGTGGTTGCCAAAGAAATAGAATTACACACTCAAAGGGATTAACTAGAATATATACAATCAGGTAGTTGAAAACATATATAGATAGGTTCAACAAGGAAACACCTATATCACTTTCCAAACCAATTAAGACTACCATTACGCTTTTTACACACACATGGAAAGTTCTAGGCATTGAGTGTTAGCATAGAATACACAAAGCCTCACTCACACATGGCACATGACTCAATTCAGTTAGGACTATCAGACACTCTGCTCAAGGTGCTTAAGCCAACTCAAGAATACACAATTTAAGGCTTTATTGCTAGAGTCAACTAATGAGCCTAAGTGTCACACTAAAGCAATCTCTACTCAAGGTACCATGGAGTTAAGGATCCTATTTCTATTCTTTCCTCACCCAAAAATTCCTAAACTAACAAAAGAAAAACTAACTCCACCTGGTTCAAATGGAAACCCTTGGAAAAGAACCGTGGTTTAAAGAAAAACCAAGGGGGAGTTGATACACTACCTAACAGAAGAATTTTTTTTATTCGACTTAAGTCCCTCAAGAGACCCGTCGAGAGGTGTCCGTCTTCAGGCCAAGTCGAAGTTAATTTACAGGAACCAAAAACACCAAACAAATTTATATGATTGTACAACAACAGCAACCGTCCCCCGCCCAACACTTAAAGATTTGGCATGTCCCCATGTCAAGAAAATTAAAGTAGAGTAAGGTAAGGGGACTTACCTAGTGCTCAGTCCTGATCGGAAATGGTGCCAAGATCGAGGTGACATGCTCGTCCTAGCGCCCGGAGCCAGCCCATGATCTTTTTCTCTCACCTAGCATTTTGAGTAGCCAAAGTGTCAACTCTAGCACTCAGGTCATTGACCGAAGTGTGTAGGCTAGCCATATCCTGTTCCAAGGTAGTCATCCAGGTACTCCGGCGAGCCTGTGATGGGCCCCCCTTATCAGCAATCTGCCTCGGTGGGGCGGCAACATGCATAGCTCCCTTTTCATCATCATCGGCATCATCATCATCTGTCACAACCTGCTCTTTCCCAACTGTGATTTTGCTAGCCTTGAATGAGGCTTTTAATGGCAACCTCCCATCTACTATGAGATTTTCAGGAACTCGTGAAGCACGACACAACTTGGTGACAAGGAAAGGGAAGTAGAACCCTTTGAGTATTTCCAGGGAGCGAATGAACATTTCATCCTGAATGAGCCGGGCCACATCAAAATCATGGTGGGTTACAAAATGATAAATCGCCGCTGCTTTTGGCCCATTAACATCTGTAGTGTTGCTGGATTGCAGCAAACAGTTGTTGATGATTGTTATCCAATACTTAGCTTCCCAAGTGAGAGATTGGGAGTTCAGGGTCATTCTCGGCTTTATACATATTGGATACTGGCCACCACACAGATTGTTTCAACAATTGGTTGCCACAAGAAGGGTAGGCGTTGATAATCTTGGTAATAATCCGTCTCTCTAGTGAAGACCGGCAACCTATACACTCAGCGATGGCCTCAAGAGACGCATCCACCGGGGTATTTCGTACCGTGACAACCCTATCAATATGGTACGGGCAATTCGCATAAAATTCCCTTACCATCAGTACATTGCCCTCTTCCAGTTCATTAAAGAAGATGTTAAGCTGACGCCTCCTCAATTCTTCATAGATACTTGGGCATTCAACTCGCAAGGCATGCCTGTCAATGTGTACTTCAGGCACCAGCTTCTTGGATGTCTTTGCATTAAACCTATCTTAAGCCGTTTTGGAGACAAACCGAGTGCCGTCAAACTGGCTCGAACTAGCCTGAGCTCGAGCTCTAGATGAACCTCCTGGCCCACTAGCGGAGGAACCTATGGCACGTCTTTTCCTTGATTGATGCATTGTACCTGACAAAACAAGGGCTACTATTAGTGAGGGTTTGAGTTGTGTGAACCCTTCTCAGACTTCACCACCACTATGGTCACATTAGCCATTACAACTCAATTAGGGCAATTTCACAAGCACCTGGTATGCATGGAACTATGATTTAACACACTTATCCCATAGAAGTAAAAACTCTCCCCCCAAATCAATCACAATCACTTCACAACTCCACCCCACCACAATTAACTTCACACAACAACATCATGCCCTTCTCTACTACATTCTACACATTACCCACTAAAAAGAAGAAAAGAAAATCAAAAATTTAACTATAGATACTACAACAACTCAAACATTAAAATTGTAAAAGAGAAGGGGAGAACAAGAGAGAAGGAAATCATGACATACCTGGTTCTTGTAGAGTTGGAGTGTAATAGAGGTTGGGGAGGAGGGAGTCGGAAATGTGTGTGTGTGGGAGAGAAATGTGAAGAAGAATGGGTGTGGGGTTAGGGATTTAGAGTAAGAATGAAGAGTGGAGGAAGTGGGGGGTTAGGTTTAGAAGAGAAAAAGAAGAAAGAGAAAAAAAATAAACAAAAAATAACAAAATTAATTAGAACTTACCTGGGTGGGCAGAATAGTCATAATTCACCGCGCCCGGCCCGTGTTCCGACCGCGGTTGCGGTGAAAAAAGAAAAATAAAATAGAATAGTCGTGATTCACTACGCCCGGGCCGTGGTCGCGGTGGCCCAGAAACATAATATGTCTAAAATGCCGCGCCTGGGCCGCGGTCGCGGTCATAGGCTTCTGAAATGTTTTACCTTTCCGGAGTTGGTTCTTGACCTCAACTTCTCCCAATATGCACGAATCTTGCCCTGTACACTAATAAAAGGGTTAGTATCATACACATCAAGTACAACATCAAAACAAAAAGAGAAACAAAAGAAAACATGGGTTGCCTCCCACGCAGTGCCTGATTTAACGTCACGGCATGATACATGTTTTGATTATCACTCCCCATTCGCGTATTGGAGATCTTCCAAAGTTATTACCAATCTATCCCCTTTTTCATCGGCCATGCCAAGGTAATGTTTTAGCCTTTGCCCATTCACCGTGAACTTATTTTTCCCATCTTCTGATTCATTCTCCACAGCTCCACTTAAGAACATTTGCACCACTCTAAAGGGTCCTGACCATTGGGACTTCAACTTACCCAGCAACAATCTCAATCTTGAGTTGTATAACAACAATAGATCTCCGGGTTTGAAGTTTCAATCCAAGATGTGCTTATCATTAGTTTCATCCATTTCTTGTATAGTCTAGAACTCTCAAATGCCTGGAACCTGAATTCCTCGAGCTCATGTAGCCCAGTGATTCTACTGGTGCCTACGGTCTCCATATCCAAATTCAACTACCATAATGCCCAAAGTGCTTTATTTTCGAACTCTACCGGAAGGTGGCATGCCTTTCCAAATGCCAACTTGTACGGTGATATACCAATTGGAGCTTTGAATGCTGTGCGGTATGCCCACAATGCATCATCCAACTTCTTTGCCCAATAAGACCTTGTTGCATTCACTGTTTTTGTAAGGAGACTTTTAATCTCCCTATTTGACACTTCAACTTGCCCGCTTGACTGTGGGTGATAAGGTGAGGCTACTTTGTGGTGAACTCCATACTTTTCCAATAGGCGTGCGAATGCTCTATTACAAAAATGGGTTCCACCATCACTGATTATAGCTCTCGGGGTGCCAAAACGTGTGAAGATGTTTTTCTTTAGGAAACTTGTCACCCCTTTTGCATCATTGGTGGGGAGAGCCACCGCTTCGACCCACTTGGAGACATAGTCAATCGCTACTAATATGTATTTGTTACCATACGAGCTGATGAACGGCCCTATAAAGTCGATTCCCCACATGTCAAAGACCTCCACCTCTTGAATTGTAGTCATTGGCATCTCGTGATGACGATAAATATTGCATGTCCTTTGGAATTCATCGCAGCTTTTGGCCCAAGCATGGTCTCCTTGAATAGAGTTACCAGTACAAACCCGATTCCAACACCTTAGCTGTTGTCCGAATTCCTCCAAAGTGTCCACCATATGGTGAAGCATGGCAAGCCTGCAAAATAAAATATTGATCTTTCTCAGGGATACACCTCCGGATCATGTTACCTACACATATTTTGAACAGTAGAGGTTTATCCTAATAATAATACCGACAATCGCAAAAGAACTTTTTCTTTTGAATTGAAGAGAGTTCATAGGGTACAATACCGCTTGCTAAATAATTAGCAATATCAGCATACCATGGCGTCTTCTCCATTGTCATAGCAAGTAACTGTTCATCCGGGAATATCTCTGTGATATCTTCAACCTCTATTCTCTTTTTTGCTCTTTCAACCTCGAGAGGTGGGCTGCCACTTGATTGTCCGTCCCCTTTCGGTCACGGATTTCTAGATCAAATTCTTGTAGCAATAGAACCCAGAGAATCAAGCGTGGCTTTGACTCCTTCTTTGCTATCAAGTACCTAATTGTTGCACGGTCAGTATAAACAGTAACTTTTGAGCCAATTAAGTACGACCTGAATTTGTCGAAGGCAAACACTACAGCGAGCATTTCCTTTTTTGTGACAATGTAATTAAGTTGTGCACTACTGAGCGTCCTGCTTGCATAGTAAATCGGGTGCATCATCTTGTCTTTTTGTTGCCCTAAGACTGCTCTATATCATAATCACTGGCATCACACATGAGCTCGAACGGTTGTTCCCAGTTGGGTGCAACAATGATGGGTGCGGTCACCAGTCTCTGTTTCAGATCCTTAAAGGCCAACCTGCAATCATCAGAAAATACAAAGGGCTGGTCTTTTTCAAGCAGCTTACATAAGGGGTTAACAATCTTGGAAAATTCCTTAATGAACCGCCTATAGAACCCTGCATGCCCCAGGAAACTTCTCACTGCCTTTACGGAAGTGGGTGGTGGCAGCTTCTCAATCACATCAACCTTGGCTTGGTCAACTTCAATTCCCTTTTTGGACACTCGATGCCCCAACACTATTCCTTCTTGTACCATAAAATGACACTTCTCCCAATTCAACACTAGATTTGTCTCCACATATCTTTTGAGCACTCTTCTTAGGTTGTGAAGACAATCTTCGAATGAATCCCCCATCACATATAAATCATCCATAAACACCTCCATAATATCCTCAACTATGTTAGTGAAAATGGCTGACATACACCACTGGAATGTAGCCGGTGCATTGCAAAGCCCAAAGGGCATTCTCCGAAAGGCAAAGATGTCATACAAACAAGTGAAGGACATTTTCTCTTTGTCTTCTGAGGCTATTGAGATCTGGTTATACCCCGAGTATCCGTCCAAGAAACAGAAGTGGGACTGTCCAGCTAACCTGTCCAACATCTTGTCAATGAAGGTCAAGGGGAAATAGTCCTTTCAGGTGGTTGTGTTCAATTTCTGATAGTCCATGAAAATTCGCCATCCCATGACTGTACGAGTTGGGATTAACTCATTCTTCTCATTTTGGATTACCGTCATTCCTCCCTTCTTCGATACACATCGGACAGGACTAACCCAATTGCTATCAGAGATGGGGAAGATGATACCCGCATCTAACCATTTGATTACTTACTTCTTCACCACCTCTTTCATATTCAAGTTCATTCTTCGTTGATGTTCTATGGAAGGTTTGTGCCCTTCTTTCAAGAGAATATTGTGCATACAAAAAGCTGAGCTGATACCCTTTATGTCTGCCATGGTCCAACCAATGGCAGTTTGACATTCCTGTAACACCTGTAGGAGTTTCTTTACCTGCACAGCTAGCAAACCAGATGATATAATAATAGTAAAGAAGAATTAGGCCCTAAGAAAGCATACCTGAGGTGAGCTGGAAGCGGTTTCAGGTCCAACTGTGGCGGCTCCTCTATTGATGGTTTCGCAGGTGGTGTTGTTCTTTCATCTAAGTGTAAGGGCTTGAACTGGGGTTCCCTTGTCCAGAACCCTTGACCTTCGAGAGCCATGACCCACTCTGCCAACTCCTCACCATCCACATGTTCCAGATTTATCAAGCAACCTTCTAACGGATCCCTATCATTAATAGTCTCATCCTCCTCTTGTAATATCACATCTACGGCCTCCATTAGTGAGCAATTTGCAAGTTCGCTGGTTCTCCTCATAGATTGTTAAACATTGAATATGATTTCTTCATTGTTCAACCACATTTTCAATTCCCCAGTCTCACAATTAATCAATGCTCTCCTAGTGGCTAAAAACGGCCTGCCCAAAATGATTGGTATCTCTTCATCCACTTGACAGTCAAGAATGATGAAGTCTACAACGAATACAAATTTCCCCACTTGAACAAGCACATCATCAAGAATTCCGATCGGTCTCTTTATTGTGTGATCAGCCGGCTGCAACAACATTGAGGTCGGTCTAGCTCTACCAATGCCCAATTTTATATAGATATCCAAGGGCATTAAGTTTATACTGGCTCCCAATAGTGCATGGGATAGTGAAACTACATGGATTAGACACCTTTTGAGCCATAGGTCTTGTCACAACCGCGTTGTAGGTCTGCATCAGAGTTACAGTGGATAGGTTCTGGAAGTCAAATTTTCTCGACATCAGGTCCTTCATCATTTTTGCAAACCCTGGCATTTCCCTCAAAGCATCCATCAGTGGAATATTCAATTGAATTTGACTGAGCATTTCCATGAATTTCCTGTATTTATCATCTTTCTTTTGCTTTGCCAACCTCTGAGGGAATGGTGCAGGAATCAACCTCTGCCCACTGCTTTGCGCCTTTTCTTTGCTGGGAGCTTTTTCTACTACCTGTTCTGGGAGTTGTTCACCTTCCTTCTCCTTACCCTTGTCAACCTGTACTTGCTCGATTGCAATCTCGGTGAGATCTGCCGACTCATCAGTCTCTAATGTAACTGGGGCAGCTTGAGTAGTTGGCATTGTCTCTCTCTTGGATTGAGCAACTTCTTGCTCCCTATCTAAATCTCTCTCATTTTTGAGACACACTGCCATGAGCTGATTCAGGTTCTTCTCCTTTGGATTAACGTTTGTATCTGTAGGCAATGTTCCTTATGGACGATTGTTTAAGGACATAGATAGTTGTCCCAATTGAGTTTCAATGCCTTTGATTGCCGAGTCATGTGCAACTAACTTCTCTTGCATCTTTCCATTTGTCCCAATGAGTTGTCGAAACATACCCCTGATTTTGATCATGTTACTATCCTGCTGCCAAGGTGGTTGGTAGGTCAACTGTTGATGGTGTTGCTGATTATAGCCATGTTGCCTTGATAAGGTATGATTTGGCCTTGTGGTCGTGCTCCTCCTGGATTGGGATTGTGCTATTGTTGGTTTGGTCTGTACTGCTGGTTTGCTATTGGTCCCTATTGCTGTCCACCTTGCCTCCGACCTCCAAAATTATTGACATAATTCATATCTTCTATGAATCTCTGTTGTGTAACGAGGTCATCCAAGTCATTCAAAGAGAGGGATAATCAAGACTGATGACTGTGTGGTGGAATTGTCATTTAAGAAACGTTCTATAATTGCTTTTAAGTCCTTTAAGTTTAGTATTTGTAATAGAATCTTTAAGTAAGGTCATAGCCTGGAGGTGACATGTGTTTGTCCTTTATTTTAGTGTAGTTAGGGGGTGGTACAATAGCTGTTGGTTTCTCATTGGATGGGAATTTAGTCACAGCTGTAGCTATCATAGTATTTATCCTTGCCTCGTCTGTGTAACTATTAGAAAAATGACAAAGCTTATTTAATTTTTCCTTCTTGTTCAATTTTTTACAATTCCTTTTTCTATTCTCAGTAGTTGTAACGTTACAAGTGGTATGTAGAGCCAGGCTTTTCCGGCAAACTATGGTAACAATGGTCGAATCACAAAAAGAAAAAGCTCCCAATGATGGTTGGCGCAGAATTGATGAACAACCTCAAACATATATTGGCGAGTCGAGAAAAGAATGGAAATGTTTGAAAAAAGTCAAGCTCGTTTGAATACTGAGGCCATGCAAAGGCAGGAAGAAAGCAATCGTGGGCTTGATATGTTGCTGAGCCATTTTGAGTCAGAATGAAGGATTGATTTGGCAGCTTCGGGGAGATCGGTGGCTGCATTGGTTATTGGAGGTTCTTCATTAGAAAGGGGTGATTCTTCAGTGGGTGTTATGAGCAGATCCATTAGTTCTCCGGTGACACCAATTTTTCCACAAACAAGTAGGGGTATGTCTCTTTCTGCAGCTCCCTTCAATCCTAGCAGTAATACAACTACCTTATCCATTTCTTCGCATCTTGCTTCATTACCTTATAACACTGGTCCATCTCTATATCCAATGGCTCCTTTATCACTTACCTATCCCACAATGACAACCAATTTTCCATCTATACTTATTGCTTTGCCACACTCTGTTTCCAGCATAAGCTTACCCACTTATGTCGTGTAGAGTAACCCGACCACTACACAGATACCAGTGAGCCACACAGTTTTACCTCCTCTTTCTTACCAAGCCATTATGAACAGCTCTTTTACACAGCCCAGTATTCAGCCCATTATGCAACCCAACATCCAATCAAACTTTCTGACACCAATCAATACTTTGGGCTCATTTAGAGGCCCAAAAGCCAAATTAATATTTCCAGAGTTTGATTGTAATAACCCTAGAGGATGTATATTACGTCGTGAGAAATACTTTGAATTATACCAAGTGCCTTCAAGTGACAAGATGAACTATGTGCCTATGCACATTAATGAGAAAATGGATACTTGGTTCGATGTTTATATGATGGAACATGGTGGTACTGTCACATGGGAGACCTTTTTCTTGGATATGTTTTGTAGATATGGAAACATCAGACCCATGGATGTTGTTATTGATTTTAATAGACTTCAACAACGGACGGATGTGGATAGCTATTTTAACAAGTTTGAGGACTTGCGTTTCTACTTGTTGCTCATTAATCCAACATTTAATGAAGCTTACTTTGTGTATTGCTTTGTTGGAGGATTAAAGGTAGATTTACAGTCCATGGTGAGGGCATTCAATCCTCAAACAATTATTGATGCACTGGAAATAGCTAAACTCCATGAAAAAACATTAGTCTCCATTCATAAAAATATTTAGCCTCCGAAAATGTCCTCTACACAACCGAGAATCACCTTTCCTCCCAGTCCAAAAACAACTTCGGCTCAAAACATCAAGAGTTTGCCGCCTATTGTGACCAGAAATTCAGTGGTCTTACCGAACAATCCAACCATGGAAATGTTAAGGGAAGATAAGTTGTGTTACAAATGCCATAATAAGTACTTTCCAGGGCATCAATGTAAGCACAAAGCCTTTAACTCAATTGAAGGAAGTGAAGGGGAAACCATTTTGAAGCAGGTGAAGGCTCTGGAGTAACAGAGGAACAAGAAGTGGAGGAAAATGTGGAAGATGCTACAGTTAATATGATGGTGGGTTTGGAAGTGGAGGAAACCTTCGTCAATATTCTGGATGGCCCAGGAAGAGGTCCCAAGACAATTAAAATTCCAGGAATCTTAAATAATGAACCAGTGATAATTTTGATTGACTCAGGGGCAACTCATAGCTTCTTAGACCCTCAATTGGCTGAAAAATTGCGATTGAACATGCAATAAATGATTCGGCCCATGAAAGTTCGAGTAGCTAATGGAGGGATAATATGGAGTAGTATTTTTTGTCCTAATGTGCTTTGGCAAATGCATGGTGAAGTGTTCCAATTTGACTTGAGATTAATGAAGGTTGGAGGGTGTGATATAGTCTTAGGAATCGATTGGATAGACTTGGGTAGCTCCTAGGGTTATAAACACTAGACCACATAGTGTATCCTTCTTCAAAGGAAGTAAGATGGTGACACTGGTGGGATTTCCTGATTCGCATTCAATGGCCCAAGTGGATTCTAAAAGGATTTATGGGTTATTGAATAGATGTGGTTGCAATTGGGTGGCACAAATATTTCGAATGGAATCAATCGAGTGCAACAGACAAATAGTACCAGCTGTGGTGGAAATGTTTTTAGGTGCATTTGCTAAAGTGTTTGATAAACCCACCACCTTACTCCAAGCTAAGTCTTGCGATCATGCTATTGAATTGGTTCCAGGAGTAGCACTAGTCAATCAATGACCCTATAGGTACTGTCACGAGCAAAAAAGATGTCATCGAAAGAATTATTCAAGAGATGCTAAGACAGTAACCACCAGTACATCTCCTTTTGCTTCACCAGTCATCCTTGTCAAGAAAAAGGATTCGACATGGTGGTTATGTGTTGATTACCGGAATCTTAATGACATTACCATAAAGAATAAATATCTGATTCCGGTAGTGGAAGATCTACTAGATGAACTCCATGGTGCTCATTATTTTTCGAAATTCGATTTAAGATCTGGATACCATCAAATCCGAATGAAGGCAGGCCATTGTAAGCACGTGATTTTTGACCCTCCCCGAGAATTTTCACATTTTTAGCGTGAATATGTGAAATTGGGTCTAATATAGCCATTTTAACTATTTTTACTTTATTTCGTTGCAAAAAGAAAAAATCACAAAAAATACATATATAAATTTTAGTTTATGCATTTCTCATAAACGTGGGAAAAATACAAAAATTGTACTTTATTTTGGTACTTTATATAAAATCGAAAATTACAAAATATATAGTTCTATTAAGGTTTTATAGTCATTTTTAACTTTGAAAAATACAAAAATATTACCTCATATTTTATCTTAATATTTAAAAACGAAAATTACAAAAAAATAGTTTTATTAATATTTTGTAGCTATTTTAAACCTTGAAAAATATTTAAAAAGATATAGTTTTGTTTAAATACTAGTCTTATTTTTGGTAGTTATTTTGCTTACATAGGACTAGTTAAGCAACGTGTTCCTATTTCTCGGGTCCGGGCAAAAGAATAATATTCGGGTTCAAACTACCCGGTTTTAGGCCTAATTTCGGACCTAACCCATAATAAACCGTGTCCAGGACACATGGGGAACCCCACCACGCGTGGGGGACATAAACCTTGAACCCCACCACGCGTGGGGCTCATTTTTCTTGGCAAACATTACAAAACACGGACAAACAGATTTGACAAGGGGACTTTGGAATTTTTTTGAAATGGGGTTACTGTGCATCATCTTCTTTCTCTTTGAAAGGAGAAGCAATGAAAAACCCTACTGCTCCATGAAAAAACCAGGGACCCCAACCTCCACGCCATCTACACTACCCAAACCACCCTCCTCCACCAGCTTGACGAACACCCACGACGCCATAACCTCCACTTCCTCACGTCGGAACCCAGCAGCCATCGTCAACCACGGCCCAAACCACCACCAAAGGACCACCCCGTCACCTTCCCCCAGCTCCCTCAACAACTCCATCACCAACAACACCAAACGCCCACCTCCATTAACGCCGGCACCCCCACTGTCGCACCAAACAGACCCCAAAACCCTCGCGTCCAAAACCACCGGCAGCCCCCACGCACCCGCCATTGCTCGTCGTCACTCTTCCAAAACCAGTCGTACTACTACACCGTCTGCATCGTCCAGCCTTATCGTCTCATCTCCACGTCGCTACCAGCTCCCCCCCATCGCCTTCTTCCTCACCACAAAACCCTAGCAAAAACTTAGGAGCCCTCCCCGTCAACCACTGCCTAAACAGCCCCCTCACGGAAACCAGTCGCAACCCCCTTCCAGCCACGCCTTAGCTCCAGCTCCGCCAAACAGTCCGTCGTCACTGCCCAAACGACCCCTCCCTCCTTGCCACGACTGTCCAAAAAAAAAAAACACACACACACACGCCAGCTGAAACTTAACCGAAAACATTCGAAAAAGTGCTATTTCCTGTTTAAATTCGTATGGTATTGAAATGTGGCCGTGAATGTCTTTTCCTTTGTTTCGTTACTTCAAGTGTTTGTTCAGTATTTTGTTTCTTCATGTTTAGATTATTGATATTTGTCACAATAGGCGTTCGTACACATTCTGAAAGGTGTTAATTATTTTAGTTTATCTTAATAATCGTTGATACATGTGGTAGTAATGTTAAAATTTTAGTAGCAATTTTAATTCCGCAGAAAAATACTCGCTTCATCAAATGAGTTCAATTTATAACCCATGATCTCGCGAAGTAGCTAAAAACGTAGTTATTTTAGTCTTGTCCTGTTTCTAAAAAAAAAGAAAAACAAATAAATAAATAAAAATGAGACGAGCCTCACCAAAAATAAAAAAAATACAAGCTGCGGGGCCCTCTAAATGTATATATTAAATACTTAGATTCCGGGACGGGCCGTTTTAGAAAATTTCACGGCCATACCCAAAATAATAATGCGCTAGTTGCTTTAGGCGCGCTTTTTAATAATTTAATTTTCCTAAACTCGGGTGCACATTTATGTGGCCCAAATCTAAATCTCAACGGAATCGAAATGTGTCTCTAATCACGGGTATATTGATTATGGCGTGGCCCGAGATGCATTTCCATGACGTTGTAATTCCTTTTTAATAATAAACGAGACGAGCTCGACAAACAAAAAATGTAGAAGCTGCGGGGCCCTCTAAATGTATATATATTAAAAATACTTAGAATCCGGGACATGCCGTTTAGCAAATTTTACGGCCTTTCCCAAAATAACAATGCGTTAGTTGCTTTAGGCGCGTGTTTAATAATTTACTCTCTTAAAACTTGGGGTGTGCATTTCATGCGACCCAAATCCAAATCCCAAAACGTCAAATAAAATATGTTCCGGATTGCGGGTGCATTTCATGTGACGCAGTCCAAAGACATGTTTTAAGCGATGTTCACATTCCTTAAAATAAATGATAAAAGGGGTTAAAAGTTAAATTTTGCACATAAGTTCACACTTGTATAAAATCAGATAATCAAGCCGAATATAATAGTTGAGCGACCGTGCTAGAACCACGGAACTCGGGAATGCCTAACACCTTCTCCCGGGTTAACAGAATTCCTTATCCGGATTTCTGGTACGCAGACTATAATATAGAGTCATTATTTTCCTCGATTCGGGATTAAAATTGGTGACTTGGGACACCCTAAATCTCCCAAGTGGCGACTCTGAAATAAATAAATGAATCCCGTTTCGATTGTCCTTTAATTGGAAAAAACTCCCCTTGCGCCCCATCGGGTGCGGAAAAAGGAGGTGTGACAGCTCTGGCGACTCTGCTGGGGATTAGACCCAGAACCACTGGTTCAGGGTTAAGAATTCGAGCTTAAAATAATTGTTATTATTTGGCTTTATCTATTATCTGATTTTTACATGTTTGAGCCTAATGTGTTAAATGCTGCTTTTACCGCTTTGATATTATTTGAACTGTATATAAACTGTGCCGAAACCCATATCCTTTCTGAGTCTTCTAAATCATGAAGAAGGGTGTACTTCGTACGACTTCTTTTCTGTATAGTGTCAAATCCCAATTTAGAACGAGGTTGGACAAGTTGCTAAGCCGGTGAAGCTTCTGTATTCCCGGTACGCTGCCCCCCTTCGGCTCGAGCTGTCTGCTCGGGTAAGCCAGGTCTAGAACAAACACCCAGGTCTGAACCTAGTATAACAAAGCCACATGCCGGATCCCTAGTAAGAACGTTTATTTGCATCATGTGCATTTGACTTAGGGGACTCAGCACAGGGGTTGGGTCCGTCTAGGACAAGCAACCTGAAAATAATAGACCAGCTTTTGGCATCCTATGTGCTACATGTTGTATTTAGTCAAGGGAGAATGAGTCATTTGGTAATTTCCAGCATGGTGTTATTTTAATCAAAGCATGGGGAACATTTGTGGAATCCAAGGAGCCTTGGAATTCCCTATGTCCCTCACGCTTCATTTTTGGGAAAAGCACCTAGGGAACATTTTTGGAATCCAAGAAGTCTTGGAATTCTCTATGTCCCCCACGCTTCATTTTGGGAAAAGTACATAGGGAACATTTGCGGAATCCAAGAAGTCTTGAAATTCCCTATGTCCCCCATGCCACATTTTTGAAAACATAAAGAATATAAAAAATAAAATATATATGTATATATATAAAAAATAAAAAAAATAAAAAAACATTGAAAATTCGAAGAAAAGATTGTGTATGTTTTCATCATCATCCACAAATTAGAAAATAGTGGAAAAGAGGAGAAAATAACAGTGTAGAAATATAACTACTTATTGTTAGAAAAAAAATAAATGTCCAAGTAGTGTCGAAACTCTGCCGAAATTTTGAGGATATAAAATAAAAAAAATATATATGTCTTATTAGTTTGTTTTATTAAAGCAAAGGAAAAGTAGAAAAAATAATCATTGTTTTGTCTTATTTTTTTCTTTTTTCTTTTTAAAAAAAAACATTAATAGAAAAGAAAATAGTTTGTCTTGCCATAAAAACGAAAAAAAAGTCTTGTTTTTAAAATATGTGTTATTTAATTAAAATAATCCAAAAATATTTTCTCCATTACTGGCTTCTTTAGGAAGTCTTTCTAATTGTTTTCAAAAAATAATATAATATAAAATAAAAAAAAAAAACAAATCCGAAAATATTTTGATTCTTTTTTTCAAAATTGAAAAGAAGATTCAAAATTCAAAAAAAAAACATTTTGAGAAGCATTTCTTTTATTAAAAGCAAAATTCCGAAAAATATTTTCTTCTTCTTCTTTAGAATAAAGAAAAAAAAGAGCAAATGAAAATTCAAAAAATATATCTTAGAAGTGTTTCTTTTAAAAAGAAAATCAATCAAAAAAAATGCTTCCTTTCTTCTTTTAAAGTAGTTCTTTTGCCCGAACTACGCGGGTTTGATTCTCACCGGATGTGAGATACGTAGGCAACCCTCATCGGGTCCAACCCCCTTTTTGCTAAAAAGCCAAAAACAAATAATAATGAAAAACAAAAAAAAACATGTCAAGTTTTTATTCATAAATAAGTCGGGTGATGTCCAACTTCCCCTTTTACAAAAAAAATATAGCAAAAATATATATGTCAAATTTCATAAAGAAGTCGGGTGACGCTGTCTTATCAAGACATAGCCGAATGTTCCCGAAAGGGACGCCGGAAGGCTGACTTTGCATAACAACCACCTTTGGGTCATGATTAGGATTGTTGGTCCAGTTGACCCACATAGCCTTAAAAAGCTTCGTCCCCGAGATGTCGAAAGACCGTGTTTGCAATACAAGGTTTTTATCATAATTTGAAAAAAAAACAAAGAGTCAACGGTCAGGTGAATACCGTTTGAATTTTGTCATAATAAGCCGAGTCAACTTCGGCCGCGTCTTAAACCGTTCTTGCCGAAATAGCCTTAGAGTATCTTTCAGTTGTCGAAAGGTTATTTTCGTAAAAGAATGGACAAGTTTGTAAAGTGTCAAAATAATCCTCCCCGGCCTCAAAATTCATGTGAGAGTTGGAAAGGGCCACGTTTGCAAAAACAACCATTTGGTTAAAATTAGCAAATGGAAGAAGGAAGTTGGCCATTTGTTTTTGAAGTTTGTAAACCTTTTGATTAAAATAGGCGGGTTGTTTGATTTTCAAGTTGGTAGGTCATCTTTAAACCTTTGAAACCCAGTTTGTTTTAATATGAAAAGTGAAAAGAAAAAATGTTCATTATTGTTTATCTTTTATTGGTCCGAACTACGCAAGGTCTGATTCATGCGGGGTCATGATACGTAGGCAATCTCCATAAGATTCGACTGCCAGTAATAAAGAAAAAGAAAATACGAATAGAATAAAATACAGGGGTTCCCAAAGTACTTCAAAGGGGCAAATAAGCAAGCCGGGATGACGCATGTTGTTTGAAGCAAAGCATGTTAGAAACTGTTAACTGCCTAGGGGCATTGCATCCTCAATGTGTTGTTATCAAATCTGTTACACTCTAAACGCTAACAAGTTTGTTGTTTTCCGAATCTCAAACAGTTAGTTGTTAAAGAATTCTGGCAACACACCCTTACCAAACTAGATCCAAAGGACCGATAACAACAAGCATGACTACTTCAGAGAATAGTACCGAGGAAGAAAGGCCGATGAGCCAGTTGTTAAAGGAAGCGATGGGAAAGATAGAAAGGATGGGACTAGATATGAATGCAATGCAGCTAGCTCTAGCCAAAGCACAAAAGAGCCCTGAGCCATTGGGGCACATGCCGGAATACCCTCACTCCGGCCCTTCAACAAGCCTCCCAAATCCCCGTTACCATCAAGAAAGAAGCCCTCATGATTCCCAGGCTCCACCACCCCATCAACCTCTCCCCACACCCGATATTCCCACTTTTGTGGGACCCACATCAGCCCCCTTGTACAGAACGACCAGTGAGCTATTGTTTCAGGCTCACGATACGCAATACTATCCCCCTGAGCCTGCATTCCATGCCCCCGAACCACATGCTTACAATCCACACTTGGAGGTACCGACAGAGATCGAAAAACCGGTTAAAGCCCCTGAACAGGATGAGGTGTTGAGAAAGTTCAAAAGCCTGGAGCAGTCCTTCAGGAGCCTGCACGGTTTGGGCAACCAGGTCAGTGTGGCCTACAAGGATCTATGCCCTTTCTCGGACGTCCAACTCCCGGCCGGGTTCAAGATGCCTAAATTTGATTTATATGAAGGGCACGGTGATCCCATGGCGCATTTGCGGGGATTCTGTAGCAGAATGAGAGGGGCAGGTGGCAAAGATGAGTTGCTGATAGCTTATTTCGGCCAAAGTCTGAGTGGATCGGCACTAGAATGGTATACCAGGCAGGATTCCAGCAGATGGTATACTTGGGATGATCTGGCGCAGGCTTTCGCAGGTCATTTTCAATACAATCTCGAGATAGTCCCTGACCGTCTCACATTGCTGAGGACTGGAAAGAAGCCTGGGGAAAGTTTTCGTGAGTTTGGGTTCCGCTGGAGAGAGCAAGCGGCCAGAGTTGATCCTCCCATGAGAGAGGGAGAAATGGTGGACTACTTCTTGCAAACATTGGATCCAACCTACTTTGGTCACTTGGTGACAACGGTTGGGAAATCCTTCAATGAAGTGGTAAAGATAGGGGTCATGATAGAGGAGGGCCTAAGGTCTAACAAGATCCTAAATTACTCAGCGCTCAAGGCAACGACCCAGGCTATTCAGAGCGGCACGGGAGGTGCGCGCGAGGTCGCATCAGTCGAAGCAGGTACTAGGTCCAAATTCAGAGGTCCTTCCTCTCACTACCAGCCCAAACCCAGTCATCCAAATTATCCACGCACTCCATACAACCTTCCACAACCCTACTACCCACCATCAGAGCCACTCTTTTCAGCCTATCATGCCCAAGCCTGCCCCCGAGCTCCATATAATCCGCCTCAATATTATCCTCCAAACAAGGTCCGGTCGCAGGGTCAACCATCAGGTCACCCCCACTGGCGAGAGCCAACACCACATAATGCATTCTTGCCTTCACATCGTTTCCAAACACCCAACGACCCTAGAAAACAGGGGCATGGGGGAAAACAAAGGCAAGGAAACAATTTCACGCCAATTGGGGAGTCCTACGCAAGTTTGTTTGAAAAGCTAAAGCTTTCAGGACTGATTGAGCCGCTCCTTGGCTATACTCCAGATCCATATGCAAAAGGGTTCAATCCTGCTGTACGATGCATGTACCACTCTAATGTCCAAGGACATAGCATTGAAGACTGTCGTTCTTTGAAAAAGGAAATCGAAAGAATGATTCAGGAAGGGGCAATTGTGATCGACGACAGTGACAGGGAGCAGGCGAATCATCTTGAGAACTTGTTGATTGATGTTGATAATACTGAAGTTGGGGATGGTCTTGGCAATGTTGATATAGAGCTCAATGGCTAAAATGTCATGCTTTGCAGTTGGAAGATACTCCATTTTGGGTCAGCCGGAGATGCCGTGCTTGGATAGTTGGAAAGACACTCCATTTTGGGTCAACCGGAGAGGATCTTTGATGGTCTATTTTGTTGTCATTTCCGTTGTTCGGATTATTAGGATTGTAATTCGGATTTGTTTTGTGTCAATATCTTTCCGCTTATCTTTCCGTTTTGTCATAGCGGTTTGTTTAAGTTTTGTCCAAGTTGTTTAGGATTTTATTCCGGTTTGCTTTGTTTTTAAAACCATTTGTTCAGTCCAATGCAAAAAATTCAGTCTTGGATTATTCCCAGTCATCTTTCTGTTTAGTCATTTTATCATTTTTATTCAACGCCGATTCTAGTGACATGACATGCGTGCACAGTTTGGGCCTAGCATTTAAAGTTAATCATAAAACCCCGAAAAGGTGATCAGACCATTTAAAGGAAATAAGAACGGTTTGAGATTATTCAGAGCCCGAGTCATGTGGAACTGGGGCAAGTTAAGCACAAAGGAAACTGTTCAAAGCAAGATTCGCCAAATTGGCATGAGGGTCGGTCATGATAATGAGAGTGTCGCCCGACGGTGCTTTAGAAATGACAAAGGAAAAATAAAACGTTTAACATAATTGTCAAGTCCAGCACCATCAGAAGAGACTACAAGTTTAAATTGTGTTGTCTGCACTTGGCATGTTTTGAAGACTGGAATGACGAAGGCATTTTGTTCTGCTACCCAAACACTTTATCCTTCGTTACCCCTTTTGAGCCTTATTTATTTTCTTTCATACCCCTCGTTCGGAATTAGTAGCAGCGATTAGAATACGCAAGCATGGCAGGTAAGAGAAAATAAAGAAAAGAAAACAACAAAACGGAAAAGAAGAATAAAAGAAAAAAAAAACGACAAAAGAAAGGAGAAATGAGAAAAGAAAAAGGCAAAAGAAAAAGAAAACAAAGATAAGAATGAGTGAAAAGAAAGTCACAAGAAAAAAGAGGAATTGGGAACTACGTTTGACCTGATTCCTCAAAGAGGATACGTAGGCGCTTCACGGCTCGGTCATAGTTTTGAAATATGAAAAAAAAAATCAATTAAAATATCCCCAAGCAAGAAACTGGGGCAAAGGTTGCGTTTGTTGTAAATAAATCTAATTTCGAAGGTTGTAACTAATAACCCAGAATTAATGTATTTTTGAGCCTTTTATACCCTTTCTTTCTAGCCTACCCAAAACCCACATTACGGTCCAAAGAAAGACCTTCTGATCAGTCTTAAAAAGATGCCAAGTCAGACAAATGAAGAGTCTTACCAGCGAACATAACACTCTGTTCCACAGCAGAAAGGACTCTAATCTCCAACAGAAAGAGTCATACCGGCAGCACTCCAAATCCCCAAGCTGGAAGTTGATACAAATGAGATAGTCTTATCGGTAAAAACCTTCACAGGCACCATAAGGCGATGAAAGCTGAGAGAAGAACAAAAATGAGAGAGACTTGATAGTGAAAACCCTTCGGGCACTACAAGTCGAATAAGATTAAGAATCCGATGGGGAATCGCCAATTGAAGATCTTGAAAGATGATTGACGGTAAAGGATAGGCCACATGCGCATGTCATGGCCATTAGAGTCGGTATCTGCATTTGATAGGTTTTATTTATAGTTTCTTTTGTTAAAGAGTCGTATTTCCCTTGGTCTTTTTATTCTGTTCCTTTTTATCTTTTTCCTTTCATAGAAAAATCCCCAATAGAGTCTGTCTGGTCAGAACAAGTGTGAATTGACTTCAAAATATGCCATCAGCTTTCCAATTATGCCAGATGAGATCTGACTAGTGCATCCAAATGGTATAATCGTCAAGGAACAAGCGCGAGGCCAGTGTCAAAAGATATCCCCAAAAGGGAGTTGACAAAAAGATTGACAAGTGTCAAGAGGGATACCATTGCCTTTACCAAAAGTTATAAACCTCAAGGCCAAGGCCCATGAACAAAGCAAGGAAAGCAGTGTGCATGATTTGTCGAAATCCATACTAGACTAAAAGGTCGGGAAAATGCCAGTTTCCGAGCTATGCCACAAAAGAAGAGGGATATCCCCAGCAGGAAGGGATTATCCCCAGCACACAATATCATCCCCAACAAGTTGTGGAGCACAGAGAAAGGAAGGAGAAGTGGAAAGCCATCCTAGTAGGAGTATCACAACCAACCACCGCGTTTTAAACTAACAAAATTTTGTTTGATTTGACGCAGGTAACGGAAATGGCATTGATGCCAGAACTGCATGCCACAAGGGATATTATCAAACTGGGGCAGAAAATTTTCCTTCCATTTAGAAAATTTTCTGGAAGTCAGGTACCCCCAGCTGATAACATTTTACCCCCCCCCCCAACAGGTAAGTAAATAATCCCCACCAAGTTTTCCAGATAAGACATTTTCAAGTCTTAAGGATATGTCGGGTTCATCCGCCCTCAAATAGGATATGTCGGGTTCATTCGCCCTCAAATAGGATATGTTGGGTTCATCCGCCCTCAAATAGGATATGTTGGGTTCATCCGCCCTCAAATAGGATATGTCGGGTTCATCCGCCCTCTAATAGGATATGTCGGGTCATCCGCCCTCAAATAGGATACGTCGGGTTCATCCGCCCTCAAATAGGATATGTCGGGTTCATCCGCCCTCAAATAGGATATGTCGGGTTCATCCGCCCTCAAATAGGATATGTCGGGTTCATCCGCCCTCAAATGGGTTCATCCGCCCTCAAATAGGATATGTCGGGTTCATCCGCCCTCAAATAGGATATGTTGGGTTCATCCGCCCTCAAATAGGATATGTTGGTTTCAGTTTTTTTTCAAGTTTTGAAGTTGGGAGCCCGCCCATAATAACAGAGGCATACATTTAGTCTTTTTACTTTTAGGTGTTGAAATTGGGAGCCCGCCCAGATAACAGAGGCATACATTTCCTTCCTAAGATAAGTTTTGCCAATAGGATACGCACTTCCTAAGATAAGTTTTACCAGTAAGAGACGCACTTCCTAAGTTCAGCTTCACCAATAGGAGACGCACTTCCTAAGTTCAGCGTCACCAATAGGAGACGCACTTCCTAAGAATAGTTTCACCCAGTAGGAGATGCACTTCCTAAAAATAGTTATCCCCAATAGGAGACGCACTTCCTAAGTTTATTGTACCCATGGGAGACGCACTTCCTAAGTTTATTGTACCCACAGGAGATGCACTTCCTCAAAGTTAAGTTTTACCCATAGGAGATGCATTTCCTCCTAAGTTGTTTTTGAAGAAAAAAAAAAACAACAAGACCTAGTCTGATGAACCTTCTCCTAGGATCAAAATCGTAGTCTGACGAATTTTTCTCCTAAGATAGAGACCTAGTCTGACGAACCTTCTCCTAGGATCAAAATCTTAGTCTGATGAATCTTTCTCCTAAGATACCAAAAAGAAAAGACCTAGTCTGATGAACCTTCTCCTAGGATCCAAATCTTAGTCTGACGAATTTTTCTCCTAAGATAGAGACCTAGTCTGATGAACCTTCTCCTAGGATCAAAATCTTAGTCTGACGAATTTTTCTCCTAAGATAGAGACCTAGTCTGACGAACCTTCTCCTAGGATCAAAATCTTAGTCTGATGAATCTTTCTCCTAAGATACCAAAAAGAAAAGACCTAGTCTGATGAACCTTCTCCTAGGATCCAAATCTTAGTCTGACGAATTTTTCTCCTAAGATAGAGACCTAGTCTGACGAACCTTCTCCTAGGATCAAAATCTTAGTCTGATGAATCTTTCTCCTAAGATACCAAAAAGAAAAGACCTAGTCTGATGAACCTTCTCCTAGGATCCAAATCTTAGTCTGACGAATTTTTCTCCTAAGATAGAGACCTAGTCTGACGAACCTTCTCCTAGGATCAAAATCTTAGTCTGATGAATCTTTCTCCTAAGATACCAAAAAGAAAAACCTAGTCTGATGAACCTTCTCCTAGGATCAAAATCTTAGTCTGATGAATCTTTCTCCTAAGATACCAAAAAAAAAAGGGGAAAAGAAGAAAAAAAAAAAAAAAACGTTTGAAAAAAAGGAGTCATTTTCCTAAAACCAGGCGCCCACCTGTATAACGAGAGGAATACATTTTAGTCTTTTTCATTTCAAGTGTTGAAGTTAGGCGCCCACCTGTATAACAAGGGAATACATCCTAGTCTAGTGTTTAGTTCACTCTCAGTACTGCATCAGTAGTATCAGTGGGCTACGATTTTGCTAACGACTCACAAACCTTCCTAGTGCAAACTGGGTTAGGAAATTTCATTTGTGTTGATGTTTTGTTTGTCAGGAGACTGACTGTAGAGCGGAGGTTGTTGTATGTCAAAGATTGAAGAAGTTAGGGGTCCACCTGTAGAACAGCGGGACATCGTTCAAAGTCATGCCGTAACCCATTGGAAGACAGAAAGCCACAACAAAAATCCCCAACACTCAATCCAAGAGGGAAGCAACAAGAATCTCGCCCCAAGAATGCGAGTCAACATCTGAGATGGTCGACAAAAGCTGGACACAACAAAAAGAAAAAAAAAAGAAAAAGAAAAAATGAATGAATCTGAAGCACAGATGTGGAGAACAAATGTGATCTGCTCAAGAACTAGCGCCTACAACTAGCAAGTATCAAGGTTCAAATCCAAAGTCTGTATGAAGCACCATTCAAGACTCAAGACCAAGTTTCAGAAGACTTAAGAGATAGGAATCCTTGTAACTAGTAGCTGATAGGCTTAGTTAGTCTTTTTCAGTTTTCATTTTTGTTGTAATGACAGGACCGCGGACCGGAACCTCAACGGAACGGCACCTCGATCGGCTCTCCACCTCGGTACCCTCTACCATCTCTCTCATATCCGAACTACACGTGGCCTGATTCCTGTAAAACCAAGGATATGTAGGCAGCTCAGATACCAGGGCTCGGTCACATTCCCTCCCTTTCCTTAAGTGTAGTCCGTCCAAGTAATGGTCGGGTCAAAAACACGTCTAGTCGTTCTTTGTCGGAAAACTCTTCGTGTTTCCAGTCAAAGAGGGGCAGCTGTAAGCACGTGATTTTTGACCCTCCCCGAGAATTTTCACATTTTTAGCGTGAATATGTGAAATTGGGTCTAATATAGCCATTTTAACTATTTTTACTTTATTTCGTTGCAAAAAGAAAAAATCACAAAAAATACATATATAAATTTTAGTTTATGCATTTCTCATAAACGTGGGAAAAATACAAAAATTGTACTTTATTTTGGTACTTTATATAAAATCGAAAATTACAAAATATATAGTTCTATTAATGTTTGCAGTCATTATAATTTTGAAAAATACAAAAAATATATATTACTTCATATTTTTGTCTTTATTAAAAACGAAAATTACAAAAAAATAGTTATTAATATTTTGTAGCTATTTTAAATCTTGAAAAATATTTTTTTTTAAAAAAGATATAGTTTTGTTTAAATACTAGTCTTATTTTTGGTAGTTATTTTGATTTCATATGACTAGTTAAGCAACGTGTTCCTATTTCTCGGGTCCGGGCAAAAGAATAATATTCGGGTTCAAACTACCCGGTTTTAGGCCTAATTTCGCACATAACCCATAATAAACCGTGTCCAGGACACATGGGGAACACCACCACGCGTGGGGGACATAAACCTTGAACCCCACCACGCGTGGGGCTCATTTTTCTTGGCAAAACATTACAAAACACGGACAAACAGATTTGACAAGGGGACTTTGGAATTTTTTTGAAAAGGGGTTACTGTGCATCATCTTCTTTCTCTTTGAAAGGAGAAGCAATGAAAAACCCTACTGCTCCATGAAAAAACCAGGGACCCCAACCTCCACGCCATCTACACTACCCAAACCACCCTCCTCCACCAGCTTGACGAACACCCACGATGCCATAACCTCCACTCCCTCACGTCGGAACCCAACAGCCATCGTCAACCACGGCCCAAACCACCACCAAAGGACCACCCCGTCACCTTCCCCAGCTCCCTCAACAACTCCATCACCAACATCACCAAACTCCCACCTCCATTAACGCCGGCACCCCCACTGTCGCACCAAACAGACCCCAAAACCCTCGCGTCCAAAACCACCGGCAGCCCTCACGCACCCGCCATTGCTCGTCGTCACTCTTCCAAAACCAGTCGTACTACTACACCGTCTGCATCGTCCAGCCTTATCGTCTCATCTCCACGTCGCTACCAGCTCCCCCCATCGCCTTCTTCCTCACCACAAAACCCTAGCAAAAAACTTAGGAGCCCTCCCCGTCAACCACTGCCTAAACAGCCCCCTCACGGAAACCAGTCGCAACCCCCTTCCAGCCACGCCTTAGCTCCAGCTCCGCCAAACAGTCCGTCGTCACTGCCCAAACGACCCCTCCCTTCTTGCCACGACTGGTTAATGCATGCTAGTCATGTATGTGTGCTGTTAGGTGAAAAAAAACATTCCCAGTGTAATAAGTTGTACCTTTAGACTTAGTCTGAGGGTGTAATATATTCTCTAATGTAAGCCAAATAGGAAAACTATCCACTTTAGTTAAAATTCTTTCTCCTTTTGCCAGATTGTCCCATATAAATTGATAAACTCATTTCACAGAACAAAGAATCAGTCCTAGGCCTCAATCTCATGAAGGCCGAGCCCAAATCGAAACAAATCAGTTAGGCCCATATCGAAAAAGGGGGCCTAAGTCTGGCCATCTCGCATGAGCTAGGTTTGGGCCCATAATTTTCGGCTAGTTATCCATAATCGCAGTCACATTTTATTATTCTGTAAAAGCATTTTAAATCCTGTTATAAGTAAACTCGCAATCATGTAATTAATTAGGACTGTCTACCGTTTTCAATTGATAGAGACGAACACGACAAGAAACGTAGTTGCTATAGGATATCCTTTTAAAATAAGAACGAGATGAGCCTCGATGAAAATAAACAAAACACGCAGATGCGGGGCCCTTGTTAAATGTAAATCATTGAAGCATTTAGTTTCCCGGACGGGTTGTTTAGCAAATCTCACAACCTTCCTAAAATGACAACACGTTAGTCTCTTTAGGATACGCTTTAATAAACTTTACCTTCTTAAACTCGGGTGCACATTTATGTGACCCAAATCCAAATCTCGACGGATTCGAAATGCCTCTCTAATCACGGGTACATTGACTGTGACGTGGTTCGAGATGCATGTCCATGACGTTGCAAATTCATTAGAAATAAAGAACGAGGTGAGCCTCGCCAAATAAAAATACAAATTGCGGGGCCCTCAATAAATATTGCTTTAAAAATTGTTTAGGCTTCGGGATGGACCGTTTAGTAAAATTCCACGGTCCTACCCAAAATAAATACGCTAGTCGCTTTAGGCGCGCCTTTAATAATTTAATTTCCTTAAACTCGGGTGCACATTGATGTGACCCAAATCCAAATCTCAACGGAGTCAAAGTGTGTCGACGACCACGGGTACATTGATTGTAACGCGGTTCGAGATACATTTTCACAACGTTGCAATTCTTGATAAAAACAGTAAATGATAAAAGCGGTTAAAAGTTAAATTTTGCACATAAGTTCACACTTGTATAAAATCAGATAATCAAGCCGAATATAACAGTTGAGCGACCGTGCTAGAACCACGGAACTCGGGAATGCCTAACACCTTCTCCCGGGTTAACAGAATTCCTTATCCGGATTTCTGGTACGCAGACTATAATATAGAGTCATTATTTTCCTCGATTCGGGATTAAAATTGGTGACTTGGGACACCCTAAATCTCCCAAGTGGCGACTCTGAAATAAATAAATGAATCCCGTTTCGATTGTCCTTTAATTGGAAAAAACTCCCCTTGCGCCCCATCGGGTGCGGAAAAAGGAGGTGTGACAGCCATGAACATAAAATGGCTTTCAAAACTCAACATGGATTGTGGGAATTTACGGTGATGCCGTTCGGATTAACAAATGCTCCGACAACATTTCAAGCCCTAATGCATCAGATTTTTGGCCCCCATTTAAGGAAGTTTGTATTAGTTTTTTATGATATATTGGTTTATAGTGCTTCATTATTGGAACACTTAGAGCATTTGAAATTGGTTTTCAAATTACTGACTGAGCATCGGTTATATGCCAAGCGTTCTAAATGTAGCTTTGCTCAAGAACAAGTGGAGTACTTGGGCCATGTGATCATCGGTGATGGGGTAAGCACTAATAGGGATAAAGTTGAGGCCATGGTAAATTGGCCCAAGCCAAGTTCTATTAAGAGTCTGCGTGGATTCCTTGGGCTTACTGGATATTACCGTCGATTTATCCAAAGCTATGCAATTATTTGTAAGCCCTTAACATCATTACTCAAAAAGGGAGGTTTTATATGGAGTATAGAAGCAACAATAGTCTTTGATGCTCTGAAAGAAACCATGAGTCGAGCACCTGTCTTGGCCTTACCAGATTTCAAGTTACCCTTTGTGGTTGAAGTCGATGCTAGTGGGTGGGGAGTTGGGGCTATGCTTTCCCAAAAATAACAGTCCCATTGCATATATGAGTCAAGCTTTAAGTCAAAAGCATTTTGGGTTATCCACCTATGAGAAGGAATTGATTGCCCTTCTACTGGCTGTTGAAAAATGGAGGCATTACCTCTAACCAATCACTTCATCATTCGAACAGACCACTTTAGTCTTAAATTCCTCAGAGATCAACGTATCACCACCTATTTACAACATAAAGGAGTAACAAAACTGATGAACCTCAGTTATGAAATACGTTATCGGCGGGGAAAAGAGAACATTGTAGCTGATGCATTGTCTCGAAGGGAAGAGGAAATTTCAAGAGTTAATCAAGAAAAAGAAGTTTCATGTTTGGGTCTCACTGTGATCCAACCCAAATAGGTGCAAGAGGTAATAAACAGCTATACAGGGGATAAAGAAGCCCAAAACATAATCCCACAATTGAGTATTGACTCAGAAGCAGTGACTAATGTATCATTGTAATCTGGTTTGCTAAGGTTTCAAGGGAAATTGTGGATTGGAAATCAGTTGGGCCTTAGGCTAAAACTAATCCAGGATATGCATTATTCTACTTGGATGGACATTCGGGGATTCATGCAACATACCAAAGGCTTAAAGCTCTATTCTATTGGCCAAGGAAGATCAAGGATGTAACATCTTTCGTACAAGAATGTAAAATTTGCCAAAGAAATAAAGATGAAAGCATGGCTTATCCTGGGTTACTACAACCATTACCAATTCCCGAAAAAGCTTGGGAGCATATTTCCACGGATTTCATAGAAGAATTACTCAAATCACAAGGAAAAGAGGTCATCTTGGTGGTAGTTGACAGGTTTACCAAATACGCTCACTTTATTGCATTAAGTCATCATTACACTGCTGTCCAAATTTCCCAGATATTCCTTGATCAGGTTTTTAAACTACATGGGGCTCCTTGTTCAATTGTCTTTGATCGAGATCCAATTTTTTTCAGTTTGTTTTGGCAAGAACTTTTTAAGAACATGCAAGTCTAGTTGAAATTAAGATCGACCTACCATCCCCAAACAGACGGACAAACGGAAAGATTGAATCGGTATCTAGAGTCTTATCTTAGATGTATAACTAGGCAAAGATCAGGGGAATGGGGAAAATGATTAGCACTGGCTGAGTTTAGGTATAATACCAATTTTCATACAGCCATCAATATGACCCCTTTTAAGGCTCTTTACGGGTATGATCCACCATTGCCCAGCTTCGAACTGATTACACAATCCAAGGTTGAATCTGTGGATCAATTGCTGAAAGAAAGTAGGTGGTAAACAGACAATTGAAGGACAACTTAGTCAATGCTCAGACTCGAATAAAACAGTATGCGGATAGCAAGAGAAGCAAACGGACTTTTGAAGTGGGGAAGTCAGTATTTATCAAGGTGCAGCCATATCGTTAAACTTCAGTAACTTTGAGGAAGAATCTGAAGTTGACCTCCAAGTATTTTGGTCCCTACCCAGTAATTAAAAAGATCATCCCAGTGGCCTACAAGCTCCAATTGCCAGCTGAATCGCGTATTCACCCGACGTTTCATGTGTCGCAACTGAAGAAGAAGTTGGGTACGAAGGAAATTTCTGCTAAAGAACCTCTTTTTAGCACTCCTGAAGGCTAGATTATTGTAGAACCAGTGGCTATCTTAGATTGGAGAATGTTCAAGAAAGGAAATCGTGTTGTAACCCAAGTTTTAGTGCAATGGGCTAATTTGGCTCCAGAAGATGCAACATGGGAGGATTACACCTTTCTTGTTTCCCAATTCCTTGGATTTCAACCTTGAGTATCAAGGTTCTCGAAGGGGAATGGGATGTTGCGTAACGAGGTCATCCAAGTCATTCAAAGAGAGGGATAATCAAGAATGATGACTATGTGGTGGAATTTTCATTTAAGGAAAGTTGTGTAATTGCTTTTAAGTCCTTTAAGTTTAGTATTTGTAATAGAATCTTTAAGTAAGGTCATAGCCTGGAGGTGACACGTGTTTGTCCTTTATTTTAGTGTAGTTAGGGGGTGGTACAATAGCTGTTGGTTTCTCATTGGATGGGAATTTAGTCACAACTGTAGCTATCATAGTATTTATCCTTGCCTCGTTAGTGTAACTATCAGAGAAATGACAAAGCTTATTTCATTTTTCCTTCTTATTCAATTTTTTACAATTCCTTTTTCTATTCTCAGTAGCTGTAATGTTAGAATCTTTGGTTGTCATTCTTTCCACTCCAGGAGCACACATATGGCTGGTTAATGCAAGGAGTGCACAAGCCTCCATTTTTGGTATACACAATGTGCACCTGTTTCGTACCCATCTCATCTATTTTCTTTGTTAGCAAGCTCATCTAGGTCATAAGAATGGCTATATTTTCTGCATGTGTATTGTTTAGGTCAAGAGCAACATAATGCACTATTTGAAGTGAGTGTTGTGTCTCTCGTCATCCAGCCTGAATTTTGAGACATCTTGTTAAGAAGAATCTTGCACTCTGTGAAAGTTTTGCTCAAGAATGCACCCCCGGCAGAAGCATCTACATTGGCATTCAGACTGTCAGCCAAACCCATATAGAATCTCTATCCCAGCATCTGATCCGGAATGCCATGGTGAGGGAACTTTACCAACATGCCCTTAAACCTCTCCTAGGTCTCTTGCAAAGTCTCAGTTGGTTTCTGCTTGAATTGCAATATCTCATCATTCTGCCTCGCAGTTTTGTTGGGTTGATACAACTTGTTTAAGAACTGCTTGACCAATTCCTCCCAAGTAGCAATTGAGTTTATAGGGAGCGAATTCAGCCAAGTTTGAGCCTCCCTAGTAATGGGAACAATAATAATTTGATTACCTCGGGAGTCACATTCGGTTGTCTCTGAGTGACACATATTGATAAGAAGTTCTTCAGATGTTGTTGTGGGTCTTCGATGTATGACCCAGAGAACAACCCTTTATTATACAACAGGTGCAATATGTTGTTGTAATCTGAAATGTCTCCGCTTATATGGGAGGAACTGCAATTGTTGTGGCCAAGTTATCAGCAGTTGGTTGCGCCCAATCATAAAGAGAAGCTTCTGCCATAAGAGGTGCTACCACTCTGACGTTTGGGTCATCTTGAACATTCCTGTTGTTCCCGTTGACGTTGTTTACATCACCCATTTCAATTTAAATTTGTTCGTTTTGTTTACTCTTCCTGTTAGCCCGGTTCAATGTCCGAAATGCCTTCTCGGGATCTGAGAGTCCTTCAAAGAGTTCACCAGTTCTCGAAAAGCTTCTAGGCATGCACCTGAGTTACAGAAGAGTTCAACCGTGAGAAATTCAATGGAAATATTTTTAACACCACAGAAAATTGATCTAAACTAATGATCCTAGCAATTCTTCAAAGTTGCAATAAATAACACCGTTAGTTCCCCGGTAACGGCGCCAAAATTTGATCATGCCTAACTACGCCTTATAAAAAGGACTAAGAGGTCACTGCAAATATATAATCAGGTTCAGTCCAGAGTCGAATCCCACAGAGAACTAACCTATTTACTACAACTTTTACCACTGCTAATGAATAGCCCAAACAATCCCCGGATGCAAGATTTTTAATAGATAATGAGTAGAATTGAGTTAACTAATGAGAAACAATAATAAAACTAGCAATAATCAAGAATAGAGTTGAATTCAAAGGTAAAATGGTCTAGGGTTATTGATTTCCCCAATTGTCGGATTAATTCCTGATACGTTCGCAATAATCTCGTCGTAATACTCTATAAGAATATGAGTTCTGGGTTACCGCAATTATCTCTCGATCAATTATGATAATTTACTAGAAGCATTCTCTCGAACTGCTCTAGTTGACAATTTATGCAACTCAGAATTATCCTATCAAAGCTTGATTATCTCTAACCCCGCTATTAAATTCAAGTAATTAATTTCTTAAGTTACACGAAAGTGGTGTTGTTCAACAACAATCTAACCTAGTGTTCTTTCTCAAGTAACATAAGGTAACTAGACACGATTAATCAAGGGCCCTTTAAATTAATCACAGGAAAACACATAGTTGAACAATTATAGAATAAGAAACGGCTTAATTATATCAAATCCTAATCAAGTTTTCATCCAACAATTGGTTCCATCAATCCTAGATTAAATGTTTAGCTACTCATGATAAAACAAGATAAAACCATAAAATCATTCATAATTCACAAAATAATGATAACACGTAGAAGAATGAAAAACTCTAATGGTGTCTTGATCTTGTCACACTTGTTCTTGCCTCCAATTGAATCTAGAAACAAGCTTAACCTTCACTTGGGCTAGTTTGTTGAGTTTATATAGGGTTAGGATAAGTTTTCCATGCTTTACACTTTAGCCTTAAACTTTCTTGGCCTTCTCCAGGTCGACCGCGGTCGTGGGCCAACCGCGGTCATCTTAGACTTTCTGTTTTTCGCTTTCTTTCACCTTCTTCCAACTGCGGCCCTACCACGTTCGCGGTCGCGATCGCGGTGGACTGTTGCCCGGTTTTCTTCGCCTTTTCGTGCTCGTTTTCATCTGGGCTTTTCTCGATTGGTCTTGTATCTACATATTTGACCCCAAAATATTCTATATCCTTCTCTAACTCGGAGTAGCACCTGCAGAGCATAAAAACCTCAATTAGAGCATTTTGTTATCATTTAACACTTAAAACATCAATAAAGTATGGTTAATTTAGAGCATAAATAGCATCTACATCGCATAATATAGGCTACTATCAAGGTTAAACTTCATTTTCTTGACCGTTAAAAGAGGATTTCCATTTCCTCTGATAATTGCTCCTTGATGAATTCTTGATTGACTGTTTGATTATGTTTTCCTTTTGTGGAACAAGCCGAATGCCTTAGCAAATCAAATAGATGCATCTATGGTCCGTGCCGTTCGACCCTCGGTAGTGCACAATTTAAATATTATGTTGGATTGAACCATACGATCTCGGCATGATTTGCGCATGACTTAATTGATTGTTTTAGAATTATTCATAATTGATGTGACCTCATTGGACGGAGATACAAATTGTTAAAAGATGAAAATAAATTTGGAAATCTCCTATTAACAAAAGAATTGTTTACCTGCTTCATGTTATTGAGTTTACAGTCGTCTTATAAAATCCGCGATTAATCATATTATCGGTATATTATTGTTGGCCATAGTAAGTATCGGAGTCGACCTCTCATCACTACTTCTTCGAGATTAGACTGGATACTTACTGGGTACGCATTGTTTTCATTCTCATACTACACTTGTTGTACATTTTGTTGTACAAGCTAGTGGCCTAGTGGGCACAACGGCATGGTCGACATGGGGACTTAGGTGGGCTGCATTCTATATTACGACCTGCAGCCAGCATAGTCTCCTTTTGAGTATTTACAATTTCTTTCATGTCCAAATTTGTATTCCGGACAGTTGCTGAATTTTATTTTATTTTCTAGTAAATGCTCATGCACTTGTGACACCTGGTTCTGGGATGATTATGGGATATTCAGTATTGAAATGGAAAATGTTATTATTTATTCTGTAAAGTTTATCTTTTACTAGTTAAATTGAAGGGAATTTATGATTTTAAAAATATTAAAATGAGAATTTAATTAATTATTTAGTGTTGGCTTGCGTGATAGTGATGTTCGACGCCATCACGACCTTTAACGGATTTTAGATCATGACGAAAACCAAATTTTTTCTCGGAACCAATTTTTATTTTGTGTCACATTATATGTCTTGTGTAACACTGTATTTCTATAACAGTCATAAAAATATCATTGAAAGGTTTGATTATACGTCCTTTTCTTGAATCTTGCATCCAGTGGCGGAGCCACATTGAAGCAAGAGGTGTCAAGCGACACCCCTTTGCCGGAAAATTACACTATTTTGCTAGATATTTTTATTTTATTTTATGTATATTTACTATACGTTGATTTCCCTTCATTTTTTGATATATCTAATTATTTATATTATGACACCCCTTTATGAAAATTCTGGATCCGCCATTGCCTGCATCCGCTACACAAGAATGTCCTTCTTGTCAATAGTCAATAAATAAACACTAAGGAAATTGTGGAGGAGTCTGAAAGAGCTTAAACGTGTTTTTTTTAAGTCATTCATTTTACTTTTCTAAATTTCAAGTGTAGAAGGGGAATTTTGCACCTCTAACTTACCTAGAACTTCTCAGAAGCATCTTGGATAAGTTATCAAGAGAGATAGACAGAAATTTTATAAAACAGATTGGAGTGTCTTTATTTAAAAGCATGTGGCTCATTTTGCAACAATGAGTTTCTAGCCATGCTTTGAAGACCAAGTTCACTTATGCTATTCATATATAGTCATTGAATTTCACTAAGTTTACCTACGTAACAATATAATTATAAAAATGATCTTTATATGAGGTTTTTCCCCAATGCAAATTCTGTGCCATGGTTTTTGCTCCTGTGGATTTGGACTATATACGAGGGAAATTTTCATAAAGCACTATCTTTTAGTAGTAATTAGTCATCTATAGATACCATTTGCTATATTACGAATTATAGATACCTTTTTATGGTTATAAGATGTATTTGATGTATTTAAGCTATTGTATTCATGAATACATTAGCAAAAATAGGCGTGGATAAGGGAAGTCCAGCTAATCAGTTGTTGTATTCGAGTGTATTCGACTGTATTCATCGCGTGAAATATGGGATTATAGCTGGATAGATTACTTTATTCGACTGTATTCACGGCGTGAAACAGGGGATTACACTGTTTTTAAACGGAAAGTGTATCAATTAACATAATAGACTCCTAATATAACTCAACAAACTCAATTATAACACACAAAATTTGTATTTCCGGTTATAAAAAAGATTTTCAACTGAAAAATACCCCCAAAACATAGCAATCTTCAGAGAAATTATATAATACATCTGAATACATAAATTATATTAATTAAAACATATATGAATACATTCATGGGATATAGCGAGACAATGAATACAATAAAATACATAGAATACAACGGGATACATTGGAAAACAATGAAAAAAAAGACAGTGAATACAATAAAATACACGGAATACAACAAGATACATTGAATTATAATGAAAAAAAAGAAGACAATGAATACAATGAAATACATGAAAACAACGTGATACGTTCAAAATACATTGAAATATATTAACATATAATCAAGTTGCTCAGCCCCAAACTCCGTCGTCTTTGCTCAAGAACAAACCCTAATTTCCACCTTGTAGCCAAATAGAGCTTCTTCCGATAGTCGGCGAGTGTCGTACGGCGTCGGACGACTTCTTCTTCAGTAGACATATCGGAATTTGCTCAAAGATCTTTGGAAACTGCTTTCTGAAATCGATAATGAACAACCTCTCAACTTGCAAACGTGTCGTTGTCTTCCTTAACCAACCAGTATGGACAATCCTGAACCTTCTTCTTCCACAAACCCAACTTCAAACTATAAACCATTGTAACAGTAACTAAGGAACTACCAGAGAAGTGATAAAATTGGGCTATTTTAACGACCTTATAATCATTAGCAGAAGTATCATACCCAAAACCACCACAAATTTGGCTCAACCCTGCAACCTCTCTTAGTCCATGATTCTGTGGAGGGTTAACGTGACAAACCGGAAATTTCCGGAACATTTTAGTGGATGGATTCCACACACCGTTGCACTTAAGTTGTTGGATTTTTTCAGTTGAGAAGATGCCGTTAGAAGGAAGAGGAGAGCGGAAATTTTAATGGGATGGGGAAGAGAATGGGATGTATCAAAGTAGAGAGAAAAAGAAAATAGTGTGACTGAATAGCGTATTTAGTGGCTTAGGGCTAAGAGGTAATCAAAATTAAATATTTTGCTATAAACCTTAAAAGGTATCTATAGAATATAATTTTTTTAAAAATGGTATTTATTTAAAATAAATAAGGTGTTTAACCTTTGCTATAGGATGTAAAAATTTCTATATACTAAGCTTTGTCAATCCAGTCTACTTGGGTCCATTGTGAATTAATGTTTAGTTAAATGATTGGGCCAAGAAAGACTAAATGTTTAGACAAGGATAAAGAGAATTCCATTAATGAGCCTGTCATATTGACATTGTTAGTTGGGATCTTTATATAAATAGCCGATCGGATTCAGTGCTTATTTTTTTAGCTGGTATACATAAATTATATATTGATTATACACAAATTATTTATGAATTATATACATATTATGCATCCACCAATTATATTTAGTTTAAATTGTTAGGTGGACGACTATTTAGGTTTATATGTTACTTCACAATGAATCCATTGGTGGCCCTTGTTGAAGTGGCTGGACATCTTCCAATAAGAGGTTTTGTTTGTGGAGTTCCTTATGTTTTTAGCCAATTTTTGAAGTTTATGAGATCGAGAAGATGGCGAAATTAAACTAGTCCCTTGTGTTTGTTGTTAGTCTAAAATAGTCCTTTAAATATGAATCTGATGAGTTTTGGTCCCTCTATATTTACCAAATTAGAGCACTTTATGTCTCCATTTTATTGTAGCATGGGATGGTAGAATGGATTCGTGAGAAACATGTGATCCGTTCAAACTAAAAAAAGTTTCGGCACAAGTTGCTACCGACTTATTTCCTCCAACTTGTACTTTAGAAAAATATTAACGGTAAGATTTCAATAACAAAGGGTGCTATCAAGAGTTACAGGAAGATATAAGGGTTGATTCATTCTCTATTTTATATAACTGAGGTCATAGAAAGCGAATTATATATTCAATTGGCTTAAGTAAGTTTTTCTTAAGATACATATTGGATTGGAGAAAATGAATTTCATCTCGTTGATTTTCTTAGTTTAAACAACTCATGTACTTCTCACAAGGCAATATCAAATAGCACCACGGGTTTGATAATAATAGGGGCCAAATTCACTACTAAAAATAGCAAATTTGCAATCGTCAAATCAATCGGAAATTAGTCGGAAATCGTATTTTTCGACGAATTTCCGATTGAAAAGTGTCAGCCGGAATACACGTGCTCGTAATATATTTGCGACAGAATCAGTCGAAAATTTGCAACGGATACAGTCGCAAACTGAAAAATATAGGGACATTTACCGAATTGGTCGCTAAATTTGCGACTGCTTCAGTCAATGACCAGAATTAAAAAAACGGAAAAGGCCTAAAAATGCCACTCAACTTTCAGAAATGGTTTATCCATGCCATCTGTTAAAAAAATGCTCATTGCATGCCACTGCCGTTACACATTTGGCCCATCCATGCCATTATTGACTAACGACTCAATTTTTATTTTTTTAATATTTATAACACCCACATTTCCATGTGTCATGTTGTTATTGGTCCGAGTTAACCCATGCCCCACTTAATTTTAACCTTTAGGTCCATCTACCCAAATATACCCGATTAAAACTTACCAGAATCATTAACCCAACCCAAACCCTTCATACAAAATCCCCTTCTCTCCAATCGTCTTCCCCAAGATGTAAATCTTGGTGGTGGTTGTTATGACGATGATGGTGATGACCACCGTAACATCTTCGAACACCATCTCCACTGCCACCGCTTGTCACCAGAAACTTCCACTCTGCAACCTTGTCGTCTTCTTCTTCTTGTTCAAGTATTTCTTCATCATTTTCTTGAATTGTTTCAATCACCTCTTCTTTATCGTCCAGGGGGAAATCTTCGTTTTCCTCTTCTGTTTCTTCTTCTTCATCATGAATGAGATGTAATCTCAGCCGTCCATCTTGGCCAAAAGCAAGGAGAGTTTCAGGCCGACCAATGTTCACCTCTGTCAACTCTAACCTTCCATCTTTTCTCACCGCACGCATGAAGAAATTTGGCTTTCCATCTTGGTTTAAGGACGATAATGGCGGCAGAAACTTCTTTTCTTTCTTCTCCGAATTACTTCTTTGCCAGCACCTTTAACTAAGTGGGGAAGACGACCAGAGAGAAGGGGATTTGGTATGAAGAGTTTGGATTGGGTTATTGATTTGGGTATGTTTTAACCGGGTCGGGTTTGGGTAGGTGGACCTAACCAAGGTTAAAATTAAGTGGGGCATGTGTCAATTCGGACCAATAACAACAGGACACGTGGAAAAGTGGGTGTTATAAATATTAAAAAAAATTGAGCCTTTAGTCAATAATGGCATGGATGGGCCAAATGTGTAACGACAATGGCATGAAATGAGCATTTTTTTAAGGAAATTTTTCATAAAGCACTATCTTTTATTAGTAATTAGACATCTATAGATGTCATTTGCTATATTACGGATTATAGATACCTTTTATGTGGTTATAAGATGTATTTGATGTATTTAAGCTATTGTATTCATGAATACATTATCAAAAATAGGCGTGAATCAGAGAAATCCAGCTAATCAATTGTTGTATTCGAGTGTATTCGATTATATTCATGGAGTGAAACATGGGATTACAGCTGGACAGATTATTGTATTCGACTGTATTCACGGCGTGAAATAGGGGATTACACTATTTTTAAAACGGAAAGTGAATCAATTAACATAATAGACTCCTAATATAACTCAACAAACTCAATTATAACACACAAATTTTGTATTTTCAGTTATAAAAAAGATTCTCAACCGAAAAATACCCCAAAAACATAGCAATCATCAGAGAAATTATATAATACATCTAAATACATAAATTATATTAATAAAAAAAACTTATGAATACATTCATGGCATATAGCGAGACAGTGAATGCAATGAAATACATAGAATACAGCGGGATACATTAAAATACAATGAGAAAAAAAATAGTGAATACAATGAACTACATGGAATACAACGAGATACATTGAATTACAATAAAAAAAGAAAATGAATACAATGAAATACATGAAAATACATTGAAATATATTAACAGAAAATCATGTTGCTCAGCCCCAAACTCCATCGTCTTTGTTCAAGAATAAACCAACCGGATTATATGTCGGCGGCTGCTGTTCAAGAATCAGTTTAATGTCGCGGCTGTTGTTGTTGGTGAGAATCTTGAACATAGCAATCTTCAAGAATCAGTGCATCTATTATAATGAGATGGGGGCTCTGAACAAGAATCAGTGTTGACTGATAATTAATATATCTACAAATCAAGGAAACAAGGGACAAAGAAAGGGAGGGAGGAGAAAATCAATTTTATTGGCATAAAAATTGTTGGTGAGAATCAGATGCTTTGTGGCCATTGGTGAAAGTTCAAGATGCTTGTAATTATTACAGACTCAAGATCGGGGACTTTTCTTTGCGATCATTGGTGAAAGTTGATCGGAGGAAGAGATTTGAAATTTTAATGGGGTGGGGGAAGAGAATGAGATGTATCAAAGTAGAGAGAGAAAGAAAATAGTGTAACTGATTAGCGTATTTAGTGGCTTAGGGCTAGGAGGTAACCTAAATTAAATATTTTGCTATAAACCTTAAAAGGTATCTATAGAATATAATTTTTTAAAATGATATTTATTTAAAATAAATAAGGTGTTAACCTTTACTATAGGAGATAAAAATTCTTTTTTTTAACGGATGGCATGGATAGACCATTTCTGAAAGTTGAGTGGCATTTTTAGGTCTTTTCCGTTAAAAAAATAAAGACAAATTAAAAGTTTCTGTTGCTCCCAAACGCACACGCAAGTATACGTGGTCGACAAGTAATATAGGATTGTAAGTCCAGATATCGTACCCACAGGGACTTGTTATTAACTATCAACTAAATTAAACTCAAACAATTAATCTATTCAAGCGAATTCTAAAGTATGAATGTTTAACTAAAATTAATCTAAAGTAACAAATTAAGAGATCAAAGAAAACAACGACAAGCTTAACGACGAATTCAATGTGGGTGAATATTCTAGAGCTATGGGTTAGCTAACAATCCTGTTGAGTTTTCCACTTAAATCGTCTAATTAATTTATCTGGTTTATTGGTTGACAGGGTTAATATTGCTCGTAGCCTTCTCCCGAAGTACAACTCGCATATTCAAGCTAATCTAACGCCTATATTCCTATGGAATTAGAATTAACAAGAACACATTAATAATTCCTATATAGTAACCAAGCAAGGCGATTAGGTATATTCCTATTCTAACTGCAAATTCGCCCTCCCTAAGAGTTAAGATCTTGCTCTACTCAATCTTATATACAATCTAGAATTCCCTCTCCCGAGTTCAATCCTAGATTCGTAGATAGTATTCAATTGGTGATCAATCAATTAAATAATTAAGCGCAAGATTGAATAAATAAACCAATATGATAAAATAATAAGAACAATCTAAGCTTGAAACTACAACGTTCATGTAGCACTCAAAACTCTAGAACTAATAAACTATGAAATTAAAGGAAGAGAAGAGAAGAAAAACTAGTTAGAAGCCTCCTCCAAGCGTGGTTTGTCTTCCTCCACGTCTAAAGTGTGTCCCCTAGGTCTAAGATGTGTCAAAAGTCTGTTCCCCCTCCAAAATAACGTTTTTCCATGTATATATACCAAGTAGGGTCGGGCCCAGACGAAAACACCTTCTCCTGCGCGAAATAGGATTCTGGCTCTATAAATTTTGTACAGTCGCGCCGCACCATGCGCTGCGCTAATGAAAATTATCAGCAGCCTCAACTTTTCGCATTAGGCAGCATTTTACACTACTGCGCCGCGCCTTGCGGTGGCCCATGCGCGCGGCAGTGTAATTTTCTCAAAGTGAACTTATTTCGTCCTCTTTTAACATCCGGACTTGGTATACGACCTCCGAACACGATCCCGGCTTAATGTCTTGGGTTTTTACTCAGACTTCAAAGCTCCAAATCACTTGAATTCATTCCATAATGCCTACATAGATCGGAATCACTCCTACAAAGCATAAAATACATATTTAGTACAAAACACTAGCAATTAAAGCTCAAACTCAATTGAAGTGCAGTAAATTAGAGCGTAATAAGTGACTAAAATATGCAATTATAGCCTATCATCAGTTTCGACTGATTCATTCGGGAAATTAAATAATAAAATTAATTTTTAATTAATTATTCTGCCTGAAATAGTCGTACATATTGAGTATTAATTAATTAAATTTTTTTAGGAATTCTCAATTTGCGACTGAATTAGTCGCAAATCTAAGTAATTTCTGGTGAAATTTGCGACTGATTCAGTGGCAAATATGGGCAATTTTTAGTAGAATTCTGCTATATTTTTAATTACACCACCTGCCAAATAAAACATCCAACCAAACACCTAACAACCAACCAAACACCTAGTATAACAATCCAAATCCAATATTTACTACAAAACGAACAGTAATATTTATAACAATTTAACCAACTAATCAAACTACCAACTATCAAACAACATAAATTAAACATGTCTCTAACTTCAACTCCAAAACATTCAAATAGCCTAGTCAGACTCAGTCTCCTCCTCAGATTCCATTGCAGCTTGGCTGCCTTTCTTGTTTTTTTTTTTAATAATTTTTGGATCAAAGCCTGAGTTGCTTGAAATTCATGCGATATTTGATCCACTTTTTGACACATAGCTTCCATGTCTTCTTGGGAAACTGATGCCCCAGTGAATAATGCCAAAATAAATACGCAATTTTCAAATTAATACCAAAATAGATAATTATATAATATTTATACCTTTATTCATGCCACCAGCCGCCTGTGTCCAAATTGCAGTCATATCCTCAGGGACCAGCTGAGTTCCTTCAGGTTGAGTTTGTCGCAATGCATCAAGATCAATATGATACTTGTCGTAAAATAAAATTAATGCACGTTATATAAATAAAATAAACCAAGAGGAAAAAATAATATAGTGTTGGAATTGGTATCATACAAATATCTCTGAAGCACACGGTTCGACCCATCTTTCTCTTGTGTCGTCGTTCTTCTTCTTCTTCTTCTTCTTCTTCTTCTTCTTCTTCTTCTTCTTCTTCTTCTTCTTCTTCTTCTTCTTCTTCTTGTGAGTCTCCGCAAAGACCTCAGTATAAGTCACATCTACCCCACGTTCCTTTTCCTGAAAATTAAGAAGTAACACATATATGTATGTGTGTATGTGTGTGTTTTTGTGTGTGTGTGTGTGTGTGTGTGTGTGTATGTGTGTATGTGTGTGTGTGTGTGTTCAATTTTTATACTTATAAAACTAAGAATATTTTATAATAAAATTACCATTCTCAAACGATGGGCTGCAAAACTAATAGAACCTCTAGTATGCAACGCTCCACCTTTAGTCGAAGCTTTGTTTAACTTTTCTTGTTCACTCTTTTTCTTCCACTCAAGGGTGTTCCACTTCTCCAAGAGCTGATTCCAGACATCTACATGTATCCATTCAGGCCTGGTGCCACCTCTCGTGGCAACATGATGTGTATCTGTTATATGCCTCTATGCTTTCTTCTCGAAGTTCTCATTCACCATATTTTCAAGTGCAGGCTGCCATACGCACCTAACCTGCAAAATTGAATAAATAATATTAGACGAATGAGGATAAGTATTAATAAAAATTAATTTATTCTTATCTTAAATTATTGCCACATATTCATTCTGATCCGGTATGGTATATGTCTCCAGGAATTCTACAGCTCATGAAAAAATGGTTTCATAGATTCCATCACCATATGTGCGGCCTGAAAGGATGACAAAAACATGCATTTAATTTAACGTATAAAAATGTCATTAAATTCATTATATGCAATCTTTTATTGAAATATTTTAAAAGGAAATTGAAGGAAAACTCACTCGTCGCCATGGGAAAGGATAATCAGCCGATGAAGATGATCGTACTATACAGTCCCTCCAGTACACCGTCTCACAGTACCAACAACTGTAGAAGTACTGGTAGATGGGGATGCAACTGCGTGAGAGCCTCCAATATCCAAGTTAGATATACTTGGAATGGATGATGATGGAAATGATAATTGAGTGGTCGATGTATGAGGCACAAAAGATGAACCACCATTCTGACTACTATGATGGCTCGGGGATGCAATAAGTGGTGAACCACCAAACTGAATAGCAGGATCACGCGGGGAAGAAGCTGGGAAATGAGGCGTGGGATCTTCTTCTTTTTATCATTTGTGGCATCCTTGTAACGGGGTTTGTTACAAAATTTGCAATTCTCTACAGATGCATCATCCTTATAGAATAACATGCAACCATTCTCACAGTAATGAATCCTCTCTAATGAAGGACCCAACTTGAAAACCAATTTTTTTGCCATATAGAAATCTTTGGGTAGGTCAATATTGGGGGGGGGAGGGGCTGGACGGGGGAAAGGGGGCAGGAGAAGGAGAGTGAGAGTGAGAGAGAGGAAAATCATACCTTTTATAGTTCGATTAGAGGAGAAAATCAAGAAACATAGCGGGTGGGGGCAGAAAAGGAGAGGGGAGGAGAGGGAAAAAAACTATAGAAGAAAGAAGAAAAAAAACGGGTTAGGGTTGTATTAAAAATAAATTTGCGACTGAATCGGTCGCAAATTTAAAATTTGAGTTTTCAAATTGTGACTGATTCTGTCACAAATCCCGTTGACCAGTCATACCTCATTTTTATTGCAGATTCCGACCAAATCGGTCGAAACATTTTTTTTTTAAATTCTAATTTTTGCGACTGATTGAGTCAGAAACCATAAAAAATATTTTCGCGGTATTTTCTGCGTAATTGAGCGACTGAATTAGTCGCAATTTGAAGCCAAATATTAAAAAAAAATTAACATATATTTTTAATAAAGTTTCCGACCGAATCAGTCGAAAATTGCGACTGAATTAAATCGGTCAGAATTATTCGGTCGCAAATTTGTTGTTTTTCAGTAGTGAAAAATGCTCAATTTTTTTAATAAACATAAAGATATATATATATATATATATATATATATATATATATATATATATATATATATATATATATATATATGTCATTTTATCGTATAAAAACATAAATCAATTTTAAGAGGACAACTGAGAATTAAGCTCAAACATGAAAGTAGTACGAAGCAGTGTATAGGTCAAAATCTGACTAGAATGGTCGTCCTTAAGAGGAACGATAAGGGGCCGATCAAGCTGTAATCATGCCCACGGGGCGGGATAGCAAAAAGCACCTCGGCCGTTGCCGGGGTCAAGTCATCGGAAAACGTACATCACAGGACAAACATTGTGCTCGAGCAGACGACGAAAGGTACAGTCATAAGAAAGTACGCCGGTCAAAAATCATTGGACAAAGGGGAAAGGAAATATATATATATATATATATATATATATGGGGGGAAAGCCCAGAAAGTAGAGGGGGCAGATTCTGGGAGATAGAGGGGGACAATAGAGAAAACAAGAGGGATATATATATATGGGGGGAAAGCCCAGAAAGTAGAGGGGGCAGATTCTGGGAGATAGAGGGGGACAATAGAGAAAACAAGAGGGATCTCTTCATCTTCAACAGCGACCTCTCTTACCCTTCCTTGCTCCCATGATTATGATGCATATCAACCGGAAAATTTTATTTTGTGTCTCAAACAACTTACACTAGTTGTATGAGACAACTTTTTTGTCTCACAGTTTTGTGGATCCAGATTTCTGTGGACCCAGAAGTGTAAGATTGGGGTCCACAAATTTGTGAGACAAAAATGAGCCTCATACAACTAGTGTCAGTTGTATGAGACACAAAATAAAACTTCTCGGTTTTACACTTTTTTGGTCAAACAAGTCGGATATCGAGAAATTTTATAAAATAGAGATAATATTTACCTATGAACAGGAAAGAAGAAACGTAGCACGAATCATGATTTCAAATTTTCAACTTCTCGTGGCCGACTGAATAGTATATAATTGTAAAGATTTGAAATTAAATTCAAAAGACAATTAATATAATTTTAAATGAATTAGTTGGAGATCACACATCAATTAGAAGAATCTAAAACCAAATACATTAACTATATATGCAGTCGAGCAGGGAGCCATTAATACATTCAAGCAATTAATTAGTATAGTAGAAAAATATAAGAATTTTAAAGAAAAAAGTTACTTAATCAACGTGTTTGCTTTTTTAATTACCAGGGACATCTTTTTCAGTTAAATGAGGACGTATTAACATCTCATGACAAAGACTACTCTACCTAAACCTTTCGGTCTTTATTTTTCTTCTTTTAATAAAAGTTAGTTGCATGCCTTTCCCCTCGTAGATAATTATGGTTGCAATTTCTTTAGTTTAAATTATCACCCGAAGTAAAAGTATTTTATTAGTATAATATAGTGTAAGTTATATATATTGACAATATTAAAAACAGAATTACACTATCAATACAAATTAACTAGTTATAACAGATTATCACTTTATTTTCCAGGTTAATGTATAGACGCGATTTGATGTTATTGGTGGCTAAACTCAAACCTTAATAAAGGTTTTTGTTTACCCTTAAAATGAGTTACAATTAAATTTGTACGCGGTTTAAAGAATACATGATTTAATTTGACACGAATAATTTAAGAACAATAAATAATTAAATTAAGGGAAAACAAGGCAATCAAATCAAATATGATGAAACAATTAAGCCCGACTTTAAGTTTGAACGCTGAAACCGGTTTCGATCGAGCCCTCGAGATGAACTCGATTGCAACTAAGGAAATGAGCAGTTGAAGAACACTTCCAACAATAATTAGAAGACAAAAATAAACTTATTGCTTTGATGTGCATGCTAACAATGGTCTTAAAAATGAAAAAGTTCTCCCATTTATATAGTAGTAGGGGTATCAATGGTTCGGTTCGGCCGGTTATTTTATAAAATTTGTACCATATTAATTTTTTTTGGTTATTCTATTATGTATAACCAAAATTAGACTTTTCGAAACAGTCCCAATCATGTCAGTTTCTCTTCGGTATCGGTACGGTTCGGTTAATTTTCGGTATTTTTTTAATATCATGTAAAATTCACCAGTAGAAGTAGAATTGCAATAACATACGTTCTTTTATAGGACTTAGCAAAACTCTCTAGAGATTTTTACTGTTTAAAGGGTGATGAATTAAAAAAAAAGATGGCTAGAGTATAGATCTATCAACTATTCTACAACAGCGTAAAAGAAATCAAACAAAGGAAAAAAATATTAATCACATGAGTTGAAAGATATACTAAGCTGGGACTCAAGAATAAAGTCTATAGAAGATTAAATATTCAAAAAGATAAATCTAAATTATATGAAAGGAAACATATTCAATATATTGTAGTTTGCTACTCATAATCGCTAGAATACTTTGTGTCTTGCTAATAAAGATACTTGAAATAACTTAGTTTAAGTAGAAGTAGTATAATAGGTTTTAGGAATTAGTATTTTGAGTTTAATTACTTATTGGCTTGTAATAGTTTTCATAATTCCAAGGCTCAAAGAAAATTTAATGCATTATTATTTTTAAACTTACTAAATAAATATATTTTCTACATGTAAAATTTATTCGGTACAGTTCGGTATTTTTTTGGTTCATTTTTATAAAATAAAAACCTACCCTAATTATTGGTGCGGTTATAGATTTATATAAAAACTTACGGTTTCTTAAAAAGAAACCTAAAAATCGGTTCGGTGCGGTACGGTCGGTTTAGTCGGTTTTCGAATATCCATTGACACCCCTATATAGTAGGGTAGTTTCAATCCTAGTACAAGTCTAAATAAGGTAAAAATCTCTTTCTTCTAGTAAAAAATGATCTGCAGTTGATATGGGGCGTGATCTGCGCCGTAATATTCGATTGATGGCGGATATTTCGGCTCCTCGTTCGTCGTCTCTAACCATCTTCCTTTAATCCCGATTATTTGCTTTGCTTGGGCTCGATTCCTCCCATGTTTGGCCATGCCCGATTCTTGATACGTCCTCCCGGACTCTGATCTATGGGCACCCTTGGCCTTACTCGAGCTATGGTCGAACCACGTTGTCTCTTATTTCTTCATCGAAAAATTGGGAGTAAGTTTAACCCCCCCCCCCCCCCCCATTTTACCCGTACACAACCTTAAAAGGAGTATTTGATAGGACTCACATATATCTTTATGTGATTTAAGAATCTGGCAAAAAAAGCGATATAGAACAGAAAAGAATGTGTACTTCAAATTATTTACATAGCTAATTTGGAGATTATTTAGCCGAAGTTGAAAAACGAGTATTTTGAGTTAAAATTGAAAATTAAAATTATGTTTGGAAGGTTTAAAATTGTAGTAATAACAAAAATAATTAAATAAATCATATATTTTGCACATTATCGGTGCACAAAAAATAAACTAGATAGTATATACTATATAATCCGTTTTTGAGTTTGTATTATGTTGATTCTTTCTTAAATTACACTGTCAATTCTTTATTAAGTTTGTATTATGTCTCTTCACCACCAGTTTATCTCTAATTTTCTATCTATTTTTCTCTGTCAAACATGTTTAATTAGCTGATAATCTGCCAATGTAGAGTAATTTCTTCTTAATTAGATGGCCCTCTTTTTGTACTTTTTCCTTTGTTTAGAAAAATACTTTTAAAAAGGGAAATTTATAATCTTACCTTTGTTTCTGTGGTGCAGTGGATGAGACTGCTCCTCCCTTAACCAGAGGTCTCGAGTTCGAGCCCTGAATATGGAAAAATTCTTGGTAGGGAGCGTTCCTCCTGAATGAGGCCCTACGCGGCGCGAATCCGGATATAGTCGGGCTCCAATGCGGGTACCGAACACCGGGTAGGAAACCAAAAAAAAAAATGAAATTTGAAGTCAACACTAGGGAAAATGATGAGAATACTCTTTAATGTACAGATGTTCCACTATTTTGGTCCTTGATATATATTACTTGTGTCACGACCCAGAATTCCCACCAACGGGATCGTAATTGCCTAATACCACACTCGCTAGGCAAGCCAATATTAGAATTTTATTAACTATTTTCCTTCCCATTTCATAGATTAAAAATTAATAAGCTAAATCAAGTAGAAGTAAATGCGAAAATACATAGATAACCTTTTGTCTATATACTATTAAAAATACCATAACTGTTACTATCTAGAATCTGGTGTCACAATCCACGAACATACTATGAATTACTGCAAATATCGGTCTGAAAGAAATTACATCTGTTTGAAAGGAAAGAAAAACAAAAATGTAGAAATGTAGAAGGGGACGCCAGGGCCTGCGAACGCCAACAGGACTACCTTGGATCTCCAACTGTAAACCTACAACCAATCTCTCAATCAGCAAATGCCTGCTCTGAAATCTGCACAGAAAGTGTAGAGTGCAGTATCAGTACAACCGACCCCATATACTAGTAAGTGCCGAGCCTAACCTTGACGAAGTAGTGACAAGGCTACGGTGGAGCAATTACAATATAACATGCATACAGTATATAATAAAGTGAAAAAGAAGTACGGAATAGAATGAAACAGTAACTTGCCATGAAATGAATACGGAACTCAAATATCTTATCAGTACTCAGCTATAACCAATCCTTAAGTGAGATACAAAACTACAAATAACTTCACAACAGAAGAAGGATACATAAACAATAAATTGATGTAGCGCGCATCCTGATCCCACCGTATAATTAGTAACAATATGAACATTCACCCTTATTACTCCGTATCAATCCACCCTTATTTCTCTTGTTGTGGCATGCAACCCGGTCCCACCGTATCATAACAATCCACCTTTATTACTCCTAAATATATCACTCTTATTCCTCTTGTTGTGGCGCGCAACCCGATCCCACCATATCAGTACCGATCACACAATAAGAACATAAATTTTACAATTGGGCTCAAAACTCCTCATGGTATTTAACTTCAAATAAAACAAACAAAACGTGGTAAAATTATGAAACTTCACTCGAATTACACTACTCAGCGAAATCAATAAGAAATATACCACTAAACACTGATAGCCAGCCCAAACCACTAATATGAATTGATGAAACCATGTAATATCCAATACTTTTAACAATGAAAACAATGTCCGTCAAGTAGCAACTAAACATGAAAATATCAATTAAACAGGTGGCAGTTAAGGCAGGGAACAATATATTAAGAACAGGAAGGGAACAGTCAAAGCAGATAAATTGGCGGCGCATAGGTACTCGTCACATCACTTGTACGCCACACACAAGGATTTTCACATAGCAATTAAGTCGGGGATCCCTAATCCCTCGAGTTGAAGTTAGACCAAACACTTACCTCGATCCACAGGCCACTCACTGCTCAATTACCGCTTTTCCTCTAGCTTCCACCTCCGAACCACTCATATCTATTAATAATTAACTTAATAACATCAATTATCGCTACAGAAATCAATTCCAATACATAATTAAAAGTTTCTCAACATTTCCCCCAAAAAGTCAAAAACCGACCCGGGGCTCGCTTGGTCAAAACTCGAGGTTCGAACCAAAACTCATCCACCCATTCACCCCCGAGCCCAAATATGTTATTAGTTTCGGAATCCGACCCCAAATCGAGGTCTAAATTTCCAAATTTGCAAAATCCCCAATTCTCCAAAAATTCCTAATTTTCTACCCTTAAGAACAAGATTTAGGACTAGAAATCTAATGGGTGTTGATGGAAATTGAAGGAAATGAGTCAAAGAGTGCAAACATGATTTGGAGTTGAATTCCCTCTTCAAAAATCGCCCAAGGTTGAGTTCTAGTGATGAAATATTAAGTTTGGGAAGAAGTCCCGTTTTTGAAGTCTGTTTTAAAATACTGGACAGATCTCATTGCGTTCGCGAGAGACCTGTCGCGATCGCGGTGCACAACGGCCAGAAAGGTTTTCGCATTCATGAAAAGTTGCACGTGTTTGCGATGGTTTGTCCCCCCTGACCTTCGCGTTCGCGAGCTTAGGATCGCGTTTGCGTAAAACAACTTAATGATTCCCAACCCATCTCCATTTTACTGTACGCGTTCGCGTGATGCCTGTCGCGTTTGTGAAGAGCAGCCCCCCAGTGCTCTGCGTTCGCGACGAACAAACCCATCCCCAGCCCAGATTACACTTCGCGTTCACATGAGAAGTTTCGCGAACTTGAAAAAGGAAACCAGCAACTGCTGAAGCTGCAGAAAACCAGCATTTCTTAAGTCTAAAACACCCCGAAGCCTATCCGAAACTCACCCGAGCCCTCGGGGCTCCAAACCAAACATGCACACAAGTCTAAAAATATTATACGGACTTACTCGCGCGATTAAATCGCCAAAATAACACATAGAACTACGAATTTAGCACTAAACTGCCTGAAATTTTCAAAAAAGTTTTAAAACTTCTATTTTCTCAACCAAAGATCTGAATCACGTCAAATCAGTCCCGTTTCTCACCAACTTTCACAGATAAGATATAAATATCATAATGGACCTGTACCGGGCTCCGGAACCACAATATATCAAACATTTCCAAAATTCTTTAAACCATTATAATTTTAGTCTTTCAATTTTCATCAAAAATTCATTTCTCGGGCTAGGGACATCGGAATTCGAGTCCGGGCATATGGCCAGGTCTCATATTTTACTACGGACTCACCGAGACCGTCAAAACAAGGGTCCGGTCTTCTAAAAACATTGACCGAAGTCAATCAAAATCAATTTTTAGGCCAAAAATTATTATTTCATCAATTTCCACATAAAAGCTTATCGAAAACACAGCCGAACTGTGCACGCAAATCGAGAAGAGATATAATGAGATTTTAAGGCCTCAGAACACGAAATCGAGTTCTAAAACATAAGATGACCTTTTGGGTCATCACATACTCCACTCTAAAACAATCATGCATCCTCGAACGAACAAAGAAAAGTACCTGAGCTGGTGAAAAGGTGGGGATATCTACTCCGCATATCGGACTCGGAATCTCAGGTAGCTGCCTTAACAGGCTGACCTCTCCACTACACTCAAACCGAAGGATAACTCTTCGATCTCAACTGACGAACCTACCAGTCTAAAATGATTACCGGCTCTTCCTTGTAAGTCAAATCCTTGTCCAACTAGACAGTGCTAAAATCTAACACGTGGGATGGATCGACGTGATACTTCCGAAGCATGGACACAGGAAACACTTAATGTACCGCTGATAAACCTGGTAGCAATGCAAGTCTATAGGCCATCTCTCCCACTCGCTCAAGGATCTTGAAAGGCCCGATATACCTAAGGCTTAACTTGCCCTTCTTTCTAAACCTCATTATGCCCTTCATGGGCGATACCTTAAGCAACACTCTCTCTCCAACCATGAATGCTATATCACGAACCGTACGGTCGGCATAACTCTTCTTCCTAGACTGAGCTGTACGAAGTCTATCCTGAATGATCTTAACCTTATCCAAGGCATCCTGTACTAAATTTGTACCCAATAACCGAGCCTCTCCCGGCTCAAACCACCCAACTATTGATCGATATTGTCTACCATATAATGCCTCATAGGGAGCCATCTGGATGTTTGACTGATAACTGTTGTTGTAGGCAGACTCCGCTAACTGCAAGAACTGATCCCAAGAAGCTCCAAAGTCAATAACACATGCGTAAAGCATATCCTCCAAGATTTGAATAGTACGCTCGGACTGCCCCGTCCGTGTGAGGATGAAATGTTGTGCTCAACTCGACTCGCATACCCAACTCACGTTGTACTGCCCTCCAGAAGTGCGAGGTAAACTGCGTACCTTGATCAGAAATGATAGACACAACATACCATAAAGACAAACGATCTCACGGATATAAATCTCTGCCAACCGCTCCGAAGAATAGGAAGCTGCCACAGGGATGAAATGCACTGACTTGGTCAGTCTATCCACAATAACCCAAACTTCATCGAACTTCCTCTGAGTCCGTGGGAGTCCAACAATGAAATCCATAGTGATACGCTCCCATTTCCACTTAGGAATCTCTATCTTCTGAAGTAAACCACCAGGTCTCTAATGCTCGTACTTTACTTGATGACAATTTAGACATCGAGCTACATATCCAACAATATCCTTCTTCATCCTCCTTCATCAATAATGCTACCGCAAGTCCTAATACATCTTAGCGGCGCCCGGATAAATAGAATACCAGGAACTGTGGGCCTCCTCTAGAATCAACTCACTAAGTCTATCCACATTAGGCACACAAACACGACCCTGCATCCTCAAAACTCCATCATCACCAACCATAACCTACTTGGCATCACCGTGCTGCACTATGTCCCTAAGGACAAGAAAATGAGGGTCATCATATTGCCACTCCCTGATGCGCTCAAACAAGGAAGACCGAGTGACTGTGCAAACTAAAACACGACTGGGCTCAGAAACATCCAACCTCACGAACTAATTGGCTAAGGTCTGAACATCTAACGCAAGCGGTCTCTCACTGACCGGAATTTATGCAAGACTGCCCATACTAGCTGACTTCCTACTCAAAGCATCGGACACCATATTGTCCTTCTCGGGATGATACAAGATGGTGATATCATAGTCTTTCAATATATCCAACCACCTCCTCTGTCTCAAATTGAGCTCCTTCTGTTTGAACAAAAACTGTAATCTCTTATGATCCGTGAATACCTCACACGATACACCATACAGATAGTGCCTCCAAATCTTCAACGCGTGAACAATGGCTACTAGCTCCAAGTCGTGAACTGGATAAATCTTCTCGTGAATCTTTAGCTACCGTGAAGCATATGCAATAACCTTGCCATCTTGCATCAATACCGTACCAAGTGCAATACGAGATGTGTCACAATATATTGTATAGGGTCGTGAACCTGTGGGAAACACCAACACTGGTGCCGTAGTCAAAGCTGTCTTGAGCTTCTGAAAACTTGCCTCACACTCGTCTGACTATCTGAACGGGGCACTCTTCTGAGCAACTTGGGTAACGGGGCTACTATAGATGAAAACTCCTCCATAAACCGATGGTAACAACCCGCCAAACCCAAGAAACTACGGATCTCTGTGGCTGAAGTAGGTTTAGGCCAATTCTAAACAGCCTCAATCTTCTTAGGATCCACTTGAATACCCTCTGCTGATACAACATGACCCAAGAAAGAAACTGAACTCAAACAAAACTCGCATTTCGAAAACTTAGCATATAACTGGCTGTCTCTCAGAGTCTGAAGAACGATCCGAAGATGATGTTCATGCTCCTCTTGACTGCGGGAGTAGATCAAGATATCATCAATAAACACAATCACAAAGGAATTCAGGTAAGGCTTGAACACCTGGTTCATCAAATTCATAAATGTTGCTGGGGCATTTGTCAACCCGAATGACATCACTAGAAACTTATAATGCCCATACTAAGTCCGAAAATTGTCTTAGAGACATCGGATGCCCTAATCCTCAAATTATGGTAGCCAGACCCCAAATCGATCTTTGAAAATACCTGGGCACCCTGAAGCTGATCAAATAAGTAATCAATCCTCGGCAATGGATACTTGTTCTTGATGGTGACTTTGTTCAAGTGCTGATAGTCTATGCACAGCCTTATCGATCCATCCTTCTTCTTTGCAAACAACACTGGCGCACCCCAAGGCGAGATACTTGGTCTAATAAAACCCTTATCAAGCAAATCTTGAAACTGCTCCTTCAATTCTTTCAACTCTGGCGGGGCCATACGGTATAGTGGAATAAAAATAGGCTGAGTGCCCGGAACCAAATCAATACAGAAGTCAATATCCTTGTCGGGTGGTATCCCCGACAGGTCTATAGGAAACACCTTTGGAAACTCCCGAACAACAGGTACAGAATCCATGGAAGGAACCTCCGCACTAGAATCACGAACATAAGCCAAATAAGCCAAACACCCCTTCTCGACCATACGCCGAGCCTTCATATAAGAGATAACCCTGCTGGTAGAATGACCAGGAGTCCCTCTCCACTCTAATCAAGGCAACCCCGGCAAGGCTAAGGTCACTATTTTGGCGTGACAGTCCAATATAGCATGATAAGGTGACAACCAATCCATCCCCAAAATAACATCGAAATCAACCATATCGAGAAGTAGGAGATCTACGCTAGTCTTAAGACCCCCAATAATAACCACACATGAACAATAGACACAATCTACAATAATAGAATCCCCCACCGGTGTGGACATATATATGGGAGCAGTCAAAGAATTACGAGGCACAACCAAATATGAAGCAAAATAAGATGACACATAGGAGTATGTAGACCCTGGATCAAATAGAACTGAAGCATCTCTACTACAAACTGAAACTGTACTTGTGATAACAACATCAGATGACTAAGCCTCAGGCCTGGCTGGGAAAGCATAACATGGGGGCTAGGCTCCACCACTCTGAACCATATCCCTGGGACGACCTCTTGCTGGCTGGCCTCCATCTCTAGCGGCCTGGCCTCTACCTCTAGCGGCCTAGCCTCTACCTATGGCTCCCTGACCCCTACCTCTAGCTGGCTGAGCGGGCTGTGCTGGAATCATGGCACGAGAACCCTGCTGCTATGATTGAACACCCACTAATCTCGGACAGGTCCTCCGGATATGCCCATACTCACTACACTTGAAACACCCATCCTGATACTGCAGTTGTGGAAACTGAGACTAACCCTGACGGGCCGACTGACCGCGATAATAACTATGGAGAGGAGGTGCTCTGATAGGAGCTGGTGGTGCACTATAAACTGGCTGCCCTGAAGGAAGTACATAAGGATCTCGACTCCCTGAAGCTCCATGGGATGTCTGAAGTGCTGAATTAAATGGCCTGGGAGGATGGCCCCTACCAAAAGTACCTCGACCTCCAAATGAGGCCCCACTAAATCCATCGGAGTGACACGACCTCTTGTCAAACTCCTGACCACTCCCCTAAGCTAGAACCATCTCAACTCGTCTGGCCACATTGGCTGCATCATGGAAAGAAATCTCACTCCCTGTCTCCTTAGCCATCTGCAATCTAATAGGCTAAGCAAGTCCCTCAATAAAGCTCCCCACCCTCTCTCTCTCGGTAGGAAGTATAAGAAGATCATGACGGGCCAAGTCAACAAATCTAGTCTCGTACTGAGTGACAGTTATAGAACCCTGTTGAAGGTGCTCGAACTACCTCCGATAATTCTCTCTCTGAGTGATAGGAAGATATTTCTCCAAAAATAGCTGAGAGAACTAGTCCCAAGTAAGAGCTGGCGACCCATGTTCTCCACGACCCCATTGGTCTCCACTATCCTCATGTTCCATAATACCTCGTGACAACTATCCAGATAGTCTTTGGGATCCTCTGAGGATGTACCACAATACTGAGTGGTGAAAAGCTTGGTAAACCTATCCAATCTCCATAAATCCTCAAAAGACATAGCTGATCCATCATCGGTCTATGCTTCAACACCCGGTGGAACTACCCCAACTGGCTGAGCTACTAGAGTCTGAAACTGGGGAGCCATCTGCTCCAGAGTGTGAGTAGTGGGGGTCTGGTGTCACAATCCACGAACATACTATGAATTACTACAAATATCGGTCTGAAAGAAATTACATCTATTTGAAACGAAAGAAAAATAGAGATGTAAAAATGTAGAAGGGGACGCCAGGGCCTGCGGACAACAACATGACTACCTTGAGTCTCCAACTGTGAACCTACAACCAATCTATCAATCAGCCACTGCCTGCTCCGAAATCTGCATAGAAAGTGCAGAGTGCAGTATCAATACAACCGATCCCATGTATTGGTAAGTGCCAAGCCTAACCTCAACGAGGTAGTGACGAGGCTACGGTGGGGGCAATTACAATATAACCTGCAAGCAATATATAATAAAGCAAAAAAGAAGTACGGAATAGAATGAAACAGTAACTTGCCACAAAATGAATACGGAACTCAAATATCTTATCAGTACTCGGCTATAACCAATCCTTAAGTGAGATACAAAACTACAGAATAACTTCACAGCAGAAGAAGGATACATAAACAATAAATTGATGCAGCGCGCATCCCGATCCCACCATATAGTCAGTAACAATATGAACATTCACCCTTATTACTCCGTATCAATCCACCCTTATTCCTCCTATTGTGGCGTGCAACCCGATCCCACCGTACAATAACAATCCACCATTATTACTCCTCAATATATCACCCTTATTCCTCCTGTTGCAGCGCGCAACCCGATCCCACCATATAATCACATTTTACTCTTATTCCTCCTCAATATATCACCCTTATTCTCCCTGTTGCGGCGCGCAACCCGATCCCACAATATAAGTACCAATCACACAATAAGAACAGAAATTTCATAATTTGGCTCAAAACTCCTCATGGTATTTAACTTTAACTAAAACAAATGGAAAGCGGTAAAATTATGAAACTTTACTCGAATTACACTATTAAGAGAAACCAATCCGAAATATACCAATAAACACTGATAGCCAGCCCAAACCAATAATATGAATCGATGAAATCACGTAATATCCAATTCTTTTAACAACGAAAGTAATATCCGACAAGTAACAACTAAACAAAGAAATATCAATTAAACAAGTGGCAGTTAAGGCAAGGAACAATATATTAAGAACAAGAAGGTAACAGACAAAACAGATAAATTGGCGGCGTATAGGTACTCGTCACATCACCAATACGCCACACACATGAATTTTCCACAGACCACTCACTTCTCAATTACCACTTTTCCTCTAGTTTTCACCTCCGAACCACTCGTATCTAGTCATAATTAACTTAATAACATTAATTATCGCTAAGAAATCAATTCCAATACATTATTATAAGTTTCCCAACATTTTATCCAAAAAGTCCAAAACCGACCTAGGCTCGCTTGGTCAAAACTTGAGGTTCGGACCAAATGCCATCCAACCATTCACCCCGAGCCCAAATATGTAATTAGTTCCGGAATACGACCCCAAATTGAGATCTAAATTTTCAAATTTGTAAAATCCCCAGTTCTCCCAAAATTCCTAATTTTCTACCCTTAAGAACAAGATTTAGGACTAGAAATCTAATGGGTGTTGATGGAAATTGAAGGAAATGAGTCAAAGAGTGCAAACCTTTGATTTGGTGTTGAATTCTCTCTTTAAAAATCATCCAAGGTTGAGTTCTAGTGATGAAATATGAAGTTTGGGAAGAAGTCCAGTTTTTGAAGTCTGTTTTAAAATACTGGACAGGTCTTCATCGCGTTCGCGAGAGACCTGTCGCGATCGCGATGCACAACGGCCAGAAAGGCCTTCGCGTTCGTGAAGAGTTGCACGCATTCGCGATGGTCTGTCCCCCCTGACCTTCGCGTTCGCGAAGAGTTGCACGCGTTCGCGATGGTCTGTCCCCCCTAACTTTCGCGTTCGCGAGCGTAGGATCACGTTTGCATAGAACAACTCAACTGAAGGAAACCAGCAACTGCTGAAGCTGCAGAAAACCAACATTTTCCTAAGTCTAAAACACCCCGAAGCCTATCCGAAACTCACCCGAGCCCTCGGGGCTCCAAATCAAATATGCACACAAGTCTAAAAACATCATACAGACTTTCTCGTGTGATCAAATCGCCAAAATAACACCTAGAACTACGAATTTAACACCAAATTGCATGAAATTTTCAAGAAAGTTTTAAAACTTCTATTCTCAACCGAAGGTTCGAATCACGTCAACTCAGTCCCGTTTCCCACCAAATTTCACATATAAGGTATAAATATCATAACGAACTTGTATCGGGCTCTGGAACCAAAATACGGGCCCGATACCAACAAGATCAAACATTTCCAAAATTCTTTAAACCATTATAATTTCAATCTTTCAATTTTCATCAAAAATTCATTTCTCGGGCTAGGGACCTCGGAATTCGTTTCCGGGCATACGCCCAGGTCCCATATTTTACTACGGACCCACGGGACCGTCAAATACAGGTTCGGGTTGGTTCACTCAAAATGTTGACCGAAGTCAACTAAAATCAACTTTTAGGCCAAAAGTTATTATTTCATCAATTTTCCACATAAAAGCTTTTCGGAAACACGTCCGGACTGCGCAAGAAAATCGAGAAGAGATAAAATGAGGTTTTTAAGGCCTCGGAATACAGAATCGAGTTCTAAAATATAAGATAACCTTTTGGGTCATCACAACTTGGCATTATAGTCCTTAATGTATTCCAAATTTTTTAATAAACATTATTTATTGTCGATCAACTTAGAACTAAACAAAATATTGTGCAGATTAACCTAAAAAGTCAAAATCATGGGTAAGTTCTACGCGCAAACTCTTTAACGAGATTTCTCCAAAATTTTCACTATAGTCCATAAGCCGATCATCAGGGACGTATGCAAAATTTCTCGTAAGCGGTGTCAATATTTATAAAAGAATAGAGAATAAATAACATTATTTATGACATGTCTAGACAAGGAGTAACCTCCTACCTCTAAGAGCAAAATCAAGAATTTAACCGGCGTACCAAGCAACAATTTGTGTAATTTTTTTCTCTTATTGATTTTCGCATAGTATTAATATGCGACATCACTTTGTTCCACGTGCATTTGCCCCTGCCTGTCATGGGTTCGAAATGTGAAGGCAGCTATTAATATCTGTATTATAATAGGCTATCTACATTACACCTCTTGGGATGCATCCCTTTTCCGGACTCTACGTAGGCTGCCATTAGTCCATAAGCCAACATTTTCTATGAACCAAAATTGATGTGATCAACTTCTTGTTTGTTCCCCATTCTCTTAACAGTAACCATCAACAGTACCAACTCCACCAATAACCAAAATGATCATATTCTCGTGTTGAAACTAATAAACACACGGTAAATTTCAAGATAATTTTTCTAGCAAATCTAGATATTAATAAGTCCATTTCATGCAAAAATACAAGATTTTTTCTTTTTTGAAGCAAAAAGACAAGATACTAACTAAATTGATTGCTTATTACAGTGAGTTAAGAATCACTGTCGAGTTCATACGAAAAATAGAAATAAGAGGTTCTAATTTCCACTCTTTGTTTGATAACGTATTTCGGAAAACGTCGCCATCGAATATAAAACTAAAAGTATAAAACTAATTGATAAATTTTAGGTAGTCTGCATTTGCTTATTTTCTTTACTACTCCATCCGGTCCAAAATAAGTGATTTTTTGACTTTTTTCTTGTGGTCCAAAATAAGTGATTTTTCCAGATTTCAAGAGTGAATTAATTATTTTTTTCCTACATTGCTCTTGGAGTAATTAATATTGGAGTATGTACTAGGAATATTTATGTGAAGAGATAATAAAGGTTAATATGGTCAATTTCATTGCTAATTAATATTAAACGGTGAATTTCTTAATATGTGTGAAAACAACCAAAAAATCACTTATTTTGGACCGGAGGGAGTTATAACTACTGGCCAACAGTATTAAATGTTATTTCCTAAATAGTACACGACATAATAGCTAATTAACACACCAAAAATGCACCATGCAGTTCTTGGTTGAGTTTAAATTAGAGTTTAAGTTAAATACATTAACACTATAAGACATTTTTACACCTTCTCGTCCACACGCATAGTTAGATGTTCGCGGTGAAACTCAGTAGCTTATAATTTGTTCATACGGTGTATTTGTGTTAAAAAATTCATTAAATATATACAAAACTTAAATTTAAAACCTAGTTATTAGTACCAGGGGCGGAGCCAGAGAGTTTGATTCCTTTTTCGGCTGAACACAGTAATTTTGGTTCAAACCTTGCATTTATCTGAAAAAATTCATTAAATATGTACAATTTATTAATATAGAACCCAGTAACTTAATATGATTAGAATCTCGAACCCACAAAATTAAAATCCTGGCTCCGCCTCTGATTAGTACTTGTAGTCATCATTTTAAAATTCATAATCCATAATGTGGAAATCCTAGCTCCGTCTATATTCACGTCGCCTTTACCTGTTGTCTTATTTTCAAGATTGTAATTCCCACATTTTAAGTAGGCTTACCAATAAATATTTTTGGATGCCTGAAATTTTTTTGTATTTACGGTGTACAAAATTTAAACTCGTAAAAGATAAATAAATCAACATCACTTCTTCTGTTGAGACGTTGCATTCTATTTTTATAAACAGCACAAGTCCATTGACTTATTCTGCATGCTCTTGCTCGTACCTCTATATATTAACTACTCTTCAATTCAATAGGACCCTTGAAAACCTTCTTAATATATATTTAATTTGCAGTGGACTAAATGAATGGCCCAACTTAGATATCTAGAAATCTTCTTTTCCTTCTTTCATTCATCCAAGAAATAGAGAAAGGGTTCAGGTCGGGATTTATCAGTCGAAGCAGAAGACAATATACCTTGATATTCTTGATCATTTTTTGATTCAACGCATTATCGCTATACAAATGGTGAGTGATGGTAGCAATGATCGTCCTCAATATTTACAAGATTTTCTTCTAATTAAAGATGATGACAAATTCTTTTCAAGACTATTGTCTAAGGAAAATTCAAATAAAGGTGAGTCTTCTTTTAAATTTTATTATTATGAAGGATCTTCTTCTAGTTCAATTCCATTTCATTGGGAATCTGAACCAGGTACACCAAAACATAAATTTGCAAATACTATTCTCAATCCTCCACTTACTCCACCACCTTCATATCAATCAATTTCACAATTAAAATCTTTGCAAAAAGTTCATTCAAAACGCAAATTTTATCACTCTATTTTCTCCAAGAGAATTACTCATTCACCATCAATTATTTCTCCTACATCATCTCGTTCGTCATCTTTTTCTATGTCTTCATTGCCATTGTTCGCGTTTTCCAACCCAACGAACGTTCAGAGTTCGCAGGAGGGAGGTACTTCGCCAACATCTAGACACTGCTTTGGTTCAACAATGGGGAATTCGAAGCGTTTTCGTGTTAACTACTACTACTCTATGAAGAAAGTGAAGAAATTGTTGTCCTCCTTTATTCGTATTCGTGCTTCTAGGAATATAAAATGATTGCAACAAACTCAACATTATTGTCAGCAGAAACGGATTCAGAATTTAGACTTCGTGGATTAACAATAATTGCGTTCTCTCTCTATATATGTATGTTTTTAATTTCTCTTTCACATATATACGTGGTTCGAGTCAAAAGCAATAAGTTCAGTAGAACCTACTGCGAGTGGCTAGATATATGCCACGGGTCACCATGGTGTTCATCTTGTGTGAATTGTAATGTGTTTCTAATTTCCTGCTCTAAATGTATATTCAAAATATCCAGGGAACAAATATGTCTATATAAATTTCTCTTTTCTGTTTTGTTGTTGTGATGGATACTGTCAAGATAAATTTGATACTATTTGTCTTGAATCGTTACTAATTAAAGTGTGGATTGTCTAATTTAGTCTTTACAATCTTTTCCTCAATTTATATATTTTCCCATTTATTTTCTAGATCTGTTCTTAACTTTGATCAAGGAAATTTCACGGATGAGAAGTATCAACAGGGTTTCCAATAATCTCTATTTTTTTTCATTTTGTTCATGCAATTCAAGAGAAGAAGTTTGTAGGTAGAAACTTCAGAAAGAGTGGGACAGCTGAATATAATATATCAGTCAATCAAACAAGTTGGAAGTATAATACATTGAGGTTCTTATGGTCAGAATTATCTATGCTGGTGGGAAGTAACAGGTAGCCAATGAAATAATCGAAACGTGCGTACATTATTTTGAACATCACCGTCATAAAAAAATAAAAATAAAACATGCCAAACAACAGAAAACACAAGTTACGAAAATAACTCTTTCTTGCCTCTTCAAATATTGTCAATATGTCTGTTGGAAATTTTAAAAAGAGAAAAAAGCCCGGAACCTATTAATCCAACAAAGATAGTTCAGTTGGTTTGATTCTCCAACTTGTAATTGTTTGACCCAAAATTTATATTTGCATTTAAAAAAAAATAGATTTTCTAATATAATAGAGTTAATCTTAGCCAGTATTAATATCCAATAGATTGTTTATTTAAATTCGTAGCAAAATATCACGAGTGGGAAATAGACAGGGGAGGGGGAGTTGACTGTAATTGAGACACGTTTTTCGGATGGACGATATGAATTTTTTCGAGATAGTTAATCATTTTTTTAACCGTGAGAGGATGGATGTATTTCAGCTCGAACGAAGTGAGACGAGGGTCATTCAGAACCCTCTGGCTCCAGAACGGGGGGGGGGAGGGGGCTGGCTCCTGTTCGTCCCCTTGTTGTGCTACATGGACTCAAGTGATTTCAGAATAGTTAATGTCTAATTCCCCGGCAACGGCGCCAAAAACTTGTTGCGACCAAAACACTCACGCAAGTGTACGCGATCGACAAGTAATATAGTAGTAAGTAAAGTATCGTTCCCACGAGGAATTGTGATCAACTTATCGACTGATGTAGACTCAAACAATTATCAATTCAAGCTAAATTATCACAAAATATATAAAGAACCAATTTACAACTTACTTAATAATTGCACAATAATTCAACACAAAATTACTACACCAATTACACAATATTTTGATAACAATTTTGGTAAAGATATTCCAGGGTCATGGACTTGCTAGAGATCATGCTACTATTTTAGCTTAAGATTGATTTATTGAATTATCCGGGTTATTGATTATAGGGTTAATAATATTCATAAGAATCTTTCGAGTTCTTATGCATCTATTCAAGTTAAATTAATACCTATATGTCTATGGTATTAATATTAATTCAAATGCATTTACAAATCCTATTTCTCAACCAAGCAAGGCAATTAAGTATAGTTCTATCTTAATTGCGAATCTTTCACCCGATGCCCAGGATCCGGATCTTGCTCTATTTGATTCTATATGCAATCAAGAATTTCCTTTTTCAAGTTTAACTCAAGATTCGTAAATAGTATTTTACTGTTAGCTACGCAGTAAAATAATTAGAAGCAGAATCAAATAAACAACCCATAACGATAAATTCAAGATCTTCAATCTAAGCTTCAAACAACAAGATCATCTAACATCCATGACCCAAGAATACTAGAGTATTTAGCTACTCATAATCATACAAAAATCAACAATAAAAGTCTTAAACATAATATAAACAAACAAATAGAAGAAAGTTTAGAAGAACTCTTTGAATCCTTGCTCCAAGATGTTGTTCTTCTTCTCCTTTCTTAGCTCCAAGATGAAGCTCCTCAAAAAGTTCCTCTTTCTAAAATTATTTCTTCCTCTAAAAATCTGATCTTCTTTCAATAATGGAGCTTTTGCTTTATGTATATTGAGTGGGATTAAGAAGAAATTTCAATTTTACCCCTAAATAACGATTTTCCGGGTTGGTAGTGCGCGAACTATTGCGCGAACTACAGAGTTCGCGCACTACTTCGCGCAGTATTCTGCCTCTGTTCCTTATACGCGCGAGCTACCGCGCGAACTTTGTAGTTCGCGCATTTTCACCCTGTTCCGTTTCGAATTTGGAAAAACGTAAAACATGAAAGTTGTAGCCCTTTGAGTTATCTTTCCAACCATGTATTGTGAAGCCCAAATGGATTCTTTAGAAAATAGTTATGTGTATTTTACTAAACAGTGCGCAGTATGCCTGCTCGATTCTTCGTTTGCTCTAACTATCATCCGTTGACCCCCAAACACGATCCCGGCTTAATTCCTTGAGCTTTTACACAGATTTCAAAGCTCCAAATCACTTGAATTCATTCCATAACATCTATATAGCTCGGAATCACTCCTATAAGGCATAAAACACACAGTTAGTGCAAGACACTAGCGATTAAAGCGCAAACTCAACTAAAGTGCAGTAAATTAGAGTGTAATAATCGACTAAAATATGCAATTATAGCCTATCATCAACACCCCACACTTAAACCATTGCTCGTCCTCGAGCAATCAAAAATTTACTCTATCTATGAGAATCCTTCACTCAACCATTTCCCTTAACGCATTACACCTAGAACAATGTACATATATTACGCCTAGCAGTGACAATCCTAGCCTCAAAGTCAACTCTCAAGTGCCATGAAATATTTACACTTCCTCATAGTACTCTACACAGAAATCAAGACTTGCTTCTCTGTCACGATTCATATGCCCTCACAATTACATCAACAAAGACTGAGTTCAATCCCCCACATTCAATTCATATATTCACATATATCAAGGAAATCACTCACTCTCACAAAAGAGGTCACATGCATGCAATTGGTACCATAAGCTTGCCCTTAATGTAAATCTCTACTAATGTAGGCTAGCTCAATCCAAAATCAATTAGGACTTTTTCATGGTTGTAATGTGGGCTAAGGGACGGGTAGGATGTATTTAGGAATAGTGACTCAACCCCTAAGCACTTTAACACATCACACGAGCAATTTTCAGCATAAATTCTTCAACCCACTTCTCATTTATACACAATATCATCCCAAAAATACGCCCTTCTTCTTTAAGCACTCTATTAATTCATTCTCACTAGCTAGAGCAAAACACAATTTTTCTTGTCACTCAATTTCTGCTAGTGGTGTATTCGTTTACAACATAAGTGCCCCTTTCATCCTTTTATTGGTTCCACTCAAAAGCCACCCCACACTTATTTCCTTCTTACTTCTTTTAGCTCTCCTCTCATAATTAACGTGCTTTAAGAGGTAAAAGGATCAAGACAATGCCAATTAAGAACAAAAGGGTATAGACTTGTAATGCGGGTGCCAAACAAAAGTCTAAAGGCTCAAAAGGGTTAACTAGGGACAAATTTTATTTGTGATAAGCAATTAAGCTCAAAAAGGTCAAAGAAAGCCTAACATCATTTTTCAAACCAAGCATCACCTCAAATTTTGCTTCAACTCACATACCGGGCAAGTTCTAGACACAAGTACAATACATGGACTAGACAAATACTCACCACACATGGCATATGACTCATTCCAGATCAGCTCATCAAGACACTCCATTACGAGCATTCAATTCAGTACAAACATACAAATTAATGCACTTTCAGTGAGATTCAACAATTAAGACTAAGCGCGTTACATTTTAGGGTCTATTGTGTTCAGGTGTGTCAACGCTATGGGTTCACTTTTCTATAGCTTATAACTCTTTATTTTAGTCTACCTATAAAAAAAAATGAAAACGGAAATTAAAAACTACATATGCCCGGTTCAAGATAAACCCTTGGAAAAGAATCGCAGCTTAAAGAAAAACCAAGAGGGAATTGCTACACTACCTAAAAAAACAAAAAAAATAAAAATCTTTTTGTCGTTTTCTTTGGACTCACTTCCCTCAAGAAAATTCGTCTAAAAGATCCGTCGTAGGGAAAAGTCTAATTTTTCTACCATTTTTTTTCACATAAAAAAAATTAATCTTCTAAAATACTACACAACTACGAAGAAAAGAAATAAGAAGCTAAAATACTAAAAAGCTAATTATCAAAAGGAATTCTCCCACCCCACACTTAAAAGAGTGCAATGTCTCCAATGCACAAATAAAGCAAAATAACAAGGGTGGACAAGAAACTCCCTGAAAGGCCAAAGACCGAAGCACTGGCAGCTCACGGGGTACTCAGACTTCTCCCAAGGATGGTCCTTTGTGCGGATACCTCACACTAGTTCCAACCAGTTGCCTCGCATTTGCACACTTTCAGTGGCTTTTCTTCTATGCTCATAATCCTACAACAAATGCTACAAAGGTAGAAAACTAAAATAAACAAAAATAAATAAAAATAAAAGAAAGCAGTAAAGCTGGGTTGCCTCCCAACAAGCGCCTTATTTTACGTCGCGGCACGACGTGAACCACTTTTTGCCTCCACCTTGAACTTATAAATTGAGCCCCCAACAAGGCATCAAGTCTGTCGCTATGCTTCTTTGGTGGGGCTACAAAGATAACCAGGCCAAGTAATAAATTTTTCACTCGACACTTCTCGGCCTTTGGATGAGGAATGTAATTTTTGCTTTTTGGCACAATAAATTCAAGAATATAGACACTTTCATCCTCACTCTTTGACTTCCCCATAGGGTCAGATGGCTCGATTACTATCTTACTATCTAAACACAATGTGGAAAAATGATTGGAATGAGGTCTAATGCGCCATAACTCATGAATTTTACTACTATTTACATCCCCATTTATACAAACACTCAATTTTTCTAAAGTAGTGTTATCTACTCCCTCACATGACTCTAGAGCACACTTCTTAACATGGACATCCTCAAGAAAAATATGATCTAATGATTGGTATTCTTGTTTTAGCTCCTCTATTTGGTTTAGAAGATTTTTTTCAGCTTCATACAACTCATCATTAAATTATTGGGTGTTACACGCATCAACCTTTGCACTCAAATCTGAATCCAAGTTATGCACAACCAAGCGAAAATTATCACTTTTTTGTGCAAGCTCATCTCTCTCCTTAGACCAATCTTTTATCACCGTTGTTAGTAAACAACGTCGTTTCGCAAAATCCACTAATCGAGAATATCCGTCTCAATACCAACCCTTACTCCCATATTCAAATTCAGATGTCCAAGAGGTGAGGTCATGACTAGCCCAAAAATACGGGCCATAAACCTTACCTCTGTATATTTCATCTTCAGATGTCATCCTGAGAGAACTAGAAACATACTAAGAGAAAAATCAAATAGTTATAAAAATAACATATTTACAAAAAGAAAAGAAAATAAAATTGTAAAGATAATCATAAAAGTCTAACACAGAAGAATAGTTAATGTCTAATTCCCCGGCAACGGCGCCAAAAACTTGTTGCGACCAAAACACTCACGCAAGTGCACGTGATCGACAAGTAATATAGTAGTAAGTAGAGTATCGTTCCCACGAGGAATTGTGATCAACTTCTCGACTAATGAAGACTCAAACAATTATCAATTCAAGCTAAATTATCACAAAATATATAAAGAACCAATTTACAACTTACTTAATAATTGCACAATAATTCAACACAAAATTACTACACCAATTACACAATATTTTGATAACAATTTTGGTAAAGATATTCCAGGGTCATGGACTTGCTAGAGATCATGCTACTATTTTAGCTTAAGATTGATTTATTGAATTATCCGGGTTATTGATTATAGGGTTAATAATATTCATAAGAATCTTTCGAGTTCTTATGCATCTATTCAAGTTAAATTAATACCTATATGTCTATGGTATTAATATTAACTCAAATGCATTTACAAATCCTATTTCTCAACCAAGCAAGGCAATTAAGTATAGTTCTATCTTAATTGCGAATCTTTCACCCGATGACCAGGATCCAGATCTTGCTCTATTTGATTCTATATGCAATCAAGAATTTCCTTTTTCAAGTTTAACTCAAGATCCGTAAATAATTATTTCACTGTTAGCTACGCAGTAAAATAATTAGAAGCAGAATCAAATAAACAACCCATAACGATAGATTCAAGATCTTCAATCTAAGCTTCAAACAACAAGATCATCTAACATCCATGACCCAAGAATACTAGAGTATTTAGCTACTCATAATCATACAAAAATTAACAATAAAAGTCTTAAACATAATATAAACAAACAAATAGAAGAAATTTTAGAAGAACTCTTTGAATCCTTGCTCCAAGATATTGTTCTTCTTCTCCTTTCTTAGCTCCAAGATGAAGCTCCTCAAAAAGTTCCTCTCTCTAAAATTAGTTCTTCCTCTAAAAATCTGATCTTCTTTCAATAATGGAGCTTTTGCTTTATGTATATTGAGTGGGATTAAGAAGGAATTCCAATTTTACCCCTAAATAATGTTTTTCCGGGTTGGTAGTGCGCGAACTACAGAGTTCGCGCACTACTTCGCGCAGTATTCTGCCTCTGTTCCTTATACGCGCGAACCACCGCGCGAACTTTGTAGTTCGCGCGTTTTCACCCTTTTACGTTTCGAATTTGGAAAAATGTAAAACATGAAAGTTGTAGCCCTTTGCGTTAGCTTTCCAACCATATATTGTGAAGCCCAAATGGATTCCCGAGAAAAAGGTTATGTGTATTTTACTAGACAGTGCGCAGTATGCCTGCTCGATTCTTCGTTTGCTCTAACTATCATCCGTTGACCCCCAAACACGATCCCAGCTTAATTCCTTGAGCTTTTACACAGATTTCAAAGCTCCAAATCACTTGAATTTATTCCATAACATTTATATAGCTCGGAATCACTCTTACAAGGCATAAAACACACAGTTAGTGTAAGACACTAGCGATTAAAGCGCAAACTCAACTAAAGTGTAGTAAATTAGAGTGTATTAATCGACTAAAATATGCAATTATAGCCTATCATCAGTATCAGTTAGCCATGTTTCAAGGGGCTTTTTCATAGGGGGTGGCGTCCCCTCTCCTGCGGACGTGGAGGGTCCTTTCCCGTCTGGTTTTGTTGTGTTGCAGAAAGTTGGGGGGTGACCTTTCTCTTCTGGGAAAGGCCGTAGGCATTATCCCCTCATCATGGGTGTCATAGCCTTCGTTGATAGCATTCATGAGGTTGAAGGGAACGTTATCTATTGCCCTCATTTTGTTTCCTTGGTTACCTACCATGGAAGTTTTGTATGCACAGAAAGGAGAGATAACTTTGTGGTTTGTTAGATTAACAAGTCACGTGAGTTGTAGATCTAATGAAAACTAAAAGATTGGCTGAGAAAATTCCCACAGACGGCACCAAACTGTTTGACCCAAAATTTAGATCTATGTTTAAACAATTATATTTTCTAATATAATAGAGTTAATCTTAGCCAATATTTATATCCAAAAGATTGTTTAACTGATTTCTTAGCAAAATGTCACGAGTTTCGTTCATAGAGCAATGAATGTGCAACAATAAACAATATTCAATGGCCCAAAAATATCACGACCCTAATTTCCACCCTCGGGAGTCGTGATGGCGCCTACTCATAGAAGCTAGGCAAGCCACGAAATTTAGAAATCTTAACTCCTTCATTTTTAGTCTTTTTTAACAATTTGTAATAACAAGTGATCAACATTTAAATAATAGCGAAAGACGAAAATATGCGGAAGACTTAGACTAATATAATACCAAAATCAGTACGAAAATACCAACATACGTCTCTACCCAGAAACCGATGTCACAATGTTCATGGACTGTCTATGAATACTACATACAGATGTATAAAGAAAAGAAATATAGTCTGTCTCGGATACAAATGAAAACAGAACATATAAGTAGATAAAAGAGGCACCGGGCCTGCGGACACATGCAGGACTACCTCGAGGTCTTTGTGGACTGAAGGCTGTCTCCCCAAGTGCTACTGTCCCAATGCTTCTCCGGTATCTGCACAAAGTGCAGAGTGTAGTATCAGCACAACCGACCCGATATGCTGGTAAGTGTCTGGCCTAACCCCGGCGAGGTAGTGACGAGGCTAGGACCAGACTCCAGATATACATGTGCAATTATATAATATACAGCGGAAAATAAACAGGAATAAGCAGTTTAAATGGGAGGGGGTACATGCTTCGGGGAACATATCAAATCCCGCAGAAATAAAGAGAAATATGAAAGAAACAACTCAAAATCTACAACAAGTAATAATAACATTATTGCGGCGCACAACCTGATCCAATATATATCTAACATAGTTGTGGCATGCAACCTTATCCCATATATATAACATTGTTGCGGCGTGCAACCCGATCCAATATATAAAATTGTTGCGGCGTGCAACCTGATCCTATATATATAGCATTGTTGCGGCGTGCAACCCGATCCAATATATATAACATTGTTGCGGCGTGCAACCTGATCCAATATATATAGCATTGTTGCGACGTGCAACCCGATCCAATATATATAACATTGTTGCAGCATGCAACCCGATCCAATATATTTATATACCTTAAACTCAATCATACCACGAGTCCCGGCAAGAGATCAACAATAAACTACACTATCCCGGCAAGGGAATCCAACAGTAAAGTATATACATCCCTGCAAGGGAGAATCAGCTATTACCAATCTCAACTTAATCCCTACTCATCTTAGCTAACACTAATACTCAACCTTAATTAATTTCCACGTAAATAAACTAAAGCCTTGCTCAACATCGAGAATCACCATCCAGAACATCCGTAGAATCATTTAAGAACATAACAAATATCAATTTAAGACTCACGGTCATGCTTGACACCAATATATAGATACTCGTCACCATGCCTATATGTCGTACTTAACAAGAAGCAATGAGCAAATAGGACACAACTCCTAATCCCTCAAGCTAAGGTTAGACCAAACACTTACCTCGAACTTCCACGTCCAATTCAAGCCTCAAACACCGCCTTTCCTTTCAAATTCGGCTCTAAATCAACGGTATCTAGACATATTCGACTTCATAACATCAATAAATGCTAAAAAATCTAATTCCAATGCCTAATTATATCTTTCCAATCATTCTTCCCAAAAATCCAAAAATCGACCCCGGGCCCGCTTGATCAAAACACGAGGTTCAGACCAAAACCCGATCACCCATTCACCCACGAGCCTGAATATATAATTTGTTTTGAAATCCGACCCCAAAATGAGGTCAAATTCCAAAATAATAAAAAAGCCCTAACTCTACCCAAATCCCTAATTTTCTACCCTTAATCTCATGTTATTGGCCTAGAAATCTAGTGGGTGTTGATAAAAATGGAAGGAAACAAGTTAAAGGATACTTACCCAAGAGGTTATGGTGAAGGAGTTCTTCAAAAATCGCCCAAGAGATGTGGAGAAGATGAAGTTTGTGAAAATTTATGAAAATCCCGTAAGTGTTCTGTTTTTGAGACTTAAAAATAACTGGGCGAATTTCTTCATCGTGTTAGTGATAAGCCCATCGCGTTCACGATGAGTTAGGTCAGACAGACCTTCGCGTTCGCGGAAGACGCCATGTTCGCGGAGCTTTGGCTCCTCAAGCCTATGCGTTCACGGGCCAGTGGCCGCGTTCGTGATGCATAAAGTGGTGACCCTCCCCAGCCCAGGCTGTAAGCCTTCGCGTTCGTGATACCAGGCCCGCATTCGCGAAGGGAAGACCCCCCAATGCTTCGTGTTCGTGACTTGGTTTACTCTTTCGCGTAGAAGGAAATTCCTTCAGCCTAATTAACACATCGCGCTCGCGAGGGCCATCCTGCGAACGCGAAGAAGAAAGCATCAGTACACCAGATTAGCTGTTTTCTGCAACTTTTCTTAAGTCTAAATTTTCCGAAACACACCCGAGCCCTCGGGGCTCCTAACCAAACATATGTACTAACTCAATAACACCATACGAACTTATCTGTGCGATCAAATCGCCAAAATAACCTCAATAACAACGAATTAAACCTCAAAATCAAAGAATGTTTCTCAAACTTCTTAAAACATCAACTTTGGCAATTTAGGTCCGAATCACGTCAAATGACATCCGTTTTTCACCAAATTCAATAGAAACGTCTTAAACCATATATAAGACATGTACCAGGCGCCAGAACCAAATACGGGATCGATACCATCTTGTTCTAATCAACTTTAATTTCAAATTTCTTTAAACAGTTTCAGAAAATAATTTTCTTTAAAAATTTATTTCTTGGGCTTGGGACCTCGGAATCCGATTCTGGGCACATGCCCAAGTCCCGTATTTTTCTACGGACCCTCCGGGACCGTAAAATTACGGGTTCGGGTTCGTTTACCCAAAATATTAACTGATGTCAAATTAACTCATTTTATAGCCAAATTTTATAATTTTTCACAGATTTTCATATTTAAGCTTTCCGGCTACGCGTCCGGACTACGCACGCAAATTGAGGTGATGCTAAATGAGGTTTTCAAGGCCTCAGAAATACAAAATTCAATTTAAAAGCAAGTGATGACCTTTTGGGTCATCACATTCTCCACCTCTAAAACAACCGTTCATCCTCGAACGGTCATAAGAAGGAAGTACCTGAGTCGGGGAAAAGATGGGGATAACGGCTCCGCATATCGGACTCGGACTCCTAGGTCGATGCCTCAGGATGCTGACCTCTCCACTGAACACAAACAGAAGGAAAACTCTTCGATCTCAACTGACGAATCTGCCAGTTTAGAATAGCTACCGGCTCCTCCTCATAAGACAAGTCCTTGTCCAACTGGACAGTACTAAAATCTAACACGTGGGATGGATCGCCGTGATGTTTCCGGAGCATGGACACATGAAACACTGAATGCACAACTGATATGCTTGGCGGCAATGCAAGTCTATAAGCCATCTCTCCCACTCGATCAAGAATCTCAAATGGACCAACGAATCTAGGGCTAAGCTTGCCCTTCTTCCCAAATCTCATCACGCCCTTCATAGGCGACACTTGAAGCAAAACCCGCTCACCGACCATGAAAGCCAAATCTCGAACCTTGCAGTCGGCATAACTCTTTTGCCTGGACTGATCTGTACGAAGCCTATCCTGAATAATTCTGACCTTGTCCAAGGCCTCCTGAACCAGATCCGTACCCAACAACCGAGCCTCTCCCGACTCAAACCATCCGATCGGAGACTGACATCGCCTACCATATAAAGCCTCATAAGGAGCCATCTAGATATTTGACTGGTAGCTGTTGATGTTGGCAAACTCTGCTAATGGCAAAAACTTATCCCACGAGCCTCCAAAGTCAATGACACAAGCTCGGAGCATATCCTCCAAAATCTGAATAGTCCACTCGGACTGCCCGTCCGTCTGAGGATGAAATGCTGTGCTCAACTCAATTTGTGTGCCCAACTCTCACTGAACTGCTCTCCAAAAACGGGAGGTAAATTGTGTTCCTCGGTCCGAGATGATAGACACGGTCACACCATGAAGGCGAACAACCTCCTGGATATAGATCTCAGCTAACCTCTCGGTTGAATATGAGACTGCCACAGGAATGAAATTGCTGACTTGGTCAGCCTATCAACAATGACCCATACTGCGTCAAACTTCCTCCGAGTCTGCGGGAGTCCAACAATGAAATCCATAGTGATCCGCTCCCACTTCCACTCGGGAAGCTCAATCCTCTGAAATAAACCACCAGGCCTCTGATGCTCATACTTAACCTGCTGACATTCAAACACCGAGCCACATATGTAACGATATCCTTCTTCATTCTCCGCCACCAATAATGCTGCCGCAAATCCTGATACATCTTCCTGGTGCTCGGATGAATGGAGTACCGGGAGCTATGGGCCTCCTCTAAAATCCACTCCTGAAGCCCATCCACATTAGGCACACAAACTCGACCCTGCAATCTCAAAACCCCATCATCATCTAAGGTAACCTACTTGGCACCTCCCTGCTGCACCGTGTCTCTAAGGACACACAAATGGGATCATTATACTGTCGATCACGGATATGCTCCAATAATGAAGAACAAGCTACCGTGAAAGCCAACACACAACTAGGCTCAAAAACGTCCAACTTCATGAGCTGATTGGCCAAAGCCTGAACATCCAAAGAAAGGCCTCTCACCGACCGAAATATATGCAAGATTGCCCATATTGGCTGGCATTCTACTCAAAGCATCGGCCACCACATTGGCATTTCCCGGATGGTATAAAATAGTGATATTATAGTCTTTCAACAACTCCAATCACCTCATCTACCTCAAATTCAACTCCTTTTACTAGAACAAATACTAAAGACTCTTGTGATCCGTGAACACCTCACATGCCACGCCATACAGATAATGCCTCCAAATCTTCAATGCGTGAACAATGGTTGCCAACTTCAAGTCATGAACCCGATAGTTCTTCTCATGAATCTTCAAATGCCGCGAAGAATAGGCAATGACCTTGCCATCCTGCATCAACACTACACCAAGCCCAATACGAGATGCATCACAGTAAACTGTATAAGGCCCTAATCATGTCGGCAAAACCAACACTAGTGTCGTAGTCAGAGCTATTTTGAGCTTCTGAAAGCTTGCCTCACACTCGTTCGACCATTTGAACTGGGCACCCTTATGGGTCAATCTAGTCATCGGGGCTGCGATAGATGAGAACCCATCTACGAACCGACGACAATAGCCTGCCAATCCTAAGAAACTTCGAATCTCTGTAGCTGATGCTAGTCTAGGCCAGTTCTTGACTACCTCAATCTTCTTCGGATCAACCTGAATACCCTCTGCTGATACAACATGACCCAAGAATGCAATTGAACTCAACCAGAACTCACACTTCGAGAACTTAGCATATAACTGACTATCTCTCAGAGTTTGAAGAACTATCCTGAGATGTTGCTCGTGCTCCTCCCAGCTGCGAGAATATATCAAAATATCATCAATGAAGACTATCACTAACGAATCCAAATAAGGCCTGAACACTCGGTTCATCAAATCCATAAAAGCTACTGGGGCATTTGTCAACCCGAATGACATAACCAAGAACTCATAATGGTCGTACCAAGTGCAAAAGGTTGTCTTAGGTACATCAGACGCCCTAATCCTCAACTGATGGTAGCCAAATCTCAAGTCAATCTTTGAAAATACCTTGGCACCCTGAAGCTGATCGAACAAATCATCAATCCTCGGCAATGGATACTTATTCTTGATTGTAACCTTGTTCAACTACCGGTAATCAATACATATTCTCATCGACCCATCCTTCTTCTTAACAAACAACACCGGTGCGCCACAAGGCCAAACACTATGTCTAATGAAACCCTTCTCAAGCAAGTCTTGCAACTGTTCCTTCAACTCTTTCAACTCAAGCGGGGCCATACGATATGGCAGAATAGAAATGGGCTGAGTGCCCGGAGCCAAATCCATGCAAAAGTCAATATCCTTGTCGGCTGGCATACCCAAAAGGTTTGAAGGGAATACCTCAGGAAACACACGAACAACGGGCACAGAAGCAATAGAAGGAACCTCAGCACTAGAATCACGTACATATGCCAAATAGGCCAAACACCCCTTCTCGACCATGCGCCGAGCCTTCACATAAGAGATAACACTATAGGTAGAATGACCAGGAGTCCTTCTCCACTCTAAACGAGGCAAACCTGGTAAAGTTAAGGTCATAGTCTTGGCATGACAGTCCAAGATAGTGTGGTAAGGTGATAACCAGTCCATCCCCAATATAAAACGAAATCGACCATGTCTAGAAGCAACAAATCTACTTGAGTCTTAAGACCCCCAATCACAACTACACAAGAGCGATGGACTCGATGATCTACCACAATAGAATCACCCACCGGTGTAGACACATAAATAGGAACACTCAATGAATCACTAGGCATGACTAGATATGGTGTAAAATAAGATGACACATACGAGTATGTAGACCCTATATCAAATAACACTGAAGCATCTCTATCACAAACTAGAACAGTACCTGTGATAACCGCATCTGAAGCCTCAACCTCGGGCCTGGATGGAAGGGCATAACATCGGGGGCTGGGCCCCACCACTCTGGACTATATCTCTAAGATAGCCTGCAACTGGTTGGCCTCCACCTCTAGCGGTCTGAGCTCCATCTCTAAATCCTCTACCTCCACTTCTAGCACCTCTACCCCCACTTCTATCTAGCTGGGCGGGCTGTGGAACACCTGGAGCCTGAACCATAGCACGGGGACCCTGCTGCTGCGATTGAGTACCCACCAATCTCGAAAAAGCCCTCCTGATATGAACATACTCACCACACTCATAGCATCCACCTGAGTCTACGGCTGAGGAAACTGAGACTGACCCTGGCAACCTAAATGACCACCCCAAAAACTCTAGAGCGGCGGTGCACTGATAGGAGCTGGTGGTGCACTGTAGGACTACTGATCAGAATACTGCATTTGAGGACCACGGCTACCTGAAGCACCGTGAGAAACCTGAAGTGCTGACTGGAAAGGCCTATGAGGATGGCCTCTACCATATGAATCTCTACCTCCAGATGAGGTACTACTGAATCTGCTTGAATGACGGGGCCTCTTGTCCGACCCATGACCACCTCCCTGTGACAGGACCATCTCAAGTTTACGGGCAACATTGGCCGCCTCCTGAAAAGTAATCACACTCCCAGCCTCCCTAGCCATCTAAAGACGAATCGACTGAATAAGACCGTCAATAAACCTCCTCACCTTCTCTCTCTCGGTAGGAAATATGACAAGAGCATGGCGAGCCAAGTCGATGAATTTGGTCTCATACTGGGTAACAGTCATGGAACCCTGCTGGAGACACTCAAACTGTCTTCGATAGGCCTCTCTCTGAGTAATGGGGAGGAACTTCTCCAAAAATAGTTGTGCAAACTACTCCCAAGTCAAGGCTGGTGATCCGGCTGGTCTAGCCAAGCAATAATCTCTCCACCAAGTCTTTGCGGATCCAGACAAGCGAAATGTAGAAAAATCAACCTCATTGGTCTCAACAATACCCATGTTCCTGAGAACCTCGTGGCAGTTTTCTAGATAATCCTGGAGATCCTCAGTAGATGCACCACTGAAAGTAGTAGTGAAGAGCTTGGTAAACCATCCAGCCTCCACAAAGTATCGACAGACATAACTGCTCCATCACCAGTTTGACACACCACACCTGGCTGAACTGCTCCAACTGGCTGGACCGCTGAAGTTTGAATTTGGGGAGCTACCTGATCCGGAGTGCGAGTAGCAGGAGTCTAGGCTCCTCCTCCATCCTGAGAGACGACTGGTGCTACATGAAGCAAGCCTGCCCGGGTGACACTCTCCACAAAGCCCACTAGTCAGACTAGAGCATCCTGAAGAACTGGTGTGGCAATAAACCCCTCTGGGACCTGAGCTGGGGCTGGAACCTCATCATCAAAATCAACTTGAGGCTCCGCCAATGTTGCTGCTGCTCGGGGCTGAGCTCTGCCCCTACTTCGGCCTCTGCCCCTCGTAGGAGCTACTGGTGGGGGATCGGGCTGCTGAGCGGTGGATGAGGAAGCACGTGTTCTCGCCATCTGTGAAAGAACAGAGTAGAAATTCAATTAGCATTGAGAAACAGAACAGTACGACAAGAAAGAACAAATGTCAAGTTTTCCCTAACTCTGTAGCCTCTGGGGGATAAATACGGACATCTTCGTACCGATCCCTTAGACTTTACTAAGCTTGTCCATGAATTGTGAGACCTATGTAACCTAGAGCTCTGATACCAACTTGTCACGACCCGGATTTCCCACCCTCGGGAGTCGTGATGGTGCCTACTCGTAGAAGCCAAGCAAGCCACGAAATTTAGAACTCTTAACTCCTTTATTTTTAGTCCTTTTTAACAATTTGTAATAACAGGTGATCAACATTTAAATAATAGCGGAAGATGAAAATATGCGGAAGACTTAGACTAATATAATACCAAAATCAGTACGAAAATACCAACATATATCTCTACCCAGAAACCGATGTCACAATGTTCATCGACTGTCTATGAATACTACATACAAATGTTTGAAGAAAAGAAATATAGTCTGTCTCGGATACAAATGAAAACAGAACATATAAGTAGATAGAAGAGGCGTCGGGCCTGCGGACGCCTGCAGGACTACCTCGGGGTCTTTGTGGACTGAAGGCTGGCTCCTCAATTGCTACTCTCCCAGTGCTGCTCTAGTATTTGCACAGAGTGCAAAGTGTAGTATCAGCACAACCGACCCCATGTGCTGGTAAGTGTCTGGCCTAATCCCGGCGAGGTAGTGATGAGGCTAGGACCAGACTCTAGATAAACCTGTGCAATTACATAATATACGGCGGAAAATAAACAAGAATAAGCAGTTTAAATGGGAGGGGGTACATGCTTCAGGGAACATATCAAATCCCGCAGAAATAAAGAGAAATATGAAAGAAACAGCTCAAAATCTACAACATGTAATAATAAAACTGTTGCGGTGCGCATCCCAATCAAATATATATCTAACATAGTTGCGGTGTGCAACCCGATCCCATATATATAACATTGTTTCAGCATACAACCCTATCCAATATATATAAAATTGCTGCGGCGTGCAACCCGGTCCGTATATATAGCATTGTTGTGGCATGCAACCCAATCCAATATATATAATAGTGTTGTGGCGTGCAACCCGATACAATATATATAGCATTGTTGCGGCATGCAACCCAATCCAATATATATAATATTATTGCGGCGTGCAACCCGATCCAATATATTTATATACCTTAAACTCAATCGTACCACGAGTCCCGGCAAGGGATCAACAATAAACTACACTATCCTGGCAAGGGAATTCAATAGTAAAGTATATACGTCCCGGCAAGGGAGAATCAGCTATCACCAATCTCAACTCAATCCCTACTCATCTCAGCTAACACTAATACTCAACCTTAATTAATTTCCATGTAAATAAACTAAAGCCTTGCTCAACATCGAGAATCACCATTCAGAACTTCCGTAGAATCATTTAAGAACATAACAAATATCAATTTAAGATTCACGGTCATGCTCGACACCAACGTATAGATACTCGTCACCATGCCTATACGTCGTACTCAACAAGAAGCAATTGGCAAATAGGGCACAACTCATAATCCCTCAAGCTAAGGTTAGACCAAACACTTACCTCGAACTTCCACGACCAACTCAAGCCTCAAACACTGCCTTTCCTTTCGAATTCGGCTCCAAATCAACGGTATCTAGACATATTCGACTTCATAACATCAATAAATGCTAAACAATCCAATTCCAATGCCTAATTATAGCTTTCCAATCATTCTTCCCAAAAATCCAAAAATCGACCCTGGACCCGCTTGGTCAAAACACGAGGTTCGGACCAAAACCCGATCATCCATTCACCCACGAGTTCGAATATATAATTTATTTTGAAATCCGACCCCAAAATGAGGTCAAATTTCCAAATAATCAAAAAGCCCTAACTCTACCCAAATCCCTAATTTTCTACCCTTAATCTCATGTTTTAGGCCTAGAAATCTAGTGGGTGTTGATAAAAATGGAAGGAAACAAGTTAAAAGTTACTTACCCAAGAGGTTATGGTGAAGGAGTTCTTCAAAAATTGCCCAAGAGGTGAGCAGAAGATGAAGTTTGTGAAAATTTATGAAAATCCCGTAAGTGTTCTGTTTTTGAGACTTAAAAATAACTGGGCAGATTTGTTCATTGCGTTCACGATAAGCCCATCGCGTTAGCGATGAGTTAGGTCAGACAGACCTTCGTGTTCCCGGAAGATGGCTCGCATTCGAGGAGTTTGGTTCCTCAAACCTACGCGTTCGCGGGCCAATGGCCGCGTTCGCGATACATAAAGTGGTGATCCTACCCAGCCCAGGCTATAAGCCTTCGTGTTAGCGATGTCAGGCCCACGTTCGTGAAGGGAAGACCCCCAATGCTTGGCGTTCGTGACCTGGTTTACGCATTTGCATTGAAGGAAATTCCTTCAGCATAATTAACACATCGCATTCGCGAGGGCCATACCGTGAATGCGAAGAAGAAAGCATCATTACACGAGATCAGCTGTTTTTTGCAACTTTTCTTAGGTCCAAACTTTCCGAAACACATCCAAAACACACCCGAGCCCTCGGAGCTCCTAACCAAACATACGTACTAACTCAATAACATCATACGAACTTATCCGTGCGATCAAATCGCCAAAATAACCTCAATAGCAATGAATTAAACCTCAAAATCAAAGAATTTTTCTCAAACTTCTTAAAACATCAACTCTGACAATTTAGGTTTGAATCACGTCAAATGACATCCGTTTTTCACCAAATTCCACAGAAACTTCTTAAACCATATATAAGACCTGTACCGGGCGCCGGAACCAAAATATGGGCCTGATACCATCATGTTCTAATCAAATTTCATTTCAAATTTTTTTAAACAGTTTCAGAAAACAATTTTCTTTAAAAATTCATTTCTCAGGCTTGGGACCTCGGAATCCAATTTCGGGCACATGCCCAAGTCCCATATTTTCCTACTGGCCCTCCGGGACTGTCAAATCATGGGTCCGGGTTCGTTTACCCAAAACGTTGACCGAAGTCAAATTAACTCATTTTATAGCCAAATTTTATTATTTTTCACAGATTTTCTTATTTAAGCTTTCCGGTTATGCGCCCGGACTGCACGCAAATCGAGATGATGCTAAATGTGGTTTTCAAGGCATCGGAGACACAGATTTTAATTTAAAAGCAAGTGATGACCTTTTGGGTCATCACAAAAATCAAGAGAATAACATTGAATAGTAATAAATAATATATAATGACATTTATGTAAATAAATGCAAGCGAGTTTACTGAAAAGGAGTGAGATTCTTTAATATTCCTCCTGACAATGATAAATAATTGGTGAGCATTTGAATATTCGGATTCTCCTTAGATCGTGGGAGAAAAATTAGACAACAATCTAAAGAAAAGGTATATTTTATATGTATGTAATAAAGCAAGGATCTTCAAATAATATCAATGTGGTGTTCTTTACAATAAATGTCCAATCCCCATATAGCTACATATCTTTCAATTTATAAAGGCATATTGGCTACAAAAACCCTAATAGTAAATATGAGAGGAATATCCCTGGTGAGTCTTATCTCTGAAACTACTTCTCTACAATGTCTTATCTCTGAAACTAGCCGTTACTGCCTTTTTAAAGGGAGTGCTCGTCCTCGTCCCTCTGGTGAGTCACCTCCAGCTCGTCTTCGTCCTTTGTTGAAAATGCATCGATGACGCGTGACAGACTTTGAAGGTTCCCTTAATGTTGACTTGGTCCACACATAATTAGGATATTTTTTAGCCCATACAGTTAGTCCCTCCGCTTGTTGAGGTCGTCTTCGTGGGCAAGTTCGACGAGCGGATGATAACATTCTTGGTCATCTTTTTGGTCGAGTTCACTGAACAGATAACAACGGTCATGAGCGTCATGACAAATAGGCGACGTGGCTCTTTGTAGACCGCATGTTTCAAACCCCTAAATTTTTCAGGCGATTTGTTGGAATCATCTGGTCCAAGAGAAGAAGTGACGTCAAGACGTCATGCGTCATGATAATATAAATTCCTGACGCATCGCATCGATTCACGTGTGACCTTTGATTGGTTCTGCCATTTTGATTCTAGTGCCAATTATGATGAACCATTTTGGGTTTGGTGCCTTAATCTCTATAAATAGAGATTGTTTCTTCATTATTTGAACTTTACTTCCTTTGATACTATCCTTTCTCTCATAACTCTGTTCCTTTTCTTTAATTTTCTTTACCTTCTAAGTTTTACCTTTTTTTTCATACTCTCATCTTCCTTCATAACCATGCCTAACCTTTCTTCTAATGTTGATGAAGAGAGGCACACCCTCCTTTGGCTATTGTGTTCCCTGCTCACGTGGAATGACGCAGTTGCCATCGCAGAAGATGAAGCTCTTCCTTCAGTGGAGGAGATCATCTCTCGCAAACCTAAGGTTAGTTCCAATTTTCAACGATCGTCAGATGCAACGCCCGGGAATTTCTTATCGTCAATGGCGACTAGGCACTTGACTGAATTCAAAGCCAAGTTTGGCCTTCCTAACCACGTTGAATTGATCCCTGCCGGTGTGGACGAATTGTACATTCCCCATCCTGGGTATTGTGCTCTTTATTCCTACCTGTTTACCATTGGTTACTCGTCCCCCACTTCTCACGCTGATGGAGGAGTTTTACCGCCATTATAGCGTTTGCGTCGCTCAGCTCATCCCTTATGTTTATAAGGTCATCAAATGCTACCAACATTTGGTGAACTTGCCAGAGTTGAGTTCACAGTGCGGAACTTGTGCATCTGTTTGCAACTAGATTCTTTAGAGGGAAGATGTTGAACATGTGACATCGTGTGGGCAAATTCTTGGTGGTGAAAATGGACAATAAGGGTAATCGACAATTCTGGCTCGACTACTTCTATGTCAAGGTGAGGCTGTTGTGGCTAATGTCGAAGGTTTCCTCGAGGCCTGGAACCACACACGTAAGTGTTTGATTTTCATTATTATTATTATTAGTATTATTATTATTTTGGTTTTTACCATTTGAAGCACTTTGTTCATCTCAAATCAGTCGAATACTTCTTCTCTCCCTACAGCCAATAGTCATCCTCCTCCCTTGGCGATATGTATCGCTGACTAGGTCTAGCAGGTTCTTCCTCACACCATGAGAATTCACGATTGGCCTAGCTTCTTTAAGAAGTTCAGACCGGCCCTCCCCTCAACAACTAATTTTTCTCTTCTGGTCGTGATCTTATTTTGTATTGGCTTACGACGTTATAAACCCGTATGCTTTTTATTCTTTAGGTTCAGCCAGGGGGACTTCAAGAAGGAATAGGGCGCTTATGCCCACATTTAGGAGAAGGGCCGCTACACCTTCTACCTCTACCCCCTCTCGGCTGTTGCGCCTTCTCCTTCTGTCCCCCTCTAAATTGCTACGCCTGCTACTTAAGCGTTTTCACTCATCGATGAAAATGATGAAGTCCCTTCCTATGATAGGGATCTAAGGCATCGAAAGATAAAGACAGTGGACATAGGAGGGGGTTCCCTTAGTCGTTGATTCAATAGAGAGTGATTTCACCCTTTAGGAGACGACGACGATACATATCGGAGATGACATTGGGGCGACATCTGAGGTACAACACCTGGGAGAGGCTACTGAGATCATTCCCTTATGCCCCGAAGAGGAGATGGTTGTGGAGGGATGGTTATTGTCAGCTCTGCGCCTGCAAGGCAAGAGGAGGCCTCAACTTCCAGGTTGGTGGTGGATGCGCTTTCGACCGACGAGGGCAATGGAAAGGACGTCGTTGTTGAGGGCGATGAGTCAGGTTTTGACATGGACCCTAACGTCCTTAAGATGATTGATGAGGGGATCACTCAAATCGAGGTGAGGATGAAGGGAGGATCAAGGACCATTATGATCCCAATAGATAATGATTTACTGAGAAACACCAAGGAGGTGGTCCCTGCTCTCAACCCTCTTTGTTCCAATGCCTAGGGTGTGACCCTTAAGGAGATAAATGACAATACCCTGTTAAAGAAAATTACCGATCTTGCTCTCAGGGTAAGTATTGTTGTTGTTCATTCTCTTTTCCTTTGTCTTAACTTGTTTCTAAGTTTTAACTTTTGCCTTTTTCTTTGATTTGCAGATGGTCATTCTGGAAATTGAGAGTGCTCGGAGGGAGAAAAGACGTAAATAAATTTATGTAAAGTTGAAGGGTACAAAGAGTATCGTGTAAAGTACCGGGACTTTCAGAGGCGGCTTCACGAGGAGGGCAACGTGCCGGCCTTGAGAGAAGAACTGAAGAAAAAGGATGAGGAGCTAATGGCGGCCGTGGAGAGATTTAGTGTTCTTGAGGGAGCTTGAAGAGAAAGGAAGAAGAGCTCGAGCTAAATAAGGGCTGGGAGGCCTAGTGCAGCGACCTTCGAACTCATTTAGTTCAACTGCGAAGCCAGTTGGACGGATGCCATCTTGAAATTAACACTCTCAAAGGGGAGGTCGCTGAGAAGCAATGGATACTCGAGTAGATAGAGTCTTCTCGATTGGATGCTCAGAGAAATATTGACATTATCAAGTTGGTGAATAGGACTCTCTATTCCGAACGTGATAATGATCTGACAATGGCCAAGGTAAAAGAGGACCGATTTGAGGAGAGGATTGGAGAGTTGGACAAGAAAAACTCCAAGCTGCATGATCGAGTTGTTACTCTTGAGGCTGAGAAGGTCCAACTTCTTGTGCGGCCCTCTGCGTCTAATGCTTATGAGCATCCTAGAATTTGTCGAGAGTTATACGAGGAGTAGATTCATGTTGAAACCTGGATATATATGCTCTGTGATTTGAATAAGGTGGGCTCTATTTCTAAGACGGCCCTCGAGGATGACCGAGTCAAAGCTCGTGAGGTTCGACTCACTTGTGATTGCAAGCCTTCCATGCCTCAATCTATTTTCGAGGAGGATGAGGAAGAGGGTGTAGGCTAGTTTGCAGATGATGCTTGGTATGAATCCGCTTATGGTCAAGGCAAGGATGGAGAGGGCGCTGGAGGCCCGGATGGTGGTGGCCACTAGTTTTTGTTGTAACTCTTTGTATATTTTTGTTGGCATATTCGAGCGCTCTTGTAAAGACTCTTCATCTGAATATCAAAGTTGACTTTTGTTTTATACGCACCCTTTTATTTTTGCATTTTGTTTCTTTACTTTCATGTTTTACTTTTGTACTTGTATATTTTGTTTTTCTGCTTGCACGTTTTGCTTCTTTATTCCTTTTTTTGTTACCTTCAAGATGGTCATAGCCTTTAGGATGAATAGCCATGGGCCGTATCGGTCCTTTGTTTAAACAAGTCGAGTATGTCTCTTAGTTGAGATATGGCCAAGGGTCGATAAATGTTTTTTGAACTGATCGAACTCACATTTAAGTCGAGTCGAGACCAAGGGCCGATAGGTGTTATTCAAGATGGTTGAACGTACCTTTAGGTTGTGGCCGAGGGACGTTAGGTGTTGTTCGAGCTTGGTCAAACATAACCTTTAATTAAGTCGTGTATGGGGGCCATTAGGTATTGTTCGAGCTTGGACGAACTTAAACTTTCATTAAGTCATGGTAAGGGCCATTAGGTATTATTCCAGCTGGTCAAACGTACCTTTAAGTTAGGTCGTGACCAAGGGCCGTTAGGTGTTTTTCGAGCTTGGCCGAACTTAACCTTTTACTAAGTCATGGTCGAGGGCCAATAGGTATTGTTTGAGCTTGGTCGAACTTAACCATTTAGGAGAGCAGTTTCAATAAATGTGTCTTTCTATTATTTTGATGTCATTGCTCTGATTACATTATTTGCCCTTGGGCATTTTGGAGAAAGTTACAAGTTTTGGGTGTGGGTTGGTGTTCCAGTCCTAGTATATCTAGTCCCTTCATTGTTTGACTTGGAGAATCTTGAGGAATCAGGCAATGAAAAACTTGTCTGCGCTCGTGTATTTCAACTCGAAGTTTCCCACTCGTCACCTCGTTAAAAACCTCTTTAAGAAAACCCTATTGGAACAAAACTCAAGTGAGGAAAAAAGAGTACTACTTATGGGGCATTTCTTATTTTTTAGAAGTTGAAGTTCTTGAGATGCCTGATATTCTAATTGTTTGGTAGGAGCTTCCCTTCCATACTTTCCAATTAAAATGAGCCCTTGTCTGCTTTGCCTATAATTTTGTATGGTCTGTCCTAGTTTGTTCCCAACTTTCCTTCTCGTGGATCCCTGTTTTCTTGGTCTTTGGCTTTGAGTACGTAGTCTTCGACCTTGAGCAATAGAACCTTTGCCTTTTGTTGTAGTAGAGTTCTGCTTGTTGTTTTTGAGTGACCATCCTTATGTACGCCATGTCTCGTCGCTCCTCGACCTCGTCGAGATCTTGTCTCCTATCTCATCATTACTGGTGCCACTTTCATGGGAGTACCTCAGGCTGGGTTCTCCAACTTCGATTGGTATAACTGCTTCTGTTTCGTAGATGAGGAAGTAAGGTGTCTCTCTTGTGCTCATCTTCGGGGTAGTTCTGTGCACCCATAATACTTCTGGGAGTATTTCCGGCCACAGTCCCTTTGCCTTTTCAAGTTTCTTCTTCATGATGTTTAGTATTGACTTATTGGAGGATTCCACTTGTTGGTTGCCAACTGGGTGGTAAGGAGTTGAAAGTATTCTTTGATATACCATTTTTCGAAAAACTCGGTGGTTCTTCTTCCTGTAAGTTGGGTCTGTTGTCACAACTTATTTCTTTAGGTAGGCCAAATCAGCAGATTATGTTTTTCTATATGAAAGTGATTTCCTCTTTCTTATGAACTTGGGAGAATACCCCTACTTTCACCCATTTAGAGAAATAGTCAGTTAAAACTAAACGAAATCTTACATTACGTCGTCCCGGCAAAAGTGGAACCACGATGTCCATTCCCTACTTAATAAATGTCCATGAAGATGTGACTGAATAGAGGTGTTCGCATACTTGGTGGATTATTGGGGTCTACTTCTAGCACTGCTTGCACCTCTTCACGAATCCTGAGGCATCTTTCTTCATGGTGGGCCAATAGTAACCAGCCCGCATAAGGCATCTGACGAGTGCTCGATCATCGGAATGAGCGCGGTAGTGACCTTCGTGTACTTCCTCGAGAACGTGTTGGGTTTGGTTTGGGCCTAAGCATTTTGCCAAAGGACCGCCATACATTCTTTTGTATAAGTTGTAGTGAAGGAGGTTGTATCTAGCGGCTTGCATTCTCAGCTTTTTAGTTTCCTTTTTGTCATTTAGGAGGATGTCATCCTGCAAATTCATAACAATACAATTGCGCCAATCCCACGTTAAATTTACAGATTTTATCTCGATTTGATCTAATGATGAGTTGAAGAGATAGACTACTCTCTTGTCCCCGATCATTATGCTTTTGGTGGCGGCAGCCAATTTGGCGAGGCCGTCTGTTTCGATGTTTAGAGTTTGTGGGATTTGGTCAAGTTGGCATTCGTCAAAATTGGGCAGCAATTTGCAGATCTCGGTTTGATATTTTGGCAATCTTTGTTCTTTGATTTGGAAAGTCCCTGTAACTTGGTTGACTACGAGCTGAGAATCACAATGAAGTTTCAACCGCTTCACTCCATATTTGAGTGCTAGTCTTAACCCTGCAATTACAGCCTCGTTGTTAGTCATATCCGTGCATCTTATTGACTGGTAAATTACTTCACCAGTAGGGAACTCGAGTATGAGTCGTAGTCCGGACCCAGAATGAGTGGATGGGCCATCAGTATATAGGACCCAAAGGTCCTGTGTTTGAAGAGAATCTTGAGTGGCCTCCTTCTCGGCCTCGGGCATTACTTTTGCGCTAAAGTTTGTGATGAAATCGGCGAGCTCTTGTGACTTTATTATTGTTCGAGGCTGATATGTGATGTCGTGCTCACTTAACTCGATGGCCCATTTGGCCAGCTTCCCCGGTAGCTCGGGTTTATGTAAAATGCTTCTTAAAGGAAAAGTGGTGACAACCAAGATTTGGTGGGACTAGAAATAGGGTCTAAGATTTCATTAAGCTACGACCAGGGCCAGAGCTAATTTCTCGAGGTGTGGGTACCTTGTCTCAATATCGACAAGTGTTTTACTGATATAATAAATAGGAGATTGTGTACCTTTGGTTTCTCGAACCAGGACCGCACTTACTTCTACTTCGGATATGGCGAGGTAGACGAAGAGGTGCTCTCCGTAGTCATGCTTCGAGAGTAAGGGTAATGATGATAAGTACGCCTTCAGTTTCTCACAGTGTTTGTACGCACTCGGGTTCCACTCGAGGCCGTTATCCTTTTTTTAGTACGCCAAATAACCTGTGACATCTATCGGACGACTGCAAGATAAATCTTTATAAGCCGGAAATTCGACCAGTCAATCTTTGGACTTGTTTCTTAGTAGTCAATTGCTCAGGTATCCCGTCGATATCCTTGATTTGATCTAGGTTGACCTCAACTACTCACTGCGATACTAAGAAGCCCAAAAATTTCTCGAGGCTATGCCAAACGCGCATTTCTCGGGGTTTATTTTCATTTCGTATTGTCTTAGCATATTGAAAGCTTCCTTTAGGTGGTTAATATGATCCTCTTCCTTCACAGATTTGAGCAACATGTCATCGATATGTACATCCATGTTTTTGCCGAGTTGGTCTTTGAACATTTTTGTGACCAACCTTTAATAGGAAGCCCTTGCGTTCTTTAACCCAAATGGCATGTATAACAATATGTTCCTCGTGGGTGATGAACATAGTTTTCTCTTGATCTTCTTTCTCCATGAGTATCTAGTTGTAACCCAAGTATGCATCCAGAAAACTTAACAACTCGCCCCATCGTTGCATTGATGAGTTGGTCTATATGTGGCAATGAGAATGAATCTTTCGGGCATGCTTTGTTTAGGTCCGTGAAGTCCACACACATCCTCCATTTTCTATTTTTCTGTTTGACCATCACTATGTTGGCAATCCATGTGGTGCACTTTGATTCCCTGATGGAACCGTTTGCCAATAACTTTTCTACTTCCTTATGGACGGCCTCATTGATGGTGGGGTTAAACTTTCATTGAACCTGCCTTATCGGGGGATAGAAGGGGTCGACGTTCAGTTTGTTTGTGGTGATCTCTTTGAGGATGTTTGGCATATCTGCATGATTAAAGGCAATATAAATGTGCGTTAGTTATGAAGAATTGACTAAACTTTCGTGGTTATCGGAGTTTGCAACCGATGTAGGCCTTTTTACTAAGGACGCTATAATCTAATTGGACAAGGTTGAGGTCTTCTATGGTTGACTCTGCGGCTCCAACCATTTAGGGGTCCATAATGACTTCCTTGGCTTCATCTTTTAGCGACCTCGACCCTGATGATTACTATGCTTTGTTTTCCTTATCTTTCTTTTGTTGGGTTGTCGTGCTGTCCATGGAGATTGGGTAGCAATCTCGGGACGTGCGTTGTTTGCCTTGTATGTTGAATATTCCCCAAGGTGTTTGGAATTGATTACTTGGTATAAGCTGGAGGGGACGACTCTCATTGAGTGAATCCATTGACGTCCCATGATGGCGTTGTATGCAGTGGCCTGGTCCGTGATGTGAAATTTTATCTCTAGAGTTACCATTGGCAAGAACGAGGATTGTAATTTCTCCCCAAATCCGTTAAACTACATTGTTAAAATCGGTTAGTGGGATGCAACGTGGCACTATCTTGTCCTCGAGTCTTATCTGTGCGAGGACTCGGGGGTGGATGATATACACTCCACTTTCGTCATCTAGCATAATTCTTTTAACATTAGTATCTAAAGTTTGTAAAGTGATGACAAGTGCATTATTGTGAGGGAAAGTCAAATCGTCAGCATCAAACTCATCGAAGGTGATACTCTCTTCGAGTCAGTCATACTATTTGTGGGTGGTCAATCTTTTGAGCTTGTGGGTGGCGATGAACTTGATGTCGTTGATAGAGGCATCATCGCTTCCACCAATAATCATATTGATGCTACAAGCTGGTGAAGGGGGCTTTGGTGGGCTTGGATGTTCTCGACCCCTTGTTAAGGTGCTCTTGCTGCAGCAGGTTCGCTACCTCTAGCCTTAGGGCGATGCAGTCTTCTATTTTTTGTTCACACTCTTGGAGAAATTTGCAGAGGGCATCGGATTTCCTGGTACTCGGATCGAACCTCATCTTTGGCGGCCATTTTACCTTTTTTCGAGTTTCTCAAGGTCGTAGACCACCTCTGTAGGTTAAACACAAAAATTGTGAGAAGATAACATGGGGTCCATACCTCTATAGTTCCTGTGAGTTCCTGATCTCAGCCTAGATGGTCCGTCTACATAACAAAAGAGGGGGGGGAGCAGGCGTTCTGTCATAGAGTAGGTGTCGTTCCAAGCCTGACTACGATACTTGATGATCTCTCCTCATATTATCTTTGCGTTCTTTCCTGGGATTGGATTGTATTGAGCTAAGTCGTCGAGCTGGTTTGTTAAGGTCATCATCATTTGCTCTGACCTCAACATAGTAGGCATTATGTATTTCATCGCAAGTGGTTGGTGGATACTTCATTAACCGGTTCAACAACTTACTGGTCGATCTTGAACCCTCTCTACCATTTTGAATAGTTGTGACGGCCATCCTTTTAGAAAAATTTAGTAAGGTCATCCTCACCATGTTTAATCGGGCAAAGAAGTCCTCAGTACCTCTCCTGGGGATTTCTTGATGGCGAAGATGTCGTTCACTCTAGTTTCGGCTTTCTTGGCCCCGGCATATGCTGTCAAAACTTATCGGCCATCTCTTCGAACGTTTTATGGAGCGGATTGGTAACTGTGACTACCATGTCAATGCCCCTCCAATGAGGGTTTCTCCAAATTTTGTTAGCAAAATGGAGGACACCTGCTCTTTGGTGAGGTCATTTCCTTTCACAGCGGTGACGTAGTGAGTCACATAATCATCGGGGTTGGTCGTCCCATCGTGTATTCTGAGATATGGGGGCATCTTAAAGGTCTTTGGTATAGCATGTGAAGCTGCTTCCTCTCTATATGGTTGTTTTATGAATCTACCGGTGTCACTTTTTGGCAATAATTTGGGGGCACCAGGTATCTTCGTTTTTCATATGGTCTTTGAGCACCTTCTTTTCGTTTTTCTTTTCTTCCATTCTTTTCAGCACAACAGCGAGGACGTTGTCACCTGCATTGTTAGTAACATTATGAGTTTTACCTAAACTCGGTGGGTCTGGTTGGTCGTCATGCTCGTCCCCTTGTTGTGCTACATGGACTCTCGTGATTTCTGTATTCGTGCATAGAGCTTGTTCGCTGAGTGATCGGAACCAACCCTACACCACTACAAAGTAGCGAGAGTGGACGAAGCAGCTTTTACCCGAGAAGGTCGGGATCGAATTCCATAGGGAGCTAGAAATGAGAATTGGGTTCCTATCTAAATTGAAGTTGCATAATTGCTCTTAATTACACTTCTAATCATAGTTGGTCTTTTGATTACTTCTAATTTTATGCAAATAAGATGTTAGATTATGCTGAGAGTAATATACTTGAAATGTTGTCTAAATAGTTAGGGAGGCACAAAGGAAGTGACTTTCTCCTAGGCAGATACTTGACGGGTTCTCGAGTCTAAGGCAAGGTTGTCATGTCAGGGATTACGACATAACCAATGCACTAAAATTCTCACTCTATACCTCTCGGTAGTTTGAGTGATTTTGCCCTAATTGACTTTTTCAAGACCAATTGGGTATGATAATTTATGCAAGCAATTTAGGTTATGGGTGTTAATCGGGCCGGGCTGACCCATTTTCAGCCCCCTTCAACCCGGGTCAGCCCGGTTCAGCCCTCTACTGTTCACGTTGGGACGGGGGCTGGGTTGTGTACCTTCACGTTTAGACTAACGGTGCCCCGAACCCGTTAAACCTGAATTTTCTTAACGGGCTGAACACGGGTTGCAGCTCGTTAGCAGCCCAGTTTCCGTTTGAATTTTTTATTTTTTTTAATTAAATTGGACCGTTCCCAACGGTCAAATTCAGAAATGACCATTGGGGAACGGCCAGAAATTGCAGAAATGGCCAATTTCGGCCCCCCATTAATAATATAGCCCTCCCACCCCAAAATCTATAAATAACCCCTCTTCTTCTTCATTTTTTCTCACAAATTCACTCTCTTACTACTCTAATTCTCTCTCAAGTATCAAACTCTCAATTCTCTCTTGATATTATATTTCTTAAATTCTCAAATCTCAAATTCTCAATTATTTATTATTTCAAGTTTCATCAATTATTTAGTTTAGCCATTACAAAATTATTATTATCAAATATCAATTATTCAAGTGAAGTGTGGTATCAATTATCAAGTATTCAAGTATTATCAACTATCAAGTTTCGGTCTATCAATTGAAGTTTGAATTTTGATATCAAAAATTCAAAATTAGTGCGGCGTAAGGAATCCTGGTACACTCGTTCCATCTCTTTATCTTATTTGGTGTACACTTATTTTATTAATTAGTTTCTTAATTTAGTTTCTTAATTTAATTTCTTACTTGAATTTCTTAATTTAATTTCTTAATTTAATTTCTTAAATTAATTTCTTACTTTAATTTATATAATGGATTTACTTAGAGCGGCCAAAAAAGCGTGCACTAGAGGTGGTAGTAAGACTTCAAAAAGAACAAGAGGTGGTGTTGGTTCTTCTAGTAGCTTTACACATATTTCTGAAAGTTCACCTGAAAATTTAAATGTAGATTATGAGCGAATGCAAGAAAATTATGGTGTAGATGATGATTTAGATGCTTTGTTAGATGATATTCAATCACCCGATAATCTTGACACACCACCACCTACACCTGGTAATGCTAGTCAAACTCAAAATGTTAGGGGTACAGGTGCAACAAGTAGGCCCCCTCTCCCTATATAGAAGAATCGACGATTAAGAAGTAAGTGTTGGATGTTTTCTGAAAGACTAGAAGATAAAAAAAAATATGTAAAATGTAAAATTTGTAGTGAACATTATAAACATGAGCCCAGTAAAGGAGGGGGAACGGGTCAACTTCGTAGGCATATGGAAGAGAAACACCCTCTTGAATGGGAAGTAGATGAGTTATCTAGGCAACAAAGACTTAACCTGAGTACTGGTGGGTTATTTGGGAAATACGATATTAAGAAAGATCGGGAAGAATTAGCTAAAATGATTGTTTTAAGTTGTTTACCTTTTAGTTTTTCTTCTTCACCGTATCTTGTTACTTATATTCAAAGAATTTATAACCCTATGTTTAAAGGTATTCCTAGAAGTACTTGTAGAGCTGATATCTTTAGGCCTTTTGGACAATATCAGATATATATATGTTATTTGTTCGCAAGTCTTCCTTGTAAAGTTTCTCTTACTTCTGATATTGGTCGTGCTGTGAATGGAAATTATTATTTGACTGTTACATGTCATTGGATAGATGATAATTTTTGTATGCAAAAACGTATTATTGCTTTTAAATGTGATGAAGATCAAAGTCATACTGGTGCATTTATAAGTAATACTATACATAAAGTTGCTATATTTTATAATCTTGCAGAAAAGGTTTTGTGTATGTCATTTGATAATGCTTCTAACAACGCTGCTGCTATTACAATATTAAAATTGCATCTACACCCACTAATTCCTGAAATATTTCATGTTAGATGTGCATGTCATATTTATAACTTGATTGTGAAGAGTGGCCTTGAATTATTTAGAGATGAAATTACTTTAATTAGGAGAGTTGTTGGTGTAATTCAAGGAAATAATAGAAGTGCTATATTAAATGCATTTAAGGAAAAATGTGTACACTATGGACTAAAACCAAGACTCATGCCTAAAGAAATAGTTACTAGGTGGAATTATATTTATTTGTTCTTAAGATGTTGTTATAAATATATAATGCCTATAACTGAAGTTGCTAATTCTCATTGTACCGATCCTAACCATTTGTTAACATCTAGAACTTGGGAAGTCATTCATGATGTTATACAATTTTTATAAAAATTTTATGTGGCTACACTTGAGTTTTCTAGAGCTTATTATCCTACCATTTCAAATGGTTTAGTTCATATTGCTGAAATTTCTCTTTTACTACATAATTTGAAGAAGAAAGAAGGATATGCTACTGTTGTTGAATCTATGCTAGATAAGTTTAAAAAGTATTTCTACCCAATTCCCTATATTTACCTAATTGGTGCTATTTTAAACCCTAATGTCAAAATGATAAAGTGACGCCAATTAATTAGAGCTTTATATACTTATATGTATATTGGCCCAACTGAAACTCCTGATATTGACACTTGTATTTCTGAGCTACACACACATTTACAAACTTTATATAATTATTATGCTAACATTGTTGATGCTTCTTCGGTTGTAGATGCAAATATTCCTTCAACTAATCCTTCAACATCTGGAACAACTATGGATGATAATGATTGTGTTCAAGATTATCATATTTGGTCTACACTAGGAGAGCATCAACAAACCAGTAGCATGAATATTGATGAACTACAATTCTACTTGCAAAAGTCACCAGAGCCCCTCATAAAGGATTTTCTACCGCTGAGTTGGTGGAGGAGAAACTCAAATCAATTTCCTGTTCTTTCGGCCATGGCTCGAGACGTGCTAAATGTGCCGATTTACAGTCGCATCAGAGATCGCATTTAGCCAAGCAAGGCAGTAGTTAGGAGATACCCGTCATTCATTGGGCAGCAACGCTTTGAAAATTCTAGTGTTCTTCAGAGATTGGATAAGATCAGAACAACGAAATCAAGGGCGTGACGAGGTAGACGAAGAGGAGGACCAAGAAATTGGAGATATAATGGTTTATGGTTCCGATTCAACCAATCCCCGAAACCAAGAACCTCATGTTGACATGGAAGAACTTACAAAAATGATGCAAATCATGTGATGTACTATTTCTTATTTCTTATAATTATTGTAAACTTTTAAGTTTTAATTGGCAACTTCAAAAATAAAAAAAAATAAAAAAAGAACTTGCAAATTAATTTGAAATATTAAAAATATAAATGAAAGCCTTCGGAGTTTGTTCCTTACATTTGCCTATTGGTCTTATACTCTTATTAAATAATATTTTGTAGCCACTTACTTTCCAATTTCAATTTTATAATTATAAAATACAAATTTCAAAATTTAAAACTTTAAACTTTAAACTTCAAAGTTTAATTCTAACCCTTAAAAGTTTGCAAATACTTAACTAACAATAATATTGAATAAGAAAAATAAAATTTAAATTTAAAAAAAAAATTGAGCCCAGCACGGCCGAGCTCGTGTGAGCCTTAACCCGTACGGGCCCACGAAAACCCGAAAAATCCCAGCCCTATAATAGCCCGTTATCCCCAGCCCGCCCGCTAACCGAACGGGCTGGGGTTTTTCCCGTTCAGTCCGTCCCAGCCCGCCCGATAAACACCCATAATTTAGGTTCAAGTCGGGTATTACTATCTTTAGGTTTAACCCTTTAATTGTGGCTATCAATCTCTTGAATACGCCCCAATTCCTTGTTGGACTAATTTTCCTAGACTCAAATCTTCTTTCTCAAGAAGAACCCAAGTCAAATAGGCACAAAATAGTGTTTGCAACCACTAATTCAACATGGAAAACACAAATTAGTCCAAATATCAAGCACCATAGACATTCAAGTCTTAAAACTCAAGACCGATCAAATACCCACACTAGGGTTGAGCCACAACCCTAGCTAATGGGTCTAGCTACTCATGATAATAGAAGAAAACAAAGAAATAGATAAAGAAAAACCCATAAGATTTAATTACAAGCAAATACTTGAAGATTCAATGATAAAACTACTCTAAAATTACTCAAAATGGTTAAGAACTACTGTTCATGAGCGCAGCTTAACGTTAGATTACAACTTATGACCTAAAAATGGAAAAAGAAACTATTTATACTAGGCTAAATTTTCTGGACAAAAATACCCCGGGGGGGGGGGGGTAGTGCGGTCTGCACAAAATCGAGTGCAGCCGCAGTAAGGCTTCTTGGCTTTAAACTCTGCTTTCTGAACTTGTCCACCGTGGGCCGCACAAAATATACCGCAGTGGCTTCTTCTGTAGTCCGCACAAAAAGGACCGCAGACCGCATTGGCAATGAATCTTCAAACTCCAACTCTCTGAACTCCATCATTGCGGACCGCACAATATCAAGTGCGGCCGCGGTAAGTCCATTGCGGTCCGCACAAATTGCTATGCGGCCGCATTGCTTGAGTTTCTGAAATAAGCACCTCTCTGGATCTCCACACTGCGGACCACACTAAATGAGTGCGGCCGCAGTGGACCTGTTGCACTGTGCTTGGACTTATTTTTGGTACTTGTGCATGTTTCACTCCTTTTTGAGCTGGTTTTGACTAATTGTCACCTTTTTTAACAAAACCTACAAACAAGTACAACATGTAAGCCTTTGGGACTATTTTGTATACATTTTTAATCAAAACTCAAGTAAGAAGGAGTGTAAAATGAACCATAATCCCTAGTTATCAACTCCCCCAAACTTAAACTTTTTCTTGATCTCAAGCAAACAAAATAAGACTCACCCCTTAAGAGGAAAACCAAGAAAATTCAGCCGATCTAAAGTGACCTCATCTATCATCAATTAGGACTAACAACTGCCCTCAATTCAAATAAATCATTAACAACATTTACTCTTTTAAGTACCATGGTTTTGGTGCGACACAAGAGCATCAAGAATTAACTCAACTCATCAAGGTAAACTCTTTCTACTACTTTAGTCATTGTGGAACCCAAACTCACATATCCTCAACTTTCCCTAAGCCAACCTTACCTTTAAGATTGTAGCACTCAGAACGAGGATAGTGGAAACACGCTCATCTCTCTCAAAGAAAGGTCACAAGTCCGGCTCTAAGTACCATAAGCTTGCCCCTTATGTGAGTCACCACTAATATAAGCTTCATTCAACTCAAGATTATATAGGGCTTTTGTGGAGATATCGTGAAGGCTTTTGGTTCAGGGTAGGAAATGTTTGGTCTAAGTAGGTTCCATCTTCCCTTTAGCACTTCTTTTGCTTCATTTTGGCACATATTCTCTTGACTTTTTAAGTCATTTAACTTCTTTCTAAGGGGTTAGAGAGACACACTGTCACTCTTTCTTGTTCAATTCAAACCTTTTTCTCCTTTCTCAACTTTCCACACCTTTTATCTCTTTACTTTCATTGAATCCCTTCATTTTTTTTACATTGATCATTCTTTGTCTTTTTGATTTTCTTTCTTTTTCATTGCCTTTCCTTTTCTTCATTTTGACCTTTTATGTCACGACCCCAAATATCGATCGTGATGGCTGAACACAGCCAACTCCGCACTACTAATAAGTAGCGAGAGAGGGTCGCAATAGCTTTTAGCCATTTTGTGGGCCGAGATCGATTTCCACAGAGAGCTAGGAATGGAATTGGGTGTCTATTTAGCTTAGTATTGCGTGATTGTTCCAAATTGCACTTCTATTAATTTTTGGGTTTTCTTTATACTCTATTATTATCAAACTACAAATTACAGTTGCAACTAGGTTAAGCTAAGAGTTAAATGCTACAAATTGTATCCAATGGTTTAAAAGGCACTAGGGTAGTGACTTCCGCCTAGGTGGTCAATTGATGGGTAATTGCATCTAAGACACGATTGACATGATTGGGGAATATATTATAACCGTTGCTCGATACTACCCACTCTACACCTCTCGGTAGAAAGAGTGATTTTGCCGAATTGACTTTCTCAAGACCAAATGAGTATGCATATTTGCCCAAGCAACTAGGGTTCAAGTCGGGTATTACTCTCTCGAGGTTTAACCCTTTAATTGGGACTATCAAATCTCTTAAGTCCATCCCAATTCCTTGTTGAGTCAATTTCGGAGACTTAGGCTCTCTTTCTCAAGAAGAGCCCAAGTCAACTTAGCACGAACTAGTGTTTGCAACCACTAATTCATAAATTAAACCATGAAATTGATCCAAATAACAAACACTCATAGTCAATATAGCCCTAAATTATAACACCCATCAATTACCCACACTAGGGTTGAGCCACAACCCTAGGTAATGGGTCTAGCTACTCATGCTTGAAGAGAAAAACAGAGAAATAGATGAAGATAAACACATATTAATTAATTGCTAAGTTAAATACAAAGATTCAATGATGAAAACTAAGTAAAAATGCCCAAAATGGCTAAGAAAGATGCTCCCACAAGCGCAACTACTGTTCTAAAATGTCTGATACCCTAAAAATGGAAAAAGGATCTATTTAGACTAAGCTGGAAAATTTGGACAAAATTGCCCCTACGGGGTTAGTGCGGACATCACAAAATGGTGTGCGGTCGTACTAGGCTCTTCAACTCGAAAACTTGACTCTCTGAACTCAGGCTCCGCGAACTGCATAGGATGGACCGTGGCCGCGGAGGCTTCTAATGCGGTCCGCACAAACTGGACCGCGGACCTCACAGGCTTGAAAGCTCCAACTCACCCTCTCTTAACCTTGGCTCTGCGGAACGCACAGAATGGTAGTGCGGCCGCATTGTCTTCAATGCGGACCGCACAAAACCTTCTGCGGACGCACTGCCTTAATGCCTGAAATACCAGCTCTCTGAATCTCCCTAGTGCGGACCGCACAAAGTGTAGTGCGGCCGCACTAGGCCTATTTTTCCTGAGTTTGTCTTGTCTTTGGTACTTGTGCAAGTTTCACTCCTTTTGAGCTGATCTTTGACATCTTGTCACTTTGTTGATCAAACCTGCAATCAAGCACAACTTATGAGCCTTTTGGGACTATTTTGTATGAATTTATAATCAAAGCGTAAGCAAGAAGGAGTATAAAATGCGTCAAAATCCTTAGTTATCAACTCCCCCAAACTTAAGCTTTTGCTTGTCCTCAAGCAAACAAAATAAGACCCACCCCTTAAGGGAAAATCAAATAAATTTTTAGTTGTCCTAAAGCAACCTCAACTAGAATCAATTGGGACTAACAATTTCCCTCAACACACATTAGTCATTAACAACATTTACTCTTTAAAAAACAATGGATCAAGTGCGACACAAGAGCATCAAGAGTTGACTCAACACATCAAAGAACTCTTTCAATTACTTTGGTCATTGTGGAACCCAAACTCACACGTCCTCAACTCTCCCTAAGCAAACCTCATCTTTAGAATATTAGCACACAAAACGAGGTTAATGGAAATTCACTCATCTCTCTCAATAAAGTCACAAGTCCGGCTCTAAGTACCATATACTTGCCCCTTATGTGAGTATCCACTAACGTAAGCTTCATTCAACTCAAGATCATATAGGGGTTTTGTGGAGACATTGTGAATGCTTTTGGTTCAGGTAGGAAATGTTTTGGTCTAAGTGAGTTCCATCTTCCCTTAAGCACTTCTTTTGATTCATTTGGCTCACATTCACTTGACTCTTTGAGTAATTTCACTTCTTTATAAGGGGTTAGAGAGACACATTGTCACTCTTTCTTATGCATTTCAAACCTTTTCTCCCTTTTCAACTTTCCACACCTTTTATTCTTTGCCTTTCTTGAATCCCTTTTTATTCTTTTTCACATTGAGTATTCTTTTTGTCTTTTGCTTTTCTTTCTTTTTCATTGCCTTTCTTTTTTTTCATTTTCGTGCCTTTTTACCACTTTGTTGCCATCCTTGTATCTCCCCCCAAACTTATACTTTTACCATGTGCTAAAGGAAAGATCGGGTGCCAAGAGAGGGTATCTTTTAGAATGAGTATAGGCTTGTATCATGGTTCTTGAAAGAAAAAGGTCTAAGGCTCAAAAGGGTTAACTAGGGATCATATCATTGGTAGGCTATGTAATTGTTCAAACTATCATTTGGATCAAGGAGAGCCTATAATCACGTCTCAAGTCAAAATTCACTTAGGATTTCGCCTCAACAAACATTCAAGGCAAGTTCTAGACCAATGGCTCGGGACTTGGACTCACAATTAAATTACTCACCACACAATCTAAGGGGTTGCTAAAGACATAGAGTCGGGGGCCCACAACGACCTTAGATACGATTTGAGCACACAATGATCCTGAAAAACCACTTGATAATTATTGGTCAACACAAGAGTCTGAAGGTCATGACTTTCACCATCTAAACACAACACTTATTTTTGATCATGAGATCAAAGGCAAATGTGTCAGGCCCAAGTGAAGCTTTGCTTGAGGTACCCTTAGCTACAAACTACTAAAAACAAAAAGGAAAACAGACTCAAACCCTTAAGAAGGTTGTCACGCCATCCATCATTGGGAAGAGCCACCCGGTTCACACAATACTCCACCTTTGGAAAGAACCGTGGCATTAAGAAAACCAAAGACTTATTGAAAACATCCAAAACAAAACAAAAATCTACGAACATAAATAAGAAGCTAAAAACGAAAAATTTTGCGGAAAATAGAATGAATAATAGAAGAGGGGATTTGAATATACAACGGATGGGATGAATATATACAATGTGATATAACTTTATATATAGACCCAAAGTAAAATAAAAGTGCAATAAATGTAACTAAATATCAAATTATATACAGTCCAAAGATGAAAAATCAAGAAAGAATAAAAATGTATCAATATATATACAATCATCTATCAAATGAATAGTAGGGCCTACCCCCTCAAATGAAAGCTGACATTGTCCCCAATGCCAATTAGTCTAAATAAGCACAAAAAAGATAAAAGAAAAAGAATATAGAAGATTCCCTAAGCCCTGTCTGTCTGCATAGGATCATGGGTGGTCCCTAGGTCCTCTGTGTGCTCGGTAACCTCAAACTGGTTCCCGGTGGTCTACTCCTCTGCTACTGGGATCAGGGCCTGGACCTCGACAGGCTCTAGAACAGGTACATCCTGTGGCTGACTGGAGGAAGTCTTCGGTGGGTTCGCCAACTAGATGATAGCATCATCAGCTCTAGGAATCCTCCACCTCCTCTTCGGAGGCCTTTGTGTTTGCTCCGGCTGTGGGTGAGCTGCTGGCACTGGGTCATCAAGAAACAAGTCTAAAGGCATCTGATCTGCCTTCAGTCTATCAATATCTACCCACAGCACCTTCACGGACTCCTTGGAGGCCCGTGTCTTGCACAGTTTCTTATGCTCCTTAGCAAGCTCCTTGAGAGCCTTACTATGTGAATCGACTTCCTTTGAGAGCGTAGCTTGAGTATCAAGGATCTTCTTCTAGTTGTCAAGTATCTCCTTGAGCACATCCTCTATCGACTGTGGCACCTGTGGAGCTGGGGAACCGACTGAGCCTCTACAATGGTAGTCAAAATGGACAACTTGGATGAGGCAGCATCCAGTTGTTGATACTCAAAAGTGCCTGGCTCAGACGGTGGGCAGTGATAGGATGGGCCCGGGTAGATGGGATCTCCGTGCCTGCTGATGTGGATGGTCTAGGAGGAATGACTGAGGATGTGGATGGACCGGGAGGGTTATCTATAGATGTGGAGGTATGCTTAGCAGAAGCCACTACCTCAATCGGCTCCTCAGACTGGCCAGTTGGAGCAGTAGCTAGTAGTTTGTAGTTCTTGCTTTGGGGTTGTCATCCCCCTTCATGCTATACTAGGAAAAAGGGGGTGTCGCCTTGACCTTGATGTTATATGGCCTCTTGTCCACTTCTAGGTTCTAGAAGTACTTAGTGAGGAAAATGGGGAAAGGGTAGTTCTGGTCATGCTCCGCACCCACTATCGTGATAATCCGAGATATCACATTCCTCACATTTATGGGTTACCCTGCCATAATCGAAGCAACCAATACAGTCTGGTGGAGAGGAAGGGTGTTGTCATGAGTGGTAGGGTCCAACCGGCTGCAAACAAAACTCTCCCATCCCCTCGCTTCAAAGTTCAAGGTCCTTCTCAATATTTTGACCCCAGCAGTCAACCAATCGGGGACGGTACTTGGGATTGCCAGGTACTATGCTAGCCATGGACGGACCTCCTTGCCTATCTCCATATATACAGAGTCTCATCCTCCTCATTGAAGCCCAGATATTCATTAATCGACTTCCCATCAAATAACACCTTGAAGTTCCGCACCTTGGTCACTTTGGAGCCCTTTTTGATGTGGGCTACATTGCAATAAAACTCCTTGACCAAGTGTTCGTTGGCATCCACACAAGCATCTAGGAAGTGCTCCCAACCCACTGTAGTTCTAAATTGTCTCTACATATTGGGGTTGTGGGGTAGTAAGTCTTTGTCAATGAAACTCCGCTCCAGTATCAACTTTCTCACCGGCCACCACTCCCTAAACTTATGGTATGCCACTTCACTTACAAACCTATCCTCCCAAGCTTCGGGCTTCCTAGTTCTAGCAACGCCTCCCACCTGAGGCTCACCTCCTTCAGCTACCTCCTCATTTCCCTGTACTTCCACCTCACCTCCTTCTGCACCCTCCCCGGATAATGAAGTTGTGGGAGAGGTGGAGTATTCCCCACTATTGGCTGTTGAGCCCTCAGACAATCCAGAAGAAACATGAGTTGGTGCTTGGGCAGTGGATGATGGTGGAGGAGTGTCTCAATCGAAGCCTATCCGGCCAGTAAGGGATGTATTCAGGTATAGATCCGAAGAGATTTCCTGGGAGGGCTCATACTCACTCCCCGACATGTCAATGGCCCTATCAGCTGCTTTTTTGGCTTTCTCATATTCTTGATGTTTTGCCTCGCTTGGAGAGTGAGTCGTACCATTTTCTACTTTCCACCCTGGGAGGATTCACCTCAGCCGAGTTGTTTAGATCCCTTTCCTTTTTGCTTACCCATTGTCTGCAAACATCATTCAATACATTTGTTAGTATCAATAGAAGTGTCACACCTACTTTTTACTTACACCCCCGAGAAAGGGTATAAGAGAGTTTTTTCCAACTTAAAGTGACAATCGAAACGGGATTCATTTATTATTAAAAATTCAGAGTCGCCACTTGGGATAATTTGTGGTGTCTCAAGTCACCTGTTCAAATCCCGAATCGAGGAAAAGATTGACTCTATTTTACAGTCCACGAACACAGAAATCCGGGTAAGGAATTTTGTTAACCCGGGAGAAGGTGTTAGGCATTCCTGGGTTTCGTGGTTCTAGCACGGTCGCTCAACTGTTATAATTGGCCTATTATCTGATTTAATACAGGTTTTAGCCTATTGTGCAATTTTAAACTTTATTAACCGCTTTTAATTATTTTTAAGAAGATTTCAACGGTATTTAAAAAATATCTCGAGCCACGTCACATAAATGCACATGCGGTCCCCGACATATTTTATCTAATATTGTTAAGATGTGGATTTGGGTCACAAAAATGCGCACCCGAGTTTAGGAAAGTAATTTTTAAATAATGCGCCTAAAGCAACTACGCATTCGCAGATTTGCGAGGGCCATGGAAATTCAACTAAATAGCACGCCTCGGTTTATTTTATAATATTGTACTTAACTAAAGCAAACTACGGATGTTCATAATCATTTTTTCTAAACTACTTTAGGATTATTGTATAGTAGTAGAATATAAAATTTATTGTGGAAGAAAACGAAACTAATTTAGATAAGTAAAGGTTGACTTCACTAGTTCTAGAACTCATGCTGGCTTTGAAAAACTATCGAAAATTTCCATGCTATACAAAGCAATCTGACTATTTACTGGAAAGCAAGGTTTGAGATGCCTTTAACCTATTTTTTTATTTTTTATTTTTGGTTAAAGCCTTGAACCTATTTTACTCGAGGAACATCCAACAGAAGCTCTCGAACCACAAATGGCCAGAAGAACTTCATGAATCAGTCTCTAAAATTAGATGAAAAAGCAACTAAAATGATAGCCACATAAACCATATTTAACATGAGACAAAATAATACAATAATTAATGAAAACAAACAACCACCTAAAATTACATATTTATGCAACAGTTAAACAAGCAAATATCACAAATGGAAAGCCCAAAATATTATTATCACATGAGCAGCAAAGCGGAAAGAAAACAAAACCAAACAAAACAATTCAAAGAACCACTATACCAAATCTGGAAATAAGAAAGATAAGTGAAGTTAGAGTATGACCTTTTAATAGCAACTTTCTTTATTTTAAACATGAAAAAACTCCATTGAAGGTCAGCTCTTTGAATCAACAACCAAAACAAACAAAACAATTGGCCAGAAAACTTGAGCTAAATGTACGAATATCTCGAACCAAGACCGGAGCTCGAACGACGATGCCGAACTCGACTCGAAAACGGAGGAAGCTTCGAGGTGCTTTTAAATGAGGTTTTTGGCTGGTTTGAGTGCTGCGTTTTACAACTGATTCGGCTACTGCTTCATCTGTGTTTTTTGTAGCTTGAGATGGTATATATTGGTGAAAGGATGTTATGGGTTAGTGAGGAAGATCAGTGAAGTTTGGAGTGTTTAATGGAGATTTTCTAGTGTTTTCCGTGAACTCCCATGGTGAAAACGGAAAAGAAAAAGAACATTTGTGATGATGGTGAAGAAAAGCTATCGTGATCCAGATCTCTCTCTCATTTCCTGCTCACTCCCTCTCTTCTATAAATAATGTGTGTATTGTCAATTTGGAGAAAAGCACCCTATTTTTGTTTTTTCATCTGTCACGCACCACTCTCTATTATGTTTTCTTTGTTGTCCCATTGTGGGGTGGGGTCCTATCTTGTAAAAGGCGTTGTTTTTTTTCTTTTTCTTAGATCTTATCTGGGGAAAGGTCTTAAATGGGAAATATTTTATGGAGAGTGGGGAATGACATGAAAGAGAAAGGAAAATTGTTAGACACGTGCATGTGCGTTCAAAATTGTGTTGGTAAGACAAGAGAATCTTTTTGAAATAAGAAGTTTGTCACCAAACATTTATCTGCCATGAGTTGGCGTAAAACAATTCATTTTGTTTTCTTCATTTTTGTTTTGCTTTTCTCTGGTTAATGAATAAAAGGTAAAATTAATATTCCTACTAACTTAACATAACAAGTCAAAATTACTACCTAAACTAAATAATATTTATTTGTTAAAAACATCTAACTTAAAAACTACAATACATACACACATATATATATGTTGAAACCTTTCCTTCCTTTGCAAGAGAAAAATAAAAATAAAAACTACAACTCTAAAGATGCAAATCTTTTTGTATGATTTTAATTTTATCAAATAAACCTACTAAAATAAGTGAAATAAAGGTTAACATATGTAGAGTAATTTTAAAATATTTACATACTAAAAAGTAGTGAAAAATCTAAATATGGTCAAAAATTAAGTGTTCACAAGAAGCAGTTCATATTATTGTTGCAGAAAGAATTGCAGAACAGAGGCAAAATGTTGGAGACAGTTCTCAGAAGATACCCAGTGCAGACCGCACAAAAATGGAGTACAGCCGCACAGGGGCCAGTGCGGTCCACACAAAATGGAAGTGTGGTCCGCATAGAGATGGGGTTCAAACTACCCATCCTCTGTATCTAACCAGCGCGAACCGCACAAAACACTAGTGCGGCCGCAAAGGGGCCAGTGCGGTCCGCACAAAATGTAGTGTAGCCGCAAAGGGGCCAGTGCGGTCCGCACAAAATGTAGTGCGACCGCACTGCCCAAGGTTCATCTTTCCAGAAGTTCATCAGTGCGGTCTGCACAAAATGGTACTGCAGACCGCTCTGGGGCACCGCGGACCGCACAAAAATGACCGCGGTCCTCACAAAATGGTACTATAGACCGCACTGAGGCACCGCGGACCGCACAAAAATGACTGCGGTCCTCACTGAGTACCCAGAAGTGGCACTGAGTTAGGGTTCATGAAATTTTGCCTTTAAGGCCATTTTTCCACCTAATTAGAGTCCCTAGATGATTACCCAACCCATTACACTAACTAAGTCCATATGAATACAATTTTAAACTAACCTAACCTATCAATTAAAGAAATACGTGAGGAGTAGAAAGTAAAACTTAAGAAAAACAAAAATTAAATGAAATTGATAAAATTAAACTAGTAAAAGGAAGATTATGGTACCAGATTATGAGATGAATTGAATCAACGCAATGCAAATCAAGTAATTACGATCAAAGGAGAAGACGAGCAATGTTTATAATCTCTGAGATTCAATTTTGCGAAAAGAGTAAAAGGAGGCCCTCGGGGTCTATTTATAGAAAAAACCCTGGGCCCAGTCTCACCTACCAGTGCGAACCGCACAAAATGGACCGTGGTCCGTACTGAACTGTTTTGTTTAAGTTTGAGAAGGCAACACTCTGTGGTCCGCACAAAATGGACTGCGGCCGCAGAGTTCCACCGCGAATCACACAAAATGTAGTGTGGCCGCGGTGACAAACTTCAGAGAGGCTTCAATTTACCCATACCAGTGCGGTCCGCACAAAATGTATTGTGGTCGTACTAGCAACTTCAAAGACCTGTGCATTTTTTTTCACTATGTCTTGCACTGCATCAACACAACCTGTAACATCTCACAACCAGTTAGCCCAAAAATCAATCCTATACTTCAAAGAAAATCAAAGAAAGCAAGAATAAAAACACATGGGTTGCCTCTCAAAAAGCCCCTGATTTAACGTCGCGGCACGACGCAGGTTACCATCACATCATTTGAAATGAAGGAGCGCCACCACGTGGCTGTCATCAATTTTTCCAAGATAATTCTTGACTCGGTGCCCATTAACTCTGAAGACTTTACCATTTTTGTTCTTTAAATCAATAGCACCAAAAGGGGTCACAAACACAACTTCAAACGGTCCACTCCATTTTGATTTCAGTTTTCCCGGAAACAGACGTAACCGGTAATTGAACGAGAGAACTAAATCACCTACTTTGAACTCCTTTCCATGAGCATATTTATCATGAAGGTACTTCATCTTGTCCTTATACAAGGACGAACTGGAGTAGGCATGGAATCTGAATTCATCAAGTTCATTGAGATGCTCCATACGAAGATTGGCTGCAACATCCCACTCAAGATTTAGTTTCTTCAAAGCCCACATGGCCCTGTGCTCTAACTCAACAGGAAGATGGCAAGCTTTCCCAAATACCAACCGATACGGAGACATACCAATCAGAGTTTTGTAAGCTGTCTGATAAGCCCATAGAGCGTCATCCAACTTCTTCAACCAATCGGTCCTATTTGCATTGACCGTCTTTGACAATATGCTTTTGATTTCACGGTTGGAGACTTCCATTTGACCACTTTCTTGAGGGTGATAGGGGGTATAAACTTTGTGATTGACACCGTACTTAGAAAGCAACGTGTCGAAAGCTTTATTGTAAAAATGAGATCCCCCATCACTAATAATTGCACGAGGAGTGCCAAACCTTGTGAAAATGCTCTTCTTAAGAAATGCAACAATAGCCCGGGCTTCATTGGTAGGCAAAGCCATGGCTTCAACCCATTTTGAGACATAGTCAACCACCACGAGAATGTAAGTATTCCCACAAGAGCTAACAAATAGATCCATGAAATTGATGCCCCAAACATCAAAGATATCCATTTCAAGAATGGTATTTAGAGGCATCTTATCCCTTTTTGAAATTCCACCTGCTTTTTGGCATTTGTCACACCTCTTCACAAAATCACCCGCATCTTTGAACAAGGTTGGCCAATAGAACCAACAACTAAGAACCTTTGAGGCGGTCCTCACCCCACCGTGATGGCCACTATAGGGTGAGGAATGGCAAGCCTCTAAGATACTCAATTGTTCTTGCTCCGGGACACACCTACGAATCACACCATCCGTGCAAAGCTTGAACAAGTACGGCTCATCCCAATAGAAATCCAAACTATCCCGCTTGAGCTTTTTCCTTTGGTTAGAAGAGAGCTCACACGGGATTATTCTGGTCACAAGGTAATTAGCAACATCGGCAAACCATGGCATATCATTCAGTGACACCGCAAGGAGTTGTTCGTCGAGAAATGAATCATTGATCTCAAGGCCATCACAAGGCCTCCCCTCCTCCTCCAAACGGGATAAGTGGTCCGCCACTTGGTTCTCACTACCTTTCTGGTCCACAATTTCCAGATCAAACCCTTGAAGTAGTAACACCCACCGCATCAATATTTCCTTGGAGTCTTTTTTTGTCATCAAGTACCTAAGGGCGGCATGGTCGGTGTGCACTATGACCTTGGCCCCCATAAGATACGGCCGAAACTTTTCCATTGCAAACACTATGGCCAACAACTCTTTTTCGGTAACCGTGTAGTTCACTTGAGCATCATTCATTGTCTTGCTCGCATAATATACCGGATGAAATATTTTGTTCACTCGTTGACCCAAAACTGCCCCAACCGCAACATCTCTAGCATCACATGAGCTCAAAGGGCAAGCTCTAATTAGGTGCGGTAATGATAGGAGTGGTGGTCAACTTATGCTTGAGAAGTTCAAAGGCTTGCATACACTTGTCATCAAACACGAACTTAGCATCCTTTTCTAGTAGCTTGCACAAGGGGTTTGCCACATTTGAAAAATCTTTAATAAACCTCTGGTAGAACCCTGCGTGCCCAAGAAAACTCCTTACCCCCTTGACGGAAATGGGGGGAGGAAGCCTTGAAATCACCTCTATCTTGACTTTGTCAACTTCAATCCCACGCTTTGAAATCTTATGCCCGAGAATGATTCCTTCTTCCACCATAGAGTGACATTTCTCCCAATTGAGGACAAGATTGGTTTCTTCACAACGGGCCAATACCCTATCAAGATTCTTCAAGCATTCATCAAATGAGTCCCCCACAACACTAAAATTGTCCATGAATAACTCCAAAATATCTTCCACCATATCGGTGAAAATGGCCATCATACACCGTTGAAATATAGCCGGTGCATTACACAACCCAAAAGGCATCCTAGAGAAAGCAAATGTTCCATACAGACAAGTGAATATGGTCTTTTCCTGATCTTCCGGAGCAATCAAGATTTTATTATACCCCAAGTATCCATCCAAAAAACAATAAAAGGGACGCCCCGCAAGGCGGTCAACCATTTGGTCAAGGAATGGCAATGGGAAGTGATCCTTGCGGGTCACCTTGTTCAGCTTCCAGTAGTCCATGCATACCCTCCATCCAGTGACTGTCCGAGTGGGAATAAACTCATTGTTGTCATTTGTCACCACATTCATATCACCCTTTTTTGGTACACATTACACTGGAGAAGTCCACGAGCTATCGGAAATGGGGTACACAACCCCAACATCCAACCACTTGATCACCTCCTTTTTCACAACCTTTTGCATTGCCTCGTTCAATCTTCTTTGATGCTCCAAGGAAGGTTTTGCATCATCCTCCAAGATAATTTTGTGCATACAGAAAGCGGGGCTTATTCCCTGAATGTCAGCCAAAGTCTATCCAATTGCCCTTTTTCGCCTTTGAAGCGCCGCTAAAGTGGCCTCAACCTGCATGTTAGTTAGGTAAGAAGAAAGAATAACTAGTAAAGTAGAATTTGAGCCCAAGAACTCATACCTGAGGTGTGGAGGCAATGGTTTCAACTCCAACACTGGTGGTTCCTCAATTGATGGTTTTGTTGGTGGAGTTTTCCAGTTTTCAAGATCCAAAGAGAATTTTCTAGGCTCATAGGAATAAGAGCCCATCCCATGTAAGGCATTCACGCACTCCACTCTGCTTGCATCATTATTGACATCAAGATTCAATAGCACAGCCTCAAGGGGGTCCTCCACGTTGATCATAGCACTGGTGTCATCCACAATCACAGCTGTGACAAGGTCTACAAATGAGCACACCTCGGTGCTATTGGGTTGCTTCATATTGCAAACATGAAAGACGACCTTTTCATCTCCCACTCGGAAAGTGATCTCACCCGCTTCAACATCAACCAATGCCTTCCCCCTCGCAAGGAAAGGCCTCCCTATAATGACAGGGACCTCATAGTCCACTTCACAGTCCAAAATCACAAAGTAGGCCGGCAATATGAATTTGTCCATCCGAACAAGTATGTCATCAATAATGCCCAAATGTTGCTTCATCGATCGATCCGCCATTTGTAACCTCATGGAAGTCAGTCTAGGTTGCGCAATACCTAAAGTTTTGAAAACCGAGTAAGGCATCAAATTGATACTAGCTCCCAAATCACATAGAGCCTTGGCAAAATTTGCACTCCCAATGGTGCAAGGAATGGTGAAAGCATCGGGATCTTCAAGCTTCGGGGTCATTGAATGCACTATAGCACTAACTTGGTGAGTCATCTTTATAGTTTCACAATCCATAGAACGCTTCTTTGTGACCAAGTCTTTCATGAATTTTGCATAGCCCGGCATTTGTTCAAGTGCCTCCACCAAAGGCACATTAATAGATAAGCTCTTCATCATGTCAATGAACTTTTTAAAATGATTATCATTCTTTTGCTTCGCGAGCCTTTGAGGATAAGGTGGAGGTGGCCTTGGCAAAGGTGCCTTGGCTTTAGGCACAACCGGCTCTAGCATGTCAATTATGTGTTCCCTAGACGGGTTCACATCATTTTGAGTTTCCACCTCGACTTCTTGAATATCAATCCTCACTTCATTGTTCACATTTTCATCAACCACATCTTCAACTACCAAAGGGACTTCGTCATCTTGCAACTCAACATCATCATCCACGACTTGCTTTTGCTTAGAGGCATTCACATCACCGCCTCTCCCACTTCTTGTTGTAACCGCCATAACATGATTGTTCCCACCCTTTGGGTTCACTACCGTATCACTTGGTAGAGCACCCTTCGAGTGAGTATTAAATGACTGAGAGATTTGGCCTAATTGCACCTCCAAGTTTCGGATAGAGGTGTTGTAAGAAGCTAACTGTGCATCAAAATCCGCATTCTTCTTTATCATCTACTCGAACATCATTTCAATTTTACACATATCATTACCCGAAGAACTAGAACTTTGAGATGGAAATGGTGGTGGATTGTTCGGTTGTTGGTACATTGAGGACCTTTGAAAGCCTTGCCCCCGGTTTCCTTGGTTTCCATTGTTCCATCCTCCTTGATTATTATTGCCACCCCAATTATTGTTAGTACCATTCCAATTCCCTTGGTTGCCTTGATTGTTGTTCTGATTACCCAGTTGTTGTTTTGGTTGTTGTTCCCCAATTACCACTATTTCGTTGTTGATTGCCCCAATTGCCACTATTTTGTTGTTGATTGCCCCAATTGCCTTGAGGTCTCCACTGTTGCTGGTTGGAAGAGTTGCCCCCTTGGCCTTGATAGTTGTTTACATATTGAACCTCTTCACTTTGGTCATCACAACCATCATTTTGAAACCCATCACATCCATCATCAAATTGCTCATAATTCCCTTGGTTTTGTTGCCTTCTCTTGTTGACAAGAATATTAACACCCTCCATGGCATTCATTTGGCGAGGATTTTGGACTTGTTGCAACTGTGCCTTAGCCAATTGATTCATAGTAGTTGTTAACTCCGCTATAGCTTGCCCATGGTCATGTAATTCCTTATGCAAATGAATAACCGAAGGGTCACCTTAAGGCACAGTGGCTCAACTTTGCCATGCAGAAGAAGTGTCAGCCATCTCATCAAGTACATCACATGCCTCATCATACGATAGCTTCATAAAGTTGCCCCCAACAAGTTGGTTCACTATGCATTGATTTGTTGTATTGATGCCCCGGTAGAAAGTTTGTTGGATCATAGCGTCAGTCATATCATTGTTGGGGCATTATTTCACCATTGTTCTATACCACTCTCAAATCTCATGCAAAGGTTCCGTGGGCTCTTGCTTGAAAGCCAATATCTCATCTCGAAGTGCTGCCATATGCCCGGGTGAAAAGAATTTAGCAATGAATTTATTCGCCAACTCATCCCAAGTTGTGATGGAATGGTTAGGAAGTCTCTCAAGCCAATCTAATGCCTTCCCCCGAAGTGAGAATGGGAAAAGTCTCAACCTAAGAGCATCTTCGAACACATTCGTCTGTTTGCTCCCCCAGCATGTATCCACGAACCCTTTGAGATGTTTGTAGGCATTTTGATCTGCAAGGCCCGTGAAGTACCCACGCTGCTCAAGTAAGGTCAACATCACATTAGTTATTTGAAAGTTGCTCGCCAGGATTCTAGGTGGGGACAATAGCACTTGCATAACCCTGGTTCGGAAGTAATCTAGGAGCCACTCTTGGAGGTGGCGGAGGAGGGTCTGGAATATTGCCATTTGGATTAGCATTGGAATTGCGGCCTATACGTTGTCCTTGAGGTACAAGAGGCACCTCATCTTGTTCAACATCATCTACCTCCTCCCCTGCAATCACATTTCCAAGAGGGTCATTTGCGTTGTTCAATGCCATTTTAGAACCTGAGTAGTGACACAAACAAGTAAGTAACAAATAAGGAAATAAGAACAATACATAAAACTAACTAAATAGATATCCAAAACCATTAGCTCCCCGGCAACGGTGCCAAAAAGTGATCACAACCAACTCCGCACCACTAATAAGTAGCGAGAGAGGGTCGCAATATCTTTTACCCGATTTGTGGGTCGGGATCGATTTCCACAGAGAGCTAGTATGGAATTGGGTGTCTATTTAGCTTAGGATTGCGTGCTTGTTCCAAATTGAACTTTTATTCATTTTTGGGTTTTCTTTATACTCTACTATTATCAAACTACAAATTACAGTCGCAACTAGGTTAAGCTAAGAGTTAAATGCTACAAATTGTATTAAATAGTTAAAAAGGCACTAGGGTAGTGACTTCCGCCTAGGTCGTCAATTGACGGGTAATTGCATCTAAGGCACGATTGACATGATTGGGGAATATATTATAATTGTTGCTCGATACTACCCACTCTACACCTCTCGGTAGAAAGAGTGATTTTGCCGAATTGACTTTCTCAAGACCAAATGAGTATGCATATTTGCCCAAGCAACTAGGGTTCAAGTCGGGTATTACTCTCTCGAGGTTTAACCTTTTAATTGGGACTATCAAATCTCTTAAGTCCATCCCAATTCCTTGTTGAGTCAATTTCGAAGACTTAGGCTCTCTTTCTCAAGAAGAGCCCAAGTCAACTTAGCACAAACTAGTGTTTGCAACCACTAATTCATAAATTAAACCATGAAATTAACACAAATAACAAATACGCATAGTCAATCTAGCCCTTTATCACAACACTCATCAATTACCTACACTAGGGTTGAGCCACAACCCTAGCTAATGGGTCTAGCTACTCATGCTTGAAGAGAAAAATAGAGAAATAGATGAAGATAAACACATACTAATTAATTGCTAAGTTAAATACAAAGATTCAATGATGAAAACTAAGTAAAAATGCCCAAAATGGCTAAGAAAGATGTTCCCACGAGCGCAGCTGTTCTAAAATGTCTGATACCCTAAAAATGGAAAAAGGATCTATTTATACTAAGCTAGCAAATCTGGACAAAATTTCCCATGCGGGGTTAGTGCGGACTGCACAAAATGGTGTAGGCTCTTCAACTCGAAAACTTGACTCTCTGAACTCAGGCTCCGCGTACCGCACAGAATGGAATGCGGCCAAGGAGGCTTCTAGTGCAGTCCGCACAAACTTGACCGCAGACCACACAGGCTTGAAAGCTCCAACTCACCCTCTCTGAACCTTGGCTCTGCGGACCGCACAGAATGGTAGTGCGGCCGCATTGACTTTAGTACAGACCGCACAAAACTTTCTTCGGTCGTACTGCCTTAATTCCTGAAATACCAGCTCTCTGAATCTCCCTAGTGCGGACTGCACAAAGTGTAGTGCGGCCGCATTAGGCTTGTTTTTCCTGAGTTTGTCTTGTCTTTGGTACTTGTGCAAGTTTTACTCCTTTGGAGCTGATCTTTGACATCTTGTCACTTTGTTGATCAAACCTGCAATCAAGCACAACTTATGAGCCTTTTGGGACTATTTTGTATGAATTTACAATCAAAGCGTAAGCAAGAAGGAGTATAAAATGAGTCAGAATCCCTAGTTATCAATGTCGCCTATCACATTACTAGGAAAGCCAACCCAAACATTTAATCAAAGCCCTTTTTCTTTTAATAAGTCATTTTCTAACACGAGTTTAAATATCAAATTTTTTATAATAAGTGTTTAAAACAACTAAATGTGCGGAAAACAATAAAATCATAAGACAACACAACCCCAAATATCTAGTGTCACGAGTCTTAGAGCCTCTAATACATAGTTGACTGTCTAATACATTATAAGTCTAGAAAATGCGGAAAAGAACAAGATAGGAGGGAGAAAAAAGGGTTGCGGATGCCATGCAACTACCTTGCAATCTCCGGCAACCTCTGAAAATGCTGAGGACTCTCACTCCGCTACTCGGGCATCTGGATCTGCACACAAGGTGTAGGGAGTAACGTGAGTACGCCAACTCAGTAAGTAACTAAAGTAAATAAGGTCTGAAAGCAGTGACGAGCAGTTAAAAATCATATAAGTGAATACATAATAGGATAACAGATCAAATTCCACTCGTGACTCAACTCTCATCACTCAGTACTCACGCTCAGCACTCAGGCTCATTATTGTCTCATAATAATAATAATCATAGTAACCGCTGCGGTGTGCAGCCTAATCGTTAGTTTATAGTTGACTACACTCACTGGGGTGTATAGACTCCGGAAGGGCTCCTACAGCCCAAGCGTCATATCGTTGCGGTGCACAACTCGATCCATTATATATATCACTGTGGCGTGCAGCCCAATCCATAATTCATACATATATAAATATCCTTACCATTAGGTTCTCAACCTCTCTCAGTCATTGATCTCACAACCTCTCGGGCACAACAATAGAAATTAGAGAACTCAGTCCAAACAGTCCTCACATTTAAGAAGTAGAGTGATAAAACCAGTTTTAAACAATAAATAGGTAAAACATGACTGAGGATATGCTTTCAAACAAGTAGAGTGAGGAAAGACAGTAAAAATTCCCTTAAGGGTCTCAACAGGTCGGCACAAGGCCCCAAACATGGCATACAACCCATAATATAGTATAAATGACTAAAGTACGAAATACCATAAGGTTCCAAATCAAATACGCGGCTTAATACTCACTACGGGACGGACCAAGTCACAATCCCTACCGGTGCACGCCTATACGCTCGTCACCTAGAATGTCGTCACCGCATTTATCAAAATAAGTCAAATAATAGGGTTTTGTACCATCAGTTCTAGATTTACAATGGTTACTTACCTCAAACCGGTGAAAATACTACTCTATGACACCTTTGCCCCTCGAATCAGGCTCCATTCGCGTCGAATCTATCCAAAATCAGAATCACGGCGTCAAAATATGCTAAGAGAACGAAGCCCAAGAAAAAATAATCAATATACAACACAAATCCCGAAATTACCAAAATTCAACCCCCGGGCCCATGTCTCGGAACTCGATAAAAATCACATCAACGAAATCCTTATCCTTCCACGAGTCCATACATACCAAGAACACTAAAATTGGAGTCCAAATGACCCCTTAAATTCTCATTTTAAAGTCTCTTAATCTCCACTAATACCATGATAAACCATGGGAAAATGATCATAAACACAAATAATGAAGCTTAGGGAACTTACCCAACTAACATCCCTTGATTTCTCTTGAAATCCACTGCCTTAGCCTCTTTCCTGTCTTCAAAAATGGAGTACTTAGCAAAATTTCGCGAAGAAACAATTTATCCCTTCTGGACCAGGGATTCCGGACCTGCGGCCCAGATACCGCTTCTATGGTACCGCATTTGCGGTCACTTAGCCTCTTCTGTGGCTTTCACTCAAAATCCAAAAATCGTATCTGCGACCACGTAGCCGCACCTGCCATCGCAGGTGCGATCAGCCAACCGCATCTGCGGCTCCTGCACTTCTCTTCTTTGACCGCTTCTGTGGTCGTTTCCTCGCATCTGCGGCATATCAGTTGCGGTCTCCAATTTGCAGGTGCGGAAATACCAGAACAGAAAAATCTGCAGCTTTCTCAAATTTCCCAAACTCTCCGACAATCATCCGAAATCACCCCGAGGCCCCCGGGACCTCAACCAAAAGCTCCAACATCTCCCAAAACCTTATTCAAACTTGTACCAATCTTCAAAATAGCTCAAACAACATCGAATCAACCAAAACACATCGGATTCAAGCCTAAGTTGCAAAATCTTCTAAATTATGCTTTTGATAAAAAACCCAACCAAACAACGTCCGAATGACCTAAAATTTTACACACACATCCAAAATGACACAACAAAACTACTTCAACTCTAGGAATTCCATTCCGAGCCCTATATCAAAATCTCACCTATCAACCGAAAATCGCCGAAAATCCAATTTCGCCAATTCAAGCGTAAACCTACTCCGGACCTCCAAAACTTATTCCGATCATGCTCCTAAATCCCAAATAGCCCCCACCCCCCGAAACTATCCGAATCATCAGAACTCACATCCGAGCCCTTGAACACATAATTCAACATCCAGTTGACTTTTCCAACTTAAGCTTCCTCAAAAGAGACTAAGTGTCTCAAACCTTACCAAATCCTTTCCGAAACCGAACAAATCAATCCGATCACATATAAAACTATTAGACAAAGCAATAAGAGGCAAAAATAGGGAAAATGGAGCGGTAACTCATGAGACGACTGGCCGGGTCATCACATCCTCCCCAACTTAAACAAACGTTCGTCCTCGAATGAGTCAAGAAACATACCGGAAACCTCAAACAGGTGAGGATATCTACTCCGCATCTCCCGCTCGGTCTCCTAGGTAGCCTCTTCCACGGGCCAACCTCTCCATTATACTTTCACTGAAGCTATATCCTTTGACCTCGACTTTCAAAACTGACGACCCAAAATAGCTACTGGCTCCACATTATAAGTCAAATCATCATCCAACTGAACCGTGCTGAAATCCAGAACATGAGACGGATCCCCAATATACTTTTGGAGCATAGAAACATGAAATATCGAATGCACACTCGACAAACTAGGTGGCAAAGCAAGCTCATAAGCAACCTTCCCAATCCTCCGAAGAACCTCAAAAGGCCCAATGAATCGAGGACTCAATTTACCTTTCTTCCCAAATCTCATAACACCCTTCATGGGCGGATCCTTCAACAGAACCTTCTCACCAACCATGTAGGACACATCTCGAACCTTCATGTCAAGATAACTCTTTTGCCTCGATTGTGCAGTACGAAGACTCTCCTAAATTACCTTCACCTTTTCTAAAGCATCCTGTGTCACGACCCAAACCAATGGACCGTGATGGGAACCCGGTACCTTACTCAACCGAGTACCAGCGTAACGCATCTTTCTTATTACATTACCATATACACGTGACATACGAGCCTAATAGGCCAACATATTCATTTATAAACTCAAAACATAGGCCGACAATGCCGTACAATATTTCACATATACGACATATGTCTATAAGCCTCTAAGAGTACATGAATGTCATAAAGGTCGGGACAGAGTCCCGCCATATCAAACAATACTCGTCTAAATCATACCAGCCAAACAAGCAACTCTGAAATAAATGGAGCGCACCAACATCTTCCGCTGAGCTGATAGCCTAATTGGAGGGCTCTCGACTTGTCTATCGGGACCTGCGGGCATGAAACGCAGTGTCCCCGGGCAAAAGGGACGTCAGTACAAAAAATGTACTGAGTATGTAAGGCACATAAATTAGTACATAACAGATATGGAAGAAATATAGAGTACTTGACTCAACCTGTAAGTCTGAATAACTCTATAAATCATAAAATACTTTTAGCATCATGCATATGCGTATGAATGTCATGTCGTGCATAGCTACATGTCTTATAATATCATCAGCCTCTGAGGGCGTCATATCATATCGGTCATTGTGGGCAAAATCATTATTTTATACCAGTTGATCATGTGGTGGTGCGTATATAACGTCGTAACCTTTTCCCATATCCCATATAAATATAATATACATATATACGCGTATATAATGCCGTTTGAGTCATATTTCAGCCACTGTAGGCAACATCATCATCGTATATCAGCTGATCAGGTGGTGGTACGCATATAACGTCGTAACCTTTCCCATATCCCATATACATATATATATATACATACATAAATACGCATATACAATGCTATCTGGTCACGAGTTAATGTACATGAATGCAATGCATGAAAATTATGTTAATAAAATCTTTCAGAATGTCATAAGACCATTTTGCCGTTGAATAATATCATAAAGTAAACTCTTTTCAACTTTCATATTTTTTTCTGAGACCCATGAACATTTGATAAAATATTATGACACATGGAAATTCAAGAGTATAGATATCTCTAATACTTCTATGAATAAAGTCATTTATGAAATTCGTGCATTTGCACATTTCGTTTGTGTCGTATAGATCATGCTAAAAGAAAGAAGGGATAGCCTTAACATACATGGACATCCCATGTACCACATATGTATATACACCCATAACCTTTAGTATTACCAAAGGCTAAAAGCGAAAAAAAAAGAGCCACTGTTATTTGTTGCCTTGTTGGAGCCCAAACAGTGCTCAATCTTCAAGGCTTAAAGGCACCTCTACTGAGCTATGATAACATACGCGGTTGATATTGAGTCTGAAGTGTTTTAACATTTTGGCTTTAGGTATTTGTATGCATAAGTATGTAGATGCAAATTGACAGATCCTTTAGCAATTGGCTAGGTGTTCTTACATGGTCGAGTAAAGAATCTATTGGACATAGCCATATTCTTAGGCATTGAATTGTTGAATTTGGGAATTAACATTTCAGAAAAGATTAATGTTCCATCTTAAATGTGGAGCTAAAGTTTTCTTGGTCTCTTTAGACTTTAGGAAACACACCCTACTTAAAGAATAAGTTTTGCCACCCAAAATCCTTATGCGACACATGTAAAGAATGACTAATGAGTCATTGTCCAAGAAATGGGCTTGCTGCCACGTGGGAGTGGGGTGGGTAATTTTAATCCTTATCCACTTATTAGTAATTAGGTAGTGTCCCGTTACCCGGTAATTAACCAATTACCCGTATAATTAGGAATTATCTCCAACTACTTAAAATACTACTCACTTTTAACACACCTTATACACCTTACTATCATGGCTATGTGGTACCTTGTATGACACTAGTCCATAAATATCGGGTATTATAACTAGGACGGTATTTTATCCCAAAATGCCAAATTTCGATGAAATTCTTTTTCTTCGATTTGCTTACCCTTTCATTTTCACGAATTTACTCATCATTTGTTTAAAATTGTGTAATACTTATAATCTCACAATAATCTCATTCCCGAACTTACGTCAATTAACTTACGATGAAACTTTATCGTACGAAAATGCGAGATGTAACATCTCATTTCCGAGCTTCCATTAATTTATTTATAGTATACTTTCATGTAGGAAAACATGGGGTGTAACATCATCCCCCCTCCCTGGAACCTTCATCCTCGAATGTTGACTGATGCACTTATCATTTTCATAACTTATGCCTTTCGAATACTTTAGTACTTTCCTTGCCATCTAGGCAACCGTTCTATGAATAATTCCAAAGTCTAGGGTATTCCCCCTTTAAGTTTTCTTTCTCATATCACGACTTGTGGTCGAAATCTTTTTAATCTCATAACTGTTGCTACCTCCTGTCATGCAGCCTGTATGACTCTGACTTTGTAAGTGCGCCTATGCGACTCTTCTTTCCTCCCCCCCCCAGCTTTTAGACGATAATTAGGCCTCACTTTGTAATCATATACTAAGCTTGACAAGATGCCCCTCTAGTATGTTTTTGAACTTACGAATATTGCTATACCTTAAGAATGATGGTCTAATCTTATCTCGTACTTTGTATCTTTTATCCAACCATTGTCGATTCACCTCAATGTTGATCTATAATCTTCCATTGATAACTTGAAACGTAATACCTTACCACTAGGACTTATGTTGTATCGAGGAATATTTGAAGTGATTTCCTTGATCCATATAGGGGCAATACCGTACTTCAATAATCGTATTTTATAGCATTCCAATATGATTCACCGTATGTTTTTAATTCTGTACAATCCATGAAATCCTCTTCAAATCGTTGCTCAGTCGAAGGCCCAAATGTCATCCTTTATCTATCACAGTTACACCATCATTCTACTACCAGGTCAGCATTCTATTTCTTCTAAATGCCATTAGTCTTAGACTCATTTGAGTTCATTCAGGCTATACTGAACTCTCTATAACTTCGAGAAACAATTAACTTTCTTGTTTTCATGGGCTTAATCCTGAGGACTTATCCATTCTCATCACCTTCTCACCTTCCCTTTCTCATTCTTACTCATGTCATTTAACTTTGTCGTTTTATTATACTTTAGCTTGGGACCTATACATATCTATTTATACTATTTGCGGCCTTCCTTCAACTTGCTTGCACTATGGATTTCGTTAAGTTATTTCTGGAACATCGAGCATGACATCGCATTGTCTCAAACTCTTCTTTACTTTTTTAATTTAGACCTCTCGATACCTAGAACCCATAGGCTAGAAATTATCCACTAACAACGCTGCTATCATTCCTGGATATTGAATCCCAGTGCTTCTAGCCTTCTATCCGAAGCATGGACTATTCACGATCTTATGCCTTTGAGTATCTTGTACGTTGTTCACCTTTACCTTACTTACCTTAAAATCTCGCGTCGTATCTGTAACACCTCCTTTTTCCTACCCCGGAAGGGAGTACAAGGGAGTTTTTTCCAATTTAAGTGACAATCAAAATAGGATTATTTTATTAAAAATTCAGAGTCGCCACTTGGGATAATTTTATGGTGTCCCAAGTTACCGGTTCAGATCCCGAATCGAGGAAAAGGTTGACTCTGTTTTACAGTCCGCGAACACAAAAATTCGGGTAAGGAATTCTGTTAACCCGGGAGAAGGTGTTAGGCATTTTCGGATTTCGTGGTTCTACCACGGTCGCTCAACTGTTATAATTGGCCTATTATCTGATTCTAATACATATTTTAACCCATGGTACAATTTTAACTTTATAACCGCTTTTGTTTAATTATTTTTAGGAAAGATTCAACGTTATCTAAAATACATCTTGAACCACGTCACACAAATGCACCCGCGGTCCATGACACATTTTGTCTAACGTTGTTGAGATTTGGATTTAGGTCACATAAATGCGCACCTGAGTTTAGAAAGGTAATTTTTAAAATAGCGCGCCTAAAGCAACTATGCATCTTCAAGTTTGGGAGGGCCATGAAAATTCAACTAGATGGCACGCCTCAATTTTTAAGGATTAGAAGTTAACTAAGCGAGGGCCATGCATTTTATGATTTTATTTGGCACGGCACGCCTCAATTCCAATTTCTAAAGGCAATTCGAAACCAAGCTTAGCTGATTTGTAGTAATAGGGAACTGGGCCAATCATTAGAATGAATCTGGGCCAGCAACGACCATCAACGAAAAAGCACTTGTTCGAACTAAACAAACACGCATGTAGCAAAGCCTACCACTTTCCTATTTCCAAATGCTTTCAAGGCTCTGGACCCAAATTGAGCCCAAATTTAACAAAGGGATGGACACCCGCATGTATTGACCAGAGGTCGAATCTCTGAGGAGCCAAACCACCCTAAGCTCCAGAAACTTTGGGTTTTAAACAAAGCTCCATAGGATCCAAACATAAAAATTACATGGCATTCATTATTATAAGCAAGGACAACATGAACTAATTGAAATACAAAATGCATGAAAATTCAGAACACCTTATGTTCGAACACTTAAAAACTCTTGAAGGGAACTTTTGAAACCTATTGACTAAGCACAATACCTGACAATTATCATGTGAACCAATAAGCTTTAGAGGGCTATAAGATTAAATCACATGCCTAAGAAAGATCATTTTTTCTGAATTCAAGACAAAGCAACATTATTTGGCCTTGTGTCCTATTCAAATTCCTATACCAAATTATGAACAAACATGCTGGGCATTAAGCCTTAAACAAGACCTTTCAATAGAATATCAAACGACTAATGCAAGATCAAGCCTAATCACATAGCATTCAAATACTAGCAAACCATGCAAACCAACCTAAATGTTACTGCTATTACAAACCAAAGAACTTCTTTCACGTATAGCCATTTTCAAACAAAACTGATACTAAACAGAAGAATCGAATCGCTTAAAAGCTTTGATTTCATGCTATGACATCCTACTCATGCTCATTATACTAATCAAAACATTTCTAATGTTGAACATTATAGGTATACATGAGATTGAAAGAAAAAGAAACAAGATCCAATACAAATAACATCATATTTCAGATCCAAACTTCATACTACACTTAAGTGATGTCCATGGTGCTGAAAATACCTGGAAATTGAAAGGAAAAAAAAGTGCAGAATCAGTAGATAGCAACAACAGAATAAACCTAGCAACAGCAATAAAACAGTACCCCTAGATCCAAACCAGCTTGAACCAACTTTTAAAAATCCCAAAACTCAAACCATCTTCAAATCAAGTGCAGGAATTTACAATTTTCAAGAGTTCTAGCTAGTGGGGAGATCAAAAAACCCAGCAAACAAACCAAATTTGAGCAGTTTCCAGCCAAGAAATGTAAGAAATCCAGTATTATCTTTCAGAGCCAGCCGTTTTAAATTTTCAAAGGTTTTTTTTATCTCCTCCCCTTTTTTTTCTTGCTACTGAAGTAAAAGATGACTTTATAGGCAAGGTATTAGGGCAGCCTAATGGGATTCATCTTTGCATTTAAAACCTTTTGCAATTTTTGTTTTAACCCCAATCCCAGCTTCCTAGAAGCTTCCCTAGTCTGTTACTAAGATTCCCTTACCCAATCTCCCTAAATTACCCCTTTAAATAGCTATTATTTACCCTCTGAAACCAGAACAGATATAGGTCAAAGTTGACCCAAGGTTGAATTAACCCAAGACCCAGCCCGAACCATGAGCCTGTACTAACAGCCCAAATTAAGTTTTCAAATTTTGAACTTAATAGGAATCTTTCAAACAGACCAACCCTTGAATTTCAGCAGAAAAAGATTTCACTTAGAGAAGCTCGGAAAGAGTTATTTAATAATTAAATCGACTAATTAATCAGATTATACCAGGATATTGATACGCTAACCTATTTTATTGAACTTAAAAATAAACTTAAACTAAAGAGGAATAAGAATTAGAACCATAACCTTAAACATTAAAAAAATGAGAAGAGAAGAAACAGAAGGAGGCGGGTTCAAGAATGAAACAGACGACAGAGACAAAGGAGCAAGAACAAAGACAATACCTCGATAGCCATACAAACAAGGCTTGATAAACCTCAAGCGACTCGGATCTGACTCGAAACCGGTATTAACCATATGTTCTCTTTGAGAACAAAGGAGAAATACTTGTTTCAAGCCCAATCATTCATAAGAACTTGAGGACTTGAGAGATTTTCTTCTCCTTCGATTTCAGATTTGAAACAGGTCCGATTTGGCGAGGATTCGGAAAAATTGGCGGTGGATTGGGGCTAAGGGAAGGGTGATAGTTGCATGGATGGATTTTGGTGGTATTCGAGCTCCGCCACCGGCCGAAAATGGCGAAGAGATGGAGGGCGGCGCTAGGGTTTGCTGAGGAGGGTGAGAGACAGAAGGGAGTTTGAACTGGGTTGTCTCTGAGAATGCTTGGACAGTCTTAAACGAAAATGGATAAGTGCTCTGGGCCATTGGATGAAATGAGATGAACGGCCATGATTTGTTGAAGCTTATTGAACTCAAAACGACGTAGCTCCACTCCTGTACTACGTCGTTTCCATGGTCTTGGGGAATGAAAGCTTTGGGCCGGGTATGGGCATGGTTTGGACGGGTTTTAATGGGATTGTATGGGCTATGACAATGATTTTGGCCCAATTTTCACAAGACAAGTCAATTTTCCAACTCCTTCTTTTATTCTTAATTCTTTTCTTCTCTTTTTTTTCATAAATTCTTTTCTTTTCAAAGTAAAAATCTAAATTAATTCCTAAACCAAATTATCCTACCAAATTAGATGAATTACTCAAAATAATACTTACCACAACTACTTAATTACCAAATTAAAAAACCGCAAAATTCGAAATTAAATGCAACATGAGTTATTTTTTGTAACATGACTAAGTTACTAATTAATTTAAAAATGTAAAATTAAATCCTAAATGCAAATGCAATGTATTTTTGTATTTTCATGAATTAAATAAAATAAACGTGCACAGACAAATGCAAGCAATTAACAACAACTACAAAAATCCACGAAATTGCAAACAATGGGAAAAAAATTATTTTCTTGAATCTATAGGAGTAATTCATATAGGGAAAAAATCACGTGCTCATAGCTGCCCCTCTTTGCTCGGAAACACAGAGAGTTTTTCGTGCAAAGATAAGGTGAGTGGATACGAGCGATTTTTGCCTGTTTGGATACTCCGTGGGAAGCATTTTTGAAAAATTTTGACCACACCCTGCTTCTGAGGTTGCTTACATATCCTTGGCTATAAAGGAATCAGGTTAGTGTAGTTCGGGAAGTTCCGGTAGCTGGGACTACCATGAAGCTGTGATTTCACTGTTGCTGCTGCTACTACTGCTTATTGAGCTCCTTATTACACCAAGACAAAATGAAAGAAGCTAGACTAAACTACGACCTATGCATTATAAGATTCCTATCTATATCTTCAAACATGACCTTGTAGTTCTTGTTCCTCTGTTGACTCGTACTCTCCAGGTGGAATTCCTTTGTTGCTGACTTGAATTGTAATTTGAGATGCTTTCCCTTTATCTTTCTTCGAATATTGCTGCTTTCCCTTCGTTCTTCAGGTGGGTTCCTGATTACCAACACTTGAACTGCTTCCCGTCGTTCTTCAGGTGGGCTCCTGATTACCAACACTTAAACTATTTCTCCCTTCGTTCTTCAGGTGGTCTCCTGATTACCAACACTTGAATTGCTTGTTCTCCAGGTAGGCTCCTGATTACCGACGTTTGATTTGCTTTGTTCTCCAGGTGGTCTCCTGATTACCGACGCTTGGTTTACTTTGTTCTCCTAGTGGGCTCCTGATTACTGACACTTGATTTGCTTTGTTCTCCAGGTGGGCTCCTGATTATCGATGCTTGATTTGTTTTGTTCTCCATGTGGGCTCCTGATTATCGACGCTTGATTTGCTTTGTTCTCCAGGTGGGATCCTGATTACCGATGCTTGATTTGCTTTGTTCTCCAGGTGGGCTCCTGATTACCGACACTTGAATTGCCTTATTCTCCAGGTGGGCTCCTGATTACCAACACTTGAATTGCTTTGTTCTCCAGGTGGGCTCCTGATTATCGACATTTGATTTACTTTGTTCTCCAGGTGGGCTCCTGATTACCGACGCTTGATTTGCTTTGTTCTCTAGGTGGGCTCCTAATTACCGACACTTAAATTGTTTCCCTTCCTTAAAACTGGTGTTGTTCTCCCTTGCTCTCCAGGTGGGCGCCTGATTGCCGAAACTTCAACTGTATTTTTTAGGTGGGCGCCTGATTACCAAAACCGTAGTTGTATTCAGTTGCTCTCCAGGTAGGCGTCTGATTGCTATAACTTCAATTGTATTCCCTTACTCTCCAGGTGGGCGTCTGATTACTGAAACTTGAACTGTATTCCCTTGCTCTCTAGGTGGGCACCTGATTGCCAAAACTTGAACTGTATTCCCTTGCTCTCCAGGTGGGCGCCTGATTGCCAAAACTTGAACTGTATTCCCTTGCTCTCCAGGTGGACGCCTGATTGCCAAAACTTCAACTGTATTCCCTTGCTCTCCAGGTGGGTGCCTGATTGTCGAAACTTTAATTGTATTCCCTTGCTTTCCAGGTAGGACCCTGATTACCAAAACCTTAGCTGTATTCTGTTGCTCTCCAGGCGGGCACCTAATTGCCAAAACTTCAACTGTATTCCCTTACTCTCCAGGTGGGCGCCTGATTGCCGAAACTTGAACTGTATTCCCTTACTCTCCAGGTGGGTGCCTGATTTCCAAAACTTGAACTGTATTCCCTTGCTCTCCAAGTGAGCGCCTGATTACCAAAACTTGAACAGTATTGCCTTACTCTCTAGCTGGGTGCTTGATTATCGAAACTTGAACTGTATTCCCTTGCTCTCCAAGTGGGCGCCTGATTGCCAAAACTTGAACTGCTCATCTAAAACTGCTGTCTTTGAACCTGATTACAACAAAACAAACAAAACAAAAGAAATTCTCTTGCCCCAGTTTGGTGCTGGGCGCATTTATGAGTGTTAATTGAATCATGTCACCAAATATCTCTATGAATTTGAAAGCGAAATCCCATTATACAGGAGGGTCCTAAAAATTCCTAGTTAAATGACAGCTTTACATCTAAATTATATCTTCTAAAGGTATGACTCCCACTAAACCTTGTTATCTAACAGGGTCTCCCACTACATCCCATTATCCAGGAGGGTCCTGAAAATCAAAAATCAAGTCTTATCTTAAGAGTGACAACTTTTACGGCTGAATTATACTACCCTACAGTAGAGCTTACTCTAAATCTGGTTATCTAATGAAAATCTTAAAGTTGAGTCCCATTATTCAGGAGGGTCTTGAAAGCTCTTAATTGAATCCTATCTCAAGTATGAAAACTTTGAAGCCAATTTATATTCCTTTGGGGTACATTTATGCTAGATTTTGCTACTCATGATTGCTTTGAATTTTATACTAGGTCCCATTTTCCAGGAGGGTCCTGAGAATTTATGATCAAACCTGTCTAGTGCTTGTTTTCCCTTACGGAGGGTTTTTCCGAAACAAACGAAATTTCCTGCCCCTGTTTCAATCAAAGAAAAATCTTGTCAGTTTAAAATGTGGTGGTTAGTTTGTGGCATTCTTGTTGAAGGTGACCTCTTCCCTGTCGTGCTTTGTTTTGACTGGCTTCCCCGGACTGGCCAAAAACCGTTTGACTTTCTGACTAACTTTCACCCACATGACCTTGGATAACTCGAGTGTTCTATACCCAACTGTTGTGTTATATCTCTGACCCATCTATCTGCACCTCTGCATCTCCCACGAAATTACTAAACCATTTCACCGATGGAACTTTTGTTGACTCTTTATATCCCATTTCACATCATACTATCTCTAACAATGCTTTGGTCGTGTTGTGCTTTTGTGCAATTTTGAAAGTTGGTAGAGATCTTTGAAATCCTTTCTTATTCACTTAAACAGGACTGATATTGGAAACATCTTAGAGAAATAAACCCAAAAGAAATGAAATGCAATGACTTTGAGAGTTAGGGATAAGAAAAATTCAATACTGGAAGACTGTCTGAAAGGGGAAAAGAAAAGAGTCTTATCTGAGTGGAGCAGCCGACACCAATGATCATTACATGCATTTCGGATTAATTGGCCCAGTCTATCCAACCAATCAACTTTTAGTTGTCGTACTTTACGCCCCAAGATCTTCAAAACCCAATTTCTTCACCAAAACCTTGTCCTTGTTCGGCTTGCGATGCCCCGAAGGATTTTCACCAATAAACCTCTCTCATTTGTTCATCTCTCAACTCACTTTCGCCTTAAGGTGCCCGTGAAGGTTTTCACCAATAAGACTTTCTCATTTTGATTTCTCTCAGCTTTCGTCGCCTTATGGTGCCCGCGAGGGTTTTCACCAATAAGACTCTCTCATTTTCATTTTCTTTGTTTGGACCGGAGTGTTGTCCCTGATATGAATCGCCTCCACTTGCTCGACTTGGCATCTCTCGAAGACTGATCGGAAGGTCTTTCTTTGGACTGTAATGTGGGTTTGGATGGGGTTAGAAAGAAAGGGTATCAAAAGGCTCAAAACAATTCAAATGGGTTCAAGATTACAACTTTCGGAATCAGATTTCTTACAACAGTCACAACTTTCTGCCCCAGTTTCTTTGCTTGGGGACTTTTGAATTGTTTTTGATGGGACCGAACCATGAGGCTGCCTACGTATCCTTAAAAGAAATCAGGTCGAACGTAGTTCATGACATAGAAATGGCTTTGTTGTTGTGATTTTCTCTTTTCTCTTTTTTTCTTTCTCTTTTTTTTTCTTTCTTCCTTTTTCTCTTTTTGTTGTTTTATTGTTCTCTCTTTTCTTTTCTTTACTACTTTTTTTTCCTTCTCTTTTCTTTTCTCTTCTCTTTTTTCCTTTATTTATCTTTTGCGACTGTGTTTCTGAACTTTGCTACTGATTCCAAAAGAGGGGTATGAAAGGAAATAAATAAGGCTCAAAAGGGGTAACAAAGGATAACGTGTTTAGATAGCAGAACAAAATGTCTTCGTCATTCCAATTTTCAGAACATGCCAAGTGCAAACAAATACAATTTAAACCAGAGAAATCATATATAATATCTTTTGACTGCATCAGAATTGATAGCCATGTCTACACATTTGCCTTCTATATCTGTTAAATATAAAGCACCATTGGACAACACTCTCGTTACGGTGAATGGCCCCTGCCAATTTGGGGCGAACTTGCCTTTTGCTTCAGCTTGATGTGGAAGGATACGTTTCAATACTTGTTAACCCACTTCAAACTTCCATGGACGCACCTTCTTCTTATATGTTCTTTCCATTCTCTATTGATACAACTGGCCATCACACACTGTTGCCAATCCTTTCTCATCGATCAAACTCAATTGCTCTAGGCGGGTTTTGACCCACTCATTGTAAGCACGTGATTTTTGCCCTATATGAGAATTACTCCCAAAAATTCAAAATAAAACAATTTTCCTTTTGTGTGCAATTTTGAGGATTTTGTGGCATTTTTTGATAATTATTTGTATTTGTCCATGCATGCTTATTTGTTAAATTAATAAAAAATACAAAAATATGTCGCATTTGCATTTAGAATTTAATTCTACAATTAGGAGCAATTAAGTTTGTTTTTACAAGAACAAAAAATCATAAAAATAATGTACGTTGCATTTTTAGCATTTAATGTCCAAATTGTGTGATTTTATCGTAATTGCTATTTAATTGTGTGTTAATTGTTATTGAGAATTAATTTGCACTTTTATAAATTAATCAAGTTCTGTAGGATAATTTAGGATTTTTAGAATTTAGTTTTAGTTTAAGAAAAAGTAAAAGAAGAAAAAAAAGAAGCATGGAAAATAAGAAGAAAATCGGATTGGGCCACCTTTTAATTTAAATCAACCAGGCCCAAACCAAATAAACTCTTACCAGGTCGACTCGACCCAGTCCGCCCCATAACCCAAACAAATCCCAACCCCCCTTCTTCCATTTTTCATTTTTTATTTTTTGGAAAACCTAAACCTAAAAAACCTAGACTACCCGCCCCCCATCTCTTCTTCTCCTTCTCAAAACCACCCCCTACTCCTACTCCCTCCTCCGCTCACCACTTCCAAAACCACCATCGTCTTCTTCCTCGTTCCAGCAACGAACCAACTCCATCGTCCCCAGCCCCGTCGTCGTCGTCACGTCCAAACCACCAGTGCTGCTGCCCTCCCCCGTCCGCCATTAACGAGCAGCAGTGCTGCTGCGTTGCTGCTCCTTTTTCTTCGTCCCAAACTCAACCACGGCGACCACCCTCCAAACGACCCTTCCAGCATCACCCAACCAGCAGCCTCGTCGTTGTCGTCACGTCCAAACCACCATTGCTGCTGCCCTCCCCCGTCCGCCATTAACGAGCAGCAGTGTTGCTGCGTTGCTGCTCCTTCTTCTTCGTCCCCAGCTCAACCATGAACGACCACACATAGTTGTTGCTGCTTCCATGACCACACGCACACACACGGAGGAAAAGCAAAGCAGTCCGGTTAAAGTCCGGCGAAGTTCTGTCAAGGTTTCGTTTGGTTTTTGTTTGAGTCCGTTGTTGTTCGTCGTTCGGTGAGGTCCAATTTGAGTTCGTCAAGGTTAAAAGAGAAGGTGGGTTTTCATTGAAGTCGAGATCTATTAGGTCGTTGGCAGTCTTGGTTCGAGTTTTCCGTTTCCGTTTGAGTTCGTCGTTGGTCATTTCTAGTTAGTTAGTTTAAGTTTCATTTCTGTCTGTATTTTGTTTAATATTCTCGGATCTGAAATCAGTATATGTTTGATTCTTTTCTTGTTTGTTGTTTATCATTTTTGATTATTTCTTCAGTTTGTGTTTATGTTCTTGTTTAGTTTAATATAGAAATTGTTGGTTGTAATGTTGTTAGATTTAATTTGAAGTCCAATTGATTATTGAGTTTAGAGATTTGAATCTACTTGTTTGTTATGTTCAATTTGTTACTGTTATTGAATTTGAAAGTATGTTTGTTGTTAAAAATATTGTTCAGTCAAAAATATTGAGTTTCTAGCCTAAGTTTGTTCATGAAATTTGATTAGGAATTGGTTATAGTTGCTGTATTTTGGTTAGAATTGATTAGATGAATTGGTTATAGCCGATGGGGTTAGAATGGTAAATTGTAGTATTTCCAGGGGTAAAATGGTAATTTCAGTAATTTCAGAGGGCTATTTTTGGAATTAAAAATCTGAACAATTATTTATTTTGAGTGTTCTGTCCACTAAGCTAATAATATTAAAATAATGTATTAAAATAATATAGTGGGGGACAAGACATGTGGTAGTGGGGAATGATGCATTTGTTTAATCAATAATTGGGAACAAGACATAGTAGGACTGCGGCGCTCAAGAAAAATTGATTAAATAAAATAATAATTGCATTTTTTTATGTAGTAGTGGGTTTGGTAAGAGAAAGTGGATTGTTTTATTATTTGTTTAATTGATTAAGGGGTCTGTTATGAGGCATAAATATAACAGACTTGGATATAATTAAGGAGGGGAATTTGATCATCATAAATTCAGAGCTTAAGTTGAAAAGAAAACTGATTTGTCAGAACTTAAAAAATTCAGTCTTTGAGAATTAAAAACTGAAAGAAAAGCCTTTCTTTACTACTGAAAATCAGAATATTGTTACTGCTTCTGTGGTTTGCATTAGGTACTACTGATTTTCAGATTGGTCTTCTTGGGTTTTCTTTTGGTTCTGGAGTGCTGCTTCATTGAATTCTTGGGTTTCATCTTGGGTTTCTGGTATTGTTTGTTGTTGGGTTATTCTTGAATCTGTTACTGGTTGTGGAATCATCTCTGTTGGTTTTAAGATCTGTCCTTGGGTGTTCAATTTGCTACTGCTGTTGCTGTTGTTATATGCTACTGCATTTCTGCTGATCTTCCTCTTCTTTTACTTCCAATATCAGGTACGCAACTGACACGCTGGTTACTGTAAGCTGAAACATGAAGCAAGAATATGAAATTAAGAGTTGAAGTTCTGAATTTATCTTAGTTATATTCTGAATTTTAGTTGTGTATATACATTATTTAGTTTCCTCTAATCAGAATCATGTAGTTGTTTAATATATAATGGAATATCTGGCAGTAGCTTAATGGACGAACTGTCTATGTATTGCTAAAAAACAAATGGTGTAGTAACTCTGTTCAGATAGTTCGTTATTGTTTGATGATTATCATATCTCAAAAATCATGTTAGCTGATTTAGACTATTCTTAAACATTCAACAGTTAGCTCATTAAACGAATAGACTGCTTCGGAACTTGTAGGAATATTGTTTAGCTAGATACTATTGGTTAATTTCAGCATGTAAATGGTTTAGGATTAAAATTAGATTGCCAAGTTTTTTTTTAATTTGACAAACTGTGAGCATGCCTAGTATAATGTAACTAGGTAGTAACATGTGAATGAGATGGCCCAGGTCCAGTTTTGTGCCATACACGTTGGGCCTGGGTCCACGTTGGCCAACAGGCTGTCCATATTGTGCTTACATTCTGTTTTAACAAATTGCGTTCGGAACCCGACTATAACAACTCGTAAGCATGTAAATAAATTAGGACCTTTTCTCTTTCATTTTTAGAGACAAATTTAATAGAAAAAATATAGGCACTTTAGGATTATCCTTTTAAAATAAATGAGATGAGCCTCACCCAATAAAACGCACAAGTTGCGGGGCCTTCAATAAATGGTTAATAATTGTATAGACTTCGGGATCGGTCGTTTAGCAAATTTCACGGCCTTACCCAAAATAATGATACGCTAGTCGCTTTAGGCGCGCCTTTAACAATTTATTTTCTTAAACTCGGGTGCACATTTATGTGACCCAAATCCAAATCTCAACAGAGTAGAAATATGTCGATAACCACGTGTACATTGATGTGACGTGGTTCGAGATATATTTTCACGATGTTTCAATTCTCTGTTAAAATAATAATAATGATAAAAGCGGTTAAAAGTTAAAATTCGCACATATGTTCAACATGTATTATATCAGATAATCAAACCGAATATGACAGTTGAGCGACCGTGCTAGAACCACGGAACTCGGGAATGCCTAAAACCTTCTCCCGGGTTAACAGAATTCCTTATCCGGATTTCTGGCGCGCAGATTGTTAAATAGAGTCAATATTTTCCTCGATTTGGGATTCAACCGGTGACTTGGGACACCATAAATCTCCCAAGTGGCGACTCTGAAATAAATAAATAAATCCCGTTTCGATTGTCCTTTAATTGGAAAAAACTCCCTTCCGCGCCCTTTTGAGGCGGCGCGGGCGAAAAAGGAGGTGTGATAGCTCTGGCGACTCTGCTGGGGATCGAACCCAGAATCTCTGGTTCAGGGTTCAAAAATTCGAGCTTAGAATAATTGTTATTATTTGGCTTCATTTATTATCTGATTTTATTATATGTTTTAGCCTAAATGTGCAAAATGTTACTCTTACCGCTTTGATATTATCTGAACTGTATATATAAACTGCTACGAAATCCCTCTTTTCTCTCTCTTGAGGAGTGCACGCTGGCCGTGACTTCTTTCTGTTAGTGTCCTATTCCAAAATAGAACGAGGATTCGGAGGGGTTGCAAAATCGGATGATCTTTTGGTTACCGGTACGCAGTTCCCATCCTCGGCTCGAGTTGTCCGCTCGGGTAAGTCAGGTCTAGAACAAACACCCACGATAAACCTAGTATAACAAAACCTCATGCCTGATCCCTAGTAGGAATGTTTATTTGCATCATTTTTGCATTTGACTTAGGGGACTCAACACAGGGGTTGGATTCGTCTAGGACAAGCAACCTGAAATGAAAAAAGATCATCATGCTGCATCCTGTTTGTTTTGCATATTTATTTGCTTCAGATTTGCATGTTGGCCGGCTTCTGAAATCGGGGATTTTTGAAAAAATTGTGAAAAAGAAAAAAAAATAGCAGTGTAGGGAGATAACTACTTATTTTTAGAAAAGTAAAACCAATGTCCAAGTAGTGTCAAAACCCTGCCGAAATTTTGAAATTGAAAACAATTTGTCTTTTTAGTTTGATTTATTTGAAAAACAAAAGAAAGGAGTCGTGTTTACAAGTTTAGTTTATGTTGGGTGAACTACGCCGGTTTGATTCTCACAAGATGTGAGATACGTAGGCAGCCCTCATCGGGTCCAACCTCCCCTTTTGCAAAAATAGCCAAAATAATGTCAAAATTTTTTGTCATAGAGTTGGGTGATGCTGTTTTTGTCAGAAATAGCCGTATGTTCCCAAAAAGGACGCCGGAAGGCTGACTTTGCATAAACGGCCACCTTTGGTCATGTTTTTAGGATTTTGGTCGGTTAGCTAAAGCAGCCTTAAAATGTTCGTCCCCGAGGTGCTGAAAGGCCGCGTTGGCAAAACCCGGTCTTTTATTTTAATTTGAAAAATAATAAGAAAAAGAGTCAGTGGTCAAGAATACCGTTTAGATTTTTGGTCAAAATAAGCCGATCCAGCTTCGGCGGTGTCTTAAACCGTTCTTGCCGAGATAGCCTAAGAGTATCTTTCAATTGTCAAAAGGCTATTTTCGTAAAAAAACGGACAAGTTTGTGAAGTGTCATAAAATAATCTTCCCGGCCTCAAAATTCATGTGAAATTGGGAAGGGGCCACGTTTGCAGAAATAGCCGTTTGGTCAAAATCGGCGTATAGGGGAAGGAATCTGTCCTTTTATTTTTCTTGAGTTTGTATTTCTTTTGATTTGAGTATGTGGGCCTTTGACTTTTGAGTCTGTTGTTCGTCTTTAAATGATTCCAAAAATGTTTTATTACCTTTTATGGCAGAACTACACCCGGTCTGATTCATGCGGGGACATGATACGTAGGCAATCCACATAAGATTCGACCATCACTAAAAGAAAAAAGGGCATTGTGAATAAAAGAAAGGGAAAAAGGACATAAAAGGAAAGAGTAAGCCGGGATGATGCATGCAATCGAAGCAAAAACATGTTAGAATGGTTAAACTGCCTAGGAACATTGCATTCCCCAATGTGAAATTGCAATATGTGTTAAACTCTAATGCTAACAAGTTTTGTTGTTTATATCAAAAAGAGAGATTTCAAAACAGTTAGCTCGTTAGAACGTTCTGGCAGATTACCATTACCACACAAGATCAAAAGGGCCCATTCCGGAAAGTATGTCTGGTTCGAAGTGTTGAGGAGGAAAAGACGGGGATGCAAATGATGAAGGAGGAAGTAGACAGGTTGAGACAAGAGATAGCTGGGATGCACCTAGCCTGGGCTAAGGGACAAACACCACCAATACTTCCCCCTACTCCTACCCTTTCACCAGCTCGGACTCCGGAACACCCTTCCACTGGTCCATCAACGAGCTTCCCCACTGCCCAATACTATCAAGGGGAAACTTCCTATAATCCCCAAGCTTCACCACCCAAACAAAACCCTCCTCCACCAGCTATTCCTGTTTTCGTGGCACCTCCACCCGCCACATTGCAAAAATCATCCGATGGACCAGTGTTTCAGGTTCACGACAACCAATACTATCCTCCTGAACTCACCTTCAAAACACCTGATCCATACACTTATACCCCTCACCTTCAGCTCCCTATAGAAACTGAGAGGCCAGCTAAGAATTCGGAGCAAGACGAAGTGCTTCGTAAAGTGAAAATCCTGGAGCAATCCTTCAAGAATATGCATGGATTGGGCAGCCAAGTCAGTGTGTCCTATAAAGATCTGTGTCCCTTCCCCGATGTTCAATTGCCAGCAGGTTTTAAGATGCCAAAGTTTGATCTATATGAGGGACACGGTGATCCCATGGCACATCTACGAGGTTTCTGTAGTAAGATGAGAGGGGCAGGTGGAAAGGATGAGCTGCTGATAGCCTATTTCGGTCAAAGTTTAAGCGGGTCTGCATTAGAATGGTACACGAGCCAGGATCCTAGCAGGTGGTATACCTGGGACGATCTAGCACAAGCGTTTGTAGGTCATTTCCAGTATAACCTTGAGATCGTCCCCGACCGTCTCACACTATTAAAACTTGAGAACAAGCATGGAGAGAGCTTCAGGGAATTCGGATTCTGTTGGAGAGAACAAGCAGCAAGAGTTGATTCGCCAATGAGGGAAGGTGAAATGGTGGACTACTTCTTACAAACTTTGGAGCCAACTTACTTTGGTCACCTGGTGACATCAGTTGGTAAATCTTTCAATGAAGTAGTAAAAATGGGCGGCATGGTTGAAGAGGGACTCAGGTCCAACAAGATAATGAGTTATTCGGCAATCAAGGCCACAACTCAGGCTATCCAAAGCGGCACGGGAGGTACGCTCGGGAAAAAGAAGAGAGAGGAGGTCGCAACAGCCGAAACAGGTACTTGGTCCAAATCCAGAGGTACTTCCTCTCACTACCAGCCTAGACCCCATCACTCAAATTACCCACACATGTCATATGGCCTTCCACAACCCTACTACCCACCATTAGAGCCACTCTTTTCCGCCCATCATGCCCAAACCTGTCCCCGAGCTCCACATAATCCACTTCAGTATTATCCTCCGAACAATGTCCAGTCATATATCCAACCATCAGGTCACTTCCTATGGCGAGCGCCAGCACCATATAATGCATTCTTGCCTTCACAACATTTTTGAGCACCCAACGACCCTAGAAAATAGGGGCATGGAGGGGGAAAAAGGCAAAGAAATAGTTTCACGCCAATTGGGGAGTCCTACACAAGCTTATTTGAAAAGTTAAAGCATTCTGGCCTGATTGAGCCACTCCTCGGCTATGCTCCAGACCCATATGCAAAAGGCTTTGATCCTACTGTATGATGCATATACCACTCTAATGTCCAAGTTCATAGCATTGAAGATTGTCGTTCTTTGAAAAGGTAAATAGAAAGAATGATTCAAGAAGGGGTAATTGTGATCAATGACAGTGACAAGGAGCATGCGAATCCTCTTGGGAATTTTCGAACTGAAGTTAATGATATTGAAGTTGTTAATGGTTTTGGCAATGTTGATGGGGAACCCAGTGGTTGAGATGTCGAGCTTGGCAATTGGAAAGACGCTCCTTTCTTGGTTGGTCAGGGAGGAGTTTTGGTGGTTCATTTTGTTATTATTTCTGTTGTCCGGGTTATTTGCAGGGTTGTAATCCAGATATTGTCTTATGTCAAACCCTTTTTTCCTTCCATTTTGTCATAGTGGTTTGTTTAGTGTTGTCTAGGATTTGTTTTGGGGTTTGTTCCAAGGTCGTACCCCAGTTGTTTTGCTTGTTTCGTTATACGAACCGTTTCACCACTTGTATAATGGAAATTCCGGTCTTATGTTACTTTCAGTCATCTTCTTTGTTTAATTCTTTTATCCTTTTAATCCTTGTTCAAACGCCAATCCTAGTGACATGACATGCATGCAAAGTTTGGGCCTAATCTTAAGAGTTCATTATAAAGCCATTGGGGGATGATCGGAACACTTAAGGGAAATAGGAACAACTTGAGATTCTTTGAAGCCCGAGCCACGTGAAACTGGGGCAAGCAAAACATAAAGAAAACCATAAAAGCAAGTGAGAGTATTGCTCAACGGTGTTTTAAAAAAATGACAAATGAAAAGGCAAATGTATGGATATGGTTATCAAGTCCGGCACAATCAAAAGATGTGGCGAATATTTAATGGTGTTGTTTGTGCTTGGCATGTTTTAAAGATTGGAATGACGAAGGCATTTTATTCTGCTATCTAAACACTTTATCCTTCGTTAACCCTTTTTTGAGCCTTATTGGTTTTCTTTCGTACCCCTCGTTCGGAATCAGTAGCAAAGACTAGAAAACACAAGCATGGAAGATAAAGAAAAAGAAAAAAAAAAGAGAAAAGAAAATAACAGAAACAACAAACGACAAAAGAGAAAAGGAGAAAAGGAGAAATGAGAAAGAGAAAGAAAAGAAAAGAAAATAATAGGTAAATGAAAAAATAAAGAGAGGAATGGGGAACTACGTTTGACCTGATTCCTCAAAGAGGATACGTAGGCGCTTCACGGATCGGTCATAGTGTGCATAGTCTAACATAGTGTAACAAAAGATCAAAAATCCCCATGCAGAAACTGGGGCAGAAGTTGTGTTTGAGGTAAAGAAATCCGGTTCCGAAGGTTGTAAATTTTGAACCCAAATTGATTCGTTTTGAGCCGCTAGTACCCTTTCTTTCTAGCCCTAACCAAAACCCCACGTTACGGTCCAAAGAAAGACCTTTTGACCAGTCTTTGAAAGATGCCAAGTCATGCAAATGGAAGTCGAGAATAACACTATGATCCCCGATAGAAAAGTAATAAAATGGGAGAGTCTTATCGGTGAAAACCTTCACGGGCACCTTGAGGCGGCTATAAGTTGAGAGAAAAACCAAAATGAGAGAGGCTTGATAGTGAAAACCCTTCGGGAACTACAAAACGAATAAAGATTGAGAGTCATACAGGAAAGCACCAGACGAAGATTGTGAAAGGCGATTAACAACGAAGGATAGGTCACATATGCATGTCATGGCTAATGGAGTTGGCATCCACATCTGATAGGTTTTACTTTGTAGTTTTTCTCGTTAGGAGTCATCTTTTCCTTTGTCTTTTACTCTGTTCCGTTTACCTTTGTCATTTCTTCTTCTTGAGTCTCTTTGGTCAGAACAAGTGAGAAATGATTTCAAAATTTGCCATCAGTTTTCCAATTATGCAAGACGAGATCTGACTAAGGGGTATAAGTCAGGAAAGAACAAGCGCAATGAGCTGGTAATAGTCAACGTGCTTTGAGGTTTGCGCAAAATACCCAAGATTGGTCCATATCAATTCAGGGACAGTGCAACAAAAAGAGGGCTAAGGGGTTTGAGCCGAGGGTATATTCGATGATGAGATTGACAAAAGGATAGACCAGCGTCAAGAAGGATATCCCCATCAGAAATTGAGGGTTATAAGGCCAAGGCCAGCGAAAAATCAAGAAAGAACAACGCGGAAAGCGGTGGACAGAATTTGGAAATTAATAGGAGACTCAATGGTTGGGAAATGCCAGTTCACGGACAGTACCACAAAAGAAGATATTGGGGTCCGTACCGAGAAAAGGTATTTCAGTAACTCACAGGATGAAGGGAGTGGTTAATCAATGAACATGCAAGATCTTCAAGTGAAATCGACTGTCATGAAAATACGTGAGATCAGATAAGGAGACTGGGAAAATGGTTAAGAAGTTTGTGAATAAGGAATCGTCAAGAAGGTCGGAAGGTAGCCCAGTTCAAGATGGTCAGACAACGCATAGATTGAAAATGGTTGATGGCATCCCCAGCAGGAGTATCACAACCAACCACCACGTTTTAAACTGACCGAATTTTCTTTGTTTGAAACAGGGATGGAAGCTATGTTCATATCAAAGCTTGGAAGGTTGAAATTTTCAGGTGTAATGGCCCAATTCGACTTACGCAAAGGCTACTGAGAAGATCATACATCAGCACCAGGAAAAGCATTTCCTAGTCTGGGTTTTCAAGTTATATTTTGTTGTAGGAGATGCACTTCCTAAATTGAGATTTTACCCTTAGGAGACGCACTTCCTAGTTTGGATCATATGAGTTTTAGTCACTAAAATTCTCACTTCTAGGAGACGCACTTCCTAGTTTCGGTCATTTAAATTCATTTCTAGGAGACGCACTTCCTAGTCTGGTTCATCTAAGTGCATTCGTAGGAGACGCGCTTCCTAGTTCGAATCATTGAAGTTTCACCCCTAGGAGACGCACTTCCTAGTCTGGGTCTTTCGGGTTATATTTTGCTTTAGGAGATGCACTTCCTAAATTGAGATTTTACAACTAGGAGACGCACTTCCTCCTAAGTTTATTCTACCCATAGGAGACGCACTTCCCCCTAAGTTTATTTTACCCATAGGAGACGCACTTCCCCTAAGTTTATTTTATCCATAGCAGACGCACTTCCCCCTAAGTTTATTTTATCCATAGGAGACGCACTTCCCCCTAAGTTTATTTTTACCCATAGGAGACGCACTTCCCCTTAAGTTTATTCTACCTATAGGAGACGCACTTCCCCCTAAGTTTATTTTACCCATAGGAGACGCACTTCCCCCTAAGTTTATTTTATCCATAGGAGACGCACTTCCCCCTAAGTTTATTTTACCCATAGGAGACGCACTTCCCCCTAAGTTTATTTTTACCCATAGGAGACGCACTTCCCCTTAAGTTTATTCTACCTATAGGAGACGCACTTCCCCCTAAGTTTATTTTACCCATAGGAGACGCACTTCCCCCTAAGTTTATTTTATCCATAGGAGACGCACTTCCCCCTAAGTTTATTTTTACCCATAGGAGACGCACTTTCCCCTAAGTTTATTCTACCCATAGGAGACGCACTTCCCCCTAAGTTTATTCTACCCATAGGAGACGCACTTCCCCCTAAGTTTATTCTACCCATAGGAGATGCACTTCCCCCTAAGTTTATTCTACCCATAGGAGACGCACTTCCCCCTAAGTTTATTCTACCCATAGGAGACGCACTTCCCTCTAAGTTTATTTTACCCATAGGAGACGCACTTCCCCCTAAGTTTATTTTTATCCATAGGAGACGCACTTCCCCCTAAGTTTATTCTACCCATAGGAGACGCACTTCCCCCCAAGTTTATTCTACCCATAGGAGACGCATTTATTTTTACCCATAGGAGGCGCACTTCCCCCTAAGTTTATTCTATCCATAGGAGGTGCACTTCCCCCTAAGTTTATTCTACCCATAGGAGACGCACTTCCCCCTAAGTTTATTTTACCCATAGGAGATGCACTTCCCCCTTAAGTTTATTTTCACCATAGGAGACGCACTTTCTAAATCAATAGCTCAGTCATAGGAGATGCACTTCCAGGTTGAGTTTGAAGTTTGATATTTTGCAAAAGGTTGTTGTTAAGGTCAGGAGCCCCCCCTGAAGAACAGAATGACAATTTATTTTCAAAGTTGTTGTTGAAATCTCGCCCGCCTGAAGAAAGGAATGGAGATTTATTTTTGAAGTTGTTGTGGAGGTTGAGAGCCCGCCCATATAACAGAGGAATACATTTCAGTCTTTACATTTTAAGTTGAAGAAGTCAGGAGCCCGCCTGTAGAACGGAGGTTGTTATATTTTTAAGTTGAAGAAGTCAGGAGCCCGCCTGTAGAACGGAGGTTGTTAAATTTTAAGTTGAAGTCAGGAGCCCGCCTGTAGAACGGAGGTTGTTTATTTTAAGTTGGAGAAGTCAGGAGCCCGCCTGTAGAACGGAGGTTGTGTCATCTTTCAAACATCAAGATTGGAGTCAGGAGCCCACCTGCAGAACAGATGAATATGTTTCAAGATCAAACAGAAGTCAGTAATGAGGAGGGTTACAACAAAAATCCCCAGCATAACAAGCTTTAATGTAGGAAGCAGTGTCCCCAGCAAGCAGAGCGGAATAATAAAACTTGTGTTCAGAAAGGCAAAAGGCCAGTATCATCCACAGCAGTTTTCGAAAGAAAAGCACCAGAGGGAACACAAGCCGACCAGAAAGCAAGGCAACTAGAGCAAGTGGAAGATAGATAAGATTTTGTAATTCCTAGTTTAGTCTAACTTCTTGTTTTCTTTTGGCACAGTGTAATAAGGAGATCGATAAGCAGTAGCAACAGCATGCAGCAGCAGTAACAGCAAAATTGTAGTTCCATGGTAGTCCCAGCTACCAAAACTTCCCGAATTACATTAACCTGATTCCCTTCTAGCCAGGGATATGTAGGAAACCTTTGAAGCAAAGGTTCGGTTAAATCTTTTTCAAAAAAAAATCGCTCACTTTATCTTTGCACGAAAACTCTTCGTGTCTTCAGACAAAGAGGGGCAGCTGTAAGCACGTGATTTTTGCCCTATATGAGAATTACTCCCAAAAATTCAAAATAAAACAATTTTCCTTTTGTGTGCAATTTTGAGCATTTTGTGGCATTTTTTGATAATTACTTGTATTTGTCCATGCATGCTTATTTGTTAAATTAATAAAAAATACAAAAATATATCGCATTTGCATTTAAAATTTAATTCTACAATTAGGAGCAATTAAGTTTGTTTTTACAAGAATAAAAAATCATAAAAATAATGTACGTTGCATTTTTAGCATTTAATGTCCAAATTGTGTGATTTTATCGTAATTGCTATTTAATTGTGTGTTAATTGTTATTGAGAATTAATTTGCACTTTTATAAATTAATCAAGTTCTGTAGGATAATTTAGGATTTTTAGAATTTAGTTTTAGTTTAAGAAAAAATAAAAGAAGAAAAAAAGAAGCATGGGAAATAAGAAGAAAATCGGATTGGGCCACCTTTTAATTTAAATCAACCAGGCCCAAACCAAATAAACTCCTACCGGGTCGACCCGACCCAGTTCGCCCCATAACCCAAACAAATCCCAACCCCCCTTCTTCCATTTTTCATTTTTCATTTTTTGGAAAACTAAACCAAAAAAACCTAAACTACCCCCCTCCTCTCTCTTCTTCTACTTCTCAAAACCACCCCCTACTCCTACTCCCTCCTCCGCTCACCACTTCCAAAACCACCATCGTCTTCTTCCTCGTTCCAGCAACGAAACAACTCCATCGTCCCCAGCTCCGTCGTCGTCGTCACGTCCAAACCACCAGTGCTGCTGCCCTCCCCCGTCCGCCATTAACGAGCAGCAGTGCTGCTGTGTTGCTGCTCCTTCTTCTTTGTCCCAAGCTCAACCACGGTGACCACCCTCCAAACGACCCTTCTAGCATCGCCCAACCAGCAGCCCCGTCGTCGTCGTCACATCCAAACCACCATTGCTGTTGCCCTCCCCCGTCCGCAATTAACGAGCAGCAGTGTTGCTTTGTTGCTGCTCCTTCTTCTTCGTCCCCAGCTCAACCATGAACGACCACACATAGTTGCTGCTGCTTCCATGACCACACGCACACATACGGAGGAAAAGCGAAGTAGTCCGGTTAAAGTCCGGCGAAGTTCTATCAAGGTTTCGTTTGGTTTTTGTTTGAGTCCGTTGTTGTTCGTCTATCGGTGAGGTCCAGTTTGAGTTCGTCAAGGTTAAAGAGAAGGTGGGTTTTCATTTAAGTCGAGATCCGTTAGGTCGTTGGCAGTCTTGGTTCGAGTTTTCCATTTCCGTCCGAGTTCGTCGTTGGTCATTTCCGGTTAGTTGGTTTAAGTTTCATTTCTGTCCGTATTTTGTTTAATATTCTCGGATCTGAAATCAGTATATGTTTGATTCTTTTCTTGTTTGTTGTTTATCATTTTTGATTATTTCTTCAGTTTGTTTTATGTTCTTGTTTAGTTTAATATAGAAATTGTTGGTTGTAATGTTGTTAGATTTAATTTGAAGTCCAATTAATTATTGAGTTTAGAGATTTGAATCTACTTGTTTGTTATGTTCAATTTGTTACTGTTATTGAATTTGAAAGTATATTTGTTGTTAAAAATATTGTTCAGTCAAAAATATTAAGTTTCTAGCCTAAGTTTGTTCATGAAATTTGATTAGGAATTGGTTATAGCTGCTGTATTTTGGTTAGAATTGATTAGGTGAATTGGTTATAGCTGATGGGGTTAGAATGGTAAATTGCAGTATTTCCAGGGGTAAAATGGTAATTTCAGTAATTTCCGAGGGCTATTTTTGGAATTAAAAATCTGAACAATTATTTATTTTGAGTGCTCTGTCCACTAAGCTAATAATATTAAAATAATATATTAAAATAATATAGTGGGGGACAAGACATGTGGTAGTGGGGAATAATGCATTTGTTTAATCAATAATTGGGAACAAGACATAGTAGGACTGCGGCGCTCAAGAAAAATTGATTAAATAAAATAATAATTGCATTTTTTTATGTAGTAGTGGGTTTGGTAAGAGAAAGTGGATTGTTTTATTATTTGTTTAATTGATTAAGGGGTCTGTTATGAGGCATAAATATAACAGACTTGGATATAATTAAGGAGGGGAATTTGATCATCATAAATTCAGAGCTTAAGTTGAAAAGAAAACTGATTTGTCAGAACTTAAAAAATTCAGTCTTTGAGAATTAAAAACTGAAAGAAAAGCCTTTCTTTACTACTGAAAATCAGAATATTGTTACTGCTTCTGTGGTTTGCATTAGGTACTACTGATTTTCAGATTGGTCTTCTTGGGTTTTCTTTTGGTTCTGGAGTGCTGCTTCATTGAATTCTTGGGTTTCATCTTGGGTTTCTGGTATTGTTTGTTGTTGGGTTATTCTTGAATCTGTTACTGGTTGTGGAATCATCTCTGTTGGTTTTAAGATCTGTCCTTGGGTGTTCAATTTGCTACTGCTGTTGCTGTTGTTATATGCTACTGCATTTCTGCTGATCTTCCTCTTCTTTTACTTCCAATATCAGGTACGCAACTGACACGCTGGTTACTGTAAGCTGAAACATGAAGCAAGAATATGAAATTAAGAGTTGAAGTTCTGAATTTATCTTAGTTATATTCTGAATTTTAGTTGTGTATATACATTATTTAGTTTCCTCTAATCAGAATCATGTAGTTGTTTAATATATAATGGAATATCTGGCAGTAGCTTAATGGACGAACTGTCTATGTATTGCTAAAAAAATAAATGGTGTAGTAACTCTGTTCAGATAGTTCGTTATTGTTTGATGATTATCATATCTCAAAAAGCATGTTAGCTGATTTAGACTATTCTTAAACATTCTACAGTTAGCTCATTAAACGAATAGACCGCTTCGGAACTTATAGGAATATTGTTTAGCTAGATACTATTGGTTAATTTCAGCATGTAAATGGTTTAGGATTAAAATTAGATTGCCAAGTTTTTTTTAATTTGACAAACTGTGAGCATGCCTAGTATAATGTAACTAGGTAGTAACATGTGAATGAGATAGCCCAGGTCCAGTTTTGTGCCATACATGTTGGGCCTGGGTCCACGTTGGCCAATGGGTTGTCCATATTGTGCTTACATTCTGATTTAACAAATTGCGTTCGGAACCCGACTATAACAACTCGTAAGCATGTAAATAAATTAGGACCTTTTCTCTTTCATTTTTTAGAGACAAATTTAATAGAAAAAATGTAGGCACTTTAGGATTATCCTTTTAAAATAAATGAGATGAGCCTCACCCAATAAAATGCACAAGTTGCGGGGCCCTCAATAAATGGTTAATAATTGTACAGACTTCGGGATCGGTCGTTTAGCAAATTTCACGGCCTTACCCAAAATAATGATACGCTAGTCGCTTTAGGCGCGCCTTTAACAATTTATTTTCTTAAACTCGGATGCACATTTATGTGACCCAAATCCAAATCTCAACAGAGTCGAAATATGTCGATAACCACGGGTACATTGATGTGACGTGGTTCGAGATATATTTTTACGATATTGCAATTATCTGTTAAAATAATAATAATGATAAAAGCGGTTAAAAGTTAAAATTCGCACATATGTTCAACATGTATTATATCAGATAATCAAGCCGAATATGACAGTTGAGCGACCGTGCTAGAACCACGGAACTCGGGAATGCCTAACACCTTCTCCTGGGTTAACAGAATTCCTTATCCGGATTTCTGGCGCGCAGATTGTTAAACAGAGTCAATGTTTTCCTCGATTCGGGATTCAACCGGTGACTTGGGACACCATAAATCTCCCAAGTGGCGACTCTAAAATAAATAAATAAATCTCGTTTTGATTGTCCTTTAATTGGAAAAAACTCCTTTCCGCGCCCTTTTGAGGCAGCGTGGGCAAAAAAGGAGGTGTGACACTCATCATCATAAATTTCGGCTTTAGCGACAATCCGAAGGGATGTGATTTCAATTTCTGCAGGTATCACTGCTTCAGTGCCACATACCAACAAATAAGGAGTTGCCCTACTAAAGTGTGAACAGTAGTGTGATAACCCAGTAATGCAAAGGGCAACTTTTCATGCCACTGCTTGGAACCCTCCACCATTTTCCGAAGTATCTTCTTTATGTTCTTGTTGGCTGCCTCGACTGCTCCATTCGCCTTGGGGCAGTATGGGGTGGAATTGCGATGCGTAATCTTAAACTGCTGACATACCTCTTTCATCAGATGACTATTGAGATTAGCACCATTATCTGTAATGATCACCTTTGGGATCACGAACTGATAGATGATATTTGAGTGCACAAAATCGACCACCGCTTTCTTGGTCACAGACTTGAAAGTCTTAGCTTCAACCTACTTGGTGAAATAATCAATGGCTACTAGAATGAACCTGTGCCCATTGGATGTTGCTGGCTCAATCGGTCCAATGACATCCATGCCCCAAGCAACAAAAGACCATGGTGCAGACATTGTGTGTAATTCAGATGGCGGAGAATTAATCAAATCTCCGTGTACTTGGCATTGATGACATTTGCACACAAAACTGATACAATCTCGCTCCATGGTGAGCCAATAATAACCTGCTCGGAGAATCTTCTTTGCCAGAATGTACCCACTCATATGCGGTCCACAGACTCCATAATGTACTTCGGTCATGATAGTTATGGCCTGTCTAGTGTCTATGCATCTTAACAATCCAAAATTTGGAGTTCTTTTGTACAAAACTCCTCCACAGACTCCATAATGTACTTCGGTCATGATAGTTATAACCGCTTTTGTTTAATTATTTTTAGGAAAGATTCAACGTCATCTAAAACATGTCTTGAACCACGTCACACAAATGCACCTGTAGTCCATGACACATTTTATCTAACGTTGTTGAGATTTGAATTTAGGTCACATAAATGCGCACTCGAGTTTAGGAAGGTAATTTATAAAATAGCGCGCCTAAAGCAACTACGCATCTTCAAGTTTGCAAGGGCCATGAAAATTCAACTAAATGGCACGCCTCGATTTCTAAGGATTAGAAGTTAATTAAGCGAGCGACATGCATTTTAAGATTTTTTTTAGCACGACATGCCTTAATTCCAATTTCTAAATGAAATTTGAAACCAAGCTTAGTTGATTTGTAGTAATAGGGAACGGGGCCAATCATTAGAACGAATCTGAGCCAGCAACGGCCATCAATGAAAAAGCACTTGTTCGAAGTAAACAAACACGCATGTAGCAAAGCCTACCACTTTCCTATTTCCAAATGTTTTCAAGGCTCTGGGCACAAATTGAGCCCAAATTTAACAAAGGGATGGACACTCGCACGTATTGACCAGAGGTCGAATCTCTGAGGAGCCAAACCGCCCTAAGCTCCAGAAACATTGGGTTTTAAATAAAGCTCCATAGGATCCAAACTTAAAAATTACATGGCATTCATTATTATAATCAAGGACAATATGAACTAATTGAAATACAAAATGCATGAAAATTCAGAACACCTTATGTTCGAACACTTAAAAACTCTTGAAGGGAACTTTTGAAACCTATTGACTAAGCACAATACCTGACAATTATCATGTGAACCAATAAGCTTTAGAGGTCTATAAGATTAAATCACATGCCTAAGAAAGATCATTTTTTCTGAATTCAAGACAAAGCAGCATTATTTGGCCTTGTGTCCTATTCAAATTCCTATACTAAATTATGAACAAACATGCTGGGACTTAAACAAGACCTTTCAACATACTATCAAACGACTAATGCAAGATCAAGCCTAATCACATAGCATTCAAATACTAGCAAACCCTGCAAACCAACCTAAATGTTACTGGTATTACAAACAAAAGCACTTCTTTCACTTATAGCTATTTTCAAACAAAACTGATACTAAACAAAAGAATCGAATAGCTTAAAATCTTCGATTTCATGCTATGACATCCTACTCATGCTCATTATACTAATCAAAACATTTCTAATGCTGAACATTACAGGCATACATGAGATTGAAAGAAAAAGGAACACGATCCAATACAAATAACATCAGTTCTCAATCATATTTCAGATCCAAACTTCATACTACACTTAAGTGATGTTCATGGTGCTGAAAATACTTGGAAATTAAAAGGAAAAAGAAATGCAGAATCAGTAGACAGCAACAGCAGAATAAACCCAGCAACAGCAATAAAACAGTACCCACAGATCCAAACCAGCTTGAACCAACTTTTAAAAATCCCAAAACTCAAACCATCTTCAAATCAAGTGCATGAATTTATAATTTTCAAGAGTATAGCTAGTGGGGAGATCAGAAAACCCAACAAACAAACCAAATTTGTGCAGTTTCCAGTCAAGAAATGTAAGAAATCCAGTATTATCTTTCAGAGCCAGCCGTTTCAAATTTTCAGAGGTATTTTTTTAGCTAAGAAATGTAACAAATCCAGTATTATCTTTATAGGCAAGGTATTAGGACAGCCTAAAGGGATTCAGGTTTGCATTTAAAACCTTTTGCAATTTTCGTTTTAGCTTAGATACCCTTAGTTCAGAAATCAAGCTTTCAAATTAACCCCAATACCAGCTTCCTAGAAGCTTCCCTAGTCTGTTACTAAGATTCCCTTACCCAATCTCCCTAAATTACCCCTTTAAACAACTATTATTTACCCTCTGAAACCACAGATATAGGTCAAAGTTGACCCAAGGTTAAATTAACCCAAGACCCAGCCCGAACCATGAGCCTGTACTAACAGCCCAAATTGACTTTTCAAATTCTGAACTTAATAGGAATCTTTCAAACAGACCAACCCTTGAATTTCAGCAGAAAAAGATTTCACTTAGAGAAGCTCGGAAACAGTTATTTAGTAACTAAATCGACTAATTAATCAGATTATACCAGGATATTGATACGCTAACCTATTTTATTGAACTTAAAAATAAACTTAAACTAAAGAGGAGTAAGACTCAGAACCATAACCTTAAACATTAAAAAAACAAGAAGAGAAGAAACAAAAGGAGGCAGGTTCAAGAATGAAATAGACGACAGAGACGAACGAGCAAGAACAAAGAAAATACCTCGATAGCCATACAGACAAGGCTTGATAAACCTCAGGCGACTCCGATCTGACTCGAAACCAGTATTAACTGTATGTTCTCTTTGAGAACAAACGAGCAATACTCATTTCAAGCCCAATCGTTCATAAGAACTTGAGGACTTCAGAGATTTTCTTCTCCTTCGATTTTAGATTTAAAACAGGTCTGATTTGGCGAGGATTTGGAAAACATGGTGGTGGATTGGGGCTGAGGGAAGGGTGATGGTTGCATGGCTGGATTTTGGTGGTATACGAGCTCCGCCACCGGCCGGAAATGGCGAAGCAATGGAGGGCGGCGCTAGGTTTGCTGAGGAGGGTGAGAGACAGAAGGGAGTTTGAACTGGGCTGTCTCTAAGAATGCTTGGACAGCCTTAAATGAAAATGGAGAAGTGCTCTGGTCGTTGGATGAAACGAGATGAACGACCAAGATTTGTTGAAGCTTATTGAACTCAAAACGACGTAGTTCCACTCCTGTACTACGTCGTTTCCATGGTCTTGGGGAATGAAAGATTTGGGCCGGATATGGGCATGGTTTGGACGGGTTTTAATGGGATTGTATGGGCTATGACAATGATTTTGGCCCAATTTTCACAAGACAAGTCAATTTTCCAACTCCTTCTTCTATTCTTAATTCCTTTCTTCTCCTTTTTTTTCATGAATTCTTTTCTTTTCAAAGTAAAAATCTAAATTAATTCCTAAACCAAATTATCCTACCAAATTATATGAATTACTCAAAATAATACTTACCACAACTAATTAATTACCAAATTAAAAACCCGCAAAATTCGAAATTAAATGCAACATGTGTTATTTTTTGTGATTTTTCTATTTTTTGGAACATGACTAAGTTACTAATAAATTTAAAATTTTAAAATTAAATCCTAAATGAAAATGCAATGTATTTCTGTATTTTCATGAATTAAATAAAATAAACGTGCACAGCCAAATGCAAGCAATTAACAACAAATGCTACAAAAATTCACGAATTTGCAAACAATGGGAAAACATTTATTTTCTTGAATCTATAGGAGTAATTCATATAGGAAAAAAATAATGTTCTCATAGTATCTTCTATCTCTTTCATGACCTCCCTTCCATGTAGGTGTACTTCACGTCCATAACTTGAAGTTCTATTATAATACTTGTACCTCTAGTGCATACACAATCCGGTGTGAGCTTCGTACCGACTTCTTATGAGGCTAGTACTTTTCTAACCGGAATTATCGTAGGGTTGTTATAGAATATGGCTACTATACTATCTCTCGTATTCATCTACTATTTAAGAGTGATCCTGAGGTCTATAATTCTCTTGGTCCACTCATGTTTTACTTAGTCGATATAACTCTTTAGTTTCCTCTTCCTTCTGATCCGCATTTATGTAGGCTTAAGCTATTTTCTGATCTGCATCTCATGGTGTTAGTTATTACTTTATCCCTTCAAGGACGCTATGGAATATCCATGATTCAATCTTCTAACAATTCGATCCTTTTTTGTGACCTGGTCTCAATTCTTTCTTTTAACTTATACCTGAATCTTCTACGACTGTATGATTATCAACATATATGCTGCACGGATAATACTCAGAACTCTTAAGTGCGTTTATATCATAACCAACTCCAGATCATTGATCGGATAATTTCTTTTGTTCCATCTTAGCTTTCTTTCAACATATGCTATTACTTTTCCTGGTCTTTCTACCCCCTTGTTATGTCCATACTTAGCTTATGTTAGTGCCCATACATGCTAGAGTTTTCGTGCAACTCATTATGATTTCGAATATTACTTTTAATTTCACTTCCTGTTCATTATCCACGATAGGTGCCACTTTCCTTTAGAGTGCTTACAACGTTGTTGTGAGACTGTTGTTACACGACCATTTCCTCTTTAGGTCGTTGTGCATTTCCTCAGCTAGTCTTTCATTGTAGTACTTAGGGAGAACCCCTGACTCTTGTAAAGCTGTGAGCTTATTACGGACCTTTTGATGTCCTTCCTTGCCTATAATCATCCGTAGTTGCTTACCTCCATGCCCTTGTGCTTGTAGGGTTTCTTCAACTGATATTTTGATTGCCTTCCCAGTGGCACTTTCTTTTATCCCCGTAACACTCGTATGGTATCTTTAACTACCTCAATTCCTATTCGAATAGATCTCAAGTATCATAATAACATTACTGCGAGGCTGAATTCTCCATGTTGGAGTTTACTACATGCATCTTGCATGATCTGCTGATTTGTCCATAACTTCTTGTCTAGTCATGACTAGGCTCTTCATGAATCAACTACTAATTACTCGTCGGCCCATTCTCATGTCCATATCTGCTTAATCTTCCTTGGGGTATTTCCCTGTCTTAACTTACCTCACGTGTTGGCTCCTTATCTATCAATAACATCCTGGGAATAAACCTTGACTTCCTTTCCTTGACGTCCTGCTTGCATACTGTTCTGGAATCATAACATATCTGTAGGGTTTGAATAAGTGCAATCTCATCCCCTTCTAATTTTTATCGCATTCTTCCTTTACCATTCCATAATTACTAGAACTACTTAATTCTGACTTAATACCACACACTCCATATTCCCCCCTTTTGGGGAGTACTCAGATTTAGTACTACGATAATTTACGTATAAATGTTTTACCTCTTCATATTTGGCGTCTTTTTACATCATCGATAACCCTTACTCGCCTTGTGGTAATCCTTCTGTACCAAGGATAACAAAATTCCTTACTCGCGAGGGTGACACTTAATGTAACTAGTACATACAGTCCCTTAAGCTTAACTTTGCCTACATTACTTGCTTTAGGGAAGTGTGTTCCTGAATGATCATTCTCTGAATTTCTCTTGAATCTTCTTCTGTTGTCCATTCTACTATAGCCATAACGAAATCTGAGATTTTCATGATGCCAACTATTATTAAATCACTCAGCCCCTAATTCATGTTTAGTTTATCTTGTTCATCAATCCATACTGGTTCCTATTACTCTGGGGTCTAACTTTTCCTTTTGGTAATTGCATCAGAGTCGAGAACTAAGGATATGATTTTATGGCCTATATTCTTTTGTTGTCTCAAGGCCTGTCACCTCTCGTTTGTTTCTTCACTTGACTATAGATTCAATAATACTGTCATCCTTTGATCTACCGTTTGTCATTCATGTATCACATCTTACTCATAATGCTTCATTAACTTTCTTCTTGTTTCCTGCTAACATTTATATACATTACTTTATTTCAAAAAATTGAACAAGACATTTTTTGTGGCTTTTAGCTCCCCTTGCTCCACCTACTGGCTCTTTGGGTTGCCTAACATTCTTTCTTTACTAGGGACAGGAGCCATACCAAGTTCGAGGCTTCCAGTGCCTATCTTTGCAGTACTCGTATCTAGCTGTATTATTTTAGAAATCACCATCTATTAGCACGTTTGCAATTTCCTTCAAAAATGACAACTAACGCAAATAATCCATTCACTATTTTGGGTCACTCTGACCCCAGTCGAATTCTGATATTTTTACTTCTCTTATACTTTTTTTGTTGGCTTTCATAGGGCATAACTGAGATGGGTGTGGTCAATTATACATAGCTCTGTTACTACTGAGAGTAACTCATAATGCTTATATTTTTCTGCTGGAATTGTAATACTGATAATCTTCATTAACTGGGTGTCTCGTACCCTTCTTTACCTTGCTTCATTTACTTGCTGAACTTGTATCTACCTTCCGATTCTCTTATTCCTATTTACCGTAAGAGTGGATAGATATTCTTGACTTAGGGATCCTTATCAAGAAACTTATGCATCTTAGTATACACTTGATTTGCTGAATACCTCATATTCATCCATTATAAGCATGATGCAAAAATTGAGTTCCTCTGACTCAACTCTTTCACAATTACATCTATTACCAATCGTCTTTCTAGATGTAGTCATCATCGTATTATGAATAAGATAGAGTTAGGAAATTGAGTTCTTTCAATTGAGCTCTATGACACGATCTAGAGTAAGAAGAAAGATTGACAATCCTAAATGTCCTGTAGCCTCCTGCTTATAAGTGTGGTGCATGACACATCCAGAAACAAGACTCTACTAGACACGGCTTGTAGACTCCCTAGGATAGAACTGCTCTGATACCACTTTTGTCACGACCCAAACCAATGGACAGCGACGGGCACCCGGTACCTTACTCAACCGAGTACCAACGTAACGTATCTTTCTTATTACATTACCATATACACGTGACATACGAGCCTAATAGGCCAACATATTCATTTATAAACTCAAAACATAGGCCAACAAGACCGTACAATCTTTCACATACACGACATATGTATACAAGCCTCTAAGAGTACATGAATATTATAAAGGTCGAGACAGAGTCCCGTCATACCAAACAATACTCGTCTAAATCATACAAGCAAAACAAGCAACTCCGAAGAAAATAGAGCGCACCAACATCTTTCACTGAGCTGATAGCCTAATTGGAGGGCTCTCGACCTGTCTATCAGGACCTGTGGGCATGAAACACAGCGTCCCCAGGAAAAGGGACGTCAGTACAAAAAATGTACCGAGTATGTAAGGCACATAAATAAGTACATAACAGATTTGGAAGAAATATAGAGTACTTGACTCAACCTGTAAGTCTGAATAACTATGTAAATCATAAAATACTTTTAGCGTCATGCATATGCGTATGAATGTCATGTCGTGCATAGGTACATGTCTCATAACATCATCAGCCTCCGAGGGCATCCCATCATATCATATCGGCCACTATCGGAAATATTATCATCGTATACCAGCTGATCAGGTGGTGGTACGTATATAATGCCGTAACCTTTTTTTCATAACCCATATAAATATAATATACATATATACGCGTATATAATGCCGTCTGAGTCATATTTAAGCCACTATGGGCAACATCATCATCATATACCGGCTGATCAGGTGGTGGTGCATATATAACGATGTAACCTTTCCCATATCCCATATATATATATATATATATATATATATATATATATATATATATATATATACACATATGCGTATATAACGCCATCTGGTCATGGGTCAATGTACATGAATCTTTCGGAATGTCATAAGACCGTTTTGCCGTTGAATAATATCATAAAGTAAACTTTTTTCAACTCTTGTATTTTTTTTTAGACCCATGAGCAGATGATCAAATATTATGACACATGAAAATTCAAGAATATAGATATCTCTAATACTTCTATGAATAGAGTCATTTATGGAATTTGTGCATTTGCACGTTTCGTTTGTGTCATATAGATCATGCCAAAAGAAAGAAGTGATAGCCTTAACATATCTGGACATCCCATGTACCTTATATGTATATACACCCGTAACCTTTAGTATTACCAAAGGCTAAAAGCAGAAAAAAAAGAGCCACTGTTATTTGTTGCCTTGTTGGAGCCCAAACAGTGCTCAATTTTCAAGGCTTAAAGGCGCCTCTGCTGAGCTATGATAACATCCGCGGTTGATATTGAGTCTGAAGTGTTTTAACATTTTGGCTTTAGGTATTTGTATGCATAAGTATGTAGATGCAAATTGACGGATCCTTTAGCAATTGGCTAGGCGTTCTTACATGGTCGAGTAAAGAATCTGTTGGACATAGCCATATGCTTAGGCATTGACTTGTTGAATTTGCGAATTATCATTTCAGAAAAGAGTACTGTTCCATCTTAAATGTGGAGCTAAAGTTTTCTTGGTCTCTTTAGACTTGGAAACAAACCCTACTTAAAGAATAAGTTTTGCCACCCAAAATCCTTATGTGACACATGTAAAGAATGACTAATGAGTCATTATCCAAGAAATGGGTTTGCTGCCACGTGGGAGTGGGGTGGGTAATTTTTAATCCTTATTCACTTATTAGGTAATTAGGTAGTGTCCCGTTACCCGGTAATTAACCAATTACCCGCATAATTAGGAATTATCTCCAACTACTTAAAATACTACGCACTTTTAACACACCTTATACACCTTACTATCATGGTCATGTGGTACCTTGTATGACACTAGTCCATAAATATCGGATATTATAGCTAGGACGGTATTTTATCCCAAAATGCCAAATTTCGATGAAATTCTTTTTCTTTGATTTGCTTACCCTATCACTTTTACGAATTTACTCATCATTTGTTTAAAATAGCGTAATACTTATAATCTCACAATAATATCATTCCCGAACTTACGTCAATTAACTTACGATGAAACTTTATCGTACGAAAATGCAGGACGTAACATCTCATTTCTGAGCTTCCATTAATTTATTTATAGTATACTTTCATGTAGGAAAACATGGGGTGTAACATATTGCACCAAGTCTGTGCCAATAGTCTAGCCTCACCCGACTTGAAGCAACCAACTAGAGATCTACACCGTCTCCCATACAAAGCCTTATATGGAGCCATCTGAATACTTGATTGGTAGCTATTATTATAATCAAATTTTGCAAGTAATAGAAACTGATCCCATGACCCTCCGAAATTAATGACACAAGCACGCAACATGTCCTCCAATATCTGAATAGTGCGCTTGGACTGCCCGTCCGTATGAGGGTGAAAAGTTGTGCTCAACTCAACCTGAGTACCCAACTCTCGCTGCACAGACCTCCAAAACTGCGAAGTAAACTGAGTGCCCCTATCCGAAATGATGGAAATTGGGACACCATGCAAACGAATAATCTCCCGGATATAGATCTCTGCCAACCACTCTAAAGAATAGGTAGTACACACAGGAATGAAGTGCGCGGACTTAGTCAGCCGATTCACAATCACCAAAATAGCATCGAACTTCCTCAAAGCCCGTGGAAGTCCAACTACAAAGTCCATAGTGATCCTCTCCCATTTCCACTCTGGAATATCCATATGCTGAAGCAAACCACCCGGTTTCTGATGTTCATACTTCACCTGCTGACAATTGAGACACCGAGCTACAAATCCACAATGTCTTTCTTCATTAATGCTTCCTTAAATCCTAATACATATTTGTGGCACCCGGATGAATGGAATACCGCGAGCTATGTGCCTCCTCCAGAATCAACTCCCAAAGCCCATCTACATTGGGCACACAAATCTGGATCTGCATCCTCAACACCCCATCATCACCAATAGTCACATCTCTGGCATCATCATACTGAACTCTGTCCCTAGGGACAAGTAAATGCGGATCATCATATTGGCGCTCTCTGATGCGATCATATAAGGAAGACCGAGAAACCACACAAGCCAATACCCATCTGGGCTCCGAAACATTTAACCTCACGAACCGATTGGCCAAGTCCTGAACATGAACTGCAAGAGGTCTCTCCCCAACTGGAATATATGCCAAACTCCCCATACTCACCGCCTTTTGGCTCAAAGCGTCGGCCACCACATTGGCCTTCCCCGGATGGTACAATATAGTGATATCATAATCCTTAAGCAACTCCAACCACCTTCGCTGCCTCAAATTGAGATCCTTCTATTTGAACAAGTGTTGGATGCTACGATGATCAGTAAATACCTCATAAGACACACCATACAAGTAATGCCTCCAAATCTTCAACGCGTGAACTATGGCAGCCAACTCCAAATCATGAATGGGGTAGTTCTTCTCATGGGGCTTCAACTGACGAGAAGTATAAGCAATAACTCTACCCTCCTGCATCAATAGACACCCAATATCAACTCTCAAAGCATCACAATACACGGTATATAAACCTGAAGCTAATGGCAAAACTAACACTGGAGTCGTGGTCAAGGCTGTCTTAAGCTTCTGAAAGCTCTCCTCACACTCATCCGGCCATACAAATGAAACACCCTTCTGAGTCAACTTGGTCAAGGGTGATGTGATAGATGAGAATCCCTGAACAAACCGGTGATAATAGCCTGCCAAACCAAGAAAGCTGCGAATCTCTGTGGCTGAGGACGGTCTGGGCCAACTCTGAATTGCCTCTATCTTCTTCGGATCAACTTGAATACCCTCACTGGACACCACGTGCCCCAAGAAAGCCACTGAACTAAGCAAAAACTCACACTTGGAGAATTTTGCATACAGCTTCTTCTCTCTCAATCTCTATAACACAACTCTCAAATGCTCTGTGTGCTCCTCCTGACTACGTAAATACACCAGAATATCATCAATGAAGACTATGACAAATAAATTGAGATAAGGCCGGAACATGTTGTTCATCAAATGCATGAACGCTGCTGGGGCATTGGTCAGCCCAAAAGATATCACCAAAAACTCATAATGACCATATCGGGTCCTGAAAGCTGTCTTAAGAATATCCGAGTCCCTGATCTTCAACTGGTGATAACCCGAACGGAGATCAATCTTGGAGAACACTCTCGCTCCCTGAAGCTGGTCGAATAAATCATCAATGCGAGGCGAAGGATATTTGTTCTTAATTTTTACTTTGTTCAATTGCCTATAATCAATGCACATCCTCATAGTGACATCCTTCTTCTTCACAAATAGAACCTGCGCACCCCACGGTGACAAACTAGGCCGAATGAACCCCTTATCGAGGAGTTCCTGAAGCTGCTCCTTTAACTCTATCAACTCTGTTGGTGCCATATGACACGGCGGAATAGAAATGGGCTGAGTGCCCGGCACCAGGTCAATACCAAAATCAATATCCCTATCCGGTGGCATGCTCGGCAGGTCTGCAGGAAACACATCGGGAAAATCCCTCACAACTGGGACAGAATCAATGTTGGGAGTCTCTGCACTGACATCCCTCACAAAGGCTAGATACGAAAGACATCCCTTACCAACCATACACTGGGCATTCAAGAATGAGATCACTCTACTAGGAACATAATCAGTCAAACCTCGTGAGTCGATCTGTGGCACACCCAGTATAACCAATGTGACTGTCTTGACATGACAGTCCAGAATAGTACGACACGAAGATCGTCATTCCATGCCCAAAATGACATCGAAATCCACCATACACAATAATAAAAGATCCACTCGGATCTCCAAACCCCCAATATCACTACACTCGACTGGTACACATGGTCTACAATAACAGTATCGCCCACTAGAGTAGATACATGAACAGGTGAAATAAGAGACTCACGGAGTGTATCCAAATAACATGCAAAGTATGATGACATATAAGAAAAGGTGGAACTAGGATCAAATAATACAGAGGCATCTCTATGGCAGATTGAAACAATACCTAAAATCACGACATCTAAAGTAGCAGCATCTGATCTACCTGGGAGGGCATACAAACGAGCCTGACCACCACCCGATCGACCTCCCCTTCTAGGGCGACCCCTAGTTGACTGACCTCCACCCCTAGCTGGGTGGGCGGGTGGTGAAGTAACTAGAGCAAAAGTTGAGGGTTGACCCCTCTGCTGAGATGGACCATCATGAAGACGAGGACACTGCCTCCTCATATGCCCAAACTCTCCACACTCATAACAACTCCCCGGTGCTGGAGATGGGGACTGAAGGGAACGCCTGGCACTGGAATGACCAGTAGAAGGACCTGGAATGGAAGAACCCTACACTGATGGAGCACGGATAAACTCTGTGCTGGAAGGGAACTAAGTGATGAATGGCCCTGATGAGAACTGTGAGAACCATGACCCGATGATGCCCCACAATAACCTGGGCGAGCTGACCGAGCCTGCCTGAATGGACGGCCTCTGCCCTGCTAGAACTGACCCTCGAACGAGCACTACTAAAACTACCAGATCCCCGGGGCCTCTTGGCCTCTCTCTCCTCTCACTCTTAGCGGCGAACCGACTCAATCTCACGGGCAATGTCAACAACCTCCTCGAAAGTAGCACCCGTCACCCTCTCCCTAGTTATGAGAATCTGAAGCTGATATGTGAGGCCATCAACAAACTTCCTGATCCTCTCTCGATCTGTGGGAACCAACCAGACTGCATGATGAGCTAACTCAGAGAACCGCATCTCATACTGCATCATAGTCATCTCTCCCTAACGCAACTGCTCGAACTGCCTACGCAGCTCCTTTTGACGAGACTGTGACACATACTTCTCCAGAAAGAGAACAGAGAACTGCTGCCAGGTAAGGGGCGCTGCACCAACAGGCCTACGCCTCTCATACGCCTCCCACCAAGTGAAGGCAGCCTAGAAAACTGAAAGGTGGTAAAAGCCACACCACTAGTCTCTAGAATACCCGTTGTACGAAGAATCCTCCGACATTTATCCCAGAAACCATGGGCATCCTCGCCCTCTGCACCGCTAAAAGTCGGAGGCTAGAGTCTACCAAACCTCTCTAATCGACATTACTCGTCATCTGTCATAATTGGTACCACATACTCCTGAGCTGGTGCAACCGGCTGGGCTAGAGGTGCCCCCGGTGCCTGGAGTCCCTGCACAACTTGCTTAGGTATGCGAGCAACGGGAGTCTGGGTGCCTCCCCCGGCCTGAGAAATAGCTGCGGCCGTAGTAACTGAGACCGTCTGAGCCAAACTGGTACACAGTGATAAGATCTGAGCTAAAGCCTCCTGAAGGCCTAGAATCATAATAGGCACAATCGGTGCCTGAGCTGGTGCTGTTGTAGCGTCCACAACTTGGACCTGATCCTGAACTGGGGAAGCTGGTGGATCTGCAGGTGCTGCCCTAGCTGCTCTGCCCCTACCATGGCCTCGACCGCATCCTCGGCCTCTAGTGGCCCCAGTTGGTAGCATTGGCAGTCGTCCATCCTGCCCGGTAGCACGTGTCCTCACCATCTATGAGAGAATGGAATAACAGAAGTTTAGTACTCGGATCAATAGATTCGCACAACAAGAATTTCAAGAATATGAAGTTTTTCCTAAAGGTTCTGCAGCCTCTCGAGGATAAATACAGACGTCTCCGTACCAATCTGCGAGACTCTACTAAACTGGCTCATGACTCGCGAAAACTATGTAACCTAGGCTTTGATACCAACTTGTCACGACCCTTAATACCGGTCGTGATGGTGCCTATCACATTACTAGGCAAGCCAATCAAAACATTTAATCACAACCCTTTTTCTTTTAATAAGCCATTTTCTAACACGGATTTAAATACCAAATTTTTTATAATAAGCGTTTAAAACAACTAAATGTGTGAAAAACAATAAAATCATAAGACAACACAGCCCCAAATATCTGGTGACACGAGTCTAGAGCCTCTAATACATAGCTGACTGTCTAATACATCATAAGTCAAGCAAATGCGGAAAAGAACAAGATAGGAGGGAGAAAACAGGGCTGCGGACGCCATGCAGCTACCTTGCAATCTCCGGCAACCTCTGAAAATGCTAAGGGCTCTCACTCCGCCACTCAGGCACCTGGATCTGCACACAAGGTGCAGGGAGTAACGTGAGTACGCCAACTCAGTAAGTAACTAAAGTAAATAATGTCTGAAAGCAATGACGAACAGTTAAAAATCATATAAGTGAATACACAACAGGATAACAAATCAAATTCCACCGTTTAAAACGAGTTCTATCATAAAATCATCAATTTCAGTTTAAATACTTGATATATACTTAGCAATTTTTCAACAGAGGCTTATCTTAAAAGAAGAGTGAAATCAGTAAAAATGTTATAACTGGGGCCCTCGGGCAAGGTATCACTCAGAATATAGCCCCTCGGGCAGCCTCTCAGGCACTCGTGACTCAACTCTCGTCACTCAGTACTCATGCTCAGTAGTCAGGCTCATTATTATCTCATAATAATAATAATCATAGTAACTGTTGCGGCGTGCAGCCCGATCCTTAGTTTATAGTCGACTACGCTCATTGGGGGTGTACAGACTCCGGAGGGGCTCCTACAGCCCAAGCGTCATATCGCTGCGGTGCGCAACCCGATCCAATATATATATATATATATATATATATATATATATATATATATATATATATATATATATATACGCTGCAGTGTGCATCCTAATCCATATAAGTATCGTTGCGGCGTGCAACCCAATCCATAATTCATACATATATAAATATCCTCACCATTAGGTTCTCAACCTCTCTCAGTCATTGATCTCACACCCTCTCGGGCACAACAGTAGAAATTAGATAACTCAGTCCAAATAGTCCTCACATTTAAAAAGTAGAGCGATAAAACCAGTTTTAAAAATAAATAGGTAAAACATGACTGAGGATATGCTTTCAAACAAGTAGAGTGAGGAAAGAAAGTAAAAATGCTCCTAAGGGTCTCAACAGGTCGGCACAAGGCCCCAAACATGGCATACAACCCATAATATAGTATAAATGACTAAAGTACAGAATATCATAAGGTTCCAAATCAAATACGCGGCTTAATAGTCAATACGGGACGGACCAAGTCACAATCCCTACCGGTGCATGCCTACACACTCATCACCTAGCATGTGCGTCACCGCATTTATCAAAACAAGTCAAATACTGGGGTTTTGTACCCTCAGTTCCAGATTTACAATGGTTACTTACCTCAAACCGGTGAAAATACTACTCCGCGATGCCCTTGCCCTTCGAATCGGCCTCCACTCGCGTCGAATCTATCCAAATCAGAATTACGACGTCAAAATATGTTAAGGGAACGAAGCCCAAGTGAAAATAATCAATATACGACAAGAATCCCGAAATTACCAAAACCCGACCCTCGGACCCATGTCTCAGAACTCGATAAAAATTACATCAACGAAATCTTTATCCTTCTACGAGTCCATACATACCAAGAACACTGAAATCGGGGTCCAAATAACCCCTCAAATTCTCATTTTAAAGTCTTTTAATCTCAAGCCCTAATCCCCAACTTTCTTCCTTAATCTCCACTAATACCATGATTAAACCATGGAAAAATGATCATAAACCCAAATAATGAAGCTTAGGAAACTTACCCAACTGATATCCCTTGATTTCTCTTGAAATCCACTACCTTAGCTCTTTCCCGTCTTCAAAAAAGGGAGTACATAGAAAAATTTCGCGAAGAAACAATTTATACCTTCTGGCCCAGGGATTCCGCACCTGTGGCCCAGATACCGCATTTTCGGTAACTTAGCTGCTTCTGCGGCTTTCACTCAAAATCCAAAAATTGCATCTGCAACCACGTAGCCGCACCTGTGCCATCGTAGGTGCGGTTAGCCAACCGCATCTGCGGCTCCTGCACTTCTCTTCCTTGACCGCTTTTGTGGTTGTTTCCTCGCATCTGCAGCATCGCACCTGCGGTCCCCAATCCACATGTGCGGAAATACCATAACAGAAAAATCTGTAGCTTTCTCAAATTTCCCAAACTCTCCAACAGCCATCTGAAATCACCCCGAGGCCCCCGGGACCTCAACCAAAAGCACCAACATCTCCCAAAACCTTATTAAAACTTGTACCAATCTTCAAAATAGCTCAAATAACATCGAATCAACCAAAACACATCGGATTCAAGCCTAAGTTCCCAAAATCTTCTAAATTATGCTTTTGATCAAAACCTCAACCAAACCACGTCCGAATGACCTGAAATCTTACACACACATCCCAAATGACACAACGGAACTACTGCAACTCTCAAAATTCCATTCCGACTCCTATATCAAAATCTCACCTATGAACCGGAAATCGCCGAAAATCCAATTTTGCCAATTCAAGCCTAAACCTACTCTAGACCTCCAAAACTCATTCTGATCATGCACCTAAGTCCCAAATCACCTCCCAAAACTATCTAAACCATCGAAACTCACATCCGATCCCTCGAACACATAAGTCAACATTCGGTTGACTTTTCCAACTTAAGCTTCCTCAAAAGAGACTAAGTGTCTTAAACCTTACCAAATCCTTTCCGAACCTGAACCAATCAACCCGATCACATATAGAACCATTAGACAAAGTAATAAGAAGCAGAAATGGAGAAAACGGAGTGGTAACTCATGAGACGATTGGCCGGGTCGTCGCATTTTACCACTTTGTTGCATTCCTCGCCTCTCCCCCCAAACTTATGCTTTTGCCTTGTGCTAAGGAAAGATTGGGTGCCAAGAGAGGGTATTTTTAGAACAGTTAAAGGCTTGTATCGTGGTTTTTGAAAGAAAAAAGTCTATGGCTCAAAAGGGGTGACTAGGGATATTATCATTGGTAGGCTATGGAAGTGTTCAAGATATCATTCGGATCAGGGAGAGCCTATAATCACATCTCAAGTCAAATTACACTTAGGATTTCTCCTAGACAAACAATTAGGGCAAGTTCTAGACTAATGGCTCGGGACTTGGATTTGCAATTCAATTTCTAACCACACAAGCTATGGGATTGCTAAAGATACAAGTCGGGGGCCCACAACAACCTTAGCTAAGATTTGAGCAACACAATGGTCCTGAAAAACCACTTGATGATTATCGGCCAACACAAGAGTCTCAAGGTCACCACTTTCACCATCCTATACACAATAATTTATTTTTGACCATAGGATCAAAGGCAAATGTGTTAGGCCCAAGTGAAGCTTTGCTTGAGGCATCCTTACCAACTAGCTACTATTTACACTAAAAGCAAAAAGAAATAGACTCAAACACTTAAGAAGGTTGTCATGCCATCGATCATCGGGAAGAGCCACCCGATTCACACAAATTCCACCTTTGGAAAGAATCGTGACATTACGAAAACTAAAGGCTTATTGCAAAAACTGAAAACAAGAAGCTACGAACATAAAATAAGAAGCTATGAAAGGAAAAATGCGGAAAGTAAAATGAATATATACAAGAGGGGATTTAGTCGAATATACATAAGGGAGAATGAATATATACATTAGAACGTAACTTTATATACCGACCAAAAGTAAAAACTACGAAAATTGCAATAAATGATAAAATTATGTACAAACCAAAGGTAAAAAGAAAGCATAAAGAAAAAAATAATGTCATATATACAGTCATCCAAATAGGGATACCCCCTCAAATGAAAGCTAGCATTGTCCTCAATTCTAACTAACCAAAATAAGCACAAGAAAAGAAAGAGAGGAAAAAGAAACTCCCTATTGGCCCTCTGTCTGCATAGGATCCTGAGTCTGGGTCCCTAGGTTCTCGGTCTGCTCGGGAACCTGTGACTGGCTCCCTGTAATCTGTGTCTCCACTAGGACCTGGGCCTGGACTGAGTCCTGGGCCTGTACTAAAATCTGGGACTGGCTAGAGGAACCTCCCTGCGGGTCCTCCAACTCTATAATAGCATCGTTAGTACGGGGAATCACCCTCTTCCTCTTGGGTGGCCTCTCTGTCTCCTACTCTAGCTGGGGCTGGGGTTGGGCTGCTGAAGTCGGGTCATATAATAACAGATCTAGAGGCAAGTGATTAGCCTTCAACCTCTCTACCTCCACCCTTAACTCCTTCACCGACTCCTTTGAAGCACGAGTCTTTCTCATTTTCTTTGCCTCCTTAGCAAGCTCCTTCAATGCTTTTCCATGAGAATCAACAGCATCCATGATCAATTTCTAGTTCTCTAGGAGCTTTTTCTGGTTGTCCAAAAGCTCCTTGAGAGTGTTCTCCACTGACTGTGGGACCTGTGGTGGAGGAGGTGCAGAATAGGCTGCCACCGAAGTAGAAAGTACAGACAGCTTGGAAGTGGTTGTCTGCATCCAGTTGTTGATACTAGCAAGGGTCTGGCTCAGGCGGTGGGCAGTCAAAGGATATGCTGCAGATGATGGGATATCTGGAGCTGTAGAAGTGGAGGGTCCTAGGGCCATGTCTGGTGTGGCTGAAGGAGGCTGAGTAGGAGCTACTACTACTGGCTCTTTAGACTAGCCAGTTGAAGTAGTGGCTTTGCCCTTAGGGTCCTTGGGGTTGTCGGGACCCTTGGTGTTGTACCAGGAGAACGGTGCATTTGCTTTCACTTTCACATCAAACCTCCTCTTCTCCACATCTAGGTCCTCAAAGTACATGGTCAGGAAATTGTGGAAGGGGTAGATCTATTGCCTTCGTTCACCACCCGTGTAATCACCCTCGACATCACATTCCCGACGTTGATCGGGTACCTGCCATGATCGATGCCACCAATATAGCCCGGGAGATATAAAGGGAGTTGTCGTGAGTGGTAGGGTCTAGCCGGCTACAAACAAATGTTTCCCACCTTTTTGTGTCAAAGTTCAATGTTCTCCTCAGAATTTTTACCCTCGCTATCAGCCATGCTAGGGTGGTACCTGGGATTGCCAAGTACTCAGCTAGCCACGGACGGGCATCCTCCCCCAAAGCTACCTTGTCTAAGTATCTCATCCTCCTCCGGGAAGCCCAGGTAACCATTTATCGTCTTTCCATCAAACTTTACCTTCAGATTTCGCACCTTAGTCACTGTGGTACCCTTTTTGACGTGGGCAATATTGGTGTAGAATTCCTTGACTAAGTGCTCATTGGAATCCTCCATGTGGCCTATGAAGTAGTCCCAGCCTGCTCTCTCTCTCTGAACTGCCTCAACACATTGGGGTTGTGAGGCAAAAGGTCCCGTGTGATAAATTTCCATTCAGGTATTAACTTTCTCTCAGGCCACCATTCTCTGAATTTGTAGTAGGCCACCTCACTCACGAACCTGTCTTGCCATGCCTCCGAGTTCCTGGTTCTCTCCACCCCTCCTACTTGGGGCTCATCCCCTCCTACTTCTTCTCCTTCTTCTTCTACGGGACCCTCCCCGAATAGTGAAGTTGTAGGTGAGGTATAATATTCATTGTTACTGCCTGCAGCTAAGCCCTCAGACTCAGAATATATGTGCACTGATGTTTGGGCAGTAGGACAGCCTAGAGGTGTATCCCTCAATTTGTTCCTCTCCAGCCAGTCAGGAACATATTCTGGCACGGAGTCTGAGTCAGATGCCTCCCGAAAGGGCTCATACTTACTTCCCGATTGGTCAATAGCTCTATCAACAGCCTTTATTATTCTTCTGGTGTTTTTGATGTTTTACCGGGCTTGCGGGGTCAATCTAATCATGTCTTGTCCCCTACCCTAGGAGGACTCTCCTTTCCCTTTCTGTTTATTGCCTCTGCCTCGTGATTTCACCATTATCTGCAAGGAACATTCAGTTGAGCTTTATTAGTATCAGCAGAATCTGTGAAGCATTGCAGAATAATATGGCAGACATTCAGAATTACAGACCGTGAACCGCATAAAATGAAGCGCGGCCGCAAAGAAGCTACCGCGGACCGCACAAAATGCACTGCGGTCCTTATGGGGATCAGACTACCCACTCTCTGATTCTAGGCACCGCAGACCGCACAAAATATATTGCGGTCCGCATTAAGGCACCGTGGTCCACACAAAACAGCATTGCGGACCTCACAGAAGCACCGCGGACCGCACAAAATCCACCGTGGTCTGCGGTGAGCATTCAATAGCAATACCAACCTAGGGTTCAAATTTTTCTCAATTTAAGTCCAATTTTTCACCTATTATTGATCCCCTAGGTGTTGAATCGGTGTTTTTAACAAACTAGTCCTAATTTAAACATGATTAAACAAACCTACTATACAGAATTGAAAGAAATAGGAAGAAAAAGAAGAAAAACTTAGAAAAATAAAAATTACAAGAAAATAACAAAGTTAAACAACCAAGAAAGAATTAAAATTACTAGAAGTGAGATGCAATGTTGATTAACGAGACTTAGCAGTTGAATTTGTGCAATTAGATGAGATGAACACTCATTTTTTAGCTTTTGAGTACAAAGGGTCGAAAAGTTTAAAATGAGAGCCTCAGGTCCTATTTATAGAAAAAGGAACTGGGGCCCATCTCACCTACCCACCGCGGATTGCACAAAATGGCACTACGGTCTGCGGTACTCAGAAACAAGTGGCACTGGGGAGATGACCACTGCGGACTGCAAGAAATGCAATGTGGCCGTAGTGGTCCACCGCGGACCGCAGAAAATGCATTGCAGCCGCGGTGGAAAACTTCAGAGACTCCTTATTTTTTATCAATCGACTCTGCGGTCCACATTGAATTTTTGCCCCCGCACTAAGGCCACTACGGTCCGCACAAAATACAATGCGGCCGTAGTGCAAACTTCAGAGAGTGTGCATTTTTTCAACATAGTCCTGCACTGCATCAAAACAATCCTACAGCAACTCATAACCAGTTAGTCCAAAAGCAAATCCTATACTACAAAGAAAATCAAAGAAAAACAAAAATAAAGACACATGGGTTGCCTCCCAAGAAGCTCCTGATTTAACGTCGCGGCATGACACAGGTTACCATCAAATCACTTTAGATGGAGCAGTGCCATCACGTGGTTGTCATCAATCTTGTCCAGGTAGTGCTTGAACCTATGCCCATTAACTCTGAAAACCTCCCCATTTTTGTTCTTCAAGTCAAGTGCACCAAACGGACTCACAAACACCACTTAAAAAGGTTCACACTATTTTGACTTAAGCTTTCCCGGAAACAGACGTAACCGAGAGTTGAACAAGAGAACCAAATCACCCACATTGAACTCTTTGCCATGAGCATATTTATCATGGAGGTATTTCATCTTGTCCTTGTACAAGGATGAACTGGAGTAGGCATGGAATCAGAATTTATCAAGTTCATTAAGATGCTCACACGAAGATTTGCTGCCACATCCCATTCAAGATTCAGCTTCCTCAAAGCCCACATGGCCTTATGCTCTAACTCAACCGGTAGATGGCAAGCTTTCCTAAACACTAACCGATATGGAGACATACCGATCGGAGTCTTGTAAGCAATCCTATAAGCCCATAGAGCAACATCCAACTTCTTTGACCAATCGGTCCTATTTGCATTGACCGTCTGTGACAATATACTCTTGATTTCCCTGTTTGAGACTTCAACTTGGCCACTCTCCTGAGGATGATAAGGAGTAGAAACTTTGTGATTGATACCATACTTTGCAAGCAAAGTGTCAAAAGCTCTATTACAAAAATGAGACCCCCCATCACTTATGATTGCACGAGAAGTGCCAAACCTTGTAAATATGCTCTTCTTGAGAAATGCAACAACACTCCGGGCCTCATTGTTGGGTAGAGCCACGGCTTTAACCCACTTTGAAACATAGCCAACCGCCATAAGAATGTATGTGTTCCCACACGAGCTAACAAAAGGGCCCATAAAATCAATGCCCCATACATAAAAAATATCAACTTCAAGGATAGTATTGAGAGGCATCTCATCTTTCTTCGAAATTCCACCCACTCTTTGACATTCGTCACATCTCTTCAGAAGTTCACTTGTATCTTTGTACAAAGCTAGCCAATAAAACCTGTAACTAAGAACTTTTGTAGCCGTCCTCGCCCCGCCATGATGGCCACCATAGAGAGAGGAATGACAAGCCTCTAAGATACTCAATTGCTCCTCCTCCGGGACACACCTTTGGATCACGCCATACGTGCAAATCTTGAACAAGTACGGCTCATCCCAATAGAAATCCAAAGTATCCCGTTTGAGCTCCTTCCTTTGGTTAGAAGAGAGCTCACACGGGATTATACCAGTCACAAGGAAATTAGCAACGTCCGCAAATCATGTCATACCATTCACCGACACAGAAAGGAGTTGTTCGTTGGGAAATGAATCATTAATCTCTAGGCCATCACGAGGCCTCCCATCCTCCTCTAAGTGGGACAAGTGGTCTGCCACTTGGTTTTCACTACCCTTCCAGTACACAATCTCCAAATCAAACTCTTGAAGTAATAAGCCCCATCGCATCAGTCTAGCTTTGGAATCCTTCTTCGTCATCAAGTACCAGAGTGCGGCATGATAGGTATGCACTATGACCTTGGCACCCATAAGATACGACCGAAATTTATCCATTGCGAACACAATAGCCAAAAGCTCTTTCTCAGTCACCATGTAGTTCACTTGAGCATCATTCATTGTCTTGCTCGCATAGTACACCAGATGAAACATTTTATTCACTCTTTGACCCAAAACCGCCCCAACCGCAACATCGCTCACATCACATATGAGCTCAAAAGGCAAGCTCCAATTGGGTGTGGTAATAATAAGGGTGGTGGTCAACTTGTGCTTGAGAAGTTCAAAGGCCTGCATACATCTCTCATCGAACACGAACTTGACATCTTTTTCCAATAACTTGCATAAAGGATTCACTACCTTGGAAAAGTTTTTGATAAATCTCCGATAGAACCCCGCATACCCAAGAAAACTTCTAACTCCCTTGACAGAGGTAGGGGAGGGAGCCTTGAAATCACATCAATTTTTGTTTTGTCCACCTCTGTACCATGCTTTGAAATTTTATGCCCAAGAAATATGCCCTCCTCAACCATGAAGTGTCATTTCTCCCAATTAAGAACAAGATTGGTTTCTTCACAACGGGCCAACACTCTATCAAGATTTTTCAAACATTCATCAAATGAATCACCCACAACACTAAAATCGTCCATGAACACCTCCAAAATATCTTCCACAATATCGGTGAAAATGGCCATCATACACCGCTGGAATGTAGCCAGTGCATTACACAACCCGAAAGGCATCCTAGAAAATGCAAAGGTGCCATATGGACAAGTGAACGTGGTCTTCTCCTAATCTTCCGGAGCAATCAAGATTTGGTTGTATCCAGAATATCCATCCAATAAATAGTAGAAGGTACACCCAGCAAGTCCATTTAACATCTGATCAAGAAAAGGCAATGGAAAGTGATCCTTGCGGGGCGCTTTATTCAACTTGCGGTAGTCCATGCATACCCTCCACTCGGTGACGGTCCTGATAGGAATCAACTCATTTTGCAAATTTGCAATCATGGTCATGCCACCCTTCTTCGACATATATTGCACCGGCGAAGTCCAAGAGCTATCAGAGATGGGGTACACAACCCCGGCAACCAACCACTTGTTAACCTCCTTTTTCACAACTACTTGCATTGCCTTATTCAACCTCCTTTGATGTTCCAAGGAGGGCTTTGAATCATCTTCCAGAATAATCTTGTGCATACAGAATGCGGGTCTTATCCCCCGAATATCAGCTAAAGTCCATAAAATTGCCTTTTTCCGCTTTTGATGCACGCCCAATATGGCATCAACCTGCATGTTAGTAAGACAAGAAGAAAGAATAACTGGCAAAGTTGAACTAGGGCCTAAGAACTCATACCTGAGGTGTGGAGGCAAGGACTTCAACTCCAACACCGGATGTTCCTCGATTGAAGGTTTTATTGATGGAGTCTTCCTATTTTCAAGATCCAAAGAGCGTTTCCTAGGTTCATAAGAGTAAGATCCCATTCCATGTAAAGTATTTACACACTCCACTCGGCCTTCATCCTCATTTACATCAAGATTCAACAATACTGCCTCTAGAGGGTCCTCTACATTGATAATTGCACTGGTATCATCAACTATTACTGCCGTGACAAGGTCCACAAAAGAGCACACCTCGGAACTATTGGGCTGCTTCATTGACTTGCACACATGAAAGACCACTTTCTCATCACCAACCCGAAAGGTGAGTTCCACTACTTTCACATCAACTAAGGCCTTCTTAGTAGCAAGGAAAGGTCTTCCCAATATGATTGGAACTTCATAATCTACCTCACAATCCAAGATCACAAAATCAACTAGCAAGATAAATTTGTCCACCCGGACAAGAACATCATCAATAATACCAAATGGTCTCTTCATAGTTCTATCTGCCATTTACAATCTCATGGAAGTCGGCCTCGGTTGCGCAATACCCAAAGTCTTGAAAACTGAGTAGCGCATCAAGTTGATACTTGCCCCCAAATCACATAGAGCTTTTACAAAGTCCGCACTCCCAATGGTGCAAGGAATGGTGAAAGCACCGAGATCTTCTAGCTTCGGGGCCATCAAGTGTACTATTGCACTAACTTGGTGGGTCATCTTGATAGTTTCTCAATCTATAGATCTTTTCTTTGTCACCAAGTCCTTCATGAATTTAGCATAGCTCGGCATTTGCTCTAGAGCCTCCACCAAAGGCACATTAATGGATAAACTCTTCATCAAGTCAATAAACTTTTTGAACTAATTCTCATTTTTTTGCTTCGCGAGCCTTTGAGGATAAGGTGGAGGCAGCCTTGGCAAAGGATCCTTGGCTTTAGGCACAACCGTTTTTGGCATGTCTATTACGTATTCCCTAGACGGGTTCACGTCATTCTGAGTCTCCACCTCGGCATCTTGAATATCAATCCCACTTCCTCATTCACGTTCTCATAAATCACATTTTCAACCACCAAAGGAATCTCATCTTCTTGCAACTCAACTTCATCACTCAAAATTTGTTTTTGTTTGGAGGCATTCACATCACCGCCTTGTCCACTCCTTGTAGTTACCGCCATAACATGATTGTTCCCACCCTTCGGGTTAACTACCGTATCACTTGGTAGAGCCCCCTTAGGGTGAGTATTCAAGGATTGTGATTGAATCTCCAAGTTCTTGATTGAAGTATTGTGGGAAGCCAACTGAGCATCAGAGTCCGCATTCTTTTTCATCATCTGTTCAAACATCATTTCAATTCTCCCCATTTCATTGTTGGAAGAACTAGGACATTGGGATGGAAATGGGGGTGGATTGTTCGGTTGTTGATACATTGGGGGCTTTTGAAAGCCTTGCCCCGGATTTTCCTAATTGTCATTGTTCCAACCTCCCTGATTGTTGTTACCACCCCAATTGTTATTGTTGTCATTCCAATTACCCTGAATGTTCTGATTGTCCCAATTGGAATTTTGGTTGTTATTCCCCCAATTATTATTCCCTTGTTGTTGTTGATTGCCCCAATTGCCCTGGGGTCTCCATTGTTGTTGGTTGGAAGAATTGTCCCTTTAGCCCTGATAATTGTTCACATATTGCACTTCTTTATTCTGCCCATCATAACCATCATCTTGGAATCCACCACAATCATTGTCAAATTGATCTGAACTCCCTTGGTTTTGTTGACCTCTTTGTCTTCTTTTTTTTGGTAATTAAGGAACTTTATTACCAAGTAAATATTTATACATATACCGAGAGAATAAACAACGCTGCACTCTTTTTTGTTGGACATGAAGCCCCAACATAAGATTTCTTCACTACTCCTAATCAACTACATCCCTTCCTAGATTATACTGGATACCAGTTCATAGTACTTAGATATACATCCAGGTTTTTGCAAGTTTGAGCATATATATGAATCTCATGTACTATCATTTTCACTATACTTACTACATTGATCTTTTTCTTTTGAAATATACTATTATTCCTAGCCTGCTAGACGCAGTAAACAACTGCAGCCAAAGTCATTCTGTATAGTTCTGATCCAGCACTCTTTCCTGTTGCTTTCTCCATTGTCATTGCACTTCTTCATGCCATTGTTTCTTTCTTCTCATGATCCCTTGCCAGTATAACAATTTCTGCCATATTTCCCATGATACTTCACACTCAAAGAATAGATGTTGCACTGTTTCATTGCTCTTTTGACATATTGAGCATAATGTTTCGTCAACTAAACCCACCTTACCAGTCTGTCCTTGGCAGCTAGTCTGTCTAGAATTTCCAGCCTTAGGATGAAAATCCATTTAGGCATCCCCTTATTGTTGCATACTAGACCTCTCTATGTCACCTTTTGGAAATCCCCTTGCAGTTTTTTGTACAGCTCTTTGGTAGAAATATTGTCTATCTATTTCACTTCCTCTTCTCAATAACCTGCCTCTTGAAATTATGTCTTTGCTTTGAATATCTTCTGAATTACCTAGGAGGCATTCTTTGGCTCTGTGTCCCATATACAATTCTCTTTTATATAGTACGTATGAACCCACTGCACCCACATTTTCTCCTTCTTTTTACATATGTTCCATAGCAACTTACATATAGCTGCTTTGTTCTATAGCTCTATGTTTGTGAAGTTTAGTCCCCCTGCTGATTTAGGTACACATAACTTGTCCCAAGGTATCAATGCCTTTTTTGTTGGCTCAGCATTCCCTGACCATAAAAACCTTCTGCATATTGTCTCAATGAACTATATAATTTTCTTTGGTAAGATGAAAACTTGTGCCCAAAAAGTTTGGATTGTACCCAATACACTTTTGATCAATGTTGCTCTCCTTACATAGGATAGAAATTTGGATGTCCAACTTTGCACTCTACTCAACATTTTATCAATCAATGGCTCACATTGGATTGTTAATAGTCTTTTTGTACTCAAGGAAACACCAAGATATCTAAAGGGTAGATCACCTTTAGTATATCCTAGTATTTATAGGATCCTTTGTTGTACCTTGCTGTCTATACCACCAAAATAAACACTGCTCTTGCTTGTATTTGCCACTAGTCCAAAAGTTTTAGAAAATCTTTGAAACTGATTTGTATTTCCACCACAGATTTTTCCTCACCCTTACAGAATAACAGTAGATTATTTGCAAATTCCAGTTGTATGAGATTCATTTTAGCACACCTTGGATGGAACCTGAAGTTTTTGTTGCTTCCTAGTTGCTTTAGCAATCTACATAAGTACTCAATCGCAATGACAAACAGCAATGGTGAGAGTGGATCTCCCTGCCTTAGTCCTCTTTTTGCTTCAAATGGCTTGATTGGCTTTCCATTGACAATGATTGAGTATGATACAGTGCTAATGCAGGCCATCACCCATTTTACATACTTCTCTGTCAATCCCAACAGCCTCATTACTTGTTCCACATACACCCATTCTACTGAGTCATAAGCCTTCTATATGTCAATCTTTAGCATACATCTGGGTCATGTATTCTTCCTCCCATAACCTTTGATCAATTTGTGGCTCATTATAATATTATCAGTGATCACTCTACCTGGTACAAAGGCTGTTTGGCAATTACCTGTCAACTCTGGCAAGACTTCCTGCAATCTGGATGTTAAAATTTTGGATATGATCTTATATAGAACAGTGCAACATGATATAGGTTGAAACTCTTTAATATTGCTGGGATTTTTTACTTTTGGAATTAGTGTTATAGTTGTGCAGTTGACTTGCTTACACATCTCTGGGTTCTCAAAGAATTCCAATATAGCTTGAGTCACCTCCTTCCCTATAATATGCCATGCTTTATTGTAGAAAAAAACATTGTATCCATCACAGCCTGGGGCTTTGTTATCATCAATATCCACAAGTGCTTGCTCGACTTCTTCTTTAGTTACTGCTCTTATGAGATTTAATTGTTGCTGCCTGTTCAGGTTGTTCCCCTGCTTCATCACTTCTGAACTTACTGCTGGCAATTGCACTGCTGCTGTTCCAAGTAGTTGCTTATATAATTTTAGAATCTCAGCTTCCACATCCTTAGTTGTATTTAGTAATTGACCTGCATTAATAAACAAACTACCAATATGGTTAATGACTTGCCTACTCTTAGCACAAGCATGGAAATATACTGTATTTGCATCTCCCAGTTTAAGCCATTTGATCCTTGATTTTTGCTTCATTATGCTTTCCTCAATTCCAATCCATTTAGCTAGCTCCTTCTTTACCTCTTTTTCTTGTGTTATACTTTCATTACTGATGCCAGGTCCATCCATTTGCTCCTGAATCCCCTCCAACTTTATTCTTGCTTCTTGAATTCTTTGACCAGTGTTGCTAAATTCTTGCCTATTCATCTGCTTCATCTTGTGCTTTAGTATCTTGAGTTTCATCCATACTTTGTTAATTGTTATTCCTCCACCTTTTTTCCTCCAGCATTCATAAACAGCTTCCTCAAATTCTTTATGTTGTGCCATGAAATTAAATAACTTAAAAGGTCTCCCTCCATTCTGTTGCTCATAGTCCATTGTTATACTTAATGGGCAGTGGTCAGAAAAACCAGATTGCAATACCTTCCCTTCCATTACAGGCCATTTTTGGATCCATGCAGCATTAACAAGTATTCTATCAATTTTACTGTGGACATGATTATTAGTCCACGTATACTTCCTTCCAACTGTTTTTAGTTCAGTTAATCCATTTCTCCAGATGAATTCTTTAAAGTCTTTCACTTCATATTCCTGTACTAGTGTCCCTTTTACCCTGTCTTCATTGGTCAAGATGGTATTGTAGTCCCTCATTAACATATAAGGGTCAGTAATACCAGCTATAGTTCTTCCCATATCTTCCCATAATATTTTCCTATCATGTATACTATGCATACCATAGATAGCACCAAATCTGAATTTATTACCACTTTGCACCTCTGTAACCCCCCCCCCCATATTATGTATTGCTGGTGCACTTCATAGCACTCAAAATCTACCCTTGTATGATCTCAAGCAATCCATATTCTACCACCTTGAGCATTTGTATAGTTTGCTATCCATCTCCAACTATTGAACACCTTCTTTATGACACCTCCAGCCTTGGCTTCTTTAACTCTATTCTCTAAGACAACCATTAGTACCACCTTATTCTTCCCAATAAATATTTTTAGTTCTTTTTGTTTATACACCTTATTCAGTCCTCTAACATTCCAAGCTATGATGTTCATCATTATATATTTCTTTGATTCATGTTACCACCTCTGTCTCTATCTCTAGGCAGTTCCCTCTCTTTTTCCTGCTCTCCTATCATTAGCACTAATCTTTGTGCAGTGTCTACCAAGGCTTTGAAAGCATTGCCAGTATTGGATTCCTTCTCACCTCTCCCATCTTCATTCTTCTTTGATGCGGACTTGCCTTTTGCTAGTTGCCATTGTTCTTCATTTGAGTTGTTGCTCTGAATCCCTTCACTATTCTCTTCCAATTGCTCCAGGAATCTGCCTCTTATATCAATTTTATCAGTCTTTGGATCTAGCTTCCTCACAACTTTCCATATCTTTTCCTGATTCTGCATACCATATATTTGTTGTCCCACCTCTTGATTCTGCATTTTCTTGTTATGGCATGAGTGCCCACTTTGACAGCAAGTTTGATAGTATTGGAGTTTCCAGTCATATTGTACCATTTGCTCAATCACTTTACCATTAGGATCAATCAGTTTAATTGTCCTTGGTAGAGTCCTTGGTAGAGTCCTTGTTATATCCATTTCTATAAGGATCCGAGCATAAGAAATCCTATCAGCCACAGTTATGCAAGCATCAGCATACAAAGGCTTCCCTAGCCCACTTCTAATTTTGCTAAGAGCCTTGTTACTCCAGTAGTTCAATGGGAGTTTTGGAAATTTTACCCATAGCGGAATAGTTTTCAAAACCTCTTCATTGAAGTCAAATCTCTCAGCCCATGCTTTTAGTATTACAGGTCTATTGTTCATAATATAAGGCACATTCATCAATACCTCATCTCCTTCTTCAACAATATGCATCAGAATTGTAAAATATCCATCACTATGGTATAATACCTTAGGCTTTCTGACTTTTCCCCATTGAGCAGCAACAAATCGTTCAATAGATCCTATAGTCGGAGTATTTCCAACTACGTACATTAGTATTGCTCGATTTCATTTCTGCTTTTTCTCAGCTATATCTTCCTCTAAAATTTGTACTACTACCTCCCCCTCTTGTATCACTGGTGGTACATATGTTAGATCCATTCCTTTTGCAGCTAATTTGTTCTCATGCAATAGTCCAGCCCATGACCTTCCCAAATTTGTTGGTCTCATCAGATTCTGCTTTTCTTCCTCAGCTCGATCACTGTTCTATTGCTCTGCTCCTTTAAGACACTGTTTGTTACTGTTTCATTGGCATTTTCTTTACTTGTGCTTGCTCCTCCAATGGCGGCCGGCGATATGTTCATCTTGAGTACCCCTTGATTAGTAGGACTCACTGGGATAGCTGATTTAACACGATTGCAGCTCAGATCTGCCCAATTTAGTTCACTATCGCTATCGAGATCCAGTTCCTCTTCCTGAATTTTCCCTTTCGCATGTTGTTTTCCTTGGTCCTTTGAGATATTTTCCTTGATTCCACGATTGATTACTAGCGTTTTGTTTTTATTTTCCCTTGGCCTCCCTCTTCCTTCCATTTCTGACGGTGGCGCAGGTTATCTCATCTAACGTGTGCCGAGAGAAAAGAGAAGCTATTTTAAGAATATAAATTTTACTAACTCTTTGTCTTCTTTTGTTCACTAGCATGTTGACACCCCCCATAGCATTTACTTGGAGCGGATTTTGAACCAGTTGTAACTGTGCCTTTGCTAGCTGGTTCCTTGTTGTTGTCAGCTCTGCTATAGCCTGCCCATGGTCATGTAGCTCTTTGTGCAAGTGAGTGACCGTGGGGTCACCCTGGGTCACATTGGCTCTACTTTGCCAAGCGGAGGGCATGTCAGCCATCTCGTCAAGAATGTCACAAGCCTCATCATAAGACAGCTTCATGAAATTACCCCAGCAAGTTGGTTTACTATACACTGATTTGTTGTGTTAATGCCCCGGTAGGGAGTCTGTTGGATTATTGCCTCAGTCATATCATTGTTGGGACATTCCTTTACCATGGTTCTATATCGCTCCCAAATCTTATGTAAAGGTTCGGTGGGCTCCTACTTGAAAGCTAAGATCTCATCTCTCAATGCTGCCATATGCCCCGATGAGATAAACTTTGCAATGAACTTATCCGCCAACTCATCCTAAGTAGTGATGGAATGGTTGGGAAGTCGCTCAAGCCAATCCAATGCCTTCCTTCGAAGTGAGAAAAGGAATAGTCTCAACCGTAGTGTATTCTCCAACACATTAGTTTGATTGCTCCCCCAGTAGGTATACACGAATCCCTAGAGATGTTTGTAAGCATTCTGATTGGCAGCGCCTGTGAAATACCCAAGCTGCTCCAGCAATGTCAGCATCACATTTGTAATTTGAAAATTGCCCGCCCGGATCCGGGGTGGGACAATTGCACTAGCATATCCTTGGTTGGGAAGTACTCGAGGAGCCACTCTTGGAGGTGGCGGGGGAGGATCTGGAATATTATCATTAGCCTGGGCCTCTCCTTTGGCCTTGAGGTACAATAGGAACCTCATTATCAACATTGTCATCTACCTCCTCCCCCAGCGGAAGATCTCCAAGAGGTGCGTTGTTTACTGCCATTTTGTACCTGAAGTTGTGACACACACAAATTAGTAACACAGAAAGAAAGAAGAACAATACACCAAACTATTTAGATAGATAGCCAAAACTGTTAGCTCCCTGGCAATGGCGCCAAAAAGTGATCGGAGCCAACCCTACACCACTACAATATAGCGAGAGTGGTCGAAACAGCTTTTACCCGAGAAGGTCGGGATCGAATTCTACAGGGAGCTAAAAATGGGAATTGGGTTCCTATCTAAATTAGAGATGTGTAATTGCTCTTAATTGCACTTCTAATCATAGTTGGTCTTTTGATTACTTCTAATTTTATGCTAATAAGATGCTAGATTAAGCTAAGAGTAATATACTTGAAAGGTTGTCTAAATGGTTAGGGAGGCACTAGGGAAGTGACTTTCTCCTAGGTGGATACTTGACGGGTTCTCGAGTCTAAGGCAAGGTTGTCATGTCGGGGATTATGAAATATCCAATGCACTAAACTTCTCACTTTATACCTCTCGGTAGTTTGAGTGATTTTGCTCTAATTGACTTTCTCAAGACAAATTGGGTATGATAATTTGTGCAAGCAATTTAGGTTCAAGTCGGGTATTACTATCTCTAGGTTTAACCCTTTTATTGGGGGTATCAATCTATTGAATATGCCCCAATTCCTTGTTGGACTAATTTTCCTAGATTAAAGTCCTCTTTCTCAAGAAGAACCCAAGTCAAATAGGTACAAATTAGTGTTTGCAACCACTAGTTCAACATGGAAAACACAAATTAGTCCAAATATCAAACACCCATAGACATTCAAGCCTTAAAACTCAAGATCCATCAAATACCTACACTAGGGTTGAGCCACAACCCTAGATAATGGGTCTAGCTACTCATGATAATAGAAAAAAACAAAGAAATAGATAAAGAAAAATCCATAAAATTTAATTACAAGCTAATACTTGAAGATCCAATGATAAAACTACTCTAAAATTGCTCAAAATGGTTAAGAACTACTGTTCACGAGCTCAGCTCAATGTTAGATTACAACTCATGACCTAAAAATGGGAAAAGAAACTATTGTACTAGGACAAATTTTCTAGACAAAATTACCCCTTCAGGGGTAGTGCGGTCCGCACAAAATCGAGTACAGCCACAGTGAGGCTTCTTGGCTTTAAACTCTTTTCTCTGAACTTGTCCACCGCGGGCCACACAAAATGCACCATGGCCGCGGTGGCTTCTTCTATGGTCCGCACAAAAAGGACCGTGGACCGCATTGACAATGAATCTCCAAACTCCAACTCTCTGGACTCAATCATTGCGGACCGCACAAAGTCGAGTGCGGACGCGGTGAGTCCATTTTGGTTCGCACAAATTGCTTTGCGGCCGCATTGCTTGAGTATCTGAAATAAGCACCTCTCTGAATCTCTTCACTGCGGACCGCACTAAATGGAGTGCGGCCGCAGTGGACCTGTTGCACTGTGCTCGGACTTATTTTTGGTACTTGTGCATGTTTCACTCCTTTTTGAGTTGGTTTTGACTAACTGTCACCTTTTTGAACAAACTCTGCAAATAAGTACAACATGTAAGCCTTTAGGACTATTTTGTATACATTTTTAATCAAACTCAAGTAAGAAGGAGTGTAAAATGAACCATAATCCCTAGTTATCACTGAGCACGCAGACTAGGGTATCAGTTAGCCATGCTTCGAGGGGATTTTTCATAGCGTGTGGCATCCCCTCTCCCCCGGACGTGGAGGGTCTTTTCCTGTTTGGTTTTGTTGTGTTGCAGAAAGTTGGAGGTGACCTTTATCTTCTGGGAGAGGCCATGGGCGTTATTCCCTCATCATGGGTGTCATAGCCATCGTTGATAACATTCATGAGGTTGAAGAGAACGTTATCTATTGCCCTCATTCTGTTTTCTTGGTTACCTGCCATGGAAATTTTGTTCGCACAGAAAGGAGAGATAAACTTTGTGGTTTGTTAGATTAACAAGTCACATGAGTTGTAGATCTAATGAAACTAAAAGATTGGCTGAGAAAATCCCCACAGACGGTGCCAAAGTGTTTGACCCAAAATTTAGATCTAGGTTTAAACAATTAGATTTTCTAATATAATAGAGTTAATCTTAGCCAATATTTATATCCAGAAAAATGTTTAACTGATTTCGTAGCAAAATGTCACGAGTTCCGTTCATAACAATGAATGTGCAACAGTAAAAAATATTCAATGGCCCAAGAACAAAGAAAATAGCATTGAATAATAATAAATGATATATAATAACATTTATGTAAATAAATGCAAGCGAGTTTACCGAAAAGGGGTGAGATTTTTTGATATTCCTGTTGACAATGATAAATGATTGGTGAACCTTTGAATATTCGGATTCTCCTTAGATCGTGGGAGAAAAGTTAGACAGCAATATGAAGAAAAGGTATATTTTGTATGTATGTAATAAAGCAAGGATCTTCAGAGAATGTCAATGTGTTGTTCTTTACAATAAATGTCCAATCCCCCTTATAGCTACATATAGATCTTTCTATTTATAAAGGCACATGGGCCACAAAAACCCTAATAGTAAATATGGGAGGAATATCCCCTAGAATATTCATCTCTGAAACTCGCCGTTAGTGCCTTTTTAAAGGAAGTGCTCGTCCTCGTCTCTCTACTGAGTCACCTCGACCTCGTTTTCGTCCTTTATTGAAAACACACCGATGATGCGTGGCAGGTTTAGTTAGCATGCTAAATTATCATTTTCCAAGTGGTTGGAAGCAGTTAGGAGTAAGAATTAATTGGAAGATTGTGATCATGATGATGTAATTTTTTTTAAGCTAAAGATAAGTATCAATGCCTAGCAGGCTAATCAAACGACACTACTATGGAAATCTTATGATTGCAATTATTCTGTAAAACACCAAAAGATTTGCAGAAAGATATCTTTTGTTTAACAAAAAGGGTGTTTTTATTCATAATATTCCAACAATGATACAAATACAGTCCTTTACTCGAGAAAAAGTTGTGCTTTTAAGCTTTGACAAGGTAACATACATTGAACCTGCATATTAAGAAAGAAACTTAAAAGGAAAGTAAAACATTGTAAAAAATAAAGAAGTCTCAAAGTTTGCAGTTCACACACACACACAAAATGCCCGGTACACTAAGCTCCGTTATACGCGAGGTCCGAGGAAGGGTCGGACCACAAGAGTCAATTGTACGCAGATTTACCCAGCCCACACAGGAGAGTTCACACACACAAAAAAAAAATGCTAATCAACGTTAATTGAGCCTACGGCAATTCTTCCTAATCTCTCCATTAGAACCAGTAAGTGGACGAATATCACCCATCTTAATCATAGCAGTGACAAAATCAGAGCTAAAACTGCTAGGATTGTTACTGTAAGATGTCACAATCGAATCGGCAGATCCACCATTAAAGAGTTGTTGATCAGAGTGAAGAAGACCCTTTTTGTCAACAAGATTCTTGAAATAATTGTTGTCAAATTTGTTAGGAGTTTGGAGATCAAGTGGTGCCAAATTGTTGTCCCCTGAGCCTGAACTTCTTGGGCAGTTGCTTTGTCTAGTTCGTGCAAATGATGCATCTAAGTTATTGGTCTCGTTGTATATACGTGCCCTAAAAGATGTACATCTTGCTTGTCCAATTGTGTGAGCCCCTGTCCAATACAAACATAACCATAGTTTGTTTTAGGAAATTGATTACAGCCGCTCATAAAATAATAGCTGGAAAAGAAATTGTGTATACATACATTTTTATATGTTATAGACAAAAAATATGCAAATTTTTATACACTTTTACGGATACCAAATTTAAATAGTTTCGGCCGCAGACTAAAAATGATCTTTGCCCTTTAATTTTCAGAGATTTCCTCTGTTATTGGTGTTAAGGCCTAAGCCGGGGACGTTTATAATGTGCAAAATTTTTTGTTATAATGTGAGTTTAATTTGTAATTACCTGTTTTAATATAAATACAGCTAGATTTAGTGAGTTGAGATGAACATACTTTAATAGAACTTGTATGTTCTAGAATCTAGCTTATCTACAATAAAAATTCTGTTTAAATTTAGGCACTCTATATGTAATTCCATCAGCTTTTTCTGGATTGTTGAGTATATTTTCCTCTCAATTTGGGGGGTGGGGGTTTTGGGGGGCAGGGGGAGTTGGGGGGGGGGCAAGGGGGAGATTATGGCAAGCTAGAATAAATGCGGGTGGAAATCCGCGGTATAATTGTTGGAAGGAGATAGCAGGTATCCGATCAAATAGTCAACATTTAAGCAACTTGACGAACACTAGTGTTTATAAAGAGTTTAAGATTTATGAACTGACAGTATAAGAAAATACAAAGTACGTTATTTAAAAGGTAATCACAAGTAACTCTATTTAGTAAGTATTGACCGATAATCCAGAATAATGGTACGTACATGCTATAACATGTTAAATTATAGCGATAGGGTTAAAAAGATTTATATTATCCGTTTAAATGACTTAAATTCTATAACAAAGGAGAAGAATTATGGGGGGGAGGGGGGGAGAACAAACCAGATAAGGCAACCATATCTTTGGTAGAAAGGCCAACAGCACTGAAACTTGAGATGAGTCTATTAAGGTTAGAAGTAGCAGGAGGAATGCCACTATTGGCAGCACTTTGACTTGCAGTTCTAGAATCTCTTCTTCCCAATTTTACATTCCAATTGGGACCTCCAAGCTGCATATATACATATAATAAGATCACCAAAATTACTCTATATAAACTTAAAATGCAGATGTTTTTACTTGAAAAAGTCTTGATAATATAATTAAAACTTACAATGACAACAGAGTCCCGAGCAGTAACGGCCAAAATATCAGCACAAGAAACAACACCAGGGCACACTTTCTCCACAGCAGATTTGATATTGTCAATAACTTCAAATCCTCTAGCAGAATTAACATTTGGTGCAGCCCTTTTCTCTCCTGTGAAGCTTGATGTATCATCGAGGAGTAGCGATCCATCGCATCCCTGAAAGAAAATAATTAAAAAAGAATTAATTTAAATAGTCGTTCACTCAACTGTTTAAACTAAAAATAGCCGTGTAATATATGTATAATTTATATATAATACAGTCAAACCTCGATATAACAGCATCGATATATAACAGTCATTTACTATAAAAGCCAAGTTTTGTATGAAACCAATTTTTCACGCTATGTTATCAGAGGCGGACCCATGTGTATGGGTGAGGGGTCACCGGACCCCGTAAACTTCGACCGAAATCCTGTATATATATACGTATATATATATATATATATATATATATATATATATATATATATATATATATATATATATATATATATATATATATATATCTTAAAAATGGTTAATTTAAAGCAGTTGGCACCCTGAACACTAAAAGCCTTTAGGGGACATTGGTTGAGCAGAATAATGTACCCCCGTCGTGTAAAAATTCTGGGTCCGCCTCTGTAAGTTATAATGTATGTTCTTCCTTAATAGCACTTCGCTATAATAGCCAAAAAAATCTGGAATGAATAAGGCCGTTATAGAGAGATTTAACTGTATGTGTATAACCATATATAATCAGTTGATAATCTATGTATACAACTATAGGAAAAATAAACAGTGAATTCAGCCAGCTATTTCTGTAAAAATCCCTTAACAATTAAACTCCTGGTGTACTAAAGCTCTTACTATACTCGAGGTCCAGGAAAGGGCTGGACCATAAGGGTCTATGGTATATGTAGTCTTAGACTTCATTTCTGCAATAATCTATTTTCACGGCTTGAACTCTTGACCTCCTGGTCACATGGCAACAACTTTACTAGTTACGTCAAGGTTGCCCTTCAGTTAAAATACCTAACAATTTAAAATATTTGAGAAGTATTTACATAAAACGTGGTCAAAAGGCACCTTCTTTGACTCCTTAAATAGTAATTGTGTCATATAAAATGAAACCGAGGGAGTAATAATTATAAAAAAGGAAAAAAGGAAAAATAAAAGAGGAAATGAAGATGGTAAATTACATTGACGAAGCAATCATGGAAGAATAGACGAAGAAGAGAAGCACCCATTCTTGTTTCCTTGTTAATAGCAGATTGCACTGCTGATTTCACAGTTTGATAAAGTTTAGGACAAGATTTTGAGTAAAAACCAGTTGATAGTTGAGCTGATGAGCTTCCAATTAGTAAACTCACTAAAATAAACAAAACTATAGCATTAATCTTTAAAGAAGCCATTAGAGAATGCTGACTTTAATTAAAGGGATAATTAAAGTCCTTAATTAGATCTAAGGAAAGAAGTGTGTTGTGCACAGGGCATGTTGAGAAGTGTCAAGTATTTATAGGGAATTTTTGTAGACTAGAGAAAGCATTCTCAAGGTAATTAATTGCTTTCGGCAGTTTACCTAACACAAAGACTAAATTTTGCATGGCTTCCTACGTTTGAAAAAGTAATTAAAGCATGCATACCGATACCAATAGGTTACTCCGTCTGTTTTATTTTATGTGTCTTAGTTTGACTGGATTTACAAAGTTTAAGAATGTAACAAAAATATTTGGAAGTTGTGGTATTAAATTAAAGATTTATATATCACACAAGAAATACATGACCTGCAATCTTGTGGTTTTAAATATATTGTGTCATTGTTGTAGGGGCGTGCGTACACATGAATTTTTATAAGTGGTGCCGAAATATATAGAAGGACGGGAATAATAACTTTAATTATCATACTTCCTTTACAAGAAATAATCTTAGTCTATTGGTTTTGTTGAGTCTTAAGTTAGAAAAAGGGTTTGGGTTCAATTTTACTTTATCACAATTTACATAACTAACATGCCAAGAGACAATTTATATCAAGTTGTGTCATCTTTTCCTACTTATCTATTTTCTCACAGTATTACTACATATATTTAATTAAAAAATTCGACGAAGCGGCGCCGCATGACATCTCTTCGTTAAATGTGCAACTGTCCCTAATTGTTGACATTAAGGATACAGAATAAAAAGGAAACTAAGATATATAATTGATACAAAGGGAGTATATATGTTGACAGTGTAAATTTCTTTTATATCATTAATGAAATTTAACTGTTATAGCAAGGTGTATTTTATTACACAAGTAATAATATTAAGCTTGATATGACGAGTTACCACTTTTTTGTAAGTCAACTTAATCCGTCTTTATACTATAGTACATAGAACTACATGTTAGGTGAATTACAGATTGATTGATTTCTTAATAATAAAGTCGAATAACACGAGATCCAGGTTTAACTTATAACTGTGTGACAAGTACAAGGAATTAAGAAAGTTTGAACTTTTGGTAGTTAAATATGTAATTTGTCAAATGAAGGGACCCAAAGTCCAAACAAACACAATTATATCATATGATTTGGTAAAGACTAATTAAAGACACGGGAGAATAAAGGTACATAGTAGACTTTTGTGACATCGGTTATCACTTAAAGTAGATTCATTGACTTGTGTTTTGCATGGTTTAATTAAAGAAACCACTTTTAGTTAATTAGAATTATCCAAGAATCCTTGATTTGGAAAATGGGGAAGCTAAAACAATAAAAGATTGAAGATATTTTCAAAGAATTTAAGTTATATATACAGAATGTACTGATTTTTTATTTTTTACACGATCAATGCAATTTAATTTATAAATGATAACCGACTAGTTAATTATTACTTTTATCAAGTTATTTATGCACAATTTTACTTGAAATTTTCCGTATAAATGAATTGATCGTGATGCATAAGTTCAAGTTCTTTATATTTGTTGGACTTTTATTATTTTATGTGTGGCTCAATCTATGGAAAAGCATATAATCAATATCTAGTGAAGAATGAATCTAGTATGTTACCTCATTAAGCCATAAACTCTGTAAACTGGTCCTATCCCTGCACCTATTAGGTTAGCCTATTTTCTTTTCGGTCTCTTTTGCATCACTAAAATGGTGGTAACGAATTGGTAAGGGGCGAGAAACTAATTTAAGACTTTTATTTTCTATAATACCGTCTTATGGACCAAGTATGTTTTCCTATAACGTTATCTATGTGAGATTATAAAGTTCAAGATCCTGAATATATGTTTGATTCATGCACTAAAGACTTAAGTTTACAGTTTTTGCCTAATGATACAAGTGCATTTTTCCAAGATAAAGAGCAATTACTTTTGACTAATTAAGAGCACAACACAACTATGTCTAAGTTCTAGGCTCTGACTAATCTATAGTTTTTTAAAGTCGATCGAAATTACCATGAAATTCATCATATTACAAAGCTTTTTATTTCTTCCATAAGGATTAGTTTCTTGTGCTATAAGCCTATAAGGAAGATACATAAGCTGCAAGAATCTTTTGCTTTTGAGATATAGAATATGGCATATACTCGTGCATTCACATTACAATGTTGTGATTATGGCCTTCCTGAGCCGAAAGTATATTTGAAACGGTCTTTATTGCATACACGCTCCGAAAGTATATTTGAAACAGTCTTTACTGCATACACGCTACTCTCCCTCGATCATTACATTGGATTTGTTGTTGTTGTACTCGTACATTCACACTGGAAACCTCCAATTCTAAGAGACTGCATACTAAATCTGACTTGTTCCGATCGACTAATTTTAACGAATTGATGTTACTTTTTACCAAATAAAAAATTCAGATAAGCTTATGGATTCTTATTTCCTACAACAGTTTCATGTTAAAATACATAATAACTGAGTTCTAATATAAATACAGGGCCATATTACTGAATTTATGTGAAGTCATAAATCATAAGCTAGGTTCGCCCTTGATTGGTAATCCAGATAACAACAAATGCCAAGCTGCATGCATTACTTTAAGTCTTAAACATTAAAATAATTATTTTAGGGAAGGTCAGCATTTACGGCAGCGATTTTCTTCGACAACCAAAGAGCTGAAAAAGTGAAAGATTGATTAGTCCATTAGAAAAATCAGTTTACTTTACCAACTTATTGTTATAGGAATATTTACTTTTCTACGAGGATGCCTAAGAGGAACTTTAAATTGACTCGCTATTAAAAAAATTAGTTAACTGAACCAATTTATTATATATTTACTTTCCTCTGGAGCTAAGAAGAAGATTGAATTGACTTAGCCCTCCTCTCTTTTTTATTTTATTTATTTATTGAAAATTCAATCTAGTAATGTAACGACCCGACTTGTCGTTTTAAGAATTAACGCCTCATTCAGCGACTTAAGATCTCGAGCAGCTTTGTAATATGTATTATGACCTGCACGTGAGGTCGAGTGTGGTTTTCGGAAGATTCTGAGTTAAATTTAAAGAATAGTTCTCATTTTGAAACTTAAATGGAAAGAGTTGACCGGCGAGTTGACTTTTGAGCAAACGACCCCAGAATGGAATTTTGATGATTTCAATAGTTTTGTATGGTAATTTCGGACTTGGACGTATGGTCGGATTTGGATTTGGAAGTCCGTGAGACAATTCAACGCATTTTGGCGAAAATTGGAAAATATAAGATTTTTGGAAAGTTTAACCGGGGAATTGACTTTTTGATATCGGGATCGAAATCCGATTCTGAAAATTGAAACATCTTCGTTAGATCATTTATGACTTGTGTGCAGAATTTGAGGTCATTCTGGATTGATTTGATATGTTTTGACGCAGATTATAAAATTTGAAAAATTCATAAACTCATAATTCGATTCGAGGTGCAATTCGTAGTTTGGATGTTGTTTGATGTGATTTGAGAATACAAGAAGGCCCGTGTTATGTTACAGGACTTATTGGTATATATGGACAAGGTCCCGAGTGGCTCGGATGAGTTTCTGATCGTTTGGCGCCTTGTTGAAGATGCTGGAATTCACTGGGCAGAAGCAGTTTTTGGACAGCATTGAGCTGACTTTGAGAGTTAATATCTCGCAATCTATAAAGAATTTGGAGATGATCCAAAAACAAAAGTTGTAGCCCTTTGTGTCTAGTTTTCAGAAAAGCCAAACTGTTTGTCATTTGGAGTTGTGTACAAAAAGTTATGATTAATAAACTACAGGCTGTCTGGAAAGAGTTTTGAAATCGCCAGAAATTTCTATTTCACGGGGCTGACTTTGAAAGCTTATATCTCGAAATCTGTAAGGAATCTGAAAATTATCAAAACATGAAAGTTGTAGTCCTTTGATTCTAGTTTTCTGAAAGTTAACTCATTCATCATTTGGACATTTGTACAAAAAGTTATGATCAATTTACAGGTAATACTTTTTTTCTGGGACAGAGGCTAAATCGCATGTATCAAATGCTCAAATGACCAATGCAACTTGCCTGGACAGATTCTTAAGAACGGGAGTTAGCCATTTTTACTCATTTTTGAGTTTTAAGTCTCGGATTTGGGCGATTCCAAAGGAATTTTTCACGACTTTGAATTGGGTAAGTGTTCTATATTCGAAAGTGATTATATTTCATAAATCCATGTCCATATTCATCAATTATTTTGGATTTAGATGTAAGAAAATGAGATTTTTGTAAAATCTTCAAAAATACGGAAATTTAAGAGTTGAAAGCCAATCCGATGTCGGAATTTGATAAAATTAGTATGGTTGAACTCGTATCGGAATGGGTGTTCGGATTTCGTGAAAATTATGTCGGGCTCTGAGAGACGGGTCCTGCGTTGACTTTTGGTTGACTTTTTGAATGTGAAATTTTAAGTCGACGTTATATTATCCGGAATTATTTTCGATGGATTTTAATGAAGTTATACACTTAATTTGGATAGATTCAAGCCGTCCGGAGGTCAATTCAAGCAAGAAGGCTATTTTGGAATATCGGCCTAACTTCAAAAAGATAAGTATCTTGTCTAATCTTGTGTGGGGGAATTTTCCCTTAGGCATTGAGTCTTATGTGGAAATTGTGTGATTGAAAATCATGTACGTGAGGTGAAGAGTACGTACTTGGTTTATATGTGCAAATTATATCAGTTAAAGTTCGTAGACATCCGCATGTATTTAATTGAAAATGGTTGACACTTAGTAAATCCTTAATTGTCATGCCTCATTCTTTGTTTGTCGAGTTTGTATTTATATGATAATTTGGTGCGATTGCTACTTGGATTTTTAGGTGAATTCCATGTGTTTGGTGATTTGATATTTCTTAGAAATGATTTTATTATGGATTTTGCATCTGCAAATAATTAATTAAATAAGGTAAGAATAGGCATTAATATAATTATCGAAAATTTGGATTAAAGAAGGTGTTGTCCTATGATGAATTATTTTTCCATCCTTGTTGTTGTTTTGAGGTTTTATATACCTTGTGTGGAGCCTTGAGCATTTTGTTGTGAAATTAATTGATTTTGTTGTATCTTTGGAATTGATTGTGGCCTATGTACAATTTATGATATGAATTGTGGTATGGTGTTGTTGTGATAATATTCTGCGTAAATCATTGTGTAATTTGAGTAATTATGAGGACATAAGGGTGGCATTCCATTGTTGATATTACGTGGGTATAAGGGTGGCATTTCAATGTGGTTATTTATGTTGGGATATTGTTTGGGCGGAGTGATAAGGGTGGCTATTGTACGGAGCGATAAGGGAGGCTATTATTGTGAGCACGTGATTTTTGTCTTACGCGACAGTCGCTCCAAAAAAGAAATGAAAAATAATAACAAATGGTCATGCTGTACAATTTTCGGATTTTACGTGGCATTTTGTTAATTATTTATGATTTTTGCCCATTTTATTAAAATAAAATACAAAATGTACGTGTCATGCGTAATTTGAACCGCAATCCGGTTGTTAAATAGAAAATCATAAATATGCGTCTTCGTCCGTGATTTTTGTTTTGTTTGATTTTACCTGTTTTAAATATTTTAATATGTGTGTGCAAATAATTGTATTAAGTGTTTATTTAATTTTAATTTGATTTACTTAGGTTTTGTTTTAAAATAAAAAATAAAATAAAATAATAATAAAAGAGAGTGCAAAATTGGGTTGAAAATCAGTTGGGCTTATTTTTCATTTTTAATTCGAGGCCCAAAACTCAAACCCAAAACCCCTGTGTAACCCGGTCCAGACCAGCTGATACCCAGAGCGTCCAAACGACGCCGTTTTAATCCAGTCTGATCTGGGCCGTTGATCTCAGATTGATCAACGGCCAAGATCACTTCCCCATAACCCACTGATGAACCCGACCCATTCCACCCGGACCGACCCAACCCCTCTAGTTTTGAAACGACACCGTTTCCTATTAGTTGAAGGATCCTGGCCCTTCATCGTGTCTCATCCGACGGCCAGGATCCGTTCATCCACTCCATATATAAGCTCCCACTCGTACCCTGCCCCCTATCCAATACCCTAGCTTTCATCATCTTCACAAGAACCCCAAACCCTAGAGCCGCCCCCATCTCCCTTTCACCAGAAACCCGGCGGCATGAACGTCGGTGACCTCCGCCTGAACACCATAGAACCCCCTCACAACCCTGAACATGGATCTGTTAACCACTTAGCTCGAATCCCTTCCCACCTTCTCGAATCTTCATTTGAAGATTCGAGTCGGAACCTGACTTACACCGTTTGACCCCAGTTTCACACCAGACACTCCCCAGACCCCCTCGTGACCAAACCATGCTTGGTTTGGTCCGAATCTGACCAGGGAAGCATGAATCCCAGATCTGATTTTTGGAACCTTAGGGTTCCTCGTCACTGGTCCGTATCCGTTTAAGCCAAAGAGATTAAGGTCTAATGGACCTTAATCGAAGTGTTTCTCATCTGAGAAACACTTCGATTAAAGTCCGGTCAGCCTTAAGAAAGGCCTGTTCGAATCCAACCTGAGGCTCTTTGATTTTTTCGGGATTTAAGGTGAGTTTTGTTTTGTTTTCTTTTCTTTATTCCATGTGCTGATTAAAGGTCTGTTCATGTTTTGTTTTAATTTGTGTCTTTGAATTTTTATCAACTGTTGTTTGTCCACCTTACCTGAACCTCTATGTTTGATTGAATCCCTCTTCTATTTTTACTGATAATGTGTATATGTGTGTGCTGTGCAATTAATCGAACCTCAAATTTGACTGATCAACTGATTCCCCAGTACAATTCTGCTTGGTCAGTATGATTCGAGTCATGTGTTCGATACTGTTAAATGCCTGATTTTTTACTACGATTGTACATGTTATGATTAGCATAGTCGAGTCGACATATGTCGTCAATTAGTTTCGATTGTCCAAATAATAACAAATTGACCTGCTGTTGTCAAGCATTGCCTGAATCTAATTAGGAATTGAGTCTAGTTACTTATAGTTATTAATTGGATTTCAGAAATCTAAGGTGTGGTCTGTAATTGCAAATTGAATTGATAGCACGTGCATTTGTGCACAACATGTGCATAAAGGCCCCCTTTCTAAATTAAAACAGTTTGACAGCATATGCTGTCAGACTACATTCTTCTGCCCATACTCTACTTTAGTTTCAGAAATAATAAACATTACTCAAAAGTAAGACTGCCAGGGAATATGATGGGGGAGGTTTATACTTAATTAGCTAAGTGAAAACTGAAAAGGGGCAGCACATGGGAAGGTGTTCTGATGATCTAAACAGGCTGTTAAAGGGATGGTTTGAGGCTTATAAAAGGAGGACTTCCATCAGTTTAAAAGGAGAAAAAAAGAGGAGAAGGAGATCCGGGAAGAGAGAGCAAAAAATACATACACATACACACATAGACACACACACAGATAGACATTGATAATAAAGAAAGGGGAATACACTGATATAAGGGGGATTGATAAGAAAACAGGGAAAGAGAGTTGTTAGAAAACACACACACGGACAGAAATAGATAGAGAGAGGCATAACACAGAAAAGAGGAACTGCATTTTTCATCTTTGTCTTGATTCTCACTAGTCTGGATTTGCCTGTTCCATATTGATTTCTTCTGAGTCCTGTTTGAGATTACTAGTTGTGTGTAGCATCAGTTCAGTTCTGGATCCATTCTGGTTAAATTCTGATCCCATATTGCTGGAATTTGCTACATTCTGCCATCTTTCATTGGCTCTAAACTGCATCTTGCACTGGGAATTTGTCCTGCTGTTGTTCATCTGTTACTGCTGTTTCGCTTGCACTGTTGCTCAATTGACTCTTTTGCTTTCTCCATTGTAAGCATCTCCTCAGGTACACACTTAGAATCTGTCTGATGTAACTGATGTCGCAATGAAAATTGAATCGAAAGATCTGAAGAATTTTAATCATTTGTGGCTTTACTTACAGCTTTTTGTGAATATTGTTAAAGTTGTATAAGTCTTTTAATTTGTAGCCTAATAGAGAATACATTAGTAAGTTTGTACTTAATTAATGTTCACGTTGATTTGAAACTGTGGTATTCGATTCGTTTAGTAGCATACAAGATGTAAATATAATTCATGGAATGTGAACTATTTAGTACAATTGTTAAAATTAAACTCACTCTTTCAGCATGCTTTGAATAAGTAAGGGCGAACGGCTTTTAAATTTGACCAAATATGATATAGTTTTGAATCACCCAGTTAGATTTCCTTTAGGCAGTGTATGGGATTAGTTTAGAACATCATCAGTAACATCCTTTAATAAGGAATTCTATTAATCCTGTTTAAGCAAGCTAATTTGAATCCACTGTTAGGATGTTGTTCGGATTAGGTTTGGTATTTCGTCGATCTCGCATGTGACTTCTTTGTCCAATTAAAAGCATGTTGCACAAGGTATGACGTCTCTCCATGTTAATAAATAATTAATCAGAAATTGATAAGGATCCAGGTTAGGCCAAAGCATATACTTGAGTTAACGTGTGTCTTTCTTCTTCTATTTTTAGACAAACGCATTTAGAAATGTAGCTGCTTTAGGATATCCTCTCTAAAATAGAGACGAGTCTCGCCAAATAAAAATACAAAATTGCGGGGCCCTCAATAACTAACCATAATAAATATTTAGAATTCAGGACATGCCGTTTAGTGAATTTCATGGCTTTTTCCCGAAAATAATAACACGGTTAGACTCTTTAGGCGCGGCTTAATTAAATTACATTCTTAAACTCGGGTGCACATTGATGTGACCCGAATTCAAATCTCAACGGAGTCGAAAATGTGTTAACAACTACGGGTGCATTGATTGTGACGTGGTCCGAGATGCGTTTTTTTACGATGTTGCAATTCTATAAAAATAAATGATAATAATAAAAGCGGTTTAAACTTAATAAAAGTACATAAGTCAAAACATGTATTTAAATCAGATATTTAGCCATTATAACAATTTAAGCGACCGTGCTAGAACCACGGGATTCGAGGGTGCCTAACACCTTCCCTCGGGTCAACAGAATTCCTTACTTAGAATTTCTGGTTCGCAGACTTCATTTGAAAAAGTCGAAAATTTCCTCGATTCGGGATTCAAGATAAACCGGTGACTTGGGACACCAAAAACCAAACCTTTCCCAAGTGGCGACTCTGAATTAAATAAATAATCCCATTTCAAATATTGTCACTTAAATTGGAAAAACTCCCTCGCGCATCTTACCCTTCGGGGCGGGGCGCGCAAAAAGGAGGTGTGACAGCTCTGGCGACTCTGCTGGGGATTCTTAACCCAGAACCACTGGTTCAGGGTTCAAGAATTCGAGCTTAGAATAATTGTTATATTTGGCTTTATTATCTGATCTTTATTACATGTTTTTGCATAACGTGCTAAATGTTGTCTTTTACCGCTTTGATATTATCTGAACTGTATATAAACTGTGCCGAAACCCTTCTCTTCTTACCTCCGGGGAGAAGCTCGCTGGTCGAGACTCCCTATTCTGTTAGTGTCAATACCTGAAATAAGAAAGAGGTCGGACAAGTTACAAAGCCGGACGATCTCGCGGGTCCCCGGTACGTAGCCCCCTCCTCGACTCGAGTTGTCCGCTCGGGTACACAGTCTAGAACAAATACCCAGGTTGTGAACCTAGTATAACGAAACTTCATGCCGGATCCCTAGTAGGAACGCTTATTTGCATCATGTTGCATTTGACTTAGGGGACTCAACACAGGGGTTGGGTCCGTCTAGGACTAGCAACCTGAAATGAAAAGACCATCCTGCTGCATCCTATTTGTTTTGCGCATTTATTTGCTTCAGTTCCGCATGCCGACCGGTTTCTAAAAATAAAAGGAAAAAATAGCAGCGTAGGGAGATATTTACTTCTTTTGGAAAAACCAATGTCCGAGTAATGTCGAAACCTCGGCTGAATTTCTTCTAAAAAATATAAAAAAAAAATTGTCTTCTAGTTTGATTTTTAAAAAAAAAATAATATAAAAATTTTCTGTTTATTCACTTTCAAAATCAAAAAAAAAAAGTATTTATTTAAAAGTAAAAAAAACGGAAAATTCATAATTCAAAAAAAAATGTTGTTTCTTTCGTAGTACCCCTTTATAAATTCAGACTAATAGTCCAAATATTTCCTAAAAAAATATATATTTTCTTTAGTCTTTATCTCTTTTCAAAAGAAAAAAAATATAATAAAAATATATATTCTTGTTTTCTAGGTTGATTTGATTTTCTCTATTCACGATATCCCGAACTACGCCGGTTTGATTCTCACCGGATGTGAGATACGTAGGCAACCCTCATCGGGTTCAACCCCATTTTATCTAAAATAGCCGAAATCAATAAAAAAAAGAGAAAAAGGGAAAAAGATGTGTCAAATTTTAAAAGAGTCATAAATAAGTCAGGTGATGCTGTTTTGTCATAAATAGCCGAATGTTCCCGAAAAGGGACGCCGGAAGGCTGACTTTGCATAAACAGCCACCTTTGGGTCTTGTTTAGCATTTTTGTCCAGTTGACCCACACAGCCTTAAAATCTTCGTCCCCGAAGTGTTTAAAGGCCGTGTTCAAAACTTGATCCCCTTTGTAAAATATTTTTGAGTCAAGTCATTTTTGTTAAAATCACCTTAATAAATGTGCAGGATGAGCACGATGCAAAATGAACATTTTTCAATAATGACCAAAATCTCTGTCAAGTTACGGCTATGGTGGAATGATCTAGGTGTTGAAGGACAAAATGAGGTCAAGAAATATCTGAAAGGTCTCGTGGGTTTGTTGGAAATCCAGCCTCGGGGAGATATCATAAGAGCTTTGGTTACCTACTGGGACCCGGCGCACAATGTTTTCCATTTCTCTGATTTTGAACTCACCCCGACTTTGGAAGAAATGGCCGGGTACATCGGGAATGCTGAACTTCCGTTGAGGCAAAAATACTTGGTCGCCCCAAGAGTTGTCACGGTACATCGGTTCCTAGATTCATTGAAGATACCCAGAACGGTCCACAACCCGGATCTGGCAGCCGGATTTTGTACTCCATGCTTCATATATGATAGGTACGGTCATGAGGGGGGATTCAATAATCCAATCAACAAACTGTGCAGCAAAGGTGTTCGTCAGAAGTGGGACAAACACAGACGGGTAGCTTTCATGATGATGTTCCTGGGCCTTCTGGTATTTCCAAGGAAAGACGGAAACATTGATTTGAAGATATCTGGGGTCGTCAGCACTTTACTCACACAAAATGACAGTACTCTCGCACCTATGGTGGTATCTGACATCTTTCGAGCTCTTACAGCTTGTAAAGCTGGGGGAAATTTCTTCGAAGGTTGTAACTTGCTCCTACAAATATGGATGACCGAGCACCTCTGCCATCATTCCGAGATTTTGAGCCATGGTTCCCCGGAAAAGACTTGCATAGAAGAATTTTACACGAGAACCAAAGAGATCAGTTTGCCCAAAGGAGTCCTGGCATGGACCTCGTTCTTTCAAGCTCTTACTGCCAGCCAAATACAATGGACGCTAGGATGGTTGCCTGTTGATGAGATCCTATATATGTCGGCAGCTAAAACTCATTTCTTACTGATGGGGCTTAAGAGCATTCAACCTTACGCACCCTGCCGAGTTTTGAGACAGTTCGGAAGATGCCAGACAGTACCTCATGAGGAAGATCTTAGCACTCAAGCAGTTGAGATAAGTCCTAACGGACAATTCCCAGAAGCGAAGATTCGCCAAATCTGGAGTGAGTGTCAATATTTGAAATCAGATACTTGCGTGCGGGATCGAGCCAAAGGAGAGACGACGCCAGGTTACCTCGCATGGTATAGAAGGGAACTTGAGCACGAAAGGCCGGCTAAGAGACCCCACATCCGGAATTTCACCGAATCATCGCAAAAGCAGTGGGATTGGTTAGCGAAGGAAAGAGGCTATTGCGCCGAAATCAGCAGGTTGAAGCAAAAAGTGGAAAGCTTGAAATATGAGCACAACGTGCAAGTCGCTGCCAATCTGGGAGAGAGGAACAGGTTAATTCAGGAAAACGAAATGCTCAGAGCCTAGATCAAACAGATAAGGGTGGAGGCGGATAAACATCTAAGGCGTCGATCAGACGAGCAGCTGATAAAAAGGCTAAAAAGTGAAATCAGGGAATGGCAAGATGGTTTGGAGAAATCTGAAAATGTCATGGCAGAGCTCAGGGCACAGTGGGATACAAGAGCAGATAAGCATCGCCGATACCTGAATCAATTGGAAGGCGACCACGAGAAAACTGTTGCTAAAATGAAGAGAGAGATGGCTACACTTGAGATCAAAGCAGCTAATCAGGCCAAGGATCTCCAAATTGAGAGCAGATACTGGTACGACTTGTTGGCCCGAATGAAGTTAGAAGTACGGCAACTGAAGAATCAGCATATTCAGGATGCTCAAGTTTTCAAGATATGTAGCAATCAGATAAAACGCCTACTCATAGAGAAGAAGCAAACCAGAGATAGGATCAAGGCCATTGCCCACGCCATCACCAGACGATGTCTACAATGTGAGAACATGACCAGCGTTACCGTCCTCTCGGCAGTGATGAGTTATGTCAAGCAGACCATGCATGAGCTGGAACAACTCGAGAGGGATCTCACACCTAGGACCGCGGCGAGGTCGAACGATGCCCCGCGGACACCAATTCTCAAAACCATAATGTACTCATAAGCCAAGTCTATGTCTTAGCATCTTCTACCTGTTTTTCCGTAAGAGTGATTTTAGTCTGTTTTGAGTCTAGGTTTATTTTCAAAGTTTGTTTTTCCTTTTGCAAAATATAGCTTGTAATAGACCATTTTAACAATAAAAGGTGTGCTGCTTTCTACGCTCATTTGTGTATCTCGAACTACGTAATGATCTGATTCACGTAGGCATCGTGATACGTAGGCAATCCTCATCGGATCCGGTCGCATTTCTTTTACTGCAAAATAAAAAAAACATAAAAAAAAAAGAAAAAAAAAGGAAAATAATAATAAGAGGAAAAATGCCGGAACGACGCATGCTCTCGTAGCAAACATGTAGTAATCCACTTAACTGTATAGGTGCATCATGCCTAACGTGAGATTGCCTAACTGTTATTTGCTACAAATTAACCGTGCGTTTGTCGTTGAGTACCTCAGGGTTTTTGAAAAGACGGTTGGTTTGGTGAAAGTCTGGCCTCGCACTCATACTTCACGAGGTCAAAGAGAAGTGTTCAACTACCTTTTGTTAGGACCAGAAGCAGTACTCACACTTACTTCACCAGGTCAAAGGGAAGTGTGGAAATGTCTTCAGAAATTCCGTTGCAAACAATCCCTGTTTCCGAGGAGAGCTCGATCTCAGCCGTCCTCACACCTGAATCCGCAACTGCGGAGGAAAATAGAATCCTACGGCTCCGCATGTTGGAAATGCTGGACGACTGGAATAATGGGAAAGAGCCGCCAAGTGTCGTCCCCGGATTCCCTGAATTATTCTCCAGGTCAAGTGGGACTTCTAATGTCCCCATAAATTATCCTGCTACCCCATTCGGGTACCCAGCCACCTCAGCCTTCTCTGCTGGATCGCCTTCTGAGCCTCATCCCCGAATGTCATCCACTGATGCAAGCATGAACATCTTTACTGCATCGCCTTGCCCGATTACGGCACAGCCTACCACGTACAAGCCAAGCTTTGACTCATCCTCTTTTACATTCCAAGCACCATCGTTCTCAATGGAACCAACTAGGTTCGCTACCAGCACTAATCCTCTACCGCCTCAGTGCGAGCTTGCACCCGGGCAAGATCAGAACCCCAGAGTTGCAGAACAAAATGAGATGGCCAAGAGAATGAGAAGCCTTGAACAAAGTCTGAAGAATATGCAAGGATTGAGCAGGCAGAAGAGCGTCTCTTACGCCGACCTATGCATGTTCCCTCACGTACACCTGCCAGTAGGTTTCAAGACCCCAAAGTTTGAGAAGTACGATGGGCACGGTGACCCCATTGCATATCTTAAGAAATACTGCAACCAATTGCGGGGAGCCGGCGGAAAAGAAGAACTGCTAATGGCATACTTTGGGGAAAGTCTAGTAGGGATAGCTTCGGAATGGTATATGGACCAGGAAATGTCCCGATGGCATATATGGGATGATCTCGCCAGAGATTTTGTGAAACAATTCCAGTATAACATCGACATCGCACCAGACCGAAATTCTCTGTCGAATTTAAAGAAGAAACCCTCAGAAAGCTTCAGAGAATATGCTATTAAGTGGCGTGAGCAGGCGTCAAGGGTGAAGCCTCCCATGGATGAAGTGGAAATGGTCACTACCTTTCTCCAGGCTCAAGAGTCTGACTATTTCCAAAACATGATGTCAGCCATGGGAAAGCCATTCGCGGAAGCGATTAAGATTGGAGAGATGGTGGAAAATGGTCTGAAAACAGGTAGGATTCTGAGTCAAGCAGCCATAAGGGCGACCTCCCAAGCCGTCCAAAGCGGGTCCAGAGGAATGACAAGAGGGAAGAAGAAGGAAGAAACGACCATGGCAGCCTCGGAAGCAAGGGAGTATCGTCATCCCAGGCCCCGTTTTCCGGAAAGAACCCCACAACACTACTACCCCCACTCAAATCTGGCATATGCTCATCAACCTTATATGGTCATGAATACCCAGCCTTATGCCCATCCGCCGCAACAAGCCAACCGAGGCCAAGCTCCACCTCCCAGAAATCAACCTCATTACCGCAACCACTATAACCCACAACCTCCCCAGAATAACTTCCGCCCTCAGGAGCCACCTCGAAGGCGGACTTTCACGCCCATCGGTGAACAATACTCTACTTTGTTCCCGAAGCTAGTCCAGTTGGTTTTCTTATAACCAATCCCTCAAACGAGGCAAAACCCGATGTCACCTTCTTACAAAGCTGGAGTCAGATGCGCCTATCATTCAGGGGTCGAGGGACATGATACAAATGACTGTTGGTCGTTGAAAAGAGTGGTCGAGAATTTGATAGAGCAAGGGAAAATAGTGCTAAGGGACGAGGAGATCCCAAATGTGACTAACAATCCATTGCCTGCTCACAATAATGGGCCGCTGATCGGAATGATTTGCGAAGACAAAGAATTCGACCCTGCTTTGAAAGCTATAATTGCCATCGTCAACACGGGGAAGAGGCCTGATACAGACCAGAAACCAGAAAAGGGGGAGGAGGCCAAAGCTATAAAGAAAGAGCCTGAAAAGAAGGTGGAGAAGAAAGTGGTACCGGTAGAGGACGGGATTCTTTACATACCGCGAGGTCGATCTGAGAAGACGCAGAACTTCGGGATCAAAAAGACAAAACCTATGTACGTGCCAAAAGGGGCCTATGTGGTCCGGGGGACGATTCAACCACCTCGGCTGAATGAGCCAGTGGTTATTGGACGCGTGCCACAAAAGCCAATGACCAACCCGTCCACAGTGCCGTGGAATTATCAAAAGACTTTGGTAATGTACAAAGGTAAAGAGGTCATGGGAGAACTTCCAGAAAACACTTTCATTGGAAGGTATTCAAATACCCAAGAGCTGAACAACGCCACACAAAGGCGCTTCCCGCCAAAGAAGCCCGTAAGTGTTGAAGAAGCGGAAGTGTTCTTCCAACAAATGAAAATGCCGGATTACGAAGTGATAGATCAACTGCGCAAGTACCCCGAGCAAGTGTCCATGCTGTCATTGTTAATGAGGTCGACCGAGCATCAAAAGATCTTACTGAAGACCCTGAATGAAGCATATGTGCCAGTTGAAACCTCAGTGGAACAACTAGAGCGGATGACAGAAAGATTCTTCGCCGTCAACCAAATCTCTTTCAGCAAGAATGATTTACCCCCGGAAGGAGCAGCACACAACAAGGCCTTGCATCTAACAGTTAAATGCGAGGACTACTATGTCAAGCGGGTAATGTTGGATGGGGGATCAGGTGTTGACATTTGCCCGCTCTCCACGCTACAAAGAATGGAAATTGGGACCGAAAGAATCCGACCCAACAATGTCTGCGTAAGAGCTTTCGACGGCGTCAAGAGAGATACCATGGGGGAAATAGACCTATTGTTGGTCATAGGACCAGTCGAGTTTGAAGTAACCTTCCAGGTGCTCGACATGGACACATCCTACAATTTTCTCCTTGGCAGACCTTGGATCCATGCGGCAGGAGCTGTGCCTTCCACTCTTCACCAGATGGTGAAGTTCGAGTACGAAGACCGAGAGATCGTGGTCCACGGAGAAGATGAGCATGCTATTTATCGGGACCCATCTATCCCATACCTTGAACCAAGAGAAGGGAGCGAACATACGGTCTATCAAGCTTTCGAGATTGTACTGGCAGAGCAGCACGAAGAGGGAATACCCTGCCCCCAGCCTTTCTTGTCTAATGCCTCGGTTATGGTGGCCAAAGAGATGATCCGGCACGGATTTAGGCCAGGAAAAGGGCTTGGACGAACCCTTCAGGGAATAACATAACCCATTTCCTTGCCAGTCACCAAGAAACCTTTTGGACTAGGTTTCAAACCTACTCCAGCAGACGAAGAGTGGGCAAAGAAAAGGAAAAATGAAGGTTGGAAGTTACCTCGACCATTGCCGGATTTATATGCAACTTTCATCAGGCCAGGGTACGCTGAAGAAGAAGATGATGAGGTCTTCACAGCTGAGGAAATCGAGGAGATATATGGGGCGATGAGAGAGATGCTCTACGAGGTCCACATGGTTCAACCAGGTGAAGGCACAAGCACTGCTGAGATGATGTACGTGGGGCCGAACGCCAAACTTCAAAACTGGGAGGCCACGCCATTCCCGACTAGACGGAAGTCCGGGTAGACCTGTCCTGCCACCTTTCCTGTGTCACAAGTTGTCTCCAGGACATAACTTGAACGTTTTCTTCCTTTCAATTGTTGTTTTGAATTCCTGAGTTGTAAACATTGTTGTCTTCCAACTTTCCAAAGAAAATGAAAAAAAAATCATCATTGCTTTCCCATTCTTTCTTTTGTTCTGATTTGTGTTATTTTTCCTTTTATCTTTCCTTTCAGTTATAATAATGCGGCTTTAAATATGACATGCTTGCGGACTTCACGCCCAGATCACAACGAGCTATTTAACTGTGAATTAATGAACTCAGAACCAGAATATGACGAAGAAGAGGCTTTTAGGGAAATAAACCGAGATTTGGAACATTTCGAGAATAAACCTAAGCCAAATCTGAATGACACTGAACCGGTAAATTTAGGAACCCCGGAGGAAATCCGGGAGACCAAGATAAGCATTCACACGGACAAAAAAATGCGAGATGCGATAATTCAACTTCTTTTTGAATTTAAAGACGTGTTTGCTTGGTCATATGATGGCATGCCGGGACTAGGTATTGATCTAGTGGTTCATAAATTGCCGATTCATCCTGATTGTCCTCCAGTTCAACAAAAGCAACGAAAGTTCAAAACTGAGGTCAGCGACAAGATTAAAGAGGAGATCACTAAACAACTGAAAATGGGAGTGATTCGGGTAGTCCAATATACAACATGGTTGGCGAATGTGGTTCCAGTACCGAAAAAGGACGGGAAGACTCGGGTATGTGTAGATTACCGAGATTTGAATAGAGCAAGTCCCAAAGATAATTTCCCACTGCCCAACATCCACATCCTCGTTGATAATTGCGCCAAACACGAAATACAGTCTTTCGTAGATTGTTACGCTGGGTATCATCAGGTATTGATGGATGAAGAGGACGCCGAGAAAACTGCCTTCACCACGCCTTGGGGCACCTACTGTTATCGGGTCATGCCATTTGGTTTGAAGAATGCTGGGGCTACTTACATGAGGGCCATGACTGCCATTTTTCATGACATGATGCATCAGGAAATAGAGGTGTACGTGGACGACGTGATAGTCAAGTCCAGGACGCAGGATAATCACATCCAAGATTTGAGGAAGTTCTTCGAGAGATTAAGGAAGTATGACTTGAAGCTGAACCCAGCCAAATGTGCTTTCGGAGTTCCGTCGGGCAAACTTTTGGGCTTCATCGTAAGCAGGAGAGGTATCGAACTAGATCCAACTAAGATAAAATCTATCAGAGATTTGCCTCCCCCGAGAACGAAGAAAGACGTGATGAGTTTGTTGGGTAGGTTGAACTACATCAGTCGGTTTATTGCCCAGCTAACAAGCACGTGTGAGCCCATATTCAAGCTGTTAAGGAAAGATGCGGCGATCAAATGGACAACTGAGTGTCAAAAAGCCTTTGATAAAGTCAAAGAATACCTTTCGAATCCCCCAGTCTTGGTCCCTCCAGAACCGGGAAGGCCACTTTTCTTGTATCTGACAGTCTTGGAGAACTCTTTCGGTTGCGTCCTAGGGCAACACGACATAACCGGAAAGAAGGAGCAAGCAATCTACTACTTGAGCAAGAAATTCACCGGCTATGAGGCCAAATACACTCTGCTGGAAAGGACATGTTGCGCTCTGACGTGGGTTGCTCAAAAGCTGAGACATTATCTCCAAGCCCACACTACGTTCCTCATAAGCAGGTTGGATCCTTTGAAGTATATATTTCAGAAACCGATGCCTACTGGGAGACTGGCCAAGTGGCAAATCCTGCTTACTGAATTCGACATAGTCTATGTCACTCGCACGGCAATGAAAGCCCAGGCGCTAGCAGATCATTTGGCCGAAAATCCGGTCGATGAGGAATACCAGCCATTGAGTACCTACTTTCCAGATGAAGAAGTGAACACCGTAGAAGTGGTCTCGGAGGACGCTCATGTTTGGAAGATGTTCTTTGACGGAGCCGTGAATGCCAAAGGTGTAAGGATTGGGGCAATTTTGATCTCGCCTTCTGGTCAGCATTATCCCGCCACAGCTAGACTTCGTTTCTTTTGCACAAATAATACAGCTGAGTATGAAGCCTGCATCATGGACATGCATATGGCAATCGATCAGGATGTCGGAGACTTACTGATTATGGGAGATTCTGACTTGATTATCCGGCAAGCCCAAGGCGAGTGGGAAACTCGAGATGTCAAACTTATCCCTTACCGACAGCATGTGGAGGACCTCGGCAAGCGCTTTACATCAATAGAGTTCAGGTATATCCCGAGGTGTCACAATGAACTGGCAGATGCACTTGCTACTTTGGCTTCAATGCTACCCTACCCGGGCAACGCCCATGTTGATCCTTTGGAAATCCAAATCAAGGAAAGACACGGTTACTGCAACGTAATTGAGGTGGGATCAAATACGCAGCCTTGGTACCATGACATCAAGAGGTTCCTGAAGACACAAGAATACCCCGAGCATGCTACTAGAGATCAAAAGAGGACTATTAGGCGACATGCAAGTGGTTTCTTTCTGAGCGGGGAATTGTTATATAAGAGGACATGCAAGTGGTTTCTTTCTGAGCGGTGAATTGTTATATAAGAGGACCCCGGACCTCAATCTCCTAAGATGTGTCGATATCGAGGAAGCGAGAAAGATCATGCACGAAGTACACGCAGGTGTGTGCGGACCTCACATGAACGGGTATGTCTTAGCGAAGAAAATCCTTCGAGCAGGTTATTACTGGATGACCATGGAAAAGGATTGCTTTAGCTTCGTTCGGAAGTGTCATCAGTGTCAGGTGCACGGTGATTTGATTCATGCACCTCCCACGGAGCTGCATCCCATGTCTGCACCTTGGCCATTTGTCGCCTGGGGCATGGATGTCATTGGACCAATCGAACCAAAGGCTTCGAATGGACACAGATTCATACTGGTTGCCATCGATTACTTCACAAAATGGGTAGAGGTTGTCACTCTCAAGTCGGTCACTAAAAAAGCTGTAGTGGATTTTGTACACTCAAATCTTATCTGTCGTTTCGGTATTCCTGCGACTATCATTACAGATAACGCAACAAACTTGAACAGTCACTTGATGGGAGATGTATGCGAGCAATTCAAAATAACGCATAGGAATTCTACTCCTTATCGGCCAAAGGCCAATGGTGCTGTAGAAGCAGCGAATAAAAACATCAAGAAGATTTTGAGGAAAACCATCCAAAGTTCCCGACAGTGGCATGAGCAGTTACCATTTGCATTGTTGGGGTATCGCACTACGATACGCACATCGGTAGGAGCGACTCCTTATCTTTTGGTTTATGGGACCGAGACTGTAATACCGGCAGAGGTAGAAATTCCTTCGCTTCGAACCATTGTCGAAGCGGAAATCGAAGACAGCGAGTGGGTCAAGACTCGGTTAGAGCAATTGACTTTGATTGATGAAAAGCGAATGGCCGCGGTTTGTCATGGACAGTTGTACCAACGAAGAATGGCCCGTGCTTACAACAAGAAGGTCCGACCCAGGAATTTCGAAGTAGGTCAACCGGTACTGAGGCGTATTCTGTCGCATCATGAGGAAGCAAAAGGGAAATTTGCTTCAAATTGGAAAGGCCCATACATCATAAGAAAGATATTGCCGAGAGGAGCATTGTATTTAGGTGATATCGAAGGAAATGACCCCGAAACAGCAGTAAATGCAGATGCAGTCAAGAGATACTACGTCTGAATTATACTCCAGTAGTCTTGACACATTTGAAATGAAGGAGGTTTTATTCCCCACTACTCCCCAAACACTACCCAATTCTCTCTACAAGCCTTTGAGCCGCTTACAAAAAAAAAAAAAAAAAAAAACATTGATTGAGGCCTGAACTACGTTTGACTTGATTCCGAAAGGATACGTAGGCAGCCTCTCCCTGAGGTTCAGTCACACCAACAATAAAATCCCATTCACCCTGAAATTGAAACCGGGGCACGTCGAGCAGTTTAGAAGTTAGTATCATCTACCTCTCTTTACCAAGCACAAGCCTTCAAATCAATTACCAAAGATAGTGGGAAACCAATAAGCGTCACAAATGGAGACCGGCACCCTCTGAATTGAGAGAGATAAAATGAGAGAGTCTCGTCGGTGAAAACTTTCGGGCACCGCGAGGCGACGGGAGTAGAGAGACCAAAATGAGAGAGCTTGTTTAGCAAAAACTCACAAAGAGTGCTATCAAGCGATGACAGGAAGAGAAATGAGAGAGGTCAGCCAGCGAAAACCCGCAAAGGGCGCTGTTGGCCGAAAGAGTGACTCCACCCAAGGAGGTTTCGGCAAAGTTCCACCGGTTTGGAATCACAGATCCGTTTTGGTTCAGGGAAATGCAAGTTCATGGAAGGTTAGGCGTCCAGCCCAAAGAGCATGTCATGTCATTTAAAGCCAGCGTTATCTTCCTCAGATAAGTCTTTCTCGTCCCAAAAGGGACACTCCCTTCTTGAAATTTGTTTTCTCCTTTCTTTGTTTCTCTTCGAATCCCTTTTGTGTTTTAACCCCGAATTCAAGATACACCGGAAAGGGCAGGTGGCAGGTTTGGTTGCACGGAATTCCGTTTCATGAAAGAAAAACGCCTCGTTTCGTTGGTACGTTTGTCCAAGCCTGATAAATCATGATGTTTGATGGCGTTCGAAGTAAAGAGGAAAAAGAGAAATTTCCCACAGCAAGTCCGCCTTCGGACGAATCCCCACAGAGTCTCCCCTTGTACAATCCCCCACAGAGTCTCCCCAATATATATATATATATATATATATATATATATATATATAAAATCCCCGTTGGAATTTCCCCAGCACATCCCCAGCGAGTCCCTTTGTAAAAATTCCCCAACAAGCTTACCCAACCAAGCCTAGAAAGCCCGCTTCGAAACAAATCCCCAGCATGCCCCATTGTACAAAAATCAACACAAAGAATCCACTTTGTAAATATTCCCCCATAGGGTTTCCTTTGTACAAATCCCCACAGAATACCTCCAATAAAATCCCCGTTGAGAACCTCCAAACAAAACGGGACACAAAAAAAAAAAAAGAGCCTTACGAGGCAAATCATCACAGAATCTGGAAATACAAGCCTGAGCGATCTAAAGGGTTTCGACATATGAATCAAATCAATGGCGGGACTTCGCAACAGAAATGAAGAAGCAACAAAGCAATCGGGAACGATCAAAGTCACCAAACCGACCGTCATTTCCGAACTAACAATTGTTCTTTGTCTGAAAAGTTGAAACATGTGTAATCCAAGACAACCGTGCAAGAAGCAGGTGTCGCCAAAAGAAGAAGGTACATGGGTACAAGAAATATTTTGGCAATAAGGAATTCACTCGAAAGGTAAGTTTCCACGAAACTCCCTTTTATCTTCTACTAAAACAAGAAAATTCAAAAAAAAAAGAGGTCGCTTAGTATTCTCGAACTTTGTCCCCAGCCAGTCAGCATTAGGGTTTTAAACCCTAAACTGAATTTTCCTTTTAGTCAGCATTAGGGTTTTAAACCCTAAACTGAACTTTTTCCATTCAGCCAGCATTAGGGTTTTAAACCCTAAACTGAGTTTTTCCATGCAATCAGCATTAGGGTTTTAAACCCTAAACTAAATTTTCCTTTTAGTCAGCATTAGGGTTTTAAACCCTAAACTGAATTTTCCTTTTAGTCAGCATTAGGGTTTTAAACCCTAAACTGAACTTTTCCTTTCAGCCAGCATTAGGGTTTTAAACCCTAAACTGAGTTTTTCCATGCAATCAGCATTAGAGTTTTAAACCCTAAACTGAATTTTTCCTTTCAGCCGGCATTAGGGTTTTAAACCCTAAACTGAGTTTTTCCATGCAGTCAGCATTAGGGTTTTAAACCCTAAACTGAATTTTTCCTTTCAGCCGGCATTAGGGTTTTAAACCCTAAACTGAGCTTTTCCATGCAGTCAGCATTAGGGTTTTAAACCCTAAACTGAATTTTTCCTTTCAGCCGGCATTAGGGTTTTAAACCCTAAACTGAGCTCTTCCATGCAGTCAGCATTAGGGTTTTAAACCCTAAACTGAATTTTTCCTTTCAGCCGGCATTAGGGTTTTAAACCCTAAACTGAGCTTTTCCATGCAGTCAGCATTAGGGTTTTAAACCCTAAACTGAATTTTTCCTTTCAGCCGGCATTAGGGTTTTAAACCCTAAACTGAGCTCTTCCATACAGTCAGCATTAGGGTTTTAAACCCTAAACTGAATTTTTCCTTTAGTCAGCATTAGGGTCTTAAACCCTAAACTGAATTTTCCTTTTAGTCAGCATTAGGGTTTTAAACCCTAAACTGAACTTTTTCCATTCAGCCGGCATTAGGGTTTTAAACCCTAAACTGAGCTTTTCCATGCAATCAGCATTAGGGTTTTAAACCCTAAACTGAATTTTTCCTTTGGTCAGCATTAGGGTTTTAAACCCTAAACTAAATTTTCCTTTAGTCAGCATTAGGGTTTTAAACCCTAAACTGAATTTTTCCTTTGGTCAGCATTAGAGTTTTAAAACCCTAAACTGAACTTTTCCCTAGTTGGTCAGCATTAGAGTTTCAACTCTAAAAACTGAACTTCTCCCCAGCTATTCGGTATTAGGGCTCCAACCCTGAACTGAGCATTTTTATCTCCCTTCCTCAATTTTATGAACTTCCTGGCGAATAATTAACGAAATTTTCCTAGTGAAACTGGGGCAGAAAATTTCGTTCGTTTGTTTGTTTTCTCCCGCAGGTCTAACCTCGAGCCACACGGATCGAAATGACCCACGAGATGAGTCTCAACTCAGAATCAAAAAAAGAAAAGACAAAAAGAAGATGTCCCGAGATACCGGAGAAAATGGAAGGCGGATCGTTCCAAGATTTGATTAAGGTCTAGAACTCTGCCAGTCACGTCTCACTGAGTATCCCAGAGGTTAAACAAGCACCTACAACTCGCAAGCATCAAGATTCGGATCGAAGTCTCGAAGCAAAATCAGCTAAGACCCATGATCAAGTCGCAAAAAAATCATAGATAGGGATCTTGTAACTAGCAGTTGACATGCATATAAGTATTTAGTTCAGTTTCAATTTTTCTTTGCTTGTAATAAGGCGGTCAGTAAAGCAGGTGACAACAGCAACAGCAGTAACAGCAAGCATTGCAATCCCATGGTAGTCCCAGCTACCGAAGCTTCCCGAACTACATTGACCTGATTCATGTTTAGCCCAGGATATGTAGGAAATCTTTGAAGCGAAGATTCGGTCAAATCTTTCAAAAGCATGCTTCACACGGAGTAGTCCATAGGCAAAAATCGCTCATATCTGCTCACTTTATCTTTGCACGAAAACTCTTCGTGTTTCCGAACAAAGAGGGGCAGCTGTGAGCACGTGATTTTTGTCTTACGCGACAGTCGCTCCAAAAAAGAAATGAAAAATAATAACAAATGGTCATGCTGTACAATTTTCGGATTTTACGTGGCATTTTGTTAATTATTTATGATTTTTGCCCATTTTATTAAAATAAAATACAAAATGTACGTGTCATGCGTAATTTGAACCGCAATCCGGTTGTTAAATAGAAAATCATAAATATGCGTCTTCGTCCGTGATTTTTGTTTTGTTTGATTTTACCTGTTTTAAATATTTTAATATGTGTGTGCAAATAATTGTATTAAGTGTTTATTTAATTTTAATTTGATTTACTTAGGTTTTGTTTTAAAATAAAAAAATAAAATAAAATAATAATAAAAGAGAGTGCAAAATTGGGTTGAAAATCAGTTGGGCTTATTTTTCATTTTTAATTCGAGACCCAAAACTCAAACCCAAAACCCCTGTGTAACCCGGTCCAGACCAGCTGATACCCAGAGCGTCCAAACGACGTCGTTTTAATCTAGTCTGATCTGGGCCGTTGATCTCAGATTGATCAACGGCCAAGATCACTTCCCCATAACCCACTGATGAACCCGACCCATTCCACCCGGACCGACCCAACCCCTCTAGTTTTGAAACGACACCGTTTCCTATTAGTTGAAGGATCCTGGCCCTTCATCGTGTCTCATCCGACGGCCAGGATCCGTTCATCCACTCCATATATAAGCTCCCACTCGTACCCTGCCCCCTATCCAATACCCTAGCTTTCATCATCTTCACAAGAACCCCAAACCCTAGAGCCGCCCCCATCTCCCTTTCACCAGAAACCCGGCGGCATGAATGCCGGTGACCTCCGCCTGAACACCATAGAACCCCCTCACAACCCTGAACATGGATCTGTTAACCACTTAGCTCGAATCCCTTCCCACCTTCTCGAATCTTCATTTGAAGATTCGAGTCGGAACCTGACTTACACCGTTTGACCCCAGTTTCACACCAGACACTCCCCAGACCCCCCTCGTGACCAAACCATGCTTGGTTTGGTCCGAATCTGACCAGGGAAGCATGAATCCCAGATCTGATTTTTAGAACCTTAGGGTTCCTCGTCACTGGTCCGTATCCGTTTAAGCCAAAGAGATTAAGGTCTAATGGACCTTAATCGAAGTGTTTCTCATCTGAGAAACACTTCGATTAAAGTCCGTTCAGCCTTAAGAAAGGCCTGTTCGAATCCAACCTAAGGCTCTTTGATTTTTTCGGGATTTAAGGTGAGTTTTGTTTTGTTTTCTTTTCTTTATTCCATGTGCTGATTAAATGTCTGTTCATGTTTTGTTTTAATTTGTGTCTTTGAATTTTTATCAACTGTTGTTTGTCCACCTTACCTGAACCTCTGTGTTTGATTGAATCCCTCTTCTATTTTTACTGATAATGTGTATATGTGTGTGCTGTGCAATTAATCGAACCTCAAATTTGACTGATCAACTGATTCCCCAGTACAATTCTGCTTGGTCAGTATGATTCGAGTCATGTGTTCGATACTGTTAAATGCCTGATTTTTTACTACGATTTTACATGTTATGATTAGCATAGTCGAGTCGACATATGTCGTCAATTAGTTTCGATTGTCCAAACAATAACAAATTGACCTGCTTCTGTCAAGCATTGCTTGAATCTAATTAGGAACTGAGTCTAGTTACTTATAGTTATTAATTGGATTTCAGAAATCTAAGGTGTGGTCTGTAATTGCAAATTGAATTGATAGCACTTGCACTTGTGCACAACATGTGCATAAAGGCCCCCTTTCTGAATTAAAACAGTTTGACAGCATATGCTGTCAGACTACATTCTGCTGCCCATACTCTACTTTAGTTTCAGAAATAATAAACATTACTCAAAAGTAAGACTGCCAGGGAATATGATGGGGGAGGTTTATACTTAATTAGCTAAGTGAAAACTGAAAAGGGGCAGCACATGGGAAGGTGTTCTGATGATCTAAACAGGCTGTTAAAGGGATGGTTTGAGGCTTATAAAAGGAGGACTTCCATCAGTTTAAAAGGAGAAAAAAAGAGGAGAAGGAGATCCGGGAAGAGAGAGCAAAAAATACATACACATACACACATAGACACACACACAAATAGACATTGATAATAAAGGAAGGGGAATACACTGATATAAGGGGGATTGATAAGAAAACAGGGAAAGAGAGTTGTTAGAAAACACACACACGGACAGAAATAGATAGAGAGAGGCATAACACAGAAAAGAGGAACTGTATTTTTCATCTTTGTCTTGATTCTCACTAGTCTGGATTTGCCTGTTCCATATTGATTTCTTCTGAGTCCTGTTTGAGATTACTAGTTGTGTGTAGCATCAGTTCAGTTCTGGATCCATTCTGGTTAAATTCTGATCCCATATTGCTGGAATTTGCTACATTCTGCCATCTTTCATTGGCTCTAAACTGCATCTTGCACTGGGAATTTGTCCTGTTGTTGTTCATCTGTTACTGCTGTTTCGCTTGCACTGTTGCTCAATTGACTCTTTTGCTTTCTCCATTGTAAGCATCTCCTCAGGTACACACTTCGAATCTGTCTGATGTAACTAATGTCGCAATGAAAGTTGAATCGAAAGATCTGAAGAATTTTAATAATTTGTGGCTTTACTTACAGTTTTTTGTGAATATTGTTAAAGTTGTATAAGTCTTTTAATTTGTAGCCTAATAGAGAATACATTAGTAAGTTTGTACTTAATTATTGTTCACGTTGATTTGAAACTGTGGTATTCGATTCGTTTAGTAGCATACAAGATGTAAATATAATTCATGGAATGTGAACTATTTAGTACAATTGTTAAAATTAAACTCACTCTTTCAGCATGCTTTCAATAAGTAGGGGCGAACGACTTTTAAATTTGACCAAATATGATATAATTTTGAATCACCCAGTTAGATTTCCTTTAGGCAGTGTATGGGATTAGTTTAGAACATCATCAGTAACATCCTTTAATAAGGAATTCTATTAATCCTGTTTAAGCAAGCTAATTTGAATCCGCTGTTAGGATGTTGTTCGGATTAGGTTTGGTATTTCGTCGATCTCGCATGTGACTTCTTTGTCCAATTAAAAGCATGTTGCATAAGGTATGACGTCTCTCCGTGTTAATAAATAATTAATCAGAAATTGATAAGGATCCAGGTTAGGCCAAAGCATATACTTGAGTTAACGTGTGTCTTTCTTCTTCTATTTTTAGACAAACGCATTTAGAAATGTAGCTGCTTTAGGATATCCTCTCTAAAATAGAGACGAGCCTCGCCAAATAAAAATGCAAAATTGTGGGGCTCTCAATAACTATATATTAAAATACTTAGAATTCGGGACAGGCCGTTTAGCGAATTTTACGGCCTTCCCAAAATAACAATACGCTAGTTGCTTTAGGCGCACCTTTAATAATTTAACCTTCTTAAACACGGGTGCACATTGATGTGACCCAAATCCGAATCTCAACGGAGTCAAAATGTGTCGACGACCACGGGTGCATTGATTGTGACGTGGTTCGAGATGCATTTTCACGACGTTGCAATTCTATAAAAATAAATGATAATAATAAAAGCGGTTTAAACTTAATAAAAGCACATAAGTCACAACATGTATTTAAATCAGATATTTAGCCATTATAACAATTTAAGCGACCGTGCTAGAACCACGGGATTCGAGGGTGCCTAACACCTTCCCTCGGGTCAACAAAATTCCTTACTTAGAATTTCTGGTTCGCAGACTTCATTTGGAAAAGTCGAAAATTTCCTCGATTTGGGATTCAAGATAAACCGGTGACTTGGGACACCAAAAGCCAAACCTTTCCCAAGTGGCGACTCTGAATTAAATAAATAATCCCATTTCGAATATTGTCACTTAAATTGGAAAAACTCCACCCGCGCATCTTACCCCTCGGGGCGGGGCGCGCAAAAAGGAGGTGTGACAATTATACAGAGCGATAAGGGAGGCTATTATAGGAGTGATAAGGGTGACTATAGGAGAGATAAGGGTGGCTATTGTCAGGGATGATATGTGATGATGTGGGGCATTGTGTTGGTAATTGTTATGTGATGATGAGGGGATATTGTGCTAGTTATATTTATATTGTGTGGTGAATTCCTTGTGAATTCTTTTACATATTGTGCAATTTATTTTATAAATTCAGTAAATTTGATAATAGTCAGATATATGTTGAAATTATGACCCTGTGAATTTTGTCGGGCGGATTATGATATGGGCACGAGGTGCCGGGAAAATATAATGAATTTATTATTGGCATGTGAATTGTCCGTGCAATTGTGATATGAAATATGAGCACGAGGTGCCGTGAGTAAACGATGACGATATTGGCACGTCAGTTGTCCGTGCGGTTGTGATAGAAATATTGGCACAAGGTGTCGTGGAAATATGAAAATGGGCTGAGACTCGTATTTTATGATTTGAAATGAGGTGTCACATGGTGACTTTTATTTGAAAGAATTATATTCGAAAAATATTATTTGAAAGGATTTTTATTCGAAAGATATTTATTTGGAAGAATTATATTCGGAAAATATTTGTTGAAAGAATTATATTGGGAAGATATTTGTTTGAAAGAATTATATTAGAAAGATATTTATTTGAAGGAAGTATATTCGAAATATATTTATCGGAAAATATTATATCCTAAAGATTACTATTGGGAAGATTTATAGGCGAAAGATTAATATTTGAAGAATTTGATTAATTGGTTGTACTTGTATTCATTATTTGCTGAGCAATATGTATGGTGTTCTTGTAGATTAATATTTGAAGAATTTGATTAATTGGGCGTACTTGTATTCATTATTTGCGGAGCAATATATATGGTGTTTTTGTTGCCCTGATGTTTATATCACTGGTTGATTATTGTTGTCATCATTGTTATTTGTTTCATATTATTTTTGTACGCTATATTGAATAGGGTATTAGACTAGTGAGTGTCTTGATTGTACCTCGTCACTACTCCATCGAGGTTAGTCTTGATACTTACTGGGTACTGCCGTGGTATACTCATATTACACTTCTGTACATTTTTTTTATGTACAGAGCCAGGTATTGGAGATATAGGACTCGGACAGAGTTAGCGTGTGATCGCAAGGATACAAGGTAGAGCTGCTTGGTCGTCGCAGTCTCTTGGAGTCTTTTCCTTGTATCGTACTGTCAATTATTATTCGAGCACTATTGTATATTTAATTTCCTTAAGATCATTTCATGTATTAAGTTAGAGTTCGTGACTCGGTACTACCAGTCTTGGGAGGTTGTATCTTTATTTTCGCTGTTGGTTTCGACTATATATTTAAAAAAAATTAGCTTGAATTGTTATTATAATCGGCTTACCTAGTCTTAAAGACTAAGTGTCATCACGATACTTATGGTGGAATTTTTGGATCGTGACAGTTAAAAAAAGCACAAATATTTTCAGAACTAAGCTTGTCGAAGTACTTTATCAACTCCTATTCAATTTCGACATAAAACTTTGCCTTTTACTTTTCTAGAGTATTTATTTATTTTAAATAAAATCTGAAAAGCGGAACGGAGTTTTTTTTTTTCTTCTTTTGGGTAGATGTACTTTACTTTCGTATCTTAAACAAATTATTCAGATTTATGTAGGATCCGCGTGGCGAATACCAAGATTTAGCATTGTAAGTCAATTCTACGTCGAAAGAGTGAATTTGGAATATTTATCGAGTTCAAGTTATACTTTTTTTTTTTTTTTTTTTTTTTTTTGACAAGAGATGTGCTGATGGTAAGCAACCCCACTTCCAACCGAGAGGTTGTGAGTTCGAGTCTCCCAAGAGCAAGGTGGGAAGTTCTTGGAGGGAAGGATGTCGGGGGTCTATTTGGAAACAGTCTCTCTACCCTAGGGTAAGGGTAAGGTTTGCGTACACACTACCCTCCTCAGACCCCACTAAGTGGGATTATACTGGGTTGTTGTTGTTGTTCAAGTTATACTTGTTTTACGCATATATAGTCCGAGACGAAAATTCAACATAAACTCTGAATTTGTCACTAGCTAGATCATAAGCTCAACAAACTTAACGTATATATTGGAGTAAAATTTAGAGTCCACAGATGGACTTCTCACGTGCAGACAGGTGGCAGAGACAATAAAATAGAGGTGTGTCAGCAGTAAGGTAATAACGGATAAGATCGTATGACCGGTTTCATATCTAACAGTTCTAGGGACGCAAGGCCGAAAGAATGAATTCAGAGACAAGACACCGATTAAAAAAAAGTTAAATTAAAGGGGCAACCGTCACAGATGATCACAATAGATATTCTAACGTTACATAGTCATTAAGAGGCTTGGTGGTTTTATTTATGTTAAGGGTGAGATTTGAAGGTTTTGTCTCTCAAAATTTAGCTATAAATAGAGATATTTATACTCATTGTAATGATACGATCCAGAAGAATCACCAAGAACAAACTTTCCTTCTTTCATTTTTATAGTTTTATACAAAAATATTTATCTGAGCTTCGTTTTTAACTTCACTCCAATGGATTTCATCTGAAATTCAAGCTTGTTTCATTCTTTAAATATCTTTTATATTGCTATTTTTTATTTATAATTTTACTAATCAGATTATTTTAATTCACGTGTGTCACACCTCCTTTTTGTGCGCCCGCCCCGAAGGGTAAGATGCGCGAGGGAGTTTTTCCAATTTAAGTGACAATATTCGAAATGGGATTATTTATTTAATTCAGAGTCGCCACTTGGGAAAGGTTTGGCTACACCGGTTTATCTTGAACCCCAAATCGAGGAAATTTTCGACTTTCCAAATGAAGTCTGCGAACCAGAAATTCTAAGTAAGGAATTTTGTTGACCCGAGGGAAGGTGTTAGGCACCCTCGAATCCCGTGGTTCTAGCATGGTCGCTTAAATTGTTATAATGGCTAAATATCTGATTTAAATACATGTTGTGACTCATGTGCTTTTATTAAGTTTAAACCGCTTTTATTATTATCATTTATTTTTATAGAATTGCAACGTCGTAAAAAATGCATCTCGAACCACGTCACAATCAATGCACCCGTAGTTGTTAATACATTTCGACTCCGTTGAGATTTGAATTTGGGTCACATAAATGCGCACCCAAATTTAAGAATGTAATTTAATTAAGTCGCGCCTAAAGAGTCTAACGCGTTATTATCTTTAGGGAAGGCAGTGAAATCCACTAAACAGTCCATCCCAAATTCTAAGTATTTATTATGATCAATTATTGAGGGCCCCGCAATTTGCATTTTTTATTGGGCGAAGCTCGTCTCATTATTTTTTTAAAAGGATAATCTTAGCATGACTACATTTTCTATTTTTTTGTTTTCTAAAATAAATGAAGATAAGGTCCTACTTTATTTACATACTTTCGAGTTATTATGGTTAAGTTTCAAAAGTGAGTTGTTTAAGGAGTTTGCATGGCAACGCATAGAACATTCTACATACAGACAGTAAAAGAAGGAAAAGACTACATTAAATTACAACTTCAAATCTTTCTCATTTGTTTGCATTCATGCCTCGAGTGGCTTACAAGATGAACCAGTGTATCAGTTTGTGTACCTGGTATTTGGGAAAGCAAGGAAAGAAGATGAAGATCAGTAGAAGCAGCAGTAGTGTAAATACACAGCAACAACAACAACCCAACAGCAACAAATTCGGATAAATCGAACAACTCAATAGAATAAACCCAAAAGTTTGTAAGCAAACTAAACAGCAACAAACCACGCGTGTATTACACCCGAGACTAAACTCGCTTCTCCCTTTGTTTTTTTTTTGACTCTCTAACACTCTTGAGATTTTCGGAATGTTTTCCTCTCTCACAATAATCCTCAAAAATCTTTCAAGTTCAGTCTAAGTTTTCTCTCAAGTCTTACTTTTTTTCTCTTTATGTTCAAGTCCCCTAAGAATGTGTCAAATGACTCTATTTATAACAAGACACTAGTCTTGAATCCTCCACCCCAAATATTCCCCAATGGCATGCTTTGTTTCCCACTTTCTTAAACAAATGAATTATTCCCCACTATTTTGTGTCTTGTCCCCCATTATATTAAACAATTATACCAAACACACCCCATTATATTTTGTCCCTCATGCCTAACATAAACAATTACAATATTCTCCCCACTACATTATGTCTTGTCCCCCATTATATTAAACAATGATATCAAACCCCACCCCATTACATTTTGTCCCCCATGCTTACATAAATAATTATTCAAAATGTTCAATTATCAAACTGCCCCTCCGACCTTATTGCAATTACTATTTTACCCCTGAACGTAATGCAATTTACCAAACTACCCTCATCAGCTCTAAACAAACAATTAATCAAACTTAACCAAAAGATAGCCAATATGACCAATTTCTCAACAACTTCAACAACAAATCATATGAACACAGATGAACAACAAATTCAACCAAAATATAGCCAATATGACCAATTTTTCAACAACTTCAACAACAAATCATATGAACACAGATGAACCACAAATTCAAGTTAATGGAAATAAATTAACCATATTGGGAACCAATCCTGGTTAACTTAGACCAAAAATGAATGAACAAAGAGACAATAATACAAACAACAAAATACATGATTCAAACTAAATCAACAAATCAAAAACCAAAACATAAACTCACATTAAATCACTGGATTAAAAAAATGAACTTCAAACAAAGATGAACATGAATTAAAATCTATTTTAAACAACAAAACATGGCGGATTCAAACAACAACAAAACGATTTAACAATTTCTGGAAAAATACATAACAACACATGAAACAAACTGAAGAAATAATTAATTGAACTTCAATTTGAATCTAACAACATTAAACTAAAAATTTCACATGAACAAACTGAAAATTAATAAAACAATGAACATGAACAAAACAAAAATCAAACATTTACCGATTTTAGATTTGAGAATATCAAAACAAAATACGGATAAAAAATAAAACTCAAAATCCAACTAACCAGAAATGACCCACGACGAACGGAAATGGAAAACTCGGACAGAAAACTCGACGTACCGGACCTCGAGTCAACGAAGAACCCTCGAACTTTGACGAAATGAAGAAGCAGCGGGGAGCAACTGGAGAAGAAAGCAGAAGCAGCTGCGTGAGCAGCAACAACAGGACGGAGGGGAATGTTCAGCCTCGCATCGACTGAAGCACAAGCTTGTCGATGCAGCAGCGACATCAGCCGTGGGAGCTCGACAATGCAGCAGTGACAGCAGCCATGGCGGACTCCTATTTTTTTGGAGGAGGAAATGAAACAGTGACAGTAGAAACGATGGAGGAAAAGAAACAGCAACAGCCGGAGGTGAAGAAAGCTGAAGCAGTAGCAGCGGCAGCCATGGCGGAAAGCTTTAATGAAGGAGTGGCGACCATGGATGTCGAGCTCAAGCTCGAGCTCGACGAAGAAGACGAAGGCAAACGCGGCCCAATAGCAGCTGAAAACAACAACGTGAGCAGCAGGTGAAGCTGAAGACACGGTGACCAATGGACGTCGAGCCCAAGCTTGAGCTCGACGAAGAAGACGAAGGCAGACGCGACACAGTAGCAACGACGATGGTGGACTGCTTGGTTTTAATGGCGGACGTGGCTGGAGATGACGATACGAGGGGTCTGTTTGGACGTGAGGATGGAGGGGAAGCCATGGTTATGTGTTTTAGATTTTTGGAGAAGAAGAAGATAAGGTGGGGGGGCGGATGAGTTTAGTTTAGGTTTTGTTTTGTTTTGTTTTGTGTTTGGGAGAAAAAATGAAAAAATGAAGATAGGGGTGTTGGGTATTTGGGTTAATGGGGCGGACCGGGTCGACCCGGTTTGAAGTGGACCGGGTCATGAGGAAGGTTGGACAATTATTTGGGCCTGTGGTTTGAAATTGAAGAAGTGGCCCAATCCAATTTTTCTTTGTATTTTTGCCCTCTTTTCTTCTTTTATTTTTCTAAAACTAAATTATAAAAGTACTTAAATTATTATCAAGGACTAAATTAAGTTATAAAA